>NC_136063.1:1425116937-1426487693 GCF_964261635.1 Lissotriton helveticus | reverse complement strand
ACCATTTGGCTGTGCCCAGGATCTTAAGTTAATTCAAAGGGGCCTCCCCTGTCACAGGCAGATGTCAGATGACACCTGGACTGGCACCTTCTTTTGTTATCCCAGTTAGTCAGGCACCAATACCAATGGTATGGGAACTGTCCCCACAACTGGGTTAGAGTCACCACAGAGGTGGAGCTGCTAATTTCCCTGCCCATATCTCTGGGGTGGCCACACTGCTTTTGCACAAGGGGAGAAGAGGTTCACCATCTTTGGTTTAAGGCAGAGGAGCACTGTGGAAATGTTTGTAATAGGGCACACAGGAAAGCTGTAAAAGTGGGAAGCATAACCCTTGGTTACTTTAACCTTTTGGATAAAGAAAAGCCAGGCTACACCACCACCCTCAAGCTTGTGGCAGGCATAGAAGTTGTAACTCCAGTACCCTCCTCAGAACACTACTGGACATAGGGAAGATCAAAAGAGGATTGAACCTGCTGTCTGATACAAATAAAGAGCCCTAAAGAACTGGTCCTGGCCCTCTTGTACCCATTCAATTAGTGTACAGGTACAAGATCATTGCAGTGTTGTGATTGGTCAGGGGAGCCTGGCTGTGCTCCCTAGAGCCCAAGATGGAGAAGAGCAGGAGCGGAGATGCTGGACCTGGCAGCAATTCCCCCCGCTCGCCCCACCAGCAGTGAGCCTATTCAGCCACCACTGATCAACTCGCCTTGTTTCCCAAAATCCTTTTATACTGTTTTGCCTGATGAACGGGAAGCTAGAGAAGGCAGATTGCTGTACAGAGGAGCTCACAATGACTACTCACTCCGTCCTAACCTACGAAAAACTTAAATAGATGCTTTGGAGGCATTTCTAATGCCCTCATTACAAGGTTTGTAGCTTATGATGCACACTCCACCCCCAGAGCTAGCAATTCGGAGGTGTACTGGTGTCTCTGGGTTGGGGGGATTGGTATTAGTTGGGTATTTTCAGGCTGGCTCTAAGGGTATCCTCAGAACAGTGGCAGGTCTTCCGTTTGCTGTCTGTACCATTTTGGGAGTGGTGGAAGCTGCTTGTTTACAGGGAGTACACTCAGCAAAGTGGTCAAATTCATTGCCCTAACCCGTGCATGCCTTGTTTCTGAACATATCTGGGTCACCATCTATACCGATAGCCAGTACAGTTTCGGTGTGGTCCATGACTTTAAACAGCTATGGTCACAGAGAAGGTTCCTAATGTCATCAGATTCTCCAATCAGAGATGGGGAATATGTGAGGCAACTGTTGGAAGATTTTAGACAGCCTACAGAGGTGGCTGTTGTTAAGTGCGCAGCCCATGGAAGGGGAGATGATTTTGTTGCAACAGGAAAAAGGTATGCTGATGAAGTTGCTTGTTTCAGTGCTATTCATGCATGTGATTTCAATGGGGAATAGACTGGTGAGAGTACAGAGAAGACCGAAATTAGCATGATACTAGCTGTTGCCGAAACCAAGGATGGAGTGAGTCAATTGCAGTTGGAAGCCACAGACAAGGAGCAAGCAGGTTGGATCAGAGCAGATGTCGATAATGGTGAAAATGATCTTTGGGTGTCAGCTGATGGCAGGGCAGTGTTACCAGATTTTTGTTAAACCCAATGGCAAAACAGGTACATGGAGCAGCTCATATAGGAAGGGATGCAATTGTAGGATTGTTCAGACAGACTTGGTTCAATCCTAGGTCTCGAGTGATTGCCGAAGCTGTGTGTCATCGGTGTGTCACATGACAACAAAGAAATGCCGGGAAAAAGGCTTTTGTTGCTTTGAGTCACATTGGCAGATCAGAGGGTCCCTTCAATCGGATCCAAATGTACTTTGTTGAGATGCCTGTATAATGGGTTAAGATACATCCTGGTTGTCGTTTGCATCTTTTCTCGATGGGTTGAAGCACACCGACTAGAAGGTGTGATAGTCTCACAGTAGCAAAGCTGTTATAGAGAGAACTTATCGCTAGATTTAGATTTCCAATTACATTGAAGCCAGATAGAGGCCCACACTTTCGTAATGAGATCACAAAGCTGCTGTGCACCACCTCTATTGTGGATCAAAGATTGTACTGTAGTTACAGGCCTGCAGCATCTGGCATGGTGGAGCAAGGCAGTGGGACTTTAAAAGCAAGGCTTGCTAAAGCTGCGCTTCACCATAGTTGAAATGGCATGATGATTTGCTCTTTGTTTGTGCAGCATTCCTGACAGTAGAACTGGGTTATCACCCCATGAGACACTTATAGGAAGAGCAATGCGTTTGCCTGCTACTGCATTGATAAATATCATAGATAATTTGGTCCTCGACTACTATAAGGGTTTGGCTGATGTGGTATGTTTTGTGTCCCATCAGGTTGAAACAGCAACTACACAGGCCTCAAAAGATCTTTGCCACAACCTAAACCCAGGGGATTAGGCTGTCTTAAAAAAAACATGTGAGGAAGAACAGTCTTGAGTCTCAGGGCTTGGATCATACCAAGTGATACTGGTGACTAACACGGCTGTGAAATGTAGCAGAATACCGAACTGGGTTCATTCAGGTTTTTTCCTGTTCGGGAATGCTGTTTGCGTGCCCGGGGGAATATATCTCATGAACTTGCCCATGCGGTCGCAGCCATCTTGTTTCATTTGTCCTGCCCACTCGCGATGCGTGTTTCCTGTTTCCGAATGATGTGTTCGCCATCGCACACTCTCACGGGATCGCGTGGCCGGACGCAAATGGATAGGAAAACTCGTTGGCGAATGCAGGGATCCCGGCAAGTTGCTCACGTGCACGCAAACATGGATTTTGAAAGTGCTAACAAGGAAAAAATCCACTACACCGCGAATCGCGGAATTTTCAGCAATTCCGCATTCTCTGCGGAGTTTTCAAAATACTGCAAATTCGCAAGCAGAGCGGAAATTAACGCCCAGGCCTAGTATAGACTTTGAGGGAGTCGGTAATGTGGAGAGTGGTTGGGAGTCTGACTTAGCAGAAGAGACTAGTATAACAGTTGGGCGTGTACAATTGAGGAAAAAGGACACTGCAGACAAAACGTGGCCTTGGAGACAGCAAAGGATAAATCTCAGACTTGCATCTGAAAGAGAACTGGCACTGATATCTGAATCTTCGGCGTCTGATATAAATGAAGTTAAGCAGAAAACAGAAGGTGAGAGAAGGTTCAGAAGAGCTTGTGTGATGTGTTGGAGACATTCCTCTCCAGAGTGGACTTACCTGGTTACAGATGCCGGGGAGGGTGAGGTACGAGATTTCAGTCCTGAATGTTGAGTTCTTGTTGAGAGTTCCTAGAATCAAGCCTAATGCACTTCTGTCATTGACTGTGCCTTTTCCACCAAGGTCAAGTGGCTTACAGAAACTGATTTAGGAAGACATTGAATTCCCATGCTTTGAAGCACCACAGTCTCCACAAGAGATGGCAGCATTGAGGACTCAACTGTTACAACGAGATATTGAAGAGATTGGCTCTAACCTCATAAGGGATGTCAATTGAACTTTGAACTGTAAATGTTTTTCTTAAAGAAGTTAACCTAGGCCCGAGTGGAAGAAGAATAAAAGCAAAGACTTTCACCTAGAATTAGAAATAGGGCTAAGAAAGTCCTCCAAACTGTGTAAATACTGTATTCGAGGCTTGAAGAAGAACTTTCCCATGTTTCCAAGGAAGGTTGCTCAAAGACTTTGTTACTTTTGAATAAGAGGCAGAGAAGAAGCGACTGTGTGTTGATCCTCTTATGAACCGTAATCCGAGCCAGTTTGAAAATGGAGTCTGGAAATTAGAATAGTCGGCACAAATGTATTATTGGTACACTCATTGTAGGAGTAATTATAGTAATAGCTGTAGCAATTCCTGAATCTATTTTAAGTGCACACAAGGTGAGGAACATGGAGTGGGGGTACATGGGACCACCACATATACCACTGCTGTCTCAAAGTAGGGTAAACTAGGATCTGAAAAATAGAACAAACTAGTCGCTCTTTGCAAGTAGATTTGTCCAAGGGTGATTATACGCTGAATGCTTATGCTAAGTTGCTGTATGAGTATGTTGACAGTATGGAAGTGAGAGATTGCTTTGTGTGCATTCAATTAACTGCCTCGGTTGAGAAGGGGATACAATATCACCACCTCCCCTTAACCTATGGCTTTAGCTGTAGTTCACTCCTCAGTATCTTCTATGGGAAAGGTTATTAGAAGTACTACTTCTCAAACGATGTTGTGGTACTTTCAGAAATACCTATCTATAATCACCTTAACAAATATGACTACTCTAAGCAAATAGAGAGAAGGGAGAAATATTTGGTACCCACAGTAAAAGTAGATACTGCTTACATGCATAGATATAACCTAACTCGCATATTAACAGACATAGAAAAGAAATTCATAGATCAAGTAGAAGAGAGTCGTAGAGGGTTAATCGTTAAATCTGAAAACAAGGGTAAAAATTCTGAGTGGACCAAGGAGTAATTAGCTCACAAGGCTAAGGGGAGTTCTGGTCCTATAGCTTTAGATTGGGAAAATGAGTCAAGGTTTGCAAATGTCATGTTCAGAGCCAGTATGATACTGTATTCGTGGGACAGAGTGTGTGTGACCATATCTTACTAGTGAATGGTTTGTGGAAAACATTTCTACAAGACTCAGTTCGAATGATACCAGGAGTGTATTTTGTTTGTGGAAAGAATGCATATGTTTGACTTCCAAACAAATGGTATGGCACTTGTTATGAAGCAGTTGTGTTTCCAAAGATCAATGTGGAAGAATTTGAAGGTTTGGAAAGAAAATAGAACAACAGAGAAAAACGTGGACTGAGTGCTGGTGAAGTTGTAGGAGATATATTTGGAGCAATGATACCGAGCTTAGGAGTGGTATTGAATGACATCAACATTAGAAGACTGTCTACTATCAGAGATAAGTTGTCTGTCAACACAGCCCAGTCATTGTTGCTTATAGGTGGGGAGATGGTTTCAATAAGGGTGATGGTGATGCAGAACTGGCTTGCTTTAGATGTGTTATATGCAAAAGAAGGCAGAGTCTGTCAGATGCTGAAGTTACAAAAGTGTTGTACTTATATTCTAAGTAGAAGTAAAGATCTGAGCTGATATAATAATAATATCACTGATATTATGAAACCAAGAAACCGGTCCTAGGATGCTTGTATCCAGTCCAGGGAGGACCTAGTCTGGCAGTTCGGACTGGACTGTTCCCATGGGTGCAGGGTCAAGGCTGATTTGTCAATGGCTGGGTTATAACTTGAATGGCATGAGGAGCAAAAAACGATGGATTTATGCCCAGATTTCTGTACTGGGGCGAATGTATGACATTGTTCTGCATCCTGTCCATCAATTGTTCTTTTTGCATTTGTCACCCGAGTGGGACAGGTATGCCCATACGTGGCCTCCATGCTCTCCATTCCTCTGGAGTCAAGCTATTGTGGCTAAAGAGGGGTGAAACCCCAAATCTGGTCCTAGGATGCTTGTTTCCAGTCCAGGGAGGACCTGGCCTGGCAGTTTGGGCTGGACTGTTTTCATTGGGCTCAGGGTCAAGGCTGATTTGCATATGGCTGGATTCAAACTGGAATGGCGAGCAAACAAACTATGGATTTAGGCCCAGATCTCTGTACTGGGGTGAATGTATGACATTGTTCTGCATTCTCTCCATCAATTGTTCTTTTCACCTAAATCATCTAGTCACCGCTTGTGGCTCTCAGTCAGTGTGTGAAGGTGCACCATGCGAAGTTTGAGGATAGTTAGGAGAGAGCGGGCAGCTGTAGCTATTGTAGGAGGAATCACAGAGGTCCCCCTTCATATGTTCTCCGTCCTTAACTCTACATGAGGCATGATTCTTTTCAGGATCAGCTGCAAATTAAAATTTTGGATGAAATTATAATTATGTGGTTAGTTGTATCTTTCATTGCATGAGTACTCATTTTACTTAAATATTGGTACTTGAGGCCCAGTTCACAAAGCTGGGAATGTGAAAGAGAGAAATAATCACCTGCAGCTATTCTCATTCATTTAGAATTCTAAACTTTGGGAGACTCACAAATACACTGAGTAGAATCTCTAGAAAAATATGCCAGTCGTAAAATTCCAGTAGTTCTTCAAGGGGCAACTTTGTAATTGTTTTGCATAGCGATTGCAACAGATATTCACAGCTTAGGGAAGAGGGCTGTGGAAATAAAGGTTTAGAGATCGCATACTCTCCCATTCAAATAAAAAAACCTAAGTATACTAATTCTAAGCCCATCCTATTCTATTTTATATTTTCTTAAAGAGCAGTTGCAATCACTTCTCAGACCATAGAAACAGTTAGGAACAAGAGAGTTCCTGACAGCCAGTCTTTCGCATATGACCAAACAATCATTGAAATTAAGATGGACGTTCAAGATGTTTTTCTCAAACTAAAGGAAATGAGCGCCTTGGGGAAGCAGAGCAGCTATTTGGAGCAGCTGCTCTGGCTTTCACAAGGCAGGCAGCACCCGGCCTGTCTGGGGGTATCCATTGGAATTCCTTTACCATTCAGAGGGCAGTCATTAGGGGACCCACTGACTGAGCATGGGTAAGTAATATGCCACTGGTGCAAAAGTACAGCAGTTTCCACATTAGCATGGGGCCTCACCTCCTGCTAATGAGGAAACGTGCTCTTAAGATAGCAGCGGTGCTATTGGTGCTCCAGCTCTGTCTCAATCACAGAAGAGGATGCACAGGTGTCTGTTGTCCCTTCTGAAATATCAAAGTGCTCCAGGGTTGCAAAGGCATGTGTGCCCACTTTCTTTCAATACAGCCCACAGATTTGTTTTGGGCTGTAATATAAACAAGCAATGGAAAGGAGAGCAAATTTCTACTAGTTTCACTTAGATTTCATGGATTAAAAACACATATATAAGAATTGCATTGTTATATGGACCCACCGAGGAGAATGCAACTTGCTGTGAAGAGGCAGAGGTTGTTGTAGAGTCTCTTCATTTTAATATCACAGTAGGAAAGTTTCATGTATCTCTATTGCAGTTCACCAGTCATCTAATATTGAATTTAACAGATTGGCATAAGCAAGGACAGGGTTGAAAAATGTGATGTTAATGACCAAGATGGTGGCAGAGAACTAAGTTTTGCAAACTTGGCCGGAATAAGAAAGGAAAGCTGATGAAGTAGAGATACAAGTTCAAGTTCAAAAGCTTTTATTCGATTTGTACATACAAATCATACAAGCATAATAAAATACATAATTTAAAATATTAAATCACCACATGGACACAAATAAGAAAAGGAGTAGGAAATGTGCAAACGGCTAGTGTGCAACAGTTAAAAATTATTCTTTCCTTTTAAAATCAACAAACTGTTACGACAATACAAAAACATTCATAGGTGTACAGACAGGAAATCGGTAAGGTTTACTTGATAGACAATTTCCTGGCAGCTGTACGTTTCGATAAAATACTTCCGGTAAAATGATTCTGGTCATTTTTAGACTAGCATAAAAAATGATTTAAAAGTAAACGAAAGTGGAGACCATACAGTACATACTGTGGACATTAACGAGTAAAATTATACCTTAATTACAAAGATTAATATAAAACTTGGAAACATACATATACAGACAGGGATGTAAAAGGTAATAGCAGCATAATACAATTCCTGGCAACTGTATAACATGAGTACAGACAGGTAAGTATAAAAGATTTTACAGTACGATACTTTTCCTGGCAGCTGTACACTTCAGAATGTAGGTGGCCAGAAAGAAACAAATATCCTCATTCTCCAGTGAGGATAATAGTATCAATGCAGTTTTTGTAGTACGGATATTATACTTTATAAAAATCGGTTTAAGGTATTTTATCCTAAGGAAATGAAAAAATTTACAAAAAAGTAAAAAATGGCAACAACTCTGGCGAGAAGTACTGTCACACGGGCAGAGTGTCTCTGATCTGGCTTTCGGGTTTGGGAATGCGACCAGATGGTGAACAATACCCAATCTGACACGTGTTAATACATATTGGTGAGAGGGACGAGTCACGTACACAAGGTAAGGTTGAAACCCCGAGGTTAAATTCAGGTCCTTGTAAAATTTCACGGTGGTTAAATTACCAAAAATTTTGTCCCGCTCTGCCTTTTGAAAATTTAGAAACGTTGTCTTAATTTATTTTTTGGGAATGGAAACAACCTCTTCTGGCTCAAGAAACACATCGATATTAAAAAGGAGAAGATACCAGCGGTAAATGTATCTCAACCACTGTATGCGTGAAGAGTGGTCCAAACCTATACAGTCAAGAATAATATCTTGAGTGAATCGAGTCTCTGGCTTAGCCCAAATAGAACGCCACAATAAAAGTGGCCGAACTGCTGCTAAGTCAGAAATAAACTCGACCCCGACCTCTTCGTGGATCAGTTGGACAGAGGCAGAAGGGGGGACACATAACAACCTCCTTAAAAACTTATTTTCATCCTTTTGTAAGGATGTGCCCTCACTATGGCCCCATACACCTGCCCCATACAGAGCAGAAGAGACACAACAAACATTATATATATTCATCATGTCTGGAATGCTTCTTGAGCCAAGTTTGGAAGCAAATCGGAAATTACTGCTGGTGGACCGGAGCATTTTTAATCTAATGGAGTCAAATTCAGCTAGAGATACAATTTTCCTGCTCAATGAATATTCGCATATGAATGCTCTTTAGATTCCTACATAAATCCTTACACTTCAATGACTCCATCCACAAAGATTTACTTAGAGTATGTGTGACTAACTATTGTAGTGCGTCTGTCTTTTTGACTCTAGGACTAATCCAAGACTATCCCTATTTTATCTAGCTTACTCCTTGAATTCAGGAGTAAACCAGGAGTATTACAAAATTAGGAGGGGGCAGTTTAGCATCACAAATGATCTTCAAAGAAACCTGAAGGAACATATACAGATGTCACTTTTCAAGCTACACTTCATTTGTTATACTCTTGCCTTCTTTGCTACTCTTTTCTGTCCACAGCTGCTGTCATCCCCTCACCCTCCTCAATTTGGTACTAATCTGCTCCTTCTCCATATAGGTTTTAACTTACTATGAAGTTCAGACTTATTCTCCCATGTCAGCCCCTGGGGGTGCAATGTTGTTTGATTTGTATTTGATGAGTAACTCTTCTGTACGGCCAAACAATATGTTCTACCAAATGTAATGACACCCTATGTGTATTTTTATAATCACTGCACCTGTATTAAATTAGGCTCTTATTCACTAAGGGGCATATTCTCAAGGACTTATCGCCAAGTTATCAGCACTTTAGCGCAGCAAATCTGACGAAAGAATTATCGCCCCATTCTCAAGCTCGTGCAAACTGTCGATATCGCCAGTTTTCCAGCGACGGCTTCCACAAAAAACATTGCCACGGATGAGAGCGACAACTAACGCTACTGATATGCAGAGTAGGCGTTCCCATCCAAAAACACATGAATACACCACTTTGCGATATTCTTAACGACGAGCCAGATCCGCGATAAGGCACGTTAACAGCAGGGATTTAACACCTGCCTTTTACTGGGGTTAAGCAGGACAACTACCTGCAGTATGAAAGGGAGCCTAGCCCAGAGCCACATCTGAAAACCAACAGATGCCATGGAGCCAATGATCATGCAGCATGGAGACCCAGTAGGGCCACAACACCCACCCCTAGGACCACCCCCATCCCCGTACTACCACTGAGGCGGCGCAGGACTGTAAAAAACAGTAGTTGATGGTGTTCTATCAGCTCCATTATAAGGATCCTGGTTTCCTGTGGACTGAACCGCGTCTTCCTCTTCTTCCTGTCCTTGCCCTTCCCTGACCCCGAGGTCGCAGGCTGTTCCTCGGTGGGACTCGTGGGGTTCTGGTTGTCCTCTGTACTTGCTCCATTGTGCTTCTCAGTTGCTTTGGTTTTGCTTGTGTATGTTTTTCTACTTTTATGGTGATTTTTTCTGCTTGACGTACGTGAATTGCAGGCCTAGCAAAGATTATCACCGATTTTTTTTATCAGGGTTGGGCCCATCGCAACTTTTTTCACGTTGGGGTTTAGATTTTTATCGCCGTCCCGGGGACTTTATCGCGGACATTTGACGCGTTATTGGGAAACTATTGCATGTTACCACCGTGTTGTGAGGAGGACTTTAATTGTTCTGCAATAGATGGCAATATGAAACATTGCGTTAACCGATTTTGGCGATGATTATTGCACGTTCTTGAGAATATCCCCTAAGTTTTTTTCTTTTTTGGTTCTATGTCCAGCGCTCTGGGGCATGTTAGGGCTAGTTCGTGCTTATTCATAAACTAAAAAAAATAATCCCATTAAACATGATTACAGTGAATATGATGGTATGTATCAAAGAGGAGGAAGTAATCAGTTTTAGATGTGAAGGAGTAGCATGTGATGGAGCAAGGTTGCTCACGTAAAGCGACTTGCTTGGATTAAGACCTCTCAAAATAATATTAATGTACTAACTAACATGTTTCGTCATATTAAAATTGAATTACACAACATTTCGAGTATCATGGGGAAGCTTGACATTGTGCTTTTACTAACCGAAATCCGCTTGCATTAAAATGGCTGCTGCTACGCGGGATTTTCTACAGCGCATGCGTCTGTCACACTCACGTGACATGACGTGTTACTTCGCTTGGTGGGAAGCTTTTGCTTCTGCGCACTAGAACTAAGATGGCTGTTCTGTGTCTTAACATGCAAGAAACTTGCATTGCTGCTTTTGCTAAGCTGTTTGTTCTGCCTAATCTTTAACACCTTCAATGCTACAGGAGATTTTCCTCCTGTGCTGATGTGCCTGGATTCCCATTGTTCATGACAAGGTCAGCTCGTCATAAGCACAGCTCCAGTGGTACTGCATGACGAGCTGACATTGTCATTAGCATAGAAGAGGTTAATGAAATAGTTCCAAAAAAATAATGGGAATAGAATATAGATTAGTGGTATACAGTGCATTCATTTATTCTGTGTTCCTAAAACTGTTTCTCTGCTATTCTTGCATGTATCGCATTTAGCCTGAAATGTACTTCTGAATTCCATCTTTGGAGGGACTGCGCCTGCGCAAAGACACTCAAGTTACTAAAGCCATGGCATTGAACCGATGCCAGGATCAGACATGAACTGTGAAAACTATGAGAACATAACCGCTTAACCCTGCCAGAGGAAGCTGAATAGTACAATTTGTTAAAACATTGTATGTTATTGATACATTCACTGCCGGGTGGAACAAAAGTACATGGGAAGATAAAGTTATGGGAGGGAACGTAATTTAAATATTGAATGACAGTTACCTCATATTAATATGGTGTGATGACCTTTCCTCGTCTTTTGACCAATACAATTGTGGGATTCATACATTTGCAACATTAGAGGGTGGTACACTGACCTGGAAGATAGTATAACTAGGGTAGTCTTAGCTAGTTAGATTGTCCGACTTGTCTGAATAGCTGACCTGTCACTGACCCCATGCTCTCAATAGGTGATCGAGAGCAGAGGTGCTGGTGGAGCACTCTGTCAGAAGATTCAATAACCCCATCGGGGTTTGGGAGAGGAGTTGAATAACCCAATCGGGGTTCGACTGGTTAGCTGCAGAGAAGGTTTAAAATGCTGGCTTTCTGAACTTTAGCTGTGGTGCTGATCTTAGCCTGTAGTGGTCCAGTCCTGATCCAATTTGGTCCGTTACCTGTCCTGATTCTGGTCTGCACCTGTTCTTTCACGCTGGCACCTGCACTTTGGGATTCTTATCCTTTATCCCAGCCCATGGCCAGGGTTGGTCTTCACACCATTCTAGGTAACTATAAAGTGTGGGTTTATCATTTGTACTGTTTTTCCCTTTTCAACCCACTCTGTGTTTAATGCTTAGCAATATTTCTTTCCGAATTATTGCACATTTCTTTTTTTTAAACTCTTTTTATTAACAAATAACAAATAAAACACAAATGAACACAAATAAACCATATACAGCATCAGGTGATACATTGCGTGTTCCTACAATGGGTCTTTCACGGCAAATCAGAATCTTAAATCAATATTTAAACCCTTGGATCACAGGGATTCCTGCGCTTCTAGTTGTAAACCTCGAACCGCTGACTCACAGATCTCTCCTCGGTGGTCATTCCACGCCCCCCAAATCTTCCCCCACTTCTCTGGGCAACCCAAGGCCACATACACAGCTTTCTCCCTAAACATACACCAGTCCAGGTCTTCAGCCCACTTAGATACTCGTGGCGGCTGACTTGCCCCCCAAAGCTGAGCAATGTTTCGTTTTGCCACCATATACGCCAATGTCACCCATTGCTTCCGATACACATTCAGGTCCGTAGGCTCCCACACATTCAATAGGCATCTACGGGCCTCTGGTTGGACCTCCATACCCAGCACTTCTTACAACTTGTCATGGATCTTTCTCCAGAACCTCTGTATCACCACACAATGCCAAAGTATGTGCATGAAGGTGCCAGACTCCACACTCTCTCTTCTACAAGCCCCACTCTCACCCCGTCCCATCCGCACCAACCCGGGTCCAGTTGTGTAGGTCCTATGTAATATCTTCAATTGTTCCAGCCGGAGCCGCATCTGAATCACCACTACTTTCGGGGAGGAGAGCGGCTCCACCCAGTCTTCATCATCTAGTTCTAAGCCATCTGCACCCCATTGTGCTCGAACCCGCCCCAATGGGCTCTCCATATTGTTTACAAGCTTGCTGTATATGAGAGAGATAGTTCTCTCCGGGATGTGGCCATCCAGCACACGGTCCTCAAGAGGCGAAGCCTCCGGAAGCACCGTGCTCCTGGGTACATGTGCAAGAAGAGAGTGTCTCACCTGCCTATAGTGAAAGTGTTCATTTATATGTAGTCCGTATTGCAGCTGAAGTGACTCGAATGTGTGTATCGTGTCTCCCTTCCAGACATCTCTTATCTGCGTGATTCCAATGAGGTCCCATTTATCGAACCCCTTGGATCTCCACAGACTTCCTAGCTTCTCCGAGTTCTACAGGGGCGTGGCCAACGTCAGCCGGCCCTCCCAACCCAGGCTCCTATTTGCCGCATGCCACACCAGTACCGCCTGCGCAGTCAGGCCACATATAGCGAATGTCCCTGGCTTAGCATATAGCGCTCTGTCTAGCATTCCACCCGGGGCCAGCCCGCGGTCCATGGCGTACCCCGGGGCCCAGGGGACCCATAAATGATGTGGTTCACAGCAGCTAGTTGTGAGGCCCAGTAGTACTTTCTCATATCTGGGAGTCCGATGCCGCCATCATACCATGGTAACGTC
Organism: Lissotriton helveticus; assembly: GCF_964261635.1. NCBI lineage: Eukaryota > Metazoa > Chordata > Amphibia > Caudata > Salamandridae > Lissotriton > Lissotriton helveticus. The sequence continues at coordinate 1,426,474,431 of NC_136063.1, read as the reverse complement.
AATTTAGCGAATGCTATACGGGGCCGACCCTCCCACAAAAGCTGCCTCTGAAGCGACTCAATCTGCTTAAAATAGGAGGTTTGCACAGGGTCCATTGAATTCTGTAGGGCATAGAGGAACCGAGGCAAAGTCATCGTTTTAAAAAGGGCGGCTCTCCTGAGCATAGAAAGCGGGAGAGTCTTTCATCGCTCCACATCCCTCTTACACCCATCCAGCGGACAGGCTACGTTTTTCACATATCTTAATTGTGGATCGAGCGTTATGTATATACCTAAATACTTAAAACCCACAGTCTCAATCTGGATTGGGCAGTTCTGCGGAATCCTTGGCGTATCTCTCACCAACACAAAGAGCACCGATTTTGACCTATTGATCGCTAATCCGGAATACCTACCATAAATGGCAATCATATCCAGGAAGTTCCCGAAGGATTCCCTAGGTTTAGGAAGATAAAGCAAAACGTCATCCGCATATAGCGAGATCCTATCTTCCCATTCAGGTGTCCATCGCAGGCCTCGTATCGTTCTGTCCCATCTGACCCATGCCGCCAGCGGCTCCATAGCAAGGGCAAAAAGCAACGGGGACAGTGGACAACCTTGCCTCGTGCCTCTCCCCAACGCGAAGTCGGCTGACCTACAAATATTGACGACCACCCTAGCCAGGGGATTTTCATACAACAGCCGCACCCATCCGATAAAATCTCCGCCGAAGCCCAGTTTTGATAATACAGCGAACAGATAATTCCATTCGACTCTGTCAAAGGCCATCGAGGCGTCCAAGGACACCAAAACCATTGGCTCATGTATTTTTGAGGAACCCCCCAGGACACCATGTAGCCTCCGCAAATTCAGTGCCGTGTTTCTACGCAGCATAAACCCAGACTGATCAGGGTGTATCAGATTCGTGATCACTTTTACCAGCCGGGTCGCAAGAAGTTTCGCTAAAATTTTGGGCTCTGCATTAAGGAGCAAAATAGGCCTATAAGAGGCACAATGCATTTTGGGCTTACCCGCTTTATGTATAACTATTCTATTTGCCAGCCGTTGGTCATATGGGAGCTGGCCTTTTTCCCTGCTCTCTAGGAACATAACTCACATATGTAGGGCGATCATATTATCATTTAATTTATATAGCTCAATAGGTATCCCATTAGGGCCAGTCGCCTTGCCGGACTTTATCTGCCTAATAGCCTGTGCCACTTCATCATTGGAGAATGGGGAATCCAGATAGGACCTATCTTCCTCCAACAGCCCCGGCATAACAATATCCGTAATCATGGCGCTATTGTCAGCCTCTGAAAACTCACTTACAGCAGTATAGACCTTCTTATAATACTCCAAGAATGCGTCGGCCACGGCCTGCCGTTCAGTAACTTTATCAGACTCTGGTCCCTCCAGCTCTGGAATTGGTAAGTCAAATGGTATAGGTCCTGAATGGTTAAATTAAAATTGATTGAGTGTAGGTTTACCTGTTCAATGTATATATAGTTTTATGGGCCCAGGTGAGTATACACACACAAAAAGAGGTGGGGAACGAGATACACTCAGACGCAAAGACAAGGCTTAAAGAAAAACAAATCGTTTGGAGCATTCTTGTCCTCACCCCTTGAGTGGGATTTACGTTTGTGTAGAACTTCATACATGTGGTGGAGAGGTCCCAACATATAAACTAGTTAATTATGCCTCTCAGGAATCCCTTTGTGAATCCCTGGCAGTTATAAAACTGGTACATTCGTTTAGTATCTTGTGTTTAAGCCATATGTACTTTTGTGAGCATGGGTAATAATAAATAATAAGGGAGATTAAGAGCTTGGAATATAAACTTATTAGAGTAAGCACGTCATTCGTAGTGGGTTTACTGGGCAGAAGTTTTAGGCATGTCCCAAAAATTATTGTATGACTGAATATCACCCTAAAATATTGAAAGAAAAAATATCGACTTTACATACTTTGGGCTTATTACGATGTTGAGTTGCCTCCAACCGACACTGTCTCAGTCTCGGGACCGACCGACCTCCGGTCAGCAGTTCTGACCACCTGATTATGATGTGACAGAACACTGTTTGGTCAGATACTCCTACTTGTCTATGGGAGCTTGTGTTACCGGCCGTAATAAGGCTCCCATAAAGAAATGGGGTGTGTGTAAAACCCTGCACCTGTCTCAGGCACCCCACGGTGCCTGCCACACAGTGCAGGGAGTTATAGGGGGGCACCCTATGTGCTCCATCGGCCACCAACTCTAGGCCGCGGAGGGAAGGGGCCCTGCCAGGGGCCTCAAAGTCACTTTCCGACAGTCTTTTCTGTGTCAGAAAGGTCTGCACGGAAAGGCTGTGGGAAACCGACATCGTAATCTCAATGGCGAAAATGCCAACCATAAGGGATTTCAGTGTGGGTCCGACCGGCCAGAAGATTCAGAGAGCCGGTTGGAATCATTACGGAATGACCAGCCGGTTTACGCTTCGACCGCCAACATCGTTGTTCGCTGGTCGGACTGCAAAAGGACTGTATTGGTCAAAATGCATCTGACCGTAGGCAGAAAGCTTCCAACCAGTGATCAAAGGCTTGCTGTTCGTTTTCCTTTTTTGAGGTTTAATTACCACAGTGGGTTTCTGGGCTTCACAGTGCTTTTGTTCTGCTGTTTTGTACCCAGGCAAATTGACATGACGTTCCTTCAGAGTTTGTACTAGTGACAACGCCCGGACCTGCTCGTCTGCAGTGGGGCTTCTTCGCGACCTGAGAAGGCCGCCACATATTCCAAATGCAAGACCCCACAATTGAAGATGCCACTCATGTTGTGTCTATATTTATTTATTTGCATGGCAGCAGATAACAAACAGCTCCGCTTACACAGAGGAATTAGGCCAATGTCCCATACGCGTTTCGAGCGTCCTTCCGCTCTTGATCTCAGGAATGGCTTCGCGGAAAGCAGCAGTTGAAGTGATTCTGCACTCGCGGGGTGTTTAAATGTCCTGCTTCAGTGGGCGTGGCAGCCCTGTGCATTCTGGTTACTCAAGTCTTATTTGAATATTAAAGTCTTTAGTAGACACTGCTGTTCGTTTTCCTTTTTTGAGGTTTAATTACCACAATGGGTTTCTGAAGGAACGTCGTGTCAAATTGCCTGGGTACAAAACAGCAGAACAAAGGCACTGTGAAGCCCAAGATCCATAACATTTGCACCAGAATGCCCCGAGATTTGATTTGATCAGAGGTCAAAAAAACTGAACGTCAAAAACCACAGGGTTTGGAGTAGTCAAGGGAACACTTCAGGTGTATTCTATTTCAGTTTTAGGCATCCCTGCTCTCTAATCTGGTCAGCCCTGACCAAAACCCTATTCAGCATGACACAAAAGTTAATTAAATAGAGTAAGACATCATTCACATATTTAGTTATTATAAACTCCATACCATATACCATCCATCGTGTGCCAACAATCGGTTGCTGATATTTCATTGCCATGGGTGCTATCATTGCTGCAAAAACACAACAGAGATATGAGACAACACTTCTGTGTGCTTGCTGCAGCCTGAATTGGAAAGAAGGGGCTCCATTGACATAAACTTCCCTCTGAGGTTTGTGTAAAGGAGTTGTATCCATTTTATGAACCTTTGGCCTAAGTCAAATTATTCAACACTCCACAGGTACACCCATGAAACAGAGTCAAAGGCATTTTCGGAGTCAAGAGAGACATCAAAAGAGTCCAATATTACATTACAACTGTTCATTACACACAAACTTCATCACATATGAGAGGTCAGGGAGCTACTCAGCACGAGCCCTATCTGGTCGGCATGTTCAAGGCCAAACAATATATTTTTGAGAACATTTTCCAATACTATAGCCAAAATGGGACGTGTCAGAGTTAAAGAAAAAGACAGCGGGTCAAAAGAGTCACACAGTCTGGGGTCACCACCTGCTTTGGGACAGAATAATTATAATATCCTCCCTCAATGTAGGTGTTAAAGAGTGCTAGGAGTCTGACTCCTCATACACCCCATGAAGTGTAGTAGGCCTTGCCTTTACATAGTTATTAAATAAAGAATTTATATAAAGGGATGTTTTTTACTCAAGTGAGTGGTATCAAATAGACAAATTGAGCTAAGGTGAAAAGCATCCCTGTTATTCTGTGCTACCCACCTACAATTTTATGAAATGTGAGGCCTATGCAAATCATATGACCCAGCTTTCAAGCAGTATGCAAGGACAGCAGGATAACAAGGGAGCCATACGTAATATGGCCTCTCCTCTCTCTCTCTCCGTAAAAAAATCTTTGCTACCTCCCACACACCCCATCACCCTCTGTGCTTTCCTTCTCTGTCCTTTCCACTCCACTCCTGATGTTTTCTATGCTCTGGCAGTGCTGCACTGACTGTATGAGAGCCCTGCCGGGACATCATCGAATTCCTTTATAATGTAGCAACAGTAGGGAAAAGCTTTTGTAAACCGCTGTTGCAACATCATACCAGAAAATTACCAGATTTAAAATCTAGCATTCACGCTAGTGGGGATCGGTGAAGGCTATGCATAACCAAATATTTGGCTGTGCCTCCTATGAATAAAAAACTTATACAGTGACTGCAGTAATAGGTCTTTTCTGGACATATAATCATGCAGATAGAAGATTTTGTGCATCACTAATACTGATCTCCTCGCTATGGGTCCAATTACGATGTTGGGCGGAAAGCCTCTGACCAGCTGTCATTGGTTGCCCTCCGCTTTGGTATCGGGGCTGCACCTATGCACACAGTACAGGGATGTTTCAAAACATCAATTTCTTCAATGGCAGCTTTTGCTGCAGGCCTTTTCCGTCCGCTGCACAAGCTGCCATTGGAAAATGGGTGTTTCCGAATTGTGCAGTCGGAAGCGCCCACCTACGGTCGGGCGGTTGCAGTACACAACAGTGTTGGGCAGACTCAAGTCTCCTCAACATTGTAATCAGCCCCATTGTGTCAAGAGACTCTTTTCATTTGGGGAACTGCCAATTTCTTTTTGGAGGAGTTATATTGTAGGTCAACTGGAGCAATGAAGGGATTTTGGAAGAGAAACATTAACTCAATAGCACCTGTCACATCCAACAACTCCTTTCTGATCTCTCAGGAGTTGGAGATCATGGGAACCATCATAATCCACCTTGAATATGTAGATAATGTTTTTAACCTTTGCAAACTCTACTTGAAGTGCCTTGCAAATTTCCTCACCTTCTAAATCTTCCAGAGAGTGGTCTACCTAAGCTCTGGAAATGTATTTATCTCACATTAGTACTACATAGCGTCTGACACACTCCTGTGGAAGACCAGATGTGACAGTGACAAAGACTAAAACTCCAAAGAAGACAGTCACATTCTAGAAGTTGATTTAAGAACCATTTAGACATGATCATGATCAGAGAGCATGTGCAAAGTTTATCACAGCCTGACAACATTCTGGAGGAGTCATCAGATAGAAGAAAATGAAGGATGCGGACTCATGGGCAGACAAATACAATGAATACTGATGCTAGTAGGGTTACATTTGCGCCCTTTAGGATGGACATCATAAAAATATAACAAATCATGAAACTAGCAGATTTGGATATGGGTGTCGTGCCAGGTTGGAGCAGTCAAGAGACATGGTGCCCAATGTACGAAATTCTAATTTTGCATTTCCTAAATAGAGACTCCATTGAAATTACTATTTAGGAATTGCAAAATGATATGCACAAAATTTGCAATTCCCTAATAGCGATTCGTACAGAGCAGGAATTGCTATTAGGGAAGCACAAATAGGAAATGCCATTGCATTCTCGCCTATGAGCAAAATAGGAAATGGTTTGCATTTCCTAAACTGCACTTTCCTAATAGGAATTCACAATTTAAGAAATGCAAAGCCAAGGGTTCCTCTGGGCTTATGGCCCCCCTAGAGGCACCTCAAATTTCCTAGTGCACATGTAAGTGCACATATGCCCTAGGGGCATACATGCGCTTCATGTAACTTTAAAAAATGCATTTTAAATATATTGTTTTAATTTGCACATGGTTATCAACTTTGAGTCAATGGTAATTACATTTCTTAAATTCCCAATTCACATTTAGGAAGTGCTTTGTAAATGTGCTTTGGGAATTGCAAATAGGTCATCTCTATTCGCAACTCCCTAAATCACAGTCACAATTTGTGATTTCCACCAGGTACAAATTGCAAATTGTTGTACATAGGAAAAGGCTGTTTTATATGTCTTAATGGACCAAAATAGCGATTTGGCCCGTTAAGAAATGCAAAAAGCTTTTGTACATCCGGCCCATATTTATTAATAAATTGAAATCAACCTCTATCATGATAGATTGTGGCAAATCAGAAAAACAGAGAAGGAAAGCTTATCAAAAAAGATGAAATATCAAAATTAGGACAATATATGTTACAAATAATCAAAGGTGTTAAATCTATCAGGCACATCACCAGCACATATTAACTCTGAGACTCTAACACGTGAAAAGAGGACAAATCAACAAGATATCTGTATTAGAATAAAAAACAATAAAATAGTCCTCAGCAGCTGAGGAACAATATAGGCCTAGAAGAAATTGGAATCATGCCAGCACATTTTGTGTAATTTCAACAATTTCCCTGTACACGTATCATGCTTAAGTCCCAAAATTTCACCATTTGGCTCAATTATACATCCTTTTGCTGAAATTTCACATAATTATGAGAAAGCTAATTACACATTTTTCGCACTGCCCTAGAATAATCTTGTGATGATGCCCAACCCACAGCAAGGTGACAATGGTCTGAGTCCATGAAATGGGTAGTCTAGGACAGCAAAATGTTGATCTAAAGACTTTTACATGAAAAATAACACAATAACACTGCATTGCTTGACACAGCTGTTTACCATATGGACATACCAGTTTTGAAATGTCATAGTTTTATCCCTCCATTGCACTATGACTAGACTAATAACTCACTCCAGATAATCAAGGAAAAAATGTCCCCAGCATCTAACCAGCCAATCAGATATTTAGAATATTCCCTACATTGTGATCTGGTTAAAAAATAAACTGTTCATATTATAGACATCATGAGACACACACACTCCTCAAAAAATGCCTTACCCTCATTTGGAACCCTAAGATTCACATTTTAAGCCCCAAACCAAACAACATCATTGCTCAATGGAGTAATGGAGTACTTCCTATACAGTAATACACAAGAAACTAAAGAAGGATTCTACCAGCCAACATGCGGAGCCAGAAATGAGTAAAGCACATCATTGAAGTCTCCATTCTTGCTAAATTGCAACAATCCAAAATTCACAATGGAAAGAAGGTGATAAGCAGCATTCCATCGCTGACAAATTAATTGAAGACCACCATGTCCACCTGTGAAAAGAGTTGTTTGCTCACAGTCACCATTTCTTGCTAGGAGACCACATAGGGCATCCAATATGTCTGGTTCAGTGTTGTGGATGAGTTTAAGCAGGACTGCATCTATTGCTCGGGTACCAAGATACAGGTCTTCAATGGGTGATTGATGATCTAAATAAAACATCGAGCAACCCTCCTGTATTTGTTGTTTGTGGTTGGGTTTACCCAGCTCCAGTTGCTGACAGGTTCTAGTACGCCTAGTGCAAAAAATAGATAACAAATGTGATAAAGCATTTGAAATTTTATTGCACGGCATTGTTAGGACACAGCTTAAGGCCTAGAACCTCTGGGGCCGGCCGCGAGCATTCAGTAGGTAAATGTACTATGCAAGAGTTACACAGCCTTTCAGCCGGCATCCCTGGGACCCGGCGGCAAATATACATAGTGTGCTCAAGAAGCTGTTATCGATGTACCAAGGTCTGTGTTTGTCAAAACTGTAACACCAAACTGTTCATGTAGGCAAAGGCACAGCTGTAGTAAAACACTGAGTTAATTCAGAGGGTAAATAAACATAGATCCTCAATGGCGTTATCCGCAAAAGTAGGGACACACTCCCGAACCACACCCAACACCTTCCACTCCTGCAACGGTCAAGCATTTGAAATTTGATGTTTAGATGCAGGCTAACCCTAAAGAAAATGAAAATTACCTAAATTCTAAAACTAACCCTTACATTAACAACACATTATATGAAATTAAATTATATGGTTATCTGATCCTGACATTCCTAACACTGAGTTGGATATTGTTTTTGACTCTGGACTCTCACTGTTACCAACAAGCCTGTGATGTATTCCTATAGGTTCTGTATCGATCCCCCTATTCCTGACCCTGTTCTGGTTAACAAGTTAACTAGCAGCCATCCCATGATGCAGAAACCGTTATCTGATGAAGCCACACCACGGCACAGGAACGTGTTATCTGATTAGGTCATAACGCTTGCCATCTAATTAGACAAGCAATATTCCTCCACCCCCTGATAAGGCATACGGAGTTCTCAAAACAAATCAAACCTATGACAACCTGGGAAAAACCCTGCGGCCATTGTTTTGATTTCACCGAGAACTTCAGCAAAAGAATGTGCTAACGACCAGCTCGTATGACATCCTTATTGACGTATCTATGTCCATCCTTACGTCAATCTCGGCACCTTACAGGTATAAATATTACCGGTATTGCCTTAAGCAAACACACGCGGTGGTGACGAGATCGGAGCAGCCAGACTTGCCGAAGCCCAGAGGAGAGCAGACCCCGCTGGCGCAGCCCCGCCTTCCTGATGCGCTGAGAACGAGACGCTGCTTTCTCCTGCCGAGAAATCCAGCTCCGGCGCTTCCGGGTAGCCCTCGCAGGCAGCCTGGAATATCGAGACCAGAGACGAGAGATACCATCCCTCATTCATCCTAGATTCCAGGTACAGAACTGAATAACCCCTTGCAGAGAATTCTTGAGTCAGTCACTTGGCAAAACAAACTTAACTTAAACTGCTACTTTCTATTCCCGCCCACGTATTAGGCTTAGGTCAGGTACACTGGGGTAGGCGTAGTTAGAAACACCAGTTGAGTACGATTAGTCAAATGTATATGTGTATGTATCTATTTTATCCATTTTAAACCACCTTATGGCTTAGAAACCATATAAATGTTTTTACAGTATTATTTTATACTTCTGCTTTTATTGTATGCACTTTACTTAACCATAAGTATTGCGATAATATCGATCCATTTCTCTTGTATGAGAAAAGAGACTGATCAATAAATACCATCTTTTATTGAACACGCCCGTCTCTTCCTTTTCTCTACACTCTGGTGAGACTAAGAAGGCACGTACTGACTGAGTAAAATAAGTTGTCTTTTGTTTTCACACGACTCTAGAGATACACTCTTGATTAGGGGAGAGCAAAGTTGTCATGTTCTATGGTTGTCAGAAACTAAATCCCTTCTTGTCTATCCAGGGAGGTTCAACTCCTCCTTGCCTATTCGAGAAAGTTTCTAGTGAACTCTGAGCTAGCTGGCAAACCCAAAACTTTATGTCTAATATCGACAATAGAAGACCTAGTTAACGTCTGGTCTAGGCCTATACTATTGAAGGTATTATTCCAATGCGCAGAGCCTATTGGGATAATAGGAACTACACTACATGGCGCCCAAACGTTTGGAAAGGCGATAAAACTAACGCAAGACATTAGAGTAACTCAGTCGTGCTTTTTCACTCAGACCCCTTTTTTTCCCATAATACTCCAAAGACGTCTGGAGTGGGTGAAAGGTCATATCCGCCAAACCTCGCAGGAGGAAACTCCTATGTATGGTTCTTGGTTTAGTCAACGTTGAAGGATACACTGTTCCAAAATATTGTGCCTCTAATCTTTGTTTCCATAAGAAACCTGATCTGCAAACAAACGGAATAACCTTCTGGACAGTACAATGTCAGACAGTGAAGGAGAAAGAGAGGCAGTTAGAATAGCAGCTGAACTCGTAGCAGCTGATAATGCTATGCAAGACGCAGACCCGGATATAATACTCATCCCGGTCAACGTAAGAAAATCTATAACTTTAAAACTTATAGAAAATGGACTGACACCTAGAGGTGGCACAGTCATATTCGTAATAGAGGCACACGAATATCGGCAGACAGAGGTATTCTATTCATGGATACACTTTCCAGCAGCAAACGCTGTAACAAAGCACTTCCACTATTACAAAACAGAGGATCCTCCTAATGAATACACTCCTTTCGAGGAGGTGGAAGTACCACTTAAATTTCAAGAGCACCTGCTCTTGTTTAATGGCGCCCTAAAACATAATAATCACATCACCAGGCTCGGTCCATTAGGTAGACCAGGAGCAACGTGGTCGGTCCTAGCCGGATACACACCACATCCAGACATCGAAAGAATGTCTGCAGCAGATCTTTTAATACAACTAAAACAATTAATAAAAGTACATAGACAATTAGTCCAATATGTAATGCGGACTTCAACAATCCAACCAGCAATTAAAATTCCACAGCTGACCCCTCATCAGGGGAACACAAATAAAATTACACCACAGAACATACAGTCCTGCCTAGGCAAAGTACCAGCTAAACGGGAACAAATACCATTCTGGTTAGCACAAAAAATCACCCAAATAGAGGCGGTGTTTCCAGACACCACCCCGTTGGAAAAACACAGGATTCTGACTATCTGTCTTCCAATGGGAATCGCACCACACGTGGAGGACTGTGACACTTGGGGTACAGTCTTTGCTTCCATTTACACAAAAACGCATGGTGTTCCATCCATCTCGGTAATACCAGATGTGCTAAAACAAATTCAAGATGAATACGGTCCAGAACCCGCTTTAACTCTTGGTATGAAATTACTAAAAGACTTCAAGCAGGTCTCGGCTATATTACTAGCCAATATAAAGGGAGAAGCAGCAAACGTGGCGATCCGCCAAAGGTTAAAAGAAACAGATATAGCAGACCAACCAGCTGAAATTGCCAGAATTATAGAAAAATCCTATGAGGAACTAGGTAGAGATAGTTTAGGTGGAATACCAGTAAAACCCCGACTGATTGAAAGTCCTGAAAAAATATTTTTTAATAATAATTTAACATCACAAAAAAAGAGCTGGGATGGAAACAAACAATCCAATCCTAAAGAAAAGAAATTCCAGTCCAGAGGAAGGTCTCCTCGGCGGAGAGAAAGATCTCCAAACCAAGGACACAGGTCTCCCCAAAGTGAGCCCTCTGGGAAAAGATACAACCTTAGAAATAGGGATAATATTAAGAAGCCTGATAGATATCAAGAAATTGATACACGCCCCTCTCAATCTTTTCAGACTTCCTCGCAGAAATCGGAAAGAAGAGGACGATCAGAACAAAGAGAAGAGCACGCCAAGTCCAAAGACAAGGAACCTGCTCATCTAAAAAAGAAATTACAATTTCCAAAAAAGAAGGTAGCCAGTATTAAAGTAGTTAACAATGCCGAGAATACTGAGGACACAACTGAAAAACGGAGAATGGGCTCAGACAATGCTAGACAGCGCAGCAGAAGTGAGCATAGCTCGCAAAGTCCTTATGAATCATCTGGAGACAGTGGACACGAATGAATATCTTCAAGTGGAAACTGCAGACACCAGAGTTAGCAAACCTCACAAAATATATGAAATAACTTTACGTATAGAAGGGGATAAGACTAGAAAAATAAGGGGACTATTTTGGGATAATCTCTCCAAGGGCTATGACATCCTTCTAGCTGAAAAAGACTGGCCACCAGAGTTTGTCAGGGACTGCCCTCATGGCGAAGAAATAATTATGCCTGCCTTCTCAAATCATATCCCAATTCATAAAAAATACACACTTGCCAGAAAGTGGGCAGTAGCTCAAGCTCCTGCTTTATATAAAAATCACGTAGGATGGGATGAGGACTCTCCTCCTCACAAAATCCAGTTAAAAACACAACCTACTGCACAAAGACAGTACCCAATTAAGCAAGAAGCTAACAAACAGGTAAAAGAAATCCTAGATCAACTAGAATACCAGGGGGTGATTGAAACTTGCACCTCACAAATGAACAACCCTTTGTTTCCGGTTTCCAAACCAGACAATACTTATCGTCTAGTTTTGGATTACAGACACCTTAACTCATGTTGCAAAACTTTTGCAGTGCAAAACTCGCATAGTGCTGCACTAATGAATAACATAGTGCGCAAAAAATACAAAACAACATTAGACATCTCTAATGGATTCTTTTGTCAAAATATAGCACCAGAGAGCAGATACTTGTCTGCGTTCTCAATAAATGGCGCTCAAAAACAATTCTGTCGGTTACCCCAGGGGTTCAAGAACAGCCCAGGATTATTCTCAGCTAGAGTAACAGAGTTACTACAAACATATGATGACGAAGCATTATCTTATGTCGACGACATTTACCTAACAGATGATGACTTGGATACTCACTTGAAGAGAGTGAACACCATAATACTTGGGTTCGTAGCAGAGGGCTACAAATTCAACTTTAAAAAATCTAGAATTGCCCATCTAACAGTCCTGTTCTTAGGATATGAATTATCAAGTGAAGGCAAAAGTCTGGCTGACAATTTCCTAGAGAAATGTGCCGTACTCCAAGCACCTAGAACACTAAAAAACCTACAGTCAATTCTAGGCTTCCTAAATTTCGGAAGAACATACATTGCAAATTACGCAGAAAGGGTCAAGCCCCTTTATGATCTAATAAAACCAGATTTTAAAAGAACCTATTGGACTCAAACACACACAGAAATTCTGAGATCCTTACAAACTGACATGTTAATAAAAACAAAATTAGAAACACGTGATAACACACGCAATCTTGTGATTCGAGTCATCCCAGGAAGATGCGGATTCACATACCTGACCTCTAATGAGGGAGAAAAGGTACCAATTGCATTCAAATCCCTCCCTCTCCTTACAGGATAAACAATCTCCTTACAGCGCGGGGATGCCCTTGGGTCACCAGGCGCTATACAAATCGCTAAAATAAATAAAAATAAAAAAAATCACACTTGTACACAGAAGCTGAAAAGAAGTTCAGCATTAAAGAAAACATTGTTCATACAGTTCAAACCGCAATAGCTAGAGAAAAAGATAAAGCTGACGGTAGACGTATTACAGTCAGAACAGCAGAATCAGCCTTAGAGGCATTAACAACACCGTGTAATTTACCAACAACAGCATTGAATCCGGAATGGATACAATGGGTGAATTCAATTACAACGGACAAAGTAAATTACTACTTTGATCCAGAATTAAAAGAATTGAAAAATCTAGAATATGAAAGAACATTCCCTCTGCCAATCGACATTCTGCCCTTACGACAATACGCCTGTGTAATCTATACAGACGGACATGCTCAACCCTCCGTTTGGGGAGAACAAGCATACAACCCCACATGTGAGATTAAAAAAGAAGTGTGGCGCGGAGGTAAACTAAGACCTCTATTAACAAAAACACACTCAGTAGAAACTAATTCAGAACAACAGACTGAAATAATAGCATTGAAAATGGCGCTAGATAATGCAGATCGCGAATTCCCGACACTTATAGTGTCCGATTCATATTACTGCGTCAAATCATATAACAACGATTTGCAGACATGGATTCAAAACGGTTACAAAGATGACACAGGTGCAACAATAAAGCAAAAACTGCTTTGGGAACAAATAGTTCTGTTACAAAAAGAACTACCAAAGACTCACGTGATACATACACTGAGTTATCAACGTGATGGCGTTCACGTTGCAGGGAATTCATTGGCTGAAACAGCCACAGCGGTAGCAACTAAATTGGCTTCCGTAGCTAGAAAAAAGCGTACAGTGAAATACATTGACGGTGAAACAGTACTGGCGGTGAAAACGTCATCAAAAGGCGACTGCTCAGCGCTACCGATCAACTATCCACTCAATTATACATACATAATCGATGCAAACTCCGTCCCTTTTGCTCGAATCCCTGGAGTGGGGGATAGAGTAATTCCAAACAAGGACAGGAGAACGTTGTTAATAGCAGACGCACATATGGGCGAGGGTCTCAGACACCTCAAACTAAAAGATTCTCTGGAAGAATTACAATCAGTGTACTGGTGGCCAGGCATGAGCCTGCAGCATCACATTTTTGTAAAAAAATTCCCAGACTGCAACAGAGATCGCAGTGGCGAGAGAAACGGTATACTACCGTGGCGTTTCACTCTAGAAAGGATCAACAGTAAAAAGCAAAGCGTCCGATTAACATATACAGGCTAGTTTCCACTTATAATGTAGATCCCCAGCACTCGGCTGACGTCTGGACTGTTATACAAAGATTTGCGAGTCTAAATGGCATATACGCTAGGAGCATGCTACGTTTGACCAATGTTTTCACTTTAGCCCTCAAGCCTGTGGGGAAACATGGCCAAATGAGCATAGCACAGCGGGATTCTTCTCACTTCCTTCCTGAGGGATACGGGATGGTGTAAAGAAAAAACCAAGGCATAAAGCTATCTATAACGGAAAGGATATTAGGTTCGGGAGCTGGGTGGGTCAAACATCTAATAAGTGTCCAACGTAGTCTAAACAACCTGCCAAGAAATTCTCTGAAGGGATTCAGTCCGTACGAATTATTGTTTGGAACTAGGATGTTAGTCTTAGATCTTGACAGTCAGACTTCAGTGGTGAAGGAAAAATGCTTTGATATCAAAGATCGTTTGGCTATTTTCCAGGACTTAAACAAAACAAGAAAAGACCTGAGCAACATAAAGTTGAAACAGCAGCCAACAACCACTGAAGAACCACCACCTGTCCCAGCAAGACCTGTCTGGATTCCAAAAGTCGGGGATCTAGTCAGAGAAAAGATCGCGGTAAAGAAGGAATTTGGGCCTTCTTACAGAAAAGCAGTTCCTGTCTTGTCTATCAACGGGACAAGATCAGTTGTACTACCGCCGCTTGCTGGTAAAAAGGAGAACCGAGTTGTATCCATCGACCTGGTAAAACCACAATCATGTGGCCGATAACAAACAGTAGGCCAAGTGGACTCCCGATAAGTAGTAGAACATCAAGATTTGCTACAAACACAGAGGTTCAATCTAAGAGGCTAATCACATTCGAAACGCCTACAGAAGAACAACAAGGACTGTGCTACAATGCAATGGAACTTAAACCTCTGAAAACCCAAATAAAAACATTTAGTAAAGACACACCAACCTACAATGAAGTAACAAACGAATATGCAAGAAACAGTAATCCTGAAGCAATTGGAACAATTGACAGAACTGCATCCGGCTACTTCATAAACTTCGATGATTCCTCTGAAGACCTCAGTGAATCAAAAACACAGCCATCAACAAAAACCTTTAAAGATAAAGCTAAAGAACTTTTGAAACAACTGAAAGAAACCTATCTGATTTCTCCATGGATTGAATTTTGGGTGGGCTTTGGTGCATTTATCCTCATACTTTGGCTCATCATGGTACTAACTTTGGGACGCTTCATTGAGGGAAAATATGCTAAAATGGACACAGCAAGTCAGAAACTCAACTTGATCCTCAAGCCACACACATCTTCACACGTCGAGAAAAGAGAACTTTCTTCAGTCAACTTCACAGCCAATCCTATACCGGGTGGGGTAGCATGGGACAACACTGACTATGAAATTTATGGTCCGGTCGAAATCCTGAAATATCCACACCAAATCAAGATCTCATTGAGTGACTTTGTAAAAGCAAGCTCATTTGCTGATGATTGGGACTTTGAAAGTATAAATAATATGATGTCTGACTTAGTGATGTCTGCTAAATTTACCAAACATGATTATTTGCAGGGTTCGACTAATTATGATAGTATGTACTGTTACAACCACTATGGTAACCATTTTTTACATAAATCCAACCCCTACAAAAGGAAGCTCAAGAACTGTTTATGACAAATATTCATACTTTTCAGCGTTCAACACAAGTAATGCTGAAACATTTTATTTCAAATTGTCAAATAAGACAGGGACAAAGACCATGATAACAAACACGAAATTGATATATTCAGACTCATTTTTTGAACAAATGAATACTTTTGGTTTTGATTATTGGGACAAAAATTTTGAAGTAAAAAATGTTTGGGGTACAAAAGAATGGCAAGTACAAGGTATAGAATCATTGTTTAGAGCCTGCATGATCCCAGAACAAATTTTATTTTTAAATGACACTGTTCAACAAACCACCTGTCTTGGCTTAGCCAAAATCAAAGACTTAAATAACCCGTCTATTCCAAAGCCAACAATGAACAGCAATAGCTCTACAGATGAAGAGATAGACGTAAACTATGTATTAAACCAAAACAGAACACATCCTGATTGGAAACAATGGTTGATCTGGCCCACAGATACTAATAACTGTCAAGATAGATTCCTGAACAAAACACAGGGGTTCACATTGACCAGGCCAGACCCTAGATATTCCCAAAGACAACACCCAGGGATAATACCCACCTACAGTGTGGGCAAATTATGCCTTCAATGGCTACAAACTTCCACACTGACAGAAATTAAGCAACACCTAACTTTACTTACTGATGGTGCTGACTTGCGTGATTTCATTATGGGACCACGCAAACAGCGTCAAAAACGCTTCATAGCAGCCTCTGTATATGCAGCTTACAACGAGGCCTGGAAGGTTACTCAAATTGAGACAGCAGAAAGTATACGGGAAATTGACCGTATTAATTTGGAAAAATCACTTTCTGTAGTGGACAATGGGTTAATGACTCTGTCCTCCAGAATTTTTTCTTTGGACAGCATTGTGTCTTCAGCAATCGACATAATATCGCAAGACTTACTGTTGTTACAACACGGTCAGTCTCAATTGCGTTCTATTGTACAGCTTGGCTGGACGTTACAAAACCTGCGTTCAGGCTATGTGCCTTGGCGTTTAATCAACACAACGTCACTATTCAATATCTTTAACCTTACTGATAAACAAATCAGTATGGCACAAAAGGGTGCTGATTATACAATCCTGAGCATTGAGAAACTCGAGAGATTACCAGTGACAATGTCAGAACGACCTGTCAGTGAATGGATAATACATGGGATAATTAATATTCCAATATCAACCTTCAGGTTTCAATACTGCCAAAAATATATACAGGCTGGCATGTACGAAAAATTGGGAAAAGGGTACATTAAGACAACATGGAACTTGCCCTATTCACATGCATGTGTCAGTAATAAAGGACAGAAAGTGTTTCTTAGTGGCAATAATTGTGCGATGTCACTAAGCGGTACACTTCTGTGTAACGGAATTAGTTTGCATGGAGCCTGTGAAGGGAACTCAAATAACCTTTCATGTCACCAGCTAGGCACACCTGCAACAGAGATAGAACCATTTTTTCAAAGACTCTATAATGGGAGTTACATTCTAATTGTGGACCGCAGATGTTGTAGTCTTATGCCCGGGACTCCTTATCTCGTAACTACGACTGCGAAGGTCAAGTGCTGTGGACGCTTATTGTTCCCCAGCTCCTTTCCAGACAGGGAGGCAAGGGCATGGCCTAACTTGAAAATTACTTCTATTAGAATAGATACTTTAAGCAGAATGAAAACAGTGCTTCTTCAGACGCCGACCAGGCTCACGTCATCAAAAGAAACGTATGATCTCCTAGTCGCAAGGACGACTGCAGAGATTCACTCATTGTTATCAACTAATTCCCCCATACATTTCGCAGAAATCCTGAATGAAATCTTAAATATTTCTGATACCAGTGGAGTCTCAAAAGTATTTAAGACAGTATTTTCGATGGCATTAACACCATTCAAAGCCATACTGGGTATTTTTCCAGACTTCGTCCATTCGATTTTTGGCGGACTTCCCCTCATTTTGGGACTAATTACAGGAATCCTATTCTTAGTCCTTATATTTCGTTATGGCAAACCATGTCACAGACAAAACACCTGCGACAAGGGAAGAAACAATGCGAGCCATTGGATACCGGGACCGGATATCAAAAATCCTGGGACTTTCCCGGCTTAGAGACCTGAACTTGACATGGTTTCTTTCATTTCGACCAATGTGGCATCGATGTGTTTTACCTGTATTAAGGTGCTTGCTGTGCGGAGAAGAATGCGTGTTGGACACCTGTCTGACGCTACAATCGGATGCGCCAATGGATGCAGAAACATTGTTGGGTCCGATAACGGCTCATGCTTTGTGCTGCCCTCAACGGCTACCAATCCTGATGACGGCATTCGTGGAAACTTCACCACTACGATTAAGGGGTAGTGAAGTTCAAGATGAAAGCAGCATCGATCAGGTACGACCTTCTGTCAGCAATACTAATCAAAACGTCAATGGAGA
Organism: Lissotriton helveticus; assembly: GCF_964261635.1. Lineage (NCBI taxonomy): Eukaryota > Metazoa > Chordata > Amphibia > Caudata > Salamandridae > Lissotriton > Lissotriton helveticus. The sequence goes on along the minus strand of NC_136063.1, from coordinate 1,426,456,197 downwards.
CAATCAAGCGCACGAATGCATGGTTACACCTTTTTCCGAGTTAGTGGAACTCTCCCAGGAAGCTGTTGACAGCTTTTTCGACAGTCTAAATGATATGATGTTCTCACCAGAGCAGAAATAGAGACTTTTGAGCAAGCTAGCACACGGCGTTCCCAACACCCTGAATTTGGCCTTCAACTTTAATGATAAAATTACATGAACAATTTCCCCTCCAGTTCACGAACAGCAATATTTTCAGCAGCCCCAAAATATTTTTACGATTTTTTCGGGACACTTATCGTCTGCTTAAAGTAAGAACTATTCTTAGAGAACAAAAATTTCTATTTTTAGAAACTTTATAGACATTAGCTGCCCGCTGGTATGTTCATAATTATTTTTATTCTGTGATGCAGTGGTCTCAAACTTTTTTCTGTATTAAGAGCCATTTCATGTGTAAATTCTCATATACAACTTAGCAATAGTGTATACATATGCGTGATTACTTTAGCATTATTCTACAGCTTGAGTGCATATAATACATGTGACTGCTTTTTCCGTATATTAGTTAATTTCGAAATGCATTATATGTATTTTGGGGTGGTAAGGTATACACGATACTCTACAGTATGTTTTACTATGCCTAGATTCGTAAATATGGCCATAGTTAGCGTGGAGTGGGTGTGATGTATTCCTATAGGTTCTGTATCGATCCCCCTATTCCTGACCCTGTTCTGGTTAACAAGTTAACTAGCAGCCATCCCATGATGCAGAAACCGTTATCTGATGAAGCCGCACCACGGCACAGGAACGTGTTATCTGATTAGGTCATAACGCTTGCCATCTAATTAGACAAGCAATATTCCTCCAGCCCCTGATAAGGCATACGGAGTTCTCAAAACAAATCAAACCTATGACAACCTGGGAAAAACCCTGCGGCCATTGTTTTGATTTCACCGAGAACTTCAGCAAAAGAATGTGCTAACGACCAGCTCGTATGACATCCTTATTGACGTATCTATGTCCATCCTTACGTCAATCTCGGCACCTTACAGGTATAAATATTACCGGTATTGCCTTAAGCAAACACACGCGGTGGTGACGAGATCGGAGCAGCCAGACTTGCCGAAGCCCAGAGCAGAGCAGACCCCGCTGGCGCAGCCCCGCCTTCCTGACGCGCTGAGAACGAGACGCTGCTTTCTCCTGCCGAGAAATCCAGCTCCGGCGCTTCCGGGTAGCCCTCGCAGGCAGCCTGGAATATCGAGACCAGAGACGAGAGATACCATCCCTCATTCATCCTAGATTCCAGGTACAGAACTGAATAACCCCTTGCAGAGAATTCTTGAGTCAGTCACTTGGCAAAACAAACTTAACTTAAACTGCTACTTTCTATTCCCGCCCACGTATTAGGCTTAGGTCAGGTACATTGGGGTAGGCGTAGTTAGAAACACCAGTTGAGTACGATTAGTCAAATGTATATGTGTATGTATCTATTTTATCCATTTTAAACCACCTTATGGCTTAGAAACCATATAAATGTTTTTACAGTATTATTTTATACTTCTGCTTTTATTGTATGCACTTTACTTAACCATAAGTATTGCGATAATATCGATCCATTTCTCTTGTATGAGAAAAGAGACTGATCAATAAATACCATCTTTTATTGAACACGCCCGTCTCTTCCTTTTCTCTACACTCTGGTGAGACTAAGAATGCACGTACTGACTGAGTAAAATAAGTTGTCTTTTGTTTTCACACGACTCTAGAGATACACTCTTGATTAGGGGAGAGCAAAGTTGTCATGTTCTATGGTTGTCAGAAACTAAATCCCTTCTTGTCTATCCAGGGAGGTTCAACTCCTCCTTGCCTATTCGAGAAAGTTTCTAGTGAACTCTGAGCTAGCTGGCAAACCCAAAACTTTAAGTCTAATATCGACAATAGAAGACCTAGTTAACGTCTGGTCTAGGCCTATACTATTGAAGGTATTATTCCAATGCGCAGAGCCTATTGGGATAATAGGAACTACACTACAAGCCACCTAAAATCCACCTTCCAAAACCTGCCCAGGAGCTTGACATAAAATAAAGTCCTCTCCGAAGTAATGCATAACTTCTCATAAATTTCAAAGCTAAGTGGGAATAGTCTAAAGACTGGAGAAAGACTACCTCCTTTTTAGTAACATAAAAATAACTCCTTCTCTTTCAATAAACTATAGTCCTATCTAAGATAGGCCTTCCACTATGTTTATAGTGTGGGCAGGTAAAATAGGCTCATTCATTGATATTAGTGAAGCAGGCCAGCATCAACTGTCAACCTGTCATAAGTTTCTGTTTAAGAGAGGAAAAAATGGGAATTCATTTTGGTGTTTCTTTGGGCAGGGTGGACATCTGTAGTTAGGGTTAACATCTGTGGTGGCCCAAAGGAAACTATATAGTGCCGGAAGGATGTTGGATCATGAAGAACGGGAGTGATGTATGTAGCCTAAGACTACTTTAAACATACGTACACTTAAGGGTCGATTCCGATTCGGGAAAAAACCGTCCGTACAATTTGTATCCGGAGCTCTCTCCGTACGAATCGTACCCGTCGGTCCGAGTCGCGTAGTACGATCCGTATTCTGTGAATCCGTCCGAATCGTCGCGATCCGTACGTTTTGCGCGGCTGAAACCGTGAACCGTACGACTCATACACATGCCGTACGACTCGTACACATGCCGTACGACCCGACGAGTACGATCCGGACCGGGGTATGAGGACGCGATTTGTACGGTCCACGTCAGGTAAGGGCGAGTCGTACGGAAAAGCACACAAACACATACACACCGTACGATCTGTACCCACCATGATCGCAGGGGTACGCACCGTACCCCTGCGATCATGGGGTGTACGAGCCGTACCCCATGTACGATGGGTGTACGAGCCCTACCCCATGTACGATGGGTGTACGAGCCGTACCCCATGTACGATGGGTGTACGAGCCATACCCCATGTACGATGGGTGTACGAGCCGTAAACCATGTACGATGGGTGCGAACTCTGCTTTTACGGCTGTTTTCTGCTCCCGTAGAAAAAGGGTCGTACGGGGTGTACCCGACAAGTATCGTACTTGCTGGGTCGTAAAACCCAGCCCGAACCATACAGATGTCGCGTACAGCGGGTTCCGAGGGAGAATCGTACGGAGATCAGAGTCGTATGGTCTCTGAACAACTCGTACGGAGTACCGCTCCTGGTACGAATCGTACTTTGTCGTATGTACGGGGGACGTTGCAGGGTACGATTCGTCCGGGAAAAACGCTCCGAACGGCCATTCGGAGCGGTTTTTCCCGAATCGGAATCAGCCCCATAGTAATAGAACATTTATTTATTTGTATGTTTTTTATTATTTTACCTTCACTAAAGGAGCAAAAATTCTGTTCTGGCAAGTGGCACTCTCCAAGATAATGCATATTCCTAATCGGGATGTCTGAAGATTTGTCATGGAGGTCAAGGATTCAAGTCCTTCCATTCCATACCAGGACCCTCTAGAAAGGGATGCTCCTAGTTCCTTGAAAGCTGCAACAAAATAATCAATCTCAGTTGCCCATATTGTTGTTATCACTTTCTACTAAAGGCATATTTATTGCTCCAAAAGGGGAAATTTGTGCTCTAAGGGATTTGGAAGTTGCTTTAGAAAATAAAACTCCTGAGCTAATGGGTACATTTCCATTTGGTGTGTTTAAGCATGTGTGTTTTGAATGCTGGAGTATCCTGGAAGGGGGCTAAAATCATTGACAAGTCTCTTAAAATAAAAATTCAGCACAACTGTGGCCTACTGTAATGAAGCAGAGGGCTTGCCCGTTGGTTTCTCGCATCCACAGTCTAGTGAGTTTCCACATCAAACTGAATGAAACGAGAAAAAAGTTAAAAGTAAGAAAGCAAAAGTGAAAACAGACTTCCCCTCTTCACCCTTTAGGCTTCAAAGGCTGGAAAACTAGTGGTCTAAGTAGGACAGCATGTGGAGAGCGTAGAGAGAAACAGCAGGAGAAAGGAGTATGCAAGAATGTGGTATTAGCTGTAGCAAAAGTTAGGTGAGTACCATTGATTTTACAGGATGATGTAAGAAGGGAACTGGAACATTTATGTGAAGTAGTTGTGATTGAACCTGTTGAGCCCACCGAGTGGTTAGCCCCCATAGAGGTGGCATAGACACCTAACAGAGACATCTGTTTGTGTATAGAGAGCATTGAATAGAGAGTTAATAGTAAATAGTTATCCATTACCTAATATCGAGCTAACTGGAGCAAAGTACTTCACTACTTTGGATGTTGTTTCGACATTTCACCAAATCAAATTGGATCAGTATTGCAAGCTCTAACAGCATTAATTACCCCTTGGGTACATTTAGGTTTACAAAAATGCCCTTCAGTTTGGTGTCCGCCTCCTCCATGTTCTAGAAAGTAATATGCAGGTTATAAAAATGTAGTCCTGGGACAAAATGTTATCAGGAAGATGTATTAATCTATGGTGAGACATGTCATCAACATGACAAATGCTTAAGACAGGTTCGCTGGAAACTTATGGATGCGAGACTTACTTTTAAAAGAGAAAAATTACAATTTGAAGTCTTAGAAATGAACTATCTCAGTTATTTAATTTCTCGAGTGGGTGTTGTTCCAAAGAAGAACATAGTGGAAGTTTGTGTTCACATGAAAGAACCTTACAGTAAGAAGGAGTTAAATTGTTTTATGGGTATCACCACATTTTACAGAATTTTTTTAAAAAGAATATGCAGATACGTTTTCTAGTCTATTGTTGGGAAAGAAAGTTGAATTTAAGTGTAATGATGCATGTCAGAAGGAATTTGACATGTTAAAAATATTTAGTAAGCACTCTGTGTTTACAAGCTTTCATCCCTGCTGCTGAAACATATATTATTATAGATGCCAGTGCAAACCTAGTAGGAGGAGCATTACTACAGAAAAGAAAGGGAACAGAACAATTGATAACATGTGCTTCAAGTTGTTTATGAAATTCAGAAGGTAATTATTCTGTAATAGAAAGGGAGACATTATTTATATATTGGTCAGTGAGGAACTTCAAGAATTTGATATAGAGGATGTCGTACACCGTATGTACTAATTACAGGCCATTGAAAGAGATTTTTAAGCTAGACAATATGTCTGCCAGAATCAAAAGATGGGTCATAGCTGTGTAGGATTACAACCTTAAGGTAGAGTTTCCACCTGGATTGCAGAATTTCCTACCTGATTGTTTATCTACATTGGTTAGTGTGGTAGATGGACTTACATTGATGATGACATCAATGTTTGGGAAGTTACTGTAGGAGCCATTGAGGAAGATAAATTTGAGGCAGAACTGTACAAAGATCCTATTTTGGGTAACCCCTTAGATTGTACAAAGTCAGACAACTTAGTAGAAGTGGATAAAAGGTGGAAATTGATAAATTACAAGTTGGCCATTAATAAAGGCATACTGTTTAGAGGTACCAGGTTAGTTGTAACTCAGGAAATTAAAGAAAAAATACCGAGACTAGCGCACAAAGGACACATGGGCTTAGTCAAAACAAAGGAAATGGTTAGGAAGGCTTCCTGGTGGCCAGGTGCTGACACGGAGAATGAGCAAATGGTAAGAGATTGCAATGAGTGTAAATATAGTGATAAGGGTGCCGCTCGAGGAGGGATTGCTGTGGCTGTGAGCTTTGGGGAAGTGTGTTTCTACCGGCGGGATTGCGAGGAGCAGCAGCCTTTGCCGCCTGATGCTGTGTGCCTCTTCCAGCCCTCCCACGCCGGACTTTAAAGCAGCGCCTCACGGCCCCCGCTTCGCGGGAGCCACTTGAGGAGGGATTGCTGTGGCTGTGTGCTTTGGGGCAGTGTGTTTCTACCGGCGGGACTGCGAGGACCAGCAGCCTTTGCCGCCTGACGCTGTGTGCCTCTTCCCGCCCCTCCCACACGCCGTATATCTTTGTCCACGCCTACCGCTTCGCGAAACGCGCGCGGGCGAAGCCCGGGCCAAAGGCGGGCCCGTTTAAGCCTGTTGTAGCCCGGAGAAGACCGGACCGGGCCACCCCTCTTTCATCTGGCATATTGTACACATCCACCGCTTTGATCAATCGTAAGTACCTACTGGGGAGAAGATTCGTAACAGCAATATGGCAGTACGAGAAAGCAGGAGTAAGGCTGCGACCGCAAGTGGCCATTTAACAGGAACATTTGATAATTTCATCATCAGAGCCAATTCCGTTATTGACGAGGGGATAATCCTAATGGAGCGTTGGGTTTCTCAGGATTTAGCCCTGGCCAAAAGATCCTCTATGGGCCACTTTGCAAATGCTCGCACACCCGAATTTGACTTGCGAGCGAATACAAATGTTGTCCCTGTGTCTGTACATAGTCCACCTGCATTTGGACCTAGTTTCCAGCCTAGCTGAGGTTTTTAACCCTCATGTGCCAAAAAGGAGGAAAAGGGCCCCTGTATCCTCTTGGTATAACGCTGCATGTAGAATGGCCAAGTCCGACTTGGTTAAGGCTCTGAAGCTTGGGAGTAATAAACCTAAAATCCGTGCTATGCACTACAAAGAGACAATGAAACATGCAAAGCAAGAGTGGGATCTGGAAAAGTGGTCTGACCTAGCCATTGCCCTAGACTCAAGGGATGCACGCAGATTTTGGCCAATTGTTAGTACAGGCTATGGAGAACCAAAATCTGCCATCGAACCGAATATTGAGGCAACGGTCTGGGAAGATCACTTTAGGGCCCTATACTCAGTCGAATTAGGTACGGAAAGTATGTCGGCACCCTTAGTTTTAACTGACCAGCGTGATGAGCTAGTATTCACTATGGAGGAGGTGTGCCATGCGATAGGGAAACTTGCAGTGGGTAAAGCCCCGGGCCTTGACAAACTTCCGGGAGACCTTTTCAGACACCAACCCAGGATCTGGGGCCTTTATTTGCATATTATTTTCAAAGCGGTATTGAGGGGCATGAAGGTACCCTGTACTTGGCTGGGAGCAGAGATAGTCCCAATATTTAAGAAGGGCTCTCCTCTGCTCCCGGCCAAATACAGGCCCATCAGCCTAATAGATGTTCCGCAAAAAACATTTTCACGACTCATCTTGGATCGCCTCCAGATCTGGATGGAGGAGCATGAAGGAATACTTCCACCACGGACCAAATCTTTCGCCTTATTCTATTGTATTGGAAAACGGCGAAGATAGAGGGTGGCAGCCTCTATATGGTCTTTGTGGACCTTCGGTCCGCCTTTGATTTAGTGCCCCGGGGGAAATTGTGGTCGGTGCTTCGGGAACTGGGTGCTCCGCCCCAACTCTTGAATGTGCTGATGAGGTTGCATGAGGGGAACTTTGCACAGGTACGATGCGGGAGGAATGGGGCGCTGTCATCCAGGTTTCCCGTCGGCAGGGGGGTGAGGCAGGGGTGCGTACTGGCACCGACCCTGTTTTGCCTCTAAGTAAATGGCGTAATTTCACATCTGGATGGTGTCCCCAATAATGATGCGCCAAGGCTGGCAGGCAGGAGGGTGCCGGCGATCATGTTCGCAGATGACACCCTGCTGCTTTCCAAGTCTCCCATGGGGATTCAACGCATATTGGATGGCTTCGGGGACTTCTGTAGATGCCGTGGATTGGAGATAAACGCTGACAAAACAACATTCATGATTTTCAAACCACCGGCATCCACCCGCCTGAATCCCATCTTGGGTACAGTGAGACTAGAAAGGGTAACAACCTTTGAGTACCTAGGGGTTACTATTCATAAAAACCTGTCATCGGGGCCCCAACAAGTAACATCACAGATGAAATTGTCCCAGCTGGCGGGAGGAATCCTCAAGCTCTCAAATACATCGACAGGTAAACCAGTTAGTCCCCCGCTGGAGATTTACAAAACTCAAACGAGGGCTGCTATTCTGTATGGTGGGGAGCTGTGGGGGCATTCGTGCAGGCCTGAAATCCCCAAAACGGAAAACAAATATATTAGACAGCTATTGGCACTCCCACAAAGTACCCCGCTTCTCCCTTTAAGGTTATATTTGGGGTTGAGACCTATTGAACACGAGTTAGCACTAAAACCCCTTAGGTTCTGAGTAGGCTCTGGACAACGCCAGAGCTGCTGAATTATAGGCTAGAACTCAAGGAAATACTAGATTGTAGTAGTGCAGCAAAAATCCCCTGGCTCGTGTTCCTAAAACAGGAATTTGGAAGACTGGGACTATCTGCCTTGTGGTATGATCCGGAAAGGAGTTGCCTCGAGGTCTCGCGCAAGTCCCTCACCAGAATTTTTATGGATAAAAAACTCAATGCTGCTCTGCATGATTCTCATGCTGGCATCTTGACTAACTCCTTTTTAACATTTAAAATCTCTTATTTTTTTGAGGATTTTATGGATGTTATTTATCCAATTGTAGCTAGGAAACTCTACTTACACTGTAGATATGGTACTCTACCCATAGGAGCTTTCACAAGCAAATGGTCAGTCTCCCGCAAATAAGATCTGCCCAGGGTGTAACTGTGACACAGAAGATGAACTTCATGTACTCTTCTTCTGTCCAGCCTACAGCAAACCCAGGAAGTATTGGCTAGTACCTTTATGCAAAATTTGGGCTTTGTACATTGCACACATGCTTTTAGAATTTTAAAAACTGATACGTCTGTACACATTGTATTTGCACTTTCTAAGTATTTGCTAGCTATGTGGACTAAGCGCCGGTACTTAACTTCTAATGAATGCTAAGGTTTACTTATCGGATAAAGATTTGTTGCATTGTAATCATGTGCTATTCTATCTTGAACAAATTTTATCATTAATTGCGTCCATCTTAATGAACCTTAATGAATTGTACGTATCATCTTTAAGCATTGTGCCACTTTACCTCAAATGAATTTTATCATTAATTGTGTCCATTTTAATGGATTTTAGTGAATTGTATGTATTTCCTCTTCGCTTTGTTTTAATTCTGTACTCTTTTATGGCAAATCGCCGAAATAAAGATTTCATGAATGAATGAATGATAAGATTTTGAAAAGTGAGTCAAATTCCCATGCTTATTTGTCATTTGCCAAACAGCCCTTGCAAGGAGTTGGCAGTTGATATTGTAAGACCTTCAGGTGGGGAGCATGCCACACCATACTTAATCGTACTTATAGACTTTTATTCTAAAGGCATGGAAGTATCCTATGTGCATGAAGTTTAATATGTGATAACATTTCTGGAACAAGTTTATAAAAGAGAAATCTAAAAGCGTTTTATCAGACACGGTTCTCAGTTCTGTTCTGAGGGAAAAAGAATGCATCTAAAAACATGTGCGATAAGAGAGGTACTATATATCATCCTGAATCAAATGCCATTGTAGAAAGGATAAATATTACTTTAAAGGAAAGCATAAAATTAGCTAGAGCTAATAATTTATGCAGGAAAAAGATCTTGCAAGACCACATTTCTTCTTATTTGAATTGTTTAAGGGGTGAGCACCAAGTACAAAGTTGAGTCTAGCATGGATTGATTAGAAGGGGATTAAATGCAATGGTCTAAGCAGATGGCAGGTGAAAGAGGAAACTACTTTGATAAGGGGAAAGAGTTAGGGTTTTGGTGATTAAATTGGCTGGTTACGTAAACATTAAGGTCCCTGTTGGTAATAAAAAGAGGTCTAAATTTTCTCGAATGTTAAGAGTCATTAATGTTTTTTAAAATGCTCTAAAAAGTCATGATGGAAAAGTGTGCAACAAGAATTGTGTAATAGTTATGAGAAACAAGTTTACTGGGTTGTAAGAGGAGTCTTCCTTCCAAGGTCAAAGGAATAGATCTGGTGTGTGTAAAGATGGTGCAGGAACAAGGCAGAATATGCAATCTGATGATGTGGAGAGAAGAATGAGCGTCTGGTTATGTAGACATCCTAATTATCAGCAGTACTATATGAATTGAGGTGACATTTATTAAATTCAGAATTAAGTTAACATTTCTATCTAATGTATATATTTAAAAAGTTGTTTTCTGAGTTGTATTGTTTTCCAACGATTATTTTAAAGTACACATTTTTGTGCTTTTGTAGTGCTTTGGCTGGATTAGGAATGTTAGTTGCTGGTGAATTCCAATTCTCTTTATGTAATTCAAGTCATCGTGTTTTGATGTGAAGGAGAAGTTTTGTATGTGATATCACAATTAGAAGGAATGCATTAACATGTCCCTCATAGAAACACTGAGATACGTCAGAATATTATAATGTGCAAGGATGTTGAGTGTCAAGGGAGTAACTTAAGACAGTTCAATTAGTTTCTTGATATAAATAGTAGCTTAATAAAGGATATATTTTACTTACAGTAAAGCTGTTTGCTGTTTTTGTACTAAACACCACCCTCCTGGCCCTAGGTAAAATGCTGCACTGTTTGATTAGGTATTTGTAGCATTGGATTCAGTAGGACTTATGAGTCTATAACAGCATTTTAAAGGTAACCTGTTTTTGAGTCTGACTATAAACAGTTTTAGTTGACTACCAGAGCAAATGTCATCAGCACACAATATACTCATAGAGGACCCGTGGGTCACCTTCCTTCAACCATTTCTTGTTTTGAGTGTCATTCACATTTTTAAACAGTCCATGCCAGAGGCATTCAGCATTGGAAGTGTCAGATATGTTGTAATATGCCCTGCCTCTTTAGGCAGCTGATCATTTAAATGAATAGTAAATATTTAAGTATCCATAGGGAAGGTATAACATGTTTACCATTGGTTCCTGTTATCATTGGTGGGACCTTGCATTTATATTCCTCAGCTACCCAGCTAGCTGTACCTGTACTCCTCACTTCACTTCATTCTCATTCACAGAACCACAGAGACTGGAATGTATGACCTGCTATGCACTGCACATGATAAGAGTCCTACTGGCCATAGACATGCATTGTACTACGAGCAACCAACATACAGGGGAGGATACAGTGAACCACCTGCCCAGTGAGGAGACACGAATCAGTGTTGGGGATGAAGCCTTATTTTTATCATCAGACTTTGACTCAGAGGAAGAGAGAGAGTAAGGCAGAAATAGGGAAAAGAAGAAGTAGGAGTGAGACAATGATAGAAGAACATTGACAAAGGGACAAAATATGGATGAAAAGAATCTGCAACAGTGAGATCAATAAATAGGAGTGTAAGTTTTCAAAAGAGGCATGAGGTGGAATAAAGAATAGGCAGTTTTAGTATTCAGCAATATAGCTGTTGTACAAAGCCAGAAATGGCGTCCTTGGCACATGCTCTTCTTTCTTACTTCGTCTCACTTTTTCGTTCTTTTCTCAGTGTTTCTTCCTTCCTTCCTTCATTTCTTTCGGTCTTTCTTTCGTTCTTTGTTTGTTTGTTTGTTTCTTTTTTTCTTTCTTTCTTTCTTTCATTAAGCACTGTAGGTTTGGCAGGATCATTTGATTTATCCATATATTGATGCTTTGCCTAATAAAATGAGAACATCGCTTTTAAAATTTAGAATAGGCTTTTACCCTTTCTTTGTGCATCCAGAGCTATTAACTCTGGGCCCGATTCACAGAACTAACTTAAGACAAAACCCTAAACTTACAACCATTTTGGTATTCAGAGAAGGCACTTACTCATTTTGGCATTCACAGAAGGCACTTACTCATTTTGGTATTCACAGAAGGCATTTAGGAGTCGTAAAGTTAGGAGTCCTAACTTTACTACTCCTAAACTGAGAAAAATCCTAACTTTAAGACTTTTGGTATTCACAGAAGGCATTTAGGAGTCCTAAAGTTATGTATGGCTGATCCTAATACCCACAACACATAGTCCCCAAAACGAAACATCGGGAAACTGGCAATAAGGGTATCAGTGGTACTTGGGCCTGGGCTGGATGCCCACCCAGGAAAGTCTACTAAACACAGATTTCTGAAAATTTGACATCCGGGGAGTCCAGGGAAGTGTGCCTTGCATTAATTTCACAAGGCCCTGCAAACTTTAAACTTGGCCTAGAATAGTGCATTTCTCTTGCATTTGTGTGCGTAAAAGTCTTCAGTCTATCGGATCTATGACATTCTTACCAACCAGCATTCCCCCATTTGTTCCAATAAAAACGCTACCTCAGTTGTGTGGCTTGGCCTAGTTCACATGACAGTTACGGATCAAACCAGGGTCAATGTGAGGTCATTTGTTTGACAGGAAATGTTGATGTATCCAAATAGCACTTTCTGTCCTTTCATGTTGCAGCACCTAGGCCCATCCACAAGTAAGGTACCATGTGTATTGAGAGACTTGGGGGAATGCTGGGTAGGAGGAATTTTGTGGCACTCTAACGATTCCAGAATTTTCTGTTAGCGAAATGTGGGAAAAAATTGTATTTTTAGACAAAGTTTGAGATTTACAAGGGCTTCTGGTTAAAACACCTGATGAGAACTACACAAGTCTTGCCACCCTGGACACTCCTGGGTGTCTAGTAATCAGAAAGGGGTTGTTTTCATAGGTTTTCCCCTGTGCCGGCTGAGCTACGGTCCAAATCCAGCAGCCACCGACATTAAAGGATAGTGTTGGGTTTATGGTGGAAATATGTGATTTGTCCATGTTATCTTTTTTGTTCTTCTCCTGTCACAGGTACTAGACCCACCCACACAAGGAGGGTACGATTTTTATTGGGAGACTTAGAAACATGCTGGGTAGTAGGAAATTTGGGCTTCCAGCAGATTCCAGAATTTGTCCTCACAGAAATGAACTGTGAGGAAAATGTTTTTTTTGGCACAGTTTGATGTTTGGAAAGGGTTCTAGGTCAACAAATCTAGTTTTCAGAAATGTTTTGGTATGGTAGGTTTTCCTGGGTGGTGGCTAAACTAAGATCTCAAATCTGCAGCTACCCCCTTTGTAAAAAACAAATGCTGGGATTCTGCTGGGTATAATATAATGTCTCCAGGTCGCGTTTTGTAGTGTGTTGTGTTGCAGGTGCCAGCTGGGAAACATAGAGAAACACAGTATAGTAGAACACTTGTCAATACCAATTTGATTTCTTTGCATTTGTGCCTTCCAAATGTAGGCAAGTGTGATAAAGACTTTTAGCAAAATACCCCTGGAGTCATATGATAGTATCTTTAGACAAAATTCAGAGATGTACAAATAACCCCTGCTCCTGAACTCAGTATTTGTTGTACATTTCAGAAATATATAGGTTTTCTTCATACCCATTTTTCACTCCTTATATTTTACCATATGATTTTCTCTATACTCTGGAAACAATGACAACCCTGTGCAAGGTGCATGTTGGTTGTTGGTGCTATGTACCTTGGGTTCTTGGAGAACCTACAAACCCTGTACATCACCATGACCAGAAGGGTCTCGTGGATGCAACAGTATATTGCTTTTGTAAATTGGCCATTGTGTCACAAAGCTACAGATAAAAAGGATGGCACAATTTACTGTTTTTTCCTACTCATTTTCAATATATGTATTTTTTTACAGCAGTTAGGTTCAGTTTTACACTTTGCACTGGGTTTGCATCACGAAAGTGATGCAGACCAGCACAAAATGTATTTTTTGTAATTTAGTTTCCAGTGCAAAACTTGGGTATGGTGTTTAACAAAAACTTGGGATCAAGTTTGTGCCAAAGATTAACTTGAAACTAGACATTAAAAGGAGAAATGTTTTTATTTCTCCTTTCTTTTCCGTTATTGCATGTGTAATACACTATACAACACACAAACAAAGTAGGAACTTTTTTAAAGTTGCTGTGGCATAGTATTCTGTACCTAAAGGGTACCCTTCCAGTACAAGATGTATGCCAGACATATGCAGACACTCTTTCATTATGGCGTGATGTTGTGTGTGGGGTTCAGCAGCAAAGTTCTGTGCCAGCACTAGGGAGAGAGGAGATTTCCATATCTCTTTAGATATGGTGCTATCCTACTCTCTCCCTGTGACACAACACAGTGCAGCATTTTTTGGCGCTGTTCTGCATTTGGTGACACTTGGTAAATCTGGCCTAGTTAGTTTCTTTGAAAAACCTTGAGGGATCTAGACAAATGACCCCTTGCTGAATTTAAATGTTGTCTACATTTCAGAAATGTATAGCTTCCAGGATCCACCATGGGTTTCACACCAGTTTCTACCACAAACTCAAGTAGTTTAAAAGCACAAATTTAAGGAAAATGGGCTACATCTTAGACAAATGCCAAAATTGTCGCAATTTTAATTTTATTTTATTCAGCAATGCTTGTTTCCAAAAGCTGGGAAAATAGTGATTTTAGGACAGCAAACCTTCAGTTGATGCTATTCGTAGAATAAAAATGTGTTTGTGCAGCACATCTTTACCATTTTCCCCCAAAATACCCAAAACTTAGCTATATTGCCTATTTTGCCCGACCCTCCTCAGGGATCAACAAACTTTGGGTACCCTTAAGATCTCTATGATGTTTGAAGAAAAAGACACACATTTGGTGTGAATACTTTCTGTGGAAAAAAAGTAATGAAGGCTTTAGGGCAAAGTATTCGAAATGGCCAATAGAGGTCCCAGCATTGGGGTGGAAAAGCCAAGATTGGGTATTTTCAAACTGATTTTGCTGAAATAAGGAATAAAAAACCCTAAAGAGAAAAGCAAATACATTTTAGGAAGTATTTCTTGGATACAACTGTGCTGTGGAGAGTTTTTTAACTGTAATCGATGAAAAGGATATTTAGGTAATGTTTATGGGTTTTTTAAATATTTATTTAGGGATTTATAGTGTTAGTTTTAGCCTAATAGAGCTTACGTACATTTATTGTATTTTTTGTTCTTAATCATTAGGCCATGATTAAATAAATTAATTTTGAGGGACTGATTGTAGGCTGTGCCTCAAAAGCTGCCACTGGTGCAGAGACTAGCTCCACTTATCAGTACAGGTGCCATTGTCATCACTGGGGCTAAGTATTCCCCTGATCTTAGTTCCATCCACTGGGAAAGATGAGTAGAGACAACACAAATTTCATGTCTAATAACATTAATAACCTTTATGTGATTATTCTCTGTCTTGGTGTTTTGTGATATATATATATGGAGTACATGATAACCCTTAACCCCTTCGACGCTCATGACGAGCTGGGCTCGTCATGAGGTAGCCTCCTCGCATGCTCATGACGAGCCCAGCTCGTCACGTAACATGCGATGCGGAGTCCACTATGAGCGAGAAAGAAAGAAAATTGAGTACTGAGGATAATATATTCAACTGTGCACCACTCTGCCTGCTTTTTGGTCAGATAGCACATGCCAGCACTTTGGTGGCCATACTTACTGTCATTATTAAGCTATTTGGAGAAATATTATAATTATTTTAAATGTGAGGTGAGACACAAAGTTTAGACAATGGTTTCAATAGAGAAACTTCTCAAAGCATGCAGGCCTGAAGTTGACATTACTGTTTTTGGTGCAAGGCCCTACTATTTGCCTATTTGTAGGTGAGTGTAGGAAAATGTCTCTTTTAGCATGGTCTCCCCCAAAGTTTTGAACTGATACTGCTGTTATTTTTACTCTGAGAGCACACTGAGGCCTGCTAACCTGACCTCAGTGCCAAGGCTCTGATCCTTAAAAGTGACATTTTTGATTGGCTTATACCCAATTGGCATAACTTAACTTACTTATGGGTCCCTAGCATATGGTAGTAGGGGTACCCTGGTTCTGTAAGTTAAGTTGTCCCTCATGGCTGCTGCAGTAATTGTGACACCATGTGTGTGACAAAGTAAAAAGTCTCCCAGCCTGCCACTGCAGACTGGTAGAGCATTTTTAAACTGCTAACTTGACTTTGCCATTTGAACTAATGCCAAAGTCTAGGCCTCCCTTCATAAGTTATATATGTCATGCCTACAGCAGACCTGTCGAGTCCAGGGTGCTATATATTAAAAAGTAGGACATATATGTTTTCTATATCCTAACAGTAAAACTCCCAAATTGTTGTTTTGCAGTGGAAAGACTAGAAGCTTCATTGCTGAGTACAGGGTTACACGCTTACAACTCAGCTGTGCTAACTCCTGAATCGGACCACTAAAGGTGGTACTTTAGGGTATCAAAATAATCATTCAATGAAACCAGACTTGAAGCTTAAGTAGAATTTAGTGTAATTCTTAAGTATAAGGCAACTTTAGAAAGTTGCCACTGTGGTGCCCAAGTTTTCGAGTGGCCATCTGCAGATGCTGACCAGAAAACCGCCTTCTGCCTGCTGAGAAAAGGTGTGACGACTCCTGGGAAAGACCTGCCATTGGAAGAGCTGTTACCTATCACTTACAAGAAGCCATAGAGGGTGTGAACCCAAAAGCCAATCTGCAAAGGGGAAGCCACCTTTAAAGGGCAAATGTGGACACACATGAGAGTGGCTCCTCTTTTATTGTTGTAGACAGGTTGGCATCAGGGACACAGAGGGGAAAACAGTTGCCAATCGGGTTTTTCCATGGGCATGTAGCCCTCAGGGAGACTTACCTCTGGGGTGAGCTACAAAGCTCCAGACACCGAGAGAGGGCTACTGCAATCTTAGGAGTAGGCACAATGCAGCACTCTCCAATAGCTAGATTCCACACTTCATAGGAAGTCATTGTCAGGTGAGAAAGGATCTGGTAGCCCATTTGCTAATAAACACTGCATCCCCATAGGTTACTTTCTGAGCATAAATATGGAACACAGACGGTAGATCATGCCTGTACTGGAGAAAGGACCAAAGAAGGGCTGCCCTGTTGTTCCTCGGACCTGTCAAAGCAAGGCTGCACCATAGAAGGACTGCACCTGGTACTCCTTATCTAGTAAACAAAGGATTGTGACTGTGTCGTCCTGCTCAGTTTAAAGAAAACTTCTGAGCTTAGACAGTTGAGGCAAACTTCAAGAGTCAGGTGTCTGACTTCCTGTTACAGCACTGGGGCGACCAAAACCTGAAAACGACCTCCTTGGCGCGTCAGTAGCCACAGCCATTTGACTGCCACTGACCACGGACATGCAACTTGCATCAAAACCACCCAAGTTTTCTGTACCCAGGACAGTTGTTGGAGTGCAGCTTGGTCACCCAAGAAGGACACTAGCCTTCACCAAAAGGAACCGCTGGTTTCGTTGTGATGGCAGGCCAGTAGACCAGTGGCAACTAGGCTTTTTCTGGACCAATCAGGACTTCGAGGGACATTGACTTTCAATCAATCAGTCAGGAGTTTGTAAAGCATGGCTACTCACCCTTGAGGGTCTCAAGGCGCTGGGGAGAGGCTGCTGATTGGTCTGGGCATGGAGGTTCAGTCGAAGAGCCAGGTCTTTAGATCCTTCCTGAATTTGGTCAGTGAAGGATCTTCCTCCAGTTCTGGTCTTGTGAATCTGTGGGACGGTGGCCAGGGTAAGTTGGCAGAGATGACTGGCGGGTATGTGGAATGAGAGGTGGTTCAAATATGCTTCTCCTGCATTGTGGAGAGCTTTGTAGGAGTGTATGAGGAGCTTGAAGGTGATTCTCTTGTTGACTGGGAGCCAGTGGAGTTATCGTAGGTGTTGAGTTATGTGGCTGCTGCGGGGCATGTTGAGGACTAGTCTGTCTGGAGCATTTTGAATGTTCTGTAGTTTTGTGAGCAAGAGTCAAGCCTGCTGGTGATGAGTGCATGGGTGACCATCTTTTTGGATTCTTTGGAGATCCATCTGAACGTCTTTTGAAGCCAGTATAGCACGTGGAAGCAAGATGAGGATACAGCGTTGATCTGGCACTTCATTGTGATTGAGGAGTCCAGTATGATGCCGAGGTTGTTTGCATGGTCCGTGAGGGTGGTGGGGGTATCCAGTGCGACAGGCCACCAGGAGTCATCAGAGGCTGAGGGGGCAGGTCACAAGACGAGTACTCCCATCTTGTCCCAGTTGAACTTGGTGCAAATATCTTTCATCCAAATGGCAATGGCCTTCATCCTGCTGTGAAAGTTGATTTTGGCAGCTGTGGGCTCGTTGGTGAGGGAGAGGATCAGCTGGGTGTCGCCGGATACAATGTTGAGTCCGTTGTTCCTCACAATGGCCATGAGGGGGGCCAAATAGATATTGAAGAGGGTTGGGCTCATGGAGGAGCCCTGGGGCACCCCGCAGCTTATCTCTGTAGGTTCTCAGAGGAACTGAGGTAGTCTGACTCATTGTGTTTGGCCAATAAGGAAGGAGTAAATCCAGTCCAGTGCCTTGTCGCGGATGCCGGCGCCGTGGATTCTCATGATAAGGGTGTGGTGGGAAACAGTATCGAAGGCAGCCGAGGGGTCCAGTAGGATAGGGGCTGTGGTTTCGCCCTGGTAGAAGAGGGAGTGGATGTTATCGGTGGCAGCAAGGAGTGCGATCTCAATGTTGTTGTTTCTTTGGAAGCTGGATTAGGGGTGTCCAGGACGTGGTTGTCTTAGATGAACTCAGAGAGTTGGGCATTTATGGCTTTCTCAATGATCTTGGATGGGAAGGGGAGGAGGGAGGTGTGTCTGAAGTTCTTGAGGTCTGTTGGGTCCATGGGTGGCTTCTTCAGCAGGTGGTTGAGCTTGGTGTGTTTCCAGTCATCGGGGAAGTTGGCGGTTTTGATGGAGTGGTTGATGGTGCAGCAAAGCTCTGGGGTGATTAAGTTGGCTGCTCTCTGGAAGATGTGATATGGGCATGGGTCAGATGGGGTTCTGCAGTGTATGCTCTTCATGGTCCTGAGTGTGTCGTCTGTAGTAAGTGGAGTACAGGTGAGCAGGGTCTGTTGGGGGCAGCGAGTTTGCGTGCAGTGGTGACAGGTGATGTGGCAGGGTCTTGGGTATCAAAGCTGTCGCAGAGTTGCCTGATCTTGTGGTTTAAGAAGGTGCTGAGTTTGTTCCCGAGGTAAAGGGAGGGTGGGACCTCTGTGGTCTTGCTGTTGGGCCTGGTGAACTCTTTGATGATGGTGAAGAGCTCTTTGTTATTGTGTGCATTTGTGTTGATTCTGTCTTGCAGGGCAGTTTTCTTTGTGGTTTTGAGGAGGAGGTGGTGTGCGCTGACGGAGGTTTTGAGGGTTGTGTGGGTTTTATTCTTCTTCCATCTCTTTTTGCATCATTTGCAGGAGTGCTGGACTCATGGAGATGGGAGTGAACCAGCTGGCTTTCTTGGAGTGTGGGTTGCCTGATGTCTTCTTGAGTGGTGTCAGAGTGTCTTCGCAGTTGTAGATTCATTGGTGCAGGTTGCACGCTGAGGTGTTGGCATCTGTTGATGTTGGCAGTGTGGTGGTGCTAAGGAAGGTGATAAGATGTTCTTCGGTGGCCTTGCTCCAGTTACGACACGGGTGGTGAGGACGGTGGTGAACAGTGGCAGTGGTGAAGGTGAAGTGCACACAGTGGTGGTCGGTCCAAAGGAATCGTCTGTGGTGTAGCTGTTGGTGATGTTCCCGCTGGTGGAGAAGACAGGGTAAAGCGTGTGTCTGTCTGTGTGAGCTGGGGTGGTGGCCAGCTGCTTGAGTCCGATATTGGTGAGGATCTCCAGGAGGGATGTGGTATTCTGGCCACTGGGGTTGTCCAGGTGGAAGTTGATATTTACAGTCTGAGGCACTCGCGAATATCTCAACAATTAGTGTACATGGCAGTGTATACAACCAAAAGAAGCAAGTATTTTCGAAGATAGTGATTAATTGTCTGGATCTTTGACCTCGTCTTTATTTTGACAGACTTGTAAGCTTTAGCAAACATGTGTTTCGTCGCAAAGGGGAAGTCTCTCCATGACTTTCTCAAGGCTAAAGCAGTAAGAGATAACTTACATTGCACAACTAGTAACCACATTTTCTTTTACCAAAAACCTAAAATAAACATATGTAAAGAGTCACCGTAGTGAGAACATTCTACTCCAAGTACCACCACAGTAGATTTACATTTCGTGTAAACCCAAGCCTTTTTCAATATGTATGAATTGTACATCATTACATAATTTCACAAACATCAGTGCAATATTGAGCAGCTTTTTGTGCTCAGCTATCTATGCTTCTAACCTCAATTTCCGAAGTTAGCTCTTAACTCGTATATTTGAATGGAACAGAAGAGGATAGGTATATTATTCTATTCACCTTAAACCCCAAGGTAAGTATTGTTGTGCAACCAATATAATCATGCTCATGAGTCCTACAACACCTTAGCTATGGTGTATGAGAACAATTTGTATCTATCTTTTGTTTGATCAGCATCTAGTGGAGCATCCTGTAGTGTGAGCAATAGATAGTATTTAGACCAACAGACATTTGACACTGAGTCCTAGGTTTAGAAAGGTATGAGCCAAAGAGAGTATACCTTGCTATCAGCTGTGGTTGCAGCTCCTAATAAGATATGTTGTGAGTACAGTTTTCCTGTGTCAAAGATGCGGTCTACATAATACTGTCTCTTCAATGGTCACTCCTGTATGGTGATATAACCGCAATTATAGTATCTAGACTGTATGCACTATGTGTTCATAGCACCAATTCCCTTGATAGTAGTTTGTAAAAGGGGCTTATCCGTATGACTAAGTCAATATTATGACCTAGAGTCCAAGTGTTATGTTACTCATGATACTATTTCAGCCAACCCAAATCAAAAGTGTGCATGGGTAATACTCTGTAAAAAGAGAAAATAAAAAGCACTGTGCTTCTCCATTGGGCAAAGGTGTACTGGTACAAGATCTGTATCATCAAAAATATTTATAGTGGCTTACTTCAAATGGCGAGTAGTGATCAGTACTATGCCTTTTTGGACAGAATAGGTCCGTATCTGAGGGTTGTCTTAAGGTCCCCCTGACCTTTGCTCTATAGAACTTGCAGAATGGGAAAGTCCTCCCTGAAAAAGGGGCCTATAAGAAATTTAGATTAAGAAATTTGCACCGCTAACTTGACGTTCTAGTAATTAAAAAAAGACGTGCCCAGGGTATGGCGCAAGCGCTACCAATGCGTATCCGTGTACCTGTATGTCCCTTGTGTTATAGTGAGATAGCCGCTGCATCTAAGCCAGTCACCATGACTGATTAGATACGTAAGCTGGCAATGGAGGATGGACTTGGATTTTGCTAATATCACATGACCTGGCAAAATATACCTGCCGAATATTTTGGGGCGACATTTCGTCCCAACCCAAAGACATAGAATACTGCATTCTTATTACTTTTACATTTCTGACAATGTAATCCAATTTTATTCCATGTAATCATTCACTTATTCCATCTTGTCTTGTTCATCTGTTTAGTTTCCACGCGCACAGAATCAAGACAATTTTCTAGGTTTCTCATGCAATTAATGTGTTCATCTGGACCTCTATTCAAAAACACGTTCTGACGCTTTTGTTCATCATATGGCAGCATTTATTAAGACCCAATGCATTTCGGGCCGCAGGGGCCCTTCGTCAGGCGTTCACTACAAGTAACAATGAAAACACACAATTATAATTCAAACATTATAAGTTCTCACAAATATATATGCAAAATATTTAAGTGCCATTAGCTCCACCCTAAGTGTATCACCATAATATTGCAAGAAATCTAATATCGTACAGCAAATTGAATCGAACGGTTCCCCAGAATTGCTGGATCAAATAACAACAGGTTTTCTACCAGCGGTCATTCTCCTTCAAGGTATCATAAAGTATCCATGACACTTTACGGATGACTCCCATTTAGATGTTAAATATACATGCTGCCATCTTTCTATTTGTATGTCTCCCATTACGATTACAGATAACCTGTCAAAATCTAATCTAAAACCCTGAGAGACTGAGTAAAAGGTTTAAAAAATGGTAATAATGAGCAGCGTCATCTATAATACACTAATCAAATCATATGTATTGTTGTTAGCAACTACACCGATACCCTGTCCAATTCTGATCTAAAATCCTAATTGCCCGATTAGAAGGTTTGAAAAAAAAGTTGATTACTAACAGCCTTTTCCTGAGTATGCTAATGCAATCCTATGTGTTGAAGTTACACAGTACATCATGTACACTCGGACCCATGGGCAGGTGTAACAGTGTGTCTCATAATCTATCCTTCTGGCTCAAACATCTATCAATGCTATCCACAGTGTGTGCAAACTGGTTTAAGAAAGTGCTATTTGTCAGTGCTCCCAAGGGAAAGATAAAGGGGATATAATATATGTTGAAGTGGGTGACAAACCCCAGTGTATTTGTGTGATGTTAGGTGTTGAGGAGAGCTTGGGGAATAACTCAGAATATTAGGGACTGAGTCACCCAGGAAATACTGCAGTTCATGGTCGATTGCTAAGTCCCTCTTCGACTGGATTGAAGCACCTTATACAAATTGCTTCACTCCTCCTCAGTCTCAGTTTTCTGTTTCCCCCACGACGGTCTTTGGGGATATGTTCTATACCATAAAAGACAACGTTCTTGTTTGTGCCCTGTGCACTGCAATTCAAGGCATGTATTTCAGTGGGATATCTTTTGTCACACAGTGGTGGTTGGGCTAGAGTAGTTTGGTGGTATGGCTGTAGGTGATGTTCCCCTGGCAGAGAAGACAGGGTCGAGCTTGTGTCCATACGTTTGGGTTGGGCAGTGGCTAGCTGCTTGAGTCCGATGTTGGTGAAGTTCTCCAGAAGGGATGCGGTGTTCTTGTCACTGGGGTTGTCCAGGTGGCAGTTGAGGTCACAGAATAGGATGTAACTGGTGAATGTGAGAGCCTAGGGTGCAATGAGGCCTATGATGGTGTTTGTGAAGGGCAGGCAGAACCCAGGAGGCCTGTAGATCAGGGTGCCACAGACAGTGGTGTTGGTTGGGATCTGGAAGCGGGGGTGTTCCATGGTTGTCGCTGGGTCGTTCGAGTGAGGGGCCAGGGGGAGTATGTTTGCATGGACGATGGCAATGCCTCTTCCTGGTCAGTCGGCATGGTCCTTATTGGTGTTCTTGTAGCTGTACGGGATGGTGGTGACGAGGTCCAGACCAGAGCAGGAGTTGGTCCAGGTTTCCATGAAAAAGGCGATGTCAGGAGAGGTGGCATTGAGGAGGTCCCAGATTTCTTTGGTGTGTTTGTGGAGGGTGCGCGTGTTGAGGAGGATGCAGTTTAGCCAGTCGGGTGCACTGTTGGTCAGTTGGGCGGCGATGGCAGCTGGTGTGTTGACGTGGGTGAAGGTGTAGCTGCAGTTCTGGCGGGAGAATGGTCATTGGGTGTCCTTTGGTGAGGCGAGGTGGCAGACAGTGTGGCATCCTGTGTTGATGGAGAGAAGAGTGCTGGTGTCGTATCATTGGAAGGTCCAAGAACAAGGGTCTGTGTTGCTGGCGAGGTCCAGGCACGGATGGGTGCAGACAGGCTCGCCTTTGGAGCACCTTTGTTGCGCTTGCGGCATGGCCATGCAGCGGCCACCAATAATTAGTGTGCGGGGCAGGACATCTGGTAGGTGGGAAATGTGGAGAGCGGGAAGGGTCACTGGAGGGGGCAGCAAAAGGGGATAGCAGCGGCTAAGAGTACAAAAAGTGAAAAAGTGCAAAAAGCAAGAAAAAAGCAGAAAAAGGCAGAAGCAGTGGAAAGGCAAAAGAGACAGAGAAAAGCAGAAATAAAAGAGACAGAAGGGTAGTCCAGCAGCAGAGCAGTGACTTTCTAACACTAAACCACCAGGAATTAGGCGCAGGCAGGAGCCTGCGGGTGCAGGAGGGTCTCGGACTCCTGACCAGAACGTCAGCAGCAGCAACGGGGGCAGCAGCAGCTACCAGGCAGAGCTGTGAAGCGAAAGGAGCAGTCCACTAGAAAGATCAGTGGACTGCACTTTCACAGCTCAGTGGCCACCATTAAGAAGCATGTGGGGGGCTGGATGGCTGGGAGGCGGGAATCACGGGGAGATGGAAGGGTCACGGGAGGGGGCAGGGCTGCGGGGAGACAGAAGGGCAGTCCAGCAGCAGAGCTGTGACTCTCTAACACTAGACCACCATGGATGAGGTGCAGGTGGGAGCCTGCGGGTGGAGGAGGGCTTTTAACAGCTGACCAGAGGGTCAACAGCAGCAACAGGGGCTGCAGCAGCTACCAGTCGGAGCTGTGCAGTGAAAGGAGCAGTCCACTAGAAAGCTCAGTGGACTGACCCTTGTGTCAAAAGTTTCTCCATCAAGGAACATGGAGCAATAATTAGCTCCATGAAGCTCTCTGTTGATCACACAGCATCCTCAGTGTCCTCAGCATCCTGTATCCTTTGTATCAGGGCTACTCCATTGAGGTCTATGGCAGTTTGACCATAGAGCCTAAACCTGGGCTTGAGAATGCCTTGGTGACAAGGTAACCGTATTACAAATACTTACGTGCATCCTTGAAATGTTCGCTGCCAAAGAAGGTTGCCCAAAGCAGACCGGAGTACTTGTATGCAACTTTATAAAAGTTTTACAAAGTTTTCACAAACTGCTGCAGTTAGTTATGCTTGTTTGCATTTTTAGTGAAAAGCTGTGATTTACGTTTTTACTTAAAAATCTCATTTTCCGAAGCTGTCTGGTCTATTTTTATAAATTGGTGTTGGAATTCTCTTGTGCTGTGTGCCTTTCTTATTTTGTTGTTTTGATACTTGTTCATTTGTTTAAGGTTGTCTGTTCGAAGACACAACTACCCAGGGTTTCACAAACGAGCCTAACTGGACCCAAAATGGTGCGGTCCCACCACTACAACATATAATAAACCACTTTACTCACAGTGAGCAGTGAGACCAACTTGGAATTGTGCAGTATTGAAGCCAGGTGGAACAGTTGTCAGGTCTTGGAGGCTTAATTCTCCAGAAATGGTGAGCAATATCAAAACCAAAATCCACACTTAACACTCTTGAATATATGACCAGACTCTAAGGACATAATGCTGGTGCCCCCCACAAGCATCCATGGTCACGAATTATGCCGTGAGCCTGGTGCGGAATGCCACCCAGGCAGAAACTGTGCTAGCTAAAACAAATGCGATGGCGTCTTCCTCCTTTGATTTGCAATGCGAATTATTTTCATGCACCCAGCATCCTATTGACTGCTCGGTAAAGCTGCAAGTGGTCACCAGGAAATTGTCATCTCTGCACATATGAGGGCTTTATTTTCCAGGTGCCCCAGGGCCAGGTCACGCCACACCTTTGCTTCTTGTCCTGACGTGACCCAGAGGAGAAAGTTAATCATAGGCCGTTCCGATGCGGGGTGAAGTTCCCAGTGCAACGCGTCATTTTTACTGCAATCCCTTGAGTGACCCATTGTTGCTCAACTGAAGCTAGCTGTGTGCTGCATCTGTCTCAAACTATCTGCTTCCACTAAACAGCTCGTTCATTTACATGGGTAATTGTATCTTTTTATGGCTGTTGGGTCTGCCAGTGTATTTTTTGATGGTAGCTGAATGCTATCTTCCTCCCAGTGATTGCACTCACAGCATGTTTAACTATCCACAGTTTGTTACGAGTCTCTTGTGCAGTCTTATAGTAAGCATTTTGCATTTTCTTTATGTGAACCCATTCCTCGTCTCCAATGTGCTGCTTTGTATTTTAGGCTGCAAGCCAAATGTGACCCGTCAGCAAAAACAGCATTCCCAGAGATCCAAACTGCAATTTGTGTTTTTCACACTTATTAGGGAAGAACATGACATATTGCTGAATCAACACAGAGGTAAAGATATGATGTCTGTGTAATAATATGTAATTTTGTTTGTTTTTGCCCAATTGTAGCTGGCAGATGCAGACCATGCAGTAAGATATATGCAAAACACAACAAGTAACTTGAAAGAAATAAAATGTGCCATTTAGTAACCCAGCAGCAGGCTAGAATCTTCAAAAAGCTATATAAATATAATTTCCTTGCGTCATACAGTGGAAACACATGTATTCTTCCTATAATGTAACATTAAGGGCCCAATTTCCAAAGCTTTTCTTAAGAGGACGCGTGATGTACTTTTTAGTACGTATGGCTTATTGCTAGAACACAAGAGTAAAACAGAAATACTGTAGGAGTAAGCTACAGCAAAATCTTTAAAAAACGAGGCCCTAAACATCGTATATTACAAATACAAGTTTGCAGACAATTCACATTCAGCTTGCTTTTGCTTAAATAGTTGCTGTTGCTTAAATAATTGCATATATATATATATATATATATATATATATATATATATATATATATATATTCACTGAAAAAACCATAGGTTATAGACCATATATAGTTAGGAATTAGCATTTACAAAACCTTGAAAATTCACTGAAAAAACCATAGGTTATAGACCATATATAGTTAGGAATTAGCATTTACAAAACCTTGAAAATTCACTGAAAAAACCATAGGTTATAGACCATATATCGTTAGGAATTAGCATTTAAAAAACCTTATTTTACTCACACAAAACCATTGAAATTCCATATATAGTTAGTTGCACTAACTATATATCGCGCACCCGCAATCCACTGCTGATGATGTCACATATTACATCATTCATGACATGGTCAGTGACATCACTGATGACATCACTGATGACATCTCAAATGACATCACTGATGACATCACTGATGACATCTCAAATGACATCACTGATCACATCACTGATGACATCATTCATGTGATGATACGATGAACCTCTTCAGACTCTAATATAACCTTAGATACACTCAGTGTAAACAGACACTCACAGACTGGCACTCATCCATGGAGTTACTCACACACCTAGTCAGTCTTGCAAAGAATCAATCACACCTCCATTTCCTAAACTATATAGTTATACACACCTTACTTATTGAAACATATAATAACACATTTACTCTGTTATACAATCCCTGATACAAGTTCACAATAATCCATACAGCCACTCACACATTCACTGGCTCTTATGCACAGTTATTTATATATGTCAACTATCACATGTACTGTGTTTTACATATGTACTTACTTTGACATGTAGCACTGAGATATCCATTCACTCACCAATACACTCATGCACACAGTCAACCGCCCATACAGCTGTTTCCACATGCACTTTTGAACCCATACATCTAGTGAATCAACTGCTCACACATCTATGCACAGAGTCATACACCTCCCAGCCACCCACACACACACTGAGTCTCCCATACAAATACTTGGGCAACCAATCAATAACCCATATAGTTACTCATATAGCTACTGATCAACACATGCATCAGATTACAGAACAACAGACACAATAATGCACAATTTAAAACAGTTTAGTCACTAACCCATGCACTCAGTGAGACACATTTAATCACTCACTTATACAGTCAGTCATGCACCTACTAAATCCTTCATCCAGACACTTATACATCCACTCATTCTTCAATATGTAAGACATATTTTAACTTTACAGAAACATACAGTCACTGGATGTTGTCATCAGTGATGTCATCAGTGATGTCATTTGAGATGTCATCAGTGATGTCACCAGTGATGTCACTGACCATGTCATGAATGATGTAATATGTGACATCATCAGCAGTGGATTGCGGGTGCGCGATATATAGTTAGTGCAACTAACTATATATGGAATTTCAATGGTTTTGTGTGAGTAAAATAAGGTTTTTTAAATGCTAATTCCTAACGATATATGGTCTATAACCTATGGTTTTTTCAGTGAATTTTCAAGGTTTTGTAAATGCTAATTCCTAACTATATATGGTCTATAACCTATGGTTTTTTCAGTGAATTTTCAAAGTTTTGTAAATGCTAATTCCTAACTATATATGGTCTATAACCTATGGTTTTTTCAGTGAATTTCAATGTTTTTTTAATAGCAAATATCATAAGCTGTCGAATGTCAAGTACGTGGTAAGTAAAAACATTTTCGTGTTTATGCACACTGATCTGCTTTGAATGCTGCCCCCCCCCCCTCATTTCTATTAGGAGTACTCTCTCTTTGCAGATAGTGAAGGGTAGTTAACGCAGGCCTTTGCCCCCGTTGTAATCCGTCGTGCCTGCTTCTCTATCCATTTGATTGATTGTTCTCTTTGGTTCATTCTCTATTTACAAACAAGCACAGAGTCGCAATACTCTGTTTAGTCTTTGCAGATAGCGAAAAATCGTGTAAAAAACCAAAAGGAATCGAGCAAAATCAGTAGGCCACTAATGGGATCTCTTTTTGACCTCGCTAAAATAGAAACATTAGGAACAACCTGTTGAAAATAGCAATGTGTATGTACATAAGCGGCGTTCATTTGTGTTCACAGTACCCCTTGTTGATTGTTTGAATCGAGCATTGAATTGTTCGAAGTTGGTTCTCTTAAGGATCTTCTCTGCCTGCAAACGAGGAAAAATAGGAATATTCTCTCTCCCTTTGCAGATAGTGAAGGGTAGGTAACGCAAACCTTTAACACGTCGTACCTATTTCGTTCCTCATTGATTGATTGTTTGCCCGAACATTGACTGTTTGGGAATTGGTTCTTTTTGGAGGTATTCCCTGTTTGCAAATAAATGTAGGAAAATCTTTGCAAGTAGTGAAAGGGTAGGTAATGCGGACCCGTTGCAATCTGTCATGCCTATCTACTCCCCACTGATTGATGCACCTGTTTCACCCGGACCATTTACTAGAGATAGGTCATCTGGCCCGACCAAAGAGCACCCCTAGTGAAAAGGACATATGCAATAATAACGAAGTGATCACTGTATCCTGTTAACAGAAACTTTAGCATGAAACAACCTGGAAAGAAAGGAATAGGAAAACGAAAATCAGTAGGCCACTAATTAACTTTTTATTAAATAACAAACAAAGAAACGATAACAATACGTAATGATAAAACCTATTATTGTCCTAGAAACAAGAAACGTTAGAAGTAAGCCCGTAATAAGAAACCTGAAAACAGTAAGAGAAACCAAGTGTGACATTGCAACGGCCACAAGGCAACGAGGCTTCATCGCCCCTCACTGCCCCAAAACGTGTCTGTCCCACCGCCTGCCACGGCCAAATAACGGCAAACTGGGAAAGATACAAGTCAGCAGACATCCGCCCCATTCTGGAAACTTCCAAAGTGCAACAGGTTTCCGGCTAAGCCCAGCCGGAAGCAACACATATAAGGCGGGTCCTGCTGCCAACCGTCGGCAGAAGATCATCACGTAGGGTGTAGCCGGAGGAAAGGCTGAGGCCAGCGGGACCCGGCCAGGGGATTGACAACACTGGAGAGTTGCAGGGGGGGGAATGTCTATGTCCTCGACCCTCCCCTCTCTCTCCCAGTCCGGCCGCGGTGGCACTTGAGAGTTGCAGGTTGTCCCCCCACTCTCTCTCCCGGTCCGGCCACCAACGGCCGGGGGCTGGGGCCGATGGGATCCGGCTGCAGCCGATGAGCCAAGGAACCGGTTCATGGGGCCAGAGCAAAGGGCGTCCGGCCGCCATCCACCGGAGGTCCGGCCCAAAGACGGACGGGACATTTCTTCTTTCTTTTATAATGGCTGTGACAACACTGGGGGGGGATGTCTTGCACATGCCTCCGACCCCCCCCCCCTCGTCCTCATCGCCTGGTCCGGCCATAACAAATGTCAAGGGAGACGCCGTGGGGTGCACTGGGTGGGAGAGACGGTGCGAACAGGCCTCTCCCGCCTCCCCAGGTGGAGGCTTCCCAGCTGCACCCTCAGCGCTCCAGGCGCCCGGAAAAGGGTTCTTCCACTGTGGCGATGCTGCAACGTCTCGCCCGGCAGGGTGGAGCCCGTCCGCTCATTTGACCCCGCGATCGCCAGTAGCTACCGAACTCTCAAAATGGCGGTCGACCTGGCAAGAGCGGGCCCAGCATGAAGAAATGGCCCGGTCACTGGTTGACTCCACCACCGTAGTCCTCCACGACCTTGAAGATTCTAGAGGAGCCGCGGGAGTCCCCGACCCCCGCAGACACCCCCGATGGGGAATGACTGCCATGATCGCCCGTGGAGTGACGAACCTGTAGCCGCGGGACGTCGGCGCTCCCATGCTGGCGCCAGCCTCAGTTTGAATGACTAGAATCCTGCAGACCTCAGTTCCGGTGAAAGCACGGTGTGACCCGGTAGGAAAAATTGTTGCACCCCCTCCCCTTTTTGACTGATGGTTCAAACCACCGATCCTTTCCTTTGCCCTTTTAACGGAACTTTGGACTGCCTCCCCCCCCCCCGCGGCGGCCCACGCCGTTATTTGCTGGGCGGCAACTTACTAGACATCACCTTCGTGCCATCTAGATTTCAGCGCGTTCTGCTGCCTTGGAACTATTCGCACAACAGACCGCTACTGACGACCCACCCCCAGGCAACATCTTCTGAATTTTCATAATTTGAAAGAACTAGTAACATGTCCTCATCAGGAATTTCCTCTTCAATCATCTCATCAGGAATCTCCTCATGAAAACTCTGCAATGATGATTCTTGTAACTCTATGGTCTCCAAACATTCGATAAATTCGCCATCAAGAGATAATTTCATTAAATGTAGTGGATAATTCAAAAGAAATTGCCACGGTCTCTTCATTGTTTAAATGTTTTTACTGTTTTTGTTTTGTTGTATATATTTATAAGTTATTAAAGTTATATATTCCTACTACTTTGTTGGAGTGCTATATATTTTTAATGTGACACATAATTGTAAAAACTTTGATGTACAAAGAGTCATCCCTGGAATCTTCCGCTTCAGGCTCGGTCCCCTCCCCAATCACAATACAGGATGGTTTTCAGATAGTAGGAACGCGTGTGGTTTGACGGATCTCATCGGGTGTGGGCCTTGATCTACTATAACTCCTTTGAAGAGGGGTGATTCTTTACAGCTGGGGCCATAAACTACATCTGCAGGGCTAGCTGATAGCCTGGACAATCAGACACAGAGGAAGAGGAGTGTCAGAGGGTGCGGTAGTGAATAGGGCGAAAGGGAGGTGTCGGGCGGGCACAGAGTGTGATTCTCAGGGAAGAGCAGCGCAGATGGGGGGAGGTTTATTGCCGATGCATAAGACAGAGAGCGGGGGTGACCAGTGCCTGGGGAAGATGCTTGCGAGGGTGAGGAGCCATACTACGGATCAAGAGCGTGCAGAGAGTGGGTCTGGTCAAGGCATCTAAAATGGCTGCAGTGCACGACAAAAGTGTGGCATTTCAAAAAAGGCAAGATGGCGCAGACAATGTTTTTCAACACTTCCTCATTTCCTTCGAATCGAACGTTAACAGACGTTGGTGCATATTACCAAAGTTAAGCGATATTTATCGCTAACGATGCTTAGCAACGAATTTTTTACCGCTAAGCATCGTCAGAAATTATCGCAGATAAACCTTGCTATTATCAAGGTTTATCGCAAATGCGATAAAAAACGGCCGCAATGCATGAATATCGCTAAAAAGTCAGCGATATTCATGTATTACCGAGCTAATGCTCTTAGCCATGTTATCCACCTCCCATTGGATAACATGGCTAAGAACTGCTCAGGGCAGGTGTTAGTTTTTGGAGATATTCGCGCTTGGCGCGAATATCTCCAAAAGTTGGTAATAGGAGATAGATATCTTGCATGTTGTAATGCAAGTTATTGTGGTATATGGAACTCATACCATAATCTCTCAGGAAAACAGAAACTGATCCTTTTGGGACCGCCTGAGAAGGCCTAGGGGGTGAGGGGTACTCTACTTTGCCCCCTTTTCACGTTCCGAACTATTTTATTTTACTCTCTTCTATAATTACACAAAATGGCAGCGATAAGATGCATCAGAGACAGACAGTGAGAGAAAGGAGGCCGGAGATGAAGAAGAGATGTCAAATACACATTGGAGATAATATAGTGGGAGAAGGGAAGTAAATATGAGTAAACTTACCATGTAACATAAAAATGTTGCACTCTATACTATAAGTCTCATTTTATACTACAATCACTTCGCTACAACCTCATAAATTAAAAATAAAAATGAATAATGTCTCAACCAATTTTTGATTTCTAAATATAAATTTATTCTTCTGAATTTTCAAAATTTGAAAGAACTAGTAACATGTCCTCATCAGGAATTTCCTCTTCAATCATCTCATCAGGAATCTCCTCATGAAAAGTCTGCAATGATGATTCTTGTAACTCTATGGTCTCCAAACATTCGATAAATTCGCCATCAAGAGATTGATCCAAAAAATCATTCAAGTCATCTCCTCCTTGTGAGAATACTTCATTATTGGTGCTGTCAATTTCAATAAATGTAGTGGATAATTCAAAAGAAATTGCCACGGTCTCTTCATTGTGAGCCATTTTATTTTGAAATTGCTTGCTGTAAATTGCAGAAAAAAATAATCACTTTCATTTATCGTTTTTAGTAATACATAATATAAAACTAACTTTATCAAGTATTTAGTATAACAGAAGGACTGTAAATAAATAACAGAAAACATTTTTCAAATTATCTTAAAGTGTACAACATAGTTCCCCTTACAAATTAACAACTCACCTTTTTAAAAGTAGGAGAAGTGTTAGTACTGTGTAAACCAAACACCAGAAATTGAGCACCAAAAATTCCTCACAAATGTACCTCAGACAGTAGTATCACAAAATGGCTGTGGTTTCCTCTCATTTTAGATATATACATAACCAATTAACTTTCATCACACACAAATACAAAACCAAAGTAACATTTTAATTGGTTCTAAATTTCAACACTTTCAAATGTGTTTTCCCCATGCAATTTTCCATAGGACATTTAGATACGTCTACAGCCTGAATGGCTGAACGGAATTACACCAAACTTGGCAAAATGGTACATCAAACCTAAGAGGTCAGGGAGGATCTACTATGCCCCCTTGTGGTCATTTGCCCCTTCGCTTTGGCCTCCTCTTGTCTCTCGATCCTACCGAGAGACAAGATGGCGGCCGCTACGGACTGTTTGGAATGTTTACAGAAGCCGTAGAACCAATCAGCTTCGCAAAGCTCCATAACGCGAAAAGTACGCGAAGCGGAGCGCTGTTACAGATATATATCTTTTTTTGAACGTTAATTTCTCAAAATCCATTGGAGCACAAATATTGAGACCTAGCAAAGGCACATCGGGCTACCAGTCCCTAATATTTTGCCAAGTTTCGTGCAAATCCATTCAGCCGTTCGATTATTATTATTTTTATTTTTTTTTGCCCCGCGGGGCCCTTTTAAAACCTCCACATCAAACCTAGGGGGTCAGGGAGGATCTACTATGCCCCCTTACGGTCATTTGCCCCTTCGCTTTGGCCTCCTCTTGTCTCTCGATCCTACCAAGAGACAAGATGGCGGCCGCTACGGACTGTTTGGAATATTTACAGACGCCGGAGAACCAATCAGCTTCGCTTCACAAAGCTCCGTTGCGCGAAAAGTACGCGAACTGGAGCGCTGCCCGGTCCGCTGTTACAGATATATATCTTTTTTTGAACGTTAATTTCTCAAAATCCACTGGAGCACATATATTGAGACCTAGCAAAGGCACATCGGGCTACCAGTCCCTATAATTTTGCCAATTTTCGTGCAAATCCATTCAGCCGTTCGGGCTAAAAGTGAGGCCAACCGCCCTATGGAAAACTCAATGTTAAAAACACGTTTTGGGACCCCCCTTTTTTCTCGGCCCCCCCTTGACGAACCCCCCCAAATTTTCAGGGGCTGCTCAGAAACAAAATGTTCCATTTTCCTGAAAATTTCAGCCAATTCCGTCCACAAACGCCAAAGTTATTAGACATAGAATTTTCAAAAATCCCATAGAGAAAAAATCCTAACTATATATACCTACTGGCGACTGCCAGTAGGTAATATATATATATATATATATTACCTACTGGCGGTCGCCAGTAGGTATATATAGTTAGGATTTTTTCTCTATGGGTTTTTTGAAAATTTCTATGTCTAATAACTTTGGCGTTTGTGGACGGAATTGGCTGAAATTTTCAGGAAAATGGCACATTTTGTTTCTGAGCAGCCCTTGAAAATTTGGGGGGGGTTCGTCCAGTGGGGGCCGAGAAAAAAGGGGGGTCCCAAAACGTGTTTTTAACATTGAGTTTTCCATAGGGCGGTTGGCCTCACTTTTAGCCCGAACGGCTGAATGGATTTGCACGAAACTTGGCAAAATTGTAGGGACTGGTAGCCCGATGTGCCTTTTGTAGGTCTCAATATATGTGCTCCAGTGGATTTTGAGAAATTAACGTTTAAAAAAAGATATATATCTGTAAGCGCGGACCAGGCAGCGCTCTGGTTCGTGGACTTTTCGCGCAACGGAGCTTTGTGAAGCGAAGCTGATTGGTTCTCCGGCGTCTGTCAACATTCCAAACAGTCCGTAGCGGCCGCCATCTTGTCTCTCGGTAGGATCGAGAGACAAGAGGAGGTCAAAACAAAGGGGGAAATAACTATAAGGGGGCATAGTAGATCCTCGCTGACCCCCTAGGTTTGATGTGGAGGTTTTAAAAGGGCCCCGCGGGGCAAAAAAAAATAATAAAAATAATAATTGAACGGCTGAATGGATTTGCACGAAACTTGGCAAAATATTAGGGACTGGTAGCCCGATGTGCCTTTGCTAGGTCTCAATATATGTGCTCCAGTGGATTTTGAGAAATTAACGTTCAAAAAAAGATATATATCTGTAACAGCGCTCCGCTTCGCGTAACGGAGGTTTGCGAAGCTGATTGGTCATTCTGTCACTGGGCTATAGTTGGGCTACATCTGGCTGATATTTGGGCTACATTTGTTTTTTTGTGTGTCTGGCGGCCATCTTTGGGCTACATTGGGCTACATTGGGCTTCATTGGGCTACATTCGGCTAATTAGCAAATAGCTCATCGCAAACTAGGAATGGTAAAGAATCGCTATTTATTCCTTAAAGTTCGCTATTTAGGAAATGCAAATAACTTTGATGATACATATGGCGGTTCATCTCTAACAAGATAAGAAGCATAGGGATACATTTATGATGACTGGCGCATCACCAGGGATGTGTTAGTCATTTTGTGCCGCTGTTCCGTCACCTATGGTGTGCTGCATTTACAATGCGGTGCATCATGGGGCAAAAACAGCACAGATGCGTGATGTATCTGTGCCGTAAAGGTGGCGCATTGCTGGAGTTGTATCGCAAGTGTGATGAAGCTCCAGCAAGGGTCGGGGGTGCCCCTGTCGCAGGGTTTCTGTTCTCACACAGAACTGTGGACAGAGGATTGGAACCTCGGCGAATTAGGGTGTCCCAAAACTCACGTTAGTAATCAAAAACTATTTAGCAAGCTAGGTACAGTGTCACATTGGATATAACAAACTCTCAATGTTTAGACAATCCAGAATATGAACTTATAGTACCTCAGGATACGTGGAACTCATGAACAGTCGGTCGTTATAGATTTCTTAGAAACCAGAACATGGAGTTAAGAAGAACAGATGTGTATTTGAAATGTTTATTTACTAATGCCGTCTTCTCAGGCGTAGTACCTTAGATAATAAAAGTACACATATTATCAGTAGCAAAATTACCAGCATAGTTACTAGTACATAAAAAGTGAATGGTGATAGTATGTTAACATGCTGTAAATGAATAAGAGTTAGCAACACTTATAAGCAGCTGCGGGCCGTGGAGGGAGTTACGGTGGGGCAGGGAGGCGGGGAGGGGGAGGGGCAAGGTAGAGAGGGCTCCACCCTGCTTCTCCCCCTCCCCGCCTCCCTGCCCCATCGTAACTCCCTCCACGGCCCGCGGCTGCTTATATCTCACCCTCCCTAATACACATATTATATTATTTGCTAAGAAGGTCTCTTTGTGTTGGTTTAGGGCGTGCCCATACTTTAGTGTCTTAGATTTGAAGGAATCACATCAGCATACACCAGCTCTCTCTTCATGTGAACCGCATCAACTGTTGTGTATGTGTGTTCGGCAAAGCAATATAAAACCCGCCTCATGCCCAGAATTGGCAGAAGTTGCACTTATGTTATGAGTATGAAGTCGTGGAGATCAGACCTCATAACAATTCTGTATCGTGTTGTTCTTGAAACTTTAGCACTCGCTGTACAGATATAGTTTAACAAGTAAAGCAGATAGTAGACCAATAACATATTATTCTCATGTAAACCACGATGAACTACTAGGTGGAAAGCTAAAGCAACAACTAAGTGTCGTGTGCAGAAGTTGCAAAAAAGGAAAAATGGCGTTTAAATCGGTAATGAGCCCATGCTAACTTAACACGGTGTAAAGATATCCAGGACCTAGATGACACCTCCTCATGATCCGGAAACGAACTGAATAAGATAATAGAAGTGCCATCTCATGAGAGCAGATTGCAAGTTTATATGTGGACGGTCCGCAAGGTAAAGCATTAAAAACTAGGAAAATTCAATGCTAAAGAAAAATAAAACAGCCAAGTACTTTATCGAGTCTTAAGCCAATAGGCAAGGTAAATAATAAAAACTTGACAAATAAGTCAATGAATTGTCAATGAAATGCTAGTACTCAGCATATCAAACATGAAAAAGGTCTATGACATAACTGTGTATGCAAAATAAGCTGCAACAGCCTCCAATAGGAAGTCACCGTCTTCATCCGAAAACAGTTCAGCCATCCAATTTAAAAGCGGAAAAGAACATACGTGCTCTCCCAGCACCGGATCCTCTATCACCATCAGAGGACAGCTCGGTGGGTTTTCAAGAAAGCTCTGTTCCAAGAAAGACTGTGCTGCCGCCAGTAAATTCCAGGGACCAAGTAGTCCATGCATCAATGCCACAGCCATAATCCTTTCGCCAGGACAAATCAACTCGTGAGTAATGATAGGAGTCATCAGCTGATTAAAGTCGACGTCAGGAGAAACCGGTCCGCAGAGACACAAATCAATGGCCCAATCGAAATCACAGGTCAGGCAGTGAAATACAGGCTGGACACAGGTGAAGTAGGAGAACCGAAAAGATAATCCATATGCCGTGCTTAATATCGCCAACGGCATTGTGCCATAATATTCTAGCATGCGATTGCGGAACAGTGTCAGCAGCTGCAGGGTCGGAGGTTGCATAGGAGGGACATCCATATTTAAAAATGTAAAAAAGCACAAGAGCGTCCGCTGGTAATGCAAGTAAAAATGCCAATCCACGAACCAGAGTGCAGAAAATACAATGAAAGGGAGCAGGGATGACTCCAAAGATTTTCTCAAATGAAGTCACGAGACCACTGGTAACAACTTTAAAAAAGTGTGCCAGGGATTTTGTGGAGGATGCGTTAAAGATAGTCGGAAACATGTTGCTGAAATTGAAAGGCAAACCTGTGTACGGGTGTTCGCTATGTGAAGTACGAAAGTTTCACGGGCCGAACTCAAGGCCACCTCTCTCTGAGACAAAAGAGCTCTTATTCTTGCCATGCCGTTGAAACGTGTCCCAAGGTTGGTATTTGTGGCCAGATTGAAAACTCCCTATGTTCATGTGTGGGAGGAAATAGAACATTTCTGCAGCAAATAACCCGTTCACTTACTGTTACGATAAAAGGAATACTTTTAATTAACTCAGAACAATCTTCATTATTGAGCATCAAATAACTACCATTTTCCAACAACTTGAACGTGGGGATGATAGCAGGAACTGGCGTGCCTTGCAACACGCAAGCCATATTTGGTCGGTGTTTGTTGCATGAATCGTGTAACTGTATGTGCCTACACATTAGTGAATGATCTGGCGTCTCAGTGCATTCCTCTCCATTCAGATAAACTTCTTGATCATCTTTGAAACATCTGTATGTGTATGGAAGCGACCAGACCTCATGAACAAAAGCACTACCTAAAGGTTCATAACGACCTATTGGTATATATTTCATACAATTTGAAAACTTATATAAAGCAAAAGGCAGCGTTATTAAACCGTGGATAAGGCATGTTGCCAAAAAACCCGCAATCCTCTGCTGATGATGTCACTGAGCATGTCATGAATGATGTAATATGTGACATCATCAGCAGTGGATTATGGGTAATGGTATCTCTAGTTTACTCCCCTATAGCTGTCTTTCTTTTAACATAAGTGTGTGTTTCCTTCCCTTATACTTACTGTTTTTGGTTCGCTTCCAGTTCGCGTACCAGCGAGCGAACTAGGAAGCGAACTAAGAGAAATAGAGGTTGGCACAGTTCCAAATATTGTACCAATTTTTTAATAACGGGGAGGTAGTTCTGAAAAGAACTTTTTTTTTTATTTTTCTGAACATTTTTTTACTGTTTTTGAATTTTTCGGAACAGTTTTATATTTTTTTGGGTTTTTCTTGGAGGGGGCAATGAAAACGATTCATTGTAAAGGGCTCAACAGGAGCAACAAAACAAAAAAAAGAAGTATTTATTATTTTGGGCGTTTCGGACAAACTTGCATATGATAGTCAATAGCTCTGTTGATCAGAGTGATGCTTCTTTCTCCGTAGGAAATGAATCCATCGCAAAATACGCAGGTGTGTTTTACTTCACCAAATCTCATTTGTATATTTGGCACCATCTCCCTGCCCTCTGGTCCCGTTACTTCCGGTACAACAGATCTTCTGGCCATAATAGGGAGATTATCTAGGCCGTTCCGAAACTGTGCAGCACTGTAGTTGTTAGGATGCCACCTAGTCATATGGCGATGCATTGTGTAGTTTCCGAAACTGTATTTTTTGTCGGTCCCTCTGGACAGTCTATCTTGACATATAAGGCAAGTTACGTATCTTGCATTTACTTTTTTCTGACCTTTGGGAATTTTAAAAAATTGCCAAATGAAGTTTTCTTTCCGGTGAGACGTCTTGGGCTGCTCAGGCAAAAACTGCCTCCCTTCGTGCTCGTCCTCCTGTTCCTCTTCTTCTTCTTCTTGTTGAATTACAACTTGAGCAGGTGGTCCACTCTTCCTTGGATGTGGTGGAGGTGGTGGGGAAGCACCAGCTGAAGCTACTAAAGAAGCCATTGCTCAGTGATCACAAAGGGTCTTTCTCTCACAATGATGAAAGTCAGAGTGAGGAAAGAAGGAGGGATTTTCATCATTTGGGAAAAACAAGAGTTCTCAACCAATCAAAAGTGTTCATTTTAGATTATATGACCTAGTCTTACATCATTAGGAAACCAAAAGTGAAATGAACCAATGAAAAGTGTTATTACCAAGTCACATGACTTGCTGTGTTTACGTTAAGCGCTTTGCAGGGCCTCCCGGTTTGCTTCCAGAAACCTGCGCTTTGCGACTCGCTTCGCGTACCAGTTCGCTAACGTAGCACGTCATATGACGTATCACGCGACAACGTGAAACGTCATGCGGACGGGAGGCGTCACGATGTTGTTTTCTAACGCGGCACTTGCGGTAAAGAAACGTTTACCGGCTCGCGGTCTATTTCGCGGCATCAAGGTCAGCTAACGGGAAGCTTCCCGATTCGCGAAGCGGGAACGAAGAAAAAAAAATATTTAAAAAAAAAATTATTCATAAACATATAAAATATATTTTTGGATTTAAAGAAGAATACATTTTACAGCTACAGATATTAGCTGTTAAAAAACCAATGAAATTCACAGAAAAAACCATAGGTTATAGACCATATATAGTTAGGAATTAGCATTTACAAAACCTTGAAAATTCACTGAAAAAACCATAGGTTATAGACCATATATAGTTAGGAATTAGCATTTAGAAAACCTTATTTTACTCACACAAAACCATTGAAATTCCATATATAGTTAGTTGCACTAACTATATATCGCGCACCTGGGGGGCGGAGCTAGCCGGCGTTCATGGTGGACGCTTAAGTGCGGAGCTCTGCGCTAGCGCTACCGACTATCCGTCCAATATCCTTCCAAAGCGGCAAAACCTGCGAAATTCCGGCGGGGGCTGCCTCCCCTACCCCCTGCGGACCTCCGGCGTGACTCTTGAGGGGCTGCGTGCACCGGTTCCCCCGGCGCCGTCGCCGACCGAAGAGCCGCGGACCAGGCCGGGATCCCCGCTCTGCCCTGGACGCCGAGGCCGCGCTGCGTCACCCGACGTGCGGCCCCGGCTAGAGGAAGCCCTGCTGTGGTGCGGGCGGCGTGACCGGCGGGAGCTGAAGCCCATCCAGCGTTCCGCGATTGCACTGCGGACCATTGCTGTGACGCCTGAACCCCTGGAGAGGAGCGGAGGCGCCGAGTGAGAGCCGGCGGCGAAACGGCCCGGCTGGGAACACACACGTGGCGCTCCCACGGGCGCCATTGCATGCTGCGGAGGGGACCCGCCTGACGGCCTGAACATCTGGAAGGAGCCTCGCGGAGCAGCGGGCGGCTTTGGGACGGAGACCACCCAACACGAGCCTAGCTCTCTCGAGCACTGCACCCCCGAGCTGACTGGGGGTGTCCTGACATTAAGGCACCCGGAGGGGGACAGCAAGAGGCGAGTGCCTACCCTGACCTGAGGCGTTACTGGGCACGCAGGACTACACGCGACAGTGGACTGAACGCGTGGCCTCCGGTGCCGGTCTGTGCACGAGGTCAGCTCCCGCATTGTCCCATTGGGACACAATTGACACTGTAAGGTCTGTGAACACTGGCCTCCCTATCAGCAGCAACGATGGGCAAGGGCGATAGGACGCAAACGAAACTTTCGTTTGACCAGAGGAGACAGAAGGCACTGGAGCCACCGGCGGCCCAGTCCCCGGGTGCAACTGCGGACACGAACACCGCGCTGTGCACAGAAATCAGAGGCATGCTCAACACGATGGAGAAAGGCCTACAGGAGGGCATGACGGCCATCGGCACCAAGATTGACGCCCTGGCGTATCGAATGGATCGCATGACGGAGAGGGTGGATAAGCATGCGGAGAGGCTGGACATGGCGGAGCGCAGGCTGACGGAGGCGGAGGAGGCGCAGACAACGTGGGACGCTGACCGCAAGCAGTTTGGGAGGCTACTACAGGTGATACAAGAAAAGTCGGAGGACTTAGAGGCTCGCTCCAGGCGGTCCAACATACGCGTCACGGGCGTGGCGGAGTCGACCCAGACAGGGAAAATGGAGCTATTTGTCGAGAAACTACTTAAAACTCTATTGGGGGACGACACCTTCTCTCCCATGTTCATAGTGGAGCGAGCCCACCGTACCCTGGGCCCGAGGCCCGCTCCAGGGGCGAACCCTCGGCCGATAATAGCGAAACTCCTCAACTACAGGGACAGGGATGCTGCCCTCCGCGCTGCTCGAGAGAAGGGGGAGTTGCAGTACGAGGGAATGAACATTTCGCTATACCCTGACTTCACCTCCAAGGTACAGGAGGAGAGACGGAGATTCGTCCCCTATAAGCAGCAGCTCAGAGACCTGGGCCTGGACTATGCCATGTTGTATCCGGCACGGCTGCGCATCAATAGGCAGGGCCACTCACATTTCTTCACCGACCCGAAGGAGCTGCAAAAATCCCTGAAGCAGTGGATTAAGGAGCATAAGGAGAGCCGGACGGCGCCTGCGGAGGAGGGCGCTGACAACGAGGATCTGGATGAGCAGGGCTAGTGTGACGGAGGGGCGCAGTGGTCTCTCCTGAGGACCTGGCCACTTGAGGCCTAGCCATGGTCACAGACTCTTGGCCCGGGGGATGCCCAATCTGGGCTCTCCACTGCAGTGAGCGGACATCTGGACATGGTACCACGGGTGAGATCTGTACGGGCCACACGGGTTTAGGTAGTGGGCGGCACTCTCTATGACTCAACTAGCCTGCCCGGGGGTGGTGTTGATAACGGCCCACGACAGGGAGGGTTCGATGGGGTCTGGGGGGGGGGGGGGGGCGGTAAGGCGGGTACGATATTGCTCTTGTTACTTAAAAGCCGCACTGGCAAATGGGGGCGCTGGCGTAGGGGCGGCCAAAAGACATTGCGCAGAAGCGACGACCGGACGTTGGTCGATTGAGACATTGAGCGTGCTACCTCTGCCCTGGCGCTCATAGTGCTTGCGGCTCTACTTGAGACTGCTTGGGGGAGTTTGAAGATGGGTGGGGGGGGTGAATGTAGGGATTTCGGTCATACCAGGTTGGGGTTGGTTGACTGTGGGCGGTGGGGGGCGATGGGGGTTCTGAGTTCGGGGAAGTTTGGGATGTTTGGGGAAAGGTCCGACATGTGCTCTACAATGTTTTGTTCTATAGGATGGGTGGGCGGCTGCTGTCACTGGTGCGGGGGGTCCTTGTCGCGGCACTACAGTTGTTGTACTCCTTCACTGTTAATGGCTGACACACCACAGGCAGACACACTGAGCGACACCGAGTCCCTCAGGGCTCTTACCTGGAATGTGAGGGGTTTGAATGATTATCGGAAACTCCGTAAGGTGCTACACTATCTACAGAGACATCACATAGACCTGGCGCTGCTGCAGGAAACGCATCTGCCCAACACCAGTAAGATGCTAATGCACAGGGGGATCCAGGGTCACTCCACTTACGCAGGCTTCACCACCCATGCCAGAGGGGTCCTCACCTGGGTCAATCCGAAGTCCAAGCTATCCCTCGCCCTGGTAAAGGCGGACCCGGAGGGGAGGTTTTTGTTAAGCAAGTGCACGGGCAAGGGACTTAACCTGCTGGTCATGAATGTCTATGGCCCGAACTATGACTCCCCTGAATTTTATACAACGGTTGCGGACCATTGTACTGAATGGGCCGCTGGTACTATGATCTGGGGTGGGGACTTCAATTTCACCTTTAGCCCTGAGCTGGATAGGTCTGCGGGCCCTGCCAGGCGCCCGGCGGCGGCTGCGCAGTGCATGCAGGCAGAAATGCTGAGACTGGGTCTGGTAGATGTGTGGAGGGATAGGAATAGCGCCAAGGGGGGGTACATGCATTACTCAGCTTACCACAATATCCATACCAGGATTGACTACTGGCTGGCTTCAAACTACCTGCTCACCATGGTCAGGGGCTGCAGTGTGCTTCCCCGCACTCTGTCGGACCACTCACCGGTGCTGTTGGCGTTGCGTACTCCCCAGCAGAGAATCCCGCCATTCACGTGGCGCTTTCCACCCTACTCGCTGCTGGATGAGGCTTTCAGGGCTGACCTGGGGGAGGACATAGACACCTTCTTCGACACCAATCTGGGATCAGTGGACAGCTTTGGGACGGTTTGGGAGTCATTTAAGGTGTACGTGCGGGGGGTGGTCATGGCGAAACACTCAGGGGTACTAAAGGCAATTAGAAACAGGCTGAAATATCTGGAGGGGCAGATAGCGGACTACGAACGCCGCCAGCTGCTTGGCCCGAACCTGCCTGGGGATGAGACCCTGCAAGACCTTTTGAGTGAGTTCCACGAGGAAGCTGACAGGGAAGTGCGACATTTAGGAAAATACGCGACAGCGCGCGCGTATGGCGAAGGGGACCGCCCGGGGGCACTGCTTGCCAGGATTATGAAAGGCACTAGGCGCAAACAGATCATCGCGGAAATGCGTACCTCAGGGGGGGAGACGCTCACGGAGGAGACACACATTCTGGCGGAATTCAGGAGATTCTATGAGGAGCTCTACACCACTAAAATCTCCGGGGTCGAGGACCAAATTGACAACTACCTCGACTATATCAGGATGCCATTCCTTGAGAATTGGCAGAGGGAATTTCTGATGTCCCCCATACAACGTGAGGAGATATCTGATGCACTGGCCACCATGAGAGCGGATAGCGCCCCCGGGATAGATGGTCTGACGGTGGCCTTTTACAAGGCGTATAAGGATAAGTTGCTACCCCACCTCTCCACCCTCTTTGCCGAAATCTGCGAGAACGGCGCTATGCCGCACTCCATGCGCGAGGCGCTGATTGTCACCATACTCAAACCTGGTAAGCCCAGCGACCAGCCAGGCTCGTACCGCCCACTGTCCCTTCTTAATATTGACGCTAAGCTCTATGCAAAGGTGCTAGCTACCAGGCTGGCACTAGTGGCGCCGGGATTGGTAGCCCCGGAGCAGGCTGGGTTTATCCCGGCCAGGAATCTCACTTACAATATCCGTACGGTCATGGGAGCCATGCAGCATACTAGGCATGACACTAAAGCCATTGCAGTCTTTCTTGACATGGAGAAGGCCTTTGACTCTGTGGAGTGGCCCTTCATGCGCAAGGTGCTGCAAAAGTTGGGGCTAGGAGGACTTTTCCTCCAACTGCTGGGCGCCCTCTATCACGAGCCCACGGCCAGAGTCAGATTGGGGGATGCAGTCTCGGAGCCGATCTCCATCACCAGGGGCACGAGACAGGGATGCCCCCTTTCCCCGCTACTCTACGCCCTTGTGGCAGAGCCACTGGCGTGTGCGATTCGGGAATACCACTCGTATGAAGCCATCAACTACCCCACCTACAAAAATGGGCATTTCCACATATGCGGACGACACCCTGCTTTATGTCAGGGACCCGGCCAATAACCTCGCGTCGGTGCTGAAGGAAGTGGTGAGGTTCGGCGCGCTCTCCGGACTGAAGGTTAACTGGGCGAAATCAGTTGCCTTCCCACTAACCCCAGTCACGGTCCCCTTC
Source organism: Lissotriton helveticus (assembly GCF_964261635.1). Lineage (NCBI taxonomy): Eukaryota > Metazoa > Chordata > Amphibia > Caudata > Salamandridae > Lissotriton > Lissotriton helveticus. The sequence continues at coordinate 1,426,412,012 of NC_136063.1, read as the reverse complement.
GAGATGGACTACCCGCTCCAATGGTCCACTGAACCGATAAGGTATCTAGGCATCATGCTCCACACGGACCCTGAAGTTATGCTGAGGGAAAACTACGGGGTTGCTTACAGCAAACTAGCGGATGACGTGGAGCTCTGGATTAAACTCCCGTTATCCCTGATGGGGAGGATCGCCTTAATGAAAATGGTCATTCTCCCGAGGTTTCTGTTCCTGTTCAATAATCTCCCGATTGTGCTCTCGAAAGCCTTCTTTGCAACCCTGAACAAACTCTTGGTGCGACTAGCGTGGGCCGGGAAACAACCTAGGGTGCAGTGGAAGGTACTGCAATTACCGTATGAGCAGGGGGGCTTAGCTGCCCCGGACCTGGAACGCTACTACAGGATAGCGCAGGCCTCCCACCTCCACACCTGGATACATGGCAGCCGTGATGTTCCGCACGTGATACTGGAGCGGCTGTTCGCGGACCCTACTCCGCTTCCTGCTACCATTTGTGGCCCGCAAGACCGCAGAGTTGGCGTACTAGACTCCCTCCTGTCTACCAACCATGCATGGCATTCTATTCTGCAGAGGCAAAATAAAGTACTAATGTACGCTCCCAACATGCCTCTACAATGGGCGCTCTGGCTACCAACCTTGGCGGAACCGGGAGTCCATAGGGCCCTTCACGCATTGGGTGCTCTTACTTTGGGGGACCTATTCGAGCATGGACAGGTGAAGACGTGGGCACAGATCTCACATCGGAGGGAGAGCCCCACACTGCTCCAACGCTTTCAGTACCATCGGGTCCGTAGCGCCCTGCTGGAGCTGCTGGGCCCCGATATGGAGGAACCCCCTGCGGTCCCGGAACTGGTGTATATCATTGACGCCGTCTCACCAAAGAAGCTGATTACTAGATTATACAGGATAGGGCACGAGCACACGGCCCTGCTCTACACGAGGGCGAGACTGGCCTGGCAGACTGACTTGGATACACACGTCGATGACAGCATGTGGGCCTACTGCTGTGCGGCCACCAGGCGCCTTTCCCTGAACGGGAGGCACCGGTTGATCCACTTTAAGTTCTTACAAAGGGTATACCACACACCGGAGAGGCTCCATAGGTACGGTCTCCGTGACACCCCACACTGCGAGAGGTGCCGGGCTCGGGTTGCGGACTTCCTGCACATGGCCTGGGGCTGCCCGGGAGTCCAGAGGTATTGGGCCAGCGTGTTCGCTGAATTGAGCGCCATAGTGGAATTGGACCTAGCAATGGACCCAGCCCTTGCTCTACTGGGGTACACAAAATCGATCCCAGTCGCGGTTCGGAAACTGGTGAGCGTGGGACTGCTCCTAGCGAAGAGGGTGGTCGCATTATGCTGGATGAGGGGGCCATTACCTACGCTCAAGCGATGGGTTAGCGACATGAAATACTGCAATACGCAGTCGGACACATACAGTGAGCTCCTACCGCCCGGGAGTCGCCCCAAGAACTACTGGGGGCTGTACCAGACCTACTTGTCCTCCAGGCTGGACGGGGAAGTCTCGGAGGAGGGGGAGGGGGGAGACAGAGGGAGTGACGTGCAAGAGCCATCGGATACACATGACTAGGGTGCTCCTCCGCACGACTAATGTACTGTAAATGGTGGGGATTCTCCATCCTACTAGCAGTGAGAACAGGGGGGAGGCATTCCGGGCAGGGGGAGGGCGGCAGGCCGCACTAGCTACCACAGGTGATAGAGACGTCCACAGGCGACTCGGGGAGCACGAATGAGGGACCAGTTGAGGGGAGGGGGGCGTTCAGAGGGTTGGGGTTGGTTGGGGGGGGGGGGGGGGAAATATAAAACTGTTTTGCTTTGCCAATTTATTTGAATTGCACACTACTTTGCAGATGGTCCGAGCCCACGGAGGAGGCCCGTCCCCGGCAGACCTCCAACGAACTTTCACACTGGACTCTATGATGTTAATGTGTCATGGTATTTGTACTTGTTGTCGCATGGAGACCTGTTGCCGGCCCGGGATGGGTTGTAGGCAAGTGACTGCGTATACATTGTGCTGTGCTTTTTCATAATAAATACAATAAAAAAAAAAAAAAAAAAAAAAAAAAAAAAAAAAAACAACTATATATCGCGCACCCGCAATCCACTGCTGATGATGTCACATATTACATCATTCATGACATGGTCAGTGACATCACTGATGACATCACTGATGACATCTCAAATGACATCACTGATGACAACATCCAGTGACTGTATGTTTCTGTAAAGTTAAAATATGTCTTAGATATTGAAGAATGAGTGGATGTATAAGTGTCTGGATGAAGGATTTAGTAGGTGCGTGACTGACTGTATGAGTGAGTGATTAAATGTGTCTCACTGAATGCATGGGTTAGTGACTAAACTGTCTTAATTTGTGCATCATTATGTCTGTTGTGATGTAAACTGCTGCATGTGTTGATCATTAGCTATACGAGAGGCTATATGTGTTATTAATTGGTTGCCCAAGTATTTCTATGGGAGATTGAGTTTGTGTGGGGGTGGCTGGGAGGTGTGTGACTCTGTGCATAGATGTGTGAGCAGTTGATTCACTAGGTGTATGAGTTCAAGAGTGCATGTGGAAAAAGCTACATGGGCGGTTGACTGTGTGCATGAGTGTATTGATGAGTGAATGGATATCTCAATGCTACATGTCATAGTAAGTACATATGTAAAACACAGTACATGTGAGAGTTGGCATATATAAATAACTGTGCATGAGAGCCACTGAATGTGTGAGTGGCTGTATGGATCATTGTGAACTTGTATCAGGGATTGTATAAGAGAGTAAATATGTGTTAGTATATGTTTGAATAAGTAAGGTGTGTATAACTGTATAGTTGAGGAAATGGAGGTGAGATTGTTTCTTTGCATGACTGACTAGGTGTGTGAGTAACTCCATGGATGAGTGACAGTGTGTGAGTGTCTGTATACACTGAGTGTATCTAAGGTTATATTAGAGTCTGAAGAGGTTTATCGTATTAGCACAAGAATGATGTCAAATGAGATGTCATCAGTGATGTCATCAGTGATGTCATTTGAGATGTCATCAGTGATGTCATCAGTGATGTCACTGACCATGTCATGAATGATGTAATATGTGACATCATCAGCAGTGGATTGCGGGTGCGCGATATATAGTTAGTGCAACTAACTATATATGGAATTTCAATGGTTTTGTGTGAGTAAAATAAGGTTTTCTAAATGCTAATTCCTAACTATATATGGTCTATAACCTATGGTTTTTTCAGTGAATATATATATATATATATGTATATATATACAATATTAGCTAGTGGCGGTTGCCAGTAGGTAGCTATAGTTAGGACCTATTACCCATAGAAAATTCGCAACATTCTATTTGCAATAACTTTGGGGCCGGTCGACGAATCTTCGTGAAATTTCAAAACTTGTGGGGCTTTTCTGTCTGCTCCTATCCTGAAAGTTTGGGGGTGATTCGTCAAGCAGGGGCCGAGAAAAAAAGGGGGTCCCAAAATGTGTTTTCCCCATGCAATTTCCCATTGGAACCTTTATCCGCAGCTACAGCCCGAACGGCTGAACGGATTTACACCAAATTTGGCAAAGAGGTAGTCCTTGGTTCAGACTCGTGCCTTTTTGTTAAATGGTGTAAATCTGTTCTGTATCTCCTGAGAAAATGAAAAGTAAAAATCTTATATATATCTATGGCCGCGCAGGATCCGCGCACCCTCCAGATGACAAGCTGTATGCTATAGGCTGTCAACATTCCAAATCAGGAAATGTTGGCAGCCACCTTGTGACTCGGTAGAACCGAGGCACAAGAAAGCAGAAAAAAACCACAAAAAACATAAAAAGGGGCAGGGTAGAAACACCCTGACCCCCTAGGCCTTCTTAGAGGGTCCCACAAAGACCCCCAGGGCCCGCAAAAATGTTTTTTTTTTTTAAAAATCTGCGCAGGGTAATTAGCCCCGGGGGGTCCAAATCCCAGGGGCAATACTGTTTATGGAAAGGGGGGCCCAGAGGGGCCCCGCAGCCCTGGAGACCGCCACCCGCCGGGCTTTTTTCAATTATGTGCGGGGGTCTCTCAGGCCCCCCAACCCCAGGGACCGCCACCCCTGGGGCTTTTTTAAAATTATGTGGGGGGGCTTTCAGGCCCCCACCAGCTCTGGGGGTTTTCATGTGATCGTCCTCCTTCGAAAAGTTTTTCCCTTGCTACCAGATGCCACCAGAAAAACCTTGGTGCAGGCTCTGGTTCTCAGTCCATTAGACTATTGCAATGGGCTCTTGCTGTCAGTCAACGAGGGAGTTAAAGCCAAACTCCAAGTTGTGCAGAATACAGCAGCAAGGCTGGAACTAAATGCCCCCCCAAGAACGCCATCCAAACCACTCTTGGATAAGCTACACTGGCTCCCTGTTCGGAAAAGGGTGATATTCAAGACCTGTTGCCTTATCCATAAGAGCCTAAATGGATTAGGGCCAGCATACTGGATAGACAAATTTATACCTTATACTCCGGTGCGATCTCTCAGGTCCAGTAACTATCTGCTCCTAACAGTGCCAGCCGCCAAGAAAGTAAGGCAGGGTGGTAGGGCTTTGTCTATAGCCGGTCCCACCCTGTGGAATGGATTACACCTGCCACATAGGAAATGCACAGAAAACTTGAGTTTCAGGAAACAATTTAAGACCTTTTTGTTTCAGTCATAAATCTTTTCCCCTTAGGACTTGCTGACAGCGCTCTCTAGGTCACAGGCACAGAGATACTCCTCCGGGAGTCGATTCGAGCGCATTACAATTAAAAATCACCACCCACCGGGGCTTCAAAAACTAATGGGTTGGGGGGCTCCTCCCCCGGTGCTTTTTAAAAGTATGTGGGGGGCTCACAACCCCCAGCCTCGGGGACCGCCGCCCCCCGGGGCTTCAATATATGTGAGTGGGGGGCTCAAAGTTCCCCCAAGCCCCAGGGACCGCCACCCCTGGGCCTTTATTAGAATATATGCTGGGGGCTCACGCCCCCCCTGTAGCCCCGGGGTCCGCCACCCCCGGGGCTGTTTAGAAAAAAACCTGTGGGGGGGCTTGAGTCACCCCCCTACACACCCTGGTGAATGCCACCTCCTTGGGGCAGAGTTTAAATTTGGGGGTCCGTTATGGACCCCCAAGTCCCAGGGACCATCCCCCCGGGGCTTTGAAAATGTTGGGAGGGGGGCTGCACAGCCCCCTCCTGGAGCCTTGTTGTGGCCCTGGGGACTGCCACCCCCCCAGGGCCGGCTCCTGCAGTGTCCCGGGCTACCCAGCCCCGGGACACTGTAGTTTGCTATGGCAGAGCGGGAGCCTCGCGGCTCCCACCCGGCCATAGCAAACTTGGTTTGCATTTTGAAAGAGAGAGAAGGGAAACCTGCTCTCTCTTTCCAAATGCAAGCCAAATTGCTTTTCCACAAGGAGAGCTGCATCTTAGCAGCTCCCCATGTGGAAAAGCAATGCCGGCTCCCGCAGGAGGCAGGGAGCCGGCTGGGACTGTGGAGGGATTGGGGACCCCCCATGGTCCCCAATGAGAGGCTAGGCCCCAGAGGATGGGGTTCCCGAGGCCATAAGTGGCCCGGGAGGAAAATGAAATAAATTTTTTTAAAAAGCCGGCCCCGGGGGTCCCTGGGGCCAAAGGTGGCCTGAGGAGGGGGGCAATGCAGCCCCCTCCAAAAGATTTAAAAAAATAAATAAAGGCCACGCGGGCCCCCCTCCCCAAAATAAAATATATATTTTTTAAAAATGCCAGCCCCAGGGGATGGGGTCCCCGGGGCCATAAGTGGCCTGAGGGGGACAACGCTTCCCCCTCCAAAATAATACAAAAAAAATAATAAAGTCCATGCCCCGGGGATGGGACCCCCAGGGCCAATAAAGACCTTGGGAGAGGGGCCACGAGGCCCCATTCAAAATATTATCAGGCCCTGGGGGGTGGGGTTCCCAGGGCCCAAAAAATAGGAAAAGAAGGGGGGCTACCCAGCCCTCCTTCTTATGCGCCAGAGGGCTGCGTTGTAGAGAGGTGTTCTGAGGCTATGCCCCTTTTTACACCTCTCTGCAATGCAGCTCTGTGGCCCTTACTGAAGGTAGCTGGTGGGCTAGTTGCTCCCCAGGGAACTCCAGGATTCAAGGGGAGTTAATTCTCCAAATTAAAATGCGCCACGGGGCGCGTTTGCACAGTGGTGAAGAGAGGGGTGGGGCCTGAAGTGATATGTGTGCAAAACGCCCTGTGGCGCGTTTTAAGTTGAGGAATTAATTCCTCTTCAATCCTGAGGGTCCCTGGGGGCCAACTAGCCCACCAGGTACCTCCAGTAGCGCGCCACAGATCTGTGTTGCATAGTGTTGTAAAAAGGGGCGTGGCCTGTGAACACCTCTCTGCAACACAGCTCTCTGGCGCGTACTGGAGGTACCTGGTGGTCTAGTTGGCCCCTAGGGACCTCAGGATTGAAGAGGAATTAATTCCTCAATTTAAAAGGCGCCACAGGGCGTGTTTGCAGACATTTCACCTCAGGCCCCTTCCCCTTCCTTTACCGTTTTGCAAACGCGCCCTGTGGTGCGTTTTAAGTTGAAGAATTAGTTCCTCTTTAATCTTGAGGGTCCGTGTGGTCCAACTAGCCCACCAGCTATCTCCAGTATGCGCCAGGGAGCTGCATTGCAGAGAGGTGTTCAGAGGCCACGCCCCTTTTTACACCTCTCTGCAACGCAGCCCTGTGGTGCTTACTGGAGGTACCTAGTGGGCTAGTGTGACCCTAGGGACCCTCAGGATTCAAGGGGACTTAATCTCCCAACTTAAAACTGACACGGGGCGCCTTTACACAGGGGCGAAGGGAGGGGACGGGGCCTGAGGTGACGTGTGCAAACACACCCTGTGACATGTTTTAAGTTGAGGAAATAATTCACCTTCAATACTGAGAGCCCCTGGGGGCCAACTATCCCACTAGGTGCTTCCAATAAGCGCCATTGTGCTGCATTGCAGAGTGGTGGTCCAGACCGTACCATTTTTACAACTCTCTGCAACAGCGCTTACTGGAGGTGCCTAGTGGGCTACTTTGACCCTAGGGACCTTCAGGATTCAAGGGGACTTAATCTCCCAACTTAAAACGGACACAGGGCTTGTTTACACAGTAGGGAAGGGAGGGGACGGGACCTGAGGTGACGTGTGCAAACGCCCTGTGGAGCGTTTTAAGTTGGGGAAAAAATTCCCCTTCAATCCTGCGGGCCCGTGGGGGCTAACTAGCCCACCAAGTGTTTCCAGTAAGAGCCAAAGTGCTGCATTTCAGAGAAGTGGTCCCGGCCGTACCACCTTTTACACCTCTCTGCAACGCAGCTCTGTGGCGCTTTCTGGAGGTACCTAGTGGGCTAGTTGGACCCTAGGCACCCTCAAGATTCAAGAGGACCTAATCTCCCAAATTAAAACGCCCACAGGTCGCATTTACATAGTGGTGAAGGAAGGGGAGGGGGCCTGAGTTGACGTGTGTAAACAAACCCTGTGGCACGTTTTAAGTTGGGGAAATAATTCCCTTCAATTCAGAGGGCCCCTGGGGGCAACTAGCCAACCCGGTGCTTCCAGTAAGCGCTACTGCGCAGCGTTGTAGAGAGGTGGTCTAGGCCATGCCCCTTTTTACACCTCTCTGCAATGCAGCTCTGTGGCGCTAACTGGAGATACCTGGTGGGCTAATTGTACCCAAGGGACACTCAGGATTCAAGGGGATTTTATCCACCAAATTAAAACAGCCACAGGGCGTATTTGCACATGTCAGCTCGGCCCCCCTCCCGTCACCAGTGTGCAAACGCGCCCTGAGACACGTTTGCAAGAGGTAGTATTAATCCCCCTGCCCTATTATATACTAGGGGCTTACAGAGGAGGGCATGCTAATAACAGGGTTACCCCAATGCATAGTGTTACCTAGTGTATGTAGGTGTTTTAACTGTATTCTAAGTGTCTTTTAGCATTGAACTGGCTCTAGGACTGGTTAGTCATAGTCGGTTACCACCAGTGCCCATCTGAAAAAGTTGAGGTTACAGGATGATTTTGCAACAAGGCCTCTTTCTGCTCCTCTGTTTGTTCTTTTTGCATGTCTTCCTTCGTCATGCACTTTTCTTAGTCTTTGAAGACTTCGGTTGCTTCTTTCAGCATTTCTTTTTCTTCTTAATGTGTGTTTCTTTACATGTCCTACCTCTTTAGGCATAGTTAAAAACTAGCATTTAAATAACTTTTGAAATTTAATGAAAAAACCATAGGTTTCAGGCACATTATAGTTAGTTGGGCATTTCACTCGTAAAAAACCATAGAAATTCCCCCGTTATAGTTAGTTTAGCTAACTATAACTCAAGCACCCGCAATGCAATGCTGATGACGTCATATATTACATCACTCATGACATGGTCAGTGACTTCACTCATGATATCACTCATGACATCATCCTTGTGATAGAGTGGCAGACCTCCTCTTACCCTAATATAACCTGTGATACACACACTCAAAAATAGAAACTAACATTTTTAAAAAACATGGAGATACCAATACCAGTTACAACCTACCTATTCAGTAATTCCAAGATCTACACACACATCCACTCAATCACCAATAGTTCTATACAGTCACTCATACATGCACTCACTCATCATATGTACTCATACATCTACACATCCTGTTACATACCACCACTCATCCATAGAGTAACTCACACACATAGTCACACATGCAAACAAAGTATCAAACATTTAGTTATATATATATACACTTACACACACACACCACCACACTTACTTCTACAGAAACTTACACATACTTACTCTCTTAAACAATCACTTATAGAAACACATACTTATTTATCCAGGCACTTTTCCATTCTCTCACTCTGACATATACGCACTTATATACACCAATACTCACATATACTAGTTTAAAACATATGTAGTTAGTTATAAAGACACTATTGAGACAGTCATTCACTCACTAACACACCCATACACACATTCATCCACCCATACAGTCCTGCACGGATGTTGTCTTCAACACATACAAACAGTGAGTCACTCATTCATACATCTATGCACTATGTAATACCCTCCACCGAACCATACAGACACTCATACTGATACTTAAAAAAACAACTAATAACCCATATAGACTCATGTAGCTACTCCCGCACCCATGTAGCTACTAATACACAAAGTGAGACTGATACAGATATTTACATATTTAAACATTACTCACTAACCCATGTATTCACTAAGATACACTTAATCAGTCATACAACTAATTTTACAAAAAACAATCATCCATTTAGACACGTATATAGCCGTTTATTCTTCCATCGTCCTTGAAATATACATAAATAAAACATATTTATTTTTCAGAAAAACACACATGAACTGGATGATGCCATCAGTGATGTCATCAGTGAAGTCATTTGAGATGTCATCAGTGATGTCATGAGTGATGTCACTGACCATGTCATGAGTGATGTAATATGTGATATCATCAGTTGTGCATTGTGGGCGCACGAGTTATAGTTAGCTGAACTAACTATAACGGGGAATTTCTTTCGTTTTGTACGAGTGAAATACCCAACTAATTATAACACCCCTGAAACCTATGGTTTTTTCAGTGAATATATATTCTCATTGTGTGGCGACCCTACTTGCTGACTCCCTCCCCCAGGGATTCCGTTGCCTGCTCTGCCGCGTCAGCTCGCCTCCCACTGCCGCACAATCAACACACTCCAGTGCGGCCGCTGTGTGGAGGGGGGGCCCGCGGCAGCAAAAGAACCACAAATCTCATCAGACCTTGCAGCCGGAAGCCGGATGAGGGACAATTGTGCCAGGAGGCGTTTAAATTCTTGCCTTACCCCCGTGTCACGGGAGCGTGCGGGAGCAGCCCGGGAGAAGCTCGGGAGAAGGGCGGGGCCGTTTGCGGCCGTCCGCGGACGCTCGAGGAAGGGCCGGGCCATACCGCTGTTGTCTCTTAGTAGGTGTGACTGCTGAGGAATTCTGGACCCTGAGGATTTTTTGCAGGGTAGTGGTATTATCCATTTGGAGCACCTAATATTTAAGGTGATCTAGACATCACGGCCGCTTAATCCCCAACTACCCAAAGAAACTTTGTTATTACAAATCTCTTAATACTGTCTTCAATATTATTACTTCATTTTTGAAAGTTGGGAAAGGTATGGGAAAGCGTAAATCAATGGAAGGAGGGGCGGGGGCTTAATGAGCCAGGCAAGCAGTTAAAGCAGAGCAAAAGTAAGAAATTGAAGGGAGCACCAAAGCATGCTGTCATGAATTGTGTCCTTGATGAGATTGATAGAATTGTTGATGAATGCCTTGAGATCCTGTCTGATGAAACAAGGCTTTCTGGTACGCCAGCCTCAGTCCGTGAGGACGGTGATACAGTAGTTATCTTGCAAGAGCATCCAGGCCAACCAGTCACAATCCCTGATATGTTTCGAGCATAGACCAAATCCCCAGTGGTCATATCAACGTGTCAAAAGGTGAAAGGGTCTTTCCGGGGGGGCAGGAAGGAGGGACATCCTGGTGATAAAAGTCCTGGCCAAGAGGGAAAAACCCCAGCCCGCTCCACAACCAATAATGACCCTTTACCATGTACTAATAGATTCACGATATTAGCAGATACACAGCATGAGGAGACAAATTCCACCTCCAGTAACGTAGCCAATATTTCCCAAAGCACGCAAACAGGAATAGATGGTGATTTTACTAACTCTAAGGATAGTCTGGGGACTTTTAGTGACCTAGTTAATCTAGTCTCACTACTGAGAGACGAAATCGCGGCTATGAAAACACTAATTATTAATCTAACCCCAGCTACTAAACCTGCCTGAACAATCTCTCGCCCCAACCTGGAGATGTACAAAGGAAAGTTACCACTTATCCAACTAAACCTACCCAAGGAAACCATCCACCTTTAGGGAAAAGGGACTTTGCAGGTAACAAAGCACTCCCGATTCATTCTACAGATGGAGGTGCAAAAGGACTAATAACTATTAGCAAAGCTCCCACTACCAGGGTACAAGGTTCCCCGAAGAAAAACAGGGTAGAATACCAATCTAACATTATTGAACAAAGACCACAAGGGAGCACTAGTGGGGGTAGTGGGCTAGCAGGCTTGTCCCAGCAAAAGGCAATAAGTACAAATATTGGGGCACTACATAGTAGCATCTCTAAAGACCAAACCCAGGGGACAGGGAATCGCAGCTTAGAGCCCAGTAAGGGAGAGACCCGTGTGAGGGGTAATTTTACTGCTAACAAAATATACATGACTAATGTACCAAAGCAAGCTAGGAGGGTTAATGGACCTACGGAAGGGGTTGACTCTCTGACGGACAAAGCCATACATTGGCTGCGCCATGTCAGAGGTTGTAGATCGGTCATAAGGGACAACATATTGAAAGCAAAGAGACTGAGCCATCCTGGGGAAAACTATGATGTCATAGAATTAACATTGTGCTCTAAGGATTTAGCGGACAACTTATTTCAACTAGATTTGAGATCAAGCCCCCCAATTGACTCAGACATACAGCTGAGGAAGGTGCCCCCCCTTCCTTTCTCGCGAGTCTTCACCATGCCTTCGAACAGAAACAGTCCTAGGAATAGTAGCTCGGGGCTGGAAACCATAGATTGACTGTCAACTAATGGGTCAGGTGAAATATCCAACGTAACACTGGAGAGCAGAGAGAGTATGCTGATGTCAGTAACATAAGGGGCAAGGGGAGCATGAATGTAGGCCATACAGGGGCCAGCGTAGCAAGTGGCAACCAGCCCAGCGCTACTTCTGGTGTGATATCTTATGTCCCCAACTTAATTCTGAATGCTGGAATGGATTCTTCTAGGATAAAGGGTCCAAGCATATCTAGCCTAGCCAACACAGTGCTAGTTCAGGAATCTAGCGGAGAAGGGGGTAAGATAATTTCCTGGAATATTGCGGGACTGGGTACTAGATTGCAATCACCCGAATGGCTTTCCTTTATAACGGGGTTTGATATCTGCCTCTTCCAGGAGACCTGGGCCTGTGAGCTACAGTTCCTTCAGGGATTTCTGAACTTTTCTGTCCCCGCATCGAAGGGCCCCAAAGGTCGGCCAAAAGGGGGGCTAACCATCTGGTTACGACAATAACTATTTGAAAAAGTGGTAGAGGTCCAAACCAACAACAAAGACATCCAGATGATTAGGCTAACAATGGGGAGTGAGGGCACTTTAGATATTTATAACGTGTATGTTAGAGGGTCAGGAGGAGGGAAATCCCAGGCTCTGGTAGCTCTAGATTATTTGATTGGCTTGTAGCCTTGTGAAAATAATATGATAATCGCTGGTGACTTAAACATGACCTTTGAGCCCCTTGTAGCAGGTGACTGGCACCCAGGAGAAAAAGAAGATTCCCAGTGGGGGATCCCTAAGCTGGATCTAAATCCGATAGAAAGATGGACAGATAGCATAATCCAGATTAACGCAATTTGTTGTGAAAGAGGGCTTAGAGCACTGAATGGCCGAACTTTGAGTGATGGCCATGGCGAAAACACTTTCGATAACGGTCGCTCTAAAAGTAGGATCGATTACTTCATTTGTAATATAGCAATCTGGCATTTTATGAAGGATATGAAGATAGTTTCCAGGCAAGAGAGTGACCATAACCCCCTATGCATCACCCATCACCTGTGGGGATGCGAGTCTGGTGTGTCAAAAAGGGGCGAGGAGGCTATAGCCGAGATTGTTCCAACGAACGACATGAGGCGGGTGAGGTGGGCCCAAGTTGTGGTGAACAATAGGGTGTTGATGAATATCAGTGATGAGCTGGACAATACAATTTCCGCCATGGACAACTTAGTGGGGGCAGAAAATGAAATTGACCTGAGGGAAGTTTCCAATTTACATGACAGTTTCTTAAAAAATATAAAGGGACACGTTTTTAAGGCAGTAACTAAGTCTACGGGCAAAAACAAGCAGCCAAAAAGAGCAGGGTGGTATAATGAAGCATGTAGATCTGCAAGAACATCCCTAGGAAATGCAATTAAAAGAAGAGATCCGAAAGCGGTCAGATTTGCTAGGCAGTCCTACAAGCAAAGTATATACAGGGCCAAGAAGCAATGGGACGAAGAGCATTGGCAAGATCTTAAAGCAGCCAGTACTGCAAGGGACTCTAAACTCTTTTGGAGTATTGTGAAGTGGGGGAAAGGAGGTCACGCAGAACCACCTACAAAATACGTATCGCAGAGTAGCTGGCTAGATCACTTTGGCCCCCAATACGCGTCCTGCCCTGAGGATAGGGATAGGGATCCCGTACATAATATATTTTTTCGAGACTCTCCCTTTAACAATAAAGATGCAGTTGTGGCCCTTAATTCTGTATCAAAGGGAAAAGCACCAGGGCCCGATGGGGTTCCAGCAGACGTCTTTCTCTATGACAAGACCCACTGGGGCCTGTATATCATGAAGCTGGCTAACGCCGTGGCCCTACGGGCACCCGTGCCTAAGTCTTGGCAGGGGCCACAATAATTCCCGTGTATAAGAAAGGAAACAAAACGGAGCCTGGGAATTACAGGCCTATTAGCCTGATCGACACAGTCCAAAAGGTGATCGGAAAAATGACCTTAGAGAAAATGCAAGTTTGGCTAGAAGAGGAAAATATCCTGTCCCCTTTCCAGGCTGGCTTCCGCAAATCAACTAGTACTACTGACCATATATTTCGTTTTACTTTACTACACTGGAAGACGGTAGTGCTAGGAAATGGCAGCATTTATGCTGCCTTTATTGACTTGCGTGCAGCCTTTGACCTGGTGCCACGGTGTCAGTTATGGAACGTGCTAAGTAATATGGGCATGCCCGCTGAAATTCTATTGTTAGTGATGAGGCTGCATGAGTCCAACTTTGCAAAAATACAGTGGGGTGGCATGGGCAAGTTACACCTGAATTCCACGTAGAGCGTGGAGTACGCCAAGGCTGTGCCATGGCCCCCAAGCTCTTCTCATTGTATATCAACGGGGTGGTTGAACGCATGCTTCTGGGCTATGTAGATGCCCCCACTCTTGCCGGAGTGAAAACTCCTATCCTAATATTTGCGGACGACACGCTTATTATATCCAAAACCCCTAGCGGCTAACAGCGAGCCCTGAAGTTTTTTGTGGAATTTTGTGTCGACCGCAGATTGGAAGTTAATGTAGCTAAAACAAAGCTTATGGCATTCAACCCTCATCGCAGCTTTAAAGGAAACTATTTTATGAATGGTCAAAAGGTGGAAATGGTTTCGAATTTTGTCTATCTGGGCATTTATGTGGCAAAAGGTGCTAAATGGGGAAACAAATAGAAATGGCGGCATTAAAACTCCACCAAAATGCGGGAGTGATATCGGTAGAACATAAAAAATCCTTGACCAAGCTGATACAGCCTGCGCTCCAAGTGTATGAGGCGAAAGCCCTAAGTTTTGCACTTTATGGAGCGGAAATATGGGGCTACGATAATCTAATGTCACTAAAACTTGCTGAAAATACATTTTTGCGCCACCTTGTTGGTCTCCCCAAAAGCACACTGAGGAAACCATTGCGCTATGATTTAGGGAGAAAGGCCATAGCAGACATGGCGATATTGCGACCTATACTATACTGGTGTTGCATCTGGGCCACGCCTGAACTTGCTATTTATGCCCAGGTTTTTTTTTATGTAATTAAAGCTGACACTTCCCACAAGATAATCTGGCTGAAAGAACTGTGCAAAACCCTGGTGGGAATGGGTATGCAGGGGTTGTGGGAGAAACTTGAGGTAACACGGTTCCCATCTAAAGACACCATAAAAGAAAAATACTGGGAAATGGTTGCCCACCAGAATTGGAATAACTGTGAGCCCTCTTCTATGGAGGTTTGCTTTATGGAAATCAAAGCCTTACCTAGTTTAGAGTCCTATTGGGATGGCATCACAAAACCCGGGGACAGGAAGCTTTACTTTCAGTTAAGAGTAGGGTCACTGCCTATAAGGTTGTTATCTGGTAGATGGGCTGAAGGTAACTCCAACATGTGCCTGGCCTGTAAAAACGAGAAAGAGACCATCGCCCATTTTCTTTTTGTCTGTAGAGCTTACTCCACACCCCGACGAGTCTGGTTAAAGGCGATGTGTAAATTGTTAGGTACTAGGGATAGCTTGGTGGCATTGAGATTAATCTGTACTAGCACTCTACCAGTTATTACAGTTGCGGTTGCTAAATACCTGGGGTGGGCATGGGTCATTAGGAAAAATGTCTTGCTGCAATAGACTCCCATGCGGCGTTCAATTTGTTCTTCCTCATTTTTGTGTATGCGGAAAATCAATGGTTGTGGAAATTCTATATGTTTAATTGAGATTTAAAGTAAATGAAAGAGTTCAAAGGGCATTAAATAGTATCAGCCTGTGAATATATGAATTTTGATTGTTTTATTGGATTCTCTTTTTTTTAAAACTATTATTGTCAAATTGCTTTTCTTTTCTTGTGGGTAAATTCAGTTATTTGTAAATATTATGTATTAATAGTGCTTTTATGAGTTTTTATCTCGAATTAAGCAAATTTGACTTGACTGTATATATATAACCCACTACCAATAGTTAGGACCGAGTTTCTGTCAAAAAGGCCATTTTCAAGAGCCTATGTTGTTGTATAGCATTTTAGGACCCTAGTGTAAATTTCCCGATTCATGCACTTATATAGGTATAAATCACCATATCCTTATATAGGCATAGAAATCATAACCTTATTTAGACATTGCTCATGCAGTCCAAATACGGCATGGCTACTTCCACTAGTTCCGAAAATCCACAACAATTTCTTGGGAAACACGGCTTCAGCAGCTAGGGACTTCCCCTTGCTCGAATACTCACTTGTCCAAGAACTCATGGAGTTTTCAAAGAACTGAGACTCTTTGATGACATTATTATGTTCACCTTTACGTCAAACTAGGCACCTTCAAGGTATAAATATGCCCACACTTGCAAACACACGGTGGTTTGGAGCAGTTCGACTATCTACTAGCCTGACGGATCCTGCTACAGCAAGTGCCGAAGGAAGCCGACCCTCCAGCAGACGCACTGAGAGAGATGCTGTCTTTCCTCTTGCCGAGAAATCCAGCTCCAGTGTTTCCAAGCTACCCTTGCGGGTTGTTGGGAAATCGAGTCCTGAGCCTGACCTTCTTCATTCTAAACCAAGGTTCGGAGCTGATTAGACCCTAAGAGAAATCTTGGATAGATTCTTGGCAAAGAATACAAAATTTATGCTACACCTCACTTACTTCTTCCCCCGTACTCCACCTAGGTTAGGTACATCGGGGTAGGCGTATTTTAGAAGCACCAGTTGAGTACTTTTTAGCCTTTGTTATTTATGTATGTATTTACCTATGGTCTAGGAACCATACAATGCTCTTACAGTATTATTTTATTCTACTCTTTTTACTGTATGCATTATATTTTGCAACCAGTATTACGATTGTAGCAGTTCATGTCCTTTGCTTGAGAAAAAAGACTGTTCAATAAATACTTTTATTGAAAACGCCCGTCTCTCTATTTCTCTGCACCTCCGGTGAAACGAAGCATGCACGAATGACTGAGTAAAATATCTAGCTATAGTTTCCATCACTCTGTAGATCAGTTTTATCTTGGGGAAGCAAAGTTGTCATGTTTATGCGATTGTCAGAAACTAAATCCCTTCTTGTGAACTCGAGAAAGTTTCTAGTGACCTCTGAGCTAGCTGGCACTCACAAAAAAGTCTAATATATTCAATAGAGACCTAGTAGACATAAGTCCTACTTCAAATCTATCAGATATATTATTCCAATGAGCAGAGCCTATTGGGAATATAGGTACTACACTACAAAGTGCCCAACGTTTGGTAAGGCACTAATTTAACGCTAGATACTAGAGTAACTCAGTCGTACTTTTCACAGAGACCCCTTTTATCCCGTAAAATACTCCAATAGACGTCTGGCATGGGTTAAAGGATAAAATATCCGCCATAACTGAGTAGGACGAAAATCCTATTTTTTAGTTTTTGGTTTTGTTCAACGTTGAAGGATACAGTGTTCTAAAATATTGTGCACCTTATCTTTATTTCCTTGAAACTTGCTCTGCAAGACTTTCAAACAAAAGTGTTGGATACCAACGAGGATAATCCAAGGGTAAATGGAACTGCAGTAAATGCAAACCAACCAGGTCTTGACGTTAAGGGTTTCCGACATGACGACCCGGATGCTGTAAACATCCCGGAAAATGTGCGGAAAACAACTGCTATAAAACTCATAGAAAACTGCCTATCACCAAGAGGCGGTACGGTAATTTTCGTCATAGAGGCGCATGAATATCGGCAGACAGAGGTATTCTATTCATGGATTATCTTTCCACAAGCAAATTCAACAACACATGTGTTCCACTTCTACAAGATAGAGGAACATCCAGCGGAATACGTTCCTTTTGAGGACATTGAAATTCCACTAATTTATCAAGAGCATCAGCTCTGGTTTAACCCCTTCCATGCTGATGACGGCCCCCATCCGTCATGCATCACGGTGCTCGTGTGCTTATGACGGCTGGGGGCCATCATAAACCCATTCATTCTTTAAAAGTCCAGCACAGCAGCAGAATCGGCCCAGCATGGAAGGGGTTAAAGGCACCCTACGACATCAAAATCACATTACCAGGCTTGGTCTACTAAGTAGACCAGGAGCAATCACTCCATATGAAATCCTTTTTGGTACTAGAATGATGGTTGAAGACCTCGATCGTCATACTTCAGTGGTAGAACAAAAACCCTTTGATATCAAGGAACGTTTGGATGTTTTACAGGACTTAAACGAAACAAGAAGAAGTCTAAGCAACACCATTCAAAAGCCAACGACCACTGAAGAAAAACCACCTGTCCCAGCAAGACCTGTCTGGATTCCAAAGATTGGGGATCTGGTCATAGAGAAAATACCTGATACGAAGGAATGTGGGCCTTCTTACAGAAAACCAGTACCTGTACTAGCAATTCACGGATCAAGAACAGTGTTACTGCCACCCCTTGCTGGAAGAAAGGAGAACCGGTCTGTATCAATTGACTGGTAAAACAACACCATGTGGCCAATAATAAGTAGCAGCCCCAGTGGACTCCAAAGATGTAGCAGAAGACCAAATCTTGATACCATCCAAGAGGTTCAAACTGAAAGACTCATCACCTTTGAAGAATCTACAGTGAGAAAAGAAGGGCTATGCAACAAAGCCTTAGAACTTGTGCCTCTTGAAACCCAAATAACAGTTCGTCAAGAAACTCCCGTCTACAATGATGTAGCATCTGACTATACTAACATGTCAGGGGAACCAGCAGCTCCAGCGATTTCAAATAATCCGAATGCAATACCAACATTTGACAGAACTGCCTCTGGTTATTTCATCAACTTCGATATCTTTTCTGAGGATACCAGTGAACCTGAAACAACGGCAACAAACAGAAATTTCAAGAAACGAGTAAAAGAACTTGGTCACCAGCATTCAACTACATATTTGATTTCATTATGGGTTCAATGTTGGATTGTGTTAGATGTACTTTTTCTCCTACTATGGCTCATTCTTGTTTTAAGTTTAGAAAAGCTGATAGATGGGAAAATTAGTAAAATGGACACAGCAAGTAAGAACATCAACTTGCTCCTGAAGCCACACAAATCATCTCATCGTGAACAATGAGACCTGTCATCAGTGAACATCACAGCCGTTCCTCTAACTGGTAGAATAGCATGAGTTAGAATTGATTATCACATTTATGGTCTACTAGCTAGCTATACACCACATCCTGCCATTGAACAATTGACAGGTCCAGAACTATTAGCTCAGCTAATACAATTATTTAAAGTACGTAGACAATTGGTACAATATGTCATGCAGACTCTAACAGTCCAACCTGCTATAAGGATTCAACAGCACACCCCTCATCAAGGGAACACAAACAAAATTACACCACAGACTATACAATCAGTCATCTGCAAATTACCCACAAAGAGGGAACAAATTCCATTCTGGTCAGCTCAAAAAATTACTCAGATCGAGGCAGTATTTCCCGATAGTACACCTCACGAGAAACACAGGATTCTAACAATCTGTTTACCAATGGGGATTGCACCACACCTGGAGGACTGTGACACTTGGGGTACAGTCTTTGCTGCAATCTACAGAAAAACACATGGGGTCCGTCTATGGCAGTAATACCAGACGTCCTGAAACAGATTCAAAATGAATACAGGGCAGAACCTGCTTTAAATCTTGGTATGAAGTTACTGAAAGATTTCAAACAGGTCTCAGCTATAATATTAGCTAATATTAAAGGTGAAGCAGCATCCGTGGCAATCCGGCAGAAATTACGATAGCTCGCAAGATCCTGAGAGATCATCTGGAGACAGTGGACCTGAATGAATGCATTTAGGTTGAAAATGCAGTTACCAGGGTTAGTGTACCACATAAGTTATATGAAGTAACACTACGAATAGAGGGGGTCATACCTAGGAAAATAAAAGCACTCTTTTGGGAAAAAACTATCTAAGGGTTATGACATTCTTCTGGCCGAAAAAGACTGGTCACCTGAATTTGTCAGGGAGTGCCCACATGGCGATGAGATCATTATGCCAGCCTTCTCAAATCATATTCCTATTCATATAAAATACACCTATGCCAGAAAATGGGCTGTAGCCCAGGCTCCAGCATTATATAAAAATCATGTGGGATGGGATGAGGATTCTCCTCACCACAAGATCCAGTTAAAAAATCAACCAACTGCTCAAAAGCAGTATCCAGTTAAACGAGAATCTAAAAAACAGGCCAGGGAGATCTTAGATCAACTTGAATACCAAGGGGTTATTGAAACATGCACCTCGTCCATGAACAATCCTTTGTTTCCTGTCTCCAAACCAGACAATACATATCGTCTAGTTTTGGACTACTAACATTTAAATTCCTGCTGCAAAATCTTTGCAGTACAAAATGCACACAGTGCAGCACTGATGAATAACATTGTGCGCAAAAAATACAAAACAACATTAGATATTTCAAACGGTTTCTTCGGTCAAAATATTGCACCTGAAAGCAGGTACTTGACCGCTTTCTCAATAATGGGGACACAACAACACTTTTGTCGCCTCCCCCAGGATTCAAGAACAGCCCTGGATTATTTTCAGCCAGAGTAACAGAGTTACTACAAACGTACGATGATGAGGCATTATCATATGTCGATGACATCTATCTTACAGATGATGATTTGGACAGGCACTTGACCAGGGTGAACACCATAATACTTGGATTCGCCTCTGAAGGGTATAAATTCAACTTTAAAAAATCGAGGATTGCCCACTTGAACGTCCTATTCTTGGGATACGAACTTTCAAGTGAAGGCAAAAGCCGGGCAGCAAACTTTTTAGAAAAATGTGTGCTGATTCCTGAACTTCGGAAGAACTTACATTCTAAATTACACAGAAAGGCTTCGAACTAATCGAACCTGATTTCAAACCAACTAATTGGACTCAAAAACACACAGAAATTTTGCGTTCAGTGCAAACAGACATGTTAGCAACAACACATTTACAGACACGCGTAACCGAACGCAACCTTGTAATCTGAATCATCCCAGGGAGATGCAGATTCACATACCTAACCTTTAATGAGGGTTAACATTTACCAATAGCTTACAAATCACACTTGTACACACAAGCTGAAATAAAATTCACTTCTACAGAAAAAATTCTGACAGCGGTTCAAAATGCAGTAGCAAAAGAGAGAGCCCTCGCACAGGGAAAACGCATAATGGTCGTTACTCCTGTACCTGCCTTAGAGGCAGTGACAAAAGCGAGCATTCCAAAAGCAAAAACTCTACATCCAAGATGGATACAGTGGGTTAATTCTCTTGCTGTGACAGATGTTGAATACGTTTTTGACCCTTACTTGAAGATACAAGAATTTCTCCAATATGAACAAGAATGTCCTCTGCCCACTGAAATTCTGTCTCCAGAACATTACGGCTGTATATTATATACAGACGGATCAGCACATCCCGCAATTGGGGGTAAACAAGCTTATAGTACTACGTGCGGGATTGTTAAAGGTCGCTGGCGCGATGGTAAATTCAGACTTATGGTCACAAAAAATCAATCCCTGGGAGACTGTACAGCTCAGCGAGCTGAACTACAGGCTTTGAAGATGGCGATTGAAAATACCGATCGAGAATTCCCTACACTCATAGTGTGCGATTTGTATTACTGTGTCCAGTCTTACAATGAATACTTGCAGAATTGAGTTCAAAACGGTTTCAAAGACGCAAAATGCTTTGAGAACAAGTAGTTCAATAACAGAAAGAACTACAAAAGACTCACGTGATCCATACACTGAGTCATCAGCGTTATGGCGTTCACGTTGAAGGGAATTCATTGGCTGATGAAGTCGCAAAGGCAGCTGTGCAAATGGCTTCTATAGCTGCAATCACTCGTTCAAAAACAAAAATAGACGGTGAAACCATGCTAGCTGTCAATGCCACAAGCAAAGGCAGCGGAGCTGCGTTACCTCTAAATTATCCACTCGAATATACATACATAATTGATGCAAACTCCATTCCTTTTGGTTGAATCCCTGGAGTGGGGGATAGGGTAATCCCAAACAGGAATCGGAGAGGTGCTTTAATTCAAGAAGCACTTAGGGGAGCGGGTCTGATACATCAAGGGATCTCTAAATCTCTATTAGAATTGCAAGAGATGTACTGGTGGCCAGGAATAAGCGCCCACATTTATGAATTTGGAATTAATTGCAATGTCTGCTATAGAGATCACAGCTTAGAGCGCCACCAGATTCCTGACTACAGTGTAGCCAGCCCAGGACAGATACCAATGTTAGATAACATTAGACTATCCACGCTCAGACGTCCCCATGGACAAAAGCGGTCCCACAAATACTAGGACAAGATTCATTTGGATGTGGCCTCAGCGCTCGGCTGACGCCCGAACTGTTATAAAAGCTTTGCGAGTCTTTATCGGCACATACGCAATTGGCACGCTACATTCTGACCAGGGTCCTGCTTTTAGCTCTAGGGCTTACAAGGAGGCCATGGACAGCTTGGTCGTTGCATTGTGGTACTCAATTCCATTCCATCCTGAGGGAAATTCGGTTGTGGAAAGAAAAAAATGTGACATAAAGCAATCTATAACAGCTAGGGTATTAGGTTCGGGTGATGGGTGGGTCAAACATCTAATAAGTGTCCAACGTAGTCTTAATAATCTGCCAAGAAATTCTCTGGGTGGAATCACTCCATATGAAATCCTTTTTGGTACTAGAATGATGGTTGAAGACCTCGATCGTCATACTTCAGTGGTAGAACAAAAACCCTTTGATATCAAGGAACGTTTGGATGTTTTACAGGACTTAAACGAAACAAGAAGAAGTCTAAGCAACACCATTCAAAAGCCAACGACCACTGAAGAAAAACCACCTGTCCCAGCAAGACCTGTCTGGATTCCAAAGATTGGGGATCTGGTCATAGAGAAAATACCTGATACGAAGGAATGTGGGCCTTCTTACAGAAAACCAGTACCTGTACTAGCAATTCACGGATCAAGAACAGTGTTACTGCCACCCCTTGCTGGAAGAAAGGAGAACCGGTCTGTATCAATTGACTGGTAAAACAACACCATGTGGCCAATAATAAGTAGCAGCCCCAGTGGACTCCAAAGATGTAGCA
This sequence comes from Lissotriton helveticus, assembly GCF_964261635.1. Taxonomy (NCBI): domain Eukaryota; kingdom Metazoa; phylum Chordata; class Amphibia; order Caudata; family Salamandridae; genus Lissotriton; species Lissotriton helveticus. The sequence continues at coordinate 1,426,389,293 of NC_136063.1, read as the reverse complement.
GAAGACCAAATCTTGATACCATCCAAGAGGTTCAAACTGAAAGACTCATCACCTTTGAAGAATCTACAGTGAGAAAAGAAGGGCTATGCAACAAAGCCTTAGAACTTGTGCCTCTTGAAACCCAAATAACAGTTCGTCAAGAAACTCCCGTCTACAATGATGTAGCATCTGACTATACTAACATGTCAGGGGAACCAGCAGCTCCAGCGATTTCAAATAATCCGAATGCAATACCAACATTTGACAGAACTGCCTCTGGTTATTTCATCAACTTCGATATCTTTTCTGAGGATACCAGTGAACCTGAAACAACGGCAACAAACAGAAATTTCAAGAAACGAGTAAAAGAACTTGGTCACCAGCATTCAACTACATATTTGATTTCATTATGGGTTCAATGTTGGATTGTGTTAGATGTACTTTTTCTCCTACTATGGCTCATTCTTGTTTTAAGTTTAGAAAAGCTGATAGATGGGAAAATTAGTAAAATGGACACAGCAAGTAAGAACATCAACTTGCTCCTGAAGCCACACAAATCATCTCATCGTGAACAATGAGACCTGTCATCAGTGAACATCACAGCCGTTCCTCTAACTGGTAGAATAGCATGAGTTAGAATTGATTATCACATTTATGGTCCGGATGAGCTGTTGAAGATTCCACACCAATATAAGGTTTCCTTAAGTGACCAAGTACATTTTCTGATGATTGGGACTTTGAAACTGTTAATAACAGGATGGCAGACTTAGAAATGTCAGCAACATTTGAAAACCATGAATACTTAGAAGGTTAATCAAATTATGAAGAAATGTATTGTTTTAATCATTTTAGTCATCATTATTTGCACAAATCTGCAAATCCTAGAAATGTTTTAACTTATAATCAATGGGAACATTGTCCAACGCCACCAAAAGGTAGCTCTAAAACATTCTATAGAAAGTACCAATACTTTACAGGTTTTAATGTCACAAATTCGGAAAACTTTTACTTTAAAAATTTTAATAAGACAGGCATGAAAAGTATGTTAACAAATACTAAGCAGATTTATTCTGCGGCCTTTTATGCTCAAATGTCGACGGTAGGTTTTGACTTTTGGGAAGACAACATTGAAACAAAAACTGTCTGGGGCACAAAAGACTGGCAGGTACAAGGTTTAGAAGCATTATTCAGAGCCTGCATCATCCCAGAACAAATACTGTTCTTAAATGAAACTGTTCAACAGACATCTTGTCTTAGCCTGGCTAAGATAAAAGATTTAATCAAACCGCCCATACCTAAACCCACACCTGATAGTAATGGAATTACTGATGAGGAGGTACATGTAAACTACATTTAACAACAAAACAGAACTAATCCTGAATGGAAAAAATGGTTAATCTGGCCCACAGACACAAATACCTGTCAAGATTAAGCATGGGCGTAAAATCCGCTCCGCTCGCGGATTTTTCGGATTTTCGGCAAATCCGCAATCCGCGAACGCTCGCGAATTTGTCGAAAATCCGTGAATCCGCTCGCGGCGGATTTTTTGCTTGGTTGCGGCGCGCGGCGTGGTGCACGGCGTTCACTTTCCGTCATTTTAGCGTTTGCCGAGTTGTTTTTCTTTGCGAGTGACGCGCCATTTTAGATCTTGCTGCGTGTTCCCGCGGGAGTTTGTCGCCCGCGAATACGTACTCGCGGCTTGCCACCTTGCACAGCACACCTCGCGAGAGTTCGCAATTGCGAACACGTAGTTGCGGCGGAAAGGAACAATCTCGCACTTGCGAAATAGAGATTTTGCAATTTCGCACAAGAAAATCACCAGCAAACAGGATAAACCTTCAGAAAATTATGATTTTTATCAGAATCACTCCTCAGGTTGACATTTGCATGGCCTTTTTTTTTGCAAGGAGTCCATTTTGGGGGGGGGGGGAGGAAGGAAGTGCCCCACAGTCTCCAACTTCCTGTTCCTGTCCAGCAGGCTCCTCCCAGTGCTTTGTCCATCTCCTGGTCACTTTCATTTGGATCTGGAGCTGGAAGGATTACTTTTTGTGGGTGCTGCTGGATATTTGGATTTGAGGCCTTTTTGACTGTCTTTGGATCACTTTTGGATTAGAAATCAACTTTCACAAGTAAGTTTGTTTGGGGCATTACAGTTGCTGCAAGTACAATTTTGGAACTTTTTCAGAAAATTAAATAAATTATATTGTGGGTAGCCACAGTATCCAGTAGGACCAGGGTTGGTTATGGGTGCATGATACAACTGTTTTGTTGAATTTAAACACCATTGAGGCCATGGATGGGCTGGGATTGTGCAGATTTTATTGTTTTTTGTCGTTTTTTTGGGCCTGCTGGTGTGGCCCTTTGCCCAGGGGTGGTGAGTGTTGCATGTGCCTAGTCTTTCTGTGGGGTGTCTTCTTGAATTTAAACATAATTTAGGCCATGGATGGGCTGGGATTGTGCTTATTTTATTGTTTTTTGTCGTTTTTGGGGGGCTGCTGGTGTGGCCTTTTGCTTGCCCAGGGGTGGTGGTGGTGCATGGACTGAGTGTGCCTGTGGTGTTGTCTCACTCTCTTTGATGTAAACATCATGGATGGCATTGGATTGTGGTGATTTCTGGCTGTTTTTCTGTTTTTTGGGGGTGTACTGTTGATGTGGTCTGGCCATGTGGGTGGTGGTGGTGGCCATCTTGAGTGCTGGCTGGTACAGGCAACATGTGCTTGGGGTGTAAGGGGGCCATTTTGAGGAGAGGCAGTGTCTGAGGCCTGCACTTATTTTGCCTACTTTTCATCCCTTATGCCCAGGGGTAGTGAGTGTTGCATGGGCCTAGTGTTTCTGAGGGGTGTCTTCTTGAATTTAAACACCATTGAGGCCATGGATGGGCTGGGATTGTGCAGATTTTATTGTTTTTTGTCGTTTTTTTGGGCCTGCTGGTGTGGCCCTTTGCCCAGGGGTGGTGAGTGTTGCATGGGCCTAGTCTTTCTGTGGGGTGTCTTCTTGAATTTAAACACCATTGAGGCCATGGATGGGCTGGGATTGTGCAGATTTTATTGTTTTTTGTCGTTTTTTTGGGCCTGCTGGTGTGGCCCTTTGCCCAGGGGTGGTGAGTGTTGCATGGGCCTAGTCTTTCTGTGGGGTGTCTTCTTGAATTTAAACATAATTGAGGCCATGGATGGGCTGGGATTGTGCTTATTTTATTGTTTTTTGTCGTTTTTGGGGGGCTGCTGGTGTGGCCTTTTGCTTGCCCAGGGGTGGTGGTGGTGCATGGACTGAGTGTGCCTGTGGTGTTGTCTCACTCTCTTTGATGTAAACATCATGGATGGCATTGGATTGTGGTGATTTCTGGCTGTTTTTCTGTTTTTTGGGGGTGTACTGTTGATGTGGACTGGCCATGTGGGTGGTGGTGGTGGCCATCTTGAGTGCTGGCTGGTACAGGCAACATGTGCTTGGGGTGTAAGGGGGCCATTTTGAGGAGAGGCAGTGTCTGAGGCCTGCACTTATTTTGCCTACTTTTCATCCCTTATGCCCAGGGGTAGTGAGTGTTGCATGGGCCTAGTGTTTCTGAGGGGTGTCTTCTTGAATTTAAACACCATTGAGGCCATGGATGGGCTGGGATTGTGCAGATTTTATTGTTTTTTGTCGTTTTTTTGGGCCTGCTGGTGTGGCCCTTTGCCCAGGGGTGGTGAGTGTTGCATGGGCCTAGTCTTTCTGTGGGGTGTCTTCTTGAATTTAAACACCATTGAGGCCATGGATGGGCTGGGATTGTGCAGATTTTATTGTTTTTTGTCGTTTTTTTGGGCCTGCTGGTGTGGCCCTTTGCCCAGGGGTGGTGAGTGTTGCATGGGCCTAGTCTTTCTGTGGGGTGTCTTCTTGAATTTAAACATAATTGAGGCCATGGATGGGCTGGGATTGTGCTTATTTTATTGTTTTTTGTCGTTTTTGGGGGGCTGGTGGTGTGGCCTTTTGCTTGCCCAGGGGTGGTGGTGGTGCATGGACTGAGTGTGCCTGTGGTGTTGTCTCACTCTTTTTGATGTAAACATCATGGATGGCATTGGATTGTGGTGATTTCTGGCAGTTTTTCTGTTTTTTGGGGGTGTACTGTTGATGTGGACTGGCCATGTGGGTGGTGGTGGTGGCCATCTTGAGTGCTGGCTGGTACAGGCAACATGTGCTTGGGGTGTAAGGGGGCCATTTTGAGGAGAGGCAGTGTCTGAGGCCTGCACTTATTTTGCCTACTTTTCATCCCTTATGCCCAGGGGTAGTGAGTGTTGCATGGGCCTAGTGTTTCTGAGGGGTGTCTTCTTGAATTTAAACACCATTGAGGTCATGGATGGACTGGGAATGTGCAGATTTTATTGGTTTTTGTCGTTTTTTTGGGCCTGCTGGTGTGGCCCTTTGCCCAGGGGTGGTGAGTGTTGCATGGGCCTAGTCTTTCTGTGGGGTGTCTTCTTGAATTTAAACACCATTGAGGCCATGGATGGGCTGGGATTGTGCAGATTTTATTGTTTTTTGTCGTTTTTTTGGGCCTGCTGGTGTGGCCCTTTGCCCAGGGGTGGTGAGTGTTGCATGGGCCTAGTCTTTCTGTGGGGTGTCTTCTTGAATTTAAACATAATTGAGGCCATGGATGGGCTGGGATTGTGCTTATTTTATTGTTTTTTGTCGTTTTTGGGGGGCTGCTGGTGTGGCCTTTTGCTTGCCCAGGGGTGGTGGTGGTGCATGGACTGAGTGTGCCTGTGGTGTTGTCTCACTCTCTTTGATGTAAACATCATGGATGGCATTGGATTGTGGTGATTTCTGGCTGTTTTTCTGTTTTTTGGGGGTGTACTGTTGATGTGGACTGGCCATGTGGGTGGTGGTGGTGGCCATCTTGAGTGCTGGCTGGTACAGGCAACATGTGCTTGGGGTGTAAGGGGGCCATTTTGAGGAGAGGCAGTGTCTGAGGCCTGCACTTATTTTGCCTACTTTTCATCCCTTATGCCCAGGGGTAGTGAGTGTTGCATACTTGCATGTCCCTAGTCTTTCTGTGGGGTGTCTTCAATGTAAACATCATGGATGGCATGGGATTGTGCTCATTTTTCTGTGTTTTGTCGATTTTTTGGGGTGTATAACTGAACTGATGTTCCTCTGTCTTCCATTGCTTTTAGGTGCACAAGAAGACTCAATAGAACCACCAGTGCCAGGAAGAAGTCCTGCAGCGGTGTGTGCAGCATAACGTCACGCGACGTCACGTCTGGACACAGAACCCTCTGCAACTCGTGCAACTGCTGCCTGCTGACCTGCTCTGAAGAAGATGGCCCCAAAAAAAGTAACCCGTAGCTCCTCTAGCAAGAAAGGTGCCAGTAAGGAGCAGAAGAAGCAAGTTACCAAGGACACTGGTGTGCCGCCCGCCCCTTTTTTTGTGAGTAAAAAAAAAAGTATGCCTGCAGCAGCTGCAGCGGGATCTGCTGGGGACCAAGCTGGCAGCAGCACCCCCGCTCCATTGGGCTCAGTGCCACCACCACCACCACGCCAACTTAAGTCCAAGCCCTTGAGTGCTGCAGAGGCAGCCAGTATACTTCTTCAATCACCATCGACCAGTGATGTTGGCTCATCGCAAGAAAGCAGCAGCAATGTCCCTCAATCAACACAGGTTGTTGTAGCTCATCTGACGAGTGTTGAACAACCACAGCGGCAACAACAATCACATGTGCAAGTACAAGCCCAAGTACATGTGGAAGGAGAGGCAGCGCAAGGAGATGCGCATGCAGAGGTGCATGGAGGGTCACAACAAGTGCCCACAATAGTTGTTCCTCCCGAAGTAGGGGCACATCAGGAAATCGACAATCAAGGCGAGGTATCATTTGAGGAAGCCACTCCTCCTGATGATCCTTCATTGTCTTCCACAACCCTAGCAAGGAAGAGATCAAGGGTGGTGTCTACATCCTCTTCAAGCACACCTCCTTCTGATGATACGGATCAAACTTGGGAACCAGCACCACAGCCGTCTGAGAGTGAGGCACACCATGATCCAACAAAGGTACTTAAGCGTAAAAGGAAGCTCGTCCAAAGTCTCAGACTTATGGAGTGTGATGAGGCTCAACAAGAAGTGGCGGATACTGCTGCTGATGAAGACTCTGCCAACGACGACCCAGTCATCATAAAGGTCACTGCAGCCCCAGCGGGCATGCAGCAAACAGACATTTTGACCCTAGCCCGAAGAGCTGCTGCGCGTGATGATGATGATGATGATGTTGTCGATGAGGAGGCAGTGGAAACACCACAATCATTGGAGTTAAGTAGTACACCAACTCGTCCCGCTTCCATATTTCTTTCTGGCAAGAAGAGACCTGCGTCAACCTCGACCTTAATTAGTGGCGGTGAAAGTGGAAAACGTACAAAAGTTGGCCAATCCAGATCCTCCACTTCATCTGGCATTAGCTTCATGACCACCACCACCACCAGTATCGCCGCCTCCTCCAGGTCCCACAGACACTTCAAGTCCCCAGTTTGGGACTTCTTTACTGTTTGTCCCAAAAATCCAAGGTTTGCCATTTGTACCCTTTGTAAGCTTGCAGTTAGTCGTGGTAAGCCAGGTAGCAACTATGGTACCGGCGGCCAGAGTGGTCATCTTGACAGAAAGCACGGTGTCCAATGGTTTGCGCACCTAGCTGCGATCAAGAAAGGCCAAAATCAAGGAAACGTTGATGTTTCATCTGATGTTGACGAGCAGGAAGAAGACGTGTCAAACACTTCCCTTACACCCAGTACCCCTCTCAGCAGCACACCCAATGTGAGGCACACTAAGAGTGTTGGAGCGAGTGAGACACCAACGCACAAAAGTTCACCAGCGAGCAAAATTGGGTCAACGAAGTCATTATCAGCCCGTAAATGCTTGGTCCAGGCCAACATTAGAACAATGCTTACTTCAGACGTGCCATATGAACGCAACCACCCACTGACGCGTCTGTATAACACTAAGCTGGCTAAAATGCTAGCTGTGGACCTTCTACCTTTTTCTTTTGTAGAAGCGGTAGGTTTTCTTGAATTAGTTGCAACGCTCTGCCCTAAATGGAAGGTTCCGAGCCGGTTCTATTTTGCCAGAGTTGCGGTTCCAGCACTACATGAAGATGTGCTGCAGGCGATTGGGGCAGCTTTGCAGAAGAGTGCTGTTCACACAATACATCTGACAACAGACATGTGGACCAGTGGCCCAGGCGATGATTACATGTGCATCACTGCACACTGGGTCTCTTTTTCAGGTGTTATAGCAAAGCTAAACGCAGGTGTTGACCCGGACCAAGTTTTCAAAGCTGCTCGGAAACATGCAACACTAGCCATGTTTGCCTTGGAGAAAAGTCACACAGCAGAAAACCTTTTGGAAGAGTTTGACAAAAAGGTGTTGTCAATGCTATCCCCCCTAAAACGCAAGATTGGTTATGTTTCCACGGATAATGGCGCCAATGTAGTTAAGGCCATGTCACAGGGTCACCATGTTAGAGTGCCGTGTTTGGCGCACTGTATCAACCTGGTAGTTCAAAAATTCTTGAGTGATAAAGAGAGTCCAGCGTTCGAGGTAATGGCCACCTGCCGCAAAATGTGCAACCATTTCAGCCATTCTTTTAAGGCCCGGAAGCATCTGCGGAGACTGCTACTTCAACGTGGAATGCCAGTGAAAGCACTCATCCAGGAGGTGGCAACACGTTGGAACTCAACCTTCTACATGCTTGAGCGTCTGCATGAGCAGTATACGGTACTCGATCACTATTTCTTGACAGAGGCTACATCTCAGAAGGAGGACCTGCGGATGAGTAAGGCGCAATGGGCCATAGTTAAAAGCCTGACAGACATGCTTCGTCCTTTTGAGTTCTTCACGCGTGCAGTCAGCCAGGAGGACTGTAATTTGGGAAAAGCTATCCCATTGTTGTGCATACTGGAGCACCAACTGATGGCGGTTTCTTCTGAGTTTGAAAAAGATGAAAAAAAAAAAAAACATTTCATTTTGTCTGAGAAATTATTACATCGCCTACGTGGTGATGAACGTCTTAAAAACATCAACTCAGATCAGCATTACATTTGTGCTACTATTCTGGATCCACGCTACAAAAAGGCGCTGGCAGACAACGCATTCTTTCCTTTCGCTGATGCAGATGTTCAAAAGTACAAACATTGGTTAGCCTGGTCAGCCAAGAGGTTTGAAAAAGAACGGCAGGTTATTGAAGGAGAAGCCAGTACATCAGCATCAGCATCAGCAGGCCATCCGCAGTCACAAGAATCCACTTCTGCACCTGTGGCTGGGGCACAAGTGACCTCTCAGCCGTTAAAGACACCGGCAACTGGATCATCTGCACCACACACAATGACAACACTAACAGTGGCTGGGGAGGAGGATTGGCTAAGTTTGATGGGGTATGGTTCTCTAAAAAATGTCACAGGCACAGCAAAAAGTAAGCAAAGTGGAGGAACAGTTGATGACCTTGAGTCGATGGTGCAGGACTATCTGAATGACTCAACAGTGGTCTTTCTTAATGAGGAGCCATTGCAGTATTGGCATGGCAAAAAACAATTGTGGCCACAGCTCTACAACCTGGCTATAAACTATTTGTCTTGCCCACTCGCAAGTGTGTCTTCTGAACGTGTTTTCAGTGCTGCTGGTGGCATTGTAACTGCCAAACGGAGCCGCCTATCGCCCAAAAATGTGGAGCGGCTGACAATGATCAAGATGAATCAGCACCTCATACCACCAGATTACAAAGTGCGAGAAAGCACGCCACATGAAGACGATGAGGACAGCAACGTAGATGAGGGGATTTTTTCTCTGTTCGGTGCCACTGACCTCATCCAGCCTGAATTCGCAGAGTATGATGACGAAATCTTGTTCTTATTCCCTGACACCGAGCCCTGAAAATGAGACAATCAATCAAGAACTTTCTTTTTCGTCCTTATTCACTTTTATTCCTGTGTGCTTTGTGTCTCTCTTTCTTTGTTTTGCACAGTTAATTTAATTCAAACTTTAATCACCTAATCCCAAAAACAAGACCATCATCAGAACTGTCTTCACTTGTTTGCTTATTGATTTGAAGGTGCCGCAGTCTACATTCCTCAGGTTCACAAGTTCTGAAGAACATGCTCCTCTATCCTCCTCCTCCAGACTGCGATTTCCCTCCAAGCAGAGTGCTGGATTACGCACAATGAAGAAAGACTCAGCACTTGTGGGGGTGTTGTACTTCTTTGCGGGTGAGTTGACGGTTTTGGGCCCATTGCTGTGAAGCTCTAATAATGGACAAAAGTGTTTTGGACCAAATATGAGGTGGAAATTTCTTGCCGTTTTTGCTGACTTGCTTGCCTTTGAGGTGCTCTTTGGCGGGGTTCCGGGGGTTTGTGTGTAATTTTTGGTGTCTGTCGAAGCACTGCTGCGACAGTCTAATCTTGATTGCATTTGCTTTTCAGGAAATCCGTGGTGGAAAACAGGAGTTATGATGATTGATGATGACCTAGCTGCACAGCGCGTTACTTTGGACCGAAGGCCGAGAGATATTGTAAGTATGAGATTTAGCTTTTTCGCTGTTTGGGGGTGTTGTCGGGTGTTTTTTTGCGGGTGGGTTGGCGCCGGCGGGTCTTGCCTGGGGCATTCCTGGGAAGGTCTAATACCGGATACAAGTGTTTTGGACAAAATCCATAAGGAACAGCCTTTTTTTTGCCATTTCTTCAGACATCTTGCTCAATGTAGCGTTTTGGGGGGCTTCCTGCTGTTCGTGGGTGGGTTGCGGCCGGGGTCTCTGTCGAAGCACTGCTGCGACAGTCTAATCTTGATTGCATTTGCTTTTCAGGAAATCCGTGGTGGAAAACAGGAGTTATGATGATTGATGATGATGACGACCTAGCTGCACAGCGCCGCGTTTGGACCGAAGGCCGAGAGACATTGTAAGTATGAGATTTAGCTTTTTCGCTGTTTGGTGGTGTTGTGTCGCGTGTTTTTTTGCGGGTGGGTTGGCGCCGGCGGGTCTTGCCTGGGGCATTCCTGGGAAGGTCTAATACCGGATACAAGTGTTTTGGACAAAATCCATAAGGAACAGCCTTTTTTTTGCCATTTCTTCAGACATCTTGCTCAATGTAGCGTTTTGGGGGGCTTCCTGCTGTTCGTGGGTGGGTTGCGGCCGGGGTCTCTGTCGAAGCACTGCTGCGACAGTCTAATCTTGATTGCATTTGCTTTTCAGGAAATCCGTGGTGGAAAACAGGAGTTATGATGATTGATGATGATGATGACGACCTAGCTGCACAGCGCCGCGTTTGGACCGAAGGCCGAGAGACATTGTAAGTATGAGATTTAGCTTTTTCGCTGTTTGGTGGTGTTGTGTCGGGTGTTTTTTTGCGGGTGGGTTGGCGGGTCTTGCCTGGGGCATTCCTGGGAAGGTCTAATACCGGCTAGAAGTTAGTTGGACAAAATCCATAAGGAAACACCAGTTTTGGCACTTTGTAAGTTAGGGTTCGTTAGGGTTAGCCCTAGCAGCAGGATTGCATGTGTTTAGGGGGGTTCTATTGCAACGCGGTTCTGTTGTTGTAGAGCACTGTTGGAGCGATGCTGGCTATGGATACTTTTGCTTGCAGGCAACTGGTTTGAATACAATCCACGGTCTGTATTTGGGTCTACTGTTACTTTCAAAGTACGTTTTGTAACCATTTTTCTGCTAGGCATCGTTTTTGGAGATATGATTGGGTTCTTCTACATTTTTGCGACTGGCTTTAGTAAGGGTCTTGGTGGGAGCATTGCTGGGAAGGTCAAATTTTGTTCTAAAACACAGTAGTACAGCCACCTTGAGGGGAAAGATCCGCTATAATATTTTGGCCATACTTATTGATCCTTAAAAAGGTGACTCAGACAGAGCACGCAATTTCAAAAATATTGTACTGTCTATTAGGGAAATCAAAGTGTGACTTTTTGAACCACACAGCGTACATACCTTTTATTTATTTATCAGTGGTATTGTAATAGCACTTCCTGTTTTCCGTTCAATAATTACAGGCCGGGTTTCAGTCAACATCCGCCAGGCAGGCAGTGGACAGGGTGTCTCTTATGTCAGTGGTCACCACCACATTGATGGACGAAGCGTCAGCTGGAATGGAGGAGTGCCGCCAATAAGAGGAATTGTTTGCTGCATGCAACTTACTTACCAATTTCAACAGGACAACTCCAACAACATACGCAATACAGATACAGTATCCATTGTTGTCTTTTATTCTATGAGTGTGACTGCATGTGCTTACCTTTACTTTGTAACCAAAGATTGTCTGTAAACTCTGTATCTTCAATTATTGTTTGTCCATGCTCTGCTTTTTTTTTCTTCTCTCAACAAAACCTACCCAAAAAGAAACCCCCATTCCCATCCATTTTACAAACCCTAACCCTCTTCCCCCGGGCTGTGTTGTTTTGCTTGATGTCTGACTAAAATGACATCAATAATTCCACACACTTGCTGGGGAGGATAAGGTGATAGCAGCAACAGGCTGGTGAAGGAATACGAGGATATCTTCTAGACTTACTCAGCTTCAGTTCTATATCTTCTAGTAGTAGTAGCCAATGTCAAATAAATTCAACGCAAGTACTAGTTATACTTGCAATACTTTACCATTTGTTAGGCTACATTATGGCACTGTTCTAGTGTACTGTCACCTGCTATTTTCTCGATCGTACCGTAACCGTTGTAATGCTACAGTAAGGAGTACAAACAAGGTTTCGTTTTCTTTTTTTCCATAGGCATGCAACTGCCACTGTGTCACACCACTAGTAACACCGCAATGAGGAAATGTCACCCGCCCAGGAATGACAACGTTAATCCCCATTTCACCTGGAGCCAGCCCTGGGCCTAGCCCTAATTTCTAACACAAATTACAGGTAAGATAAGCGTTTGCTGGGAGGTAGTATAATGGAGTATTATTTCGGAGTAGACAAGAGTTTGACGGTTGTACTACTAAAGTCCTACGACTGTTCAGGAAAACAAAGTTACTGTTACACCCCCGCCCCCCACCCACCAGACTGAAAAGCAGTAAAAAACAGGTATGGTCAGATAAAGTAGTTGAAAAATATATTTATTTATCCCTAACAAAATAATCTCCCTCACCCACCCTAACCCCAACGATTGTCTCTGAAACGTCCCAAAACGATCCCAACTCCCAAATCCCACCCCCCAAAAGTCTATAAAAAAAGGGCAAGGGACACTCCACTACTGGAGGGTGCTGGTGCTGGTGCATGATGCGGCATGGGCATCATACTCCTTGCGGAGGGTGGCAAGCTCGGAGCGGAGGCCCTTAACCAAGGTCTTATACCTCAGGACCTCCTGCTCCAGGTTGGACATGCGGACTCGTAGGCGGTGTTGGCGTTCCTTGCAGCTCCTGTGGGGGGCAGCTGGTGTTTCGGGTGCTTGGCGGTGGCGGTCGGCTTTCTTAGCCCGGCTCGGTCCCGCTGGTTTAGTCACGGAGGAGGATGCAGTCGAAGATGTTGCCCCGCTCGACTGCGTGTCCTCCTCCTCCTCCAGGGCCACCAGCCGCCGATACTCGGCGACTGTGGCCTCCAGCCTCCGTTGCCGGGCCAATCTAGCCTGCTCCCTCCTTGTTGTTGATTTGGAAGGAGCAACTATATGAAGAAAGAAAGACATAGTCTGTAACCAATGCTCCTTATTAATAACACAAAGTGATTGAGCCGAAAGTTGGGTCACAGAGTACAAGTAGCAAATTGAAAGCACAGTACATAACTATTGAGGACAGTATCTATGTAACCCTCCCACTTCTGCATCCTTGCTCTAACAGTAGTGGTAGTTTAATGAACTAATTCTACGACCACTATGGACTTCCATTACAGTCGACTATGACAGTACACCAGTCTTATTCTTCTTCTTCTCTCTTGTTTAGGGAAATGGGTACGTTATCTTATGCAAGCCGGCAGAATGACATGGACACAGCACAGTGAAGTTGCACCCGAGAAAAAAAGTTGCACACCATGATGATGGAGACAGACTTGCGTTACTGTACCGGTCCAGTACATGCAGGTGGTGAAGCTATTACTTTTCTATTACGGGTGGCACTGAGAATACTCTGTTACAAGGGCTACTGCTTAATTAATTTACCTTTCACCCTACAGTGGAAATGAGTACTAGAAAAGGAAACTGAAGAAGCTAACTAATTTGATTATCTATCACTTCACATGGGACGTATTTAATGACAGATGAGATGACTTTAGGTGCTTTGCTTAATATTGAGTGAACACAGTGATACACCCACACATGAATGACGTACTACAAGTAAACTAAAGTTATTAAGAGAGGTACGTAGTGTCCACCGTAATAACCAGATATATGCTGTGAATGCAAACGCAATACAAAGTACTGCTACTATTCATGGTAGTATTGGACACATTTACAATTTCTTTTCCTTGCCTTCCCTGCACTGGGACGGACGTGCGGGTGCGGTGGTACATGCTCTTCAAGGTAACACTTACTTCACCTGGCGACCATCTACTCTCTCTAGATACACATTTGCTATGTAAGAGTCAGAGAATACCATGCTCCAGGCATCCATTCATTCAAAGTATACGCACACATACAGTTTCTGTTTCACCCACCCAGGCTGCTGTCCTTCCACCCATCCTTGCTTCATCATTGACCCAGCCATGCACCATACCATATTCTTTCCTTCCCAGCCACCTCTGGGTCCAAGCAAACACATATCGTTCTTCTTTGCCAGCCATCATACAAGTTCGCGTCCCACTTACTTACACCCTTCTTTCGCTTTTCGTTCATCCCATCCATCACGTTCGTCTAAGAACTTATTGGGATTCTTCTCACCAAAAACTTCACAGCTAAGTCGAAGTACATTTCGAGGAGGCTACTACCTGGTTGATTTGTAATTGTAATACACCCGTGCAGAAAGCACACTATGCAGTCTTCAATCTCAATAAGTAAGGAATATATAGCTTACCTGTTTCCGCCACCACCGTTTGATCCCCCACAGGAACGGCCACCAGCTCTTCTACCGCCGCATCCTCCCCAGAGGCCTCCGAGTCCAAGTCCAACACATCAGCCACCTCCGCGCTGGCCCCGTCACCAGATGTTACACCTACAAAGTACATTTAAGAAAGTTAGAATACACCACTCACTACTATATAATATTTGGTCTAGGAGAAATGTTAAAAAAACAGAATACAATGTAATAATTTGTGACTGTCTACTCCATAGTAAAAATGTCCCATTTTCCAGGGAAGGCTGTTGTCTTGCTGCACTTTTATGCACAACTGATGAATGCTTGCTTTTGATTTTTAACACGCACCACTTTTTCTCCTAACAGACAGAAGCTTGACTCCTGAGTCCTAAGAACACGACCAGGATCAAGTTCAAAGTAGGTGAGAGTTCGGCTCGACCACAAGAAATGTGTCCAATTAATCGTCAGCACTAACCACTTTTCCGTTTACAGTTAAATAGTTTTATGACAAAGTAGATTTCAATAAATGTGTTTACTTTTAATAAAGCTTTTACACTTAAATAGACTCTGTGGTTTTTGTTCCTCTAGACTAGAGTGGATGAGCTAAAGGTTTTGGAATTTTTGCAAGCATGAGTGCCTCTGACACTTCTTGACTGTGCTGTGACTCCGTACTACTCTCTTGTCCTGCGTACGATAATCTAGAGATCATTGGGGATCTATAATTAGGTGACTTCGGGAGCTGAATGACTCTGCCACACTATCTAGTCAGTAAGGAGACAGTGCATAGAGGTATTGCTGAATATAATGGGAGTCCAATGGAATTGCCAAATGTCCAATCTTAGTTAGCTACACAGACAGACTAATAAGAATAGTCTAGTAATACCACAGGGAGTCATCATATTCGAGGCAGGATAAGAATTTATATCCAGTCTACAAGAAGATCAAAGACGATTTAGAAAAAATCGAATGAGGAACGCTAGGAAAAAATAGGTACTGTTTAGTAAAATGTAAACTTACTGGGGCCAGCAAAGGAGCCCTCGCCTGCCCGATCCTGGCCTGCATCCTCAGCACCCTCCTCCTGTGCCCTCTTGCCCTTGGGGGGAGCTGATGTACAACATGAAAGAAAGAAAAACCATAAAACATGGATGAGATTTTTCAACCAAATCAAACATTTCAAAAGAACAATAACAACATATTTTGGAAAAATAGCAAATAGATAGACAACTATTCCACGGGATCTATCTCATGTGGTATACTACGTTATTCGTATTGCCTGATTTGCGGAACGTTGACTTAGAAAGTTCCTATGTAACTCAATAAACAGACTACTAAAGAGGTTTGCCTAGGCCTGGCACTGCAGGCAGTAGTGCACAACACGTGACAGACAAAGTCCATCCTGCTTGCAGATCAGTGAATACTCAAACTATCAATCCACCCGCCACCACCGCCACTATTTCTTCTGATAGCCATGTGACTGTCTAAAGGAAGGACACTGGACTTCAGTCTGTTGGGGCTGATTTATAAGTCCCTTGCGGAAGTTGCGGCTGATTTTCCTCCATTGTTGCGTGCCTTTTCTGACGCAGCGGCAGAACAAAAGACTCGCCATGGTGTTGGTGCGGCGTATATATTAAAAAAAAAACACATATGGGCATATGGGCGATGCATCACGTTGTAAAGCCCTGCGCCATCAGGGGGCGTTCCGGCGCAAGGGAGGGCGTACCTGCGCAGGAACGAATCCTAAAAGTGGCTGAGGGAAATCTACAAGATGTCAATCAGTCATTTTTAGGACAATGATGCATGACTCAAACCCTGCGCGCTTGAAGCCGACGTACGGCTTGATGCAGCATTGGGGAGATAGGGTACCCCAGAGCATTGCTGGAGCTGCGCCATCGTTGGCACGCAACTCCAGCAATGCGCTGCCTTTACGGCACAGATGCGTAAGGCTTCTGTGACGTTTTGGGCCAATGGGTGGTGGTGGCATGGCACACAATTACTGCCGCATCCCTGCTACTTTGCAGGGATGCGCCGGTAATTGAAAATATGACCCTTACTGTCTAGCATTACGCAGTTCTTTTCTTTACAGTACACTGATACATAATTTCTCAGGCCAATGAAATGCTTCTGAACACAACATACAAAACAAAGAAGCATAGTAGCAAGCAAGGCTACTGAGAAGGAGAGCAGTGCACCTGAAAATGAAATGCATAGAAGATTTTGAAATATAATTTACCTCAATGTAATCGGCAGCATTATTGCTCTTGGTAAAGAACAAAGATTTGCAAATAACAGAGCAGGATAAAACAGAGTAGTAAATGTACTACTACTACTACTCACCAAGCCCGGGGACCTCTACGCCGAGCGCGTCCAGCAAGTCCCGCTCCCGGTCCATGACATCGGTCCAGCGGTGGGTGGCCTGGTTATATGTGCGCCGGACCCCAGAGATCTTGTACATGGCCCGGCACACCTTCTCCCACCGCTGGCGGCGCTCCCGGATGCCATAGCCGGTCGCGATCTTGCCGCCTCCCAGGATCGTCTTGGGGAGGCGGCGCTGGACATGGAAGATCAGTGCCGCCACTTCCTCCGCGCTAAAGATCTCCCTCGGGACCACTTGCTCCCCCCTTAAACGCCCGCACGGGAGCCGGGCACGGGGTGCGGGACCCTTCCCCTTCTCAGGGTGCTTCCCGGCTCCCTTTACCATGGTCTGGGCAGAAATAAACTTAAATGATAAAGAAGAAATAGAATAGTGAAGAAGAAAATAAAAGAGTTTAAAAAAGTAGTTTAAAAGTAACTAAAAGCTGCAGAAAACACAAAAATATAGAGCTAGAAAAATAGAGGGTTAGATAATAAGTAAAATTAGATCAAAAAAACTTCAAACAAGCAAAGGATGGCAGAGATTGAGAGAGGATAGAGAAAGCATGCCCAGAACCATAGCAATGAATGAGAAACAAGATGGCCGCGCCCGTTCACGACCGCGTGGGTAAGTTCGCGCGAGATTTTCCTTGCGAGTACGCGCGAACTTGTACTCGCGAGCAGCACACTTTGCGAGATTACACATAGCGGGCGGAAACGGAATTACGTCACGCCAACAAGATGGCCGCGCCCGTGTACGACCGATAGGGTAACTTGGCAAACGAATAGCTAGAAGCGCCTCGCGAACACGCGCAAGATCACGCGAACATACACGTCGCAACAAAAACAATTTTGTATTCGCACGTATTCGCGGCTTCCGAAATCGATCTCGCACGGATTCGCGCCCCAAATAACGCGCGAAATTGCAAAAAAAACGATTTTAGCTAAAATGAAAGCAATGAGCAGGTGCAAAAGTTCAAACTTAACATTAGTAACATTCAAGGTAGTGCTTCCTGATGGGCCCCTCCAGAGTTTGCAACAATTCTATGACCCTGCTATGACCCAAACAGCAGGCTCATAGAATAGCACCATAAAGGTCCTGTAAAAAAAAAATTTCACTGCAACAAAAAGCAAATTACAGATAAGGAAGGAAGCAGGTGCCAGCCAGACTGGAACTTTCAAAATTACTGACACATTAATGAAACACAAATTAATTGATGGCAGTTGAAGAAGGGCAGGTGTGCTAGCTTTTTTCAACCACCATAATCTACAGTAATAAATAAACCTAATAGGTGCCTGTGAGGATGTACTAGAGGGTGGCATGGGTGTCCCAGAGGGTGGCAGTGGTGAAACAGAGGGTGCTGTGAACCTGTGATGATAAACCAGACGTAGAAACAACATAGTCGCGGCCGTTGCAAGCCGAAAAGTAAGTTCGCAATTGCGAACTTGTCCCAAAATCGGCGCGAACACGCGCCAACACAAAAAACGGAAAAATCCGCAAGTCCGCTAGAGTTCGCGGATCTTCGCGGATTGCGAATCCGTAAATACGCAAGTTCGCGGATTGCCAATCCGCAAAATCCGCCCATGCTTAGTCAAGATAGATTCATGAACAAGACACAAGGGTTTACAGTAACTAGGCCAGATCCAAGATTCGTCTCGAGACAACATCCAGGGATAATAACACCTTACAGTGTAGGAAAACTGTGCCTTGAATGGCTACAAAAATCCACACTCCCAGAAATAAAACAACACTTAACTTTACTTAAAAATTACATTGACTTACTAGAATTCTTACTTGGACCTCGCAAACCACGTCCTAAACGTTTCATATACGCCGGTATTTACGCTGCTTATAACGAAGCATGGAAAGTCACGCAAATGGAAACTGCAGAACGAATACGAGAAAGCACTCACTCTAGTTGAAAATGGATTAATAACTCTGTCGTCCAGAATTTATTCTTTGGACAGCATTGTATCCTCTGCCATAGACATAATGGAACAAGACTTGCTAATGTTACAACATGGCCAGTCTCAATTACGCTCTATAATGCTGCTTGGCTGGACGTTACAATACCTTCATTCTGGCTATGTGCCTTGGCGTCTAATCAACACCACGTCAATGTTTACTGGATTTAACCATACAGATAAACAAATCTCTTTGGCACAGAGGGGAGCAGACTATACCGTGCTGAGCATAGAAAAACTGGAAAGATTACCATTAACCATTTCTGATAAGCCAGTCGTTGAATAGATAATACATGGCACCATCACGATACCAGTGACGATTTTCCAGTTTCAGTATTGCTTAAAACACCTACCAGCAGGCCTGTATAAAAGGTTGGGTAAAGAGTACACAAAGTCGACCTGGGATTTACCATACACACACAAATGTTGGAGTGGGGAAAAGGAGGTATTTCTTAGTGGTAAAAACTGTAAAACAACATTGAGTGGTACACTTCTTTGTCAAAGCATTAATTTACATGGAGTCTGTGATGGTACTTCAAACAAATTATCAGGCCACCTGCAGGGTTCCCCGGCAGCAGTGATAGATTAAATTTTTAGGCAGCTTTCCAATAGGAGCTACATAATGATGAATGATCACAGCTGTTGTGTAAAGATGGCAGGAATAGCCTATCTCGTTAGTGTGTCAGCCAGGGTCACTTGTTGTATGCAAGTATTGTTTCCAAAAACTAAGACAGACGGGGAGTCGCCACTATGGCCTTCACTGAACATCTCTTCTATACAAATTGATACTTTAAGCAGAATGAAAGCCATTCTTTTACAAAAAACTGTGCCATTGACCTCGTCCAGAGAGAAGTATGATCTGCAAGTTGCAAGGTCCTCTGCGGAGATACATGCATTATTATCAACAAACTGCCCCATACATTTTGCAGAAATGTTAGGTCGTATCTTAAACATGTCTGATACCAGTGGTATTGTACATGTATTTAAGACGTTTTTTTCGGTGCTGTTAGCACCCTTTGAAACAGTCCTGGGCATTTTTCCTAACTTCGTGCACTCTGTGTTCAGCAGCCTGCCTCTCATCTTGGGACTTGTAGCAGGGATACTATTTTTTTTTCTGCTTTGTTATGGCAAGTCCAGTCACCAGCGATACCCAAATTACCATGGAGAATGCTCTTTTGGCAATGCAGTATCGTGAACGCATAACACAGATCCTTGGCTTGGCTCGTTTAAGAAATCTGAATACCACATGGTTCCAGTCATTCCGACCAATCTGGCAAGATTGCATCTTACCTGTTCTACGATGCCTGCTTTGTGGAGAGGAATGCGTGTTAGATAGCTGTCTAACACTTCCGCCAGCTATGCCAACGGATGTTGACGCATTATTGGGTCCGGTAACGGCTCATGTATTATGTTGCCCACAACACCTACCAATCCTGATGATGGCATTCATTGAGACCTCACCGGCAACTCCAGCTGTAGGTTTGATACGCGGACCAACAGGCACACAGGTACCATTAACTGCGAACTTTGATAATGCGACTGACGCTGACGGCGATGCTTCTCATCTGTGTACAATAGATCTACTTAATGAAGTGGTTCAACTTTCATCTACTGTGGTAGACAATTTCTCTGCCAGCCTAAATTCCATTAATGTGACCTATACCTATGGTTTTAAGGCAAATAAGTGATTGTTGTAAAATGACTCTATAGTATACAACGTGACATTGTTTTTTTAAATATTTTTTAGTGATTGGTTAATTTGTATTGCTGCAAATGACGGACTCCTGAAGAAGGCAATAGCCGAAACGCGCGTTGAGTTTTTCATCTACCGCTTTGCTTACTTCATCAGCCCACAATTACAACTAAGTCATTTGGGTTCCTCTTTTTTCCCCTTAATTTGTTATATTTTTGTATTGTATAAGAATATATGTCTTTCATTCATTTATTGACTTGTAATTTTAACTATAAAAAAAACTTTATCAAGAAAAACGAAAGAAAATAAGGAAAATATAAATAAATCTAAAAAAGTATTTTGACATATAATTCATGTTTGGTCTCGTGTAATCATTGTCATATGTCACTATGAATGTTTTTTATTGCACTCCCAAGGTTTTGGCACTTGGATTATAGTTTCCCACTACTGCTCTTTTCAAAATAATTGTTGTTAGTCCCTACTGGTAGTGAATACATCGTTAGTAGGGGTCCCCGTATTTTCCAAAATGTGGATTGGACCCGGTCCAGGCTTACCTTTGGACTAAAATTCTAAAAGAAAAATGCCTGAGAAGGTAGAAGTTCAGTGGGACAAGGCTGCAGGAGTAAACATGGAGGGAGCATCATCGTTGGATGGACTTGGAGCAAAGCCGTAGTGCAGATTTTTACCATCAGACTTAGTCATTGACATGGAAGCCAAAAATCTCCAGCAGGACGAGGCAAAGGGCTGTAGCAGAAGAAAATTCCATAAAGTCGAATGCCCCTTTGGTGAGTGACTGCTGAAACAGATTAGCTGCTGAAGAGACAATGTAGCAGGAGAAGCCACAAAGTCAATCTGACCACCAGTGCACCAAGGGCGGATAGGGCAGCAGGTTGGTCCCAGTTTCCTCCTGGTTCTCAGAGCACTTTTTGGTCAGAGTCCTCAGTTTTGGGAATTGACCATCTGGGCACCTTCAGCACTACAAACAAGGGTCCAGGACTGGTGGGACACCTCTTGGGGTTTCAGAACTAACTCAGGCCGCGTCCAGGTGGGGGTTCAAAATGGTGGGAGCCTTTTATGTCTATGGGGGTCTGAACAGGGGTCACTTCTGATCTTCCTGGATGCAGATGAAGGTTCAGGACTCAACAGCAGGGTTGGTCTCTGAGTGTTCAAGGCAGGCTCTAAGCAGCAAAACAGTCATTCCAGGTACAGCAACAGCCTGGAAGAGTACATAGCAGGTAACAGCAGCAGGCAGTGCCCTGAGAGTCCTTCTACAGGTTTCATAGTAAACTGAATAGTGGGTCTGAAGGTCCTATTTTTATGCCCTGTTGCCGTTCTTCTGGAAGGTGTGAGACGTTTCCGGACAGAGTCTCTGAAGTGCATGGAATTTCCTGACTCTCCTTCCCTGGCTTCATGCTGGCTAAAGTGACAACACAGGGTCTTTAGGCCCTTTGTGTGGAGACAGGATACAACCTATTCAAGTACAAGTGGGGCTTTGCTCACTTCCACCCCCATCCTGCCAGTTGATGGCCCATTGAGGCACAATTAATCCCTTGTTGTGTGACTTCTGGGAGGAATTCACAATTTTTAACTGTCAGCTACACCCAGTCATGTGATCAAGGCAGTCTGCAGGCACCAAGGGCTAAGGAAAGGAAAATGCCAACTTTCTTAAAGTTTTTATGCAAAAAAGGTTTCCAACTTTCCAGTGGCATAAATTAAATACAAAATTCACCAAATAACGAGCTGGTGTTTTTAATCCACAAGCATGTGTGATTTATTTCACTCTTATTCTCATACATTCATTAACAACATGTCATGTTAAAGAACACAATTTCAACAGTTTAACATTACATGCACAAAACAATCATGAAGTGTGTGACAATACATGAAATCATGCAAAAATAAACCAGTTGATAAAACATGTATTACCAGTCGTATATTGAAAAATAATCACACTGGAGCCGAGGTTGTTTGTAACCTTTTCTTTGTCAGGCAACCATTTGGCCCCTGATTTCTCATACTTCCATCCAAGTCACATAAGTAGAGCAGATCCTACGCAAGGTACATTATTGATTATTTTAGGGTGTTACAGTGGTTAATTCAATGTGACAGATAGGTGTTAGTAACCAACACCTTCTCCACTGTTTTTGTTCCCCTTGTGAATAGATACCACCAAGTCCAGGTCCTGATGAAAACCGCAAAATGAACGCGGGGTTGGAAACATGTTGACCCCAGCATCTGGGACAAGATACTTCTACAAGTGCCCGAGGAGAAAAGTTCACAAATAATTACTCTCCTAGTGTGAACACTTACAATCTTAAGTCCCAGGGCTGCACACATAGGCAGGAGACTGTTGATATTTGATGTCTGTAAATCTCAGACGACCTCCGCCACAGTGGGTTTATTTTTCAATATAGGACTAATGATACATGTTTTGCTCATTGGTTTACTTTTGAATGATTTCATGTATTGTCACACACTTCATGATTGTTTTTGTATGTACTGTTGAACTGTTGAAATTGTGTTCTTTATATGACATGTTGTTAATTAATGTATTGTTTTTCGAAAATTATGAGAATAATAGTGAAATAAACCAAGCAAGCTTGTGGATTAAAAACACCAGCTCGTTATATGGTGAATTGTGTATTTAACTTATGCCACTAGAAACCTTTTTTGCATAAAAAGTATTTGTGGTCCTTTCTAGTGTGCATTTTGGACCCAAAGCTTCCATAGGTTTACAAATTTCTACAAGTGGCATTTTCAAAATGTTAATGAAAAATCTGACTTTAACATTAACCCCTTGCATGCGTTGGATGGCCGCCGGCTGTCCGATGTCACGGTGGGCGTGTGCGGAGAACGGCCATGGGCCGTCCGAACCATGCCCACGCCATAAATCACCCGCACCGCAGCGGAATTTCTGCCGCAGTTAAAGGGTTAAAGGGGGTCTATTATTATAATTTCATAGGTAGCAAACATGACATATCCACCTTCTTCTAATTGGAAATTCCACTTATTAAAGGTAATATGGAATCTCTTATGTTATCCTATGGGAGGGGTAGGCCGCACAGTAGTGAAAAATAAATGGAGGAGTTTATCTCTACCAGGACATGTAAAACCTAATAGTACATGTCCAACCTTTTACTTACATGGCACCCTGCACTATGCACTATCTACGTTCCTACCTTAGGGGTGACGTATGTATAACAAAAGTGGAGTTTAAGGCGTGGCAAGGGGGTTTAAATGCGAAACCGACATGGCACTGCAATGACAAGCCTGGGATGTTTTACAGTGCTACTTAGGTTAGTGACACAATAAATGCTGCATGCCCACTGGTAACATTTAATGTACACACCCTGGGTATATGGTATACCACCCCACAAGAGACCTATAAGTAAATTAAAGATGCCAGTTAGACATATGCCAATCAAACCATGTTTAGGGGAGTGAGTGCAAGCACTTTAGTATTGATTAGCAGTGTTAAAGTGCACAGAGTCCTAAGGCTAACACAAACTATATTTGCCCAAAGGTGATGGATGAAGGCAAAATGGTTGGGGGAGACTCTGCAGAGAGGGCCAGGTCCAACAGTGGCATTATCTTAATTGGTAATGGCTTTTGTTAATGGGGGTCTCCAACATCACATTGAAGGCCAAATTTCACATCAAGGTGCTCATGAGGTGTTGAGTCAAGGTTCTTTCCACACCTCTTTCTCCTGCTAGCCTGTAAGGGTTCAAATGTAACTCTGATTTGCTTTAGTTAATTTATAAGGGCATTCTTACCCCCCTCCTTGGTAGCATCTCACTTTGGGGAAAATCATGTGTCCTTACTCACAGTGTCTCTTATCTATTGTTGCTGCTCTGTTTGCCTTTGGGTGCAGTGGGTACACTAAGTGCACTTTCTGGACCGTAAGCGTCATTCCCCTCAGATGCGCATTTGGAAAACATGGCTTTGCAGTTGTTGGCTGAGAGCTGCTCACGCTTTCCAAGTATGCCTGTCCTCCCCAGCTCAGTGCCTCCTTAAAGTCTCTGAAGGTGAAACGGTTGCACAAGTTCTTTTCCAGGGTTTTTATTGTGGCGGTGAAGACTTCTTAAATAGTTTTTACGGATGTGTTATGTGCTGCATTATCGCATTGTGTGATTGTTGTGTTGTACTGTTGTGTTTATTTATTTAACACTTGTATGGTGCAACGAATCATCTCCGAGGGGATCTCTCTGCGCCCGGTGTTGCATTCCTTTATGTGCAGTGCCCTGTTTATGTAAATGCTCTGTTGGTATTTTTCTTTGTGTTATGTTACTGGGTTTTGTTCTGTTGTGCACTATATTTACCTTTGAGGTGTCAATAAATGCCACTACATTTCCAGCTGCAAAGAGCACATTCCTTCAAAGTTTCAGTGCCAAACAACAATTTACCATTGTTTAAGGTAGTAAAACGAAAAAAGTAGCCCCAGCTCTCCAACTATTTAAGGCACCAGTCAGCCGGAAACTGTTAAAGAGACCTGCCTTAATGTTTGCCTTTCCTACAATCGTGGACAATTCTCAAAATGTGGAATGGCAGAATACATAAGAAGAAATTATTTTTCATACATAATGTATCCCCAAAGAAACACAATTCTTGCCATTTTCAGGAATTTTCTGTCAGATCAAGTTTTCTTGTGGTATCACGGTAGAAACATACAGTATCCCAGATTCAACAGTGGCCTTCCCAACTTTTTACACTGGTGTACCCTGCTGAAATCAACATCTCACAGATTCATGAATAGTTGGGGCTGATTCACAGAACTAATCTGAGACAAGATCCTAAACTTACTACTTTTGGTATTCACAGAAAGACATTTAGTAGTAGTAAAGTTAGGATTTTTTCTTAAGTAAGGATTTTGTTTTGAGTTAGGATTGCGTCTTCAGACCAAAATTTAAGACAAACTTAAGTTTAACTTAAGTTTAACTTAAGACAAAATCCTGACAAAAGCACCCACTTCCAGAAAAAAACACATGACTGCCACCTATTCATGAGATCTCTTGCAACTTGGCTTTTTGGTCAATCATTTAAGACACTATGCTTGTATTGAATTTTTTCTTCAACCTTTAACAATTCTTGCCCCTGTAAAGCACACACATTTTATGTTGATATCTTCCAAACCCTTAACAAAACACCATAATATATATGATATATTATTTCATAATTGCAAGTCGATTTTAAATAATCATTGCTGAAGTAGGAGGCATTGTCAAAACTAATAGTGTTTTCCTGCCCTTCAAAAGCTGCCATCAGCACTTTCACTATGCAGGCTGGAGTACCTTAGGCCATCATTAGAGGTTCCCTGACTTAGGTGCAAATACTTCTGTAGCATTCCACCGTAACAGAGGTCGATACTAGATGTCCCATAGAAATAACTTGCCCCTCTTTCACAAAAATGCCAATGGAATCATAGCTATGGTAAGTTAGACATCGTAGGTAAGATAGTTGTGGTCGCTTTCTTGTTGCAGATAGTATGCTAGGTTATGAATGATAGGTAGGTATGGTAGGCATGGTGAGATGGCTTGGTAAGTTAGATATGATAGAAAGGTAAGTTAAGATAGCTATACTTGGTAGGGACAAATGATTTGATAGGTTATGTTTAATGGGGAGGCATAGAAGGTCGTCAGGTAAGGTAAGTAAGTAGGTATCGTGGATTAGTATACAGTTATGATAGGTTCAGTATTACATGTAAGCTATAGTATATAGGTCAGATATGATATATTGGGTATAGAAAGCATGGTTGGTTAGTTATGGTAGGTTATGTATGATAGGTATACTAGGTTAGGTATAGTAGGTTGGGCAAAGTAGGCTAAGCATGGTAGATAGATGTGCAATTTATGATAGGTAATTATGGTAGGTTATGTTTCGTAGGGAGTTATGGTTGGTCGGTAAGGCGTGAGTTAGGGTTGGTAGTTTAGATATCATAGTAGTGTAGATCTGACAGGTTGGAATCATGCATTCAATATGGTAAGAAGTTAGGGTTTGCTAGGTAGATAAGATCAGATAGGTTTGATATGATATGGTAGGTTAGAATGGTAAGAAATACATTGCTTTCTGATTGTTAAAAAAGTGTGCTACTAAAACATTTTCAAGAGTTCTTTCTTACAAGTTTGCGAGTCTGGCGATGCGGATGATCGGCATATGTTTTGGCAGTGTCCTCCTATCCAGGGCTTCTGGCATGAAATAGGTAAGATTGTTTCCGAGGTTCTAAGGTGAGAGATTAAGGTAAGCTTAAGTCTGATTATATTTGGAGACCTACAAGAGGAGAGTATTAGTTATGATTTGTCTAATTCACAGGCTACTCTATTATTTTTGTTGGTCCTTCTAGCTAGGAGGAAATCTGCCTAAAATGATTTTTATTACAATCACCAGTAATATTAGTTTGGATGGCCTCAGTTAGGTGTATTCATAATTAAGATATGGCTATTTCATCAAAGAAAATATGTCAAATATGGAGGATTTGGGTGGATTGGGAGAACGAGGTCTGATAAACTTGTTTTGTTATTTGTTTTGTTACATATACAAGTCCAATGATTACTAAATAAGTGAGAGTGGAGGTACTGTTTCTATCTTGTGGCGAGTGAAAGGGTTTCACCCGCTACTTGTATCACTAATCCTTACTAGAATCTTGGCAACTGGTTTAGTTGGATCCCTGGGGGCCCAGTGACTTGAATGTATCAACATATTTGTATGGGGACCCTTAAATAAACCTTGGTTTGCCTAAATATTTCTCACGTATTTAGGTTAAATGAGGACACAAAAAAAAGTTATTTCTTACAAATTGTAGTATTCTTAATGAGACACATAAACATATACCATTATTAATAATGGACTGTTATTTTGTTTATAGATAAGGGGATTATTATATTTGATGCTGTAAACAGGTCTTGCTTATGACTTGAAATTCACAGCCTAAAATATAAACTACGTTAAGCAGTACTGTCAAAGATGGGTGTTATGAAATGGAGGCAGGAGATGACATTTTAGTCGAAAGTGCAGAACTTAAGAAAGGCTGTCAGCACATATTCACTTTGTGAACAAAAAAGATGTCAATTTAACAGCATGTTAGCATGGCAGCAAAGTAAAGCAACTTAACACACAAGAGCAGAAAGTGAACAGCCTCATGACGGGCTGAGACATCCAAACAGCAAGTAGCAAAGCTATAAATGAAGAGCTAAAATAAAAACATTGTGTTAGCAAAGTAAATATATCAAAGAATACAAAGGATTCCAGTTTCAGGCTACATGGCATGATTTCTTTTGTAGTTTAAGGAACAAAATGACTACTCGATCTCGTCGCCAGAATCTAATTGAAACACCAATGGGACAATGTAACCATCCTCAAAATGCCATGGCTCTGATGATCAACCCATATAAATAGTGGCAAACCTTGCCAAGGATATTAAAGCCAAATGCTGCACAGGGTTGACCCAAAGCCCACTTTCTGTTTGTACTTCCTTGTTCTTCATTTTGATGTATTAATTAGAAGAGGCCTCGCATCAAAGAGCAAATGCTGACACTAGCAAGACCTAAATATTGAGACAACATATTGTGTTTTTCAATTACTTTATAATTTTAACTTGTTAAGACAATGACAGATTTTCAAGGGCAATAATTCCAAACCGCATAGCTTGATACAAATTACCAGACTTTGGTATTTTGCACTCTCTGCTCAAAGAAATAACGATCAGTAATTCATGAATGGACGACTAATACTTGCACTTACAAGCACTCAGAAGCAAATGCAAGAAAGTGAATAATTTTGGCCATTGATAAGGACACATTTTGGTGCTGTTTCTCGGCGTAGTGCACATTTCCCACTGAGTTGTGAAACGTGTAATTTTGGAACATTCTGCCATTTCGGAGATTAATAAAGATAGTGTACACGCAGCCTGCTTCCTAATTAAGATAGGCACGATTCAAAAATAAACTCAAACATCTATGCATTTTATATTTCCACCTAGACTTTGGGCTAGATGTAGGTAATTTCCAAATACCGATTCCTTAATAGAATTTTACAGATTCGGTATTAAGGAATCGGTATTTGCTATGTAGGTAAAAATTCGGTATAAAATACCGAATCGGTAACAACCGCTAAAAAATAGCGATTTCATTGAAATCGGTAAAAAATTACCAAAAATCTAATACCGAATCGGTAAATACCGATTCGGTAAATCAAAAATCCAGATTTTGTCTAATCAGCCAATCCTGAGCAAGCACATGACCTCCCACCAGGAAGTGGCCACACCCATGCAGGTGCACTGAATCTGTAGCTGTTGAAGAGACAGGGAGCAGGAGCAACAGCAGAGGAGCTGCACAGCCAACACCCAGCTCACACAGAGGAATTGCACCATAGCTACACCTGAAAAAGGGAAGGATGCTGCTGGGAGAAAAAGGAAGCACAAGTTTAGTGAAAGGGAGTTGGAGGTCCTTATTGAGGAAGTAGTTAAAGACCATGACCAGCTCTTTGGAAAGAGATCACTAAACATCCCAGAGACCCTGAAAAGGAGCATATGGATGGCAATCCAGGAGAAAATAAATGCAATTGGGGTCACACAACGCTCAATTGAAGAATTAAAAAAGCGATGGTATGACCTGAGGGGACATGCCAAGGAGAGGATGGCTGAGCGAAAAAAACAAGCGGAGAAGACAGGTGGGGGAAGCTCCACAGCGCCTGCTCCTACTGCCCTGGACCAACTTGTAAAATCCACCCTCCAGCCAGAGAGCGTCAGTGGCATCGGGGATGTGGATAGCTCTGCAACACCATCCAAGAGACAATGTAAGTCATATGCACAGCATGCTGTCTCCCCTCCCTAACCCCAATCCCCCTGTAACAATCCCACTCCAGACCATGTACAGGCCCTGGGTATATGGTATACCACCCCACAAGAGACCTATAAGTAAATTAAAGATGCCAGTTAGACATATGCCAATCAAACCATATTTAGTGGAGTGAGCGCAAGCACTTTAGTACTGATTAGCAGTGTTAAAGTGCACAGAGTCCTAAGGCTAACTCAAACTATATTTGCCTAAAGGTGATGGATGAAGGCAAAATGTTTGGGGGAGACTCTACAGAGAGGGCTAGGTCCAACAGTGGCATTATCTTAATTGGTAATGGCTTTTGTTAATGGGGGTCTCCAACATCACAATGAAGGCCAAATTTCACATCAAGGTGCTCATGAGGTGTTGAGTCAAGGTTCTTTCCACACCTCTCTCTCTCTCCTGCTAGCCTGTAAGGGTTCGAATTTAACTCTGATTTTCTTTAGTTAAATTATAAGGGCATTCTTACCTCCCTCCTTGGTAGCATCTCACTTTGGGTAAAATCATGTGTCCTTACACGCAGTGTCTCTTATCTATTGTTTCTGTTCTGTTTGCCCATGGGTGCAGTGGGTACACAGAGTGCACTTTCTGGACCGTAAGCATCATTCCCCTCAGATGCACATTTGGAAAACATGGTTATGCAGTTGTTGGCTGAGAGCTGCCCACGCTTTCCAAGTATGCCTGTCCTCCCCAACTGAGTGCCTTCTTAAAGTCTCTGTAGGTGAAACGGTTGCACAAGTCGTTTTCCACGGTTTTTATTGTGGCGATGAAGACTTCTTAAATAGTTTTCACTGAAGTGTTATGTGCTGCATTATTGCATTGTGTGATTGTTGTGTTGTACTGTTGTTGTGTTTATTTATTTAACACTTGTATGGCGCAACAAATCATTCCCGAGGGGATCTCTCGGCGCCCGTGTTGCATTCTTTTATGTGCAGTGCCCTGTTTATGTAAATGCTCTGTTGGTATTTTTCTTTGTGTTATGTTACTGGGTTTTGTTCTGTTGTGCACTATATTTACCTTTCAGGTGTCAATAAATGCCACTACATTTCCAGCTGCAAAGAGCACATTCCTTTCAAGTTTCAGTGCCAAATAACAATTTACCATTGTTAAAGGTAGTAAAACGAAACAAAGTAGCCCCAGCTCTCCAACTATTTAAGGCACCAGTCAGCCAGAAACTGTTAAAGAGACCTGCCTTAATGTTTGCCTTTCCTACAATAGTGGACAATTCTCAAAATGTGGAATGGCAGGATACATAAGAAGAAATTATTATTAATACATAATGTATCCCCAAAGAAACACAGTTTGTGCCATTTTCAGGAATTGTCTGTCCAATCAAGTTTTGTTGTGGTATCACCGTAGAAACATACATTATCCCAGATTCAACAGTGGCCTTCCCAACTTTTTACACTGGTGTACCCTGCTGAAATCAACATCTCACAGATTCATGAGTAGTTGGGGCTGATTCACAGAACTAATCTGAGACAAGATCCTAAACTTACTACTTTTGGTATTCACAGAAAGGCATTTAGTAGTAGTAAAGTTAGGATATTTCTTAAGTTAGGATTTTGTTTTGAGTTAGGATTTTGTCTTCAGACCAAAATTTAAGACAAACTTAAGTTTAACTTAAGTTTAACTTAAGACACAATCTTGACAAAAGCACCCACTTCCAGAAAAAAACACATGACTGCCACCTATTCATGAGAGCTCTTGGAACTTGGCTTTTTTGTCAATCATTTAAGACACTATGCTTGTATTGCATATATTTCGTCAACCTTTAACAATTCTTGCCCCTGTAAAGCACACACATTTTATGTTGATATCTTCCAAACCCTTAACAAAATACCATAATATATATGATATAATATTTCATAATTGCAAGTCGATTTTAAATAATCATTGCTCAAGTAGGAGGCATTGGCAAAACTAATAGTGTTTTCCTGCCCTTCGAAAGCTGCCATCATCACTTTCACTATGCAGGCTGGAGTACCTTAGGCCATCATTAGAGGTTCCTTGACTTAGGTACAAATGCTTCTGTAGCATTCCACCGTAACATAGGTCGATACTAGATGTCCCATAGACATAACGTGCCCCTCTTTCACAAAAATGCCACCTCAAGGAAGGGACAAGACACACACAATGCAGAGGTGCACAGAGCGTAGATATGAATGTTTAGGAATCATAGCTATGGTAAGTTAGACATTGTAGGTAAGATAGCTGTGGTCGCTTTCTTATTGCAGATAGTATGCTAGGTTATGAATGATAGGTAGTTATGGTAGGCATGGTGAGTTGGCTTGGTAAGTTAGATATGATAGAAAGGTAAGTTAAGATAGCTATACTTGGTAGGTACAAATGATTTGATAGGTTATGTTTAATGGGTAGGCATAGAAGGTAGTCAGGTAAGGTAAGTAAGTAGGTATTGTGGATTAGTATCCAGTTATGATAGGTTCAGTATTACATGTAAGCTATGGTATGTAGGTCAGATATGATATATTGGGTATAGAAAGCATGGTTGGTTAGTTATGGTAGGTTATGTATGATAGGTATACTAGGTTAGGTATAGTAGGTTTGGCAAAGTAGGCTAAGCATGGCAGATAGATGTGCAATTTATGATAGGTAATTATGGTAGGTTATGTTTCGTAGGTAGTTATGGTTGGTCAGTAAGGCGTGAGTTAGGGTCGTTAGGTTAGATGTCATAGTAGTGTAGGTCTGACAGGTTGGAATCATACATTCAATATGGTAGGAAGTTAGGATTTGCTAGGTAGATAAGATCAGATAGGTTTGATATGATATGGTAGGTTAGAATGGTAAGAAATTAATTGCTTTCTTATTGTTAAAAAAATGTGCTACTGAAACATTTTCAAGAGTTCTTTCTTACAAGTCTGCGAGTCTGGCGATGCGGATGATCGGCATATGTTTTGGCAGTGTTCTCCTATCCAGGGCTTCTGGCATGAAATAGGTAAGTATGTTTCCGAGGTTCTAGGGTGAGAGATTAAGGTAAGCTTAAATCTGATTATATTTGGGGTCCTACAAGAGGAGGGTATTAGTTATAATTTGTCTAATTCACAGGCTACTCTATTATTTTAGTTGGTCCTTCTAGCTAGGGGGAAATCTGCCTAAAATTAATTTTATTACAATCATCAGTAATATTAGATTGGATGGCCTTAGTTAGGTGTATTCATAATTTAGATATGGCTATTTCATCAAAGAAAATATGTAAAATATGGAGGATTTGGGTGGATTGGGAGAATGAGGTCTAATAAACTTGTTTTGTTATTTGTTTTGTTACATATACAAGTCCAATGATTATTAAATAATTGAGAGTGGAGGTACTGTTTCTATCTTGTGGCGAGTGAAAGGGTTTCACCCGCTACTTGTATCACTAATCCTTACTAGAATCTTGGCAACTGGTTTAGTTGGATCCCTGGGGGCCCAGTGACTTGAAGGTATCAACATATTTGTATGGGGACCCTTAAATAAACCTTGGTTTGCCTAAAGATTGCTCACTTATTTAGGTTAAATGAGGACACACACATAAAAAGTTCTTTCTTACAAATTGTAGTATTCTTAATGAGACGCATAAACATATACCATTATTAATAATGGACTGTTATTTTGTTTATAGATAAGAGGATTATTATATTTGATGCTGTAAACAGGTCTTGCTTATGACTTGAAATTCACAGCCTAAAATATAAACTACGTTAAGCAGTACTGTCAAAGATGGGTGTTATGAAATGGAGGCAGGAGATGGCATTTTAGTCGAAAGTGCAGAACTTAAGAAAGGCTGTCAGCACATATTCACTTTGTGAACAAAAAAGATGTCAATTTAACAGCATGTTAGCATGGCAGCAAAGTAAAGCAACTTAACACACAAGAGCAGAAAGTGAACAGCCTCATGACGGGCTGAGACATCCAAACAGCAAGTAGCAAAGCTATAAATGAAGAGCTAAAATAAAAACATTGTGTTAGCAAAGTAAATATATCAAAGAATACAAAGGATTCCAGTTTCAGGCTACATGGCATGATTTCTTTTGTAATGACTACTCGATCTCATCCCCAGAATCTAATTGAAACACCAATGGGACAATGTAACCATCCTCAAAATGCCATGGCTCTGATGTTCAACCCATCTAAATAGTGGCAAACCTTGCCAAGGATATTAAAGCCAAATGCTGCACAGGGTTGACCCAAAGCCCACTTTCTGTTTGTACTTCCTTGTTCTTCATTTTGATGTATTAATTAGAAGAGGCCTTGCATCAAAGAGCAAATCCTGACCCTAGCAAGACCTAAACATTGAGACAACATATTAAGTTTTTCAAATACTTTATAATTTTAACTTGTTACGACAGTGACAGATTTTCAAGGGCAATAATTCCAAACCGCATGGCTTGATACAAATAACCAGACTTTGGTATTTTGCACTCACTGCTCAAAGAAATAACGATCAGTAATTCATGAATGGACGACTAATATTTGCACTTACAAGCACTCAGAAGCAAATGCAAGAAAGTGAATAATTTTGGCCATTGATAAGGCCACATTTTGGTGCTGTTTCTCGGGGTAGTGCACATCTCCCACTGAGTTGTGGAACGTGTAATTTTGGAACATTCTGCCATTTCGGAGATTAATAAAGATAGTGTACAAGCAGCCTGCTTCCTAATTAAGATAGGCACGATTCAAAAATAAACTCATTCATCCATGCATTTTATATTTCCACCTAGACTTTGGGCTAGATGTAGGTAATTTCCAAATACCAATTCCTTAATACCGAATTTTACAGATTCGTATTAAGGAATCGGTATTTGCTATGTAGGTAAAAATTTGGTGAAAAATACCGAATCGGTAGCAATCGCTAAAAAATAGCGATTTCATTGAAATCGGTAAAAAATTACCGAAAATCCAATACCGAATCGGTAATTCAAAAATCCAGATTTTGTCTAATCAGCCAATCCTGAGCAAGCACATGACCTCCCAACCAGGAAGTGGCCACACCCATGCAGGTGCACTGAATCTGTAGCTGTTGAAGAGACAGGGAGCAGGAGCAACAGCAGAGGAGCTGCACAGCCAACACCTAGCTCACACAGAGGAATTGCACCATAGCTACACCTGAAAAAGGGAAAGATGCTACTGGGAGAAAAAGGAAGCACAACTTTAGTGAAAGGGAGTTGGAGGTCCTTATTGAGGAAGTAGTTAAAGACCATGACCAGCTCTTTGGAAAGAGATCACTAAACGTCCCAGAGTCCCAGAAAAGGAGCATTTGGATGGCAATCCAGGAGAAAATAAATACAATTGGGGTCACACAACGCTCAACTGAAGAATTAAAAAAGCGATGGTATGACCTGAGGGGACATGCCAAGGAGAGGATGGCTGAGCGAAAAAAACAAGCGGAGAAGACAGGTGGGGGAAGCTCCACAGCGCCTGCTCCTACTGCCCTGGACCAACTTGTAGAATCCACCCTCCAGCCAGAGAGCGTCAATGGCATCGGGATGTGGACAGCTCTGCGACACCATCCAAGAGACAAGGTAAGTCATATGCACAGCATGCTGTCTCCCCTCCCTAACCCCAATCCCCCTGTAACAATCCCACTCCAGACCATGTTTTATGTAACACCAGCAATGCATCATGGGAAATGTAGTCCCCATTAATGAGTAGCAAATCAACCACTACCCAATAAGCATAGTCAAGTCACACACATCAATAGATGAGATAGCAGAGGACAGATAGAGAGAATGTGTGTTGTGAAATTTATTAGCACACAGTTGCTGCAAGAAAAGTGAGTAATACTACATTCTGTATCCACAGGCAGAACAGCGCCACAGGCTGCAGAGGGGGAGACTGCAGATGCCCCCAGGGAGGAACACAGAAGTGAGGAGGAAGTCATGTCACCTCCAGACATTGCACCAACAACCCCACCACCACCACCACGGTCAAAGAGATACACAGTGGCCCCACTCCAGGAGATTGATGCCACAGAGGAGGACAGGCAGGAAGCCCATCAGGCAACACCGGGGAAAGACACACAGCCATCTGGGGCACAGTCCCCCGTGGTGGAAAGCATCACAGGTGCCCGTAGACGGCGCCAGCGGTCACAGACTCCTGATGCAGAAGGAAATGTCTTCTCAGGACTGGAGGGACAAATGCTGAAAGTCCAGCGCCTGCAGGGGAAGGCATTGAGGGCCATTAAGAGACAGATAGTGGCAAACAACAGGAAGGTGGACAACATGAAGGAGGCCATCTATTGCCTCAATGATACTGTTGCTGAGGGACTGAAGGAGGTATCGGAAGCAGTGAGAGAGCTAAGTGGCAGGGTGGATGGGGACCGCGCTGCAAGGCGGAGAGACAGGCAGGTGATTGCAGACTTCCCCAAGTCCGTGAACAGGCTCTGCAATGCGACCCACGAGTAGGAGATCTGTGGCCATGCAACTTGAGATAGCAAAGTGCAGCCGTGAGGTAACCCAGGGTCTGGTTACAGTCACCAGTGCCATAGAGGAGATGCAGACTAACCAGATTGCTGCCACTGGTTCAGGGGATGTTGAGGAGAGTGAGGAGGTAAGCAGTCGTAGCACTGAAACCACCCCCTTGTCAGAGAGCAGGAGACGCAGTGTGAGGCATGGGTCTGCTGCAGGACACAGTGCTGCTGAGGAGAGTCTGCATATAGGATGCAGCACTGGTGCACAAGGGCGCAGGAGATAGGCACGGCCCTCTAAAGACATTCTGTTGTGGGTGAAGTAACCCTTTGTCTCATTACTTACTCAGAAATAATTTTGTGTGATCTCTGACCGTCTCTGTATCCCGCCTGCTGCGCTGTTCTGTGGTTGTGTACCTTCCTCATCCTCATCCTCCTCTTCAGAATCACACATTTCCACAGGTGTACCCTTCTTAGTGGCAAGGTTATGCAGCATGGCACATACAGCTATTATTTTGCAACATACCAGGGGCTTGCACTGCCGTGCACCTCCACTTTTGTGCAGGCAGCGGAGCCGGCTTTTGAGGAGTCCAAATGTTCGCTCAACCACACTGCGTGTCGTTCTATGTGCAACATTGTACCTCCTTTTACTTGGGGTGGATGGGTGCAGGTACGGAGTCAGGATGAAAGAGAGAACCGCATAGGCACCGTCACCTGTGTGTGAGAAGTAAGTAATGACGCCCTTCAGACCTTTGCCTTGCTGCTGTTTTAAAAGGATTTGCCACCAAGCCTCGCGGAACCCGCTTCGCGGGTCCCGCTTCGTCCAGGCGGTGCATTTGAAGTGTTGGCCCCTGCTGGGTGAGTGACAGGGCTGCGAGCGCTTGGTCCGGGACTCGCTTTCCCAGTAGTCCCGGCTATCCCAAGGCCGAGTCAGCTGGCCCGCTCTCCCTGATCGCCCCGCCCCGCCTAATCACTTCAAAAGGACCCTGCCTGCTGTTGCTCCGTGGGATGCCCTTCAGACCTTTGCCTTGCTGCTGTTTTAAAAGGATTTGCCACCACGCCTCGCGGAACCCGCTCCGCGGGTCCCGCTTCGTCCAGGTGGTGCATTTGAAGTGTTGGCCCCTGCTGGGTGAGTGACAGGGCTGCGAGCGCTGGGTCCGGGACTCGCTTTCCCAGGAGTCCCGGCTATCCCAAGGCCGAGTCAGCTGGCCCGCTCTCCGTGACCGCCCCGCCTAATCACGTTTCCATGCCCATAAGAGTCGGCGAACCCCGCTGCGCGGGAGCGCGCGGGAGCGCGCGGGAGCGCGCGGGAGCGCGCGGGAGCGCCCGGGGCTAAGCCCGGGCAAAGGGCGGGCCCTCTGAGGCCCTCGTAGGCCAGTGTAGGCTGGGCTGGGCCTACCCTCTTACACCTGCTTTGTACTGGATCAGTGGCCCTTGACACAGGCGACGGACATGACATCGCCGGCTGTGGAGGGAATCACTGAGAAGGCGGTGGGAGCCAGAAATGGGACTTTGGATAACTATTTCTCTAGGGCACCGGGTGATGGGAATAAGGAAACCTCCCTGGCTGAGCGAAGGGCTGAGCGTCGTCGCTCCATTGAGAACCTAAAAAATAGGCCCTTTACCGACACTTCTCACCATCTTGTCGCCCAGGAGGGAGGCTCACCAAACATTAGTGAGGACCTATTATCTCATGATGGCGTCCCTTTTTTATTGCGGGATTGTATTCACAACCCTTGTTTGCCTCCTGACCAGGACTCAAGTGCACCCCCCCCTTCCCAGTCTCAGTTGTACGGCTGTTGATCTAACCACCCAGATCCCTACTGCAGTAAACCCAAGGAAAACGAAGCCGAAGCAAGTAGTAGTGGTAGAGATGCATGGCCCACCTCCAAATAAGAGAAGAAGGAAGTTGAGGGGAGGGCAGGGCAAAACCAAAACCCCCCACTCCGATTTTGGGAAAGTTTCAAAACCCCCTCCCATCTCTGATAGGGCAATAGTGGAGGTGCCAGAAGTTCCATCTGTCAGGGGTACCAACCTCACAGACCATGCCAATGTTCTTGGGGATACACAACCGAATGCCTTACCCCCGTTACTTTGCTAGAGAACCTGGAATTTTTACTTAGGTCATTGCTCCTGCCCATTAGTGAGAGCATAAAGAAAGTGGAAGTTAGACTCACCAATCTGGAGACTGCCATAAGTAGTATGAAAACCTTGGCTACTATCTTAGGTAGGCCCCCTGAGTCTAATTCGCCCTCTTATCCTCCTTCTAACCCTCAAACCCTTGCAACTAACCTAGGACCTCCCTTAGTGATTACTACTGCCCCCCCTCTGCAACCTCTTATGGTCAACCCTGCCCCGATACTAAATAGCAAACCTATTATTCCACCTTTGCTAACAGTAGGTCCAGTTCACCCTACGACCGCCTTTAATGGGACTATATCCAATGACTATTTAGCTCCCCCACCCCCTGAAAAGCCTGCCCCTAGACCACGTAGACCCGACCTGCCCCCTGAGGCCAATCGCTTCATGGTAGTTATGGCTGGGGTCCCCCCTCTTGAGGTGGGCGAAGGTGAGAACTTTCACTCACTTAAAAGTAAAGTCATTAAATGGCTGAATTGGAATAGACCCCTCCCGGCCCATTTTAATAATGAAATTATCATGGTGAGAAGGGTACCTTGGCTGGGTAAAACCAGAAAATCCATAACTGGGGATTGTATTACGGTGAGTTTTCGAGACCCTAGGACAGTTCTACACATATGTGCCGGGTTTAATAGATCTCCCGATTCCACCATTCAGACATTGCCAGTGTCTTTCTTCTTCCCCCCTACCCATATGCACCATGACCAAGTCCTAGGTAATTGGACGAGGGTTGAACGGAGGGGTACATTTCGTGGGCATGAAGCAAGACCGGGTTTCCTGCCCCCGGAGACCACTTTTTGTGATTATAGCCGATTCAACTGTCTTAATGGGCTGGATGGTGTTGATTGACTGCCTCCAGCCCTAGTTCTCACCCCCCCTATTAGTGGTAATGGTCCAGTTGTTACATCGGGTACCAGCTCTTCATTTATTCCCCCATCCGTGATGCCTCCTACTGCTGTCCCGGCGTACTCACCCTCCCAGGGAATAGAAACCATCGATAACAATGTAGTTGCAGATATGGGCCAATGTCTTCTAGCCGTAACCCCGTCCATTTCTACACTGGTGCACATACACTCTCATGGAGCTCATTCACCCGCCCCTGCCCATTTTCCTGCTACATTGGTTCCCCCTGTTGCCAACAAGTCTCCAATTTCCAATGTACCCGAGACCATTGAACCATCCCCTGGTTTCCCTGGTTTTAAATTTGCCAGCTGGAATATTTCAGGTTGGAGCCGGCAAATGTCGTCCTTGGGCTGGAGCGAAATCCTTTCTGACTTTGATGTTTTATGTTTACAAGAGACTTGGGTAACCACTGATATCAATCTCGATGGATTTGTGTCATATAGCAACCTGGCCCAAAGGTCCAATATGGGCAGGGCCAAAGGGGGGTTAGTAATTCTACTTTCTGTGAATCTTCC
Organism: Lissotriton helveticus; assembly: GCF_964261635.1. Classification (NCBI taxonomy): domain Eukaryota; kingdom Metazoa; phylum Chordata; class Amphibia; order Caudata; family Salamandridae; genus Lissotriton; species Lissotriton helveticus. The sequence goes on along the minus strand of NC_136063.1, from coordinate 1,426,350,572 downwards.
TGTATGTATGAAATTACACCCGTCTGTGGGTCACCATTCACAAATTTTAATTCTGGAACATGTAAGGGGCCATGTAACTATGTTGATTAACAATTACAATAATTTGTTTGATGCTTCTAATACTACTGTGGTGGATGAGTTGGGTTTAGCCGTGAGTAACATTCGTAAGGGCATTCACAAATCTTTTGATATCATCTGAGGAGGATTTTAATATTCGTACCTGTCCCCATTCATTTACCAGAATTTGCGGATATGATGGGGATAACGGGGAAAAACTGGCACATTTCATTCACTCACCCTATGGTGATTCTCTTAATTCTTTTATGTTAAATTTGGACCTTATGATTCACCCTCCGGCTGCAGACGCTGATGGTAACCCTGTTCCAACTTTTGTTGGATCGAATTCGGCCTCTGTTATCGATCATTTATTGGTTTCTACACATTTTGTCCCTTTTTGTACGGTCCCCATTGTTTTCGATCTTGGAAGTAGTGATCATAATGCTATTACCTTGTCGATCTTTGTATGGGGGCTACCAGCTAACTCTCAACGCTTGATAATTGAAGATGTAACCCCCTGTAGGCAGAATGGTATCCGTATTAAGTGGTGTATGGGTAATTCCGAGAAGCTGCAGCTTAAAATCGTAGAAACAGGGTTTGCTGCAATATATAAATGTTTGGATCCAGAGGCATCCCTTGAGTGCATTATAGTCGATTTTGTGGAGTTAGGCACAATTATAAAAAGATGTCTTACCATTACCAAAGGCAAAATTAAGAAGGACAATGTTGGTTGGTTTGATAGCATGTGCACTAAATCTCTCCGGGAACTCAAGTAGGCACTCACTAAACAACCCAGAGACAGGGAGGCTATTATATCCCTTAGAATGATATACAAAACACATCTTACACGCAGGAAACAAGAGCTAAGGGAACAAGCTTGGGATGCTCTTAATAAAGCAGCTATATTGCACGATAGTAGGCTCTTTTGGACTACGGTTAATAGCCCCTTTCTTGTAAAAGAAGACTTCCCGATACTGTCAGCCCAGGTTAGTGAAGCGAACTGGTTGCACAGTTTTCTGAAATTTTTAACCCGACTAGGGAGGATTGCGCCAGTTTCTCCCCCCCCCGTTCGAAATGAAGTTATCCTTGGGCATTACACTACAAGAAGTTGAAACTGCTATTAGTCAGAGTAAAGGAGGAAAGGCACCGGGACCTGATGGGGTCCCGGTTGACCTGTATAAATCCAACCCGACACTTTGGAGTCCACTCCTAACACAGGTGTTTAATGCCACGGTCTTGGAGAGTACACCACCCACCTGGAGTGAATCCATAATCCTACCCATCTATAAGAAGGGAGATAGAGGAGAGGCCAAGAACTACCGCCCTATCTCCCTTCTGGATTCCTCCCTCAAAATTATGAGTAGGGTTCTCCTGGTGCGTTTAGAGGAATGGGCGGAGGAAAATAAAATTCTGTCCGAGTCCCAATACGGCTTCCGTAAAGGCCTTGGGACAATAGAGCAGTGTATCAATCTCGACCTCCTCATCAGAAAGTACACTAAAGCGAAACAGGGCTCTCTATTTCTCTGTTTCGCTGATCTCTCGAGTGCCTTTGATTTAGTGGACCATGCTTTGTTATGGTCCACTTTATTGGACATGGGAGCCCCCCCAGCAATTATATACTTCCTGGCCAGACTCTACAACAACTTATCGGCTCAGATCCGTTATGGTCAGGCAGGTGAATGCACTGGGAAAATTAGGGTTAACTCAGGCATAAGACAAGGTTGTGTGCTGGCCCCTCTGCTTTTTTCCCTTTTTATAAATTCTATGGAGTCCGAATTGAAGAGGGTACAGGCTGACTCTCCGCAGGTTGGTGGTTTTCCTGTGCCAGTCCTGCTATATGCCGACGACACGGTTTTACTCTCGCGTACTCCTAACGGGCTCCAAAATTTAATGAACTATTTTTATGACTTCATTAAGGGGAGACAATTGAAAATCAACAACTCCAAGACTTACATTATGGCCTGTGGTAAACGGATGAAACTTTCCAAGCCGTTCCATTTTAATAATCACAAAATTGAGGTGGTTGATAGATTCTGTTACCTTGGAGTAACATTCAATAACAGAGGGACTTGGGCACCCGAGATTTTAAACGTGAATGCTAGGATGGGCAAAAGCTCCTCCGGTGTATTCCGCTTTGCATCCAATCTAGGTAGTCACCGCATACCTGACATGTTAAATATCTATAGGCATAGATGTGTATCTATTGCTCTATATGGTTCTGGTATATGGGGCTATTGTAATCACAGGGAATTGCAAGTCACTGAGAACCGGTTCCTTAAAAGACTCCTTTGTCTACCCTCCTCGGCATCTAATGAACTGTGCCATAGCGAGGTGGGCATGAACCTTCTTACAGACCTAATGGGAATGAGACCTTTAATGGTCTGGAGGTCAATCTGGGCTAAAGATGAGACTGATTTTACCAGGCGGATTATTTTAGATTGTCTCCATTTGGACAACGCCCGCAAAATTCCCTGGTTAAACTATGTTTCATCTTCCTTTAGTGGAATCTTTAACCTGGACATTGTTAATGACCCCCTTAGTGCTGTTACTGTACCTAAGAAGGAACTCAAAAATGTCTTTATAGGGACCAAATCTAATTCACGCAGGGCTAAATGCAGCCTCATGTCAACTCATGTATTTTATTATTCTATTATGTTGGAAGACAAGGGTATGCCTATGTACCTTAAAACTATTACCAAGCAATCGCACCAGTTTGTTCTCACGAGGTTGAGACTTGGTATTGTTCATAATTTAGTGGCTTTTCCAGTGATGAAAATTCATAGCCAATCTCCCTGCCCCTGTGATGGCCTAACTAGGCAAAGCACTTTGCACTTTATGCTTATTTGCCCTCTTTACATGCACCTTCGTCGTTATTATCTCAGACCTGTTTTTAAGAAATATTCTGTGTATACTACAGCCCAAGCATTGAAACTGTTATTTGCACTTGATACTTTGGATATCTGCTTTTTTACTGCTACTTTTTTACTTAAAGCTGTTTCACATAGGAAAAGCCTGGTGTTTTAATCCTTTAATCCCATTATTGATGAGCTGTTTTTCTCCTTTTCTACTGAAATGCTGTAGCTTGTGTTTTATATATTGTATGCTTTTGTGATTGTTTTTAATAATCGAATAAAGCTTTGGAAAACATAAATAAATAATGAATTCACAGTCTACAATCAAAGCAACAGGTGTATACTTCAGGGGGTGTCACATGTACTTACCTAGCAGGTAGCCTTCTCCAAATTCGCCAGCAACGAAACGTGTATAGATCCCACTGTTCCTGAATATGTATGAATCATGGGTGCTCCCTGGAAATTTTGCAACTATGTCCATGATAATGTTAGACGCATCACATATGACATGTACATTTATGGAATGTGTGGACTTGAGATTGCGGTAGATGTACTCAGTCGCAGCAGGTGGGCAGATTGGTATATGTGTCCCGTCAATGCAACCAATGACGTGGGGGAACTGGGCCTTCTGATAAAAGTCCAACTTGGTCTTCAGCAGTTCTGCCTGTGTGCTGGGGAATTTGATGTAGTGTGCCATCCTTTGGAACATGGCATCCAGGAATTTCCCAAAGAAATGCGACAGGCAACTCTGTGAGACTCCACTTGCCACAGCTATTACCCCTTGAAAACTGCCAGATGCCAGGAGGTGCAGGCAACAGAGTACCTGTACATGAGTCGGTATTGTGTGCGCCCTTGGTGTCTGGTGCTCCAGGAGCGGGTGCAGGTCCCATATCAGATCCAGGATGGTGTTTGGGTGTAGCCTGTACCTCCATGGATTTCAGCCTCAGTCTCTTGAAAGAGTGCTATACGCACTCTATACACACCCTCATCCCATCTCCAGATCCTCAGTCCTGCTGCTTGCAAACGTAGATGCCTTGCTATCACATAGAGGGCCGCCATTGTGTTCACACTGTTGCATTTTGGAGCTGTTTTATGCAGTGCACCTGATTACCACCTGCTTTGAGTCAGTGCTAATTACCGAATCTTAAATACCGATTTTAAGCAAATTCGGTATTACCGATTTTTCGTACATCGCATTACCGAATTTGTACCGATTCCTTATATATCGATTCGGTATTTTTATCTTCCAATTGGTAAATAAGGAATCAGTAACTGGTTTTCCTTATTTTTACTGAATCTTTATTACCGATGCAGATCGGTAATACCTACATCGCACATGGCTAAATACCGGTCGGTAACGCTGAAATTTACCGAATTTCGGCGTTACCGACCGGTATTTAGCCACCTATATCTAGCCCTTAGTGCTGAATTTCAAATTTTTCTGAAATTGCACAGTTTGAAGGAATATGGCTAGTAAATCTAAGGGGCATATTAGTTTGGATGTGCAGGACATCTAACTTGGGTGTCTATTGGAATTCTATAACGCATATTAGCAAGCCCATTATCGCCATTTTAGCGGCAGTTTCCTGCCACTAAAACAGCGATAATTTTAAGGAGGTTCTTGGTAACATGCCCCTATGTTATCTGTCGTTTTATTAGGATAACCATGCTCCTCTACCCTTGCTTTTGCCAATTGTTCACACAAAAGTCAATGCACAGTAAGTATGGAAGTTAGGAATCCTAACTTTACTACTCCTAAATGCCTTTTGTGAATACCGAAAGTCATAAAGTTAGGATTTTGTCTCAGTTTAGGAGTAGTTAAGTTAGGAATCCTAAATTTACTACTCCTTAATGCTTTTTGTGAATACCGAAAAGTGGTAAAGTTAGGATTTTGTCTCAATTTAGGAGTAGAAAAGTTAGAAATCATAACTTTACTACTCATAAATGCCTTTTGTGAATACTGAAAGCCGTAAAGTTAGGATTTTGTCTCAGACTACTTTTGTGAATCGGGCCAGTCTTTCTGATATAAAAAGTCTTATACAGCTTCTCTATTGGGATACTTGCAGAGATGTATTGATACAGAGTGGAAGTGAGATATGGCTAATGGTATTATTCATGTCATTGACAGCACAAATATATTTGAACATGGAGAATCAAAGTACTTTAATAAATGGTGATGCCAAGTGTTACATATTTAGTTACATTAGAACTAATGAAAAAATAACTCAAACAATAAAAAATGTCAGGTTTATGAACTTACTTCAATATAGGGTAACTGAACAACTCCCTTGGAGTGGTTTGGGGGCTAGTCAAATATAGCAGATTAATGGTATCATAACCCATTGGATTTGCTTTGCCCATCTGAAGATTTAAAAAATATAAAAAATAATTTAAAAAAAATAAAAACTTACATTTTGCACTTATGCAAGTTCAATTTAACTTGCTCACCAGAGGGACATTGTTCAATTAACTGCAGTTAAGAGGTTAGATACTTTCTAAAGTGCACACCTGTAGATCTATATAGACAATGGGGGACTAGTCAACCTTTGTAAAAAAAAGAAAGGGGAAAATATTCACAATGTATAATATTCTGATCAATAAGGAAGATCCTTTTCCCTAAATATGGAAAAATTGCCAAAATCTGAAAGTTTTTAAAAAACATAGAAAGGAGATAAAGATGAGAAAAATACTGTTGAACTGAGAGATCAACTAATGGAATGTACTTTTTATCTCACACTATTTAGTTTATATTCAACACCATTCTTGTTTCATTCATGGTGCACAGGTGCCAAGCCCAACTGTAAGAGATGCAAAATGTAAATTGGAACATAGGAGCACAAGGTTCCAGACAATAAGGGTCTGATTTAACTAATGGCAGTTCTGGTCCTGCAGTCACTTTTTTGACGGTTTCACCTCCCACCTACTTGACAGTCCACCCACTCTATTTAGATGTTAGTGGGTCCATGGACAAAAGATCATCTGCGTGCCACCGACTCCACCAGGAATTTTCACCGACATCAAAGGTGTCATAGACAGAAGCGGCTGCTGGTGGGAGTCCAGCCAAGATTACAGCCTGGTCAATTATGATGTGCATTTCCAATGAGGAAACTTGGGCAGGGATACCTCCTACTTTGAATTGGCGGAATTGAAAGTAATGAGGTAGAAACATACCTTTTTTCTGTTTCTCATTTCCGTTTCCATCATGAACCCATTGTTTAGGTCCTGCCTTTCCTGCTACTACATGACCACAAGACTAATCAACTCTGTTGTTGCCGTATTCTAAGGTAAGCTTCTTTTACACTTATCTTATTATGAATAATGTGTTGACAATTGCTTTAGTCTTGTGTATTCTTGCATTGCTCTTACATGCATTTTTTCATGTGTAATGCATTAGTGTACATTTTATAACTAATCAAGATAAAATGAACACACCTGTATTGACACTTTAAAAAAAATATGTTGTTGTGGGTGTTGTACTTGTGGTGCCTATGGGTGTGCATTTAATATAGTGTGTGTGTGTTGTTTATGTGCTCCACAATATGTAAGAAACGGCCCATTACAGATTGCCTACATATATGTTAGGAGCAATCACAACATTTATGTGTATTGACAGGCTCCACTCCACAAGGGACTCACTCTGTCAGCAAACTGCCACTAGGACAATGCCAACACAATGTGGACCTCTAAATAGGCTAAGCGCAAACCCGCCGACCTTACAGCAAAGTAGTACTGTTAGCCAGTAGAGGAGTCCACCGCCTTGATGACGGTGCTCCGCTGATGTGAATGGAAACAGTCTGTCAATGCAAATGGTGGTTCAGCCAGCACACACCTAAATACGGCCAGTGGAATACCATCAGTTTGGTGGAGAATTTGGATACTCCCCTGCGGAGGGACGACATGAGTCTCCCCAAGATCTAAATCAGACCCAGTAAATGTTCTCAAAAGAAATCAAGACCCATCTTTGTAATCTAACCAGAGAACTCCAACAAGTACAAAATACATTATTTATGGGACTTCCCTCTGTCTAAAGATCTAAATGGACTCTAGTTGATAATATTATGTATTTAAAAAAACCTGAAACATAGTAGAGCTCCTGAAATGGCAGAATAGAAAGATAAAATGAAAGCAATAGCTTCTTTTGAATGATCCTATTATATACAAGCTAGTATTGTAATAAAAAAAGCAGGTTCTTGGGTATGCATAAAAGAATGCACAATATTACATAAATACAGTACATTCCTGCCCTTTCACTTTGGTCTAGGGCAGTACAGCAAGGTGCTACGCTCTACTGCCTTACTCCAAAATCCCGTAAATGAGGGGCGCCATATTTATGCAATCGAAAGAGGAAGAAACATTGAGAAATAAAGATATTTATCCTTGTTGCGCCTCACTTTGGGAGGCGGAAGGATTTGGAGCTTCCCCAGATTTACATGATTTTGTAAATCTGGGATAGCATCCAAATCCATGGGTGTTGTGTAGAAACATCCACTGCAACGCACTTGGAACACCTCCAGAGCACAGCATTGCCGTACTCAAGATTTATGAGGCAATTTATAGAAACGCAGCATGGCTTTGCGTGTCTTCATAGATCTGATTCAGAGCTCTGCGTCATGCATGTACCACTTTACCTGAAGCAAGAGTGATGCAAGCTTCTCATAAGTAGCCCCCTAAGTTGATTGGTCTGGATTGATCTCTATAAGAATTTAGTGGATACAAACTGCCATCTTTTAGCTGTTTCCTGAAATACAAATGGACTTTCTGCGAATATCAGGTACACAACAAAATATATATTTTTGACACAGAGATTATCTCCTAATAGAGATTCATGAAAGAAAGATCGACCCTTCTCACGATGTGTACAAATAATTATTCACTGAATATTTGTATTAGCTACTTTATAGAAACAATCTAATAATAGAGTGTTACTTTGGACTCTTTCTCAGTGCAAGAACACGGTGGACCCGGTTCACAAAGGTAAAATGAGACAGAAGTCTAATTTTACAACTTTTGGTATTCACAAAGGGCATTTACGAGTAGTAAAGTTAGACTTTTATCTCAGTTAAACTTAAGTTTTGGGCTTAAGTTTAACGGAGACCAAAAAGTTAAACTTATGACCAAAACTTAAGTTTAACTGAGTCATAAGTCTAACTTTACTACTAATAAATGCCCTTTGTGAACACTGAAAGTCGTAAAGTTTGACTTTTGTCTCAGTTTACCTTGTGTATCGGCCCGACTGTTTTTAGACTAAAAAATTTAGGCGAGCAGGATCTGCTTACTCTGGTTACCCCCACTTTTTGCTGGTGTTTCACTATTTTTCGACTTTAGTCTGTCTGAGGCCCTGCAAACCAGGACCCCAGCCTTGCAGCTTTCTCTCTAAAATGATTGCATGTACTTTAGGTACACTCCAGTTTGGTTACTGGGGTACCCTTGTGAGTCCTAGTATATGGTACCTTAAGTACTAAGGGCATAGGTACCCCAGAGGCCTACCAGTGGCTGCAGCATGTATTATGCCACCCCTGGGAAGCCTTCCAAAATGTCACCACAGGACTGCAACTGCAGCCTGGGTCAGGTGGTGCATGCAACCCTAACTTAGATATAGATTACCTATATCTACCTTTAATCACTGACACATATTAACCTATCAGTCACTCCTATGGCAGGCCTTGACAATCCTGAAGGAAGAGTGCTTGGTTTTGTGTGAGAGGGTGCCCATGCATGAGCAGGACCCCTCTGCAGCTTTCATAATCTATTCTCTGAGGCTGTTCTGTGATGCAGCCAGACCATATACTCTTAAGTGCATTATAACCTCGTGGTAAATGATAACTTTTGAATGTTAGCATGGAAACATGTCGTGTTTGGTGTCAAACACTTTGGAATCCTACCCCCGCCAGTCCTTGCAGCGGGGGTAGAATTCCACCCTTCTAGAGGGAGAGGCATGAACACACTGGTCTGCCCAGTAATAGTTTAAACGAGCCCCAGCATCACAAAATGGATGCTGCAGCCACAGATACGCGTCTGACCTCCTGCTGCTGGCTGAAACTCCAGCAGGGGCGGCCTGGATAATAGGTTTCCTGTTACAGGGATGTGTAACCACCTCCCAGACAGGCTTTAGTGTATTGGGGCTGGATGGAGGCACTCTGAGAGTGCCAGAAAGTCTACACTGAGGGCACATCATGGTGTCTCTGTGCATAGTTCAGTTCAAACCGTTAGCAGGGACACTCAGCCCCTGTTCTGGCACGTTACTGGACAAAGGAAATGGGTGTTAACACCCCTCTTTCCAAATCCTCCCATGGGTGGATCCCCAGAGTATGTCCAACCCCTTTTCTTAGTATAAGTAAGGGACCCCTGGCAACAGGACTTTAGATTACACCTGGACGAAACTCTGAAACTGAATCCTGGAACTTTGACACTCTACTAACAATTAGAGGATGGAAGAATCTCCCTTGGGGTCAAGTAGTGACTCCCTTGTTCAAACAGGCACCAACAAAGCATTTGCCAGTCTGCATCTCCAAAGCTCCCGCCGGACACCGAAGTGTTTGCAGCCCAGGAAAAGGATTTCCAGACTTCTCAAAGGCTGACAGAGTCCCCAGCAAAGCTGAAAACTGCAGCCCTCACGAATGACGTGGGACTGGAACCCCTGGACACCGTGCACATTTGCTAAACGCATTAACTTTCAGAGCTTTCCTGAAGTTGTGCTTTGGATTACTTGTAGCCCAAGCCCCAAGCTTCATCTGCACCGAAGATTGCGGGTCTATACTACACGAGTGTTCTGTGAGACTGCTTCTTGCATTTCCGCTTGAGGCTCCTTTGCGATCACTGGTCCATTGACTGGTGGCTCCCCACGAAGGCCATTCTGATTTTCCTTGGGCTTCCCTGGTTGCTCCAGATGTATCCTGACTCCCTACCAAGTAGTGAGTCTCTCAAACCTTGCTGGTCTGCCCCGAAGCCTATCTCTGCTTTCTGCATGGGTTTCTGTTGCCAAGGCTTGTTGGGTCCAATCCGGGCACCGGCACCGCAGCACTCGACATCCTTTGTGGGACAGCTCAAATCCAGCTTCTGGTCATCGTCAGCATCTCCAGACCTTAGGAGTCAAGTTTCACCTTCTTCACCTGAAATCACCCGACATTGGTGGGGATCCGCCTATTGTGCTCCTGGTCACTGGCAAGTGACCCAGACTCTGTCCCGTCTGCTTTCAGGTTCTTCACATCTCCGATCCAGGCTTGGATCACTCCGAACACTTTCCACTTGGACGCCAGCAGCACTTTGCATCAGATCGCCATTGAAAACGACGACGAAACCCGACACGAAAAGACACCTATGCACACAGCTTCTCTGGGTGAGGTAACTCGAGTACTCCGGTACTCCCCTGGGTATTGACTCTAGAACCACCTAGTTCTAAAGGGGTTTGCTCTAAGTCCTCTTCTAAGTGTCCTTTATCTCTAAAATTCCAACTGCGACTTTCCCCATCGAAGTTAATGGTGATTCGCGGCTGTGTTCACACACTGCACGCGTCCCCCGTGAGTCCCCTGTGTCACTGCCTTAGGTGGTTCCTGGTGGCCCCAGCGGTTCTGAAGGCTCTAGGCCTTGTGTCTATGTAAGTCGTGGTTCTTATACCACTTTCTTAATACATGGTTTTGTACGCCCCTAGGGCTCAACGTATATTGTGCTAATTTACTGTGTTTTATTAAGTTTACTGAATGTACTTTTGCCCCTAGCCTCATATAGAGACTAAAGGGATGTGTTTAGAATAAATACATATATTTTATGAATATACCTGGTGTGGTTCTCCTTTCATTTGGTCATTCACGAGATTATAGACTGGTAAAACAAGCTGCTTTACATTCCTCCAAGACTTAGCCTGAAGGCTGCTCTCCACAGCTTCCACTAGGATAGCTTTCTATAAATGTTGTCTTTAACCTACCATCAATAAGGGGTCGTTTGGACTGGTGCAAGGTGCCCACCAGAATAGTGGACAGCATATGCCAGGCCAACTTCTCACAAAAGCAACAGTTCTTTTAGATTTGAATTGTGTAAGTTGGATGCTTAAGGGAATTTTATTGAAGATAGGCAATATCATGTTCCTTTAAAAATTTATATTTTCTTTTTTTTATTCCACAATTAAGTTGATGTTTTTTTTTTGTAAAACAAACTTCATTAAGCACTACAAAGTGATTTTAAGTTGTCACAGCAGATATAACATGGCATTTTCTTTTTTTTGATCGTAATACAAATTTCCTTCATGGAGATGAAAGATCTTCTTGCATATCTCAAAATAAATAGGATAATCTTGTGACTATATCGAAGACAAAAAAGAAAGATGAGTGCATACATAAGATACAATTACCATTCAGTACAATACGTAATATATATCTAAACAACCCTGTTAACATACAACTCCCCCAACCTCCCTCCTAGCTTGTCAATTTCTATGTGCCATACGACCTAGTGTGTGTGTATATAATACGTGCTGCGAGTCACTCCTCATGAGCAGTTGAAATGGGAATATCTACACCAACCCTTGGAATCAAGGACCGCATACAACTGGATACATTATGCAGTAGGTATTATATGCGTGGGGTGAAGATCTAATGTTTTAAAATCTTCCAGCATAAGGTCACACTCCATTGAGATGGGGTGTTTTCGTAGTCCGCGAGCCTCTTCGCGTCTAAGTGCTGCACTTTCGGCACCGCACCACCATACCACCTCCTTCTGCCATGCAAATAGAGTAGGGCATCCAGGGGATTTCCATCTCATGGTGATCGCTCGTATGGTCAATATGAGGGCAAGGTCGAGGTAGGGCAGTTGAACTTTGAAAGCTCTTGTGTGCCTGCGGAGACTCAGCAAACACTCCAGCATATTGTCCGTGACTGGTAAATGTGTGATCTCCCCAAGTGCATTTCGAACCCCCCCATTAGTCATGCAGATGAGAGCAAGCCCATAGCATGTGGGTAAAGCCCGCCTCTTCGGACCTGCATTGTGGGCAGTGATGCGCGTCGGGGAACATGCGATGAATTCTTCTTGGGGTTATGTAGGATCTGTGTAAAACCATGCATTGTATGAATTTAAATTTGGCTTTGCGGAATACACGTTTGGGGTGTTCCAGAATACTCGCCCATGCTTTATCAGTCAGTGCAGCTTCAGTTGTTTCGGATCATTTTGCCCTAAGGTCAGTGAGTGGGATGGAAACTTGTGACTGAATACCAACGTATAACCATCTCATAAGATGGCTGCCCTCCCCCATGTAATAGAGAGATCATACCAGTTTGTGTTGCGGAGGTTCATTACGTCTTAAGTTGATGTTTAAGTTAGCACCTAATCACCAAAACATCCCTAATTACATTATTTCTGTCATTGAAAAAATGTAATGGTTGTGAATTGCCTATATTTGCTTATGCACAATAAGTGACTTCTCGTTAGCTGTATGGCTTGGTACTTGATGGTAATTTTGATGTTTTGGAGTATTCGCTTGACCACTCTAAAGTTAGTGATGCAACTAATTCTTTCGATGCATGTTTTCCCACAATTTAATTATCCGCATTGACTTACAAACTGATGTGCCTATGACTTCCCCTTCATTTTCTGGGTGCCAAATGAGATACTTGTGTCACCAAATAATTACCAGTTTACACATCTTTAGTGTAAATTCTTGGGTACAACCCATATTAAGATCAACCCTTAGGTTATCTCTTTTGTCTCCCTGCCTGGGTGTTAGTACATTGGCAGTCCTAGGGCTCTTTTGACTGGGAAGTACCCCAGGTGTAATGATTTTCCTGGGATATTATGGCAATTGTTTACATTATAGTGGCCACTTTCAGCAAACTGGTGCAATTATGTTTGCCTTCATTCTCATAATGCTTGTCCTAAGCCCGACCTAACCTTTCTTGTATAAATAAACATTTCATTCAACAATTTTCATCAATGTAATTTTTCAAATTAATGTTTATGCTGATGTGCCTTTGGCATCCACTTTGTCCTGTGAGTGCCAAATCAGTTACTTTTTGCTACCCCCATTAGGAATTAGAATAAGTAAGATTTTTCACCAAAGGGGTTAACAGATTGCATGTTTTTTGAGTAAATTCTAGGATCACGCTGCATTAAAATGAGCCCTTTGCTTACTTCCCTTCCCTGCTTGGGTGTTGGGACGCAGACCATCCTAAGGCTCTTGATCTTGGGAACTGCTGCAGTATTCGGTTTCATCAATCATAACAAGGATTAGTGCCACAGAGTGTTGTGTGTGTGTGTGTGTGTGTGTGTGTATGATTGTGCGTGTTCATGTTTGTGTGTTGGAGTTAATGTCCGTGTGTTTGTATGTCTGTATATGTGTAAACATTTGAGTTTTGGAGAATCGTCCCCAGATATTGTAGCCTCATATATTGCAGCAATATATGACATTTTGGTTGGCACATATAGCATAATAGTGGCAAATTGCTTGCCTCCAGTAACATAATGGTGGTGCTAATTCAGTGAGGATCTCCTTGGCCTAATGTTGGCCAGCTTAGTGTGAGGGTTACCCCTGGCATGTAGGTAGCCTTAGCATATTGTGGATATTACTGACATTAGTGTGGTTATCTTAATCATAACTGTGGTTTTGGCACAAGCTATCTACCATTAGCATTCCTTGATGAAATGATAGATGAGGCATAATGATGCACCTTTCATATTATTGTTATCCCTGGCATATTCAGGACATCCCTGGAAGATTGTTGGCATCCTAGGTATTACTGTAGTTGGCTCTGGCATATTATTGTTTTTCCAGGCGCAGTGCTGGATATCTGTGACATAATGGAGGCCTCACTGCAAAACAATGATCCCCGTATATTGGAGGCATCTTGACATCAAATGTGCATTCTCGGTAATATAGGGCCCTTACTAGCGTAATGATGGCCCTTGGAGATGTACAGTTGGTTAAACTTAGGTTAATGTTGAAAGTCAATGGAATAATTGTTGTGCTGGAATATCATAAGTATCTTTAGCATAATGTCAACATCTTTGGGGCAATTGTGATGATGTTAGCCAAAGTGGTGGGTATCCCAGGCATTATGATCACCCTTATATAACGTGACTGTTAGAAATAGAGTTTCTGGTTGGATAGTGTATGCACCTAAGCCATTTAGAACCTACCACTCTAATCAGGGCAAGGGAGTTACACACTGAAGATAACCACTGATCACCCCCTTGCTAGCTTGCGCAACACAAACACACACCAGTGACACACAAGGCACACCACAAAAAGAGACTCCACACAAGGTAATATAAAAATATCCTTTGGATTATTCATAAAAACACATTAGATCACAATCACCTAAATCACTGTGCCACAAGGCACTTGTCATGACATTACATGGTTACACAAATCGCTTGGCAATTCGGACAATTATCATAACAGCACGAATAGGCTGCAAATCCCACAAACATGTGATGAGGACATCACCTTGTAATATGCAAACATATTAGGCCACATTCACATAAGTCCCCTGGGCCACTAGGCACTTGTCATAAAGAAGCATAGGTCACTGTGCCCCTAGGCACATATTACGAGCACCTCTTGGTGCTCCCAAAGCATGCAACATTGTGCATACCTCACGCTGCCGAGTAAGTAGACACAGCTTTACTCTCAGGGAAGTAGCTGCAGTATTCTTCCTGAATCGGGGCCCCAGTCAGCAAGTTCATCCTCGGGTGTCCCGTCTCAGGCTCACCCCACAAGGCTGCCCAGGAATATGTGCCACCAAGAAGGTGTCACCACAGGCAGCCGCTAACGATAATGCGGAGCAGCTGCCATCCCCAACTGAGTATTTCTGCCGACCCAGCAGAAGACACTGGGGCTTTCTTGCAGGCTCTCCCCATGCACCCCAAATTACCAAGAGGGTTCCCACATCGGGGCAACAAGGAAGGGAGGCCTGTGCACTGCCAACATTGGAGGGAAGACCCCACTGCGTCCCCCGCCTGTAACTTAACAGTTGGAGTGGCCTGCCATCTTGTGGTGCCGTCCTTGCTCCCTGGGTTCATCGGCTCACATCTGCTAAAGCGTAAAAGCTGGCAGGCAACACGAGGATTCTGTTCAGGCCCCTTTGGGCCAGGGAAGCATGGATCGATGTCTCCCTTTTCCTCCCTCTTTGGGGTAGAATCTCCTCTGGTCTCCTAGCCCTCGCAGATGTAGTAGTTGCGAAGCCACATGGGAGGGGGGACTCCCACCTGGGATATCCTCCTCCTTTGGCAGCTCCCTTGCTCTGGCCATGGCTCAGTGCCCTGCTGCCTTGAGTCCGGCCACTCCGACCTTCGGTGCCTGCGCTGTACTCCTGTACAGTCCAGGGCCGAGTAAGCAGAGCCCTAGCTGTAATTCTTGTGGATGCAGTGCAGCATGAGCTGAAAAACAACACAGCCCTTCATGTGAAAACTGTGCTCCTCACACACATTGATCAGTAGCAGAGCACTTAACCGCTCCTCCCGTCTGGAAAAGTAAAGTGCCCAACACTTGTTTTGCTCTAAAGCGAAAGAGGGTGAACAGTACAGTGCTCTCCACACTATATATTTTCCCCTCCATAGGGCAGGCCACAAGAGCCCTGGGAGATCACTGGGGCAGAGAAATGCACACAGGCAGGCCAGCACACAGGGTGACTTAGCAGATTGGCAGTCCCTTCAGCGAACAAGCAGGTAGCAGGCTAGTCCCAAAAGTAGGTAGTCCCAGACGGCGGTTCGTCCTGACACACAGCGGTCCTCTGGAAGTCCACGAAGTGTCTTTTCTATTTTGTTCATGGGGTCACAGCCCCTGTACTTATAGTGCCAAAGTCTTTGTTCTGGGGTATACCCTTATTCAGGTGCAGGTGCAACTCCTCCCACCACTCCAAATGCAGACCAGGCATATTCACGCGCAAGCAAAACTCCTCCTGCTACTCTAAATTCAACCAAAATCTATACAGCCTAGCACTGAGTCACCCAGTAAAGGTAGGACACACCTCAACCCCCCTTGGGACTGGACGGAGTGAATGCAAATCCCTTCTCTCCTGTCAATCAAACCCAGACGGCCAATACACATCCAGGCAGGGCACAAAGACACATAAGTACACAGAAATGACTGCTTCTAAAAGTGGCATTTCTAAAATTTTAATAATAAATCTGCTTTAACCAATAAGCAGTATTTATCACTACTATTCCAAACATACCAAACATGGTCATGCTACCCCTCTCAGACCAGAAAAAACCACTGAAGCACATATCAGGGAATCCCCAACGCAAACCTATGAGAGGGCAGCCTCATAGCAGTGAGAAACAAAATAGGCGGTTTGTCACTATCAGGACATGCCACACAGTTGAGGCACATGTATTACCTTTTATCTACACTGCACCCTGCCCATAGGGCTAGCTAGGTCCTAACGTAAGGGTGACTTATATGTAGTTAAAGTTTGTTTAGTTCTATGTATTTAGTTTGGAGTATTGTTTTCCTTGTGTATATAAGAAAATTGTGCATTATTTTTAGAACGGCTGAAAAAAGAATCTGAAAAACATTAGAATTTTCTTTGATGAAGATGTTTAGGGGCACATGCATCAATATTGCATTTTGCGATTCCTTCATTGCGAAAAATAAGGAATCGCAATTAAGGAATTGCAAACTGCAATGCATCAAGAAATCGCTAAAAAAATAGCGATTTCTTAAAATTCCTTAATTGCGATTCTCTAATTGAGAATCGCAATTAAGCAATACCTCCCCATCCATTCCTATGGGCCTAGAGGTCCACAGGAATGAATGGGAAGACATTCTTAATTTGCGATTCACCATTAGAGAATCACAAATTGAGAATGCAATTTCAAGGGTGCAGGGGTGTCCAAAGGACAACCTGTTGCACCCCTGAAATCTGCCTATAAGTACATTTTGCACACACACATGCCCCAAGGGCATGTGTGTGTAAAATTGAACTTTGAAAATTGCACTTTAGTGCATTTTTCAAAGTTTTCGCAAATTACCATGAAGTACAACTTCATGGTAATTTGCTCCCCTTATTTGGGAATTCGCAAATTTTTTACGTTTGATGCATTGCATTTAAGGAATCTCAATTTGAGATTCCTTAAATGCAATCGCAATTTAAGAAATCGCAATTTTGCGATTTCTTAAATTGCGAAAATTACAAAAATGATAATGCATCCCAAAAATTGGAATTGCATTCGCAAACGGCTGAATTTTGCGATTCGCACCATTTGCGAATGCAATTTCCATTGATGCATGTGCCCCATAGTGTTTAAGTGCAATATTTAAATGTATCAATAACACTTAAAACTAATATAAGGTTAGGATAATTAAATTACTCAATCTCTTTGAGAAGTAGTGTTTGTTAAATGAATATTATCTAGGATATTCTGGTGAAAAACAACTTTCTAAAAGTGGCATTTTCAAAATTGTAATGATAACTTCGATTTTACCATTACAGAGGATTTATCAGTACAATTCCATAGGTCCTAAACTTGACAGATCTACCTCCTTCCAACTGGGAATTACAACTTAATATATGTGATAAGGAATCCCTAAGGTTAACCTATGGAAGGGTCTCCAACCAGTAGCTTATGAGCTACTGTAGCTCTCCAGCACCCACTGAGTAGCTCAGCTGTGTGCAGCCAGCATTTTAAATTTGAACGCTTTTGCTTGGTTGCATTATTATACATATACCAACATTGAAATTATACAACATTAATAATATTAGTAGTTCGCAATGTTTTTTATTGAACATAAGTAGCTCTTAGTACAGAAAAGGTTTAAGACCCTAAATGAAAAACAAATGTGGGAGTTTTTCACTACCAGGGCATGCAACACTTAAAAGTACATGTCCCACCTTTGAATCACACAGCACCCTGCCCAATGGGCTACCTAGGGCCTACTTTAGGGGTGACATGGAATAAAAGGGAATTTCAAGGTTTGGCAAGAGTTTTTAAATGCCAAGTGTAAACTGCACATACAGGCTCTGCAGTGGCAGGCCTGAGACCTGTTTAAAGGGCTACTTAAGTGGGTGGCACAGGCAGTGCTACACATACACTTGTAGCATTACATTTACAGGCCTTGGGCACATATAGGGTATTTTTCTAGGGACTGATAATCGGGTACAAGCCAATTGTCAATGTTTTAGGGAGAGAGCACATGCCCTTTAGAACTGGTAAGCAGTGGTAAGTCCTTAAGCCAACAAAAACGAATTCAGCAAAAGGAGTGGAGGAAGGGAAAAACTCTGGGGTGACCCTGCAGAAAGGGCCATTTCCAACATGTGGCATGTTATGTGTATCCTGGAGATAATGATGGCTATCTCTGACATAATGGTGTGCAATCATGCGATAAGGTTTCTAATGGGCATCTTTGGCAGACAGTGGGTGGCATTCAGTGTTGGCTTTTGATGGGTATTGCTGGAACTAATAGTGAGCATTTGCTTAAAAAAACTGACTAAACTCCTACATTTACTAAATTTTATTGGTATTTGGGCCGAAAATGGTCAAAAAAGCTGTTGTTTGGAGTAAATATTTAGACGTTCTTGAAATGAAAACTGGAATTTGGTAGCAACATGTGTATACTTTCAGAAAAAGCCATGCTGGAATTTGATTAAAAATGACTTTGTTTAGAAAAAAAACTAAAGCCAAAAGCCAGTATTTCAGGTCAAATATGTGCTCTCTTTGGCCACTCCCTGCTCACCTTCCGGTTTGCCGAGAGCCGAACGCCGAACGCGGACTGCTGCTGCTGCATTGGAGAGAGTAAGAGAGAGGTTCTGGTTTGCCGAGAGCCAAACGCCGACCTTGGACTGCTGCTGCTGCGTTGGTGGGACAGCCCGCCCGGCTGTGGTAAAAGAACAGCTCCGACTGCGGCAAGGAGCAGCACAAGCGGCTGAACGGCGGAGGTTGTGGTTGTGGTGGCGATGGTGACGGTTGTGGGTAGTCCGCACCTCTACTATACCACCATTTCACCAAATTTCACCCATCCGTATGTCCTTTCAAGCGGACCTCGTGGGCTCTGTGGCCCCACCAGGGCAGAGCAGAGCAGAGCAGCCAAGGAGCCGAGGAGCCGTTGGGAGTGTGGAGCGCTTTGCATTCATCCGAGGACTCCAGATCTGATTTTCCCCTGCACCATAGACAGCAGAGCAGGGGCGAGGCAGCCTTGGAGTGCACCGGAGCAGTGGCGAGGCAGCCTCGGAGCATTTGGGGGAGTGTTCGAGGACTAGCACTGTGTCACAGTTTTTGGTCTTGTGGGCTTGAACCTCCCCACGCGCCTGTAGTGTAAATGTAAATGTAAATGTAAATGTATGTGTCTTGTAAAGCGCACTGCTGCCCTGAGGCGTCGTGGCGCTGTAGACCGCTGGGGAACCCGTCCTGGCTATCCCTGTGAGATGGTCCCTACTGGGTATCTCCAAGGTGAAAACAGGCATCCCCGGCGAATGTGGGGGGCCGTTGTAGAGATGAGGCAAGCTAATGCCCAGAGTTGCCGAGTGTGATCCCTGGTTAGAGTAGGCACCGAGGCGAGAATTATCAAGTCCGCTGACCCTGGTCCACGACCCTGCCGTGTCAGGAATTGAACCCTAGTCCCGGGCTGTTCTCTGCTTCCGGGTCTGCTGCCTCTAACCAGTGAGCCACACCACTCCAATCAGTCTTCGAATAGCCCCTTGTGTGGGACTTTGGGCAACATTTGGGACGCTAGGGCTTGGGTCAACAAGCGTGAGAGAAAAGTGAGCCTGGGTTCGCCCGCCACTTCCACTAAGCTTTCACGTGCCCACACAGTCATTTTGATCAGTCCTTTTGAACAGCCTAGACAGGCCACTCCACTCGCCCCTTCTTTCTTTTTCTCCGGCCAAAGCAAACGATGAGATCAGGGAAGCAGAGGTCTACAGCCCCACAAAAGAAAAGGAAACGGAGAGAAAAATTTGAGATATCTAACATGGACACAGACCAGTTACTTAATCTGTCGCCAAGAGTTTCCGGAAGCACTATAGTCAGCATGCTATCGACGCAATCGAAGGAAACAGGCTTGGCGGGCCAAAACCTATTCAGCAATCAACCAAAAATAACGTCAAAATTTGCCTTCCTGAAAGACGCAGGGTCGGCAGTCTTCAGCAACATGAAAATGAAGGGACTACCCATTCCCCTAGCCCCACAGTGACCATCAGAAAGGGAAGTTCAGGTGGTAATATGGAGATGGGCAAATCTCAAACCAGCAAAGCGATAGCCACCAGCCAATTTGACGAGTTCACTCCATCACAAGAGGAAGGAGTCCCTTACATATCCACGCAGAGCAGTTTAAGGGGCCTGGCAGTTACATCTTTAGATAGTTCCAAAACAAAGACCACCTCGATACAATCAATGCCCAGGTGCGAATTTGCAGCCACTCCTGTTGCTAGATTAAACCCAATCTTCAACAACATCGACCCCATAACTGAATCTAACAGAGAGATAATGAGGGATCCAGCAGCCATCAATTCTGTTCCCCCTGATGACAGTCTAAACACAATGGATAATCACGCTGATCCACCAACAAATCTTGCTACAATGGAAAGAGTATCTGTAACAACAGAGGGGGGAGAAGCTATCGACATTTCTGCTCCTATACCATCTGTACTACAAGTGCTTGTACCCTTCGGGGGGAGGGAGAAAGTGAATCTGCACAATGTGTACAACATGTTTCTACCCGTTCTGCGGACTTGCAATGTACTGAGGATGCTCACTCTGTGGAGGGAGATCTCTCCTTTCTTAAATCAAAAGAATGGGAAAAAATGCTGTCCTCATATGGTAAAAATGCCCCTGACCATTCTCGTCCATCATCGTCTCCAAACGAGGAGAAGAAGGAGGAGTTTAAACAAGAGAAAGCATGGGCTATAGCCCTGGACATCCTACAAAGGTCAGCGGATGCTATGACCTATCAAGCAAACAAAATGGACATACAAATCAGTCTATTGAACACACCAGCTGTGTACGTAGCCAAAATAGATGACAAAATTACAAACTTGAACAACCTGATCAGACGGGTCCAAGCGGTTTCAGACCGTCCGCAACAAGGATGCGATTGCTCACCAATAATTGAGAAACTGAGCACGCTCCCAGTAATGATGGAAAAACCATTGGCAGACCTAAAAGAAAGTACAAACTTCAAGCCACCCTTTCTAGTAATAGCGACAGTGACTCATTTTATGCAACCAAGGAAAAGGTGGCAGTAGTGCCCGGGGTGCGAAGGGATGATATTAATGCCTCGTCCTGACCCCCTTGGACATATCAGCCATTGGCAGTGTAAGGAGCGGCCAACAAAAGTCCCCACTTGTGGGAAAGGCTAAGTCCACCACAAAATCTCAAACTGATCAAGACATTGAAGACCAGATTGGCAAGGTGAAAAGAAAAAGGAAGCGAAAAGGCCGAAATAAGATCCGCAGGAGCAAACAAGATCTGAGCCTTTTCCCTCTGATTAGTACCAACAGACGAGCAGCCGCCTCAGAGCGTAGTGACCCTATAAGAATTGGCGAGCCAAAAAATCAACAAGAAGTCCAAACCATCCCATTGGAAAGTGACAAACATGAAAAGACTGGCACCTTGTTACCTGCATTAGATAAGGACGTAGCCAGGGCAGATCACTTGGCAAATAGGGGGAAAAAGGAGCCATCCACAACCCCCCAAATGGCACTTTGTGACCCAATGCCGTTGCAAGAGGCAGAGGTACAAAGTTCCACCAGGCCCACGGACCTTCGTGGTAGAGCCAATCTAGCGAATCCGTCTCAAATCAGCAGCTCACATCAAGATCTTCTAGGCAATTTTACTATATTGGTGAAGGGCAAGGGTGGTGAAGTTCCAACCGCCCGTGGCATAAATCAAAAGAGCTCTAGTGTATGGAACATGTCACCTCACACACCCGTTCATAAAGCAACACACGCGCAATTATCAGGAGCCCAGACAGGAACAGATCGAAAGCATTGGGCCCAAAGATCAGAGCCACAAGCAAGGCTTCCGGTGGCCTCCACCCATGGAGACCCAACTTTCGCGCTTTTTTACCTGGAGTATAAGTCCAAAAGCAGCTAGGACATATTAAACCGTGGGAATATCATCAAACTGATACAAGCGATAGGTCTGTCCAATGTCGTAACCTCACAGTACATCAAGTCAATAGAATTCATCGCACCGGGTCAGGGTCAAATAAAAGAAAGCATGAAGGTTACTTGGAGCTCGACAGAGGCATTGAATAACATCTTACAACATACAGAAACCTTCAAGCAGTGGGGCATACTCATACTACCCGGCAGGAAACCAGGCTACCCACACGTTCTGCAAGAAACTCGAGGCCTTAAGCGTCCACGTGCCGAAAAAAGAGCTGTCTACTCAGTCTTGAAGAGTGCCATGACCAAACTCCCTCCTCCGTCTTAAAAGCATCAACTGCAAGAGAGGATCAGATCACGCTAAAAAGGGACTTAGAAGAGGCTGGTACATAAGCATGGCTGGCGGGTTCCCTAAATTCAACGCGGCTGCTCCGTTGACATCACAATAACCAAACGGGCTACGACTTCTGTCCATTAAGGATCTCCTCTTGGAACATTAATGGGTTATCAAGTAAATCGAGGGACACAGCAATAATCTCCTACTTACGATCATTTGAGATAATACTACTTCAAGAGAAATGGTTCATGGAGACACAAAACATAGAAGGGTACAAAACATATTACATCCCAGCCTTGAAACTTAAATCTTCTGGAAGAGGCAGTGGTGGCTTAGTAATTTACATATACCAACATCACCAATCGACTGTTCGAAAAAGAACAGAGGTGGGTGTACAGATTGGGAACCCATCTTACTGGTTTGAACGATGATATTCCGTGGAACTCTGTATTGAAATAACTCTCTACTGTGAAATAACTCTCTGTTGTGCAGTGACAACCAGCTCCCCTCTGCACTGTAACAACCACCTCGTACACCCAACAAAAACCTGACAACCTCCTGACAGGCTATTGGACGATTTGCTGGCCTTTTTGTTTTTATTACTTATAGCGCTCTGGAAAGTTCACTTTCACCCAGACCAGTGTATATATTAAAAATCACAAGACACCTTTTCTGAGTAACCTAAACGTGATCCCACATCATGTGGTTAAAATCAGCCTTTTGCCTCTCCAGGTTATTTTATTCATCTCGAATCCCGAGTATTTATTTGAAATAGAAATTCTCCATTTTCCCATCTATCTATATCAACGCCTAATCGATGGTCCAGTATTGTGTGCCTTTTAAAAAAAAAACGCCAGGTCAATAAAGCTGGCCCGTTTTTGACTACCCAGTCAAACGTGTGGATTTTTAAAGCGCCGGTCTAGTCTTTTCTGCCACGTTCCCTAGGCAACGTCAGCCTATTTCACAAACAATTGCCAGGGATATGGGCAGACTCCTGACGCGGTCCCATGTGACCCAACGTCGCGATCTAATCCTACCCCGATTGGCCACTTGCCATGAGACTCCGCCCACCAACAACGCGGCAGCGACCGCGGCCACGCCCCCGGAACCAGCCGCTGTGATCTCCGAAGCACTTTAAAACAACCCCGCCCGCCCTCGCCCCTGATCGTCGGGATCCGGTTCTGAGGGTTCTGAGGGTTCTGCAGGTACACAGATGGTGCCTAGCGTCAAGGGCGTAAGTGTAGATCTGAATGCTGATGAATCCTATTTGGCTGCAAATTGCCAGAGCTAAGTAATATTTTGTCCATTTCATGACTCGTGTTTCCTTGCTTTCCTCGTTTATCAAGGGTGTGCCAAAATACGCGGCCACCCCCCACCCCCCCTCCCCGTGACCCATGTGTACCATGAACACACTATATAAGTGAGACATTTGAATTTCAATTTTAGCTACCCAGGGACTGAGGTTGGTGTTAAAAATAAGGTTAGAACACCACCATTGTCCATCCACAAAGAATGGAGCACCATGGCTGTACCTATGTAAATAAGACCAATCACTAATTGTTTGTTTTGTCTTATCTGTATGTCTATGTCCTTTTATTTTTTTTCCCTCACAGGTGCTGAAGCCTCCTAAACCAGGAGTATTGGGAAGAGAACTCTCTCCCCTTTTTTTGCACTTTTTTCACTAATTTTCACTCTTCACGTCCCTAGGTAAGGGTGGGCCTTAGCGAGCCCATACCGCCAGGGTTTAGCACACTTTTTCTACGTCCTGATGAATGCCTGGTAACTTTACACCATTTCAAAGGCAGAAACATGTTGACTGATAAATAATTAATCCTGGAAACAACCACACAATTATTTGTGGACTACTTTCCTACACTTAATTTTAAATATATGTCCTAGTGATCTGATAATAAATAATTTTGATACACTAAAGATATCCTTTTAATTCCCTCACTACAATTTAATTTAAGTTCACTGCACGCCCGAACTCACAAAACCTGCTCCGCAGTAATTCTGGCGTCGAAGCACACTAAAGAGGCACTCGGGCTCTTTAGTGGGGCCCAATGATGAAGCATGTCACCACTAGGTGGTGAGTGAGGGCTTTCTTAACTGGTCCAAGTGAGGCCAGTTTCCTGTTTTCCTGCTCCTGTTTGTGGTTTCTCAAACACCAGAGAACACTCTTTTGTTGTTTACATAGACTTAACCAGGGAATAAGAGTGTTCCTTAACTCTCCCTACCTCTCTTCTTGTTGGTATATATTTGGTAATTTACATATCAATTAAAAATGCCATCACCTCATGGGACCTTGCGAGCCCTTCCCATGTTCTCCAGTCAGTAGGAATCTCATTTAGTAGAAACAAAGGCCAGTCCAGGTCATTCACTCTAATGAATGCCTATGTTCGCACAAATTCAGTGTCCAGACAATCCTTCTCAGATGAGGTGACTGAGTTAGTGCTAAGGACGAAATCTGGTCTCTCGAACACAGACATAATTCTATCTGGCGACTTCAACATGTGGCTAATGTCAGACCTACAGAAAAACGAGGTTACCAAAACACCGGAAAGGGTCTGGGATATACCACCGCAGGACCTTCCCGAATGGCACAAGGAAGACCGGAAGGGCCGCTCCTTACAAAGGAACCTGGAACATCTAGGTCTTACAGGCACATGCATCAAAGGATTTTGCGATCACAAACAGTGAGAATCGCAAAAATCGGCCGTTTGCGATCGCAAAATCTGCTTTTGGAATGCATGAAGGGTGAAGGCCCTCGCAATTTGAGAATTCGCAAATATTTGCGAATTCTCAAATTGCGATTGCATTTAAGAAATTGCATTTTGCGATTCCTTAAATGCAATGCATGAAACTTTAAAAAATTGCGATTTCGCAATTAGGGGGAGCAAATTACCATGAGGTGGAACCTCATGGTAATTTGCGAAAACTTTGAAAAATGCACTTTTGTGCATTTTTCAAAGTTTCATTTTGTGCACACACATGCCCTTTGGCATGTGTGTGCACAACACCCCTACACCCATGAAATCGCATTCTCAATTTGCGATTCGCTAATTGCTAATCCCAAATTGAGAATGTCTTCCCATTCATTCCTATGGGCCTCTAGGCCCATAGGAATGAATGGGGAGGTATTCCTTAATTGCGACTCGCAATTTGCGAGTCGCAATTAAGGAATATTAAGAAATAGCAATTTATTTAGCGATTTCTTGATGCATTGCATTTTGCAATTCCTTAATTGCGATTCCTTATTTTTCGCAATTAAGGAATCGCAAAAAGCAATATTGATGCATGTGCCTGTATGAGCCCTCAACGGGCACTTTCACCCTGACAAGCCATCCGGCCTCTCATACTTATCGAAAAATGGTGCATCCTTAATTAATTACACCTTTGTTAGCCTTTCTCTCCTGCATCAAATATTAGGGTTCGGATTCGGAAACCGAACAGAAAGTGACCACAGACCTCAAGAAATATCGCTCAGCACTAGTCTAGTGCAACATGCAGAGGCAAAGGCTCAAGCTTTCGAAAGCTATACAATCAATTTGAAACGAATCAAGTGCTCAGTCAAGAATCTACAGCAGGTAACAACAGAGGCAAAACACATTTTTGAGAGCACCAGTAGGACAACCGAGGATTACATTGCTAACTGCATGACATTTGTATCAAAATTGACAGACAGACATGCAAAACCAATAACGTACGCAAAATCAAATGGGGCGAATTACTCGACCTCTGGGAACCCAGCGATACGATAAGCAAAAAGAACTATGAACAGGCTATGGCGGGAATGAAAAATAAAGCCAACAATAATCAAATTGAGAGAAGCGCGCAAACACCTGAAGATATTAAGAAGAGAACATCGCCGGTCTCATTGGAATTCTTTCTGGGCTAAATTATATCAAGACATCAAGTCAAACAATTCTGAGAGGTTCTGGCGTACCATCAATAGTCTTGGAGGGAATGTCCCGAAAGTCGCTTAATCAAACATACTGGAGTCTGAGTGGTATTCTTTTCTGCACATCCACTTCAACGATCAACAAGAAAACACCGTTGATTAGCGAATCGGAGAATAGGGCCGCAGAGCGCCAAAAGTGACGCATGCCTCTAAAAAGGTCAATTAAAATGCTAACCATGGAAGAATCTCCCTTCCAAGACCAATTACCTTAAAATCAACCAGTGAGACCAAATTATCCAAGCAGTATCGAACAAAGTCTAGTCCCGGAGGCCCAAATTAAAAAACAGATTAAGAAGGGCCGGAAAGATGGAGCTCCAGGCACAGGAGGCATCCCTCCAGCTTTGTTTGTGGAGGATCCGGCCTTCTGGGCTTCTAAGTTATCTCCGCTCTTTACCTCCATCTTACAAAAGAACATCATTCCGCCCTTTGGCAAGGTTCGATTCTTGCTTCAATATTCAAAGGTGCAGATAAAAAATCACCAGGGAATTACCGTTTGGTCGCCCTTATCGACAATGAAGCTAAGTACTTCGCTGGGTGTCTGCTCAACTCACTTCGGGCATGGGCCAACGATCATTCAGTAATCCCTCCGAACCAAACTGGCTTCACAAGTGACACAGGTACCTCGGTTAATCTCATGACTCTCTCCTGCTTGATAGACCAGGCGGTAACCAGCTACAGTCTGTTCTATATGGGATTTATAGACTATAAAGCTGCATTTGACAACGTCAACAGGGCCGTGCTCTGGCAGAAGCTTACCAGATTGAATATCCCAATTGGTCTTCTAAGAGCCATACAGCTACTGCACTGGGACACATGAGGCAGGATCAAGATCGGGGATGGCTCTAGACTATCACGCCCGATCGTAACAACTAAAGGACTTGTGTCCTGGCCCCCACACTTTTTAATCTATTTCTATCAGATTTCCCAGAAGCCCTAAATAGGGTAAACTCTCATGCTCCTAAACTAGCCAGCTTTCAGCTGTCAAACCTTTAATACGCCGATGACGTAGTTCTCCTAAGCAACACAAAGATTGGCCTACAAAGACTTATGGACGCTACTGCTGAATATTCACAAAAGAATGAGCTTCAGATAAACAATAAGAAAACTAAAATCTTGGCGGTCCGTCCAGGAAGGCCCCAGAAGCTGGCATGGGTCCTAAATTCCGAAGGTATAATAGAATCCAAGTGCCACAAGTACCTAGGAGTTCTCTTTGATAACAACGGTAGATACAAAACCCACCTAGAAGAGCAAAGAAAGAATTGAGTAGCACTATCATTTGCACTCAGTTCTATTCATAACAAGCTATTTGGCCCCACATTCGCCCCTACATTGCAGGCAGCACAGGCAAAAGTCATTCCTACACTAACATACGGAAGCGAGGTGCTAAAAGGTCTTGACAGTGGCCAATTAGATAAAATCATTGCGAAAATCTTCAGAACAGTGTTGCAGTTACCAACACATACATCACCTGCCCAAATCAGGCTGGAACTAGGTACCTGTAACCAATCACTTGCCAGATTGATGAACTTCTTAATGTGCTGCCACAAACTAAGGTCATCAAATGAACGCAGCTTAGCGCAACACCTATTGTCAAACTTGCACACAAAACGAATAGCGGGCAGGGCTCTATTATTGGGCGAGAGGACTAAAAATGTTAAGCCTGAACAAAGTTTGGGACTTACAAGTCAGGCAAAACGAATTTAAAAGGCTAGGAAAAATAAGTGCAAAAAAACTCTCTTCATTAAAAGACAAGGCTGGTCTCGCAAGTAGAAGCCACAGTTGGATGACTCTTAGGACGTACGACCAGCTGACTCCTCAGGGGTACCTAATTTTGCAGTTCGCCGCACGCACCAAACTCTGCTTCTTAAAACTAAGATTGAGTGTGAGCAACCTGTCCTGCCATCTTCCCAAATGGAAAAGAGATCAAGCCCAACAACACTGTTGGCTTTGTGGAAACCACAGGGAAGACATAACACACATCATCTGCTTGTGCCCAAGGTTGCTAAAGGAAAGAAGGTCCCTTTTACGGAGAGGCTGGATCATCAACGAGGCCATATCGTGCAGAGCCACAGTACTAGCCTGCTTTGACCCACGGAACACCAACCTAAACTGTGCTCTAGTAAGGTTTATGGATTATGCTGCAAAAAAGCTAGGGGAGGGGATCTACTAATAGCAACCTCCACCAGAAAAACAACTGGCAGATCCACCCTGTAGGTACTCAGGCAAAGGACATATCAATCATCAGAGGCACCAAACCATCTGAATAGAGGGGCTCAGCAAATAGTTTGGCATATTCCGGGACTCGTTCTCCAAATCTTGGACACCACTACCAATGCCCCAAAGAGTTTTACTAATGGGTCGGTGAAAGGGCAGTTATGATTGTGTACGCAGGAAAATGGGGGGCACTGAGATCTGCTACTAAGAACTGGGGTTTTATTTTTTTTTAATGCATAATATTTTTATCTTCTGTAACTTGCAAAGGATTTTTAAATCATGCAATAACTTTTTCAACCAGATCAAATATGTGTGTTTTTAAGCATATGTAAAATTGATACTTGGTGGCAACGTGGTTGCGATTCCATTCACTGTTGATCTTTGAGTGATTACTCTTGCTCAGGGCAGTACACATATTACTGAAGTGACGTTCAGGGTGCAATAAGGCTCCTGCTGCTATCACCATTACTTCTACTTCAACTGCATATAATCTTTTCATCACTTGTACTGACTTTGTTTTATTTGGCATTAGCATTATGACTTCTGTCTGATGCAGAGTCTATAAAGCTGATGTAACCTTAGGGGTATGTTTTGTGTGGCCATGGAAGTCCTGAGAATGTGAGACTTTTCTAAGCAAATTCTCATGTATTCTGCAAGACTGAGAATCTGCATAGAAGAGACAGGATGGAAAAAAGTGGAAAGAAGAGAAGAAGATAAATGATAGATATATCCTATTCAATTACAGTATAAAATGTCAAATACAGACCAAGAATATTGTACAACATATACAGTTTTAATGATTTGTCGAGAGTTTGTGTCATAGTCATAGTCATAGGATTTTATTAAGTGCACATATCATTCGTGGGTCTCGAAGCGCTGGCCAAAACCTTAGGGCGGGAAGGAAAGAGGATGCCGGCATGAAGGAGAATGATGAGAACAGGCAGGCTTTTATATTTTTCTGAAACTGTCTGTGGTCGGTTTCCATACGTAGCTGCAATGGAAGCGAGTAGGAGCAAGGTATGAGAAGGAGTTGCCACCATTCTTGGAGGTGCAAATCTTGAAGGGAGTGAGAAGATGTTTTGTTGAGTACTTAAGGGTTCTGGTATGTTGGTACCAGATTCGTTTTTTGGCAAGATAGCATGGCCCGTTCCCATGAATGGTTTTGTGAACATGACAGTTGATATTAAAACGGATGTATTTCCTGATGGGAAGCCAGTGGGGAGCTCTCAGACTAGATGCCGATGGAAACCGTTAAGATAGATTTAATACAAGTCTGGCAGCAGTGTTTTGTAGCACTTGAAGTTTGGTAAGAAGCTCTTCATTGACGGAAGCCATCAGGGCATTTCCGTAATCAAACCGACTGATGATTAGGCTGTGGACCATCGGCATCCTAGATACAACCGGGATCCATTGGAAGATCTTGCGAAGACTTTGCATTAGTCCATACCAGATGCCCGTCACATGATTAACATGGTCTTTCATGGACAAGTTGTAATCGATCTTCACCCCAAGGGTACAGACCACCAGTTTGGGAGAAGGACAGGGGCCGAGATTGGAAGGCCACCAGTCACTGGACAAAAGAGCTTGGGATTTCCCAAAGAAAATTACCTCTGTCCTGCTGGCATTGAGTTGCAGATGATTAGTTTACATCCAGACATTAATGTCGGTCATGCACTTTATGAATCAGAGTTTGGTGTCAGTTAGATCTGGGCAAAGAGTGATTGGTAGTTGCGTGTCGTCTGTGTATGACACAGTGTCAAAGCCATGCATCGTGATCACTCTAGCTAGGGGTGCCACGTATAGATTGAAAAGTGCCGGACTTAGAATGGAACCCTGGGGAACTCCCTTGTCTATCAGTTGGCTACGAGAGATGAGGTACTAATGTGTACCTTTGAAGAAAGGTCAGTTAGGTAGCTCCTGAGTCAGTTTAAGGCAGTACCCCTGACCCCCAACTTCCACAGTCGATTGTTACTCTCTAGGAAGGTTGAGAGTTACCTATTGATTAATGGACTTTCCCAAAAAAAGGGAGAAGAGAAATGGGCCAAAGGTTGTTGGATTCCTTGGGGTCTGAGGTAGGGTTTTTGAAAATAAGCTTGACCATAGCTGCTTTCCATTTTGTGGGAACCATTGCATAACATATGGATACATTGAAGAGGTCAGTAAGCCCTTTGAGTAGAGCTGGTCCAATGATGGACAGAATGTGAGGTCAGACTGGGTCGGGCAGCCTTATTTGACTTTTGAGAGGGCAGTGCTTTCATCCTCTTGTGTGAATTTGGTGAATTCATTTAGAAAATTTGAGGTGGATGTGTGATCGCAGTCGGACAAGTGGTGATGATGTTCACATCTCTGGTTAGGAAAGAGGCTGTGGATGGTGTTAATCTCTTCCTCAAAGAAAGTGGACAGTGTGTCCATCCAATCCAGTGAGGCAGGGTATTCAGACTGGTAGGCGGAGGGACTAGTAAATTCCTTTCATATTCTGTAACGTTCTTGGTGTGAGTTGGCAGCCTTGTTTATTCTGTCACCTATGTGGTTTTTTTAAACTCTGTGTGGGGAAAAATACCTTTTTACCACCATTAAAACCTTGGAAAAATGTATACGTTCCCTTTGAGATCTATAATTAAAACCTGTTGTTTTATAGCTAATGATGTTAACAACATTTTCTTTGAGAGTGGTAAAAACGCCAACATTCTTTTCCCCCAATCCTTGTAGTTTCAAACACAATCAAGCATTTTACAAGGTGAGATGTTCCTAACTAATCAGGACTCATTGAATCTCTAATTAGGTTGTGAAGGAGTATGCAAAATAATTATGAAAAAACACATCTTATTAATACCTTAGATAAATATAGTAAAAGTAATAATTGTAACCAAACAATGTGATATCGTGCAAATCAAATAAAGTCTAAAATAATATATGAAAATCGGTTGAAAATCTGGGAAATCAAGTTACACACAATA
This sequence comes from Lissotriton helveticus, assembly GCF_964261635.1. Taxonomy (NCBI): domain Eukaryota; kingdom Metazoa; phylum Chordata; class Amphibia; order Caudata; family Salamandridae; genus Lissotriton; species Lissotriton helveticus. The sequence continues at coordinate 1,426,319,163 of NC_136063.1, read as the reverse complement.
CATAGAGTTCGCAAACACTAACTACCCAAGTAACACACAGTACATAGTGTACACAAACATAAGTGATCATTGATTGTAATTTTGGATCTCTTCATAAACAAACAATAAAAGAGTATGGATGTTGTCCTACCATAATGGAACCGATTAAAAATCAGTTTGTAAATGTTGCTGAATCCTTTTGGAAACAAAATCAAATTCTAACACATTAAAATCAAGGTTTATGGAATGGGAAATAATCGTATTTCTAGGTTCAGACTTAGGGTTTCCAGCACTTTAAATTGGATATCTGATGTCTTGTAGCTCGTTCCAAGTCTGGCTCTGTGGATCCACATCCAGAGGAGACAAACCTAGGTACTGGGCAAGAAAGGACAGTGATACTACTCACAGGGACAATCAAGTTGAGAGCCCATAGGTATACATACACAAACTATCACCAAGCAGAACCCATTTGTGAACACTGGATCTGGTACTCCTAACATGCAGTACAACCTGAGGCACTAATGGGATGATTCTAGGTATCACTGATTGTGGCTCACGGACACTTCTTTTGACTCCCACGTGGGCTGATGATGGCCTTGTGCTCATACTATGCCAGGTGCATGCAAATAGTTAGTGGAAAAGGCCAAGTAGAGGCTGTCACACAAAGATGTCATCAAGAAAACAATGGCACACAGAGTGTGTTTTCCTGTCTGGATACCCACTCACATCATGTGCAGCTTTAGATAAATGGTTCTTGTGTAGCCCTCCTCAGGTCTCTGATTATGGGTGGAGAGGAATTCTTGGAACTCTGTGCCCATGTCTCTGGGCTCCAAAGAATGACTGGAGACTCCCAACCAGGCAATATCTGCAACAGCATTATGAACTCCCATGGTATCAAGCTTGGACCTACCCTTGAGGAAGTTAGCATCACAAATTTCTAGTCTCAGAAAGCACTATATGTGATCATGTGCACATCTTTGTCAATGTAGATCTTCAATAATGCGGAATGGAATTCTGCTGATATTCACAGCCCTTATCAGTTTTGCAGCATTGCCAGTCAATGCAAGTGCTATCAGTTTGAAATCCCAAATAGCTTGATGACGGTATATTTGCATCCGCAAAGTTTTTTCAGGAAGGGCAGGCATTGCCCTACTCCCAGAACAAACTGCAGGCTAGTGCCTATAGGATACCAGCCAGCTACTAAAACGTTCATGAATTTCTGCAATTTACATTGGGCACTTTCAAAAATAAAAATCAATAAATAAAATGGGGGCTGACTTTTATTGGCCCAAATGGTGCCAGTCATATAGACTACATGCTTGTCCATCTCATGCTATGGCCAACTGTAATCAATATGGCCATAGTTAAAAACTGCGAAAGTGACCACAGTTCACTGAGTTTTATGCTTGAACATCTGTGGGGTAAAAAGGGTAGTTTAGTGATAAACAAACTGACCACAAAAGAGGTGATAGCATTGAATGACAAACGTCACCTCAAATGGTCTAGGATTTTGAAGGAGGAGTCCAAACTCAACATCCTAAAACGAGACCTTGAGGCCCACCTGGATGCGATTCAATCCTTACCAGATGAGTTGCCACCAACAGCGAACATTAGCCCCTTGCACTCAAAGTTTCTTGGTCGCTTGGCTCCAAACTTCATTCTCCATCCCCACAACCGTGGTCCGCAACTGAAAGAGGCAAACAAGGCGAACCCTTAGTTTTCACAGGAATGTAGGTCCATAAGAAGACGACTGGCCACAGCTCTCAGATTCAGGAATATGCAAGGGCTAAGCGAGTTTGGGACGAGAAGAGTTGGGAAGAACTTGGGAAGGCTAGTTCTCAGTCAGACACCAGGAAATGTTAGGTTTTTGTGGGCAAGGGCAATCTTATACATTTGCCCCCCCTTGCCAATAAACTCACAGCCAACATGTGGCATAAGTACTTTAGTGCTTTATATACGAATACCCCTAGTCACAACATAGGGTTACTCTCCCCTGACTCATTCCATCCTATGCAGAGGCTTTCATTTACTAAGGAGGAAATTTTGGCCAATTGTACCAGCCAAAGCACCCGGAGCGGATGGTATTCCGGGAGACCTCTTTCACTCTGACAGGGACAATTGGCCTTCATATATAAGGGCACTCTGAAATGACATAGCTGGGGGGGGGGCTCTATCCCCAAATCATGAAAGGGAGTGGAAGTGATCCCTATTTTCAAAAAGGGAGCAATCCAGCCAATTATTGGTCTATTAGCCTGATCAATTGTGTCCAAAAAGTTTTCTGCTGCTCGCTCTTAGTGACGATCCAAGACTGGATGACTGACAACCACATTCTGTCTCCAGTTCAAGCAGGGTTTTATCAGAAATCAGGGACCTTTCAGTTATTTTTAATAATCTTTTGATAGAAGGAAAGGAACATGACTACAAAGAAGAGGAATCGTTAGGCTTATGTCTTGGGAAGGCTTTTAAATATCTTTTATAATAATTTTAAATCGCCAATGGGATGCATATATGTATTTGTACTTTCATGGTCTGACGACTGAATAAAGTTTTATTGATTGAATGAATCAATACATCTTTTTTGTTTTTTTCCGAAATGGACATTTTTGTGCTATTTTGCACTTAACTGGTGTCCAATGGTGGCTTCTTCTTGTACTGAGCCTATGTGATACTAGCTAATCTCAATGGACCTGCACTGGTAGGAAACATTGGCCCTATTCACAAAGATACCTTTGGCTGTAACATGTGTTTACAGCCTAAAATACCTCATTCGAAGTGTTCCTCGTGCTGGGAACATGCTGGGCCTTTCTTACTTGACAGTCTTTGCACCTGCAGGGCCAGGCACACTCCTCTCATGATTCAGCAGGCAGGCAGGCATCTAGGCTGCTCTTCAAGCTGATCAACAAGAAAGTGATGATTCCAGGTGATATCTACTCACTTGGGAGGATAGCTATTTGACAGAGACTAGCCCTTGTTACAAAGCAGCTCTTGGAGTGCTCTGCGTAGCACTCCCTTCCTTGGTCAAGAGGAACTTGGGTTTGGAACTAAATGCGCTGATTTGGATCCCAATTTTATATACATTTTACAGACATTGTATGTGGATCCATGCTTCAGGGGGTACCATTAACTTGAGTGATAAGGAAAATCCAGCCATTATGATTTGGATCCTGAAAGTCCACTAAGAAATGAGGAATCATTCGAGCAATCAGTAATTCCAGGTCGAAAATTTCCAAGTTAAAGCTAAGAGTTCCGCCATGTTTCTGCAGATCACATATTTTTGATGAGGTAATTAACTGCTTTCTTGTCCCCGCAATAAAGAGGCCACTCGCAATGACGGTCTTAGATTATGTACTTGCCATTCACAGTTTCATTTGTAATACTTGCCAGTTAATAATTGCCATGTAAAGTCACAATTTATGGCCAGAAAGTTGCATACAGAGTTTTGTTTACTGTGTATACACATTTTTACCGTTACACGGTGAAAAGTGTTTGTCATGTATGCAAGTTTATAAGAGCTACTGTATAATGTATTGAATATTTTGTATTTCAACATAGCATAATGTGCATTTATTTTGCAGTGTTTCATTCGCATATTTTTCTGTTTTGAACACTGAAACAGGTGTGTTATGTAGTAATGGAGTATAATTAATTGCTATACGAGAATGCTTTAACTGTCATTGGATTGTATTTTGGAGTTTAACAGCAAATGTGGAGTGCGCTCCTGGCATGCAGGTAGTAGTGTACTTTTGTAGGTACATGCTTTGCAAAGTGTGGACATCTTTTTGGGGAAAATAATCCTGTGTAAAAGATCAGAGGAAAAATAGTAGTCACATTAGAACTGTGTGTTGAGGAGACAACTTTATATAAACAACACAGGGGCACATTAGTGGTGGGCCTGTCAGGTAGACAGTCCTGTGAAAAAATCATCAGAGGCGCATTAGGGGTGTGCATGTCAGGGATGTGGCCTCATAAAAAACCTGAAGGCCCATTAGTGATGACAACATATCTAGGCTCCTATTAGAGATAGGTCACACTTTTCTGGTTTACGCCATGGCACACCTTTAAATAAGTGTGCCATGTGCAAACAGGAAAAGTGTACCCTATTAATGAAAATGCAGTGCCCTTCGGGCAGCTGCAACTTTCTGCTGCCCTTGGGGTGCATTCAAATGACATACAGAGCAGCTGCTTCAAAGTCGCTCTGTGTTTTACACTGCAGGCTGCACCTGCTTGCATTATAAAGAGGGTTTAGAGATCCATTTGCTGGTGCGTGCAGTGAGTGGTGCGTCTGGCTGCAAGGGGATGTCTGAGGGGTTCATGGCACCCCCTTTCCCTTTTCCGGACAGCTGACATCAAGGGGCGCACTTTTAGTGCGCTAACTTTTTGTGGCATTGGCACAGAGATATAGTTATTCCCTCATTTGCATGGGGCCACACCCCCATGCAAATGGGGGAACGACCTTAAGAGAAACGCTTTCTCTACATGTATATCGGAGCTATCAGTATTGGAGAAGGGGCTGCACAAGCATCTGTGGCCACTTCTGTAATACCAACATGCCCCATGGGTGTACATGCCCCCGGGGCACTTTCTATAATAAGGCCCCTGGTAGCTCATGGTTCTGTTTGTACTTCATGATCCTTTCAGAAATGTGTGGAAAGGTGTTAAAAGATGAATTGTGAATATTATGCTATGTTTGCTGAAGGAAAGAGTAATGTAGCAATGTGTTAAAGGAAAAAGGAGAGTGCACTGATGTATTTTTATTGTTGAAGGTAGGAGATATGTGGTATATATGTAATTCTGTCTGTGGATGTGAATGGTCATATTAAGCCCTTGCATACATCTTTGTGTGAGAACTGTGGCTTATGGAGTATTCCGGTGCTAGGTGAACATTGGCACTCTGTATGTGCGGGTAGAATTTTTAAAAATTGTTCTAATCAGAACCTTTTGGAAAAATTAGATTGCCTGTGACTGTACCATAGGTAACCAGGTCTCTTGATCATCCAAGTGACAGCAGGCCACATCTGGGTACTAGTTTTGTTATAAAGCTGTGGCATTGCCAGTTGGTTTCTTTTCTATATTAGAGCCACTACTTAGATTAGAGTCACCCACGCCGATAGATGAAGCAGTGTGGAGTGGACAGATGGTTTGATCCAGTGGAAGCTGGTAATTTTAGCAGGGAGGGTGGTGAACAGGACACACACCTGCACATACACACTCACCTAGAACCCTGCATTCACACACACACAGACACGTCCATTCACAGCACTCACTCCCACATATTCAGACATAAATGCATGCATTCACCAAAGATTATTAGTAACAATTCACACTTACCTGCAGCTCTGTCTCAGAGGTCCAAGGAGGGTTGGGACTGCTGCCTTTCACCCATTGGGTGACCTGAGGTCAGCCAATGAGGGGAGGCAAAGTCCCAGCTCATCACAGAGTGGGATGGGGCGAGTGAGAGTTGCTGGTCCATCCCACTTTGTGACATGGTGACAGTGATAGATACTCAGCCCCGGGCACTTCAGGGATTACAACTGAAGTGCATAGGTCCTAGGCAATCAGTAAAACTCCCTCTCTTTATGATGGGGATGGCTTCAAGGAGCTTTGCCAGGCTGAAAAGGTCAAACCCACATGAGCTGTGACATATTTAGCCAGGCAAAGCTCAGCTCAGCAAGCCAAGAGTCTGCACATTTAGCGCTTGTCTAGCTTCTGTCTGCCTGACCTGAAAATAAAGAGTGTCTGTCAGGCTGACATTTTCTCAGCCTGACAGACACTCTTTTTGTTGGCCAAAATGTGAGGGGGCATGGCCCCTCCACCCATTAGGACGGGCCACAGCTGGTTTGAACCATACCCATGAGATTGCAGGCTATTTCTTTTTCTACCAAAGTAAAATTCTTAGTAAATGGGCAGATCAGCTGATTATTAGAATCTTCATCCAGACTAGCAGTCATGGCTTGGTGACAGGTTCTTTATTTAAAGAATTGTAAGAGATTTGTTCTTTATTCATCAAAACTGGGCAGGTGCACATTAGGATAAGGATTGATTGAAGTTAGTCTTCACAGAATATACAACTTTTGGCTGCCGTGAGAGAGATCTGTCCTTTGATCGAATTAAGCCAAATAAATATTGTATACATTTCATTTTTACTTTATTGAAAATGGATGCTGAATGTATTCTTGAAATTTGAGGTGTTTGTAACAATGAATAAGGGAACACGCCAGAGAGCACTTGCTGAAGGCATTATTCTCCTCAATGAAGGGGACTCATTAAGCAAGCTGTTAGATACTTTTTTAAATAGGCTGTGGCTTGTTGAGCAAGACCAGAAATCTTGTACGCAAAGCTAATTTAATGAGATGGTGAGTGCCTCAAACCACTAGTTTTTTCTGGGCACAGTACCACAGTAAAGTCTGTTTTAAAGAGGTTCAAAGGTGCGAGAGCCAATATGTAGCCCTTCTTAAGCCTTTTGGAGGTGTAGATTTTTCAGGAAATTGCCCCTTGGTTTCCAGTCTTATTCTAACCATTATGTGTGTATATCACATCAAGTCCAAGTCAAATAACTTTATTTAATTCAAATGAATCATAAAAGTTTACAGAAAATCATACATTCATTTTTTTTTTTTTTTGATTTCAAGAAAATTTTATTGAGAAAGAAGTGATAAAGAGTAGAAGGAACAAAATACAATCCAAGTGATACAATTAATGCAAGAGAAGTATACAATCAGGGGCTAAGCTTGAGAAAAAGAAACAAAGTAAATGCATAGAAAATTAAAAATAGTCTGTAATGTAGCATAGCATTCGATAGATAAAAGCCATCATCAAAGCACTAAACAACCATATCACTATCAAATGTGGAGGTGGGGACAGGGGAGTAAAGAGAATAAAAGAAAAGAGGAAAGGAGAGAGAGAGCAGAGAAAAGAGGAAAGGGAATAGAGGACAGGAAAGAGAAAAAAGAAAAAGAGAAAAGAAGAAAAAAGAGAAAGGAAACCCACAGGACTAACAAACCCAGAAACTTATAAGACAACATTCAGACAGACAGATCAAAAGGAAACTGAGGAACCAACCCTTTGGAGGACAACTCCATATAATCATCCAAAGCTTTCCAAACCCCACTAGATATAGATGGAGAAAGGTGAGCTCGATCAACCGACGTGTGAGCACTGCGTAAAAAGGAAACCCAAGCCCACCAAGTATGATAGGAAACCAAAGAGAAGGATTTCCACTCCATTAGAATGATTTTCACCGCAACAGAGAGGAGAAGATCCATCAACTGTAATTCCAATGGATCCAATGGGAAAGGAGTTGGGGCAGCCAGTGGGCCCAATAAAATTAAAGGGAAAGAGAGTTGAAACTCAATACCAAAAATAAGAGAAAGGTGTTTATGAATGAGGTTCCAAAAAGGTTGAAGCAAAGAGCACCCAAAAAACATATGATGAAAATCACCTGGCAACAAACCACAACTCCAACATAGGTTGTCATCTTTAAGACTTAGCGAGTGAAGACGCACAGGCGTCCAATGGAGGAGATTAATAGAGAAAAACTTAGATTGCATCACAGACGGAGCAATTTTATGACGAAGAGAAAGTTTACCAATTAATTGCCAAGTCTCAGATGAAATATGATCCGTAATGGCAGGATCAAAATGATGTAACCATTTTTGTTGGGCAACCGTCTGAGCAGGTAGAGAAGCAGATGACAAAAATGTATACATTTTGGAGGCGACGTGACCAGATTTAATCCAAATATGAAAAAGTGAGATGGTAGCAGAGGTAGGATGAAGACGAACTTTGGCAAGGGCCACTTTAATTTTAAGAAAAGTATAAAACTCAAGATTCGTTAAAGAATGCTTTTGAGCCAGGGTGGAAAAAGGTAAGGGCTCATCAGAAGCATCATATAAATGTTTAACAAGAGAGACCCCTTTAGCTGCCCAATAAGACATGAGGTTGGGAGTAATGGTGAGTTTAATTTTGGAATTCCGCCAGATAGAAGACCACCTAGTTTTATGTAAAGGGATTGCTACCTTCTTGTCTATTTTCCTGACCGCCGCAATTGTATCAAGAAGGATAGAGCGAGAAAACAGGATATGCATTTAGATGCCGTGCAAAAAGACGCAGTAGGCAAAGGGGATGCTAGTTCTTGTTCTATGAGCAACCAAGAGGGAACATGAAGAGATGGAGGAGAGAACCATAAAGCACCTTGAGAGGCCAGAAAGGCAGTTTGGTATTTTTCCCAATCAGGAAAATTGCAACCCCCCATGTCACAAGGACGACGCAGAAATTTGTATGCAATCCTAGCACGTTTGTCATTCCACAGAAATTTTGAAGTCAAAACATCGATTTCACGAAAAAAGGAATCTGATAATTTAACCGGAAGCATGGATGAAATAAAATTAACAATTGGCGTGATCATCATTTTAAGAGTCTGGAGGCGACCCCACCATGAAATATGTTTCGGAGACCATGTATCCAAAAGACGGCGGACTTTAAGGAGAGTCTGAGATTCATTATAAGCAATGGTGGCATAAGGAGTAGAACAGAAAGAAATCCCTAAGTATTTTAGGTGTGTAGACTGCCACTTAAATCCCGCTGAGCCGATATGAGAAGGGAAACAAAAGGCATTCAAAGGGAACAATTCCGTCTTATCCTTATTTAAGGTATAACCTAAAACCGATGAAAAGAGGATAATGGTATCTGAAATAGCAGGGATTGCTAAGGCAATATCGTCTGAAAAAATAAGAACATCATCCGCGTATGCAGCAGTTTTAATACGGTGAGGCCCGAAAGAAAAACCTTTAATATCAGGGTGTAACTCAATCAATCTAAGAAGAGGATCAATAGATAGTAAAAATAAAAGTGGGGATAAAGGACATCCCTGTCTAGTGCCCTGGCGAAGAGTAAAAAACGACGACGTAGCGCCATTAACTCTAATGTTAGCTTTAGGTTGAGAATATAAGGCCATTATCATATTAATGAAAGAGTCGCCAAGGTTGTGCGCGCATAAAACAGCACAAAGAAATGGCCAAGATACCTTGTCGAAGGCCTTTTCCGCATCAAGGGCCAAGGCCGCGGCAGGAAGTTGAGATCTTTTGGCAGCACCGAGAATATGACAAAAAGTGCGTACATTGTCTCGCGTAAGACGACCTTTCACAAAACCCGTTTGAGAAGAATGAACAAGATGAGGGATAAAGGATTCCAATCTTTTTGCCAAAATTTTTGCAAAAATCTTAGCTTCCATGTTGAGGAGAGAAATAGGACGGAAGTTTTTGGGATCTGAATGATCTTTCCCTTCTTTCGGGATCACTACTATAGTAGCTTCAGCAGCCGTACCCGAAAGCGACCCATCCTTAACAAAAGAGTCAAGGAGAGATTGTAATTTGGCAACAAGCGTAGGGAGAAAAGTTTTATAAAATAAAATTGGATAACCATCAGGGCCAGGAGCCTTCCCAGAACGAGTAACTTTAATTGCAGAAACAATTTCCTTGGGGGAAATAGGCTTATTTAAGAAGGTACGATCATCATCAGAGACCGACTGAATCGGGACCGAATCTAAAAAAGCCTGACACCGGTCAAAAGAGGAATCATTAGAAGGCGTATACAGTTTATTATAAAAGTCACGAAACACTTCAAGTATTTCTCCTGTTTGGAATTTTTTAGAACCCGTGTGATCCGTGATAGACGAGATTTGAGAGGACTTAAAAGAGGAATCCTGAAATTTTAATGTAGCAGCCAAAATCTTCCCAGCCCGATTTTTTAACAACAACTTCTTGGATTTCTGTGCTTGCACACCAATATGAGCTCTGTTAGTAACAATAGTATTATATTTGTACTTTAGTTGTTTTATGAGCTGTAAACAAGATGAATCCTTAGATTGTCTAAAGGTGGCTTCCAGAGTTTTAATTTGAGATGATAAATCTATAAGCTCCTTTTTAATATCAGAATTCCGTTTGGACATACATTTAATCACTTGACCACGGAAAGTGCATTTAAATGAATCCCATAGAACGATTGGGGAAGAGACAGAGCCTTCATTTTCATGAAAAAAAGTATCTATAGCTTTAGAAAACTCATCAACCTGAGAAGCATCATGCAAAACTTCGGTATTCAATCTCCATGAACGAGCGCGCGATTGAGGGGCAAAGGAGGACAGAGTAAAAGTGACCGCCGCGTGATCAGAAATCAAAATAGGATGAATAAGCGGAGAAGAAGAGGAGGAAACAAGAGAAGAATGAACCAGGAGATAGTCAATACGAGAGAAGGAAGAATGAGGCAAAGAGAAGAAAGAAAAATCGCTACCAGTGGGATTATGGAGACGCCATAAATCCTGAAGATGAGTAAAGGAACACATATTAAGCATTTGTTTGTGAGATTTAGGAGGACGAAACCTAAATGCAGACTTCCTGTCTAAAAGAGGGTCCATTGGTAAATTAAAATCTCCGCCTACAATAAGATTGCCAGAGTGCGGGGTGTCATTAAATTTTTTGGTAACCGATTTCCAAAAGGTGGGATCATCAACGTTGGGAGCATAGAGATTCATCACGTATAATTCATGTTGTCCATCCGACAACTTAGATAATAGCCAACGACCCTCAGAATCATGATCAGAAGAAAGTATAGATGAACCAGAATTTCTTGAAACTAATGTAATAACCCCATTTCGTTTGCCAGAGGCATCAGAACAGCAGACATCCGAAACCCATTCCTTCTTCAAAAACAACGCCTCTCTGCTTGTGACCTTGGTCTCTTGAAAAAGAACTAGGTCAGCAGACAGAGATTTGCAATAATCTAAGACTTTGGACCTCTTCACTGGATGATTCAAACCCTTAACATTAAGGGATAGAACATTTAAACCCGGCATGGAAATACATAGTGATAAAGAAAAGACGACATGGATGACAAAAAAAGGAGCAACCACATACAACCAAGGAACCAAACTTCAATCTTAAAAATCACGGAGGGAGAAGCCATGTGGGGAAACCAAGACAAAGAGGAAATAAGAGAAGAAGATAAGAGAAAGGAAAGGAAGGAGAGAGGAAACAGGAGGGGAGGCCTAAAAAAGACCAACATCATACTAGGGAGAACGTGGAAGAGGGCGAGTAAGGAACCCGTACCAGGAGGAAAATTAATTGATAGCACTAGCCCCAAAATATATCAAGCTGATAGCAGTAAAATAGAAATTGGTAACAGACAAAAGTAACACCGCAAAGCCGCTAGATAATGTAAATAGGCCTAATGTAACTAAGAAAAATGTATAATCACGTATAGTTAGCAGTCTAATATCAAGAGACATATCTATAGTAATGAATACTGTCAGGAAAACTGATTAGACACAACAAAAGCATGAGGTAACTCATGAACAGTAGATAAATGCATGACGATCAATATGCATGTCCTAAAAATAGAAACATAGTTAATGAACAAACTATAACTGTATATAAGAACAAAATATCTCCGAAGTGGAATTAGATAGGAAAGAAAAGAAGAAAGATAGCGGAATAAAAAGAAAAAGAAATATAGAAAACGACACATATGAGAAGAAACAAGGTAACTATGAAGATATAATCGTTAAGAAAGGAGAAAAGTGACTTAAAATAAACAGTGACCGACAGCGAAATATATCAAGCTGATAGCAGTAAAATAGGGATTGGTAACAGACACAAGTAGCAACACAAAGCAGCAAAATAATGTAAATAGGCATAATGTAACTAAGAGAATTGTATAATCACATATAGTTAGCAGTCTAATATCAAGAGACATATCTATAGTACTGAATACTATCAGAACAACTGATTGGAAACAACAAAAGTATGAGGTAACTTATGAACAGTAGATGACTGCAGAACGATCAATATGCATATTCTCAAAATAGAAACATAGTCATTGAACAAACTATAAGTGTATGTAATAACAATATATAGCTGAAGTGGAAATAGATAGGAAAGAAAGGAAGAAAGATAGCAAAAATAGAAAGAAAAAAGAAAGGTAGAAAACGACACATATGAGAAGAAACAAGGTAACTATTAAGAGATAAGCGTCAAGAAAAGAGAGAAGTGACGTGAGATAAACAGTGACCGAAAGTAAAGGCAAGAAGAACTGCAGACAAGGTAAAGAGCATGACTTTGAAAAAAGAAAAAAGGTAAGAAAAAAAGAAAGGAGAAATGGATAGAAGCGGAGTAAAATAGAAGAACAAAGAAGGATAGAACAGAAAACCGTATGAACACCAGAAGAACAGGAACAGTCTATCAAACAGCCTTAGAAGTTAAAACCGACAGAAAATCTCAACCTGAGAAAGAAGAGATCTAGGCAGACAAAAGAATACATCCAGAAAAAAGAAGAAAACAGATCAAGTGCCTGAGGCACCAGAAGACTGCGAAGTCGCTTTCTGAATCTCCATCTCTATCTCCAACTGGTTGTCCAGGAATGTAGATAGATCTGCCGGTTCATCGAAGATTCTAGAACGTCCTTTATAAGTAATGCGGAACTTCGATGGTCCAGAAAATGAAAAGGGAATGCCCATTTCAGAAAGACGTTTCCGAAGATTGAGGAAGCCCTTTCTTCTGATGACCGTATCTCTGGCAAAGTACTGAGAAATTGAGATACGATGACCATCCCAAATAACTTGTTTAGCTTTGCGCATATGAGCAAGAATCTGTTCAGTATGCTGATGCTGCAAAGGCTTAAAAATGATTGCTCTTGGCTGGGTTGCCGTCTTAGACCGAAACGTTGGAACACGATGTGCTCTTTCTATCTCAAACTCTCCGTGGAATGAGATTTGTAAGGTGTCCGAAATCCAATGAGATAAGAACTCTATCATAGATGAAGATGATTTCTCTGAGTCTTTCGGCAGGCCAAAAATGCGTGGGTTAGATCTACGATTATGATCCTCCTGCTCAGTGAGATCTCTGCGCAATGCGGCCATTGAGCGCTCCAAGTGGTTGAGGGATCTGGAGTGTTTGTGCATACCAACCTCTGCAGAACTGATTCGTGATTCCGTAGCAGATACACGAAGAGAGAGGGCTTTAAAGTCATTTCTGATAGCAGACACCTCCACTTGCAGTAAATCTGTATTAGTTTTTGTTGACTGCGCAATATCATGCACTTCATTAAGGCGCGCTAATATGGTGTCCAGCGTGGAAGTAGTATCTGACTGAGCAGACTCAGGCGTAGGAGACACCGACTTAAGTCTTTTCAGCGACGTGCCAACATCTTTAGAGTCTTTGGTATTCGAGGAACGACCCATATTTGCAGCCATGAAGGAGTATCCTCTAAGAAAAAATATATAACCACTTGAAGGAAAGAGGAGTGCAAAAACTGCGCAAACTGTTGCCCAAAAACTAGGAATATAGCACACTGAGCTCAATGGGCGCAAATGAGAGAATAGCGGCGGACTTATATGCAGGCAGGCATGTATCTAACGAGTTAAATCGCTACAATTAGAGCAGGAGGGCACAGCAAAGAGTTCATAGGAAAAATATCCACACCTGAAGGAGATAACTGCACTGAGAGAAAACAGCGCGTGGGCAATTGAAGTACCAGCCAAGCAGCAAGAAAATAACAGAAAAAAGGAAAAAATGAAAAAATTTTACCAATTGCAGGCATCAGAGCAGGAACTCCCTGGACAGCCCCCACGACCTGCAAGACTGTATCCAAAACGGCATTCCTGAGGAGAAAATGCCAAGTGCGTCAGGAGCAGGAAAAAGGCGGCCGTCCGTGAAGAAAATGAGCGTCTCTGGAGCGTGAGACCGAAATCATGCAGCCGGTGCCCAAAACAGCAGGAAAACATCTTCAACCCGTTCTCTGCATGATCCGCTGCTGAAGGCTGCCGTTTCCGCACACAGGGGCAGTCGGGGAACGGAGAAATTAGCCCGACGGGAGCCTCTCGCCGCAGAGCTCAAGCGCAACCCGCCATACTGAAGCGGCGCGCAAGCCACGCCCCCCTCATACATTCATTTTTAAATAAAATTTAAACACATAGTTTAAAAGCAATGCACAAAATAAAAACCAGGTTAGGTAAATTCAATTTAAACAATTTACAATTCGTAACGTTTCCTAATTAGAAAAGCAATTTTGATCAAACTAAACACAGAGCTGCAGATAGTAACAGTTGATAGCGACCTCAAATAGTTAAAACCCTTAAAGTAGGCTTAATAAAACGGGCTCTTGGGTCTTTGTAGAATGTGCAAAAGAGCATAAGGTGCATTGTGCTCTGTTGAGCTACATTGTTACATGGACAAGGGGGAAGTCTCTCACTCCAACCCCCTTGTTTCAGAAAAGCCACAAGAAAGTTCAGTGTGCTTAAACTAAATCTAGTCATTAGAAAATATGAATGGACCTGAGCGATAAAAGACAAATAAAATTGATGCTGATTTAAAACTGCACGATCCACTGTGTCACTGACCTGGTTAGAAAATGCTTAAAACATTATGATATGCCTTTTTAAAGCCCATTTTCATATTGGGTTGAATAGACTCTGGGTTATCTTAAAAATCTTCAAGGCCTCTCATATAAAAAGTTTCTTTAACATAATGTAACCAGGGAACCGCCATTGCATGGTCAAGGTTCATACAGTCTCTTATGATATTTCTTGAAAATAATAAGTCTTCTGAGGTCCAAATTTTTACCCCATAGAAGCAAGGGAGCAATGTGAATTCCGTCAGTCATGTAGTCAATGTCCACCTCAGAATGTCAGAATTGAGTGGGGGAACTACTGGGGATAAGTAAAAGTCTTTTTAAAAATGTGTTCTCTAATATTTGACTCTGTGCACTTCTATAATATCCCCATACTCCTGCCCCATTGGTGGCCACTGACAGACATTTGGTTTTATACAATGTTTTCAATTCAGCTATCAGCTTATGACCAAGCTTCCTGGCAAATCGTAATAGCCATTCTATGGTTCTCATAGTTTGTTGTAGCCTTGTCGTGATCAAGTGGTCCCAACTTAGTTTACTATTAAAAAGGTTCCCCAAGTAAGTAACATTTGGCACTTTGTCAATAGCAATATAATTTACTATATATTCACTTGTTTTAGTTTTGTTTGGACCGCAGACCATAATAAAAGATTTACTAAAATTAACCTTAAGGTCCAGTGCTGTCATAAACTCAGTGAATGCATTCAAACATTTTTGTAGGCTATCGGCTGTTAAGGTCATCAGGACTGCATCGTCTGCATAGGACAATAAAGGTACCTGTTTGCCTCCTATTCTTGGAAAATCCAAGTGTTGTTGTAGTAAAAAAAATTCTAAGCCTTTAGTATTTATTAAAAATAAGAAGGGAGCCAATATGCAGCCATGGCACACTCCCTTGGTTGAGGCAATTGGGTTAGTCTTTTCTCCTCCTTTTCTAAATATTGAAGTGGTCCTTGCTGGTTGTGCCACATGGCAATGCACTGATCAGTGTGTGCTGTGCATGGGTGTGCCCAGTCTTCCTTGTGCATGTGCATTGGTGTGTGACTCTTTGGTAGCTGTGATAGTTCGCTTGCTTACCTGTATGCACACTGTGTGTGTCAAGCGGGTTCGGTGTACATATTTGTGCTATGAGAGGGCTGGTGTTGCCATATGGCAGCATTTCATTTGTGACAAATGTGTGGGTGCACATACAGGCTACCTACCTGTTAGGTGAAGGTGAACAATGCAATGGCTTCCAAGTGCTTCTGGGTGGGGAGGGATCCATCTTGGTGATGCTGTGGGACAGGTTGTATAGTGGGAGTAGTGGTACAGGCCTCCCTCCCCCAAACAGACCTCCCAGGCAAGATGGCTACCTACCTGTTAGGTGAAGGTAATCAATGCAATGGCTGCCAAGTGCTTCAGGGTGGGGTGGGGGAGTGATCCATCTTGATGATGCAGTGGGACAGGTTGCATGGTGGGAGTAGTGGTACAGGCCTCCCTCCTCCAAACAGCAGGCAGGATAGCTACCTATCTGTTAGGTGAAGGTGGACAATGCAATGGCTCCCAACTGATTCTGGGTGGGGTGGGGGAGGGATCCATCTTGATGATGCTGTGGGACAGGTTGCATGGTGGGAGTAGTGGTACAGGCCTCCCACCCCCAAACAGCCCTCCCAAGGAAGATGGTTACCTACCTGTTATGTCGTTTGGTGTACTGCAATGGCTGCCAAGTGCTTCTGGGTGGGGTGGGGAGGAATCCATCTTGATGGTGCTGTGGGACAGGTTGCATGGTGGGAGTAGTGGTACAGCCTCCCACCCCCAAACAGACCTCCCAGGGAAGATGGCTACCTACCTGTTATGTAATTTGGTGTACTGCAATGGCTGCCAAGTGCTTCTGGGTCGGGTGGGGGAGTGCGTCATCCTGCTGTGGTGTGGGCCAGGGGGCATGGTGGGAGTAGTGGTACAGGCCTTCCTCCTCTAAACAGACCTCACAGGGAACATGGCTACCTACCTGTTAGTTTGATGAGGGTGATGTAATGGCTGACACAGGCTTGTGGGTGGGGTGGGGGAGGGACCCATCTTGATGATGCTGTGGGACGGGGGCACGGTGGGAGTAGTAGTACAGACTGCCAGTGCTCATGCTACCATGGTAATATTGCTATCTAAGTATAAGGTAAATGTGAGTGAGTGAAGGTTGGATCTGTGAGACAGGTTTTTGTGGGTGTGTGGTGCAGATGGATGGGATTTGTCTTGGGTGGTGTTGGGTTTTGGTTGTGTAAGAACGTACATATCAGTGTGTTGGTTAACATTTGTTTGTACTTACCAGCCTCCACTCCCCAGGATACTCCTGTGAGACTCTCTGGGTGCAGTATAGCAAGCACCTTCTCCTCCCATGGTGTGAATGTTTTCGGTGGGATGGGAGGGCCACTGCCAGTCCGGTTAGCCAACTCAGAGTTCTTGCTCTTCCTCTCTTTGACAACCCTCTTCAGATCATGCCACCGCTTCATGATCTCTTTCTCCCTTCTCCCTATTGCATTGACCCTTTGTACTATCCTCGCCCACATTTGTGTCCTTGTGGTTAAGGGTGTCTGTTGTACCAGGCTACCAAACCTTTGTGGTTCTACTCTGACTATTTCATTTACCATGACTGTCAACTCACTCTCTGTGAATTTGGGCATTTTATGTGTGGACAGGGTGTGTGGTGTGCAAAGTGTTTGTGGGTGCAGGGGTGTGTACGGTGGGTGTGATGTTGGTATGTGAGGTGTGTTATGTGCTGGGGGCTTGTTGGTGCTGGTGTGATGGTAGTAGTGGTGGTATTGAGTGTGCTGTGTTCTTTTGCCTCTCCTCTCAGATGTGGTGTATGCCCTTCTCTTCTGGAGAGTTGCAAAGGATTGTGGTCAGTGAAGGGGCTGATTTTATACTCAGGTGTGTCCAAATGGGGTTTTGCTGTCAGGTGTGTTTTGGGTGGTGTCCTTGGAATTGTATGTTTCTGTTTTGCATGTATTTGTTTCATTAGGATGTGTATGATGTATTTGTGGGGCATGGTTGGCATTATTGTGGGGTTTTTGCATCGCCCGCCATGTTTTCTACGGGGCATCCGCTGTGGTGGTAATGCTGCAGCTCTTACGCTGGCTCTCCAATTCACTCCAGTGTGTGACAGCGGAGGTCGGAAACAGCGGATCGTACCGGGGGACCATCTGGGATATCCAAATTTCCCATGAAGTATCTCCGCTATGCTTGCGGCAGGTTGTAGATTTTCCTCTGCGTTTCAGACCGTTGTGGTCGGATTTTGTACATCAACGCCCGCAACGGTCGTTTTTTATGTGCCCGCTACTGCCGCAGTCGGTCTTTTTTGGCAGTTGATCCTAATTTGACTGCCGGTTTATCTACGGTCCAGGCGGATGGTTGTTTACTGCTTCCATGGTTGTCTGGGTGGTTTTCCAACCGCCATCCTAATTAGCCCCTAAAACTCTAAATAAAAGTCCTAGAAAAGTGATTATTGATTTTGAATTATCTATAATGAATATCATTATTCAATTCTACCCAGAAACCCAAATTCAAGGATGTGTTTTCAACTTTCCAAAGGCATATTGGTGACCATGCAAAAAACATCCTTAGGTGAAGATTACATTTCAGACAGTGAAATACAATATCAACTGAAGAAATTAACAGACTTATGCTTTGTGCCACCCAACTGTGTAGATCAATACTACACAACAATAACTGAATCTGACTAGTTTACAAGAAGCAACGAGAAATTGGGCCCTTTACTAAATTATTTTGAAGACACAGTGCTTGGCCATCTAAGCAGGTCGGGTCGCAGGAGGAAACCAAGGTTCCCAATTGACTGGTAGAACTGTTATGCGACCTTCTTAGAAGGTGGTGCAAAGACTAATAATGCCATTGACGGATGGCACAACTCCTTCAACAAATCTATTGGATAACCTCATCAAAACTTCTATAATTTTTTAGAAACCTTGAAGAAGGAGCAAGGTTACCAAGAAATGAGAATAGCGCAATCTTTAACAGGTAGTCTGAATTCATGTATATCCCAAAAAAGTAAAGAAATGTCTGAACGACTATTGCTATTAATGCAACAGTTTACTTTGTCAGTGGCTTCAGACTTCAGATTACCTGCAAAACATTGCAAGCATACTATATTTCTAATACAAAACTAACCCCTTCTTCTCACTTACTTGCCTGATTTATTTAAAAACAGATAAATTGGCTTTTAAAAAAAAATCTAAAATGATAACGCTGTGTTTGTCCTTGTAGATCATCATGGTGGACTGGACATCACGCAGCACCATGCTGAACATCGATTGAGACATCCTACCAGCGCTGGCCACAGTCTCCTGGAATGATCCAGTGGCAAAAAAATGGAGGGCTGCCATCACTTTATAAGTTGGGTTGAAAGCTGTTGGATATGTTCGGTGAGGATGCAGGTGGGGCTCCAACATATCGCAAAGGGTCCTCAGGGTGGCTCTATCTAGATGGAATTTTTGAATGAGCGCCACATCCTCCATGTCCTCCAGCAGTGTCAAGTGACGAATCAGATTTGGCCTCCTCCTAGTTGAGATGAAAGTGGACACATGTCAATGAAATCCATCATGAGTTGGCCACAGCATATTCCGTTCTGTATGACACAGAATAAACAAAGACTGACTTGAGTGACACACCAGGTTACATGGGTGGATGTTTGGGCCACACCGAGGGCACTTCTCCCTATTTACAATAGACAAGTGCCTCAAACACTACATAGGTCAATGTCAATGCACATAGTGATATGGCCACATTTCACATGTACACGCCTGGGAGTGTGGCACCCAGCCAATATATGACAAATCAACACCACTGTTTCATAGTCATCTACTGTACCTGTCACACCTCAATGCATTATGCTAACTTACCACACATCCACAAGACAATGAATACAGTTGTAGGTGAACAGACAAATGTGTGTATAAGCAGACAGAAGAGCACTAGTAAGTAACTACATCATACAGTGAGACAAGCCATTGACATGTGTACACATAATGGAGTCCACTACAACACTGCGCTGCCTCATCAACCATCTAATGCATTTGTGACATGTTAGGGACTACAGACCAATGTACGTCACACAAACATAACCATGGCATGTGTAGGCACCAGTGGAGTCAATGGAACATTGGCATTGTGTGCACGCCTTCACCATGTGACCACTGTGCACTGTAGAACTGTTCACAATGGACATTGCTATTGTATGTGATCCAAATCGCGGTAGTTACCGCCTGGCCACGAGGTGTGTCACCAGCATGCCCCCTGACACAGGTGCGGTAGTCATTGTCATGGAGACATGCCCAAATGGCATTTGGCATGCTCCGCCACCCAATTTGCCGTGCCTCATGTCATTGTATGTGCCACAAATTGTGGTAGCTACCGCCTGGCCACGGCAGTGTGTCACCACCATGAAGCATGCCCTAGAGCCAATGGAGACGACGATTGCGGTGGCATGATGCAATTTTTAAGTTCACGGTAGACGTGCACCACCTCCATGGAGGCGGTCATTGGATGATTTTGAAAGATGCACCATCGAGGTAGCGCACCCAGGCCCCCTGCGGTGCATCACCGCCATGAAGCATTCCCTAGAGCCAATGGGAACTATGATTGTGGTGGCATGATGCAATTTTGAAAATCGCGGTAGGCGTGCTCCGCAACCGTGGCGGTGGTCATTGGATGCTTTTGAAAGATGCACCATCATGGTAGTGCACCCCGGGCCCCTGCGGTGCATCACCGCCTTAAATCATGCCCTGGAGCCAATGGGAACAATGATTGGGGTGGCATGATGCAATTTTGAAAATCGCGGTAGGCGTGCACCGCCACTGCGGAGGTGGTCATTGGATGCTTTTGAATGAGGCAGACCTGGACAACCAATTGTTGCTGCTTGGCACCTTTGAAACGACCCCAGGGGACTATATATGTGTGGAAGTGAACCTCACATTTTCACTGCTCACAGAGCCTGCTGCCCGAGACCTCTGACCTGCTGCTGCTGCCTCCAGGGACTGCTGCCTGAGACCCCTCACCTGCTGCTGCCTCCACGGACTGCTGCCTGAAACCCCTCACCACCCAATTCCATTACAGATATTCCATGTCCACAGGGATGGCAAGGACAGAGAAGATCTGTGCCAGTCCATTCATAAGCGAGGAGCTGGAGGTCCTGGTGGACGAGGTGCTCGCACACCACCCAAGGCTGTATGGTGTCCCAAATGTTGTGGTAGGGGGGAACACATGGATTTGGACTGATGCAGTATATGCCTGAGGGTGTGGGGCTATATAATGCACTGTAAAACATGATGTCTCCAGGGGGAAAGAGTGTGTGTCCCAATGTCACAGATTTCCCTGCTTGCATTTAGAGGTATGAGTGAAGTGTGTTGCATTGTTAGCCATACAGTGACACAGTATGTTGGTCATGCAGGTGCCAGGACAGTGATTGCTTGGCTGAATGGCTGCGTGTGCCCCTGTTGTTCATCTCAGTGTGAGCCCAGATGGTCAGCTCAGTGCCCACCCACCAAGACGAGGTGACTTCACTTACAGCGTCCTTACTATTGTTTTTTCACAGTTAAATCCAAATATGCCCCCTCTCAGCCCTGTAGAATTGCACACAACCACACTTGTGTAGATCTATATTTTGTTTGTGAGTCCATGTCCCTCAATGCCACACACATGACATACTGATATATTTACAGGGCATGAGCATTGAGTGCTGCACAGTCTTGCACACAGTGATTCTATCCACAGACACAGGTCGATTTGTGATGTATGTTGTGGCCAGAGAAACAAAGGATTGGAGATGTGTGCAAGCCACATAGGGGGTTCAGTGCTGTCATCCTGTATGTGTGCGAGATGTTCAGGGACTGTGTAGGCCCTCATAAATGCATGCAGTCACATCAGCTTAGCCCATGCAGAGTGCCCATGTGAGATGTACCCCAGGGTGGGATGGACAGACAGTAGGCTTTGTAATGAGTTTGTGTCTTGCTACTGTACTGATAGATGTTGGTGCATGACACGGTGTCACTGATCATTTCCCACTCTTGTTTCCCACTCTGGTCTCCCAGGCCTGCAGCTCAAGGTACACCAGCATAAGGCTGTGTGGAGGGCCATTGCAGCATAGGTGCGAGCTCTGGGGGTTTCTAACCAACAGCGCACAACTGCCACAAGAGATGGGACTAATGGGTAGAGGTTTGCTTAAATGTATGAATAGCTCGAATTGCAACAATGCCATCACTGGAAGAGTCGTTCATCACCCCAGGTCAGGGAAACCCATTCCCTTGAAGTACAACGCCACATGTAACAGCCATCATGTCATCTACTACATAAAATGTCCATGTGACCTATATTATGTAGGTAAAACTGAACGAGCATTACGCACACGTATTACTGAGCACAAGAGCCGTATAAGAACCCACACGGCGAGTTCTCTACTAGCACAACATTGGCACACCAGTAATCACAACATAGCTCAATGAAGATTTGGTGTTCTTGAGGTAGTTGAACCCAGCCCCGAACGTGATCAAGAAAAGTTGCTTTCACAACGGGAGACATACTGGATCTGGTACATGCAGTCTCTGACCCCAACAGGTCTTAATGATAAATTTGAGCTAGCATGCTTTTTGTAAATACTCATGATTATTTGGAATGTTTCTATGACATTTATATACAGTGCAGGAAGTTTTTACATGAGTAGTAGACCTTGACCGTTATTTCCATTATTGTTCATATGAGTAGCCATAATTCTCATTCACAATACTGTTGTTTCTTTACTGTAACTCTATGCACCATCAGTGTTTGTGCAAAGTTAACATTTGGACTCCCACTTGAAGTGACACTGTTATTCATGTTATATATAATATGTATGCTTATCACCCCTTTTTGGGATCTTCCTCGCCGTTCTATACGGTTTTTCTCATTCTTTTTGTAATCTTATGTTTTCACTTCTCTAAGATGGCCGCCACTGTACATATCCCTCCACAGTCCTCTTTTTACCTACATGCTCATATTCACCACTCCGCGACACGCCAGCTCACTCTGCCTTTCAGCCTCTGACTAGGTTCCTGAGACTTTTGCTGCTTCGGGCACAGCTTTCGCCGGTGAGTTTGGGGTATCTTGCTCATCCTTATTGCCAGCCTTACGTCCATGTGACGTTAGATTAATGGAGGTTTCTATTTTTCGACAGGGGCCGCAAAAAATTATTTTCCTATACCACGGTTCCCGGTTTCGGTGTCTGACGGGTAAGTTCCCGTTCGACCGCGTTTTTTCACTTTTGGCTTTCATACGTATAACTTCCACTTCACTGCACCTATCATTCTCTCCTATAGAGTCAAGTTTGTTCGAGCGCAGTATCTTATTACCGCGTACCATACCGATTAACGGAAAGACACTTCCTAGACTTTCATGAACAGTGTCTAACCATCTTGTAAGTTGTTTTTTACCAGTAGTGCACATTAAGTATCCCCAGAGTCTCCACACGCACGTCGCCTTTGGTTTTCTCATCCATTCTTACCACGCTGTTTGGTGGTTTGATATCTTTGACCATACTTAGTTTAATACTGTTCCACTAATTAAGTACCCCTCCTGACCGCAATTTGTGAACCCTATGAATTATGCTGCAATTTCCTGAATATAATGTTGCATAATTATAATTTGCAGATTGCCCTGATGAAGGGCGCTTCGTGTAGCCCAAAATGCATTGGGACTTTTAATTGAAAATTGATGCCATTCGTTTTGGATTTTGTGACATTACCAACAATTTCCACGAACATTGAATAAACAAGCATTCAATCAACATCCGAAGACACGTTTATCCTTGTACTACATCAATTGTTATATTGTGTTAAATTAGTTTTCATTTGAAAAATGTGAATTCTTGCTGTAGCTTTGCTAATGTCTTTAAATAGTTTTTTGATCATACTCTTGTGAGTGAATTGTGCAGTGCACGGGTTTTTCTTGGGCAGTGAACCAGGATTTCTCTTTTGCTACAAGAGATGGGACGACATCAGCTGGCTGGCAAAGAACGTGGCAGAGATGACCTTAGAGCTGCTCCCTCGCACTGGGCGGTTGGCACCGTGCAGCATGACACCACCGCTTCTTGGCAGTGACTCATCCTGAGCTGGAGGCACGTCTGAAGGAACATCAGCTGCAAGGCAGGGGTGAGTATTTGGGGAGGGTGACTTTGGCTGTGAGCAGATGCATGTGTACAGGGCCTGTGCCAGCGGTGGCCTATGTGATGTTGGTGGAGTGGTGCAGTGCAGTGTCATGTAAGTGGCTGCTGCGATGGGTGCCAGTGTCATGCATTTGCCCAAACTTTTCTTACAAAGGTGATTCTCCCTGCTGTGCATTCCCGTTGCCGTCTGTTTTGTGCTCTTCATGGTTATTCAGCATTGGGGTAGTCTGGGGAATCGTATTGGGAGTGAACAGCAGTGTTCCCAATCTGAGTGTGGCTTCATCTATGCTTACATTGCATGCACCATCAATGTTGAGGCCTACACATCTGACAACAATGTGCACTAGTCTTTGGGCCCCAGAGTACAACATGATCGTTGTCATTGGCTATTTGCCATTGTGAACTGTCATGTCGCAATTGTTGTCTGTATTGTCCCCTCCTGTTCCATCCAGATCTGTCATTGGCAAAAAGTGGTGTCCCCACACCATGTCCCTAGGTGTGAGCAGAGGTAGTGTGTGTCTGGTGGACTTCCGTCACAGGCAGGGTATTGTGCTCTGTGGCCATGGCATGGCTGAGTCATGACAGATAATCAGGGTTACATCCACTTATGAGGTCTATGTAGTGAGTTGCCACAATGTGATTGCAGAGTGTGGTGTGCAACATGTCGATTTGGTCCTCTTTTATACTGCATTGATTGCATAGCTTTGTACTGTTGCTGCCACTAACCTAACCCTGCATCTCTCTCATGCAGATTCACCAGTGATCAGGGAGGGACAGGAGCCGGACACCAGTGGGGGTGAGACCAGCACAACTGCTACGCAGGAGCCCTTTGACACAGATGCCACCAGCGCCTCAGAGGAGGACTGGAGTCTTCAGGAGGAATCGCTACCTGAGACACAAAGTGCCACATCATCTGATGCCAGCAGGGATGCATCCATGTTGGTGGGCACAGGGAATGGAGACTCTGCATCATCTTCAGCCACACAGCGGCCAGTGCCCACCCACCCATCCACTTCCTCTGGTGCTGCCTGTGTCCGTGTCAGTAAGAGGGGATGAGTTTCATTGACACCTGGCACCGCTGTCCCTGCACCTGTCCCCCCTACAGCCTCAGTGCTGAGTCTGTCGAGCTCCTGCACCAGCTTTGTGTGGGCCAGACAGCTCTACTCAATGCCTTCAGTGACCATGACAAAAAATTAGGCCAGGTGGTTGCTTACATGGAGGGCATACATTCCGACGTGGATGGGCTGCACTGTACTGTCCAGGCCTTGTCCTCCACAGTGACATCTGCCCTTCAACAGGCACATACTCCCATTCCTGCTCCAGGGCCTTTGTCCACCCCCCAGGTAGTGACCACATCTGATGATAGTGACCATGGTTCACATGTGTCACAGTCATGATACAGCACACAAAGTAGCCAGCAGAAACAACCCAAGCGGGCCCGCCCGCAAACACCATCCCCACAGAAGAGCAAAGCCAGCCCAGAATGCAAAGACAAAAGCCTGTCAGAGAAAAGCAAGACCCAAAAAGCAAAGATGCAGACCTCAGGCTCACATGCCTTAGAGCCATCCCCAGCTAAGGACTCTCCTGTCCCTAAAGCTTCACTCAAAGCAAGGCATGCAGTTCCTGTGCCCAATGAGGAGGTGGTGCATGGCATGGATACACCTAGGAAGGGCCCAGAGGCACATTCCCCCACCACCTCTACTCCCATTCTAAGCCCAGTGAAGCATGGAAAGGAGGGTACTGTAGGGGATACACCTGGCAAACGGGAAGGGGGGTACTGTAGGGGGTACACCTGGCAAAACAAACTCTCTCCCCAGTCAGGTCCTCCTGCTGTCCCGACACACATCCAGCTCCCAGTCCGCCTGACAGCCAAGTGTGAGTGCTTGTCCCCCTCACACCTGTCTCTCTCACAGATGGGCCTGTTCTGCCCATTATTAACCCCTGACTGTGTTGCTGCCCATGGAAGGGTACAGTCGCACACACTCCCTGTGCAGACTCTCATGTACTCGCTCTGCACTTTGCCATGTCCACTGGCTTTCCTGTTCTGCCCTTGCCTGTGCAGATTCTCATGGACTCGCTCTGCGCATTGCCATGCCCACTGGCCTTCCTCCTTCTGCCCTTGCCTGTGCAGATTCTGATTTACTTGCTGTGCACTTTGCCCTGGACACTGGCCCTGTTGCTCTGCTGTGTTGGACTCTTCCCTGTGCAGCCTCTTATGTACTTGCTGTGCACTTTGCCCTGGACACTGGCCCTGTTGCTCTGCTGTGTTGGAGTATTCCCTGTGCAGCTTCTCATGTACTGACTCTGCACTATTCCCTGCCAACTGGCCTTGTCATTCGCTACTGTTCTGGCCTTGCCTGTGCAGATTCTCATGTACTCACTCTGCACTGGCCTTGCTGTTTTGCCCTTGCCTGTGCAGATTCTCATGGATATGCTGTACTCCCTGGACTGGGCTTGCTGTTTTGCACTTGCCTGTGCAGATTCTCATGTACTCACTCTGCTCCCTGGACTGGCCATTGGACTTGCTGTTTTGCCCTTGCCTGTGCAGATTCGCATGGATATGCTGTGCTCCCTGGACTGGCCACTGGCCTTGCTGTTTTGCCCTTGCCTATGCAGATTCTCAAGGATATGCTGTGCATTTTGTGCCTTGCTCTTCTCTACTGTTGGTGCCTATCTATGCAACATGTGAATAGACAGTTACTCCTGTTGTCTGTTTTGTCAGTGTCCTTACTGAATTAAGTTATTTTTGTGTGTGCACATGTTTGGCTGTGCCCCATGCTCTATGTGGCACCTCAACATTGCCAAAGTCTTTGCTCGCCTACTCTTTTTTCACAGGGGTGACAGGGACTTCAGTTATTTCTGACACTGATACTTGTGGCATCTGTGGTGTCAATTTAACCTGTGATGCAGGTATCATCTTCAAGGTTTACAATAGTTGGCTACATTGTTTACTTGTCAGTTTGGAGGACACTGCTAGCACAGAGTGTGACTCGGTGCACAGGTTTGCATGTAGGCTGGGCAATGTCTTCATGTATGTGTATTATTCCGTTATTATATGTGCCCAGCTGTGTATGTATATGGTCATCTTGTGATGGCCCGTCATCCTGGTCCCATTGTCTACATGAGATGTGTGCTCCTGGGTTGTCAAGAGGTGTGCAGTGTGTTGATATGTCCATGCTGTTCTGTCTCACTCCTACTTGTTGTTTTAGTCACCTGTGAGTGTGCAGAGTGTGTGACTGGCATATCGGTGGGGTGTTTGTTTGATCATCCATGTGTCTTGTTTCTGTTTGTGTAGACTGTGCAGACCTGCTGCTTCACACTGCCATTGTGGTTGTGTTTCTCATGCATTGCAGGTACATGATGCCTTTTATCCTCCTGTATGGCATGGTGTGTATGGTGTAATGCCATCCCCTATGTGTGCTTCTTGTGCCTACTCTTTGTGGGCCTGGACTCCCTCTGATTGTGTTTTGTGCATTCCTGTAATGTCCACTAATAACGTGCAGTACACTTCACTTGGATGTCAGCTGTCCCCATGGTTTGTGTGTGTGCTTCCTCATCACTTCATTTGTGACATTGTGCTGTGTGGTGCATTTCTCCGGGCTGGGGCTATGTACCGCTCAGGTTCTTTTCCTAATTGTTTCTTTGTGGTGTTCTTGTGCTGTTTGGCAGTCATGGTTGCTCATCTGCAGTTCAGCTGTGTGTGCTGACCTGAACTATGTTCAAGTTGATTCCACCATTGTGTCCCAGATCTGTGCATCTGTTGTGGTTGTGTTGGATGTACGTGTGTTGACTGTGTTGTTGTTTCACTTCCTGGGTGTGCTGTTGTGTTTGTACTGTGCTGATTTGTGTTGTATGGGCTGGGTTTGTGTCACTTATGTCTGTGTGCGACTGGTATGCTTGGTGTGCACACACTGCTTGTAATGCGTACAGTGCTGTGTGTATGTGGCCTTGACATTGCCTGATGTGCAGCCCTAGATGTCCTGCAGTGTTTGTTCTTTTCATTTGCCTGTGCATCTGTAGATGGTTGGATGTGGCTGTGTTGATCTGTGATGGGGCACTTCTTGTGTGATTTGTGGTATGGTGTGTGTGCTTTGTTCCTGAGAGATGAGGTTGTGCACTCCTGTTGTGTCTGTGCTCCCATTGCCTTGCCACAGTTGGGCTGACAGGGTTTGTCTGTTTTTGTTGCGGTTTGGTGTGTGTTTCATTTGGGTTATGTGTTTGTGTGATGTTTTTATGCAGCCATTCGCTGTGGCATCCCTGTGTGTGATGTTTGTGGCTACACCCAGGGTGTGTGTTTGAGTGTGTATGGACTGGCAAGTATTGGCAACCTTCAGTGTGTATGGCACTTATGTTGTATGCTGCTGTTGGGGGGATATGTGTGTACATTCCTCCTGGTGTTTGTCAGTGATGGAGTATGTATATGGGTCCTGTGTGTTGTGCTGGTAGTATACTCCTGTGAGGTGGTTGTATGCATGTGTGGCTGTTCCCAGCTTGACTTCAAGGCCTTGTTTTCTTTACTTGTGCCTTTGCCTGGTATGCCTTGCTGTCTCCCTGTGTTGTTGCACTGTGGTGCCTGTGGTTTGACTTTACTGACTGTACCAGCCATGCGTGGTTTTATGGTCTGAGGGGGATATTCTGTGTTCCTTGTCTTGCATGTGATGCGCACATGCTTGTTGTGTGTCTCCATGGCCTTCCATTTGTGTACATCTCACTTTGGTTTGCTGATTTGTTGTGCTTCATTGCTGTTGGCATTGAGTGTGTGTGTGTGTGTGTGTCAGTGTGTGGTATGTATGTGTGACTATGCTGGCTGTGTGCCCATTTGTATGTCTGCCCCTTGTATGTGTTCATTTGGTGCTTGTATTCATTTTTGTTTCCATGTGTGTGGTGTTGTCGTGGTGTGTGTGTTTTCCTGGCACTGCGCTGTGTGTTCCTGTGCAGCCACTCCTGCAGTGACTGTCTCCCTGGTTGTTTGCTTTGTTGTGCAGGTTGTGGATTCATCTGTTTTGTTGTTGTGCCTTGGAGTGCACAGGGTGGACACATTGCCTGTGCCTTCATGGGGTGTGCTGATGTGCGGTGGGAGGAGGTGTGTCCCTGGGGCTTTGTGCCCTGCACATGCCTTGGAATGGCCCTGCCTTCTGCATTGTGCGCATGTATTCCCTTGTATCCACCGCTGCGATGACGTGACCGGGACACTGCTGCAAGTTCGCGGTCGATGTGTGTCCAGGATGCAGAGGGGTGATTTGGTGGCAGGTGGGCCATGTGTGGGTGCCCTGGTGGATGTGTTACTGCCCCCAGCAGGGTGTCTGTTGTGGATTTGGACCCTGTTACAGCCCGTGTGTTGGGTGTTGTATTTGTGTAGTTGCGTACCTGCGGCGGCGTCCGCGGCGGTCCATGAGTTGATAGTGATGTAGCAGGTACAGCACCGGGAACACGTGTAGAGCTGGGTCCATGGCAGTCGTGACCGGGTGGAGGGAACCGGGACTCTGGTTTCGCGCTCCACTGTTGAGCTTCCGTCGTCTCGGATTGTGCGGTGTCTCCACTGCGGTGTGTCTGCTTGTTTGGAGCATTCTAATTTCTGGAGCGGGGCAGACGTCATATCGCACGTTGGTGGGTCTCCATTGGCTCACACCGCTGCGGTGGCGGGCGCACTTTGGTGGCAGTACTCGTCGCACAGCGGCGGACGGGATTTGACCTATGTTTGGCAATGTTAACGTGGCGGACGTGTTTTCCGCTGCTCACGGGCAGAAGAATGTGTTTTTCCACACCTTCAGCACCGCGGTGGCCACTGCCCGCCATCCTAAAGGACCCCTTAGTTTTTAGCACTTACAAAAATTCAGTGTAGGTTGAAGCTTGCTTATGAGGCAGTAAACTGTACACTTAAGGAACAGTGGTGCTGGTAATGTTGGCATGATTAGTGTATATTTGGCTGATGGGACGGGGTGGATTTAAAGGTACCATCCATCACCCAAATACCACTATTCTCCTGTTTAACAAGGTTATGTGGGGAGCTAAAAATTAGTACTCACTTTAGAGGGTTTTTATTGTCATTGAGAAGGAAAGATTACTTAGTAAAGGTTACTGTTAATTCTTCTGGTATGTTGATATCTGAGCAGGTTTGAGGTGTTACATGTAGAGGGTTACTCGGCTGTTTTTGTCTGTCAATAATACAACGTAGATTAGGAACAATAGGTATAGAACTAGTAACATGCATAGGTATGTTTTGGGAAACCTCGCTCAAAACTGAGCCACAGGGTTCATTAGAGGTGGATGCAAGGGTTTTTATTTGTTCAATATTTTCGAACTTCAATCTCCATTGCAGAGGCAGAGTGGTTATGCTCGGTTGTGTTTTCAACAGTTTCACCAAGAGTAACCACTCTGCCTTTGCAATGGGATGCATAATACTGCCCACACATTTAATATCGTGTGGGCTCAGTTAATCTCTTCATACAATAAATGTAGCCACAGTACCCCAGTAGTCTGTATTCCCTGCTTGATTTGATATAGTTTGCTTAATTTCTTGCTGCCATACTTTATCTATATCTAGAAAGAAAAAATGAGAAAACATTGTTTTAGTGATTTGGTATACGAAAGTTTAAAAATTAATTAGATTACTTGTTTCACAGTCTGCATTTGTTTTTTACGACAATGGTTGAATTTCTTAGGCTTTGCTTTGCTGGCTTTAAAACATTTTTGAGTTGATGCCAGTGAAAAGAAAGTAATTTTCTGGAGATAGTTGAGTTTTTGTTATATGTTACCTTAAATAGGCTTCTCTGTTGTCTGAATTGTAATTTCTGAAGGTGATGGTGTGGGTTTTCTAATTGCTTGAGAATTTGTTCCTTCAGATAGGTGGTGTGCTATGGCTTGTACTGTTCTGAAAGAAAAAGACAAAAACATGTATTCATGATTTGCTTTAGAAATGTACTTCTGAAATTACCCTGCAAAGACAAATGTTTTGAAATTATTTATTTGAAAAACTACATTTTTTATTGTTTATCTAGTTTATAATTCTTAGACAATGCTTTACCTTCAAACCTGCAAAAAGAAAGTTATTATTGGTGATAATTGCTTTTTTGTTCAATTTTACCTTAATGTTTTGGCTCGTTGTGCGATAATCAACTTCTAATGGTGTTGATTTGGTTTTTATTGAGGATGTGTTCCTCCACACTGGTGGTGTGATCTTTGTTGATCTGTAGAGTAATGTAAAGAAGACATGACTGTATATCATTATTACCATTTGTTTTCCAGCGGATGGATGGTTTGCTTTACACCTGTAAAAAGGCCAATACTGTTTTCTGTGCTTAGTTTTAACATACTCCATTTATTCAGATAAATGTTTTTATTTTGTCTAGTGAGATTGGGTTAGGAGTGGGTTTAGATTTCTCTTCTTATATTGGTGCAGTATTTAATACTGTGTGGAATTAATAGGTTCTTATATAAATACTTTACCGGTAGAACTATTTTAATTGTCATAAACTCTTTGGTTTGTTTGTAGCATGTTGGGGTCTGGATTTTGAACCTTTAATTTCCAAGGAAAAAATGTGCAGATCTGGAAAAGAAAAGGAAATGTGGCTATTGTTTACTGTTTATGCTTTTTTAAAATTTAAGTATTCTTTCTTTCACGGTAGCACTAATAGGGCTCTTTGTACTTTATTGTATTAAATACCTGTCGGGGTATGGTTAGTAATTTTAGCCCCCGACCCATCCAACACATACCCTTAGGCAAACACCTGTTGGAGTAGGAATAGTAAATTTGCCCCATCACTATCCAGCACCTTCCCTGAGGCAAACACCTGTTGGAGTAGGAATAGTCATTTTAGTGCCTCACTACCATCCAGCACCTTCACTGAGGCAAACACCTGTCGGAGTATGAATATTAAATTTGCCCCACCACCATCGAGCATCTCCCCAAGGCAAACACCTGTTGGAGTAGGAATTGTAAATTGCCCCACCACCATTCAGCACCTTCCCTGAGGCAAACACCTGTTGGAGTAGGACTAGTAAATTTGCCCCCACCATCATCACGCACCTTCCCTAAGGCAAACACCTGTTGGAAGAGGAATAGTAAGTTTGCCTCACCACCATCCAGCAGCTTCCTTGAGGCAACCACTTGTCGGTGTAGGAATAGTAAATTTGCTCCCACCACCATCAAGCACCTTCCCTGAGGCAAACACCTGTCGGAGTTGGATTAGTTATTTTGCCCCTTCACTTACATGCATGCGCCCTGAGGTAAATCTTGAGCATTCATTTTTTAAATGACAGCCCATGACATACTAATATTAGTAATTTTAAAAACCATCTCAGTAATTTAGTTTTTTTTTTTTTTAAATGATTGAAAATGTTTTTTTAATACCAGTTGATTTAATAGGATATACTTACTATTGCGAGTATCTTTATAGAGAGTCAGACAAAAGGCTGTGGACTAATAAAAAAATATTATTACTAAATGTTCAGGGGTTTTCTTTTATTATCTGTCTGTGTGATTGTTTTAACTGTTTTATTTACTTGATCATTAGGTGGCAGTGTTCAAAAGCAACCCGTCTCTTTTTTTCTCTGTGCTCTGATGCGTGTGGACACCTGGGACGTCAATGATCTGGTGATCACAAAATGGTTGATGGCTAAATTTAGAAGTTTATGTGTGGTGAACGGTAATTTAAAACAAAATGTGATTTTGATTGCATTTTTAATTGTGAAACAAATTCTGACAGAATCTATACATAATACGTAATGTTTGAGAACGTTTGTTTCTTCCTTGTTTAGAACGGCAGCCATTTTGGTACATAAATGAATGCAGGGTTTTAGTAATAATAGAGAAAGGACACTTGATAAAATCCTTTTATAATGCATGTGCTTTGTTTTCTATCAGTGTTATATTGATTAGGTTTTTTAACCTAGATAAGTACATTAAATGTTTATTCTCGATTTTGTTTTCTAACTGATATCTCAAAATAGAGTGTTACAGTTTTTAGCAAACATTTACGATTGCCCAATAACCCTTTTTTGACTGTTTACTGTAATTGCGTTGTAATGGTATGCGTTGTAATGGCATATGTCATAATGGTATGCGTTGTAATGGTCGTTATAATGCTACTCTGTAGTGGGTAATCAGTCCTTTGTGTGGGAAACAGGACACTGCCTATTCAGGTGTGTCAGCTTCCCCCCCTCTTCCTGCCCAGGAAGAGCTCTCAGAATACAGATGAATATATATGAGTCCTCTGTCACACCCACCCTTCTTGTGTTTGTGGCTGTCTAGAGGGAATGTAAAAATTGTAGCTGTCACCCCCTCCAGATGTGTATTGGAGACAGGCTGGTAGTCACACAGAGCAGTAAGAGCCGAGAAATGTCCTCTTTCTAAAAGTGGCACTTCTAAAATAGTAATGCTAAATCTGAATTTAACATTAAAGAGGATTTATCATTAGCACTCCAAAGTTATAATACATGATGCAGCTACTCCTTTTCTTATCAGGAATTACTGATCAGAAAGTGTTTCAAGGAATTCCCAATGCTAGCCTATGAGAGGAGTAGACCTCACAGTAGTAAAACACAAATTTAGATGTTTGTTACTAAGAGGACATGTAAAACTTAAAGGTACATGTCTTACCTTTTAGTTACACAGCACCATGCCCGTAGAACTACCTAGGGCCTACCTTAGGGGTGACTTATGTGTAATAAAAGAAGGGGGGTTTAAGGCTTGGCAAGTGGTTCTAAATGCCAAGTCGAAGCATCATTAAGCTGCACACACAGGCCTTGCTATGGCAGGCCTGTAACAAGTTTGGAAGGCTACTCATGTGGGTATCGAGTGCTGCAGGCCCACTAGTAGCACGTAGGTTACAGGCCCTGGATATATGGTCAACCCATTTACAAGGGTCTTAAAAGTAGACTAAATCTTTCAGTTATGTATAAACCAATGTTACCTTGTTTTGGGGAGAAGCAAATTCACTTTATCACTGGGCAGCAGTTGTAAGCTTGGAGAAAGGAATGCCTCTGAATGAAAACAAATTGGCTGACTTCCTCTTCCCATATATAATTTATTGTTTGTTGCGATAGCCAGAGTTCCTAGTGTGGAGTCTCTGCCTCAAGTGCAAACTCTCTTCCTCACATGCAGAGGACAACATTCATACATGAGGCAGAGGCTCTGCATGTGGGAGGTAAACACCCCCTCTTTACAGTCAAGATATCTGAATCACAGCTTGAGAACACCAAAAGCACATTAAAAAATGTTTCATGTACATATATGTACCCTATTATTCCTCTGCTGATATACTGTGGTTGTACATCTGTAGAGCATGTAGAGATGGGGAGGTATCATACCCAATGTCACCCAAAAAAACAAACAGGCCTATATTGTACTTGAACTACATCATACCTACGTATATGCAGTATCTGACAGGGTAATCTGTGTGCATTTTGTTGTAGTTATTATTGGTTAAGTTTGAGATGTCACTCTCAAATGCAAATGTACGCCCAGTTTGAAGCCTACATGAGCACGGCAGTGTACATATCAGTGAAGCAGCTCATGGAATCTCAGGCAACCTGCACGTTGATAGAGTGCCAGCGGTGTCGGATGCGGAAAGATGCGCTGTGCACTGAGGTAAGTAAAGTGCCAGACGGGTACAGTCAAAAGCACCTGGCACATTAGGGGAGTTGGCAAAGGCATAACATTACAAAATTACCTTGCCACCCTTTGCCTTTCCTCCATTGACTGTACTATGGTGATAAACTGGTGCACTCTTCAGTTGATGCATCTAAGGACCTGGTGCAAGCATTGAAACTGGCTTGCTTGTGACATACCAATGTTGTCAGAAAAGACACTCTTGAAATTAACCATGAAATGGAGTGCAACCAGTATTTTGACATAGGTTGGGATAGCCTGGCAACAGGCTGCAAGTGAATCCAACTCCCAGTTCGCAACCATGTCCAGGATCACATTTGATGAGAATTGGTATTTGGCAATGAAAGATCCCCTGGACATACCAGTAAGTAAGTAAGTAAGTTAGTAAGTACATTTTTATTGTTTGGTCAATTAAAACCTTAACAACATAAAGGACATATATCTAAAAGAGAAAAACTTAATTAAAAGAGGATAAAGGATAAGTCTACTTTACATCAATAAGAAACTCATAAAATTTCATTGTTAAAATTCATATGCCAAGTTCTTGTCCATTTTTCTCTGCCAGAGTCCCTGTTAACAAAACATTTGTATTATTTTTTCCGGTCGTTACCACCTTCGATATCACTTTATTATAGGCAATTTTATGGGCCTGGTCAAAAACTTTAAGGAATTTATTGATTTACAATTCAGTTGTGGGTCTGATGGATTTAGACACGCGATTATTGTGGCTCTACAGGACCTGATGCCTCTAGCATTAAAACTTTGTCTGAGCAAGGTGGCTCGTGCATTGTAGAGTTTGTTGCATATGCTGATTACATGAAAAAAGTCTTCTTTGTGGTAACCACAGAGCCAACATGAATTGGGTCCTATGTGCACCCAGGTAGGCTGATCCGCTATTGATGGTAATTTTCTGAAGCGTATTGCCATTAATTGTTTTTTCAAATAAATTGAGAATGTCATATTCAAGTACGTGGCTGGTGCAAGTGACTTATAATTATTAATCACCATCCAAGCGAGCGACCTTAACCTGAAGATATTTTTATCAATTTGTAATGAGTGAATTTTGCTGCTTTATTTATTGCTTGTTTGAAGAACTGGTATGGCAGATGTTTGTTCCATAAGTCATTTGTACAGGTTATTGACAAAGATTTACATAGGTATTGATTATAAGGTGATTTTCTGTCATCATCTACTTTGGTCCAAAGGGCTTCATTAATTGGTGATGTGGCCGCAATCAGTTTCAAACGATACCAAAGCTTTACTGTGGGACACATTCTCCCTATAAGTACATTTGTTAGGCCAAATTCAAGACAAACCTGTGCCGGAGAGGCTGACCGTTGTAACTGAAACACTTTTTTATAGGTAGAAACTATTAGTTGGTTTAAAATCTCTGAGTCCTTACCATGAAAAGCAGCACTAGCTTATGTTGTCGTAGGGAGGATTTTCGCCACCATCACCACTAGCAGTGGTTTATATGATGGACCCTTCAACTTTTTTGCCAGTTGACTAAAGGCGAATATGAGAGCGCTGGTTCACTGAGTCATGTACTTTTTTTGCTCTATGTGATTTTGTAAGTTCTAAATATAGAATCCCAAATACTTATAGTTTTTTACTTCCTCTAATTGGTTCCCATTGAGCCAGATGGCCTACT
Organism: Lissotriton helveticus; assembly: GCF_964261635.1. Classification (NCBI taxonomy): domain Eukaryota; kingdom Metazoa; phylum Chordata; class Amphibia; order Caudata; family Salamandridae; genus Lissotriton; species Lissotriton helveticus. The sequence continues at coordinate 1,426,283,349 of NC_136063.1, read as the reverse complement.
TGCATCTCCGGTGACTGCCAATCACCATTGTTTTGGTTTTTGATGTATTTATTTTTAGATTATTCGCTGAGATGTAATCTGACATTTCATTTAAAACTCTTTGAAGAATGATCTTTGTTAGACTCATTAGCACCACATCGTCCACGTACGAGAGGTGTGTGAGTAATAGCTTACCAAGTTTTGGCGGATGAGAATTAGTGCAGTCTAGCCTCTATGCAAGATCGGACATGAACAAATTAAAAAGATGTGGGGCCAATAGGCAACCTTGTTGGAGGCCTTTGGTCGGAATCAACTTTCTTGATAATCTGAAGCCATCTCTTATCTTAATTCTTATCCATGTAATGGAGTAGAATTGCAGTATTCTATTTATTAACCTTTCAGTTATGTTCCAGGCTCGCAGTTTTATGCAAAGGAGTTGACGGTCTACACGGTCAAATGCTGCCTTTAGGTCTATGAAGCAGAGGTGAAGTTGTTGTTTCCTCTGCTTGCATTTGTTAGCTATTAAAGATAGAGCTAAGATGTTTGATATTGTCCCTATTCCTTGCCTGAAGCCTGTCTGATTTACTGGAATAAGATTGAGGTTGTCTGACCAATCCTTCAGGTCTTCCAAAATGATTGTGGCATGTTATTTGGCTTCGACATCTAGGAGGGCGATTAGCCTGTAGTTTGATGGATTTGGTCTATTTCCTCCTTTAAAAATGGGCGTTAGTATCGAGCCTTGCCAATTCGGTGAAATACAGTTCAGGAGCTCTATTTCTTTGTATAGCTTCAATAAATGCCTGCCCCAGAAAGATGGATCATGCTTAAAAATGGCTTGTGGGATTCCATTAGGTCCTGGAGCACCGTCACCTCTACCTTTCTTAGTTATGCGTATTACTCCATCGGCTAGCATAGAGGACTAGCTTATCATTACATTTGGGGAACTGGTGCCATTTTTCCCCGGCGTTTTCGCTTTTGCCTCTGTTAGCTTAGCTCCGGAGACCTTTTTCTCTCTCATGCGACGCGTGCTGACCTCTCCTGGGTTATTTGTGTCACTGACCCCTGGACATACCAAAAGTTATGATTCTCGGCCTGTAACCTATCTCTGTCCTCCCCCTCAAATAATACCTCCTCAAAAGAAGGGGCGAACATACAAAAACAATCACCGAAAAAGTGAAGGAAGGAAAAGAGGTTTGGCGTATGGGTTCTTTTCTTATGTGGTCAGCCTGATATGATTGCTTGTTGTGGAAATTCAATTTAGCTGCATGTGGGTGGTGGAGGTCAGAACAATCACTCTTTTCATTACCAGGTGTGTTGCCATTGTTGTAGTCCTTGTTATGTAAATCACCAGCATTTGGTTCTAACAGAAAATTCCATCGATGTACAAGCAAACACTGCCCAAGGTTTAATCATTATTCAACCTTTTAAAAGTAATGACAGTTTTTTTTACATGCCAGCAATATTTGGCTGCATAATATTATTATCATTTACAATTATATATTTTAAATGTTGAACAAATAAAAAAGCAACAGCACAATTAAACAATAAATATTTAAATATTTTAAATATAAATTATATTTTAAATACTTTTTTAGTTGTTTCATTTAAAAATAGAATTACCAAATCAAGTAAAAACAATAATATGTATTAATAATTAATAGACAATGTATTGAATTAATTAAAAAACATATTTGCATTTTATTAGAAAGGGTCCCTTTCTGGCTGCAGCAACTTTAGAAGTGACGTTTATGAATAGCAACGGGCTTACTCTTTTGTGGGTGCGTGCGCATCTGTTGGAAATGGCCCTTTTTGCATGGTCGCCCACACACCTTTTTCCTTCCTTCTCCACTTTTTGCTGAATTTTGCTGGCCTTAGAACTCTGAGCACTTTCGCACTGGTAACCAGTGCTAAAAGTGCATTTGCTCTCTGCTTAAAATATGATAACACGGCCTTATCCTCAATTGGCATATTTAATGTACTTATAAGTCCCTTGTAAAGAGCAATACGTGTGTTCAGGGCCTGTAAATTTAGTGCTAGTAATGGGCCTGCAGCACTGATTGTGCCACCAACTTAAGCAGGCCCTTAATCATGTCTCAGGCTTGTGATTGCAGGGCCTGTTTGTGAAGTTTATGCTTAACCTAATCCTAAACCTTTTGCCAGGCCCAAACCTTTAATTTCAATATGTCACCCCTAAGGTTGGCCCTGGACAACCCAGAGGACAGGGTGCAATGTATTTAAAACACAGGGATTGTACTGTCAATGTTCACCTCTCCTGGTAGTGAACAACTCTCAAATGTGTTCTTCACTAATGCAAGACCTATCTTTCACAAAGGATAAAATTGGGATTACCTTATTACATTTTATAAGCGCAATTTCCAGGTGGGGCGGGATAAACCCATCAAGTCTGGCGTCTCTGGAATCACCATTTTAAAATTCAAACTTATGGTAAAGTCGGATTTAAAATTGCAATTAAGAAAATCCCACTTCTAGAAAGGTGAAATTTTCTTGCTTTCGTGATTTGTTGCCTGTAGCCTGACTCCGATCACATGACTGGGTGTAGTTATTAGTTCAGCTTTGTGCATTCCTCTAAGACAGCAACACACAATAAGAGCTTATTTGTGTCTCAATGGGCCATATCTGACAGGACTGAAGGGAGGAGCTGGACACAGCCTCACTAAAGAAAATAACTATATATGTGAGGAGGAATTCAGGTTTTTAAATAAAACCCAACCAATAATTCCCGCCATCTATGGTCTTCCAAAAATACATAAAAACCACATTGATTCACCCATGAGACCAATTGTGAGTAGTATTGACTCGCTATTTGAGCCTCTAAGTAAGTACATTGATTGTTTCCTGCGTCCAATAGTAAGTGGTCTGAGGTCTTATGTGAAGGATTCCTCCCATATGTTTTCACTGGTGGAGAGGAAACCTTATAATAGAGAGACTCAGTGTCTAGTTACCCTCGACATTGAGTCTATCTATACAAACATCCCTCAGGATGACACAATATAAATGATACAGGACCTGTTGATTGATTTAGATCTGGAAGGAGCCAACAAGGAGTTCATAGTAGCATGTACTTCAATGATCCGTAAAAATAATATCCTCCTTTTTAAAGATCAACTCTATAGACAGAAGAAAGGGACCAGCATAGGGGCCAACTTGCACTAAGTCTGGCCTGTCTCAATGGGGGCAATTTTGAAAGTAAGCACATTTATAATGAATTGACCCTTTTTATGAGAATGTAGTGAGGTGGTACCGCTACATTGATGACATATTTTTTATTTGGGAAGGCGGTATGGAAGCATTAAATGAATTCCTAACCTGGCTCAATCTGGGAGACCCACACCTAAAATTTACATCCCAAATGAGTCGATCAAAAGTTGATTTTTTAGATATTACGATCAAAGAGAAAGATGGTGCACTTATGGTGGAGTTAGATACCAAACCAATGGATACGTATTAATTGCTCCATTATTTGAGCTTCCATCCAAAATCCCAAAAGTACAACATTCCGTTCAGCCAATTTCTCCGCCTTTGGAGAAACTGTTCTGATATCAAAGATTTTTACAATCACAAAGAAGTTCTGAAGACAAAATTCAAGGAGAGGAGATAGCCTAAAAAATTTAATTCACATTCCTTCAAAAGGGCTAGTTTGTATGATAGGGACTCCATGATCAACTGGAATAGAAGGGAGAAAAAATAAAAACCTCAAAACTGAACTAGTTCACTCATACAGGAAGGAACCACATGTGATTCAAAACAGCATGTTTAACACTCCAGCCATCGGGAATTCAAGATGCAGCAATTGCAATGTTTGGGATTTATGCATACTGACGAAAGAGGTCAATCATAATGGAGTCTGGGTGACCAGTAAGACCTTGAACAACTGCTGCAGCACAAATGTACTATATTTAATATTCTGTCCCTGCGGTTTAGGGTATGTAGGCGAAACGGGTAGACAAGTGCGCATTAGACTACAAGTACATATGTCAGGAATGAGAGGGGGAGATATGTTGAGAAAGAGAAAACAAAGGGACTAATGGTTCATTTCTAAACTCAATACAATCCACAAGGGACTTAACTCAGATACTAATGTGACTGAATAGTGAGCCAAAACTGAGTCTGGTTCCTAATACTGGCTCCTGATTTATAGCACAAAAGCTAATTAGATGGTACTGACATTTAGTGAAATCTAGAGGAATATGAGGTCTACAACTATATATGAGTTCAATCACTGAAAATAGTGGGGGACATTCAATGATGAGCTAGTATGGAACAAATATATATGGTATCCTGTCTGGGAATACTATTCAGACAGACACCGTTTATCCAGTTTTTGGTTATGCATTGCATTGAGTTTGGTGTGATGTAATAACACAGGGAACAATGCGCTAATAATATTGTTGACAAATGTGAGGAAATAAATTAATCAAAAGTGGTTCATTCCCACAGGAATCAATTCATAAACACCATCAGTCTTTTAGAACATAATCATTGATAGACATGAGGTCGATCCTGGAAGTAACCAACCAAGTATTGGAAGGAGTGACTAGATTCTCCTTCACACACGATTAGTGGTATTTATCATGATAAGATGAACTGGATGATGAAATGATCCTGTATAATGTATTGTTTGTGGAAAGCATTTTGTGATCTGGAGTGAGTGGTATAATTTACTGGCGTAATGAAAACTGAGGGGGCCTCCCTGCACGGTACACAGAGGGGCCCCCTTCAGGCTCAATCATGAGCTCTCCAGCCAGAGTGCAGAGCCGAGGGGGCCCCCTGGAGCTTCGGGCCCCCCTGCACCACGGGGGCTGCAGGGGCCTGTGTTAGGCCCCTGGTATAATTTGAATGAGGAGTATCTGTCTTTAATATAGCCGCACTATATGGTTGTAGACCAAGAAGTATATGGAGTGATGTATAAATGTGTTGTTGTTTTTTTATATACTTCTTAACCTTTTTAACAGCTGTGTATTCATCTTTGATAATGGACCATGAAACAGTAGAAACGGGGGTGGTATATGGTTAATCAAGTGATTGTGATCAAGTGATGATCTCCCCGTCAACAAGAGGATAACCTTCAAGCTCCTCACCAATGCACACAAGGCACTCCACAACACCGGAGCAGCGTACCTCAACAGCCGACTCAGCTTCTACACCCCCACCCACCAGCTCCGCTCCACCTACTGGGCCCTAGCCACAGTCCCCTGCATCTGAAGAGCGACCTCTGGCGGCAGATTGTTCTCCCACCTCGCCGCCAAGACCTGGAACACCCTCCCCACCCACCTATGGCAGACCCAAGACCTGCTGTCCTTCAGAAGACTCCTCAAGACCTGGCTCTTCGATCAGTAGCAGCATTCCCCACCCGCCTTGAGACCCTCATGGGTAAGTACTGTGCTTTACAAATGCTATGATTGATTGATGATTGTTTGTCACATATTCGAAATGTTATACTCACGCTTATTAAGGGTTTGTGTATATGGGGAGGTTAAATCGACACAATGAACTATGTATTCTCTACAGATATCAAATGTAATGTTGGATGTGTTTCTTATAGTGATTTTTTTTAATTAAGTTTATCAAATTTTAAATCGATTTGGAGAGAGTCAAGTATTTACGTCCTGATGAAGGAGGCATCTTAATAATTCATTACCACCGAAACGCGTTGACGCCAGTTTTTCTCTTGGTTACTTCCAGGAACTACCTCATGTCTATCAGTGATTATGCTCTAAAATACTGATGGTGTTTATGATTTGATTCCTGTGGGAATCAAACGCTTTTGATGAATTAATTTCCTCACATTTGTTTTGTCTCTCCTGAAAGTTTTTATATTTGAATATATGTCATTTTTAGTATATTATGTAATAAAACCTATTTGTGGTTCCTAGTTTATAGGTTTTTTTAAAAATCTTTTTGTAATATACAACTGTCTTTCTTGGGTTTACCTTTAAGGTCTTTTACTATATATATTTCCTGATGTGTATGCATATGTGTGTTTGAATAATATAGTTGTGTTTGCTTGATTTATGGTTGACTAGTGTTGCATCTACAAGAGAGCTTTCTTTTTACATGTATGAATGGTACATCCCCAGCAGAGCTGATGCATTGCTGGTGCTGCATGGATTTGACCCATTGCAAAAGACTTGCATTGTCACTGCAACCCATATCTTGGGAGTGATGCACCACCTACAGAACTACTGCTGCATGACACTCTTCCCAGTGCAAGCTCCTCACATCCCTCAGTGATGGCAGCCTAGTTGATGATGCCAAAACTCCACACCGCAGCTTCACCGCTCATCAGACCTGATACATCGCATCGACTGCACGCCACAAACTCAACACTGGCCTCCACATCACAAGCTCTGTTCACAGGATAGTTGACGCTGATGCATCAGGACCTTGTATAAAAGGCTTCCCGCATCACCACAGCTAGGGGATGGATCTTCGACGGGATTTCACACAACACTCAACAAACAGGATTTAACTTTATTCAGGGGGCCCAACTGTGGCCCTGTAGCTGTCCCGTACTCCATGGTGTTTGGCCTGAACTTTGTGCTCTTTGGTGCTATTTTTCACTATAAGCCTTACAACTCAAGAACTCAAGTGTTGGTCTTGTTTTATTTATTAAAGTCAGTTCTATTTTTCTAACTTGATGTGGGATCTTTATTTGGTGTTTTTACTGTTTGAAGTGCTACACAAATACTTTAGTCATTACCTTCAAGTTAGGCATGACTGCTCTATGCCAAGCTACCAGACGGTGAGCACAGGTTAATTTGAGGTTTGCTTGTCCCTTAACCTTACTAAGACTGCTGTTATTGCTTCACCAGGGCTCACAACCCAGCCAACCAAAAACCCAATTTCTAACATTAGTGATCATCGGTGAGGTTAAGGACTTGTGTTTTTACAGTGTCATACAGTAATTTGGTATACATCATGAGTCCATATCTAAGATCATTTTGAGTTAATTCTCCCTGATTGGCAGTTTTGATTTTGAAACTCATGGCTCAGTTAGCTGAAAGTGCACCTGTGAGTATGGGATTCGAGTGGGCTCACATGGAGCTCTACACTGTAGCCTAGCTCAAAGACTTCTGCAAAGAGTTTGGACTTCCTGCAAAGAGCATCACCAGGAAGGTGGAGTTGCAAAATGTACTGAGGGCTTGGGCAGGAGCTCACCCCATACCTGATGAGACCACAGGAGAGGATGAGGAGATAGAGGAGCAATCTGCAGTGGATTGGGTTGAGTTGATCCCGGGAATTGAGCCATCTGCGAGGGCCGGGAGCAGTGTCTTTTCCCATGGCCTATCCCCAGATGAACCAGTGGAGAGGAGGGAGGAGAGGGAGCTCAAACTGCAGCCTGCATGACTAAGAAAAGAGAAAAGAAAAACAGCCATCAAGGACAATATGATGAAAGAGCCTTGGAAGACAAGACACCTTTACTGGCTCATGTACTGAGTCTAAAAGAGATGGAAATCAAAGAAAGGCAAATTCCAGCAGTGATGGTAGCAGCATACCCGCATTGTCTGAGGGAGAGAAAAAAGTTAGCGCTCCCAAGGATGTGGTGCCCAGTTATGCAGTGGGAGGCAACATAGACACAAGGTTTTCTGCCTACGGAGTAGCCCTGAGTGTGCACAAGGTCCCAGAAGAGCATGGGGGGTGGTCTGCCGAAATACATGCGTACTCTGAGGTTGGACACACTTCTAACAATAGAAGTCAGGGACCAAACCAGGTACACTCCAATGAAAGATATTTTAATTGCAAAGTATGGACTGATCCCTAAAAAAGCACTGCAAAAGATTTAGGGACAACCAGTAGCTCCCCAGCCAGTCTTGGGTAGATGTTGTGGATTACTTCAGCAAGGCACTGAATAGATGGGTGTGGGGAAGCAAAGTGAATGCTTACAATGGGTTATGCAAACTGATTATGAGAGAGCACATGCTCATGCTCAGTATTTGATTTGCATACATGCACCAGCATGTAGTTCACAGTAAGCTGGCTGACCCCAGGATGCAGACCAAGAAGGCACCTGAGAGTGACCCCATGGTTCAGTTTACCCATAGCAGAGTGAGAGGGAGGTTAATAAAGATGACCCAGTCAAGTCCCAGAGTGAAGGGGAGGAAAGGGTTCCTATGCCCAATCTGAGAAACATTAGAGTGGTTCTGGTGGGCAGTGGCCCAGGCACCCCATTTCCAATCCCACCTCTTTGAGTGCTCCCATGCATGGGGATTCTGTCCAAAAAAAACACCCATTGATGGGACCTCTCTGAGAGTGGCCAATATGGCCTTAGAGGTAAGTAAATGTAAATGTAAATGTACATGTATTTATATAGCGCAAATCACTGACCGAGGTCGGTATCTAAGCGCTTGCTTAGGGAACCCGTCCTGGTATTCCCCTGTGAGATAACCCCGGCAGGGTATCCACAAGGTGAAAGCCAGGCATCCCGCCGCGAGGGGCCGCTGTGGAGATTAAGCAAGCTATTGCCCAGAGTCGCAGAGTGTGAACCTGTGAGTCGAGAAGGCACCGGAGCGAGAATTATCGAGTCCGTGGAATTTTATGAGCCCAAGACCCGCCGAGGCGGGGAATTGAACCCTGGTCCAGGGTTGATCTCAGCTTCCGGGTCTGCCGCCTCTAACCCCTGAGCCACACTAATCCCCAGGGGCCGGACCATGATCATCCTTAGATGGGAGATAGACTCAGAGGGTGAGCTGGTGTTACCTAAGGGTGGGAGTCATCACTTTCACCAGGTGAAAGTGAATGGGGTCCATGTCACTGGATCTGAAGGACACCCGGGCTAGTCAGACCATGGTAGTGGAAAGGCTAGTTATCCCAGACCATCATACCAAACAGGTGTGTAGGGTAACTCAGGCCCATGGGCAGGACGTATTCTGTCCTACGGCCCTGGTATCCCTGGAATGGGATGGGGAGGTGTCCCAGAGGAGGGTCATTAGTCTCCAGATGCCCATAGACTGCATTCTGGGGAACGAGTTACCCCGGTGTCAGGAGAACTGAAAGGGGGGTCACAAAGGGTGCCCTGAGAATTCAGATTTCTGGGGATACCACTCCCAAGTGGAGTGTATGGGAGCCCAGATGGAGGGTCAGGATGAGGGAGGATCTACCCCTTCCCCTGTTTAGCCTCACGGTACAGACCCCGGGTTGATTGGCCAGTGCCAGGATACCACCCCTAAAATGTGGGAGGCTGAGAGGAAGTAGGGAGGAAACCCCCTGTGGATACTAACCCCCTGCCCTATGAGACACCTCAGAGCTTAGAAACCCCACGACTGGGAGAGGGGCCTACCCAATATCACCACTTAGAACCTTCACCAAGCAGTGTATGGCCCATGGCCTGGTTCTTGACACTGGCAGCTGTCAGTGACCTCTGTTGGCTGCTGTCCCTAAGGGTAGAGTTTTCCTTGGGTTTGAGATAGAATTCTGATCCAAGGGGTGAAATGGGCAACATCAATTTGTTGGCCATGGTAGTACTATCTGCCTACTGGGATGCATCTGTGATCAAATTAAGGTTAGGTGCTTAACAGATGGGGTTCAGAGGCGAGGAGAAGGGTTCCCTATGGGTCAGTTCAGTGGCACAGAAGAGTGTAGATAGAGTGGTCAAACTGGATTCGGAAAGGAGTAGAACTGACAAGTGACCCTGCAGTAGAGGGCCAATATCTATGTTTATTCGCCTAAGCAGGGAAGTTTATAAAGGTATTGAATAGTCTCCCCTGGCTTTAGGCTAGAGGGGGTCAAGTTGAAAATTGAACATTTTGCAGGGTCACCTGCAAACGTTTTGCCTTCCTCCTCCACTTTTTGCTGAATTTGTTTTTGCTGGCCTTGGAACTCTGAGCACTTTATCACTGCTAACCAGTGCTAAAGTAAATGTGCCCTCTGGTTAAAAGATGGTAACATTGGCTTTTCCCACATTTGCATATTTATTTTACTTATAAATCCCTAGTAAAGTACACTAGATGTGTCCAGGGCCTGTGTAACTTAAATGCTACTAGTAAGCCTGCAGTACTGATTGTGCCACCTACTTAAGTAGACCCTTAACCATGTCTCAGGACTGCCATTGCCATGTTGACATAGCAAAATATAAACCTTTTGCCAGGCCCAAACCTTTCCTTTTCATTCATGGTAGTCACCCTTAAGGTAGGCCCTGTACAACCCAGAGGGCAGTGTGCAATGTATTTAAAAGGCAGGACATATACTTTTAAGTTTTACCTGTCCTGGAATTGAAAAACTCTCAAATTCATTGTTCACTACTGCAAGGCCTATCTCTTGCATTGGATAACATTGGGATTACCTTAATACATTTTAAAAGTGAAATTTCCAATTGGAGAGAGATAAACCCTTCAAGTCTGATGTCTCTTGAATCACAATTTAAAATACAAATTTATGTTGAAATTGTCTTTTAAATTATAATTCAGAAAATGCCATTTCTAGAAAATAGGTATTTTCTTGCTATAGCCACTTTGTGCCTGTAGCCTGTCTCTGATCACATGATTGGGTGTAGTTGGCAACTTGGCTTTCTGTATTGCTCCTAGACAGCCACATACAATGGGAGCTTAGACAGTCTCAATTTATCTCTGGCAGTATGGGAGGTAGGAGCGGGACACAGCCTCACTTACATCTGAATAGGCTGTGCCCTGTCCACATACAAAGGGCTGCATACCCCCTGTATTGAGTCTAGAGCAAGGGCAGGAAGGTAGGACCTCGGTGTACCTCAAAGGCATGTCTATTAGGTCTCCCCCACATCAAAGACACCACTGGGCATAAGTATGGCTCCTCAAATCCCACAAAGACTGTCCACTTCTGGACCTGTGGATACTTTGCCAGGTAGAAGGACTACTGTGCTGCTGAAGGACTGCTACTCTGCTGGATTGCTCCTTTGCTAGACTCCTGCTTTACTGTGCTGACCTTCTGCCTGCTGACCTCTTTCCTGGGTGAGAAGGAATGGACCTGCATGTTTTGAATCCAGAACCCAGAGTGACTCCAAATGCTAGTTTGCTTTTCCTCCTCATCTGAAGCCTCAGGGACCAAACAGACTTCCAACACCTGCATGTGAGCTCTGCCATCTGTAAGTCTACCCTGCCAAGTGGTTCCACCCTAGTGCTGGACCCACAGAAGTGGCTTTAATGTGCTTTCCAGTGGAACTGATGCATCTTCTCTGTTGAGCTGTATATCCCTAAGCAGAACCAATGCATCTCCTTGGTTGAGCGGCGCATCTGTGAGCAGAATTGAAGCATCATCCCTGCTGCAGGGATTGGGCCCTCGCAAAAGACTTGCGACGCCACCGCAACCAACATCGTGGGACTGATACATCACCTTCGGAACCACCGCTGCATGGAGCTCCTCTTGGCTCAAGCTACTTGTATCCCTCATCAATGGCAGCCATGAAGATTAAACTCCTCATCGAAGCTTCACCGCTCATTGGAACTGAGCTGCTCCTCCCATCCTTGACAGCAGACTTCGCATCGCATTGTCAGGGTCCTCAACATTAACACACCAGGACCTCTCACTGCAGCCTTGCCGCATCTCAAAACTGATGCATAGCCTCGGCTACCCCAGGCCTCTTCAACGCGAATCCACACAACACTTCGCAACCAGAATTTCAGGTAATTTGTTCAGTGGGCCTAACTGATTCCCCGTAGCTGGCCTGCACTTTATTGTGATCGGCCTGAACTTGTGACTTTGTCCCGGTCTGGCATGACCAGATAGCCCAATAGCGCTTTATACTTTTTGGCACCATTTTTCACTTTAAACTTTACCAGGCACATGCATCAAAGGATTTTGCGATCGCAAACGGTGCGAATCACAAAAATCGGCCGTTTGCGATTGCAAAAACTGCTTTTGGAATGCATGAAGGGTGAAGGCCCTCGCAATTTGAGAATTCGCAAATATTTGCGAATTCTCAAATTGCGATTGCATTTAAGGAATCACATTTTGCAATTCCTTAAATGCAATGCATGAAACTTTAAAAAATGGTGATTTCGCAATTAGGGGGAGCAAATTACCATGAGGTTGAACCTCATGGTAATTTGCGAAAAGTTAGAAAAATGCACTTTTGTGCATTTTTCAAAGTTTCATGTTGTGCACACACATGCCCTAAGGGCATGTGTGTGCACAACATATGTGCACAGATTGATTTCAGGGGTGCAACAGGGTGTCCTTTGGACACCCCTGCACCCTTGAAATCGCATTCTCAATTTGCGATTCACTAATTGCTAATCGCAAATTGAGAATGTCTTCCCATTCATTCCTATGGCCCTCTAGGCCCATAGGAATGAATGGGGAGGTATTCCTTAATTGCATTTTGCGATTTCTTGATGCATTGCATTTTGCGGTTCCTTAATTGCGATTCCTTATTTTTCGCAATTAAGGAATCGCAAAAAGCAATATTGATGCATGTGCCTGAACAACTCAATAACTCTGAAGTGATTGGATTTTTGTCATTGTGGTCTTGTTCTATTTATTATAGTCGAGTCTATTTTTCGAATCATGATGTGGGATCATTTTGCGTGGTGTTTTCACTCTTTTATTGTTGGAAGAGTATCACAAATAGTTTACACATTGCCTTCAAGTTAAGCGTAACTGCTCTGTGCCAAGCTTCCAGAGGGTGAGCACAGGTTAATTTGGGGTTTGCTTGTGCCTTACCCCGACTAGGATTGTGGTTGTTGCTTGTCCAGAGCTCACACCCCAGCCAACCAATACCTCAATTTCTAACAACTTCTCTCCATAAACCCCTCCATGACCCACTTTAAAGGCTTCCTTAATTCTCCCTAATACTCTTCCCTTCAGTAGTAAGTATTCCCTATCTTCCAGCTACGCCCATGTGTCTCACATTAACTAGTACACATACTTATGTGTGGAGACCTCCTCACTTGGGGTTGAGATCTCCTTATCGTAAAAGATAGGAGAGATGGCTATGGAAACTCCGCACGTAGGTCTGTGAATATCATTGTAACATACTACAAAATGCAGTTTGTGAATAAGCTCCCTTAAATGAAAAAACAAAAATGTATGAATGTGTAATGTAAGCAAATACTGAATTTCTACATGAGCACCTAAAGCAATTGACAGTATTTATAGAATCTGTAAGTTACAGATGCAGCTATTCAGTGCTAAAGAAATGTTTGGTATTAGCAAGCATAGGGCATTATTCAAATGTGTCCAGACGTCACTTGCACATTGACTAAGTTACAACTTTTTGTCAATACGTTTGTGAATTAAGACTTATGCATTTTAATCAATATATTGTCTTTACTTTTATATATCACCTCTAAATCCGCACTGCCTATATCTAACAGTCTAGTTGAAATTGAGATTCTCTTTAAAGAATTCAATTAAACTTTATTTAGATAATATACATTGTTTTATACTGGTGTCTTTCCACCCCATATTTTTTGCCTTTTTATTAGGCTCCCTGCGAGGTTTTCTCTTCTGCTGAGGCTTTCTATAAAGGAAAATGATGTGCCATAGCAGATCTACGTCATCCATACAAATCTATTTTCCTTTATGTTATATCAATCATTTCCCCATGCGATATGGAAAGCAGACTTCGAGAAGACTCCTAGACACAACTCATGAAGTATGAGAACCACAACTTTGGCCACACATCATAGCAGGCTTCACAGTACAGCATGTCTGCGGAATAGTGATAAGATAAAGGGGTTCCATGTGACATTTGCAGTACTCCTGCGTGAGTTTCCTTAAAATGAATGATTCCCCAAAAAGGTATACGTACGATAACACATTTTGGAAACTAACACACTATAGTCACTTTATATTTCAAGCGCAAAGTAATTATGTGTGCCCAACTTCGATTCACCGAGGCAATCTCGTTTCTCAAACATTTTATGTGCATTTTGTATTGAGTTATTAGAATCTCTGTAGGTATTGCAAGTCCCTCGGGACTGCAGGGCGTTTGGTTGATGCGTCTCCAAGATCCCCTCAGCAGTAAAAATATCTTAAGACACAAAGAAAAAAAACAGAAAAGACACAGTTATTCCTAGAGAAAGAAAAGTGATTTTCTTCTCCACGGGAAGATCGTCTGTGCTAAAATAAAACACTCTGGTAACTAGAACTCTAAATAATTGGTGCTTGTCAAGAAGTAATTATAGGTTTCAAATATTACCATTCATTACTGAGCTACTTGTACATTCAATTGCTTGAATTATTTATCCTTTTTGAGGATACCTATAAATACCACTGAATTCATTTGTGTTGTCTTTATCGCAGCCGATTGTCTCAGGCGTTAGAAAATAGGCTTTTATCTGACCCATGTCTAGATCCTCTACCAAAGGTGTTATTGACAAAACATTTCTTAAAAATTGAATTTAAGTGGACAGCTCTTGCATTAGCTGTCTTTCTGTCAAGCTTACTTCTATGGATTTTTTGAATAAAGAACATGAGTAACTGAACTTTTTTGTTTATTTGTGATGTCCAACCACCACTAATATTGGAGAATCTCTGTTTATTGAGAAACAATCAGGAGACCTATTAGTCTGCCTTTGTATACATGTATGTTAGGAATGTGCTAGATTTGACCCTCTTGCTTCAGCTCTTGCATTATTATTGCAAGCATATTTTTTTCCTGCCTGATCGACTCAGAGAATGTCTTGATCAGAGCTCTTTTTATTCAAACCAGAGCTCAAACTGATTGGACATCCACTTCTCACGACCGCTCATAATTAACGATGGTCCAGTGTCTCAGGGTTCAGAATTACCAGGTCTGCAGAACCTGGATGCAATAATTCCAGGTCCAGATACACTGAGTTCAGTTTCACCAGGTGAGGATGTGCAACCTGTGAAATGCTGCAGTGACAGGGCTATGGATAGGAGGAGAGGGAATCTCATGCAGCACGATGTGGGAGCAAACAACGCTTGTCTCTCCCCACTGCCCCTCTGAGGAAGGGCAGCCCTGGCCATTGCAAGGGTTCAGGGTTCACCCAATTGTAGTGTCCTGCTGCCACCTGGTTTTAACCCACACTGTCACCCATCCATCAGAGGCGTCACCGGTCATGTGACCCTGCTAATAAAAGGGGCCGGGCACACGTGCCCTGGGCCAGTTACCAGTACTGCACCTACTAGGTCCACGTCCATTAGTCCTAACCATGTGGACTTAGCGCCCACTACTTTACAACAACCATAGCACAACATGGGGGAAGCAGAAAATGCTCTGTTCCGCTTCAGTCAATCTTTCCCTCACCACCAGATCCCCATACCACTTCTCACTGGCCTTCAATTGACAACTTCCGATTGCTCTGACAAGGGGTTTAGTGTCAAAAGAATTGTCAGCAAAATCAGGAAAAACACGCAGAAAAGGACCCTGCATTTCCAAATCCACATGGTCATTCTTCCCTGGAACAAAATCTTTAATGAGTGCCTAAGTGTCGAACTTGACGCAGTTCTTAAAAGATTACAGTTTGTAAAGATGTTGGTTTTGAGCTCCTCTCACCTGCTCATCAATATTTTCTTTTTTAGATTAGGGAGAATTGTTTGATAGAGGTTTGCCACTTTACAATCTCTTATGGTTTGTTCCACTATGCTTAACGCAATGCGCTACCAAGTGTGTAGAATGACATTGTGTCCCTGAGATCCAGGTTGTCCCAGATGATAGTGGCATAGAGAAACAGCCTGGACATCATTGGCTATTTCATCCACTCTTGTACACATTGGAAATAGGTCCCAATGTGAGACCCCCGTACCTTTGACTGAGTTAAGAAAGTTAAGAAAATATTGTGCTTATGCCACAAACTTTTTTCGAACTAGAGTGAAGACACCGATGGGTATCCATTAAATGTTCTGAAAAGGTTTTATATTCAGCATAACCATGGCAAATATACCTTTAGGCAAACATTTACGTAGATGCAATGACACATGAGCGGGTGGTTAAACTCTAACCTCATATGTACATTTTCTTCTGAAGAACAGTTCGGTTTCTTTTCCAGTCTGCTAAAGGTAAGAAAAGTGAACAAAAGAGTTCTACATTTGTGCACAACTTTCTATAGCACTGCATATGGATAAGTGAATTTGTTGAAGATGGACTTCATTCACTTTGTCAAGTTTTCTTTTTTTTAAATGTTACCAATTTGATGACTAAGGCAGAATTTTTAAACCTAGGATGGCGTGATCCTATATATATATATATATATATATTTATATATATATATATATATATATATATATATATATATATATATATATATATATGTGTGTGTGTATATATAGAATATATATATATTTCTTTTTTGCTTGATTATCAAAAATCATTGCAATTAAAAACAAAATCATGAATAAAAACAAATCCAGTATTCACTAATTGATATACAACTGTGCACACATAAAATGAAGGTTGTTTCTATAGTAACATGTTGCAGTAGAACGTTGATATCACAATTGCACTTCTTTTGTCACATTTGTTAAAAATTCATGAATCAAATAACATATGATAGTAGTATTCCCAGGGATTTACAATAAAAATTAAAGACATATTTTGACATCGTGCAAATAACTATAAAGTGTCAAAGTGCAAAAATTGTAGATATTATAAGTATATATATATATATTCACTGAAAAAACCATAGGTTATAGACCATATATAGTTAGGAATTAGCATTTAAAAAACCTTATTTTACTCACACAAAACCATTGAAATTCCATATATAGTTAGTTGCACTAACTATATATCGCGCACCCGCAATCCACTGCTGATGATGTCACATATTACATCATTCATGACATGGTCAGTGACATCACTGATGACATCACTGATGACATCTCAAATGACATCACTGATGACATCATCCAGTGACTGTGTGTTTCTGAAAAGTTTAAATATGTTTTACATATTGAAGAATGAGTAGATGTAGAAGTGTCTGGATGAAGGATTTAGTAGGTGCGTGACTGACTGTATGAGTGAGTGATTAAATGTGTCTCACTGAGTGCATGGGTTAGTGACTAAACTGTCTTAATTTGTGCATCATTATGTCTGTTGTTCTGTAAACTGCTGCATGTGTTGGTCAGTAGCTATATGAGTAACTATATGGGTTATTGATTGATTGCCCAAGTATTTGTATGGGAGACTGAGTGTGTGTGTGGCTGGCTGGGAGGTGTGTGACTCTGTGCAGATCAATGTGTACTTGTATCAATGATTGTGTAAGAGAGTAAGTATGTGTTAGTATATGTTTCAAATTGTAAGGTGCTCTATGTTTAACTGTATAGATTAGAAAATGGAAGTGTGATTGATTATTTACAGGACTGACTAGGTGTGTGAGTAACTCCATGGATGAGTGACAGAGTGTGAGAGTCTGTATAGGTGTATGAGTGCATATGATAGTGTTGTAAAGATGAGTGATTGTATGTATGAATGATTGTATGGGTAAATGAGTGAATGTGTGTGTAAACATAGGAATCACTGAGTGCGTATGTAGTAACTAGTATTGGTGTGTCAATGGTTTCAAAAATTATACTCTGTATTTAACACTGGGTGTAACAGAGGTTATATTAAAGTGTGAGGAGATGCATTGTATTGTCACATGAATGATATCATCAGTGATGTGGTCATTGATGTCAAATGAGATGTCATCAGTGATGTCATTTGAGATGTCATCAGTGATGTCATTTGAGATGTTATCAGTGATGTCATTTGAGATGTCATCAGTGATGTCATCAGTGATGTCATTTGAGATGTCATCAGTGATGTCATCAGTGATGTCACTGACCATGTCATGAATGATGTAATATGTGACATCATCAGCAGTGGATTGCGGGTGCGCGATATATAGTTAGTGCAACTAACTATATATGGAATTTCAATGGTTTTGTGTGAGTAAAATAAGGTTTTTTAAATGCTAATTCCTAACTATATATGGTCTATAACCTATGGTTTTTTCAGTGAATTTTCAAGGTTTTGTAAATGCTAATTCCTAACTATATATGGTCTATAACCTATGGTTTTTTTAGTGAATTTCAATGGTTTTTTAATAGCAAATATCATAAGCTGTCGAATGTCAAGTACGTGGTAAGTGAAAACATTTTCGTGTTTATGCACACTGATCTGCTTTGAATGGTGCCCCCCCCCCTCATTTCTATTAGGAGTACTCTCTCTTTGCACATAGTGAAGGGTAGTTAACGCAGGCCTTTGCCCCCGTTGTAATACGTCGTGCCTGCTTCTCTCTCCATTTGATTGATTGTTATCCAAGTATTTACTGTTTTAGAATTGGTTCTCTTTGGTTCATTCTCTATTTACAAACAAACACAGAGTCGCAATACTCTGTTTAGTCTTTGCAGATAACGAAAAATCGTGTAAAAAAAAAAGAAAAGGAATCGAGCAAAATCAGTAGGCCACTAATGGGATCTCTTTTTGACCTCGCTAAAATAGAAACATTAGGAACAACCCCTCATGACAAATACAAAACTAGTGAGATGAACTGAACTCCACACAATGATGGCTGCAAAACAGCTCGGCTCCGCCACCCACCCCGCCCAAAATAACGATAAAGAGCGGCTGCCATGATTGGTTGCGGAATGGCCACGACGGAGCTACGAAATGGTGCTGCTCTGATGCTAACCCCAGCTTCAGTCTGAAACATCCAGAAACACTGTAGACTACCAATTCGATCAGTTCCGGTAGCGCCCCAATGTAACCCGGTAGAGAAGAACTAGCCCTCCCCTCTTTGACTGATGGTTCTTGTTGCCTGTCCCTTCTGTTGTCATTTAACAGAACTATTTAGCCTGCTGAAAGGGGTTGTGTTCCGACCGCTGGTTGGTGGAGACATTTTGACTATATTCTGGACCTGCGTTGTCGCGTAATGCGTCATATGACGCGCCGCGTTAGCGCATCCGGAAGTCATCCGGGGCGCGATGCGCAGCGCGTAACGTAAGCATAACAAGTCATGTGACTTGTTAATAAAACTTTTCATTGGTTCATTTTACTTTTCTTATTCTAATGATGAAAGGCTTGGTCATATGACCTAAAAATTACGCTTTTTATTACTTCCGAACATTATTTGTTCTTAAATATATGTTATAATGTTCCAGGTTAATGTACTTTCCCGGAAAATTTACAACTGTCCTGCAAGTAAAATATATTATTTTTTCGAGAAAAAGAGCGTTTCTTCGTCCCATGACGGAGCCGTTGAGCAAAAGAGGGTCGACCTGCTGTCTTAGTCGCCGATACGCCTGAATATGAGATTCTTATCGATCACTTTATGTTGCAGGAGTAGAAAACACAACAGCCCTTGACCATTTATCTTTACTGCGTTCCTTCGTATTATACCTTTTACCCTTCATGTAATTGGTCTGCTTTATTTCACTTGCCTTTTAATGATTCTAAAACAGTGACTATTATTAAAAACTTTACCAATGTATATACTACTACCATGTTTTCTTTTAAAAACCTTTATTGTGAAAATTTCATTATACAAATACGAGCCTATAACCACGTGGGCCGGCAACGGAGCAAACTGTAATCGTATATGATGAGTAGACATTTACACTGTAGAGGAACGTAACGGGCGGGCCATTAGGTTGCAAGAACTAAGGTTTCTAACAGTTACGGAATCGGTGGACGTACATTTTATAATTAAAATACGACAGGGCCAGTTACAATAAAATTATCTAGATATACATTTGCGGGCAAGTACCATGGGTGACGTTAATTCGAACTTTCAATAGTACAGTAATCAATAACACATCAGAACTTAATATCAATAGGGATGTCGAAATATTCAATCAATTCTCGTCCCCGCCCGCCATGTGCTTCAAAACTGCATACGTATCTCGTGATTTCAAGGTTCTGCAACCAGTGCACAACAAGGAGTTACGAGTCCCATTTATTCCGGCGCCATTTTGGGCGAGGACGGGCAGGTCCAGGATATAGTCAAAATGTCTCTACCAACCATCGACTATGATGATGTTCATATGCTGTATTTATTAGAGTAACACTCATCTGTCCACATGAAATTAATTTGCCACAATCTAAACATGTCATTTTAATCTTTCCAAAGTTCTTCTAAATATTTGGGACCGTTTCCCTTGCCTCTGATGCTGTCAGTGCCACTTCTTTGATGAATGTACTAGCAGGTCAGGGGTTCTCCTCCAAATCTCTCTTTTATGCAGCACTATAATTAATTGGTGCCACCTCTCCATATGATGATGCATGGTATAGTTACCATAACTATATTTTTTTTCGGTTCCTCTGGAGAGTTCATCGTGGCAGATGAAGCGTGTAACGTACCGGGCATTTACCTTTTTTTGCATGTACAGGAAAGGAAAAAAAAATCGAGCGTCCGAGTTCTAAGGTGTCCCAGGGCCATTTTAGTGGACCAGGCCCAAATCCAAAGAACAGGCCGCCATTTTGAGAGTCCTGTTGCAGCCGCCTGTCGCTGTAGCATCAAGAGCAGCCGAAACTCAGCTGAATGGCAACTGAAACGGTAAAGGGGCGCCCCACTACAGCAGACGAGCCTCCACCTAGGAAGGCCCGTTCACGCCGCCTCCCCCCCCCCCTTCGGGCACCCCACGCCGTTATTCGGAGCAGTATTGTAGGATGGCCACACCAGTGCGGCAACTTGCTAGACATCACCTCGGTGGTAACCGAATCTCAGCGCCTTGTGGTGTCTTCTATTCAGAAAACATTGTTGTGCTGCCTTCGACCTATTCGCCGCAAGTGCGCACGCAACTCAGCTGCATAGCTTGCTAAACACCACCTCGGTGCTAACCGAATCTCAGCGCCTTGTGGTCTCTTCTATTCCAAAAATATTGTTGCGCTGCCTTTGGCCCCATTCGCACATCGGTCCGCTACTGCCGCCATCTCACAGGCCAACGGGGCGCCCCACGCCGACTTTCAGCATTGTAGGATGGCCACACCAGTGCACCTTCCTAGACACCACCTCGGTGCCATCCGGATCTTGGCATCTCAGCGCCTTGTGGTGTCTTCTATTCAGAAAATATTCTTGCGCTACCTTTGCCCCATTCACACATCGGTCCACTACTGACGCCATCTCACAGGCTAATGGGGCGCCCCACGCCGAGTTTCAGCATTGCAGGATGACCACACCAGTACAGCAACTTGCTAGACATCACCTCGGTGCCATCCGGATCTCGGCGCCCACTGCAGATGAAGTGCCTCTCAACTATGAAACCACCACGGTGACATCCGGATCTTGGCGCCTTGTGCTGGTTCCGGCCTATTCACACATCGGTCCGCTACTGACGCCATCTCACAGGCTAATGGGGCGCCCCACGCCGAGTTTCAGCATTGTAGGATGACCACACCAGTACAGCAACTTGCTAGACATCACCTCGGTGCCATCCGGATCTTGGCATCTCAACGCCTAGTGGTATCTTCCATACAGAAATATTGTTGCGCTGCCTTTGGCCCCATTCGCACATCGGTCCGCTACTGACGCCATCTCACAGGCCAACGGGGCGCCCCACGCCGACTTTCAACATTGTAGGATGGCCACACCAGTGCGGCAACTTACTAGACAGCACCTCGGTGCCATCCGGATCTTGGCGCGTTGTGCTGCCTTCGGCCTATTCGCACATCGGTCCGCTACTGACGCAAACTCACAGGCCAACGGGGCGCCCCACGCCGACTTTCAGCATTGTAGGATGGCCACACCAGTGCTGCAACTTGCTGGACACCACCTCGGTGCCATCCGGATCTTGGCGCGTTGTGTTGCCTTCGGCCTATTCGCACATCGGTCCGCTACTGACGCCGCCTCACGTGCCAACGTATTTTTTCCGCATTTTATACCCTATGCCGCATAACAGGTCATGTGACTTGTTTATAAAACTTTTCATTGGTTCATTTTACTTTTGGTTTCCTAATGATGGAAGGCTTGATCATATGACCTAAAAACAACACTTTTCATTGGATGAAAACTTTTTTTTTTTCCCAAACGATGAAAGCCCCACCTTGTTTCTGGATGTTTCAGACTGAAGCTGGCGTCAGCATGAGAGCACCACCATCTCGTGGCTCCGTCGTGGTCATTCCGCGAGCAATCATGGCAGCCGCTCCCCACCGGAAGCCTACAGGAGTCGGGGGCCCCCAAAACTTTTGATGAATCCTCAAGGCGGAGGGGACGCTTTCGAGAATGGGGTCCAAGACCTAGCAGACAAGCGTCCGATTTCCAAGGTGTCCCAGGGCCATTTCAGTGGACCAGGCCCAAAAAGGAAACAGCCTGCCGCCATTTTGAGAGTCCTGTGCCGCCTATCGCTGCACCGCAAGAGTGGGCGCAACTCAGCTGAATTGCGGCTTTTGACACAGTGGACCAAAAGCGGACGGAATGGCAACTGAAACGGTAAAGGGGCGCCCCACTACAACAGACGAGACTCCACCTGGAGAGGCCCGTTCACGCCGCCTCCCCCGGGGCACCCCACGCCGTTATTCGGAGCAGCATTGTAGGATACCAAAACCAGTGCGGCAACTTACTGGACATCACCTTGGTGCCATCGTTCTGCTGCCTTGGAACTATTCGCACAACAGTTTGCTACTGATGACCCACCCCCCGCGACGCCCCACGCCAGAAATCTGGACGTTGTGCTGCGTTGGGACTATTCGCACAGCCGACCGCTACTTCGTTGTTTTTCCCTAAAAATGTTTATATGTTATTACTGTTTTTGTTTTCTTATATATATTTATAAGTTATTAAAGTTTTATAATCTTACTACTTTGTTGGAGTGCTATATATTTTTAATGTGACACATAATTGTAAAAACTTTGATGTACAAAGAGTCATCCCTGGAATCTTCCGCTTCAGGCTCGGTCCCCTCCCCAATCACAATACAGGATGGTTTTCAGATAATAGGAACGCGTCTGCTGTGACGGATCTCATCGAGTGTGGGCCTTGATCTACTATAACTCCTTTGAAGAGGGGTGATTCTTTACAGCTGGGGCCATAAACTACATCTGCAGGGCTAGCTGATACCCTAGGACCGGCCTGGACAATCGGACACAGAGGAAAAGGAGTGTCAGAGGGTGCGGTAGTGAATAGGGCGAAAGGGAGGTGTCGGGCGGGCACAGGGTGTGATTCTCAGGGAAGAGCAGCGCAGATGGGGGGTGGTTTATTACCCATGCATAAGACAGAGAGCGGGGGTGACCACTGCCTGGGGGAGATGCTTGCGAGGGTGGGGAGCCATGCTAAGGATCGACAGCGTGCACAGAGTGGGTCTGGTCAAGGCATCTAAAATGACTGCCGTGCACGACAAAAGTGTGGCATTTGAAAAAAGGCAAGATGGCGCAGACAATGTTTTTCAACACTTCCTGATTTCCTTCGAATCGAACGTTAACAGACGTTGGGGCATATTACCAAAGTTAAGCAATATTTATCCCTAACGATGCTTAGCAACGATTTTTTTACCGCTAAGCATCGTCAGAAATTATCGCAGATAAACCTTGCTATTATCAAGGTTTATCGCAAATACGATAAAAAACGACCGCAATGCATTAATATCGCTGAAAACTCAGCGATATTCATGCATTACCGAGCTAATGCTCTTAGCCATGTTATCCACCTCCCATTGGATAACATGGCTAAGAACTGCTCAGGGCAGGTGCTAGCTTTTGGAGATATTCGCGCTTATCGCGAATATTTCCAAAAGTTGATAATAGGAGATAGCGATGTTAGCGACTGTTTCCAGTCGCTAACATCTTGGCATGCCCACTTTGCATGTCATTAGTGATAAATATCACTCACATGCAAAGTGGGGCCCAAGATGGTCGCTATCTCCTACTAGCCGTCGCTAACTGGTGTTAGCAACAGCTAGGTAATACAGATATAATTTTATCTCCGGGAAGCAGAGCGCTGTTACAGATATATATCTTGTTTTTGAACGTTAATTTCTCAAAATCCACTGAAGCACATATATTGAGACCTAGCAAAGGCACATCGAGCTACCAGTCCCTACAATTTTGCCAAGTTTCGTGCAAATCCATTCAGCCGTTCGATTATTATTATTATTATTTTTTTTGCCCCGCGGGGCCCTTTTAAAACCTCCACATCAAACCTAAGAGGTCAAGGAGGATCTACTATGCCCCCTTATGGTCATTTGCCCCTTCGCTTTGGCCTCCTCTTGTCTCTCGATCCTACCGAGAGACAAGATGGCGGCCGCTACGGACTGTTTGCAATGTTTACAGACGCCGGAGAACCAATCAGCTTCGCAAACCTCCGTTACGCGAAGCGGAGCGCTGTTACAGATATATATCTTTTTTTGAACGTTAATTTCTCAAAATCCACTGGAGCACATATATTGAGACCTAGCAAAGGCACATCGGGCTACCAGTCCCTAATATTTTACCAAGTTTCGTGCAAATCCATTCAGTCGTTCGATTATTATTATTATATTTTTTTTTTTGCCCCGCGGGGCCCTTTTAAAACCTCCACATCAAACCTAGGGGGTCAGCGAGGATCTACTATGCCCCCTTATGGTCATTTGCCCCTTCGCTTTGGCCTCCTCTTGTCTCTCGATCCTACCGAGAGACAAGATGGCGGCCGCTACGGACTGTTTGGAATGTTCACAGACGCCGGAGAACCAATCAGCTTCGCTTCACAAAGCTCCGTACCGCGAAAAGTCCGCGAACCGGAGCGCTGCCCGGTCCGCTGTTACAGATATATATCTTTTTTTGAACGTTAATTTCTCAAAATCCACTGGAGCACATATATTGAGACCTAGCAAAGGCACATCGGGCTACCAGTCCCTACAATTTTGCCAAGTTTCGTGCAAATCCATTCAGCCGTTCGGGCTAAAAGTGAGGCCAACCGCCCTATGGAAAACTCAATGTTAAAAACAAGTTTTGGGACCCCCTTTTTTCTCGGCCCCCCCTTGACAAACTCCCCCCAAATTTTCAAGGGCTGCTCAGAAACAAAATGTGCCATTTTCCTGAAAATTTCAGCCAATTCCGTCCACAAACGCCAAAGTTATTAGACATAGAATTTTCAAAAATCCCATAGAGAAAAAATCCTAACTATATATACCTACTGGCGACCGCCAGTAGGTAATTCATTGAAAAAACTATAGGTTTCTGGTACGTTATAATTAGGAATTAGCATTTAAAAAACTTTAGACATTCACTAAAAAAAATATAGGTTTCAGGGATGTTATAGTTAGTTGAACATTTGACTCTTATAAAACCAGAGAAATTTGCCTGTTATAGTTAGTTGAGCTTACTATAACTCGCGTGTCCGCAATGCCCTGCTGATGATGTCACATATTACATCACTCATGACATAGTCAGTGACATCACTGATGACACCAACCTGGCAATCAACACAGGCTCTAAATTGTGAGCCCTACAGCCCTTCTTCTACGAAAGCGATCCTTGAGGTGTACACTATCCTGCAATCAAAACTCCATCTGAATTGTGAGCACTGCTGCCCGTAGTGTTTTCTCACACAACAATGACAGCAGGTAAGCAGAGCGGCCTGGGTGCACAGGGCCTCCAATTGAGCACAGTGTGGCGGAATGGGTGGGGTGCATCACCCTGGCTGCACCGGTGCGAACAAACGAGGTTTACCGTGCTCAATGATGTGATCTCTGACCACATTCACTCTCATCTCTGTCTCATTTTAAAGACCTGCTGGATCGTACTGCAGGCCTGAGCCAGCAGGCAGCGCTGCCCTACAGACACCTCTTGAGCGCGATGCTGCGGTAGGGGTGGTATGCATCAGCCAGAGTGCACACGTGTGAATAAGCGATATTGCAATGTGTAATGAAGTGATCTCTGACCTCATTCAGTCACATCTCTGTCTCATTTTAAAGACCTGCTGTACCATACTGTAAGCCTGAGCCTACGGTTAGCGCTGCCCTACAGACACCTGTTGAGCGCGATGCTGCGGGAGGGATGGGGTGCATCACCCTGAATGCACACGTGCGAAAAAGCGATGTTGCCCTGCGTAATGATGTGATCTCTGACCTCATTCAGTAACATCTGTCTCATTTTAAGGACCTGCTGGACCGTACTGTACAATACTACGAATGGTAAATGATACCGAGACCATACCAATATGCAACCTCTCAAAACTTCAACTATTGGAGGCTGAAGTAGCATTACATACAGCAGGGCTCTCTTTTGTACCCACTAAAAAGAACAATCTGTTTCAAACAAAGCCAGAGCTATATAAATTATTTGGCTCTGTACGATTGAAGAATTTCTTTGCTAATAAGACCGTGCCCCAAAGCAATGACACCATTGGGTTGCACAATCGTTCAACATTTTTTCCAACTAATCTGATGGTAGCTAAAGAAATAGTTACCTTCAAGAATGCTATCATCACTGAAATTGACAATCTTTTTAAGAAAATCTTCTTTGTTAAACACAATCTTACTAAAGAAGAACAAATGGCACTCAAACAGCTGCAGGCGTTACCTGATACCATCAATAAGCCTGCAGAAAAGGGCAGTGGAATTGTCCTTTGGGATGAGGAAGCATATAAGACTGAAATATTGAAACAGCTGTCAGTTGAGTCCCAATATAAAAAACTGCCTAATAACCCAACTAGCGTCTGGAAATACTGATTGCCAATCTAAGCAAAATGGGTTTGGATGGAGGATGGCTTAATGAAAAAGAGGCAGCGTTTTTTAATCAATAAGTCACCAACTGTGCCGGTTATCTACATCCTACCAAAAGTGCATAGAAACGCTGCTCTGCCCCCTGGTAGACCGATTGTATCGGGACGTAATTTTATTTTAAAACCTTTAGCCCAGTACACGGACTTTTTCATCCGTCCGTTTGCTACTGAGGCTGACACCTATATAAGGGACACCACAGCGGTCATCAATGTGGTTGAGAATCATTCTTTTGACCCTTTGTGTAAACTCTTGGTGTCTATGGACATCGAGAGTTTATACACCAATATTTCACAGCTGGAAGTCTTAGGAATAATAGAACATCTACTTAATGAGAGACCAAGACCTTATGCTGTACCAATAGAGTTCATTGTAGAGTGCATCAAGATCTCATTATGTGAAAACTTCTTTTTGTGTGAGGAAACATTTTATCAACAACTAAAGGATGTCGCGATGGGGGCTGTTTATGCCCCCGATATAGCAAGTATTTATGTCTCTGACTTTAAAAAGGATTCATCTACGATGCATTGAATCCTTTCTCAGCCAACTTGGGATGTTGGCTGCGTTATATAGATTATGTCTTTTTGATTTGGAAAGGCAACCAAGAGCTTCTGGCTGACTTTCACAACTGGATCAATTCCAGAAATCCAAATTTGAAGTTCACATTATCTTCTGACAATCAGAGTATGGAATTCCTAGACATCTCAATCAAGGTTGGTGTGGATTACATGCTCTATGCCACCTTATTCACAAAGCCGACAGCAAGAATCAACCTTATAAAATACGATAGTCATCATCCACAGGCACTAAGAGATGGTCTCCCCTTTGGGCAATTTCTCCGCTTGCGAGGGTATCCTATATAAACTACTAAAAAGATCCCTCAAAAGAGCATGGTACAATGATCGCGATGCCTTGCTAGAGGTCAAATCCAAGACCCCACAACCACATCTGGTATGTGTGACCACGTTTGGGACAGCCACAAATCACATCAAAAAATAGTGAAAAAACACTGGTCCCTTTTAGCCTCCCTGCCTGAATTGGTCGAACAACCGTTGTTTTCTTTTAAAAGGGGCTCTAACCTTAAAGATCGACTAGTCCATGCGTACAAACTGCCACAACAAAATGTAGTTGATAACATGAGTGTAGTGTATTGGGTTTGTTTTTAGAATTATCGTTCTGTAAGAACACTCCGATGTAGTATAACATCGGTGTGTTCTGAAACGACAGTTGATGGAGTATTGGTGGAGCTGTAGCTGCCCTGCTCTGATGGTCCAGTTGAATTTACAATAAACATCAGATTTACCTGAATTTCGATGCGTCTGACTGTGATTACGACACGCTTTTGATGGTGATGAGGTCTGGACCATCAACACGAACCCACGGAGTCTCTTCTACCCGATTTTAAAGAAAGTGGTGTTTTCCAGGTGAAGTTCGGCATTTTTACCCTGCGCATGATGGAACAAGTAAGGAGAAGAGAGCGGTTCAAGTATTCAACTAAGATTGCCTAAACGCAGCTGTTTTAGCTAAAAGGAGCAGGGCGGGAAGCTTAAAAGATTTTATCTGAACTTTGGAACGCATGCAGGATACTTTGCGTTCCAGCAACTGTCTAGTCGACGCATTTGTTGCCAGAAGTGTGTTGACGTAAGAGCACTCCTGCGTGCGTTTGCGTTCCATTCTTGAAACGCACAGACATTGCTACGTACGTCATAAAGCTTCACTAGCAAGTGGGGATGAGTGAACGTTGGCATTTCTTGCTGGAAACAAAATAGAATACGTAATAAAGGGAGTGGCAGTAATATTATTAAAAAACTAGTACATCAAGCTTTTGCTAATCTGATGCGCAAATTCAACGCTGATGTGCACGACAAAGGTGGCAATTCAACGCTGATGTGCACAGCAATTAGCCAGTTTGTGTAATCTCATCTAGTGCACATCCAACATGTCTTTTTAATGCTGATGTTCACAGCAAAGAAGCAGCATATCTTCCTGTATAATACTTCCACCTTGTGGATTGTTTTAAATTGTTCTCTCTCTGAAATTTGTATTAGTTGTTATTGTTAATATTGTTTTTTAAGAAAAAAGAGAACATTTAGAGTGTAACTCCTCCTTCACCTTTCTTGGAAACACCAGGTGATCCTCCCATAAAGTGGAGACAATGGTACAATGGTTTCGAAACTTATCTGGGAGCCATTGGTGTGGCAAGGTTTAGGCCTGAAAGGAGAAAATACCTCCTTTTATATTCTCTGGCTTATGAAGGCAGGGAGGTTTTAAAGCATCTTCGTGCAATTCCCGTTGATGAAAACAATCCTCTTGATGAGTATCAGGAAACTTTGAAAAAATTGCAAACTAGATTTGATGTTCAACCCAACCTGGTAATGCTCCGTCACAATTTTTTTTGAGATAACAACAGTCTGACGAAGATGTAGACACTTATATAACTGCACTCAGACGTTTGATGGCTGATTGTCAATTTGAACATTTTTCAGAACGTGACCCGTTTATTCGTCATGGTTCTGATAAGAACATAAAACAGAAACTTTTATCTCTGGGAAATCCTACTTTGGAGGAGTCCATTAAGGTTGCTAAGAGTATTGAGACGTCCCAACTTTCTGCTAAAGAACTGGAGGAGAAAAAAAATGAACCGTGTCTGCTGTTAAGTTAAAGGACACTAAAAGCATTGAAAACAAAGGTTATGAAAAACAAAATTCATGAAACAATCAAAACTCATTTTTCTCAAAGAAAAATATTTGTTTCCGGTGTGGTTATAAACCACATTATGGAGGTGCTAAGTGCCCCGCACAGTTAGTAACATGTAAAATTTGTAACAAAGTAGGACACTTTGCAAAGGTTTGTCAGACTGGTAAAATGTTCTCACGTTTCAAACCTGTACAGGTAAAATGTGTCATGGAACAGTCTATTCAAGATGAAGAGGAAGCTTGTCTGACTAGGGATTTAAGCAATATGGTAGTGGTTGTAAGAGATGATGGTGTTATTGTGGGGAAACCAGATTTGTGTGTACATCCTTATGTTAACATTCTAGTAGGGGATCAGATACTACGTTTGTTGGTTGATTCTGGTGCACAAATCTCTATGATTACTTTGAATTTGTATGGTGCAACGTGGCCTTGCAGACCTTTGTTGCCTTCTGATCGAAAAGCTGTATCCTATGAGGGACGTGAAATTGATTTGTCCGGTTATATTGAAGACATTCTTGAATACAAGGGTAGGAGGATTGCTGGGAAAATTTACATGGCACACAAGGGATTAAACATTTTAGGATGGTTCCATCAAGGTTTATTTGGGATGGTACTTAAACCAGGAACTAAAAATCAAGTTTTAGCAGTTAGATAACATCCCGATCTTGAAGGTTTGGTGAGTGAATTTCCCCATGTGTTTTCAGGGGAGTTGGGGAAAATAAAAGATTTCCAACATGAGATCATTGTGAAAGAGGGAGCATGTCCTATAAAACATAAATTGAGAAATGTGCCATTCAGTATCAGACAGGATTTAGAGAAAGAATTAGATTCCTTGTGTGCTAAGGGGATAATTGAACATGAAGAATCTTGGTTATGGTTGTCTCCTTTAGTTGTTGCACGGAAACAATATGGGGAGCTGAGAGTTTGTGTGGATCTTCGTTGCTTGAACAGGGAAATATGGGTGGATTCTCATCCCCTTCCTAACATGAACGAAATGTTAGCCACCCTTAAAGATGCCAAAGATTTTACCAAACTAGACCTAGCGTCAGCTTATCATCAAGTTGAACTAGCTCAGCAGTCAAGACTTCTTACTGCTTTTGTTTCACCCTTTGGCACGTTTCAATATGTATGAATTTCTTTCGGGTTGGCCTCAGCGGCATCAGTTTTTCAGCGATTAATGTCGCAAATTTTGAAGGGCATTGATGGTTTGTCTGTTTTTCAGGAGGATGTTTTGATTTTTGCCCCTGACAATGTTACTCATGATAACATCTTAAAAAAAGTACTTTCCAGATTTCAAACATCAGGTGTGGTTTTGCGCAGAGACAAATGTGTTTTTAGAATGGGAGAAGTTGAATACTTGGGACATTTAGTTAATGAAAAGGGTATTTTTCCAAAAACGAGTCTTGTTGACTCCATTGTCAAATCTATTCCTCCTTCCGATAAAGGTACGTTGAAGTCTTTTCTAGGGATGTGTGAGTTTTATTCTCGCTTTATTGCAGATTTTGCAACCATGTTAAGACCGTTATCCCAAATGTTGATGAAAGGAGTGAGTTTTGAATTGAACAAAGATTGTCAGGAGGTGTTTGAGTGGGTCAAACAACAATTAGTCTCTCCAAGAGTTCTTAAACATTATGATCCCTCTCTTACTTGCACACTTACAGTAGATGCAAGCAATGTAAGGTTAGGAGCAGTTCTTTCCCAAAAGAAAGGAAATGAAGTCAGGACTATAGGTTATGAAATTATGTGTTCCGTAATTGAAAAGGATTTAACGTTTATCTTCAAAACTTCTCCAGTTTGATTTTTCAGCAGAGTATATTCCAGGACCTAAAAATGGTTGTGCAGACTATTTATCTCGTTCTTCTGACACTGTGGAAAATCAACTTGACATCATACAAGAGGATGAGGAAGATTTTATTGTTGCAGCTGTGGATGTTCCACATTTATGTGCTGTGTCAGAGGAAGATTGGCATAGTGCTCTTAAAGATGATTGTTCGTTAGTTCAAGTTATGAAATTTGTTGAGAAGGGTTGGCCTAAAGAAAGGAATTTGGCTTTTGATTTCAAAACTTTTCTGCAGGTGGCAGATGAACTTACTATTGAGGATGGGCTTCTACTTAGAGGTGACAAACTCGTACCTCCTCTTTTGTTGAGAGCGGGTTTGGTAAAAAATGCACATGAAGGCCATCTTGGTGCAACGTTGACTAAAAAAAGGCTACGTTTGTCGTTTTGGTGGCCGTCTATGGACAATCTTGTGGATGAGTTTGTCAAATCCTGTGTTATTTGCTCGGGGTGTGACAAAGCTGTCAAACTACGTGCTTCTCCCTTAACCCCTATTGAAATACCTGCTGCACCTTGGATAAAGCTAGGTTTAGATGTGGTAAGTCCTTTTCATGCTCTTGACCCATCTTCCAGGTTTGGTTTAGTCCTCATGGATTATTATTCCAAGTGGCCTGAGGTCAAATTTGTAAGGGAAGTAACTACGAAGACAGTTATTGAGTTTTTGAATGATGTTTTTTTGAAGGAGGGGTATCCTGAGTTTTTAATTACTGATAATGGTACGCAGTTTGTGAGTACTGAATTTGAACAAGTTTTAGATAACTGTTGCATCAAACATCTTAAAAAATCAGTGTACCACCCCCAAGCCAATGGTTTGGTGGAAAGTATGAACAGGGTTCTGGGGGGATGTATCCAATGGGCCATTGCCAATAAATGTTTAGTTGCAAATTCTGTGAGGAGTATGTTGTGGTTCTACCGCACGACGCCTCACTCAACTACTGGTGTGTCAACGTTTGAGTTGTTACGGGGTCGAGGGGCTGCCACTATTTCGTGTCCTGCATGGATGAGTAAATAGGTCAAAGTAGTGGAATGGTCCGATGAAAGTGTCAGAGAAAAGGTTGAACTGGTCCAGAACAAACAAAAATCATATTATGATGAGAAAATGAGGGTTAAAGATCTTGAGTTGAGACCTGGTAATTTTGTTTGTATTAAAAAACCTGTCCATTTACAAAAAGGTTCTTTGAAAATTAGTTCACCAGTCAAGGTTGTGGATGTGAGGGGCAGTTCGGTGAAACTCAGCAATGGGCAAGGGTGGAATAAATCTCTTTTAGTTAAGAAAACTATTTACCCTCCTCTAATTAATGATGATGTCATGGATGTGGGGAAAGATTGTCCGAGTAAGTCTACCTTGAAGTATCATGAGAAAAAAACATTCAATTCAGATTGTACCGGGGATTCTTCCCTGAGGCGCAGTGTACGTATTAGGCAAATTCCTTTTAGATACAGGAATTAACTTTCTTTGCTCTTGTTTCTTTCTTTTTCTTGTTGTTTTTTTAATTCTTCTTTTTCTTCTTTTTCTCTTCTTCTTTTTCTCTTTGTTTTTCTTACACTCTTTGTCTCTTATAGCAGTATTTAGTTTCTACTTCTTTTCGTTAAGGAAAGACCCATGTAGTGTCTTGGGTTTGTTTTTAGAATTATTGTTCTGTAAGAACACTCCGATGTAGTATGACATCAGTGTGTTCTGAAACGACAGTTGATGGAGTATTGGTGGAGCTGTAGCCGCCCTGCTCTGATGGTCCAGTTGAATTTACAATAAACATCAGATATACCTGAACTTCGATGCGTCTGACTGTGATTATGACAATGAGACAGCTTGTCCCTGTGACTGGACACTTTAAATGTAACAACTGTACAGCATGCTCCAGCACCATCAATCGAAAATCATTTGAGATGAATGGTGACACAATTACTTTGAGGTGCTTCTCTAACGTTGTATACTGTATTTAATACCCATGTGGCTTAAGATATATTGGAAAAACGACACAACTGATCAAAAAACGGATCTTGCAACATCAATCTAGCATTAGATGCAAAACTGAGAATGCACCGCTTGTTGAGCATTATTTTCACAGGCAACACACAGAGAAAGACATGTTATGGTGGGTACTGGAAGTGGTTAAACCCACTATTAGACAAACGAATGTGGAGAAAGCAATAACATTGAAAGAACAACGATGGATTTGTCGTGCAGACAGTGTCAAACATGGCCTGAACTCTCTTACTGAATGGCACACTTTGGCATGTTTATGATGAAAGTAGACTGCATTAATTCTGGTCAAATTAAAGCAAGCGGCCTTGATCATTGTAGCCCCACCATACACATATTTGATCTGATCTGATTGTGATATACTTGTATATGAAATATTGGAAAAGACACTGTAAAGTCACAATATTATACTGTCACCAATTATATGTTGCAACATTATGTATTGAATGTCAGCCTGCAATTAGATTGGCTCCTGCAATTTGTCGTTTTGCAACATATATTGGACAATATGAGTTCGATGATATTGTACATGTTCTGTATAGTTATATGTCATGTGTTAACATAGTGATTTTTTTATAAGAACTGTCTGGGTATGTTTGCAGATTACAATCAGTAAGTGTATTATGTCATTTTTTTATATTGTTAGCACTTTCGACTGCCCATGGCTTCACTGTGAAGCTTATCATTCGTGTAATGATATACCGTGAACAATCCCTTTCATTGTTATTTTGATGTTGGTATATTCTGGTTGAAAACATACCACTCCAGCGATTAATGAGAGACGTGATGGAAATTCCAGCGACGGGGGGTCCTCACGTTTATTACTCAGCATTCTAAGCTGGCCTCCGTTTGCATCATAACTGAAAATTTGACCAGTTCTGTTACTCACTTAATCATCTGTATAATGGTATATAGTGCACTATCTCCCATATTGTTTTTCTTGGTTGAAAGCGTTACAACGGGATGTATAGTGTGCAGTAACATGGTAACCCCAGCGATGTGGGTTCCTTATGCTCGAGTTACCAGCAGTCTAAGAAGGCCGCCGTGTTTGTTCAAACTGTAAGTATCATCTATAGTCATACCACCTTGGTTTCAATATAACCATTTCCAGGTCATTCAGTAGAAATAGACGCCGACCAGATGAGTGTTGGTTCGTCATTTGCGATGTCCTGACTGCCTGCAGCTCACATCTTGCCGAATAGAAGTAAGTAGCGCAGAACTATATTAGCGCGTGAACTCATGTTACAGAACCCTTGCTCGCATGCTTTTAAAACGCGTACTCTTGCTTTGAGTAAATGTTTTTCCTAAAACAATAGGTGCCACCCAAACCTTCTGGTTGAGCGTGTGGTGGGGTACGTTTATATCATCGGACTTCCCGCTACTCAGTGCATGCACCCAGCGAGATTGCTGGGTATTTTAATTCACAATTCGACTTTGTAATATCGCTTTCATTTTTTGTTTGGGATTTGATGGCATGTTTTGCTATCGCTTCTTTCTGTCAGGTCTATGCCACTTACATGACTATGTGCACGCCCAGTCAGATATTCTTACGTTTAACTTCACGATTTTACATCGTATATTAGATTTAGAGTCTTCATAGACAGGTGACGGTACGTCGTGCCGCCGCTTTCCTTGAATGAATCCCTTCTTTTTGCAAGCTATTAAGCTGTTTTCCAAAACCGTGATCCCAATATGTGAATAATTGTACCCAGGCTACTCGATTGAGAATTTTTTTAAGCAATACGCATTTGTTTGCCACGATGTTTACAGAAAGTTAGTTCTAACTTGATGAAAGGCAGTGTACCATGGATAATCAAATGCACTGGTATAACTGCTTGTTCTTGTTTGAACTTTGGAATTCTTAATCACTGATAATGATGATTTAATGAATAAATGGAAGCAAGACATCTGCTTTTAACAAGTCCAATTAGACAGGTAAAATCTCTCCCTCGTCCTTTGGCACTAAAACTGTTTAGTCTCTCTCCATTAGATGACCTAAATAGAGATATATGTCAACCAAATAGAAACTGTGACATTTTCATTATTCCAGTGATCTATTAACTCTTCCATGCTGCTGTCGGCCATTGGCCGACGGCAATGCTATCTCGCTGGTGCCGCCGTCGGCAAATGGCCGACGCGGCCCCGCCTGTTTTGCGGAAGTGCCGCACTGCCGCAAAACAGGCGGCGCATGGGAGGGGTTAAGGTGGTGTCTCTCTAAACCTCTATAGTGCCCCTATCAACAAGTCAACTCTGTATGAATTTTGCCACCCCTCATTTGACTTAGGGTATTATTGAACTATAAGACAATTAGTATCTTGGCTGTTATATGCATGATGTTTTATCGAGTGGACTAAGATATTTCACAGAAGAGGTGGTTGGATGATTGAATACGTTTCCCCCGAAATTGATACCATTGATTGGCTCATTGAACTATCGTCACTTTTTTGACTATTTTGATCTCTTGATCAGGTATGTTCAGAAATTATCTTGGAACACAATGTATTTATGATATGGACACAGGCTTACCGGATTTGATGGCATCCCTATATCTTATTTTTCAGTGTGACTCTTGCCGTCACTGCATGTGTATTGGACTTCATATTCACGATAAGGTTTTATCGTCGAATTATTGATTTTATAAGTCAGCATTGCTCTCTATACCCAATCGAAAGAATGTAGGTGAGTGTGGAGACGCACTGAGCATGTTTTCACCTTGAAATTTCACAATGTTTACAAGGTATATGATTGCACAAATATCTTGACATAATCTAATTGTCACATATTACAGTTTTTTCTGCACAGGGGTATCTTATCTTAACTGTATGAATGTATGTCTACACTACAATTTTGTTTAATAAAATTTTGTTGTAACTCATTGTATTATGTTTGTATAGGGGTCATACGTATATGCAATGTCTACTGTCCTGAAGATAGTCCGACGGATTGATGCCACCGAGACCGAAACGTCGACTTTAACATCTATTTCTGAGATATTTGTTGATCTTTAATGACCATTATTTTCACCAGGAAATATGTCATTATCAGATTCTTCCGCTACTCCCTCACTCAGCGAGGACGGAAGCAGTGCGTAGTATCATCCTCAGTAGGTTAGACTACTGTAACGCACTGCTTCTGGGAGCTCCCAGTACTCTAACTATGAAGTTACAGCGGGTAGAGAACATGGCAGCTAAATTGGCGCTTTCGCGGCCATGGTCTGCTTCGTCCTCTCTTGCCCTTTCGGATTTGCACTGGTTACCGGTGCAAAAACGGATCTGTTTTAAATCAGCTTGCTTGGTCTTTAGAGCCTTGCATGGGCTGGGTCCAGTGGTACTGCGAGGTCTTTCTTCCTGGTACTCTGCTGCCAGACTCTTGAGATCCTCCTCGGCCTTCTTGGTGACTGTTCCCAAGATAAAAAGGGTGAGGATGGGCGGCCGCTCATTCAGCTTCACGGCCGCCAAGCTTTGGAACTCCCTACCTCTGGCCCTAAGGTGCAAGCAGGATCTCTTGTCTTTTAGAAAGGATCTTAAAACCTACCTTTTTCCGAAGGCAGTGTAATTGTCATCTGTAGGAATGTCTGTGGTCAAAGCGCCAGGATACCCTTTGGGTGACAGTTGCGCTCTATAAGTATGCCTACATACATACACATACATACAAGTTCATTGGAATAGATGTTCTTCATGATTTGTGGGATTGATTGGATTTTACCTCTTTTCATGATTTTTTGCTGATTTAATTTTCAATTTTGTACTCCTTTTTAATGAATAACTGTTATATAAACAAACTGATTTTTCTAAATAAATAAGATATTCCCGTGTTTTTGTGCTCTTGAATTGAATTTATTGTTCTTGTCATATGACACTTGGGTGGATGTTCTTATGAGACTCACCTATTTTGCCCGACCCACAATGAATCTTTGGCTCACATTTGGTTTGCCTGCCCAGCCTATAGTACTACACGGGCTAGATGGACGAACCCCTTATGCTCAAATTTGGGCACTAGGTCCAGTTACGAGGCACTTAGGATCCTAAAAACGTCTACCAATGAGTCCGTAGTGTGGATGATTCGTTCTTAAGAGAGGAGTATGAGCTAAGTGTTGTTTGTAGCTCAGTAGGACAGTTTTTAATCCATCCTTGCACTTTCTTGTATAAAATCGCATTAAATGGTACTGGTTTGCATGTAGAACTTTGGAATCTTGACATCCCAGGCGGCAGTCTTTGTAGGAGTATATTTTTATTAGTTTTAAGCTATTTATTATACAATATGAAATAGTAAGGAGTTTTAATAATGATATTCTACAAGATATTTTTATGTAAAAAATTGCAAAATCTTTTTATATAGTTCACTGTTATTGCATCTACTATTGTCTTTCAGGATTTTATATTGAAATAAAGACTTTTTGACTGACTGACTGAGACTCACCTACATAAAGAAATTTTTGAGAACAGTTACTCATTGAATTCTACTGAAATAAAATCCCTTGTAGGAGCTTTTGACCCAAAATATTTTAGTTGCCCAAGCCTCCAAGGGTATATTGGGTTTCCTACTATCTACACTGGACCGTACTGTAGGCCTGAGCCAGCGGGCAGCGCTGTCCTACAGACACTTGGCGTTGGCTTTTAGTACACTGTAGTGAGCTCGATACTAAGTGTACATGCACACAGGCTTCCGCCACTGCATTACAAGAGCACATCATGCTTCTAGCATTCGCTCTGTTCCTTTATATGTGAACCTTGGTATAACATATTATTATTTGACCTTGTGTATTCTGATGCACGCCAACTCCTTTTTGAACCATGATTACCACTAAAAGTTGGTAGATCGTACTTCAAAAACGAAGGATGCACCTAACTTCTATTTTCTATCAAGCTTGAAATAAACCTTCATTTACCTTTAGACATTTCCACCATTAAATTATGTCTCCCTTTTCAGACATTCCATTGATTGCCTCAAGAAGGGCGGGAGCTGACCCCGCAATGATGCCTTAGGCATTCTGACACCTTCCATCGTGGTATCAAGACACCATCCCCGACCATTTTGGGACACACCGGTGGTGGCAGGTGAGCAGTGAATCTTCGGTGAGCAAGACTTGCAATTGAGCACAGTGCGGGGGAAGGGACTGGGGTGCAGCACCCTGGGTGCAAAAGTTCATGCAAGCGATTTTCCCGTAGCTAATAATGAACGACGATATTATCAAAGAACGGCGATAATATTATCACTTCTTTAGCGGCAGGAAACTGCTGCTAAAGTGGCTATAATGGGCTTGATAATATGCCCTTGTGAATTCCCATAGAAGCCCAGTTTCACACCAGAACCTGGGCTTCTATGGGAATTTACAAGGGCATATTATCAACCCCTTATCGCTGCTTTAACTGCAGTTTCCTGCCGCTAAGGCGGCGATAATGTTATCGCCGTTCCTTGATAATATGGCCCATAATCTCTGGCCTCATGTGTTTCATTTTAGGGACTTGCTGAACCACACTCTTTCTCGCGGACCCCAGCGTCCTAGACAAACAGGTGACGGGGTAAACACTAAGGGCTGGGTGCAGTAGGGACCCCAGCGTCATAGACAAATGGGTGGCAGGAGGGTAAACACTATGGGATAGGTGCAGTAGGCCAACGCTCTGTCTCCTCCTCCCTCTCTACTTTTGAATCTCCCTCCCCTTCTCCCTTTCACCCACTACCCCTCCCTTCCATTCTCACTATCGTCATTTAATTCGGACTACCTTTCTTTACCTCTTCCACATAGCACACATACTTATGTTTAATTTTTGTCGAGCAGGTTTCCTACGCTGCTTCCACTGGAGTACAACCCATGTTTATTTTTATTATACTGTTTCTTCTATTAAAGTTACGTTTATATTTATTTGTGTTTTAATAAAGGTTACTTTTTTCTCAAATAAATAACTGAGTGTATAGGTCTTCATTTTCTGACAACACTTGTCTATTATTTATTGTGAAAATCATATGTTTATAGGAGATTTTAAGGACAAACTTATCTAACTAAGAGACAAATGAAGCCTGGGTATTTATACAACTGCAAGAGTTCTATGAGTGTATCACTTTATAACACCACAAGTACTGCCCATAGGATTACCAAACAAATAAGGCACTGCCTGGGACCACCAAGGCTTCAGGGAATGCTGTGGCCCACCCTGGATATTTAAATAAAGCCCCGAAGTGTGGCGATCCCCGTACTTCAGTTGGCCTCGAACCCCCCAAACATTAAGTAAACAATACCTGGGAAGGTGGTGGTTCCCTAGGCTGCAAAACGTCTCTGTGCCCTTCCGCACCTAATTTACATGTGACATTAAGACCCCCAGTCCTAAAAAGACCCTGCAATATATTAATTGGATTGGCCACGGAACGTTACCAACCAGGGGCCGCATTTAAAGAACGGGTGAGAGCCCGTTTTAATGTGTTTCTTTTTTTCTCTCCATTTTTACCATCTACATCCCCTCTATTAAAATGATACGAGGTTTTCCTCCTCTCGCTTCAAGTAGTCAAACAAGTATTTGCTATCACAGGATGGAAGCCATGCACCAGCCCTTTAATAGCAAACACAAATGTCCCACAAATGCACACCCTGGGACATTGTATGCCCTGCGCCTGACATGTCCCCGTTCCTAGGACCATGATGCATTTGTTAGTATAAACGCATACTAACACCACTTACACACGTGTAGTACAGCAACCAGAATGTAGTGAAGAAGCAGAGGAAGCACAAAATATAAATCCTACCAGAAGTCGGATGACAGTTCAATGAGCCGACGACCCTGGCATGAGTAGAAACAGCCACACAAAAAAACGGGTCTTCAGCACAACGCAAGCAATTTTGAAATATTGCTGAGTGATGCTTTCTTTTTACCTTCTCCCGCTCGTTGCCAAATTTATGTAGAGAAGAGGCAGACACCAATGGATCCAATAAGTAGATTTATTACAAGAAAACAAGTCAACTGAAACAACTACCAACAGGAGCAGACAGCCAGGCAACTGTCTTCTCCAGCACCGTGTACAAACTCCGCAAGGTTCCCCTCATGACAGCCCTATATTCTAATATTACCTACTTAGATTCTAGTAGAATTACATACTAACATTCTACTATGACTTACATTGGAATACTACAAAGATCACTTGTCTTTACAGCAATGAGCTCATGGTTTCATCAGCGAGTTTTGAGACCGGTAGGGGTAGGTATTTCGCTTCCCACTCCCTATATTGTATAAACGTAAACTAACACTTCTTCCACAGGTATGCCACAGCGCCCAGAGCACATCACTTTACAGCAATGAGCTCACAATTTAGGCTCACGGTTTAATCCCCGAGTCTTCACACCAGTAGGGGTGAGTAGTTTGCTTCCCACTCCCTATATACTATAAACACATACTAACACTACTTACACACTTATACTACAGCGGCTAGTATCCTACAGCACCCAGCGCCCATCACTTTACAACAATCAGCTTGGTTTGATCCCCGACTTTTCACACCGGTAGGCATGAGTACTTTGCTACCCACTTCCAGTATAGTATAAACGCACGGTACCGGTCAGTAGTTCGCTTCCCACTTCCTATATGGTATAATCGCCTACTAACACTACTTACACAAGTAAGCTACAGCGCCCAGAGCCCATCATTTTACATCAATCACCTCAATTTCATCCTCAAGTCTTCCCACCGGTAGGCGTAACTACTTCGCTTCCCACTTCCGATGTACTATCAACACACAGTAGAGGTCAGTAGTTCGCTTCCCACTCCCTGTATGGTATAAACGCCTACTAACACTACTTGCACACGTATGCTACAAACACCAGACCACATCACTTTACAGCAATGACCTCACAGTTTAGACTCTCGGGGGCATATTACCAACCAATAGAGATAATTTTTGTCTCTAACTTGTTTAGAGACAAAAATTATCGCCGCAAATCGGCGATTTTTATCGCAGATAAACCTTGCTATTAGCAAGGTTTATCGCAAATGCGATCAAAAACGGCCGCAATGCATGAATATCGCTGAAAAGTCAGCGATATTCATGCATTATCGAGCAAATGCTCTTAGCCATGTTATCCACCTCCCATTTGATAACATGGCTAAGAACTGCTCCTGGGTAGGTGTTAGCTTTTGGAGATATTCGCGCTTAGCGCGAATATCTCCAAAAGTTGGTAATAGGAGATAGCGATGTTAGCGACTGTTTCCAGTCGCTAACATCTTGGCACGCCCACTTTGCATGTCATTAGTGATAAATATCACTGACATGCAAAGCGGGGCCCAAGATGGTCACTATCTCCTACTAGCTGTTGCTAACTGGTGTTAGCGACAGCTTGGTAATAGGGAGATAATTTTATCTCCGCTTTCTTGGCTTTTAAAGCCAAAAAAGCGGAGATAAAGCCCCTTGATAATATGCCCCTCGGTTTTATACCCGAGTAAAGCACCATATCATTTCAGCACCATGCCACTCTGAGCAACACCGCACTTTCAGACCGGTAACAGTGATAACTATCTACTGGCGACCGCCAGTAGGTACTAACGAACAAATTAGAATACTTCCTTGATTCTTTTAGCTTTCAAAACTTCTCTCTATTACTGTCTTTCCAATTTTCCATATAAACAATTTTAATAATATTCAAGTACACATTGAAGTCAAAAATGAAATGTATTCTATCAACACACTTTCTAAAACATTCTACAACGCGTGGAGGTTAAAAGTTCATCAATTTTTTTAAACCTAAGGATATTCTTTTGCAACATTTTCTCGAACATTTAACGGCACGTGCAGATTAAAAGTTCACAATTGTTTTAAGTTCGATCAGTGCCTTCCAAATCCAAGTAGCAGGTGTGGTTGAGTTGAGCAAATGTTATCCTAAAATAAGTACTCCACGTGCAAACTGCTTTTTCTTAACCAATCACAAAAATGCTTTTCCATAAAACGAATGTGCACCCTACTTTTAAAAAACAATGTTGTTCATCTCCCAATCAGTTACCATTTTGTATGTGAAAATAAACTAGTTCCCCATCTTTAAACATATCTCTTATTCTACAAAGGAACTGCATGAGCTACAGACATCTTTCCATACCTTCAAGTCATATCATCAAAATGCTAGTGTGGATCGTAGGACATAGCTATGTTGTCTGGTGCAAGAGGTATGCAGAACAGAGACTTATTGACTTAAACCCCTTTTTAGAAAATGTGGACATTAAATGGTTTGGACAGAGAGGATTGAAGTGGCACCAATTGTTGCCTTTGGCTAAAACCTGTTTGCATCTCCAACACCCTGACCGTGTGATTGTGCACTGTGGTGGAAGCGACCTAGGCACATTGACTGGGGTAGGTTTGGAAATGCTTATGAAGGATACCTTTGGACAATTGATGTTACTTTTGCCTCAAACTGTCTTTGCATACTTCAGAGACCACAAAATGGGCTCCATCTACAACAACAACATACGTTTTGATATGGCGGATATATACAGAAGTGATGGAGCACACTTCACAGATCAGGGAAACCGAGTTTTCCGGAATAACTTGAAGCTGTGCATCTGCACCTATAT
Organism: Lissotriton helveticus; assembly: GCF_964261635.1. Taxonomy (NCBI): domain Eukaryota; kingdom Metazoa; phylum Chordata; class Amphibia; order Caudata; family Salamandridae; genus Lissotriton; species Lissotriton helveticus. The sequence continues at coordinate 1,426,240,740 of NC_136063.1, read as the reverse complement.
GTAGTTCCAACAAATAAACACAAGGGCTCTTTTTAGAGCCATTCTATAACTTACAACTTAAGCCCACTATTTTAGGGCCAGAGAACGGCAACTCTCGGACCCTGAACGTTAATGTTCTACCACTGTCGTAATCATTATAGTCCTGAGTCAGTTTTCTTTGCTTGCGTGCTTTTATATCCTCCTCATGTTTGTTGAGCCAGTCCTTGATTGTACTCATTGCTTTGTTTAATTTCTCTCATTCCACATTTTTGTTAAGATACTCCATGAGTATTTTAATTTCCCCTATTGGTGTTTCACAATCCATCCAGGCATATTTTACTAGAATTTCTAGCATCCTCCTTGAGCTCTGAGCCGAGTTGGCGGACAATTCCTCCATTTGTGGGTTTGGTTTTTCATAAGTTGGGGTGGTGAAAATTCATAGACCTCTAGGTACCATATTCTGGTCTATATAGTTTTGTACGATGTTGCCTCCCACCACTTTGCAATCTCACTCTTTTTGAGCTTTTTAAATTGTTTAAGTTTGTCATCAACCGACTCTCCACGATTGGTTGTTTCTTTAGTTGCTGTTTTCACGGGCCCAGCTTGGCGTGTAAATAGGGCTCGTGCTGCCATTTCGCTGGAGTATCTTAACAAAAATGTCTTTCTTGAGTATCTCAAAAATCATTTCTTTCTGCGCTTTTCTTCCTCTTTCTTCACATGTCCCACCTTTGTAGGCATAGTTAGAAATTAGCATTTAAAAAAACATTGAAATTCACTGAAAAAACCATAGGTTTCAGGCACGTTATAGTTAGAAATTAGCATTTAAAAAACCTTAAAAAATCACAGAAAAAAACCATAGGTTTTAGGGACGTTATAGTTAGTTGGACATTTCACTTGTACAAAACCAGAGAAATTCAAACGTTATAGTTAGTAGAGCTAACTATAACCTGCGCCCCCGCATGGCACTTCTGATGACATCTACATATTACATCACTCATGACATGGTTAGTGACATCACTGATGACATCTCAAATGACATAACTGATTACATCATCCACGTGATAATCTGATACACCTCCTCACACCCTAATATAATCTTTGATACACCCACTCAAAAATACAGACATTCATTTTTGAAACTATAGACAAACCAATAGCAGATACTATATACCCAGTGACTAATTCCTAGCTATACACACACATTCATTCATTCACACATACAGTTACTCATACATGCAGTCACTCATCTATACAGCACTATTATATGTACTCATACACCTATACAAACACTCATACCCCATCACTCATCCATAGACTCATTGACACACATAGCTAGTCATGTAAAGAATCAATAACAATGCCATTTACTCACCTATACAGTTATACATTCACTATCTTACCTATTCATACAGATACTAACATATACTTACTTTCTTATACAATAACTGACACAAGCTTCTTATACAATCACTGACACAACCAGACATTTATACATCCACTGTCACAATTACTCACTTTCACATACAGTCATTTATATACTCAAACACTCACATATACTGCCTTTCACATATGTAGTTACTCACACATATACCATAGAAATTCACTGAAAAAAACATAGGTTTTAGGGACGTTATAGTTAATTGGACATTTCACTTGTACAAAACCAGAGAAATCGGAACGCTATAATTATTAGAGCTAACTATAACTTGCGCCCCCACATGGCACTGCTGATGACATCACATATTACATCACTCATGACATGGTTAGTGACATCATTGATGACATCTCAAATGACATAACTGATTACATCATCCACGTTATAATCTGATGCACCTCCTCACACCCTAATATCATCTTTTATACACCCACTTTAAAATACAGACATTCATTTTTGAAACCATAGACAAACCAATAGCAGATACTATATAACCAGTGACTAATTCCTAGTTATACACACACATTCATTCATTCACACATACACTTACTCATACATGCAGTCACTCATCTATACAGCCCTATTATATGTACTCTATACAAACACTCATACACCATCACTCATCCATGGAATTATTGACACACATAGCTAGTCATGTAAAGAATCAATAACAATGCCATTTACTCACCTATACAGTTATACATTCACTATCTAACCTATTCATACAGAAACTAACATATACTTACTTTCTTATACAATCACTGACACGAGCTTCTTTTACAATCACTGAAACAAGCAGACACTCATTTATACATTCACTGTCACAATTACTCCACTTTCACATATAGTCATTTATATACTCAAACACTCACATATAAGGCCTTTCACATATGTAGTTACTTACACATATACCATTGAGACATACATTCACTCACCATCACTCTGATACACACACTCAGTCACCTATACAACTATTTCCACATGCACTATTGAACACGTACACCCAGTAAATTATCCACTCACACATGTAGGCAGAAAGTCACACCCCCACCCACCCATACACACAAACACTGAGGCACTCGTACAGATACTCAAGCAACCAATACGTAACCCATATACACAGTCATGTGCCCACTCATCAAACCATGTAGCAGCTTACACAACAACAGATAGACTGATACAGACATTCACAGTTTAGTCACTAACCCATGCATTCAGTAATACACAATTAATCATTCACTTATACAGCCTGTCACACATCTATTAAATCCTCCACCCAGGCATGTATACAACAACTCATTCTTCAATACACCTTGGCATTAACATTTCTAAAATATATTTAAACTGTAGAGAAGCACACATTCACCGGATGATGTCATCAGTGATGTCATTTGAGATGTCATCAGTGATGTCATGAGTGATATCACTGACCATGTCATGAGTGATGTAATATATGACGTCAACAGCAGTGCATTGCAGGGACGCGAGTTATAATTAGTTCTACTAACTATAACGTTCGAATTTCTCTGGTTTTGTACGAGTGAAATGTCCAACTAACTATAACGTCCCTGAAACCTATGTTTTTTTTGTGAATATATATATATATATATATATATATATATTCACTGAAAAAACCATAGGTTATAGACCATATATAGTTAGGAATTAGCATTTACAAAACCTTGAAAATTCACTGAAAAAACCATAGGTTATAGACCATATATAGTTAGGAATTAGCATTTAAAAAACTTTTATTTTACTCACACAAAACCATTGAAATTCCATATATAGTTAGTTGTACTAACTATATATCGCGCACCCGCAATCCACTGCTGATCATGTCACATATTACATCATTCATGACATGGTCAGTGACATCACTGATGACATCACTGATGACATCTCAAATGACATCACTGATGACATCACTGATGACATCTCAAATGACATCACTGATGACATCACTGATGACATCTCAAATGACATCACTGATGACATCACTGATGACAACATCCAGTGACTGTGTGTTTCTGTAAAGTTTAAATATGTTTTACATATTGAAGAATGAGTAGATGTAGAAGTGTCTGGATGAAGGATTTAGTAGGTGCGTGACTGACTGTATGAGTGAGTGATTAAATGTGTCTCACTGAATGCATGGGTTAGTGACTAAACTGTCTTAATTTGTGCATCATTATGTCTGTTGTTCTGTAAACTGCTGCATGTGTTGATCAGTAGCTATATGAGTAACTATATGGGTTATTGATTGGTTGCCCAAGCATTTGTATGGGAGACTGAGTGTGTGTGTGGGTGGCTGGGAGGTGTATTACTCTGTGCATATATGTGTGAGCAGTTGATTCACTAGATGTATGGGTTCAAAAGTGCATGTGGAAACAGCTGTATGGGCAGTTGACTGTGTGCATGAGTGTATTGGTTAGTGAATGGATATCTCAGTGCTACATGTCAAAGTAAGTACATATGTAAAATACAGTACATGTGAGAGTTGACATATATAAATAACTGTGCATAGGAGCCAGTGAATGTGTGAGTGGCTGTATGCATCATTGTGAACTTGTATCCAGGATTGTATAAGAGAGTAAATATGTTTTAGTATATGTTTGAATAAGTAAGGTGTGTATAACTGTATAGTTGAGAAAATGGAGGTGTGATTGATTCTTTGCATGACTGACTAGGTGTCTGAGTAACTCCATGGATGAGTGACAGTCTGTGAGTGTATGTTTACACTGAGTGTATCTAAGGTTATATTAGAGTCTGAAGAGGTTCATCGTATTATCACATGAATGATGTCATCAGTGATGTGATCAGTAATGTCAAATGAGATGTCATCAGTGATGTCATCAGTGGTGTCATTTGAGATGTCATCAGTGATGTCATCAGTGATGTCATTTGAGATGTCATCAGTGATGACATCAGTGATGTCACTGACCATGTCATGAATGATGTAATATGTGACATGATCAGCAGTGGATTGCGGGTGCGCGATATATAGTTAGTACAACTAACTATATATGGAATTTCAATGGTTTTGTGTGAGTAAAATAAAGGTTTTTTAAATGCTAATTCCTAACTATATATGGTCTATAACCTATGGTTTTTTCAGTGAATTTTCAAGGTTTTGTAAATGCTAATTCCTAACTATATATGGTCTATAACCTATGGTTTTTTCAGTGAATTTCATTGGTTTTTTAAAAGCTAATATCTATAGCTGTAAAGTGTATTCTTCTTTAAATCCAAAAATATATTTTATATGTTTATTAATAATTTTTTTTAAATATTTTTTTTGTTTCGCTCCCGGTCCGCGAACCGGGAAGCTTCCCGTTAGCTCAATTTAATTCCGCGACCCGGTCCGCGAACCGGTAAGAAATCAACATAGTGACGGTATCGCGTTGCCGCGTAATGCGTCTTATGACGTACTGCGTTAGCGCACCCGGAAGTGCCCCGGGGCGCGGACCGAGGCGCGAAACGCAGCTCCCCGGAAGCGATCCGCGGCGCGAAAGCGCGACGTAGCGTGTTGCCGCGAAATGCGTCTTGTGACATATCGCGTTAGCGCACCCGGAAGTGTCCCGGGGCGCGGACCGGGGCGCGAAGCTTAGCGACCCGGAAGCTAACCGGGGAGCGTTCCGCAGTGCGTAACATGAGCGTGAGAGGTCATGTGACTTGTTAATAAAACTTTTCATTGGTTCATTTCACTTTTGGTTTCATAATGATGGAAGGCTAGGTCAGGTGACTTAAAAATAACACTTTTCATTGGTTGAGAAGTATTGATTTTCCCAAATGATGAAAACCCCTCCTTCTTTCCTCACTCTGACTTTCATCATTGTGAGAAGAAGACCTATTTTGCTTGTTGGAAGACCTATTTTGCTTGTGTGAAAATGGCTTCATTGGTTGCTTCAGCTGGTGCACCCCCACCACCACCACCACCTCCTCATGGGAAGAGAGGACCACCTCCCCAGGTCCTTACCAACACTGAGGAGGAAGAGGAAGAAATGGATGAGGAGGGAGAAGAACCACAATTTTTAGAAGAGTTGCCCCGGGTTTCCAGAAAGAAAGCCAGTTTCATCTGGCAGTTTTTTTCAATGCCTCGTGGCCAAAAAAAGGTCAACGCAAGGTATGTCACCTGCCTGATATGCAAGGAACAATTGTCCAGAGGGACGGACAAAAAATATAGCTTTGGAAATCACACAATGCACAGGCACATGACGAGGAAACATCCCCTAAATTACAGCCGGGCAGAATTAAGGGATATGCACGACAATCCAAGACCAACTCCTGTGGCCAGACCAACAATACCGGTTTCTCTAACACCAGAAGAGGCACGGGAAACTGTGCCAAATATTCAAGAAAATTTTGGGCACATGATTCACTTATGTATGCACTGTCGTGCATTATTAGCTTGTGGCAACATGAGCATCAATGCACTCAACCTGGCATATGAACACCATGATTGCCCTAACCGCCCCCAGTAATTTCTTTTTGCTCCTGTTGAGCCATTTTCAACGCCTGTTTTTTGTTGTTTCCCCCCCCCCAAAAAAAACCAAAAAAAATATAAAATCGTTCAAAAAATACAAAAAAAAACAAAAAATGTTCAAAAAAAAAATAAAATATATAAAACAACAAAAATATTTAAAAAAAAGTTCTTTTCAGAACTACCTTCCCTTTCCAAAAAAATTGCTAGAATGTTTAGCACTCTTGCAAGCTCTATTTCTTTTGGTTCGCTTCCGGGTTAGCTTCCCGGTACGCGGACCGGGAGCTAACCAAAAAAAAGTGTAAGTATAAGGAAAGGAAACAGAGAGTGATGTTAAAAGAAAGACAGCTATAGGGAGTAAAGAAGAGATACTGTTTAATAGATCTATTTACCGAAGAAAAGACAGAAGAGGGTATAATTGTGAAAAACAAAATAGATAAGGAAGTGAAAGAAAAAAAAAGAAAGTATAACATTAACAAAGAAGAGTTTCTTGGAGAATGTGAGTGAATGTTCAAAATAAGATTAAAACATGAGGAATAACAGAGAGAGAAAATAGAAAACAGAAAACAAAAAATAACAGAAAAAGATTAATTGAAACAGCAAAGAAATGTAATTAACATAGAGCCATATCATCAACATAGGCAATAAACGTTTTGCAGCTTTTATTGGCAGAAATGTGTCGCTAAAGCTGCTTTTGTGGCAGAAAACTGCCACTAAAACCACTTTTGCACCAGTTTTCTGCCAATAAAAAGAGCATTAATTTTATTGGCTGTGTTCATAATATTCCCCTTAGTGTGCTTCAACTACACAGAGAAAGCATTATGAACAAGTAGTGATAGACTGATCAGTCAAAGACAGTAAGAGTAATAGAGACGCAGTGAGTGAACAAGAGTGAGGAACTATGAGAAGAGAGGGACTGAGAAAAAGAGTGGAAGGAGTTGAGTAAGTAGTTAATAGAGAAAGGAATGAGGGAAGTAGCAAAGGCAGGAAACTGAGGGTTAAAGAAATGAAGCAGTGGAACTAATAGTAGTTAAATGTGATATAAATGTAACGAAAACAGTACAAAATATTTACCTTATAATTGTCGTTAAATTACTCACTTTTTCTTTTTATACTTTCAATCTGTGAAAGAGAGAACAAACATTTGAAAAATATTAAAACATGTATTTAAAAATTTGAAAAGACAAGGGAAAAGATTGAAGGACAAACAGTTTTTCAAAAACTTTGACACTTACAGAAGCTTCTGCTTCTCCAGGCCCCCTACAAAGTCCTAAAGATATACATTTTAAACTAACAGTATCTTGATGCAGATGAAGTGAGGCCTATCTTAAACCATGGTGCATCTTTTGCATTGCTGTTGTTTCAGAAAAGTGTCGCAACACACTAAAATTTTAAATAATTGCTTCAGGATGCCAATAAGATGTCTACTATCCAGAGGTTTGTTTCAGGTGAGGCCTACTCAGGGTTGCAGATGAAACTTCGAGTTGTTGAAGAGAATAGAGGACATAATACATGTGAAGGTCTACCAATGAAGTGAGTCATGTCCACTGCACTCTTCAACAAAGTCCAAAACTCCTATGTTTCCCTGGACAGACCTAAACTTGATCTGCACAATGTGATTCGTAATGATAGGAAACACAGGTGATGTAATTGAAATACATGCAATTTATTTTGCTCATTTCACAATCACATCACTTGTGTTTCCTTTGCTTAGGTATCTCATTGTGCAGATGTAGTCTAGCATATGAAAGAATACGCAGAAGTGCAGCACTGCATGCAACAACTTTGACACTTACAGAAGCCTCACCTTCTCCATGCCTCCTACACAGTTCTACATATACATCATAAATGCAAACAGTACAGAATTAATTATACATGTTAAATGGTTTATTTTTGCTGTTCTCAGAATGTATCAAAATTCACTAAAAACAGTGACTTGAAGGTATTCATCATGTAACAGCGGGGAAAAAAAAACACAATCAAAATGATTGTGTTTAAAAAACCCATACAACATCAGAAATCAAAATTCAGAACTCCTTAAAGTTAACTTACTTTCCATGACGTCCAAGGATGTCCTATGAACAGCTTACACTCTTTTGTGCTGTTATTACTTTCAGCCCGCCACTTTCTGAAAGAAAATCTCCATCGTTTTTAAAAACACGTTACATGCAATAAATGACTTCTTGCTCTCTACCACAATTTTCCACAAGGCCAAATCTGGTCAGAGCCATTTATAACTCTTGGATTTCTTGTAAGCCAATCCCGTCATTTGGCATTTCCGCAACTTTCAGAATTAAAATGTTGAAGATCATTTTCACAATCCTGGAATAGTAATATCTTCCCCTTCTTGCTCAGTCATGTTCTACTTTTCCTATGACACTGATACAAGCAGACTTACACTACCTCTATGACTACTACAATTATTTAATTCTCTACATCACTTTTAATCACAAAGCAATGTAAAACAGTAGACAGCATTGCAGACTTACATTCCCTCTACTCCATGTTTTGATTGGCTGCTTCAATTAGCTTATAAAAAGAAACAGTTTTTCTGAACTCATTCAAAGTGCACGTATTTCTCCATAATGTCCAGTCCTATGGTTAGAAGTTATGTCTCTGAACTACACTTATCCTCAAGGCCAAATTGTGTAGGAGCCATTAGAACTTCTTGAAATTCCACAGAGCACATCCCGAGATTATTTCCCTAAAATTTTGGTTTTAAAAACACCAGGTAAGAGTTTTTAAGGTCATACGGCAATTTTTTTTGAAAATTAAAACAGAATCATTGCAGAATGACCAGCCATTTCTAGACTTTAAATAAGCTGTGTAATGTCCTGATGTTATTGAAGGGCCGTCATGATATATAATTGCTGCAGTTACAAAAGTCCTTCCTGATATTGACAACTGCGAAGCTACAAAATTTTTAATTAAAGTTGTCAATTTTGTTCCATCAGGCCTACATCGTTGGAACATTAAAATGACATACTGGCCATATGTTCGTATAAATAATGTGGACATCATTTCAGATTTACATTGGCTACACTCCATGTTGTGATCAGCTGCTTTTACTAGCTTATTAAAGGAGACTGATTTACTGTCTGGCAAAGTTAAATATATAAATCTTTCTGAGTCTACACTAGTAGTACTTGATACCATACAGTTCTCGCAGTCATGCTGCCATTGATAAGAAAGCCCAAACAGCTGATCTACATCTACACCTTCAGCATGCAATACATCAAGCATATACATTAAAAACTCCTGACAATCTTGCTGAATATTTTGAGAGAACTGTGTTTGGCCTGAACATCTGTCTAACAGATTTCGAATTTCAGACACACTTTCTATGTTTCTTCTATCAGTGGTACATTTCTCTAACACAGAATTTAACAAACTGCAAAATCTTTGATCAGAATTGACCACAATCTCTTCTTTTACATTTTTTAGAGAAAACAAAACATTAACCACTACATTAGCATAGCAGTTGACACCAGAACTGTTTTCAAACTGAAAACCAACAACATCTTCAACAGAATCCTTTTTGTTTCTGCTTGTAATTTTAGGTTCATTGACTTTTTGTCTTTTTGCTACAACCTCCCCAGTATTGTTCTCATTTCTTCGTTTCCGGCCTACCACACGTTTCTCAAACAAAGGATACTGAGGCAAATGTGGCGCATACTCTCTTCTTAACCTATTGTATTCCTTAACACAATCTAGATCCGCACAAATGTTTGTGACATCACACTCAATCAAGTACAATCCCGATAAAGTTCTAACTCGTGACAATGCCACATATGCCATACCCTCCTTGAACACAGAACTGCCAATATTCACCAATGCACTGTCTACACTTAAACCTTGCGATTTATGAATTGTCACCGCATATGCCAAGCAAACAGGAAACTGCTTACGGCGAACATATAAGTCTTTTACAAGCAAAAATCTAGCAGAACAACGAGCAATTAGCTGTACTTCCTCAATGCCATCAAATTTAATTTTTAAAAATTCAATTCCATCTCTATTTCTGTATTTCACAAAATCAACAACATTACCCATTGATCCATTTACCAGACCTCTTTCAACATGTAAATTCCTTCTTAAAATTATACGGCAGTTCAAGCACACATTCAGAGTCTTTTCAAAACCTGCCGTTTTAGATATACTCTTCTCTAATGAATCCAATTTTGTTTTCAGATTCTCAGACAAAATAATTGTTGATCCCATATGCTCTACTCTATCAATAGCTTCCAGTTTCACAATCTCTTGCTTTTCTAAATGCAACATTTTGTTGTTAAATTTGGCACATTCTGCAAGAGTTGGCATCAAACATATTCCAGATTTCTTCTCAGTAATTTTCTGAAAAATATTCTCAGGCACAACATCTTGTTCTGGATATAAATTTGACAGTAATCGTGCATGTAAAGCTTCTTTCCCATGCTCGGTCACTTTTCCAATTCTAACATCTTGTAGAATAGTCTTGTAAACTTCATCCTTCGCCTGACGCATATTTTCATGCAGTTCAGCATAATTGAAGTTTAACCATATATTGACGTTGCCAATGCTGCCTAGGCACTTCCTGGTATCTTCATGCGTGAGCATTTTGAACACAGGTTGCCCTTTCACTGGTGTCAGCTGCAGAAGATCTCCGAAAACAATGATGTGTTTGCCACCAAATAACACATCATACTCTGTTTTGAGAACTTCTTGCATCCTCAAATGCACAAAGGCAAGCATGACATTGGAAACCATGCTTACTTCGTCAATGATAAGAAGTTTCATTTTCCTCAAGATTCTTGAAACTTCAAAACAAGCATCTCCAGATAGCTTGTGATATTGTAATTTGTTGTCATGCTCCACTGGCAGCATCAGTAAACGATGTAAAGTAATCCCTTTAATATTATGTGCTGCCAGTCCAGTTGGAGCAGTGACAACACAAGACAGCGATGACTCTGTCCTTTCCTGCAAATAGCATGAAATTGCTTTAATGAGGAAACTTTTTCCAGTTCCCGCTTCTCCACTCACGTACAGTCGGACAGGCTTCAACGACGTACATGAGCACTCTTTCTTATCATGACTTAATCCATGATCAATTTGCATGGTAACTTCGTCATATATTTTCCTCTGCTCAACGTTGAGTTGTCTTTCCAACTCTTCTAAGTTAACCGCATCCTCTTGAGCATGTGCCATGGCTCTTTCCACTTCATTCATAGCAGTGGCAGCTTCATTTTCGATAACAGGTCCTCCTAGTGGATCCTGACTCAATGAAGCAGAACTCTGACTGTCCTGAGAACTGTCTCTGGCAATCTCGGCTGCAATCGTTGCTTCCTGCTCAATTTCCGCATTCAACATTTCTACATATTTGGGAAAAGCAGGACATTCTATGGTCTCCTTGGCGGCATTGAAAGAGTCTTCGTAACAGAGGAAATCTCCAAGCAGTTCCTCTTCTGCACGCCAAGGCTTGAAAAGTTGCAAAAGTGCTAAATAGAAAAACTCCTTTTTTTCAGGAGATTCACCACTCAATTTTCGATGGTTTACCAAGTGGCATTTTCTTTGCTTGACCAGACATCCCTCACTTCCTATTACAGCATACACTCCTTTCTCAGTATCTTCTTTGATGTTCCTCTTGAATATGTAATTTTGCAGAACCTCATACAGACAAACATTCTCGAGGTGACTGCTTCGATTTGGATAATATGTATCCAACATGTTTGTCTTCAAAATGTCGGTACTGTTTGGCTCCTTTTCCGCCAAATACTCAATTTCCCGCACAGGTTTGAGAACTCGATTACGCGTTGCTGCAAGACCAAGACTCGCCCAAACGATACTCCTGGACTTGGCATAGAGACTTGCTGAAGACAACCGGTCAGAACATTCGTACGCTCCGATTTCTCGATGCGACAACATCTTCAGACTGAAACTGTACAACTTCTTGCTGAGGCTCTTTTCATGGGAAATGTCCTCCCACATATCCTTCAATTCTGTCTTCTCTTTTTTGGTGATGTAAGACGTCACATACCGAGCCACAGCCATACAGTTATCAGCCACAAACTGTATATCCATGTTAGCATTCCACATGGACAAAATCACCGGGTTGTAGTCGTTGATGTACTTGGACTCTTGGTTCCTCTTCAAATTGTAAGTGTTTTTAGGTGATTTCTTCATGACATTGTGTCGCAGCGAAGACATCAAACTGTTTACTCTTCCTTTAGAAATCACCGGTCGTGGAAAGCCGAAACGACATTTAGTGTAGAACTTGTCCTTGTTTCGGAATTTACGACGGCAGTACTTTCCACATCGATGGCTTTGGAAACGCAGAACTTTTTCTCTTAGGCTTTTCTTCTCCTTTGCGTTTGGAACAGCACACGTAGAATACTGTTGGATGAAACTCATCACTGAGTCGTCTGCATCCGTTCCAAATTTAGGTGCATCCTTGATCCACAGCAACATATGTATATGAGGAGCACCTCTTGCTTGGTACTCCTTTCTCCAGAAGAAATCCAACACCTCTCCAAGAGGTGGATTCTTCTTATTCATGATGAAAGACATCATAGCTTCAAATCTATGATTGAAGTACCTACATACATTGACTGGATCCAAAGAGCACAGTTCTCCAGGTGTCTTTAATTCGATGTTATCTACGTTAGCATTTGCCTCTCGTAGAAATTCAAGTAAGTCTTCCCAGCCATACTCGGCACAGCTCAGAGTGAGGAACCATGTAGGAGTACCTAAGTTCCTCAGCATACATTTTAAATCACCATGACGACGGTACCAGTACTCATTAGTACCACGCTGACACGCCATGAGATTAATCAGGTGAGAATCCAAAATACTGTCTTGGACATTGACTTTATCCATAAAGTCACTTGCCGAGATGTTTTGCATGTGTATACCACTTTTCAAGATGTGGTTCACTGCATATGACAGTCCAGACAGATCGCTTTCAAACAGGAGATGAAACAAATAGGGAATGCATTGTCGAAACCTAGCATCTCCTGCATACAATCGCAAAGTCCGGTATTCAGAAGCAGGAATTTGATGAGGTCGCTCATAATATCTTCCTCCCTGACCTGTTGGAAAAAGCTGTGGGAAACACCGAGCTTCCAAACTTTCCTCCCAAACACTAATGGGACTCCCTTTGGCTTGTTTCATTTGAAACAACTCAATAGCATTCCCCATGACTTCCTTGGAATGCAAAGGATGAACACTATAATGTTCATATATTTCTTCACTAGTAGAGGGTTCTACTTTCTCAATTTGACCAGCACACAAATCGCTATCCTCTTCCTCACTTATTTCCTCTTCTGCAACATATACATTCTTATAGTATTTATTATTTTTTTTCAAATACAATGTTGCCTTTTTAACTTTCCTAACATCTACTAAATCTTGCCATATTTTCTTATTCTTTGTCGGAACCCCATTAACTAAGATAACCAGAGGTTCCTCTTCCACTTTTTCTACTCCAATTGTGTTAATGTTTTTCTTCAAATCTAGAGGCAAATAAACAACTCTTCCCTTTAATCCTCTCTGTAAATCTGATGGAGGCAATTTCCCTGTCTTTGGCTCCATTCTTACAATAGCCTGAAAGGGATGGATACTTTGAATCAAAATAGATTCATAAGTATTTAAATCCTTCAATTCAGAAGGAATCTCAACCAATTCCAGATTATTATGAACTGCTCTAGCAGGCATCTGGTTTTGATTTAATTTGCAACAACAATAAGTACACACACGTTGATCCAATCCCAAATCAAAACAATTTTCTACCATCAAGTATGTTGCGAAATCCTTCCATTCACTATTATTTTCCCTTTCACTTTTTGCATATAAATCCACTAACTTAGTCTGATTCTTATAATAAGTGCGTCGACAACACACACAAGTGAAATTAGGCCTCTCACTTGATTTCACCTCAAATGTCGCAATTTCCCTCTGGAAATTATCTGTACTGGAAACCTGTACACTATCTTCCACATGACCCTCTTCTTCTTGCTCAATTTCAACATTCTCCTCTTTACTTCCAAAGTAACAAAACTCAATTTCTTCACATATATTCTTCACATCTATTTCAGAACCATGCAAAAGAGCAGCGCATAATTTTTTAAGCATAATTGCTGGACTCTTAGCATAATACAACATTCTAACTAATTTCCTCACTTTATTATGATGCACTGCTAGCATCCTGAAATGATGAAAAACACTCTGGCATACTCTCCTGGAAAGACAAGCCAGTGAATGACCATGCAAACCTGTCACTTCTCTCACTCTGCAAGGATCTAATTCTTGCAACACCCTTATTTTCTGCTTCAAACTTTTCTTATTAAATGACCGTACAAAATCACAAAGCAAATTGATGGAATCCTGTCGCACACTGCAAATACTACTACACTTCCAGGTGTACACAGGACCCTTAGCACGTCTTCCTAAAACCTCATTACCTAACACCTCTTCTGCCTCTGTTGTCACAAGTTTTTCTTTTTCAACTGGACAACCATCTTTCACTTCATAAGCACGACCACTGGTGTCAACTGCATGCACCAAATCATTATCCTGGAAATAACTCTCCTCATTAAAAAATGCCTCACAGCTTGAACTATGCATCCATTCTCCAGAAAAAACTTCACAAAAATTACTACGATTAACTATTCTCTTCCATCTACTATTTCTTTTGAAATCATAAATTGCCTTGTTTAGCTTCCTAATTCTATTGATTATCAAAATAAATAACTTACGTTTAATTTCAAATGCCTGATCAATAACTTTCTCAACTTTTTTTTTTCTCTTATAAAAAACCAGTTTCTGTTGACGTTTCTTAATATTTTTTAACAAATTGCCAATTATCCTGTTGCGGAACATTCGTTTACGAATCTCCCTAAACTGTTGTTTCCTTCTACTATCATGCACAGAGTTATCTCTTGCTCTAGCAGTAACATTTTTCATTGGCCTTTCCTTTCCATTTGATTTCCTTCTCGTTTTATGGACTGAAACATTTTCCGTAGTAATATTTTTTTTACTACACATATTTCTTATGAATTGTTTTGTGCTCTTACCCGGTGCTTTCTTCGTGACTTGACAAATCTTTTTGTTAGAGGACTGCTGCATATTTTTTTTCACCTGCTGTCTTTGACGTTTTGCAGCCTTTCTCTGTCTTTCTATTGTAGGCATGGTGAAATCTTGAAATGATCTGCAGTTGAATCTGTGGTAAAATATAATAAAAAATGTTATTAACCATTATTACCAAACAGTAAAACAATAACAGTGATCAAAAACTTAACACACTACTTGACATTTTAAATAGAAGATTTTTTAGTCCTTGCAAATTTACAATACAGAAATACCAGAAAAGAAATGACATTTATATTTATGTTACCTATGCTATTTTATATGTGAATCTGATCTAATTTTATGAGCATATTTTAATATTTTATTGAAGACACTACACATAACCTGCTTTTGAAGGTGTCTTTATTTTTAAATTAAACGGTTTACCTTTTTACTTTTTATTAATTATAAATTTTAAAAATAAATGTTTATATTTCCATAGGCTCAAGCAGGTCAGCTTCCCATCCTATTTCATATAATTCCGACAAATCTGCATCCTCATCACGCTCTTCTTCATCCTCAGGATTTAAATCATCCAAGGGATCAACATCCACTGATGTTTCAATTACAAGTTCAATGATGAGGTCAAAATCAACTGATTGCAGATTGTCGCTCATGTTGAGGTTGTCTTTATCTTTAAAGAAAGATAACAACAATGAGATGTTGCAGAGTAAGAGACAAATCTCAGAGATTATAATAGTAAAATTGTTTAACAAGAGTAAAATTTTGCAGCTATTATTTAGCCATGTCCAGCGATGCTGAGCAGGTGAAGCCTATGTCTAATTTTTCACTGAACAGGACTCATCTCTTCTTAACCTTGGATAAGCCTCACCGACTCTGTGTCCCCTGCACATACTTAAATGTAAAGGGGCAGATTTATGTTAAATGGCACATCCCCAGGCATGCACCAGTTAACGTGCACCACTGCTCTGCCACCCATGGTGTGCCGCATTTACAATCAGATAGGAGAAACCTGCGTCAAAACCCTGCGCCTGCTTTAAGCAGGCATAGGTCTTGACGCAACATTGTGGAGATGGTGCACCCTTGAGCGTTGCTGGAGCTGCATCGCACTTGCGATACAACTCCAGCAATGCGCCACCTTAACGGCACAGATGCGTCACGCATCTGTGCCGTTTTTGCCCCATGCTGCGCCGCATTGTAAATGCAGCACACCATGGGTGGCGGAACAGCAGCGCAGGATGACTGGCACATCCCTGGTGATGCGCCAGTCATCATAAATCTATCCCTAAGCTTCTTATCTTGTTAGAGATGAACTGCCATATGTATCATCAAAATATTTTGCATTTCCTAAATAGCGAATTTTAAGGAATAAATAGTGATTCTTTACCATTCCTAATTTGCGATGAGCAAATTGCTAATTGCAAGTTACCCATTCATTTCCATGGGCTAGGAGGCTCATAGGAATGAAGGTTTAATTTGCGATTAGCAATTTGCTCATCACAAATTAGGAATTTTTCCAAGGGTGCAGGGGTGTCTCAAGAACACCCTGCTGCACCCCTGAAAAAGAAATTTGGGGGCATATGGCACACATACATGCCCTAAGGGCATGTGTTGGCGTCATATGTGACCTTTTGTTTTTTTTAAAAAAAGCTTCTTGAAAAGAATTCACAAATTACCACCAATTTACCACAATAGTTTACAAATCCTTAATGTCATTTTTTACATATTTTTTGTTTGATACATTGCATTTAAGTAGTCTCCAAAAAATGTGCAAATCCTTCAGTGCAATTGCAAAATAAGGAATAGCAAATTTTGCTACTCCTTATTTTGCATCAAACTTGTTTGATACATACCATTTGTCTAATTAACATTCGCAAAGGCCGAAATTCGTAGAATTTTGATCTTTGCGAATGCTAATTAGCTTGATACATATGGCCCCAAGTGAGGCCTGTCTTGCGACATGGTGCATCTTTTGCATCACTGCTGCATCGGTTTCATGTGGTACGTTTTTTTTACACCATGACATATCTGCCTAAATGCATCAATTTGTAATGTTGTCGCCTCATAGCAAATCTTTTCCACCGCCGCTGCATCATAAAAGTGACGCACAGTGGCAGAAAAGAGGCATACACCTATCATAAATCTGTCCCTAGCATTTTAAATGATTAATCCAGGATGACAATAAGGTGTGGCCTATCCAAAGGTTTGTTTAAGTTGAGGCCTACTCAGGATTGCAGATTAAAGTTACGCTTGATGAAGAATACAGAGGAGATAATACATGTAAAGGCCTACCAATGAAGTAAGTAATGTCCACTTTATTGCGCCAGTCATCATAAATGTATCCCTAAGCTTCTTATCTTGTTACAGATGAACCACCATATGTACCATCAAACTATTTTGCATTTCCTAAATAGCAAATTTTAAGGAATAAATAGCAATTCTTTACCATTCCTAATTTGCAATGAGCAAATTGCTAATTGCAAATTACCCATTCATTTCCATGGGCTAGGAGGCTCATAGGAATGAAGGTTGCAATTTGCGATTAGCAATTAGCTCATCACAAAATAGGAATTTTTTCAAGCGTGCAGGGGTATCTCAAGAACACCCTGCTGCACCCCTGAAAAAGAAATTTGGGGGCATATGGCACACATACATGCCCTAAGGACATGTATGGGCGTCATATGGGACCTTTTGTTTTTTAGAAAAAAATGCTTTTTGAAAAGAATTCGCAAATTACCACAAACTAGAAGTTGGTGGTAGTTTCCAAATCCTTAATATCATTTTTTACATATTTTTTGTTTGATACATTGCATTTAAGGAATCGTAAAATTTGCAAATCCTTCAGTGCAATCGCAAAATAAGGAATAGCAAATTTTGAATTAAGGACATTTTAAGTCATTTCCATATGTGCAGTGTTTTGAAATTATGATTTGAAAATCGTTTTTGGGGAAAAGTAATGGTTTGCAAATTTATGACAAGGACATAATGGTGTATGCTTCTCTATAAGGCATTTCAGTGTCTCTGATGTCATTTTTCCCATATTACATTATAAGACCTTTCCCCATGGAGCACATTCCTTGTAAATATGCTCCCACCTGAGCATGGCGAATTTAGATTTTGACTGTTTGAGTCACATAACCATGTTAAAAGTGACCCAAAAAAATTGCAAACGTTTTAAAAAAACACATTCATGTGTCTTAAGGACATTTTAAGTCATTTCCCCATGGACAGTGTTTTCTAAGTGGCGCAAAAGAGGCATACACCTATCATAAATCTGTCCCTAGCATTTTAAATGATTAATTCAGGATGACAATAAGATGTGGCCTATCCAGAGGTTTGTTTAAGGTGAGGCCTACTCAGGATTGCAGATTAAAGTTACGCTTGATGAAGAATACAGAGGACATAATACATGTAAAGCTCTACCAATGAAGTAAGTGATGTCAACTTCATTGCGCCAGTCATCATAAATGTATCCCTAAGCTTCTTATCTTCTTAGACATCAACCGCCATATGTATCATATAACTATTTTGCATTTCCAAAATAGCGAATTTTAAGGAATAAATAGCGATTCTTTACCATTCCAAATTTGCGATGAGCAAATTGCTAATTGCAAATTACCCATTCATTTCCATGGGCTAGGAGGCTCATATAAATGAAGGTGCAATTTGCGATTAACAATTTGCTCATCGCAAATTAGGAATTTTTCCAAAGCTGCAGGGGTGTCTCAATAACACCCTGCTGCACCCCTGAAAAAGAAATTTGGGGGCATATGGCGCACATAAATTTTAACAACATTCCTTTACCTCAAAAACGATTTTCAAATCATAATTTCAAAACACTGCACATGGGAATATTACTTAAAATGTCCTTAAGACACATAGAAGCGTTTTTTGATTGCCTTTGCAGCATGTTTGTATCACTTTTAACATGGCTATGTAACACAAACATTCAAAATCTAAATTTGCCATGCACAGGTGGGAGCATATTTACAAGCAATTTGCGCCACAGACAAAGGTCTTACACTAAAATGGGAAAAATAACATCAGGGACAGTCAATTGCCTTATAAAGAAGCATACACCATTATGTCCTTGTCATAAATTTAAAAACAATTCCTCTTCCCCAAAAACGATTTTCAAATCATAATTTCAAAACACTGCACATGGGAAAATGACTTAAAATGTCCTTAAGACACATGAAAGCGTTTTTTGATTGCCTTTCCAGCATGGTTGGGTCACTTTTAACATGGCTATGTAACACAAACATTTAAAATCTAAATTTACCATGCACAGGTGGGAGCATATTTACAAGCAATTTGCGCCACACAGAAAAGTCTTACATTAAAATGGGAAAAATAACATCAGGGACAGTCAATTGCCTTATAAAGAAGCATACACCATTATGTCCTTGTCATAAATTTAAAAACAATTCCTTTACCTCAAAAACGATTTTCAAATCATAATTTCAAAACACTGCACATGGGAAAATTACTTAAAATGTCCTTAAGACACATAAAAGCGTTTTTTGATTGCCTTTCCTGCATGGTTGGGTCACTTTTAACATGGCTATGTAACACAAACATTCAAAATCTAAATTTTCCATGCACAGGTGGGAGCATATTTACAAGCAATTTGCGCCACATAATTCATAATTTTCTCCTTAAAGCACACTATTCTCTATCTAAATTAAAGAAATATTTTCTCACCTTAGCAAATACTTTGAGTTTGAAAACAGTCTCAGAAACACACCAATTTGTCTTCAGCAGAGCAAAAGGTATGCACTCCAGAGTCTGCAGCTATCAAAAGCACAGAAATGCTGTAATTCTTCACACATATTTCTCATGTCACCCAATCAAAACTCTTCCCTCACATTTTTTCAAATGAAAACCCTTCCCCCCTCTGCCCTTTCTGTCTTTTCTGCATGGCAACCACCTCTTGGAAGACTTCTGGTGTTTGCAAGTTCACACAACTTTGTTGCAATTGAACTCTGAACTCTCAGTGCACCTGCATATCCAGTGCATTCTTTCATTTAATGATTTTTTATTGACCATTCAAAATACTTCTTTCAAAGAACACATCCGTGCACCCTAACTTTCTGTTTTCAGCAATCAAAATCCACCAATCACTGTTACTGCTTCATGAACACAGAAACTCCACAGTTTTTTTCATTTTAAACTCTCATTTTTTCAACTGCCATTTCATTGCCACACTTCATCTGACTGCAGGAGAACCTTCTCTCACCATGTTTTCTGTCTGGATTGTTGGACATAGTTATATTCACTGGGCTCAAAGGTACGTTGAAAACAGGAAATTACCTAACCTCAATTTACAAGATGTGGAAATTAAGTGGTTTGGCCACAGAGGATTAAAATGTCACCAATTGATACCATTGGTGAAAACCTTTATGCATTTGCCCAAACCTGACCTGTTAATTGTGCACTGTGGAGGTAATGACTTGGGCACTTTGACTGGTGTAGGTCTGGAAATGCTTTTAAAGGACACCTTTGAGCAATTAATGGCACTTTTTCCTCAGACTGCCTTGGTATATTCAAATATATGCCAAAGACAGAAATGGAGGTGGTCAAACCAATTTTGTCCACAAATTGAGAAGTCGAGGAAGCATGTAAACAAATCTGTTTCAGCTTACATGAGAGACCATGGAATGGGCTCCCTGTACAACAATAACTTGCGTTACTACATGCAAGATATCTACAGAGGAGATGGAGTTCACTTCTCAGATGAGGGCAACAGAGTTTTCACTCTGAATTTAAGAATGTGCATTGGTACCTACTTATAAGTACCTAAATGTACCATAAACCCAAAAGCTCTTCTCAGAGCTACCCTACATCTGATCACTCACAATTATTATTTTACTCTAACATTTTTCACTAATTTCCAACAAAGTATGCTCCCTGGGGCGCTACCCGGTACGCGAACCGGGAGCTAACCTCGCGAAATTTTTTTTAAATTTTTTTTTTTTCGCACATATAAGCCTCCTCAGCCACCCTCAGAAAACCTAGGGGGTCAAGATAACTCTACCGTGCCCCCTTCTACCCATTCTGAACATTATTTGCCCTCCATCTTGTATCTTAATTCGACCGAAACACAAAATGGTGGACTCCCGGAACGCTTAAGGTTCGCGAACCGGGGCGCTCAACGGTTCGCGTACCGGGTCGCTCTCTGGGAAGCGCACCATCAAAAAAGGTGGGAAAGTAGTTCACAGAAAAGCCACTGGAGACAATTTCACCAAATATAGATTAGCTCATACTACATACCAATCCCTACCATTTTCACAAATTTGATTGGAATTCCATTTAGTCTTTTAGCCTGTAGACCTCTCTAAATACCCTGAGGTAAATTACTTCACAAAACACATCTGAAGTGTTGGAATTGACAACCAATGAAAATGTTACTTTCATTTTCTACTTTTTTTACCTGACATTTCATTGGTTATATACCTGAATATATATAAAGGAAGAGAAGAAAACACAGCCATTTTGACTACTACTTCTTGCTGTACATTTCAATAGTATTTTCACTAATTCCTTCAACTTCTTTCTAAAGGTAAGTTTTTATTTTTAAAACTGAAGTATATTGTGCACTATAAGTTAATATGGTAAACTTTTTCTGATAGATATATACTATCCCTCTGTAGTAGTTATAGATTTAGAGAGACTTCTCTGTTATAGTTATGAATGGAGTTAGGCTTCTCTTGTATAATTATGAATTTACTTACGTTAAATCACATACACTTTTTTATATTCCTACTTCCACTCTGATACTATACACTGCCCAAAGATAAATTCACTGATAAAAAATGCCTATCTAAAATTATTCCCAACATTGCCCTATCTCTACTAATATATATTTTTTTAATCCAAATTTCAGGCAAAATGGAAGGCGAAAACCAAGTTTCTTTTGAAATGGACCTGCAAGAGAGCAGCCAAGAATTGATTGATACAATTGATCAAATTGACATTGAATTTTTCGATGAAACTTGGGACAATGAACTACTGCAATGTGTACAAGCAGTAGATAACCTCCTTGCAAATGAGGACATTTTACACCCTCAGAGACTACAATGTATATTCCATGATAATTATGAAATTTCTGACAATGAAATGTTAGAAAGTTTAATAAATTATGAAACACAATCACATTAAAAAAAATGCTTAAAAAATAAAGAAAATAAAAAATAATCAACAAAAACAACAATCAATTAACATACAGCATTTGAAAAGTCTATCATTCATTTTTCATTGCAGTACGCTGCCCAGAACGCTTCCCGGTTCGCGGACCAGGCGCTCCCCACGCAAAAAAAACAAAAACATTTTTTTGGTTTTTTTGCCCCGCGGGGCCCTTTTAAAACCTCCACATTAAACCTAGGGGGTCAGGGAGGATCTAGTATGCCCCCTTATGGTCATTTTCGCCTTTGTTTTGGCCTCCTCTTGTCTCTCAATCCTACCGAGAGACAAGATGGCGGCCGCTCCGGACTGTTTAGAATGTTGACAGACACCGGAGAGCCAATCAGCTTAGCTACGCGAAGTTCCGGTACGCTTAAGGTCCGCGGACCGGAGCGCTGCCCGGAGCGCGCTTACAGATATATATCTTTTTTTAAACGTTAATTTCTCAAAATCCACTGGAGCACATATATTGAGACCTAGAAAAGGCACATCGGGCTACCAGTCCCTACAATTTTGCCAAGTTCCATGGAAATCCATTCAGCCGTTCGGGCTAAAAGTGAGGCCAACCGCCCTATGGAAAACTCAATGTTAAAAACACGTTTTGGGACCCCCCTTTTTTCTCGGCCCCCCCTTGACGAAACCCCCCCAAATTTCCAAGGGCTGCTCAGAAACAAAATGTTCCATTTTCCAGAAAATTTCAGCCAATTCCGTCCACAAACGCCAAAGTTATTAGACATAGAATTTTCAAAAATCCCATAGGGAAAAAATCCTAACTATATATACCTACTGGCGACCGCCAGTAGGTAATATATATATATATATATATATATATATATATGTATATATATATATATATATATATATATATCCACTGGAAAAAAACATAGGTTTGACACCAGTTATAGTTAGCTGGAAATTTTACTCGCATAAAACCAATGAAATTCCCACGTTATAGTTAGTTGGACTCACTATAACTTGCGCGTGCAATGCACTGCTGATGACGTCACATATTACATCACTCATGACATGGTCAGTGACATCACTGATGACACTATCCAGTGAATGTGTGTCTTTTTAAAAAATAAATATGTGTTATATATGTATATGTAAAAGTTGAAGGAAGAATAAATGTTTAAATAAGTGATTACTTGGATGTTGTTTTTTAAAACAAAATTGATTGGTTAACTGGTTTATTAAGTGTATCTTAGTGAATACATATATTAGAGAGAAATGTTTAAATATTTAAATATATGTATTAGTGTTTCACTTTGTGTATAAGTGGTTGCATGGGTTGGTGAGTAGCTACATGTGTATGTATATGGGCTATTAGATGTTTTTGTTAGTATCAGTATGAGTGTTTGTATGGTTTGGTGGGGGTATTACTTAACACATAAATGCATGAATGACTGACTCTCTCTTTGTATGTGTTTTGAAGACAGCATATGTGCAGGACTGTATGGGTGGAATAGTGTGTATATGTGTGTGTTAGTGAGTGAATGACTGTCTCACTAGTGTCTTTATCAGTAACTACATATGTTTTAATCTAATATATGTGAATATTGATGTATATAAGTGAGTATATGTGAGAGAAGGAGATTGTAAGAGTTCCTGTTTAGATAAGTATGTGTTTCTATAAGTGATTGTTTAAGAGAATAAGTATGTGTAAGTTTCCATAGAAGTAAGGTGGTTTTGTGTGTATAGCTGTATATGCAAATAAATGGATGTTCAATAGTTTATTTGCATGTGTGAATATGTGTGAGAGTATCTTTTGGATGACTGTCGGTGTGTAACAGGATGTATAGTTTTATCACTACATATCATGAGTGAGTATATGTACAAGTGACTATATAGAACTGTTGATCAATGAGTGGATGTGTATATAGATGGTGGAATTATTGAATTGGTTGTTGTAACTGGTATGGGTATCTCCATTTTTTTGAAAATTTTAGTTTCTATTTTTGAATATGTGTTTCAAGGGTTACATTACAGTGAAAAGAGGTCTGTCACTCTGTCACAAGGATGGTGTCATCAGTGATGTCATGACTGATGTCACTGACCATGTCATGAGTGATGTAATATGTGACGTCATCAGCAGTGCATTGCACGCGCAAGTTATAGTTATGTACAGAGTAGGCATAGCATCATCCAGTTACGGATCGAATGAAGGAGGGCAGGGTGCAGAGTACATGAGGGAGATAGGGCACGTATTTACAGAATAAATATCCAAATAATCAAGATGAGATAACATATGTACAGATTACGATAACCAATGATCAATGATCGCGACAAGGCCCCAAGTTTCTGATGGGGTGAGCTAGCTGATCTAAAGGGAGGCAATAGATGGCTATAGATCAAGGCCGTGGTGGTGGAGGAAAAGTTTAAACAAGATATTTGCTCATGAGGAATGATTTGGCATCCTTTTTGAAGCGAGCCAGAGAGGGTATTCTTCTGATCTCCGGTGGGAGAGAGTTCCATATTCTTGGAGCAGCCCTGGAGAAAGCCCGGATGTAGGTTTTTTTTTCCGAAAGCGTGCAGGTTGGAGCAGGAGGTCACTGGCAGATTGGGAGTGTCTGGTTCCTCCGGAAAGTTCTGCCTCAGATATGCAGGAGAGTTAGAATATAAGGCCTTGTGCATGATGCATGCTACTTTGAGCTGTATTCTTGCCTCCAGGGGAAGCCAGTTGAGAGCTTTCAAGTGTGGGAAAATATGTTCGTATTTCCTCGAGCAGGTGAGTAGTCTGGCGGCCGCGTTCAGGCAGGCTTTTAGAGGTGCCAGGGAGATCTTGGGTAGACCCGAGAGGGTAGAACAGCCATATTCCAGTCTATAGATGACAAGTGCTTGGGCTGCCATTTTAGGTCGAGAGTATCGAGGAAGGGTTTCAGTTTCCTAAGATAGCTCAGGTGTAATCTGGCTGATCTGATTTGGCCATTGAATTGATGTGATCCCGCATGTTCAGATTGCTATCAAGGGTGATTCCCCCAGGGATTTGGCTGAATCCTTGATGGTTGGTTTGGCAATTCAGGGCTGTGATAGCCTTAATCCATGATTGAATCTCAAGGTTGGTGTTAGGCGGAGCGATCAGGAGAAATTCTGTTTTCTTTGCGTTGAGTTTGAGTTGATTGGATGCAAGCCATTGGACAGTGCGTTTCAAGGCTTAGTTCAGGGAGAGGATCTCTTCGAGAGATGAGGTTTTGATGAAGATCTGAGTGTCATCAGCATACATATGATAGGAGATATTGGCAGTGCGTAGTACTTATCTAAGCGGTTCCAGGTAAAGATTGAAGAGGGTGGGGGGAGTGTTGATCCTTGAGGGACTCCAACCGTGACCGGGGATGGTGCCGTTGACAAGGAATCTCTGGGACCGGTTATGGAGGAAGGATCTGAACCACTGTAGAACAGTGCCATCCAAACCCATCCTGAATATGAGGTGCTTGAGTAGTTTTTCGTGGTTGACCGTGTCGAAGGCCGATGATAGGTCCAGGAGAATTAGGAGACAGGTTTTGCCTTGGTCACGGGCTTGGAGAGCATCATCAATGATGTGGAGCATAGTGGTTTTGGTGCTGTGCCCTGGTCTAAATCCAGATTGGAAGTCATCAAGCAAGTGGAAGTTGTTGATGTGTTGACTTAGCTGCTGTTGCACACATTTCTCCATCACTTTGGCTAAGAGGGGGATGTTGGAGATGGGTCTGAAGTTGTCAGGGAAGGCTGGATCCAGTGACGGCTTTTACAGAATGGGAGGACTTTCCCGGCTTTTAGAGAGTCGGGCATCGATCCTTGACTAAGAGAGGTGTTAATTATTGTAGTCTAGCTACGAATATTGGATTGGGCGACGGTAGCTAGGCAGTTGGAAGGAAGCGGGTCATTAAAATGGTTACTAGGGTTTAGGGAAGATATGATTTTGGACAGTGAGCAAGGCTTTTGGGTGAAGCCTGTGGGGGCGACTTGTCTGGAGAATGCGGGTCATGAGGTGTTTGGGGGTATGTGATGGAGTTGAGTTCATTTCCGAGGGCTGAGATTTTGGCAGCGAAGAAGGAGGAGAATTCCTCTGAGTATGTAAGAGACTTGGAGGTTTCTTTTGAAGTTTTGGCCAATTTGTTGGATTGGTGTTTGACCAGTTCGAAGAGCTTTTGGGGTCTGTTTTTGGCCTTCTCTAGTGAAGTTCTGAAGAAGTCTATTTTGGACTTGAGTATGTTCCTGTTGTAGGCATTTCTGGCCTGGCGGAGGAGTTTTAGATGGGCGGCAAAGGGGTGCTGCCTCCAAGATCTTTCAGCTTGTCGGAGGACTCTCCTCTCGTTGTTAAGGGATCCCGTGAACCAGGAGTTTCTGTCTTTGATTTGGGTTCTTTTCAACTTTAGTGGGGCTAGATCATCCAGGATGTTTGAGATAGATGTAGAATAGTGAGCATTGAGGTCGCTGACTGTTGTGATATGAGAGGGGGGAGGTCGGACTTGCAGTGATCCTCTAGTTCTCTGTGGTCTAGGTTCTTAGTGTCTCTGATCCAGCATTTAGGAATCGCCGGTTGCGATGCACTAGTCTTGTGGGTGCCAGGTAGGAGAAAGGTGATGGCGTGGTGGTCAGACCAGTCGCATGGGTCTATAGAGATGAGCTTGACTGTTGATTCTTTGGAGATAATCCAGTCTAGGGTGGCCCCTTTTGAATGAGTTGGAAGTGAGCAGGCTTGGGCCAGGGCTTGATTAGCCAGTGTTGGGGTTCAAGGGGGCCTGGTTCCTTCTGTCTAGTTCCCCGTTAGCGTTTTTTCTTTAAAGTGCCAAGTGCATATGCGAATTTATTGACGCTCCCTAGAGCTCGCTTTAAAAGGGGGCTGCCAACAGGAAACAGGTGCTTGGTTTCTTTATTGGTCCCTAGCCGTCTGTTTCCTGTTCCTGTGGTTCTACCTTGTTTCCCTTCCTTCGAGCTCCGTTCCAGCGGTCTTTTCTAATGCTGAGTTTTGATCCCCTTTTTCCCCTGCTCCCTTGTTTTCCTATTCCCTTGGGCATTTCAGAACCCTTTATTGGGGACCTGCTTTTGATCTTCGATGACGTTCTGGGATTCGCGGCTGCGTTGCCTTTGAGTTTTAACGTCCCGTTATTATCCCTTTTTTGTATCCAAACCATCTTGTTATACGCTGTGTTTGGGTGGTTTCACGAAGGAGCTGTATAACGGCAGTTTTTGTGCTACCTTCGTGTTCTTTTTTAGATTCCAAGGGTTTTTTGGGTGTCTTTCGTATTCCCTTTGATACCATTTTTCCCCTGTCCTTTTTTTGTCCTAAGAATTGTGAATTCCACCCCCTTTGTCATTCTCGGTGTTTCCCGAGGGGGCGTGGTTGGTCTGGGGTTACGCAAGAAACTACCAATACGATTGCAGTGGAAGAATTCCTGTTTCGTATCAAGCCACTCCCGTTTGTTATCTGGGGTAAGCAGGGAGGTCGGTGGTTCGTGTGTGTACTTGGCACTGGTAATAGTAGTAGGGGTGTGTATAATCTTGTCTCCTTCTTTCATTTTAGCGTTCTCGTCTGTGTCAAGCTGTCAGCTGCCAAGAAGCCAGAGGAGACGAGTTGTGTTCCCCAAGACCTTGGGTTCCCTTGTTTTGTTACCCACCTTCTCCCGGGGTCGTGTTCTCCACCATCCGTTTTGATTGCGGGTGTTGGGGGTCACGGTGAGGGTAGAGGATTGGGACGTTCTTCCTCCCTGCGGTGTTGGGCCGGTCGGCATCGGAACAGCCAGGAGGTATTTGATGGCATTGACATGTGAATCCTTTGGATCGTTCCAGTGCAAGTTAAAGACACCAAGGAAAATATCATTGGCAATATTGAGACTCTTAGCTTTGATGAATTCCATGAGGTGGTCGATGAACGAGTCATTCATGCCTGGGGGTGGTAAAAGATGTGCAGGTTGCATAGAAGGGTAGAGTTGCTGTGAATAGGGAGGGCAAGGTATTCGCAGGATTCAATGGTGTCCGGTAGAAGTTCCGTGACCAGAAGGTTAGAGCGATACAAAACCATAGAAATTCTCCCGTTATAGTTAGTTCAGCTAACTATAACCCGTGCCCCTGCAATGCACTGCTGATGAAGTCACATATTACATCCCTGATTACATGGTCAATGACGTCACTGCCGAATGGACGATATGTTTTTTGCATGAGATTAAGTCAAGTTGTTCCCTGCTGCGTCCTAGGATTATTTGGCGCCCTGGGCCTGGTCCCAACTCGCACATGCCCAAGGCAAGGCTGAATATTAGTGCCCCAGGGAGGTGACGGTCCCTGGGGCTGTGGGGGGCTGTGTGCCCCCCGCTACTCATTAATCTTGCCCAAGGGAGGTAGCGTTGCCCGGGGCAGTGTGGGGGGGTTTGGGACCCCCACACATTTTTTCCACTGCCCCGGGACTTGGCCCACCCAGGGGCTTCAAAACAACGAAGCGCGGGACTCCGCGCTTTGTTTTTTAAAAAATTTTCTCAGCCGGATTTGTGCAACCAGCGCAAACTCGGGCAATTTTTTTTTCAATTCTTTTTTGGGCCCTGGGGGTCGTTGTGAGACCCCCTGAGCAGCCTCAGGGGGTCAGGGTGATTCTACCCTGCCCCCTTTTTCTGTATTCTTGTGACTTGGTTCTCGCTCTCTGATGCAAGCACTACCTTTTTGCCAAATTTGGTGTAATTCAGTTCAGTAGTTCCAGCTGTAGCCGTGTCTAAATTTTCCTATGGGAAATGCATTTTTCAACCTCTTTTTTTTTTATTTCTCAGGAACTACTTAACGGATTTACACCATTTAATAAAAAAAAAATTCTGAAACAAGGGCTACCTTTTTGTCAAATTTGGTATAGTTCTGTTCAGCAGTTCGGGCTGTAGCAGTGTCTAAAGTTTCCTACGGAAATTAACATGGAGAAAACATGTTTTGGAACCCCCCTTTTTTCTCAGCCCCCCGCTTGCCGAATCTCCCCGAAACTTTCTGGATAGGAGCTGACTAGAGCGGGCCACACGTTTTGAAAATTTTGCGAAGATTCGTTAACCGGCGCCAAAGTTATTGGGAAAAGAAAAAATGCTTTTCCTATGGAAACTAGGTTCTGACTATATCTACCAACTGGCGTCCGCCAGTAGGTAATATATATATATTCATATAGATATATACTTGGTATATTGCTAAATGGAAAAACGTGTAAATTATCATATAAATTCAAATTCAAATTTAAAAAAAGTTTTACATTATATATGTGTATACAAACACATACATATGTATGTGTGTGTGTGCTTGTTTGAATCAGCATATATTTAGTAAATATTATTTACACATATTTAATTTACATTATATTAATATTATAAGTTAAAATATTTAAAACTTACTACTTTTACCTATATATATTATAGCAATCCTTCAATGATTTGGGTTTCCGATATGTTACAAGGGGAACATTGCCTATCGAGTTTCCAATTAAAGGATCATTCAGTAGCAGACTCCTATGTTGTTTGAAGATCTATTTGAAATGGTTGGATCTTTTGTTATAGGTTGTAATCAATCTGGGCTTGTTATTACCATTCTTGTTTTTGGTTGATTCTAAATATGACATCCTCTTGTTTTATTTCTTGTATTTGTTCAATGGCCTGTGACAGTATCTTATGCGAATATTCTTTTTCCTTAAACCTATGTATCATGGTTTCATGTTCTTTACTGAAAACGTCATCCCTTCTGCAATTGTGTTGTGCTCTGAGAAACTCCCTATATAGGAAACCCAAATCATTGAAGGATTGCTTAGTACATCATTTTCCGGAGCCTACTTCAGTAACTACATGGCTAGGCACACAAAGGGGAGGCTTTTTTACATATAATTTGTGTAAAGCAAGGAAAAATAGTCAGAGCTTTAGAAGTTATACCACGTGAAATGGAAAAACCAAACAGATTCGTAAATACATTACCTGTACTACCGATTATGTCATATATATCCTGGAATGCCATTGTGGCTTAAGGTATGTTAGAAGTACTAAACATCCCTTAAAGATGAGATTCCTCCAACACTTGAGAGCTATCATTAACAATGATTCCAACTATCTGGTAGCTCGTCATTTCCAAACCATGCACAACAGTAACAACAATCAATTCAAATTCTTTGGAATAGACTGCATTGCGAAACACACAAGAGGGGGTGAAAGAGAAAAAAAGTTACGGATTCTTGAGCCCAGAAAACCATCATAATTGGGTCTTATATGTGCTTTCCTCCATCAGGAGGGAGACCAACTGGTTATTCGCAGTAGTGATCAGGGATTTGATCAGGAGTAGTGAGGGTGAGAGTGGAGTGAGCTTAAAATTACCTCCTTGCCCCTGGGTTAAATGTGTTTAGTCAGGGGTGGGGCAAGATTAAAAAGAATTGCGGTGCGTGAATCCAAAGACTACTGATCTAAAGCACCTGTGTTAGGAAATAGGTGGTTGAGCGGTTTACATGTTTTAGCCCTATGGTTGCCCAGTCGGTTCGGGGGGACTTTCTTCAGGACAGGATTGGCAGGTCACTGTTGTGTTTCCTGCGAAGGTAAGTAATTACACTTACCCTTCCTTCTTAGGGCGTCAAGAAGAGCGCTGAAGTGTTATGGGTCAGTTGAACCTATATCTCTTAATTAAGTGCTCGATGGCTCCCTAGGAGGGCGTGCGGAGTAAGCGTACTTCTACAGTGAGAAGTCTTGCTTGCTGCTCATGTCATCTCCGTCTGACATACTCTCCCTATTTTAGAAACGTTAATATATAGATTAACCGTCACGATTGACACCAGGATGCCGATAGCCGTTGACAACGTCCTGGTAGACCACATCTAACCCCACTTGGAGCCTGATGTGTAGAGGCCTAATGTCCTATGGGGTGCCTTCTAACCCTGGGTGGTAAAATCTGCTCCGCTCGCAGAATTTGCAGAATTTTGGCAATTCTACACTCCAGGGAGAACGCATAATTCCTGGAAATTCCACTATTCATGCGTAGCGGAATTATTTCCTTGCTCGCGCTTTAAAAATGTGTTTTCGCGCACGCGGTAGCGACTTCATGAGATCCCTGCGTTCGCCAATGAGTTTTCCTATCTGTTCGCGTGCACCATGAGATTTTCGTAGCTGGCCGCGTGATCCCACGAGAGTGTGCGATGGCGAACACGTCATTCGCTGCGCCAACGGGCACCGTGAGAGTGTGCGATCGCGAACACGTCATTTGGACGCGCCATTGGATATCCGGCGGGAGTTTGGTGAAGCTTGCGATGCTGAACACACAACATTTACAATCTGTAGAAGAATAATATCCCGAGCAGCTTAAAACCTTCTCTAAATTGATGATTTGGATGAAAAAAAACTCCTCAGATTGAAAATTGGCTGTACTTTTTTTGTGCAAGGAGTCCTTCCTTTTTTCTAAAACTTTTTTGGGGAAAAGGAAGGAAGTGACACAGATTCTCCAACTTACTGTTCCTGTCCAGCCGGCTCCTTCCCGAGCTTTGTCAATCTCCTGTTCATTTTTCATTTGGAGTTTTAGCTGGAAGGATCACTCTGTGTGTCTGCTCTCTGCTGCATCATATATCATTGGATTTGAGGACTTTTGGATTTGAAATTTTACAAGTACGTTGATACTGTTTGTTTGATTAGGGCATTGCAGTTGCTGCAACTACAATTTTGGTACTTTTCATCATTTTTTAATAAAGTTTATTGTGGGTAGCCAGTAGGCCCAGAGCTAGTCATGGGTGCATGATGAAACAACTGTTCCTTTAGTGTGTGTTGAATTTATTTTAAACATCATTGTGTATTTTTTGGGTTATTTCAGTTTTTGTGTGTGTGTGGTGTGTTGTGTACCCTCCTTGCACACCTTGTTTAGCAATGTGGATTTTCTTTTTTGCATTTTATTGCATAAAGCTGGGTTATTTAGCATGCCTCCTTTGCCCGGCTAGTTCATTGTTTTCCAGGCCTCCTGTGTGTTGCTTGTGACTGTGAGTGTCCATGTGGCTGGTGGCCATTTTGTGGTGGTAGTTATATAAGTGTGTTGCTTTTGCCATATAAGCCTGCATGTGTTTCCTTTGTTCCTTTTTGGTTTAGGGTTGTTGTGGACTTGGCCATGTGGCGGTGGCCATTTTGAGGCCTGGCAGTGTGCTATTGCCATAGGCCTGCATTGTCTGTCTTCGCTTTCTCATTGTGGTGTGGGTCTGGCCATGTGGCTGGCTGCCCTTTTGAAGCCAGGCAGTGGTCTTTTGCCATAGGCCTGCAAGCTTGTGGCCTAGTCTGCCAACAGGCCATTCCTTCAGTAGGCTCAGAGGTAGTCATGGGTGCATTAAACAACTGTTTCTGTGTGGTCTGTTGAATTTAAACATCATTTAGGGCATGGATGGCATTGGATTGAATTGAAATCTTTTTTTTCCGGGTACATGACTTTTTTGGTGTGTGTTAAATAAATGCCTTTGTTGTGTGCGGTGTGTTTGTGGTGTACTTTGCACACCTTGTTTAGCCCTGTGGATTTTCAATGTTTAGCAATTCATGTGGACATAGCAGGATAGTGGCAGCTCCTGCTATCCGTTTGGTGCTCCGGTCAGCATATTACTTTTAAAAAAAGGAAAACGTGTTTCTATGACATTTTAATTCTGTACTGTTTTATCTTTGTGCTCACCTGCACGCCCCGTTCTGCCGTGGATTTCTGGTGCCGTTTGTACAGAGGGCAGTGCACATTTTCCACACTTTTGGTTCCCGGTCCTGGGCTGGAGTTGGCGCTCTAGCTGGGGGAGGGGACTGTTTATGTAAGGCGCATGCCTACAAGGGTGCACGGCGGACATAGCAGGATAGTTTCAGTTCCTGCAATCCGTTTGGTGCTACGGTCAGCATATTACTTTTAAAAAAAGGAAAACGTGTTTCTATGACATTTTAATTCTGTACTGTTTTATCTTTGTGCTCACCTGCACGCCCCGTTCTGCCGCGGCTTTCTGGTGCCGTTTGTGCAGAGGGCAATGCACTTTTTCCACACTTCCGGTTCCCGGTCCTGGGCTGGAGTTGGCGCTCTAGCTGGGGGAGGGGACTGTTTATTTAAGGCACATGCCTACTCGGACGCGCAGCGGATGCGCCGAAGGCGTGCCCAAGGCAAACTCGTCTGCGCCCGTCCGCGCCAAGGACGCGACCAGCGCCAGCCACTATGCCCGTCCCCCCCAAAAGACTCTAAAAGTGCCTAAACGCTATAATGGGGATGTTTTAATGGGCTTCAATAAATTCAAGGATGCGTGTGTCTGCCAGTGGAACGTCCTCGATAGTTTGACTAGGAAGTGTAGTAAGTGTCAATTTAGCTTCAACACCTCCTTAGATGCCCCGGTCCCCCAGACTACCCCCTCGGTAATAGCTGGGGAGGGGGTTCATATTCGGGCAGCTCTTATCAATTCTCGCTCTCTTGTTAAGCATGCCCCAGATGTTTATGAACTCCTTTCCGAGGACCAGTATGATCTCCTGTTTTTAACTGAGACCATGTTCAATGAATCTTCTGCCCCCATGGTAGAGTTGGCTATCCCCAGAGGGTTTAAAATTACCAGGGTAGATAGGAAGGCGGGCAGGGGTGGAGGCCTAGCAGTGTTGTATAGAGACTCCTGGACTCTGGCCCATGAAGTCTCCCTAGGAATTGAAGGGGGTGCATTTTTGGATTTTTCAATTTCCCTCACCCCACTTTTCACTCTAGGGGGGACACTTGTCTATAGGCCCCCGGGCTCCTCTGGAGCGTTCTTGAAAGCTCTTGATGAGATCATTGTCCCTAGGGCTTTACGCTTCTCCAGCTTTCTATTACTAGGGGATTTTAATATACATTTTGACTGCCCGTCTGGGGCCGATACGATTGATCTGACGGACTCCCTGAAAATGGCACAACTTACCCAATGGATTAACTCCCCCACGCATATTGGGGGGCATATCTTAGATTTGGTGTGCTCTAACTTTCCTCTGTCTGGCATTCATCCTCTTCAAATACCCTGGTCTGATCATTTCCTGATTCAGTTCTCCTGGTCCATTGTCAAACCTGTGCTTTTTAAAAAGTCTTCTCAAAGCAGAACCTCTCAGAGGATTGACGCATCCGTCTTCGGCAGGGTCCTGTCTAATTCCCGGCCTTTTGTCAATGTGACACTGGAGGGAGCCATAATGAATTTCACTAACTGGATCGCCCAGGCTGTAGAGTTTGTTACCCCTCCCCTCCCCGACAGGCGTGTTAGAAATGCGCCGTCCAAACATTGGTACTCCAGCAACCTTAGAACACTAAAACACTCCTGCAAAAAACTTGAACGCTGTTGGAGGTCAAATTATTGCCCATTGGCGAAAGTTGCACTTAGAAAGGCCCAGAGGGAGTATTATGGAGCTATTAAGGAGGCTAGAAGCCTTTTTTTCACTGAGCGCATTGCCGGCTCCAGAAATAACTCAAAGGAAATATTTTCCATCGTACAGAGTTTTCTCAATCCTAGTGCAGAGCAGATGGACCTGCCTGTTTCGGCAGAGTGGTGTGAGAAACTGTCAGACTTTTTCATTGATAAAATCCAGGCTATACAGGATTATCTAAGGTCGGACTGTATTGGGCAGGTGGACGCCCACACCCCAAGTCCACAAGTTCCCTCTCTGCCCACTCCCTCACTGACGGCCTTTCTGCCGATTACTCTGAAGGACTCTTTATCTATCCTTTCATCTCTCAAATCCGGATCTCCCTCTGATCCGTGTTTTGCTAGGATGCTTGCTGAGCTTGCTGAGGTAGTTAATCCGGAGGTGAATACTATTATAAATCTATCACTTCAGACCGGCATTGTTCCCAAGGTTTGGAAGGAGGCTAAACTTATACCTCTTCTGAAAAAGCCCTCCTTAGATCCAAACATACCTGCCAGCTATCGCCCTATTTCTCTTCTTCCGGCGGTGGCCAAGATATGTGAGAAAGCAGTTTTTAGGCAGCTATCCACTTTTGTTGAGTCATCAGGTGCTCTCCATCCTGCTCCATCCGGATTTAGAGCCTCCTATAGCACCGAGACTGCTCTTGTGGAAATATCAGAAGCCATAAGGGAGTGTTTGGATGGGGGTGGCAGAGCAGCCCTGATTTTATTGGACCTCTCTGCCGCCTTCGATACGGTCCCTCACCAACTACTCCTTTCTAGGCTCTCTCACATTGGCGTGTCTCGGCAGGCCTGGAAGTGGCTTGAATCCTTCCTAGTAGATCGCACCCAGCAGGTCTGGATGCCTCCGTTTTCTTCCACCTCCCGGATAGTGGCTACTGGAGTTCCACAGGGCTCGACTTTGAGCCCCCTGCTTTTTAACGTTTATGTTACCCCCTGATCTTCCTCGCAGAGCTGGGTGCAAAAGTCATCGCATATGCGGATGACACTCAGCTCCTCTTTACTTGGAAGGAAGGTGAAATATCTCCTTCAGAAGCCCAGCGCTGCCTTGCAGCGGTCTTTGGTTGGCTGGCCCGGGCACAGCTGAAGTGCAATGAGGGTAAGTCGGAGGTTCTCCTCTACGGCCCTTTTCCTCCGTTCTTTAAAGAGACTTTGTGGCCCCCAGAGTACCCCAGCCTCTGTCATCTGGCAATCCTGCTAAAAATCTGGTGATCTGGTTCGAGGAAGATCTTAGATTCACTGCTCAAATAAAGCGACTGGCAGGGGTATGCTTCGGTATCCTAAAATCTCTCAGGAAGTTCTTCCCCTTGCTACCTCGATATGCCAAGGAAATGGTCACACGGGCACTTATCTTGTCCCGTATTGACTATGCCAATGGCTTGTACGTTGGACTCCTGGGATATCAGTCAAAGAAACTGCAAGTAATTCAGAATGCGGCGGCCAGGGTCTTGCTGCAAATCCCTGGGCGCACAAGCATGAAGCAGCACTTACGAGACTTGCACTGGCTGCCTGTTGTCCACCGTATCCAGTTTAAGGCTCTTACGCTGGTTCACAGAGCCCTGCATGGTATTGGCCCGGTTTGCCTCCAGAGGCGCTTTTCCTTCTACATGCCTCGTAGAACCCTCCGCTCTACCACTCTGTGCCTGACCACAGTTCGCCTCTCTGTTAAGGCTGCGGAGGCCTGGAATTCCCTCCCTCTGGAGCTGCGCAACATCCAAGACACCACGCTATTTAAGAAACAGCTGAAGACCTTCCCTTTTAACCAACCCATCTAAATATGCTGCTCACTGTTATGGTTCACCTCCGCGCCGGAACACTCTTGAGTATCCGTGCGCGATATAAATGTCTAATAACATAATATAACATAACATAACATAACATAACATAACATAACATAACATAACATAACATAACATAACATAACATAACATAACATAACATGCCTCCTTTGCCTGGCTATTATAGGCCTGTTTTGGTTCATTTTTTTCCAGGCCTCCTGCTTGTTGTGAGTGTCCATGTGGCTATTGGCCATTTTGTGGTGGTATTTATAAGTGTGCTGCTTTTGCCATATAGGCCTGCATGTGTTTCCTTTGTTTCTTTTTGGCCTAGGCTTCTTGTTGTTGTGAGCCTGGCCATGTGGCTGGTGGCCATTTTGAAGCCAGGCAGGGTGTTTTGCCACAGGCCTGCATTGTCTGTCTTCATTTTCTCATTGTTGTTGTGGGCCTGCTCATGTAGCTGGTGGCCATTTTGAAGCCAGGCAGTGTGCTTTTGCCATAGGCCTACCTGTCTTTCCTATGTTCCTCTTGTCTTACTGCTTCCATCCATCCTTTTTGCTAGCTGCAGCTCCCTGGATGACGTGATAAGCAAATTATTTATTGCCAAACTAACAGGTTCCACTTCCATTACATTTGTATTTTTGTTTTTGTTCTTCTTCTTTCCTAACCTTCCTGAGTGTACACAGTATACCATGAAAGTCCTTGTTGTCAAAGTCTCACACATGGCTACACTGTTATCTTTTTTTTATAACTTAAACTTAGTTAATACAATTTAATAATATATAACACTAACAAGTGTGACCACCATACACTAAGTTATATATTATATTTGTTTGTTTGTACTAGTAGTCATTGAACCACAACACTAAATGCAACCTTTCACTGATGTTCTTCTCCTGGCTTCTTTGCTTTTAGGTGCACAAAAAGACAGAGTAAGAGGTTTCATCATAACCTGTTGTACTGCCAGACAAAAGTCCTGCTGTGCACATCACGTGACATGTGGCCACAGACATCTCTGCAACTTGTGTAACAGCATCCTTCTGACATCTGAAGAAGCTGGCCCCAAAGAAAGTTACCAGGTCCTCAAGTACCAAGAAAGTTGCCAGTGAGAAGAAGGAACAGAAGAAGAAAGTGACACTTGCCAAGACTGGTGTGCCGCCTGCAGCAGCAGTGTCCGGCGGGGACCAAGCTGGGAGCAGCACCTCCGCATCAGCGGGCCCACCCCCCAACCTAGGCCCAAGCCCATGAGTGTCGCAGAGGTAGCCAGTCTACTAACGATCAGTGATGTTGAAATGTCATTATCGTAAAGTAGTACTCAGTCAACGTATATGGAAACTCAGCAGATAAGTGGGCAACAACAGCCGCAGCAACAGCTGCAACAAAAGCCGCAACAACAGCTGCAACAACAGCCCACAATAGTAGTTGTTCCTCTTGAAGTAGGGGTAGTTCAGGAAATCAAGCTTCCTGTAGATGAAGAGGAGTAAGCCACTCTTTCAGAATATCTATTGCATTCCAGATCCCTAGCAAGGAAAAGGAGGGTTAGTCATCAACTTCTTCTTCAAGCCCCGCTTCTGATGATCGAGATGCCACTTGGAATCCACCAGCTCAGTCTGACAGAAATGCACGCCACAAGACAAGGCTAGTGAAAAGGAATATTCCAGAAAGCCTGAGAGTTATGGAGGTAGATGTTGAAGAGGGGGGTGATGATTATGACGAGCCAGTCGTCATGAACATCACTGCTGGCCCAGAGGAGATGAAGACAAACATTATTATCCTGTCCAAAATCGCTGCGAGGGATGTACCACGGATACCACCAAGGCAGGTAATACCACCTCCAGCTTCCATATTTTCATTTGCTAAGGCCCGGCAGGGTCCTACATCTACAACCAGCTCCACCACCACCTCAGTAGGTAGTGGTACTGTAGGTGCACAGAGTCAAATTCCACACCCACCCTCCTGTTCATCTGGCATGGAAAGTGGCACCAGAAAGAACACGTTCCCAGTTTGAGACTTCTTTTCGGTTAGCAGTACAGAGGAGAAAATTGCTATATCCTCAATTTGTCGAGACGCTGTTATGCGGGGTAAGCTTGGTACAAACTATGGTACCGGAGGCCAAACAAGTCATCTAAGCGAACACCACATGATGCAGTAGGAGACTTACCTACTTCGCTTACAAAAAAGTAAAACTGCACCCATTGCTGTTGGGGGGATGAAGAAGTAGAAGAAGATATAATTATGGTATAAAGTGAACAAGAGGGAGACATGTCTAGCCCTGTCCCCAGCAGTGTAGTGGTACCACCCACATCCTCAGCAACATCTCAGTGCCTAAATGTAAATACCAACCCTGTAAAGATTCTACTGGGCCGAATGATCCAGTTATTGCTGTTGTTGATAGTGATGGTGAGTGATCTGAGCCAAACGCACTGCCCTCAGTCTCCGAAGTTGCACTTGATGCCGGATGCCCTGCTGCAGTACTTGTTGTGGATTGATCTAGCGGGCTTTTAAATTTAATTAGCAGCCGTTCATTTTCCAACTTACTCGCTGCCTCAGCTATCTAAGTTTTGTAGTAGGCAACATCCATCTCTGAAAAAGGAATTAATGTCTTGAGTGCCAATTTTGTTAGTGGATCCAGAATTGTTGTAGAAATGTAATGTTCTTGTGACAAAATCTTATTTTGCATCCTTGTATTGTCAGCTAAGCGACGGGCTAAGCTCTCCACCAACTCATAGGCTTCTTTTTTCCCTCTACACCTTTGTATGATTCAGACACCGCCTTCAGCTGATGCTCTAGCATTTGCAATAATGGGATAGCTTGGCCCATAGTATAGTCCTCCTTGCTGACTTCACATGTGAAGACTTCAAAAAGACGAAGTATGTCAGTCAGGCATTTAACTAGGCACCATTGGTCCATCTGAAGGGTCATGCCTATCACAGTAGCATCCCCTCTACGTATGACATGTTCATTGAGTGGCCTGTTCTGCTCAAACAGATGATCAAGCATGTAATAAGTTGAGTTCCAACGTGTTGCCACCTCTTGGATGAGTGCTTTGACTGGCATTTATAGTCATGTTGAATGATCCTCAGCTGCTTCGAGCTTTAAAAGAATGGCTGAAATGAGTGCATATTCTTCGGCAGGTGGTCAGTAAGTTGTTGACTATTGGTTCTTTTTTCAGAAAGTCTTGAACTATAATGTTTATGCAGTGCGCCAAACACGGAACCCTGAAATAGGAACCCAGCTCCATGTACTTAAGTACATTACTGCCATTATCTGTGGAAACAAAACCAATACTAAGCCCTCTTGGGCGCAGCCATTCAAAAACCTTGCTGCGAAACTCTTCCAAAATGTTTACAACAGTATGAGATTTCTCCATGGCGAACATGGCAAAAATTGCATGTTTCCGAGTAGCTGTAAAAATATCAGCTGTGTCCACAGCAGCTCCTTCAGATAGCTTATCTCTAACCCCCACAAAAGAGACCCAGTGTGCAGTGATGCACATGTAATCTGTGGCATGGAAACTGGTCCACATGTCTGTTGTCAGGTGGATATTGTGAACAGCACTCCGCTGCAAAGCTTGTCCAACCAATTCCAGCACATCATGATGTAGTGCCGGAACAGCAATTCTTGCGAAATAGGATCGGCTGGGAACCTTCCAATTAGGGCAGATGGCTGACACAAATTCAAGGAAACCCACCCCTTCCACAAATGAAAAAGGGAGAAGGTTCAGCGCTAACATTTTAGCCAGCTTCGCATTATACAACCGTGCCATTGGGTGGTTGCTTTGGAACTGCCCCTCCAACCTAAGCATGCTCTCAATGGTAGGGTGGATTACTTTCCTTTGTGGTGCTGTTGTTTTCATTAACCCACTTAGGCTCAACAACGCACTTTGTTCCATTGCAGTACTCGGTCGCCTTGGTGTCTCAGTCTGACTCTGAGTATGGCTCTTACTGCGGTGCCACTGAGATGTTGCTGAGGAGGATGTGGGTGGTACCACTACACTACTGGGGACAGGGCTAGAAATGCCTCCCTCTTCTTCACCTTCCACCGCAATAATATCGTCCCCTGATTCTTCATGCCCAACATCAATGGGTTGAGTTTTTTTACTTTGTTGTAAGTGAAGTAGGTGATTTTCCCTCACGATAGTGTGGTGTATTTTGAGATGACTTGTTTGGCCTCCGGTACCATAGTTTGTACCAAGCTTACCCCGCCGAACACCTGTGCAACAAATTGAGCATATAGCAACATTCTCCTCCTTAGTGCTAACCGAAAAGAAGTCCCAAACTGGGGAGGAGAACTTTCTGGTGCTGCTGGATGTGCCACTTTCAATACCAGATGAATTTGAGGGTGTGCTTGGAATGTGACTCTGTACAGCTAAACTGTGACTTCTACTACCACTACCTACTGAGATGTTTGAGCTGGATGTAGGTCCCTGCCGGGCCTTTGAAAATATGGCAGCTGGAGGTCGTGGTGGTGGTGTAACCTGTGTTGGTGGTATCCATGCTACATACCGCTCAGCAGCAGCCGTTTTGGATAGGGTGATAATGTTGGTCCCCATCCCCTTTGGGGCAGGAGTGATGTGCATGATGACTGGCTCATCATCATCAACATCATACCCCTCTTGTACATCTACCTCCATAATTCTAAGTCTTTCTGGAACCTTCCTTTTCAGTAGCATTGTCTTGTGACGTGCATCACTCTCAGACTGAGCCGGTGGCTGCCAAGTGGCATCACGATCATCAGAACCATTGCTTGAAGAAGAAGATGATGGACTAAGCCTTCTTTTCCTTGCTGGTGGTCTGGAAGACAATAGATCTTCCAAAACAATGGTTTGCTCTACTTCGTCTGCAGGAAGCTCGATTTACTGAAATGCCCCTACTTCAGGAGCAACAACTACTACTGCGGGCTGTTCTTGCGGCTGCTGCTGTTCTTGCGGCTTCTGCTGTTGTTGTTGCGGCTGCTGCTGCAAACTTATCTGCTGAGTTTCCACCTGCGTTGATTGTGTACTACTTTGCAATAATGACATTTCAACATCGCTGCTCGTTAGTAGACTGGCTACCTCTGCGACACTCAAGGGTTTGGGCCTCGGTTGGTGGGGTTGGACTGCTGGTACGGAGGTGGTGCTCCCAGCTTGGTTCCCGGACAACGCTGTTGCATGTGTAATTTTTTTGGTCCAAAAAAACATCGGCCGGCGCACCAGTTGTGGTTAGTGGCACTTCCTTTTTCTGTTCCTTCTTCTCACGAGAAACTTTCTCGGTACTGGACCTGATACCTTTCTTTGGGTCCATCTTCTTCAGATGTCAGGCAGGACGCAGGTGCACAAGTTGTGGTCACACGTGGACGTGATGTGCAGGAGGACGTCTGTCTGGCAGTACAATGGGTGATGATGATGAAACCTCCTCCTCTGGCTTTTTGTGCACCTAAAAGCAAATAAGCCAAGAGAAGAACATCAGTGAAATGTTGCATTTGTTGTTGTGGTTCAATCACTACTGTACTAGTACAAACAAACAAACAAAAGATATACTCTAGCCATTTCTGAGACTTTGTCAACAAGGGCTATGTTATACTACGGTGTACACACTACACTCTCAGAAAGGATAGGAAAGAGAATAAGAACCACCAAAATACAAATGTAATAGAAGTGGGGTGGACCCTGTTTGGCTTTCAATTATTTGAGCATCACATCATTCATGGAGCTGCTGCTGGCAAAGTGGATGGCTGGATGGAAGCAGTAAGCCAATAGGAAAAGTATGCAGGCCTATATGGCAAAAGCAGGACACTAATAACTCCCACCACGAAAAAAGGCCACCAGCCACATGGACACTTACAAATCACAAGCAACAAGCAGGAGGCCTGGGAAACACCATGGACTGACAAAAGGCCTATAAAGCCAGGCAAAAGATGCATGCTAAAGCACACTGCTTTGCCTTTTAATGCAATAAAATACAAAAAACGACAATACACAGGCCAAAAAAAGGTCTGCAGGGTGCATGCATTGCACACCAACACACACCAGACCTACTCACTACTACTACCTACAACAATTTAAAAAAATTGAATGATAAGTACCAAAATTAAATTGTAGTTGCAACAACTGCAATGCCCCCAATCAAACAGACACAACACCAACTTACTTGTAAAATATCAAATAAAAAATCCTCAAATCCAATGAAAATGATGCAGCAGACAAAAAGAGTGATCTTTCCAGCTCAAAATCCAAAGGCAGAATGAGCAGGAGCTGGACAAAGCACTGGGAGGAGCCTCCCACATTTAAAAAAAAGGACTCCTTGCACAAAAAAGGACAGCCAAATGTTAATCTGAGGAGTTTTTTTCATCCAAATCATCATTTACAGAAGGTTTTATACTGCTAGAGATAATATTCTTCTCCAGATTGAAAATTCTACATGTTCGAGTTCACGAGCTTCACCTTACTTCCGCCGGAAGTCGATGGTGCGTCCAAAATGACGTGTTTGCATTCTAGCGCTCCCTGTTGCATTGGATATGACGTGTTTGCGTCCTCACGCTCTCGCTTGCGGTCGAGAATGACATGTTCGAGATCTCATACTCTCGCGGTGCATGATCTCTAGATGAATGATGTGATCGCAGGCACGAACTCTTGCGAGATATCGCAAACGGCTACCAACATCTCGTGGAGCACGTGACCGGATCTGGAAAACTTGTCAGCGAACGCGGGGATCCTGGTAAGGTGATCGCGCACGCGAGAACATATTTTCAAAGCGCGAGCATGAAAAAAATCTCCGGTGCGCTGCAGATTGCGGAAATTTTGGCATTTTCGCTCTCTTCGCGGAATGCGAAAATGTCAAATTATCGCAATTTCCACAAGCGGAACGGAGTTTAACCCCACCCTTAGTCATTTGAGATGTCATCAGTGATGTAATCAGTGATGTCACTGACCATGTCATGAATGATGTAATTTGTGACATCAACACCAGTGCATTGCGGGCTTGCAAATTATAGTTAGCAGAACTAACTATAACGGAGGAATTTCAATGGTTTTGTACGAGTGAAATGTCCAGCTAACTATAACAGCCCTGAAACCTATGTTTTTTCAGTGAATATATATATATATATATATATATATATATATATATATATATATATATATATATATATATATATATATGTCCTCCAAAGTGCCCTGCAGCAAAGAAGCACTCCACAGCAGCAGGTATGTGACCATACTTTATTGCATACTTGAAAGTGACATTTCATCCCTCATTTGCAGCCTTTCACCGACGCGTTTCAGAGCTGTCCGCTACTTCCTCTTGGGTGTAATGGCTGCTTGCAGTTGATTTCCGGCTTTTGCACAGTCCCATGCAATCGTGTCTTAAGTAGTCACCGCTTGGTAGCGCGATTTCATTTCAGTGCATTGTGGGACTTGTGGTAATTGACCTGCCGCATTTTCACCCACAGTGGGTCCTGCAAGCTTGCCATATCATTAAAAGGGTTCACAGAGGTTAGTGGATTCCCTGTGACATAAAAAGCACTCCAGTGTGCCCCGGTATGATCTGCTTCCCTTCATTTGTTTGCGCGCTGCTGTGCCATCAATTACAACTTGGAAAGTTCCTAATGTGATGGCCCCATACTCCAGCGGCTCCCTCCTCATTGACCAGGTGGTGCTTCTTTCACGACCGAGGCCGTCGTGTAAATTTGTCCTCCAAAGTGCCCTGCAGCAAAGAAGCACTCCACAGCAGCAGGTATGTG
This sequence comes from Lissotriton helveticus, assembly GCF_964261635.1. Taxonomy (NCBI): domain Eukaryota; kingdom Metazoa; phylum Chordata; class Amphibia; order Caudata; family Salamandridae; genus Lissotriton; species Lissotriton helveticus. The sequence goes on along the minus strand of NC_136063.1, from coordinate 1,426,196,776 downwards.
ACCATACTTTATTGCATACTTGAAAGTGACATTTCATCCGTCATTTGCAGCCTTTCACCGACGCGTTTCAGAGCTGTCCGCTCCTTCCTCTTGGGTGTAATGGCTGCTTGCAGTTGATTTCCGGCTTTTGTACAGTCCCATGCAATCGTGTCTTAAGTAGTCACCGCTTGGTAGCGCGATTTCATTTCAGTGCATTGTGGGACTTGTGGTAATTGACCTGCCGATTTTCACCCACAGTGGGTCCTGCAAGCTTGCCATATCATTAAAAGGGTTCACAGTGGTTAGTGGATTCCCTGTGACATAAAAAGCACTCCAGTGTGCCCCGGTATGATCTGCTTCCCTTCATTTGTTTGCGCGCTGCTGTGCCATCAATTACAACTTGGAAAGTTCCTGCTGTGATGGCCCCATACTCCAGCGGCTCCCTCCTCATTGACCAGGTGGTGCTTCTTTCACGACCGAGGCCGTATGCAATAAAGTATGGTCACATACCTTCTGCTGTGGAGTGCTTCTTTGCTGCAGGGCACTTTGGATATATATATTGCAGTTATTCATCCATATTGTCATTTGAGATGTCATCAGTGATGTCATCAGTGATGTCACTGACCATGTCATGAATGATGTAATATGTGACATCATCAGCAGTGGATTGCGGGTTCGCGATATATAGTTAGTGCAACTAACTATATATGGAATTTCAATGGTTTTGTGTGAGTAAAATAAGGTTTTTTAAATGCTAATTCCTAACTATATATGGTCTATAACCTATGGTTTTTTCAGTGAATTTTCAAGGTTTTGTAAATGCTAATTCCTAACTATATATGGTCTATAACCTATGGTTTTTTCAGTGAATTTCAATGGTTTTTTAATAGCAAATATCATAAGCTGTCGAATGTCAAGTACGTGGTAAGTGCAAACATTTTCGTGTTTATGCACACTGATCTGCTTTGAATGGTGCCCCCCCCCCCTCATTTCTATTAGGAGTACTCTCTCTTTGCACATAGTGAAGGGTAGTTAACGCAGGCCTTTGCCCCCGTTGTAATACGTCGTGCCTGCTTCTCTCTCCATTTGATTGATTGTTATCCAAGTATTTACTGTTTTAGAATTGGTTCTCTTTGGTTCATTCTCTATTTACAAACAAACACAGAGTCGCAATACTCTGTTTAGTCTTTGCAGATAACGAAAAATCGTGTAAAAAAAAAAGAAAAGGAATCGAGCAAAATCAGTAGGCCACTAATGGGATCTCTTTTTGACCTCGCTAAAATAGAAACATTAGGAACAACCCCTCATGACAAATACAAAACTAGTGAAATGAACTGAACTCCACACAATGATGGCTGCAAAACAGCTCGGCTCCGCCACCCACCCCGCCCAAAATAACGATAAAGAGCGGCTGCCATGATTGGTTGCGGAATGGCCACGACGGAGCTACGAAATGGTGCTGCTCTCATGCTAACCCCAGCTTCAGTCTGAAACATCCAGAAACACTGTAGACTACCAATTCGATCAGTTCCGGTAGCGCCCCAATGTAACCCGGTAGAGAAGAACTAGCCCTCCCCTCTTTGACTAATGGTTCTTGTTGCCTGTCCCTTCTGTTGTCATTTAACAGAACTATTTAGCCTGCTGAAAGGGGTTGTGTTCCGACCGCTGGTTGGTGGAGACATTTTGACTAGATTCTGGACCTGCGTTGTCGCGTAATGCGTCATATGACGTGCCGCGTTAGCGCATCCGGAAGTCATCCGGGGCGCGCAGCGCGTAACGTAAGCATAACAAGTCATGTGACTTGTTAATAAAACTTTTCATTGGTTCATTTTACTTTTCTTATTCTAATGATGAAAGGCTTGGTCATATGACCTAAAAATTACGCTTTTTATTACTTCCGAACATTATTTTTTCTTAAATATATGTTATAATGTTCCAGGCTAATGTACTTTACCGGAAAATTTACAACTGTCCTGCAAGTAAAATATATTCTTTTTTCGAGAAAAAGAGCGTTTCTTCGTCCCATGACGGAGCCGTTGAGCAAAAGAGGGTCGACCTGCTGTCTTAGTCGCCGATACGCCTGAATATGAGATTCTTATCGATCACTTTATGTTGCAGGAATAGAAAACACAACAGCCCTTGACCATTTATCTTTACTGCGTTCCTTCGTATTATACCTTTTACCCTTCATGTAATTGGTCTGCTTTATTTCACTTGCCTTTTAATGATTCTAAAACAGTGACTATTATTAAAAACTTTACCAATGTATATACTATTACCATGTTTTCTTTTAAAAACCTTTATTGTGAAAATTTCATTATACAAATACGAGCCTATAACCACGTGCGCCGGCCACGGAGCAAACTGTAATTGTATATGATGAGGAGACATTTACACTGTAGAGGAACGTAATGGGCGGGCCATTAGGTTGCAAGAACTAAGGTGTCTAACAGTTGCGGAATCGGTGGACGTACATTTTATAATTAAAATACGACAGGGCCAGTTACAATAAAATTATCTAGATATACATTTGCGGGCAAGTACCATGGGTGACGTTAATTCGAACTTTCAATAGTACAGTAATCAATAACACATCACAACTTAATATCAATAGAGATGTCGAAATATTCAATCTATTCTCGTCCCCGCCCGCCATGTGCTTCAAAACTGCATACGTATCTCGTGATATCAAGGTTGTACAACAAGTACACAACAAGGAGTTACGAGTCCCATTTATTCCGGCGCCATTTTGGGCGAGGACGGGCAGGTCCAGGATATAGTCAAAATGTCTCTACCAACCATCGACTATGATGATGTTCATATGCTGTATTTATTAGAGTAACACTCATCTGTCCACATGAAATTAATTTGCCACAATCTAAACATGTCATTTTAATCTTTCCAAAGTTCTTATAAATATTTGGGACCGTTTCCCTTGCCTCTGATGCTGTCAGTGCCACTTCTTTGATGAATATACTAGCAGGTCAGGGGTTTTCCTCCAAATCTCTCTTTTATGCAGCACTATAATTAATTGGTGCCACCTCTCCATATGACGATGCATGGTATAGTTACCATAACTATATTTTTTTTCGGTTCCTCTGGAGAGTTCATCGTGGCAGATGAAGCGTGTAACGTACCGGGCATTTACCTTTTTTTGCATGTACAGGAAAGGAAAAAAAAAACGAGCGTCCGAGTTCTAAGGTGTCCCAGGGCCATTTTAGTGGACCAGGCCCAAATCCAAAGAACAGGCCGCCATTTTGAGAGTCCTGTTGCAGCCGCCTGTCGCTGTAGCATCAAGAGCAGCCGAAACTCAGCTGAATGGCAACTGAAACGGTAAAGGGGCGCCCCACTACAGCAGACGAGCCTCCACCTAGGAAGGCCCGTTCACGCCGCCTCCCCCCCCCCCCCCTTCGGGCACCCCACGCCGTTATTCGGAGCAGTATTGTAGGATGGCCACACCAGTGCGGCAACTTGCTAGACATCACCTCGGTGGTAACCGAATCTCAGCGCCTTGTGGTGTCTTCTATTCAGAAAACATTGTTATGCTGCCTTCGACCTATTCGCCGCAAGTGCGCACGCAACTCAGCTGCATAGCTTGCTAGACACCACCTCGGTGCTAACCGAATCTCAGCGCCTTGTGGTCTCTTCTATTCCAAAAATATTGTTGCGCTGCCTTTGGCCCCATTCGCACATCGGTCCGCTACTGCCGCCATCTCACAGGCCAACGGGGCGCCCCACGCCGACTTTCAGCATTGTAGGATGACCACACCAGTGCACCTTACTAGACACCACCTCGGTGCCATCCGGATCTTGGCATCTCAGCGCCTTGTGGTGTCTTCTATTCAGAAAATATTCTTGCGCTACCTTTGCCCCATTCACACATCGGTCCGCTACTGACGCCATCTCACAGGCTAATGGGGCGCCCCACGCCGAGTTTCAGCATTGTAGGATGACCACACCAGTACAGCAACTTGCTAGACATCACCTCGGTGCCATTCGGATCTCGGCGCCCCACTGCAGATGAAGTGCCTCTCAACTATGAAACCACCACGGTGACATCCGGATCTTGGCGCCTTGTGCTGGTTCCGGCCTATTCACACATCGGTCCGCTACTGACGCCATCTCACAGGCTAATGGGGCACCCCACGCCGAGTTTCAGCATTGTAGGATGACCACACCAGTACAGCAACTTGCTTGACATCACCTCGGTGCCATCCGGATCTCGGCGCCCCACTGCAGATGAAGTGCCTCTCAACTATGAAACCACCACGGTGACATCCGGATCTTGGCGCCTTGTGCTGGTTCCGGCCTATTCACACATCGGTCCGCTACTGACGCCATCTCACAGGCTAATGGGGCGCCCCACGCCGAGTTTCAGCATTGTAGGATGACCACACCAGTACAGCAACTTGCTAGACATCACCTCGGTGCCATCCGGATCTTGGCATCTCAACACCTAGTGGTATCTTCCATACAGAAAATATTGTTGCGCTGCCTTTGGCCCCATTCGCACATCGGTCCGCAACTGACACCATCTCACAGGCCAACAGGGCGCCCCACGCCGACTTTTACCATTGTAGGATGGCCACACCAGTACAGCAACTTGCTAGACATCACCTCGGTGCCATCCGGATCTTGGCATCTCAGCGCCTTGTGGTGTCAGTCAGAAAATATTGTTGCGCTGCCTTTGGCCCCATTCGCACATCAGTCCGCTACTGACACCATCTCACAGGCCAACAGGGCGCCCCACGCCGACTTTTACCATTGTAGGATTGCCACACCAGTGCCACAACTTGCTAGACACCACCTCGGTGCCATCCGGATCTTGGCATCTCAGCGCCTTGTGGTGTCTTCTATTCCGAAAATATTGTTGCGCTGCCTTTGGCCCCATTCGCACATCGGTCCGCTACTGCCGCCATCTCACAGGCCAACGGGGCGCCCCACGCCGACTTTCAACATTGTAGGATGGCCACACCAGTGCGGCAACTTACTAGACACCACCTCGGTGCCATCCGGATCTTGGCGCGTTGTGCAGCCTTCGGCCTATTCGCACATCGGTCCGCTACTGACGCAAACTCACAGGCCAACGGGGCGCCCCACGCCGACTTTCAGCATTGTAGGATGGCCACACCAGTGCTGCAACTTGCTGGACACCACCTCGGTGCCATCCGGATCTTGGCGCGTTGTGTTGCCTTCGGCCTATTCGCACATCGGTCCGCTACTGACGCCGCCTCAATTTTCTCCGCATTTTATACCCTATGCCGCATAACAGGTCATGTGACTTGTTTATAAAATTTTTCATTGGTTCATTTTACTTTTGGTTTCCTAATGATGGAAGGCTTGATCATATGACCTAAAAACAACACTTTTCATTGGATGAAAACTTTTTTTTTTTCCCAAACGATGAAAGCCCCACCTTGTTTCTGGATGTTTCAGACTGAAGCTGGCGTCAGCATGAGAGCACCACCATCTCGTAGCTCCGTCGTGGTCATTCCGCGAGCAATCATGGCAGCCGCTCCCCACCAGAAGCCTACAGGAGTCGGGGGCCCCCAAAACTTTTGATGAATCCTCAAGGCGGAGGGGACGCTTTCGAGAATGGGGTCCAAGACCTAGCAGACAAGCGTCCGATTTCCAAGGTGTCCCAGGGCCATTTCAGTGGACCAGGCCCAAAAAGGAAAACAGCCTGCCGCCATTTTGAGAGTCCTGTGACAGCCGCCTATCGCTGCACCGCAAGAGTGGGCGCAACTCAGCTGAATTGCGGCTTTTGACACAGTGGACCAAAAACGGACGGAATGGCAACTGAAACGGTAAAGGGGCGCCCCACTACAACAGATGACACTCCACCTGGAGAGGCCCGTTCACGCCGCCTCCCCCGGGGCGCCCCACGCCGTTATTCGGAGCAGCATTGTAGGATACCAAAACCAGTGCAGCAACTTACTGGACATCACCTTGGTGCCATCGTTCTGCTGCCTTGGAACTATTCGCACAACAGTTTGCTACTGATGACCCACCCCCCGCGACGCCCCACGCCGGAAATCTGGACGTTGTGCTGCGTTGGGACTATTCGCACAGCCGACCGCTACTTCGTTGTTTTTCCCTAAAAATGTTTATATGTTATTACTGTTTTTGTTTTCTTGTATATATTTATAAGTTATTAAAGTTTTATAATCTTACTACTTTGTCGGAGTGCTATATATTTTTAATGTGACACATAATTGTAAAAACTTTGATGTACAAAGAGTCATCCCTGGAATCTTCCGCTTCAGGCTCGGTCCCCTCCCCAATCACAATACAGGATGGTTTTCAGATAATAGGAACGCGTCTGCTGTGACGGATCTCATCGAGTGTGGGCCTTGATCTACTATAACTCCTTTGAAGAGGGGTGATTCTTTACAGCTGGGGCCATAAACTACATCTGCAGGGCTAGCTGATACCCTAGGACCGGCCTGGACAATCGGACACAGAGGAAAAGGAGTGTCAGAGGGTGCGGTAGTGAATAGGGCGAAAGGGAGGTGTCGGGCGGGCACAGGGTGTGATTCTCAGGGAAGAGCAGCGCAGATGGGGGGAGGTTTATTACCCATGCATAAGACAGAGAGCGGGGTGACCACTGCCTGGGGGAGATGCTTGCGAGGGTGGGGAGCCATGCTAAGGATCGACAGCGTGCACAGAGTGGGTCTGGTCAAGGCATCTAAAATGACTGCCGTGCACGACAAAAGTGTGGCATTTGAAAAAAGACAAGATGGCGCAGACAATGTTTTTCAACACTTCCTGATTTCCTTCGAATCGAACGTTAACAGACGTTGGGGCATATTACCCAAGTTAAGCGATATTTATCCCTAACGATGCTTAGCAACGATTTTTTTACCGCTAAGCATCGTCAGAAATTATCGCAGATAAACCTTGCTATTATCAAGGTTTATCGCAAATACGATAAAAAACGACCGCAATGCATTAATATCGCTGAAAACTCAGCGATATTCATGCATTACCGAGCTAATGCTCTTAGCCATGTTATCCACCTCCCATTGGATAACATGGCCAAGAACTGCTCAGGGCAGGTGCTAGCTTTTGGAGATATTCGCGCTTATCGCGAATATTTCCAAAAGTTGATAATAGGAGATAGCGATGTTAGCGACTGTTTCCAGTCGCTAACATCTTGGCATGCCCACTTTGCATGTCATTAGTGATAAATATCACTCACATGCAAAGTGGGGCCCAAGATGGTCGCTATCTCCTACTAGCCGTCGCTAACTGGTGTTAGCAACAGCTAGGTAATACAGATATAATTTTATCTCCGCGAAGCGGAGCGCTGTTACAGATATATATCTTGTTTTTGAACGTTAATTTCTCAAAATCCACTGAAGCACATATATTGAGACCTAGCAAAGGCACATCGAGCTACCAGTCCCTACAATTTTGCCAAGTTTCGTGCAAATCCATTCAGCCGTTCGATTATTATTATTATTTTTTTTTTGCCCCGCGGGGCCCTTTTAAAACCTCCACATCAAACCTAAGAGGTCAAGGAGGATCTACTATGCCCCCTTATGGTCATTTGCCCCTTCGCTTTGGCCTCCTCTTGTCTCTCGATCCTACCGAGAGACAAGATGGCGGCCGCTACGGACTGTTTGCAATGTTTACAGACGCCGGAGAACCAATCAGCTTCGCAAACCTCCGTTACGCGAAGCGGAGCGCTGTTACAGATATATATCTTTTTTTGAACGTTAATTTCTCAAAATCCACTGGAGCACATATATTGAGACCTAGCAAAGGCACATCGGGCTACCAGGCCCTAATATTTTACCAAGTTTTGTGCAAATCCATTCAGCCGTTCGATTATTATTATAATTTTTTTTTTTTGCCCCGCGGGACCCTTTTAAAACCTCCACATCAAACCTAGGGGGTCAGCGAGGATCTACTATGCCCCCTTATGGTCATTTGCCCCTTCGCTTTGGCCTCCTCTTGTCTCTCGATCCTACCGAGAGACAAGATGGCGGCCGCTACGGACTGTTTGGAATGTTCACAGACGCCGGAGAACCAATCAGCTTCGCTTCACAAAGCTCCGTACCGCGAAAAGTCCGCGAACCGGAGCGCTGCCCGGTCCGCTGTTACAGATATATATCTTTTTTTGAACGTTAATTTCTCAAAATCCACTGGAGCACATATATTGAGACCTAGCAAAGGCACATCGGGCTACCAGTCCCTACAATTTTGCCAAGTTTCGTGCAAATCCATTCAGCCGTTCGGGCTAAAAGTGAGGCCAACCGCCCTATGGAAAACTCAATGTTAAAAACACGTTTTGGGACCCCCCTTTTTTCTCGGCCCCCCTTGACGAACCCCCCCCAAATTTTCAAGGGCTGCTCAGAAACAAAATGTGCCATTTTCCTGAAAATTTCAGCCAATTCCGTCCACAAACGCCAAAGTTATTAGACAGAGAATTTTCAAAAATCCCATAGAGAAAAAATCCTAACTATATATACCTACTGGCGACCGCCAGTAGGTAATATATATATATATATATAACTATATATTACCTACTGGCGGTCGCCAGTAGGTATATATAGTTAGGATTTTTTCTTTATGGGATTTTTGTAAATTCTATGTCTAATAACTTTGGCGTTTGTGGACGGAATTGGCTGAAATTTTCAGGAAAATGGCACATTTTGTTTCTGAGCAGCCCTTGAAACTTTGGGGGGGGTTCGTCAAGGGGGGGCCGAGAAAAAAGGGGGTCCCAAAACGTGTTTTTAACATTGAGTTTTCCATAGGGCGGTTGGCCTCACTTTTAGCCCGAACGGCTGAATGGATTTGCACGAAACTTGGCAAAATTGTAGGGACTGGTAGCCCGATGTGCCTTTTGTAGGTCTCAATATATGTGCTCCAGTGGATTTTGAGAAATTAACGTTTAAAAAAAGATATATATCTGTAACAGCGGACCGGGCAGCGCTCCAGTACGCGTACTTTACGCGCAACGGAGCTTTGTGAAGCGAAGCTGATTGGTTCTCTGGCGTCTGTAAACATTCCAAACAGTCCGTAGCGACCGCCATCTTGTCTCTCGGTAGGATCGAGAGACAAGAGGAGGCCAAAGCGAAGGGGCAAATGACCATAAGGGGGAATAGTAGATCCTCGCTGACCCCCTAGGTTTGATGTGGAGGTTTTAAAAAGGCCCCGCGGGGCAAAAAAAAAAATAATAATAATAATCGAACGGCTGAATGGATTTGCACGAAACTTGGCAAAATATTAGGGACTGGTAGCCCGATGTGCCTTTGCTAGGTCTCAATATATGTGCTCCAGTGGATTTTGAGAAATTAACGTTCAAAAAAAGATATATATCTGTAACAGCGCTCCGCTTCGCGTAACGGAGGTTTGCGAAGCTGATTGGTCATTCTGTCACTGGGCTATAGTTGGGCTACATCTGGCTGATATTTGGGCTACATTTGTTTTTTTTGTCTCTGGCGGCCATCTTTGGGCTACATTGGGCTACATTGGGCTTCATTGGGCTTCATTGGGCTACATTGGGCTACATTTGGGCTCCAACATATATATAGGCCAATGTAGCCCAATATATATTTTTCAAAGTTAATTTTCGTAAAAACCACTGGAGCATATATCTTGAGACATAGCAAAGGCACATCGGGCTACCAGTCCCTACAATTTTGCCAAGTTTCGTGGAAATCCATTCAGCCGTTCGAGCTAAAAGTGAGTCCAACCGCCCTATGGAAATGAAGGAAATGAATGGGTAATTTGTAATTAGCAAATAGCTCATCGCAAACTAGGAATGGTAAAGAATCGCTATTTATTCCTTAAAGTTCGCTATTTAGGAAATGCAAAAAACTTTGATGATACATATGGCGGTTCATCTCTAACAAGATAAGAAGCATAGGGATAGATTTATGATGACTGGCGCATCACCAGGGATGTGTTAGTCATTCTGTGCTGCTGTTCCGTCACCTATGGTGTGCTGCATTTACAATGCGGCGCATCATGGGGCAAAAACAGCACAGATGCGTGATGTATCTGTGCCGTAAAGGTGGCGCATTGCTGGAGTTGTATCGCAAGTGTGATGAAGCTCCAGCAAGGGTCGGGGGTGCCCCTGTCGCAGGGTTTCTGTTCTCACACAGAACTGTGGACAGAGGATTGGAACCTCGGCGAATTAGGGTGCCCCAAAACTCACCTTAGTAATCAAAAACCCCTTAGCAAGCTAGGTACAGTGTCACATTGGATATAACAAACTCTCAATGTTTAGACAATACAGAATATGAAATTATAGTACCTCAGGATACGTGGAACTCATGAACAGTCGGTCGTTATATATTTCTTAGAAACCAGAACATGGAGTTAAGAAGAACACATGTGTATTTGAAATGTTTATTTACTAATGCCGTCTTCTCAGGCGTAGTATCTTAGATAATACAAGTACACATATTATCAGTAGCAAAATTACCAGCATAGTTACTAGTACATAAAAAGCGAATGGTGACAGTATGTTAACATGCTGTAAATGAATAAGAGTTAGCAACACTTATAAGCAGCCGCGGGCCGTGGAGGGAGTTACGGTGGGGCAGGGAGGCGGGGAGGGGGAGGGGCAGGGTGGAGAGGGCTCCACCCTGCCCCTCCCCCTCCCCGCCTCCCTGCCCCACCGTAACTCCCTCCACGGCCCGCGGCTGCTTATATCTCACCCTCCCTAATACACATATTATATTATTTGCTAAGAAGGTCTCTTTGTGTTGGTTTAGGGCGTGCCCATACTTTAGTGTCTTAGATTTGAAGGAATCACATCAGCATACACCAGCTCTCTCTTCATGTGAACCGCATCAACTGTTGTGTATGTGTGTTCGGCAAAGCAATATAAAACCCGCCTCATGCCCAGAATTGGCAGAAGTTGCACTTATGTTATGAGTATGAAGTCGTGGAGATCAGACCTCATAACAATTCTGTATCGTGTTGTTCTTGAAACTTCAGCACTCGCTGTACAGATATAGTTTAACAAGCAAAGCAGATAGTAGAGCAATAACATATTATTCTCATGTAAACCACGATGAACTACTAGGTTGAAAGCTAAAGCAACAACTAAGTGTCGTGTGCAGAAGTTGCAAAAAAGGAAAAATGGCGTTTAAACCGGTAATGAGCCCATGTTAACTTAACACGGTGTAAAGATATCCAGGATCTACATGATACCCCTCCATGATCCGGAAACGAACAAAATAAGGTAATAGAAGTGCCATCTCATGAGAGCAGATTGCAACTTTATATGTGCACGGTCCGCAAGGTAAAACATTAAAAACTATCAAAATTTAATGCTAAGAAAAAGTAAAACAGTCAACTAGTTTATCGAGGCTTAAGCCAATAGGCAAGCTAAATAATAAAAACTTGACAAATAAGTCAATGAATTGTCAATGAAATGCTAGTACTCAGCATATCAAACATGAAAAAGGTCTATGACATAATTGTGTATGCAAAATAAGCTGCAACAGCCTCCAATAGGAAGTCACCGTCTTCATCCGAAAAGAGTTCAGCCATCCAATTTAAAAGCGGAAAAGAACATACGTGCTCTCCCAGCACCGGATCCTCTATCACCATCAGAGGACAGCTCGGTGGGTTTTCAAGAAAGCTCTGTTCCAAGAAAGACTGTGTTGCCGCCAGTAAATTCCAGGGACCAATTAGTCCATGCATCAATGCCACAGCCATAATCCTTTCGCCAGGACAAACCAACTCGTGAGTAATGATAGGAGTCATCAGCTGATTAAAGTCGACGTCAGGAGAAACCGGTCCGCAGAGACACAAATCAATGGCCCAATCGAAATCACAGGTCAGGCAGTGAAATACAGGCTGGACACAGGTGAAGTAGGAGAATCGAAAAGATAATCCATATGCCGTGCTTAATATCGCCAACGGCATTGTGCCATAATATTCTAGCATGCGATTGCGGAACAGTGTCAGCAGCTGCAGGGCGGGAGCTTGCACAGGAGGGACATCCATATTTAAAAATGTAAAAAAGCACAAGAGCGTCCGCTGGTAATGCAAGTAAAAATGGGAATCCACGAAGCAGAGTGGAAAAAATAGAATGAAAGAAAGCAGGGATGACTCCAAAGATTTTCTCAAATGAAGTCACGAGACCACTGGTAACAACTTTAAAAAAGTGCGCCAGGGCCTTTGTGGAGGACGCGTTAAAGATAGTCCGAACCATCTTGCTGAAATGGAAAGGCAAATCTGTATTGAAAAGGGTCTGCACCTCTGTACGGGTGTTCGCTATGTGAAGCACGAAAGTTTCACGGGCCGAACTCAAGGCCACCTCTCTCTGAGACAAAAGAGCTCTTATTCTTGCCATGCCGTTGAAATCTGCTCCCAAGGTTGGTATTTGTGGCGAGATTGAAAACTCCCTATGTTCATGTGTGGGAGGAAATAGAACATTTCTGCAGCAAATAACCCGTTCACTTACTGTTACGATAAAAGGAATACTTTTAATTAACCCAGAACAATCTTCATTATTGAGCATCAAATAACTACCATTTTCCAACAACTTGAACGTGGGGATGATAGCAGGAACTGGCGTGCCTTGCAACACGCAAGCCATATTTGGTCGGTGTTTGTTGCATGAACCGTGTAACTGTATGTGCCTACACATTAGTGAATGATGTGGCGTCTCAGTGCATTCCTCTCCATTCAGATAAACTTCTTGATCATCTTTGAAACATCTGTATGTGTATGGAAGCGACCAGACCTCATGAAGAAAAGCACTACCTAAAGGTTCATAACGACCTATTGGTATATATTTCATACAATTTGAAAACTTATATAAAGCAAAAGGCAGCGTTATTAAACCGTGGATAAGGCACGTTGCCAAAAAACCCGCAATCCTCTGCTGATGATGTCACTGAGCATTTCATGAATGATGTAATATGTGACATCATCAGCAGTGGATTACGGGTAATAGTATCTCTAGTTTACTCCCCTATAGCTGTCTTTCTTTTAACATAAGTGTCTGTTTCCTTCCCTTATACTTACTGTTCTTTTTTTTAAAAAAAAATTTTGGTTCACTTCCGGTTCGCGTACCGGCGAGCGAACTGGGAAGCGAACTACGAGAAATAGAGGTTGGCACAGTTCCAAATATTGTACCAATTTTTTAATAACGGGGAGGTAGTTCTGAAAAGAACTTTTTTTTTATTGTTTTTGTTGTTTTATATTTTTTTTATTATTTTTCTGAACATTTTTTTACTTTTTTTGAATTTTTCTGAACAGTTTTATATTTTTTTGGGTTTTTCTTGGAGGGGGCAATGAAAACGATTCATTGTAAAGGGCTCAACAGGAGCAACAAAACAAAAAAAAAGTATTTATTATTTGGGGCGTTTCGTACAAACTTGCATATGATTGTCAATAGCTCTGTTGATCAGAGTGATGCTACTTTCTCTGTAGCAAATGAATCCATTGCAATGTACGCAGACTTGTTTTACTTCACCAAATCTCATTTGTATATTTGGCACCATCTCCCTGCCCTCTGGTCCCGTTACTTCCGGTACAACAGATCTTCTGGCCATAATAGGGAGATTATCTAGGTCGTTCCGAAACTGTGCAGCACTGTAGTTGTTAGGATGCCACCTAGTCATATGGCGATGCATTGTGTAGTTTCCGAAACTGTATTTTTTCTCGGTCCCTCTGGACAGTCTATCTTGACATATAAGGCAAGTTACGTATCTTGCATTTACTTTTTTCTGACCTTTGGGAATTTTAAAAAATTGCCAAATGAAGTTTTCTTTCCGGTGAGACGTCCTGGGCTCCTCAGGCAAAAACTGGCTCTCTTCGTGCTCGTCGTCCTGTTCCTCTTCTTCCTCTTCTTGTTGAATTATAACTTGAGCAGGTGGTCCACTCTTCCTTGGATGTGGTGGAGGTGGTGGGGAAGCACCAGCTGAAGCTACTAAAGAAGCCATTGCTCACTGGTAACAAAGGGTCTTTCTCTCACAATGATGAAAGTCAGAGTGAGGAAAGAAGGAGGGATTTTCATCATTTGGGAAAAACAAGAGTTCTCAACCAATGAAAAGTGTTCATTTTAGATTATATGACCTAGTCTTACATCATTAGGAAACCAAAAGTGAAATGAACCAATGAAAAGTGTTATTACCAAGTCACATGACCTGCTGTGTTTACGTTAAGCGCTTTGCAGGGCCTCCCGGTTTGCTTCCAGAAACCTGCGCTTTGCGACTCGCTTCGCGTACCAGTTCGCTAACGTAGCACGTCATATGACGTATCACGCGACAACGGGAAACGTCATGCGGACGGGAGGCGTCACGATGTTGTTTTCTAACGCGGCAGTTGCGGTAAAGAAACGTTTACCGGCTCGCGGTCTATTTCGCGGCATCAAGGTCAGCTAACGGGAAGCTTCCCGATTCGCGAAGCGGGAACGAAGAAAAAAAAATATTAAAAAAAAAAATTATTCATAAACATATAAAATATATTTTTGGATTTAAAGAAGAATACATTTTACAGCTACAGATATTAGCTGTTAAAAAACCAATGAAATTCACTGAAAAAACCATAGGTTATAGACCATATATAGTTAGGAATTAGCATTTACAAAACCTTGAAAATTCACTGACAAAACCATAGGTTATAGACCATATATAGTTAGGAATTAGCATTTACAAAACCTTATTTTACTCACACAAAACCATTGAAATTCCATATATAGTTAGTTGCACTAACTATAGATCGCGCACCCGCAATCCACTGCTGATGATGTCACATATTACATCATTCATGACATGGTCAGTGACATCACTGATGAAATCACTGATGACATCTCAAATGACATCACTGATGACAACATCCAGTGACTGTATGTTTCTGTAAAGTTAAAATGTGTCTTACATATTGAAGAATGAGTGGAAGTATAAGTGTCTGGACAAAGGATTTATTAGGTGCATGACTGAATGTATGAGTGAGTGATTAAATGTGTCTCACTGAGTGCATGGGTTAGTGACTAAACTGTCTTAATTTGTGCATCATTATGTCTGTTGTTCTGTAAACTGCTGCATGTGTTGATCAGTAGCTATATGATTAACTATATGGGTTACTGATTGATTGTCCAAGTATTTGTATGGGAGACTGAGTGTGTGTGTGGCTGGCTGGGAGGTGTGTGACTCTGTGCAGATCAATGTGTACTTGTATCAATGATTGTATAAGAAGGTAAGTATGTGTTAGTATATGTTTGAAAATGTAAGGTGCTCTATGTTTAACTGTATAGACAAGAAAATGGAAGTGTCATTGATTCTTTACAGGACTGACTAGGTGTGTGAGTAACTCCATGGATGAGTGGCAGACTGTGAGTGTCTGTATAGGTGTATGAGTGCATATGATAGTGTTGTAAAGATGAGTGATTGTATGTATGAATGATTGTATGGGTGAATGAGTGAATGTGTGTGTAGACATAGGAATCAGTGAGTGCGTATGTAGTAACTAGTATTGGTGTGTAAATGGTTTCAAAAATTATACTCTGTATTTAACACTGGGTGAAACAGAGGTTATATTAAAATGTGAGGAGATGCATTGTATTGTCACATGAATGATATCATCAGTGATGTGGTCATTGATGTCAAATGAGATGTCATCAGTGATGTCATCAGTGATGTCATTTGAGATGTCATCAGTGATGTCATCAGTGATGTCACTGACCATGTCATGAATGATGTAATATGTGACATCATCAGCAGTGGATTGCGGGTGCGCGATATATAGTTAGTGCAACTAACTATATATGGAATTTCAATGGTTTTGTGTGAGTAAAATAAGGTTTTGTAAATGCTAATTCCTAACTATATATGGTCTATAACCTATGGTTTTTTCAGTGAATTTTCAAGGTTTTGTAAATGCTAATTCCTAACTATATATGGTCTATAACCTAAGGTTTTTTCAGTGAATATATATATATATATATATTACCTACTGGCGGTCGCCAGTAGGTATATATAGTTAGGATTTTTTTGAATAGGGATTTCTGAAAATTCTATGTTGAATAACTTTGGCGTTGATGGACGGAATTGGCTGAAATTTTCAGGAAAATGGCGCATTTTGTTTCTGGCCGTCCCCTGAAAGTTTGGGGGGGTTTCGTCAAGCGGGGGCCGAGAAAAAAGGGGGTCCCAAAACGTGTTTTTAACATTGAGATTTCCATAGGGCGGTTGGACTCACTTTTAGCTCGAACGGCTGAATGGATTTCTATGAAGCTTGGCAAAATTGTAGAGACTGTTTGCCCGATGTGCCTTTGCTAGGTCTCAAGATATGTGCTCCAGTGGATTTTGAGAAATTAACGTTCAAAAAAATATATATATCTGTGACAGCGTCCCGGTTAGCGCCCCGGTTCGCGTACCAGACGCGTAACGGAACTTCGCGAGGAGAAGCGGATTGGCTCTCCGGTGACTGTCAACATTCTAAACAGTCCAGAGCGGCCGCCATCTTGTCTCTCGGTAGGATCGAGAGACAAGAGGTGGAAATAAACGAAGGGGGAAATGAATGAAAGGGGGCAAGGTAGACCCCTCCTGACCCCCTAGGATTGATGTGGGGGCTATTAAAGGGCCCCGCGGGGCAAAAAAATAAAATACATTTTTTTTAGATTTTTCGCGGTGGAAGCGCTACCCGGTACGCGAACCGGGTAGCTCACCGGTAGCATAACGGGAGTCCGCCATCTTGTGTTTCGGACTAATTTAGTCACAAGATGGAGGATAAACAATGTTGGGAATGGGTATAAGGGGGCACGGGAGACATATCCTGACCCCCTAGGTTTTCTGAGGGTGGCTGAGGAGGCCCATATATGTAAAAAAAACCACCTTTTTTTTTCAAATTTTCGCACGGTTAGCGCCCGGTCCGCGCACCGGGTAGCGTTCCGGAAAGCGTAACAAGGGGAAAACCAAGGGAAATATTAAAATAATATTTTAGAGTGCTTTGAGGTAGGGTAGCTCTGAATAGAGCTGTTGTGTTGTGTGGGTGATGTAAGTACCAACATGTAGGTACCAATGAAGAGTCTAAAATTCAATGTACACCGTCTCCTCTGTAGATATTTTGTATGTTCTAATATGGGTTATTTAAATGTAAATGTGTGGAAAAGCACTACATGCTTTAAAGCAATTGTATTTTTGAACTGATTGTTCTTTCCTCTTAGTCCTCCTCTTTGTTTTTTTTTCCCCACACTCTTCTTCAGCATGATAGTTGATAAATTCGTTCCCTCAAAAAATGTATATACATAAAAAAATTATATTAAATACATATAAAATATATTTTTCCTTTAAAAGAAGAATACATTTTACAGCTTTTGATATTTGCTATTAAAAAACCATTGAAATTCACTGAAAAAACCATAGGTTATAGACCATATATAGTTAGGAATTAGCATTTACAAAACCTTGAAAATTCACTGAAAAAACCATAGGTTATAGACCATATATAGTTAGGAATTAGCATTTACAAAACCTTATTTTACTCACACAAAACCATTGAAATTCGCATATATAGTTAGTTGCACTAACTATATATCGCGCACCCGCAATCCACTGCTGATCATGTCACATATTACATCATTCATGACATGGTCAGTGACATCACTGATGACATCACTGATGACATCTCAAATGACATCACTGATGACATCACTGATGACAACATCCAGTGACTGTATGTTTCTGTAAAGTTAAAATATGTCTTACATATTGAAGAATGAGTGGATGTCTAAGTGTCTGGATTAAGGATTTAGTAGGTGCATGACTGACTGTATGAGTGAGTGATTAAATGTGTCTCACTGAGTGCATGGGTTAGTGACTAAACTGTCTTAATTTGTGCATCATTATGTCTGTTGTTCTGTAAACTGCTGCATGTGTTGATCAGTAGCTATATGAGTAACTATATGGGTTATTGATTGGTTGCCCAAGTATTTGTATGACTCTGTGCATAGATGTGTGAGCAGTTGATTCACTAGATGTATGGGTTCAAAAGTGCATGTGGAAACAGCTGTATGGGCGGTTGACTGTGTGCATGAGTGTATTGGTGAGTGAATGGATATGTCAGTGCTACATGTCAAAGTAAGTACATATGTAAAACACAGTACATGTGAGAGTTGACATATATAAATAACTGTGCATAAGAGCCAGTGAATGTGTGAGTGGCTGTATGGATCATTGTGAACTTGTATCAGGGATTGTATAATAGAGTAAATATGTGTTAGTATATGTTTGAATAAGTAAGGTGTGTATAACTGTATAGTTGAGGAAATGGAGGTGTGATTGATTCTTTGCATGACTGACTAGGTGTGTGAGTAACTCCATGGATGAGTGACAGTCTGTGAGTGTCTGTTTACACTGAGTGTATTTAAGGTTATATTAGAGTCTGAAGAGGTTTTATCGTATTATCACATGAATGATGTCATCAGTGATGTGATCAGTAATGTCAAATGAGATGTCATCAGTGATGTCATCAGTGATGTCATTTGAGATGTCATCAGTGATGTCATCAGTGATGTCATCAGTGATGTCATCAGTGATGTCATCAGTGATGTCATTTGAGATGTCATCAGTGATGTCATCAGTGATGTCATTTGAGATGTCATCAGTGATGTCATCAGTGATGCCATTTGAGATGTCATCAGTGATGTCATCAGTGATGTCACTGACCATGTCATGAATGATGTAATATGTGACATGATCAGCAGTGGATTGCGGTGCGCGATATATAGTTAGTGCAACTAACTATATATGCGAATTTCAATGGTTTTGTGTGAGTAAAATAAGGTTTTGTAAATGCTAATACCTAACTATATATGGTCTATAACCTATGGTTTTTTCAGTGAATATATATATATATATAAAACAGCGAAATAGACGTTCACTCAGGGATAGTTTGTCTGCAAAGATTTAATCACTAGTAACGCGCTTCGGAGAACCACGTCTCCTTGTTCACACATTTTTTCTATATATGTGTTCAATATTAGTGTAAAACAATATTTTTTTTCACTTGTTTTGTACTTACCTTTATATGTAAAGGAAAACAATATTATGTGATCGGTATTTTTGACACAATGGGCCAGATGTAGGAGCCCTAATACCGGTCGGTAAAGGCCGAATTCGGCCGTTACCGACCGGTATTTGGGTTTTCAGATGTAGGGGCCATTATTTTACAGAATCGGTAAATTTACCGAATCGGTAAATTTACCGATTCTGTAAAATACTGAATCGGTAATTTTACCGATTCGGTAAATCCAAATGTAGGTGACACTCCTGAGAGTGTAACAGGCCCTTAAGAGTCGGTATTTTACCACACAATCCTATTGTGTGGTTAAATACCGAATCCAGGTGTGCATGCACATCTGTGCATGCACACTGTGCAATGTGACACACAGACATGCCCTTAGGGCATGTATGTGTGCCACATGTCACACATGCCTTTAATTCGGGTGCTAGAGGGTGTCAAAGTGACACCCCCTGCACCCTTGCAACATTCGGTATTTACCGAATCGGTAAATACCGATTAAGTATTTCCCATTGATTCCTATGGGCTTCACAGCCCATAGGAATCAATAGGAAATACCGATTCGGTATTTACCGAATCGGTAAATACCGAATGTTACTGATTCGGTAATTCAAATTTCAAAATTACCTACAGCTCCCTCCTTCATATTTACCGATTCATAAATACCGAATCGGTAAAATTCGGTATTTATGAGTCGGTAAATTGAAGTTACCTACATCTGGCCCCATATCTCTGTAGCAAAATATTTATGGTTGGGATATTATGTCAGTGAATCCTAGAATTTCAGGCATGCGAACAATTCAAATAAGTGATCATGGAGAAATAGTATACTACCACAAGATTTTGTGGATCCGCAAATATGTTTAAAATGATCCAAATTGAAAGCTTGTTAGTGGTCGAACCCATATATGCCATCACAGGAAGAGGAAGATACATAACACGAACACAAACGCTATAATACACCATCCTTTATTTTTCTTATCTGTGTTGTAATTTCCCCTTTATGTGCCATTTTATTCTCTCATGCTTCCTCCTTTCTATTTCTTCCTCCGTGGTTTACAGTAGCTTTAATGTGTCATTAGCATAACATGACCTCTTTACTAAAATGTGCGTCCAATGGTGTCATTCCTTGATTTAACGTGAACTCATCCCCTAACCTCATGCACTTATTATGCTGTCTCCATCTCCAGCAGCCTCTCTTCATTTGAATGATGTGTTGAACTGCAGGAGGCTGCTGGTGGGTTAATATCTTTTTCAGCACATTAAGCAGATGGCGCTGATTTTTCCTAGAGGGGACAACTCGCAGCATTTTATTCAAAGATCCAGCAATTAAATTATTTAGTAAATATTTGCTCTCTGCTACAAGCACCCTGATGCCTCTGCGAAAAGAGCACTTCGCAGAACTCAAGCCCAGTTTATTTATTGATCGTGGGGTACTGTGAGTAAAGAGCATAGTGTGTACTGACTGCTGACCGGGAGATTTAGCTGAAAGACCATGTATGGGTAAAGACATTGAGGCTAAGTCACAACACAATTTTGCCCGTCACTATTAAATGTCCTTTGTGCTAAGTACGACAGCACATTCTACCTCAACTTTTTATCAATTCAGGTTTTTGCAAGGGGTAAGGTGTGACAAAAAAGGTGCATACTTGCAGTGTTTCATTCAATGGTGGTTTTGATGTATTTTTGGACATTGTATATGTACTCTAGTTTTGCACAGAGCTGATGTATTGTAATGTGTTTGTTTTGTTTTGGTTTGACTGTATTTGTTGTGTTGTGTTTTGACTGTGTATTGTTGTACTTTTGTTGAATTATTTTCTCTGATCTATATTGTTATGTTGTGTTTTATTGTGCTCTGAATTTAATGAGATATGTTTACCAAAGCTGATCCCATTCCAACCCAAAGTAGCAAATTTGTTTAAGATTACAGTGACAAACAACAATTTAACACACTTCTTCAACTATTTAAGATACCAGTCACATCAGAACTTCCAGTGCTTTCTATTATACTGTCATGGACATTTTATGGGTAAATCCTATGATTAAAAACTTTGACAGAGGGCTAACATAAGGTTTCTGTGAAGGTTCTGTGTGTAAAAAGTACAACTATACAGTTTTAAAATGTCTCATTAGGTCTTACTTACAAACAGTTTTAGCTGTCCGCCAAGAAATTATGTCCTCATGCACACAACACACCACACAGCAAAGGAAGCGGTCACACAAACAGATACATTGACTTTTGGACCTCCTCTTTTAGTCATTGGCTACTGTTCAGCTAACTTTAGACATTGGCTAATAAGGCAGCTTACAGCATTTGCAGATGGGAACATTTTTAAAAAGTAGTTCACACTTGCATTTGCTTTAATTCCTTAATTGTTTTTTTCTATTATTTTTTCATGGGACCCCACTCTCTTTTGTTCTCACCCTTCCACTTGCACCACAAGGCATGGTTTTCGTTTTATATTTTTCTACTCTTAGGGCCTAGTGGTATCTTTAGATTTAAGTGCTCTGCAGGGCTGAATTTCATTATTTTCAGTTACCCTTCCGAAATGCTTGCTTGCCATATTGGAACAGTAAAGTTAAATAAAATAGCAAAAGGGCTGCCAACACATAATGTCGCATGCATGGACATGTGTTGTGATGTAGTTGCATGCATGTGTGCACACACTAGCATTGCTTGAATGGTTGACAATATGGCTGCATGTGCACACATATGTGTCCAGGACCAGCTTTAGTGCTGGTGGCGCCCTGTGAACAAACTTTGTCGTCCTCCCAATGATTTATTCTCCATGGATTCCATCACTACCATCCTCCAACTGTGCCCCTCATCTCTCACCAGCCCTCTCTCATATGCATTTAATTTGTTTTATAGTGCTATTCATACCAGGGTAGGGTATCAGAGCACTTTACATCATACACACATTACACAGAGACAATAACTCATGTGTGTAAATCAGTCTATAGGAAATTCTGCATAAGACAACGAGCCTTCAAAGGCATAGGAATCACAAGTCATCCATACTAGTAGGCAGTGTATCATTTTCCCCAGCCTGGGAACATGCAACAGACCATGCCATATACAGAGCTCAGGTTTTCATGTCTTTATTCTCCAGCATTTAACCATTAACTGAACACACTGATTCACAAACTTTATTAACCACACTCAGCCACACCCATCAGATTATGTAATATTTGTAAGGAGTTTGCAGAATACACGTTAACACAGGACACAACATCCCCCCTTTGTTAACTAAGTACTAGAAAATGTACTAGAACATTTTAATCTCAAATCAAGGTGCAGAGTTTATGCCTCACTCTCTACTACTGATGCACAGATCTCTGCCCCAACTGCAGTGTCTCCACACATATAGATCGATCTTTTAGTAGTAAAAGTGGGAGGGCGATAAGGGAGTGACTGGAAAATGGGAAATTCATTTGAATTAAGGAGAGGAGGATAGGGAGAGGTATAATGAGGTCCAGGGAAAGACAAGGAGGGGTTTAGGGAGTGTTGTCAACTCACCCAAAAAAGAGTAAGCCCAAAGCTGTTCACAATCTGCACTTCTATGGTTGCTACAGCTGAAAAGGGACCCACAACAGTAGTAAAGTACTCCAGCTCAGAGCTGGAGTTAGTCCAATACCACACATAGCCAACCACTGCTACTGTAACCTTCTCAAACAGAAATGAATGGAGTTAGGAACTTAAAATAAAATAAAACCTCCTAATAAATATTAATAAATTATACCAAAACAAAATATTTAAATGAGTTAAAAATGTAAATAAACACAATTTAGTGGTATTAGATAATCTTTATTCGGTATACAAAAGTAGATTCCTGAAAGCCAACATTCTGATGTATTTTTAACCCCTTCGATGCTTGTGACGGAACAGTTCCGTCACGAGCGCCGGTTGGGCTGTGCTTATGACGGAACCGTTCCGTCATGGCCACGCCTGTTTTTTAGAACCTTCAGCACAGCGCGAAAATTCGCGCCGCGCTGAAGGTGTTAAATCAAACAAACACCATATTGAATTAAAAACTGCAAAATATTTACTGTCATGTCGCAGTACAAGAATTCATATTCCAACTTCATAAAAACTATAAAAGAGAACAATAAAACTCTCCTGTTAATCACACCATCCACTCATATACCAGTTATCAAAAGTGTAACAGAACACATATACAAGAAAAAAGGGCTTTGTGCAATTGTGAACACATATGGGAAAGCTTTACGCAGGAGACAAGATGCACCCAGACCCAGTTATACAGCTCTAACCACAACAAGTACGGAGGGCTTATGATGTTTAAAATTTGAAATCATTTACAAAAATAGTACATGGTTTCATTTAATTATAAAAATAGTTTAATATCCTTTGCATGTGAACATAAGGCAATGATAAATGTTATTATATAATGACATTAATGTTTAATAAATTCAATTCATACCGTTTAATAATTAATGTCATAATACATTTTTTTACTTTATCTGTGAATCTATTTTTTATTTAAACTTCATAAAAATATGTTAATTAGTTATCCTGTATCATTTTTACTGAGTTGAATATACAAAATAAATGTTTAAAAAATAATGTGTATTAATATTTAACATAAAAATATGTTTTATAATTTTTCAAATGTAATACATTTTTGAAAATAATCCTGTAATTGACTATAGGGAGACTTCAAATTTCGGTTGGAGATCTCCACATGGTAAAGTATGGGCAATATTAAAGATGAAAACAATTATAACAATGTTTGCATGTTGCATATATATCGGAAATCATTTCACATATTTCATTTAAATATGTATTTTTTTAACACAAACCTTATTGAATTTTCTGAATTCACAATACATTTATCATACTGTATCTGTACATTAAAACATTGCATGATGTAATGGTACGTTTTACATGCGAGACACATTAGAACAAGAACTGGTCCTGGCATAGAAGAACAGTTCTTCAGAACAATGCACTCCTTACTCCCCTCCATATATTTAATTTAAATATAGAACTAAACAAATATGCTACAGCACTATTACCTTCATTCTGTATTAAAAATATTTCCTTAATGTAAATATAACAACATTAAATGTAAGTTACTTTTCTGAAGTTCAAATTAATAAAATACATTCCTACCTAATGTATTTTTTTACTATGCATTAATAATGATTAAAATTGTTTTCTAATGATAGATTCGGGCTGGGCCAGAACATGATCTCTCGGATCATGACACCATACATGTCCCCACAGGCCAGGGTCAGGGTTAATGGGCAACTCACTGAGCCGTTTCACATTCACATCGGTACCCGGCAGGGTTCTCCTCTGTCGCCTCTGCTCTTTTCCCTTGTGGTGAAACCCCTAGCGGAGATGATCAGACAGAGGGCGGATATACATGGCATCGCCATGGGGGGTCAGCAGAACAAGGTGGCGCTATTCGCGGATGACCTCATCCTCACACTCACACGACCACATATATCTCTCCCGGCTCTACACTCCCTCCTACAGACATTTGAGCGGGCATCAGGACTCAAAATCAATCATAGCAAATCCTTGGCCTTGAACCTCACAATTTCTAAGGAGGAGATACCTGCCTTGGAGAGGCTTGCGCCATATCAGTGGGCTGCCGATCATATCCAATACCTAGATCTTAAGCTAACTCCCTCCTTAGACACATGGACCCAAATTAACTGGCGGGAGTGTAGGAGGGCCGTGCTTGAGGACTTGCGAAGGTGGAAACCTCTGACAATATCATGACTGGGCAGGCTCAACGCCATCAAAATGTCGGTCCTGCCTAAAATATTATACTTATTCCACTGCCTACCCACCCCGATCCCACACCATCAGATACGGGGCCTACAGCGCGACCACGTTCATATGGGGTGGGCATAGACCGAGATTTTCCCAAAAGATCCTTATGCTGCCTTGGGATAGAGGAGGGTTAGCCTGTCCCAACCTTTTAGACTACTACTGGGCCTCCCATCTCCACTTTGCGTCGGAGTGGACAACCACTGAAAGTGAAAAGATCTGGTTCCATATGGACAAGATGGTCACTGAGCACACCATTTGGGACCTCGCGTGGCTCCACCGTACAGCGCGTTCCAGAAGCGCCTACATGGCGGTGCCCACTAAGATGGTATTGGACATCTGGGATAAAGTGGCGGTTCATAGGGGTCTTACAACCTTTCCCTCTCCCCACACTACCATAGCCGGCAACCCGCTATTCCCCCCGGCATACCGCTCCCAGGCTTTTGATAGTTGGGTACAGGGGGGGATGCAGAGTGATCTGTGACCTTTAACGGGGGGAAGTACTCAAAGCTTTTGTGAACTGAGGAGAAGAATTTGATCTCCCACTGGGAACGGAGCTACAGTATGCGCAGTTGTGACACTGGGTCACCTCAGTGGAGATGCAGGAGGCAGCAACCAGTCCATTCACCCCCTTTGAACAGCTGGTCCGCTCTTTTGACGAGTCGAAGGGCCTCATTTCCAGCACTTATCAGATTTTACAACACCCTCCCCTGATACCTACCCACCCATGCCAGCGCAAGTGGCAGCTGACGTCTGACACAGACATCTCACCCGCACAGTGGGGTCGTCTATGGCGGGACTTACCCAGGGTCTTCCGCAGTTTCCCACAGAGGGAAAATGCATAAAATATCATGACGCAATGGTATTACACACCGGACTGTTTGCACAAAATGTTTCCTGCCTCTTCCCCCAAGTGCTGGAGGTGTTTGACTGCATCTGGTGACTTCATACACATTTGGTGGGCCTGCCCGCTCCTGACCTTGTTCTGGAAAGAGGTCGTTAGTCATATGAAACGGGTACTTGACTTCCCCCTGCCTGAGTCAACAAATACAATCTTGCTGGGCATCAATCTGACCACATTAAAAGCAGTCACCCGAAGCGATTGTACTATAGCATTGCTTGGGGCAGCCAAGCAACTTATAGCGCAATACTGGAAGAAGACGGATGCGCCCCCTATCGCCGCTTGGTACGTGCGCCTATGGCATGTCCTAACCATGAAGCTCCTTACTGCGCGACTACAAGCATGTGATACTCACTTCACCACAGTTTGGCAACCCCTAATTAATTATCTTAGTAAGCTAGAACATGCACATTATCTACCTGCCAAGCTTAGAGCGCTTCACCTTTTCGAAGATGCTACCCTCCCACCTGATCCTGACGGGCTGCTCCCACAACCGGCCCAATCCAGCGCGTAACTTCCTTGTATAGATTATAGACCTCCCACTGGCTTGGATCATTAGACCCGCATTCCTCCCTTCCTTCCCGCCCGCTCACACAATACTTTCCTCTAGTACTAAACGCTATCACTCACTCTTTATCTGTCTTCTTTCTCTCCGCTCCCATCGCCTCCTTCTCTTCTGGGCCTCGTGCCCCTGTTATAGTATTAATGTTTTTTAAAGGGCCCTATGAAGCACCACAACAAGTCAGTACTGCCTTTTAATGTATGTCACGTGGGCGGCCCGACACAGATTATAGGCGACATGCTATGATTAAGTCATCACACTACTGTTCCTTTTTAATTCTATACTAAGCAGCCGGCCCTGAATAGGTTTGTGGGCATAACGATAACGCTGTGTGTATCTGGCCCGGTGTTCTGTTCTTATCTAGCAAAATAAAACAGATTTGAAAGAAAAATTGTTTTCTGAATTTATTCATCATGTTCATAAAAAAGTTATGTTGATCACCAAGGATCATAGAGGCACACATAAAAACATAGTAAGACCTACAAATCATTCTACATAAAAATCCATACAGACCAAAGCATCAAAAATGTAAACATTGTACAATAGTGTAAAATTAATCGCATGCAGAGCATCCCACTAATCCCTGTTCTACTATACAGAAAGACCCATGCAAATTAGCAATATTCTTCATAGGTTTCTCATATGGTCTCAGGCTATCAATCCCTTTAAACCCTAGGAACATGCACACGTGACCAATAAAAAAAGGAAGTGCACTTCAAAAGTTTCCCTCAAAAGAAGATGATCTGCAAGTCAGAAGAGATCTTCCAAGAACAGCAAAACCCATGCACGTGTAAATATTGATTAAGCTCAAAAAGCAATAGAAATGATGTGTGTATTAAAACGATGAATTGCATGCTGTTTTACTAATCTCTGAAAAGGATTGTTCAAGAATTCTTTCCCAGCATCTGTTTGTAGTTTTTGAGGTGTTCAGCCTTTGAAAAATATGGTCTTCAAAGCCGCAGTAACACTTGGACCGGTTTTGTCTTTTAGTGCCCTCTGCAAAAGCATACTTAGATAGTACATCTATGACAGCCAACATATTTTGTGCACCATTGCAATGTTTAGCAAATTTCTGAAGGCAAATTAGATCTGCCTGCCATTGATCATCTATAGTCTTCATAATTGTTAGTCTTCTCCTAAATTGCTTCATAACAGGTCTATGTAGAGAATATGTATCTTCTACAGATAACCCCTCTTTCACCAAAGTTCTTGCTACATGCTCTTGTTCAGCCCCGACCCTTCTTATCAAAGCTTTAGCACTTCCGAAACTTCCAGCCCCTTTTCCTCATAATAAAGCTTCCTCAGCAGATCATCAGTCATGATACTCAAAGGTGCAATCTATGAAATGAAAGATACTTGTTTTGTGTAAGGTGATTTTATTAAAAAATTAATAATTAGAAACACATGGTTTATATTTTTAATATTTAAAGCTTGCAGATAATAGGGCTGCTTCGGTATACTAACTACCTATCACCATACCTATTAGTTTGTATTCAGAGAAGGAGATTGTGTGTATTTATCAAAGTACTGTTCATAAATACGCTGACACAAACTCACCATCTTTGCTCTACATAGGGTTATAATATTAATGGCATAAAGTAGGCTCTCCATTTCCCCAAGCTTATAGCTTTATATACATCGTTCACTTGTGGCATGCATTATTTCATACATTTCTGTCAAAAGTGCATAAGCCTTATTATTAAAATAATCCACAATTAAATGTTGTCAGCCTTCTTGCACTCTGACTTTCGGTGGTAAAGTCAATCCATTCATATGGTACTTGTGTAAAT
Source organism: Lissotriton helveticus (assembly GCF_964261635.1). Taxonomy (NCBI): domain Eukaryota; kingdom Metazoa; phylum Chordata; class Amphibia; order Caudata; family Salamandridae; genus Lissotriton; species Lissotriton helveticus. The sequence goes on along the minus strand of NC_136063.1, from coordinate 1,426,168,745 downwards.
GCCAATATTGATCCATTGTGGGTAACCATGTGTTTACTCATACATTGGCAATTCACCTGAGCCTATTATTCTGTTAAGTATCAGATGGAACACACAACTTCAAATATTTCAAAGTTGCAGGTTTTACTTCTGTTAGTCTTTCTTTAAGCAGCAGGTATAGTAATTTTACTGTGCATATGTATCCAGGTCTTATATAACAGTCAGATTGCGGATGGTCGTTCTGAAATTTGCCCAAAAGTTAAGTATATAAGCGTAAGTAAAAGCAATATGTAGCCGTGGTCAATTTTTTAAACAGCCTCTTGGGGGTTAAAGAACCTCCAAGATGTCTATTTTGAAACCAATATTTTAACAAAAACTGAACATTGGCCTTGTATCCACTTAAGCTATCTGTCATGTTTACACATAGCTTGATTTCTCGGAATGTTTTTGACAAGACATGTATCATATCCCAAAGCACATTTTCCCCCATCAAAACATACAACACGATTGACAATATGTAAACTTTGTGAGGATCTAACAAAAAACATATACGACAAATAGTTCTTTATATGTATGAGGCTTGAATGAGGCTTGTAGGCAGTTATGAGTGTCCTGTTTAGGATTTTTGATTTTATGTCTATAAGAGCTAGTTTAAAAACCTCACTTTAAACAGGCATTTACGAAAGCGGCCGTAAAACCCTTAACCTCATGAATGTCAATGAGGGGTACAATCAGGCTGCCTTTTCAAAATCGTCAATCTCATCATAATATACACAGTTCTTACACATCTCTCTGCTTTTAGTATTTAAACTTTAATTCTGTTTTGAACAGCACAAGCAGTAAAAATTAACAGTTGTAACTGCCACCTGTGGACCCTCATCACCATAGATTTTTGGAGATGCTCTCTACAGTTCAAAAAGAAATAAAGATAATCAATTAGTTCCTAATAAACATGCATGTGCACACAGTTTAACAACACGAAGTGAACATATTTTACTCACTTCGGAGCATTCTGCTTGTTCAAAAGCCCCTTTTCACTCCAGGGAGTCTTGCACTTACATAGATGCATAGCCTTCTTCAGGATTGGGGCATTGGCTCTGAGAACCAGCAGCATCAGAAACCATCTGATCCAAAACTCCCATATCTTCATACACTGATGAGTCAGGAACATGTATAGATTCTTCCACAATTTCTATATCCGCCAAGTTGTTTTCAAATTGGTCTTGGATGTCTGAGGCAGTGCTGTATCTGTCATTCTTAATAGGAGATATTAGCTGTGGCATGTCATGCAATCTGAGGTTTTATAACCACTGGCATAGCTCTTCCTCAAACCCTATGACATCATGGCTTTGATTTTTAAGTACAGGGTGCTGCGACTCCTGCTCCGGTGATGGTGGCGTCAATCAACTGTAATAATTATCAATAGTACTGATACCTCTAGCAGAAGGCATATTTTTGTCGTAGTAACTATATCTCCTCATGGTTCACGTCACTCTTGTGCACAGTGTACCTCAAACTTTAACCGGTACTGTCTCAGAATCTCTTTATATATCTACCCTTGTCTAAAAACAAAAATCACTTTCTATGTTGTCACTTCCTAGTCACATGGGCCAAGAGGGAATGCCACTTCAAGGGTATGCCTTCTGGGTTAAGCCTCATAGTAAGTATAATTTCCTAGCCAGGACTTCAAGGTCAGGAGTCATGAGTACCTCCTGTGTAAGGGGTCATGGGCAGCATCACCACCTGTTCAGAAGAAATTCTGGGTCAGGGGGTCACATGAGCCGGGAAGTGGCGTCTCAATTCAGTGGCGTCACTAGGGGGGTGCGGGGGTGCGGACCGCACCGGGTGACACCCTCACTTGGGGGTGACACCATCCGGTTACGGTTACGCTGTGCAGAGGCAACAAACACCCCTGCAGCCCCCCAGTCTTCAGTAATTAAAGGGGGCCTCCTTCGAGAAATTAATCCTTCCTGCCTGCTCTGGGCTTGGAGGACTCGTTCTGATTACCAGGTACCAGCCACGGATCTATTTGGTATTTTCGTGCTGCTCTCTGTCAGACTGTCAGCCCCGCCCAGGCTGCCTGGAACAAACATAGTTGCGAATCTTCGGCGCGGGCGGGGCTGCTCAGAAAGTTATTGAAAGAGGCTGTGCTTGTGCTTCCTGCTCTGGTCTCGTCTTTCCCTGGAGCAGAAAGCCATTGTGCGCGAAAAAAGGAATGACGATGTTAAGTGCAGTGTGCCTGCTGTTCACACTTAAAATATTCAAATACAGTTAGTGGCGCTGCCGCCTGCCCTTCCAGCGTTATACCCACCTGGAGGAGAACTGAAAGCGACTCTGCACCCACTCGAAAAATACACTGAAATGCTCCTGTGCTGTAGCCCTGCCCAGGATGGTCACAAAACTTCCAAAGCTGGTGACGTCGCAGCTCAAGGGAAAGGAGCAGATAAACCATAAGCATGAGGATTATTAGCCAACAACTCCGATCTTTCTTTGTTACTTATGATGTGCATTTTAGCCATTGCATGCCAGGTTATCCAATCCGTGGCTTATTTTGGGAGCAGAGCAGAACACGAGTTAGCAGGCCACATTATCGGCCCGTTTTAGAATACAAAGCACACAGGCAGTGCTCCAGTGACTGTGATGAGAAAGCCTGCACTTCATGGGGTCATTATAAACTTTCGACACAGCACCTGCTCTTGCCTCTCCATGCCCCCCCCCCTCCACAATGGGAGGGTCAATGGCTGCTTCAGAGCTCTACCCATATATGTTGAGTAGGCTGGGGTGCGACCTGTACAGACAGAGCGTAAGGCCAGAGTTTGGCATGCACAGAATAAGGTAAGGTGGGTCCTTATTATTATAGGCTGTTCTACGTGCTGTAGCTGCTTGATGGTTGGCACTGCACCGACTGTATTTCTGCAACCACTACCTTAAATTGAGAATATCACCCTGAGAAGTTGCTTTTGGGAGCTGGATAGCAAGCCTCCAGCCTAAGGATGAGTTTGCAGGAATAGCAAACGGCAAAGTAAAGGACACAGTAGTGGAAAGAAAACCATGCATGTCTTTTGTTTTTCCTGTTCAAACCATCAAATATAAACCATGCAGTTGCAGATATGAGTGTCTCAGCGCATTAAATCAAATAGCAAATCAGGAATAGACTAATGTAACTATAGGGCTGTTTTTGAAAGGTCTATTGGTTGAGAGGGGAGATGGTGCAGGCAGAGGGGAGATGGTGCAGGCTGATGGGGAGATGGTGCAGGCAGAGGGTAGATGGTGCAGGCAGAGGGGAGATGGTGCAGGCAGAGGGGAGATGGTGCAGGCGGAGGGGAGATGGTGCAGGCGGAGGGGAGATGGTGCAGGCGGAGGGGAGATGGTGCAGGCAGAGGGGAGATGGTGCAGGCAGAGGGGAGATGGTGCAGGCAGAGGGGAGATGGTGCAGGCAGAGGGGAGATGGTGCAGGCAGAGGGGAGATGGTGCAGGCAGAGGGGAGATGGTGTAGGCAGAGGGGAGATGGTGCAGGTTGAGGGGAGATGGTGCAGGTTGAGGGGGAGATGGCGCAGGTAGAGAGTGAGATGGCGCAGGCGGAAGGGTGAGATGGTGCGGACAAATGGAGAGATGGTACAGGCAGAGGGGAGATGGTGCAGGCAGAGGGTGAGATGGTGCAGGCAAGGGGAGATGGTGCAGACAAAGGGAGATGGTGCAGACAAAGGGAGAGATGGTACAGGCAGAGGGGAGATGGTGCAGGCAGAGGGTGAGATGGTGCAGGTGAGGGGAGATGGTGCAGGCAGAGGGGAGATGGTGCAGGCAGAGGGGAGATGGTGCAGGCAGAGGGGAGATGGTGCAGGCAGAGGGGAGATGGTGCAGGCAGAGGGGAGATGGTGCAGGCGGAGGGGAGATGGTGCAGGCGGAGGGGAGATGGTGCAGGCAGAGGGGAGATGGTGCAGGCAGAGGGGAGATGGTGCAGGCAGAGGGGAGATGGTGTAGGCAGAGGGGAGATGGTGCAGGTAGAGGGGAGATGGTGCAGGCAGAGGGGAGATGGTGCAGGCAGAGGGGAGATGGTGTAGGCAGAGGGGAGATGGTGCAGGTTGAGGGGAGATGGTGCAGGTTGAGGGGAGATGGTGCAGGTTGAGGGGGAGATGGCGCAGGTAGAGAGTGAGATGGCGCAGGCGGAAGGGTGAGATGGTGCGGACAAATGGAGAGATGGTACAGGCAGAGGGGAGATGGTGCAGGCAGAGGGTGAGATGGTGCAGGCAAGGGGAGATGGTGCAGACAAAGGGAGATGGTGCAGACAAAGGGAGATGGTGCAGACAAAGGGAGAGATGGTACAGGCAGAGGGGAGATGGTGCAGGCAGAGGGTGAGATGGTGCAGGTGAGGGGAGATGGTGCGGACAAAGGCAGAGATGGTGCGGGCAGAGGGGAGATGGTGCGGACAAAGTGATCGATGGTGCAGACAGAGGGGAGATGGTGCAGGCAGAGGGTGAGATGGTGCAGGCAGAGGGTGAGATGGTGCAGGCAGAGGTTGAGATGGTCCATCCGGTAAGTTGAGAGGGGGTGACACCATGAGTTACCCGCACCGGGTGACACCAGCCCTAGTGACGCCACTGTCTCAATTTACTTCATTTCTGGAGGAGTGACTTGCGACTTATGGGTTGCAGGTGACATCACTACCTAGTCACATGAGCCGCAAGTGAAATCTCCATGACTTCATTTCCAAAGGAGGGACTTGTGGGTTTGGGGTCAAAGGTGGCCTCACCCTGGTCCACTGAGCTGGAAGTCAAATCTCCATGACTTCATTTCCGGAGGAGGGACTTCAGGGTTAGGGGTTACTGGCGACATCACTAGTGGGTCACATGGGCTGGAAGTGATGACACTTTTGGAGGAAGGAATTCTGGGGCACAGCCACCTGTCACATTATGCAAACCACACCCATTTTAGAGGTTAATGAAAGGTATCCCCCTATACTACTGCCATGCCTCTATATGAACATCTTAAAGAGCCTAAGGGAAGCTGGGGAATTATTACCTTATTGATCGCCAAAGCACTAATGAAGATGGAAAATTTACACCCTCATTCTAAGTTCTAAATTCACCAAATTGGGTGCAAGATTTGATATTCAGGTTCAGGTGGTAATGTCTCTCTAATATTTTATTCCAGATTATATTCCATCCCTAGTGTGTAGGTTCGCAAGATAAAAAAATACATGGTTATCTTTACAATAAAACTGAAACATCGTTTTGTCTATGATTCTGTCTTGTGAAACATTAATCCATGTGCTAGTTAAAATAAAAAATAGCAAGGGGTAGTAAGATTTTTCACCAGGTGAATTTTTCCTCCTGGTATTTCAGCTGATGCAAAAGTGAGGGCATGCATGAGACATGGGGTGTTCATAAGGGGACAAAGAGTCTGCATTTATTTTGGGCGCGTGTGGCAGCTTCTGTCTTTATTCATTAAGCCTGAAAGGTAGTCATAAGGCTCCACGTGGTTGCTTTAACAGGCTTTAAATCTAGAAAGTGGTATTCATTTTCAGATATAGTACTGATCTCTAGTTGCCTTCGGGGCTCTGATGCACAGTCTTACTTCTAGCTTAGTTGCTGTTGTTCAGTGTGTATGTCTCAATTAGAATGATCGTTTGACCAAGAGAAGTAGGACATCCAGAATCCTATGAATGTGGAGTACAGAATGCTGAAACTGTAGGGAATGTATTTAACACTGGTTCTTCTCACTTTTCCCATATTCAAGAAAAGTAATTTCTTTCTTCCAGCACATTTTTCAGTCCTAAAAAGATATCTTCTTTTGAAATGAGACCACAACAGAGCAGTCCATTGTTTCTGGCAAATTAATCCACCGTCTTTTCTTGAAGCAAAACATGAGAGTTGTTTACTACATGGAAGGCAGATGAGCTAAATTGTGTGGGTGTTCAAAGAATATTTGAAAAGCTTATTTGACTTACATAAAATATCATGGCTGTGTACACATCAATAAGATCACTTGACATCAACAGCTGATGGACAAAAGGGCAAAGAAGAGTACACTTTTAAATGTGCATATGTGCTTCTTTGGCTTTAGCTTTCAAGATAAATTGCTTTTGTTAGCAAGTAGTAACATGATTTGGTAATAGAGAACTTGCTGATCAAGAGCCTTTACTAATAGCTTGTTTTATTTAGCATGTACAGGGTTAGCGTACTGTATCTGCCACAGTTAAGAGTCTGCTGGATGATATTCACTTCTCAATAGCCTCAATGTTTTGATGCAAGATACCCTGGAACCATAAATTACATCTCCCAATATGCATATAACATAGATAATTGAAACTACAGGGCATTGTTCAAAATATACAAAGAACTTTCAGGGGGAAGAAGAGAAGGCACCCAAAATGCACTGGGCTGCAGGAAGATATTTCAGTGGCACAGTGCGTGAGTCTCATAAGCAACTCTAGAATTTGATGCGATTGATGCATGCTGTTGATGAGAAAAAGACGGTAGTATCTATTTACCAGGCAGCCAGGTAAAGAGTGAATTTCTGCTGCTATTTTTAATGCTGCTGGCTTAATAGCAGAGATTATGCACTATTTAACCGGCAGCCATGTAAAAAAGTAGCAAATTTCATTAATTTCCCAGCGGTCAACTAAATAGTACTGACTATGAACTATATGCCCTGTGGGTGTGCAAACTTCCCTATTTACCCGGCCGCTGACAAGATAGCAGAGATTATCTTCAATTTGGTCCACAGCCATGCAAATAGCAAACAAACATCACGTTTTGCTCAGTAGCCAACTTAGTAACAAGGATCATGGACTATTTGGCTGGCAGCTGTTCAAACACCAACGAAGCTTCACTCACTACACTTCCACCAACTAGATAGCAGAGATCATTTACTATTTGTGCTATTGGCTAGGTAGCTGTGATCAGGTTCTATTTGGCCAGCGGCCCTGCAAACAACAAAGATACATCGCTTTTCATCCGGCTGCCAACTACAATATTAGAGATCATGGACTATTTCACCAGTGACCACGCAAACAGCTAAAAAACTGTACGATTTTTCTTGCCTCTGAATAAACAGAGATTTTGGACTGTTAGTCCACTGCCATGCAAGCAGCATATGAACTTCACTATTTACCCGGATGCTAACTAAATAGCAAGGATTATGTACAATTTGGATAAAGGCTGGGCAAATAGCAAAGAAAAGTCACTATTTACTCGGTCGCCAACAAGGCAGCAGAGATCTTGTACTATTTGGCCAGAAGTCATGCAAACAGCAAAAAAGTTTCACTATTTACCCAGCCACCGACTAGATAAAAGAATCATTTACGATTTAGCCAGCAGCCATGCAATCTCTATTTTCCTAGCCACCGCTAGATGGCAGAGATCTTGTACTATTTGGCTAGCAGCAATGCAAATAGCAAAGAAGCTTCTCTATTTATCTGGACTATGATAAAATAGCAGAGATTAACGGCCACATGCATCATTGCACCCGTTTGCGATTCCTAAATTGCGACAATTAAGGAATCGCAATTTAGAAATCGCAAACTGCAATGCATGAACAATTCGCATTTATTTTTGCGATTCGGTATTTTTCCTTAATTGCGATTCACAATTTGCGAATCGCAATTAAGGAAAAGCCTTCCCATTGATACCTATGGGCCAAAAGGCCCATAGGAATGAATGGGAATGCATTCACATTTTGCGAATTTCAAATTGCGCTTCGCAAAATGTGAATGCAATTTCAAGGGTGCAGGGGGGTCCAAAGAACCCCTCCCTGCACCCCTGAAATGTAACTTTAAATGCAATTTACACACACACATGCCCCAAGGGCATGTGTGTGTGTAAATTAAAACTTTCAAAAACGTAATTTGTGCATATTTGAAAGTTTTCGGTAAATAAGCATGAAGTTCAACTTCATGCTAATTTACCACTTCCAAATTGCGAATTTGCAATTAAAAAATGATCATGCATTGCATTTAAGAACTCTGAAATTGCGATTTCTTAAATGCAATCGCAATTTTAGAAATCGCAACATGGTTGCGATTCCTAAAATTGCGAAATGTATGATGCATTCCAAGTTAGTCAATTGCATTCGCAAACGGACGAAAATTGCGATTCGCACCGTTTGCGAATGCAATTGACTTTGATGCATGTGGGCATAAGAAACATTTGGTAAAGAAACCTTACAATTTTTGCTGTCACTGATTGAAAGCAGGCACTCAGTACTAGTATGCCTGCTGCAAGATAATGAATGAAGTTTCACTGTACATTAGGTGCACTTTGTGACTACGGTAGTAGTGAGTGAGGTGGAAGGTTGTGGAAGTCTTGGAGGACAGCCATAGGGATGGTTCTTCACCTGCTGGGGCACGATGCACATAACTGGCAGCCTCTGCTCTTCAATTCATGTTTGAGTCTCTGCTCTTCCTCTGCAGGCCTCTTTCTGCCTCTGCGCTCTCCAACTTCTGGACATCCTGGTATGTTTATGCGATCTCTCAATCTATCTATGACAGTCCTTTGTTTCTGTTTCACCCACACTCCTATGCAGTTCATGCCCTATTATTTCCTCAGTGTTTTTTCACTGTAATGCTTCTGTAGATTTGGACTCCTTCTGGCTCCTTGCCATCTCAGACAGTCTTTGCATATGATGCCTTTTTGTTTGCAAGCTGAAGTCACCTCTGGCTCTTCATTTTTGTGATTGTTCCTAATTGTACTTGCTTCTCTACCTCATACCTGAACTCCTGGCCTTTGTCGTGAGGGTGGGTGGGAGACACAGGACATAACTATCACTGCAGGGCACTTGATCTCCTCAAAAACTGATTCATCCTTTCATTCTTCCCAGATTCTTCAATTGACCTTGGTTGTAAAACATTTGGTTGCAGCTAATTAGTTAATTTATTTCAGAGACAGGGGTCCTTAGACAAAGAAACAATTAAGGAAAATGAATATAGACCAAAATGGAACTATACTTTTGGGGAAATGTCCAGCCGGACAATTTATTACCATAATAAAAGATAGTCATAAAACAATGAAACACACTGTATTTTCGTGCCTGCAAGGACTCCCATTGAGGACTTGCCGACTGCATTGCCAGACCCTAACAACGAGGGCATTTTCCCTGGTGATTTCAGCCAACCCTTGGACACTCTCCATGAATACTGTCGAATATTGTTTCTTGGGCTGAACCCTCCCCACCTTTTTTAGTATCATTCTGTAGTGTAGCTCCTATTTTCCCAATAGGCTCTGCGCATTGGAATAGTACCTACAGCAGTAAAGGCCTAGGCCAGACGTTAACTAGGTCTACTACTGTCGATACTAGACTTAATTTTTGGGTTTGCCAGCTAAGCTCAGAGTTCGCTAGAAACTTTCTCGAATGTTCAAGGAAGGAATTAACTCCCCTGATTAGACAAGAAGGGATTTAGTTTCTGACAACCATAGAACATGACAACTTTGCTCTCCCCTAATCAAGAGTCAATCTCGAGAGTCGTGTGAGCACAAGGCAATTATTTTACTCAGTCAGTACGTGCATTCTTAGTCTCATCAGAATGTAGAGAAAAGGAAGAGACGGGCGTGTTCAATAAAAAGGTGTTATTTATTGATCAGTCTCTTTTCTCATACATGAGAAATGGATCGATATTATTGCAATACTTATAGTTAAGTAAAGTGCATACATTAAAAGCAATAGTATAAAATAATACTGTAAAAACATTGATATGGTTTCTGAGCCATATGATGTTTGAAATGATTAAAATATATTTACATACACATATACATTTGACTAAACGTACTCAACTGGTGTTTCTAAATACGCCTACCCCGTGTACCTGACCTAAGTCTAATGCGTGGGCGGGAATAGAAAGTTACAGTTTAAGTTAAGTTTGTTTTTGCCAAGTGAATAACTAAAGAATTCTCTGTGAGGGGTTATTCAGTTCTGTACCTGGAATTTAGGATGGATGAGGAATAGTATCTCTTTCTCTGCTCTCGATATTCCAGGCTGCCTGCGAGGGCTGCCCGAAAGCGCCGGTGCTGGGTCTCTCTCTCAGCGCGTCAGGAAGGCGGGGCTGCGCCAGCGGGGTCTGCTTCTGCTCTCGGCTTCGGCAAGTATGGCTGCTCCGTCTTGTCACCACGCGTGTGTTTGCATAGGGCAAGATCGGCAATATTTATACCTTAAAGGTGCCGAGATTGACGTAAGGATGGACATAGATACGTCAATAAAGATGTCATACGACTTGCTCGTTAGCACATTCTTTACTAAAGTTCTCTGTGAAATCAAAACAATGGCCGCACGGATTTTCCAGGTTGTCATAGGTTTGATTTGTTATGAGAACGTCGTATGCCTTATCAGGGGCTGGAGGAATGTCGCTTGTCTAATTAGATCTCAAGCGTTATGACCTAATCAGATAACACGTTCCTGTGCCGTAGTGTGACTGCGTCAGATAACGGTATCTGCATCATGGGGGCTTTTCTTGCCTCATGGGCTGACTGTTAGTTAACTTGATAGTTAGTTTAACCAGAATAGGGTCAGAAATAGGGGGACTGATTCAGAACCTATAGAAATACACGACACCCACTCCACGCTAACTATGGTCATATCTACTAATCTATGCATAGTATAACATAGGACAACATACTATAGAGTATAGTGTATACCTTACCACCCCAAAATACATAAATGCATTTCGAAATTTTCAAATATACTGAAAAATTGCAGTCATATATATTGTATGCACTTAAGCTATGGTTTAAACGCAAAAGTAAACACGCATTTGTATGCATTATTGCTTATTGGTATATGAGAAATACACATGAAATGGCTCTTAATATGGCTACACAGAAAGCAAGTTCGAGACCATTTCATCACATAATAAAATATTTGTGAACATCCCAGTGGGCAACTAAAGTTTATAGAGTATCTAAAAATAGAAATCTTAGTTCTCTAGGAATAGTTTCTTACTTTAAGCAGAAGATAAGTGTCCCGAAAAATTTGTGAAAAATAATTTGGGGCTGCTAAAAAATTGTTGTCCGTGAACTGGTGGGAAGAATTGTTCATGTGACTTTATTTTTAAAGTTGAAGGCCGAATTCAGGGAACGCCGTGTGCGAGTTTACTCAAAAAGTCTCTATTTCTGTTCTGGAGAGAACATCATATCATTCAGGCTTTCGAAAAAACTGTCAACAGCTTCATGGGAAAGTTCCACTAAGTCGGAAATAGGGGTAACCATGCATTCGTGCGCATGATTGTCTGCATTGACATTCTGTATCGTATTGCTGACAGAAGGTCGTACCTGTTCGATGCTGCTTTCATCTTGAACTTCACTACTCTTCAATCGTAGTGGTGAAGATTCCAGGAATGCCGTCATCAGGATTGGCAGCCTTTGAGGGCAGCACAAAGCGTGAACCTTGGTAGGAACCAACAGTGTATCTGCATCCACTGGCGCATCCGATTGTACCGTCAGACAGGTGTCTAACACGCATTCTTCTCCGCATAGCAGACACCTTAGTACAGGTAAAACACACCTTTGCCACATTGGTCGAAATGATAGAAACCAAGTCATGTTTAGGTCTCTAAGCCAGGAGAGTCCCAGGATTTTTGATATCCGGTCCCGGTATCCAATGGCTAGGATCGTATCTTCCATTGTCGCAAGAGTTTGATCTGTGACATGGGTTGCCATAACGGAAAATAAGGACTAAGAATAGGATTCCTGCAATTAGTCCCAAGATCAGGGGAAGTCCGCCAAAAATCGAATGGACGAAATCTGGAAAAATACCCAGTATGGCTTTGAATGGTGTTAATGCCATCGAAAATACTGTCTTAAATACCCCTGAGGTCCCATTGGTATCAGAAATATTTAAGATTTCGCTCAGGATTTCCGCGAAATGTACGGGGGAATTAGTTGATAATAATGTATGTATCTCTGCAGTCGTCCTTGCGACTTGTAGATCATACGTTTCTTTTGATGACGTGAGCCTTGTAGGCGTCTGAAGAAGCACTGTGTTCATTCTGCTTAAAGTATCTATTCGAATAGAAGTAATTTTCAAACTGGGCCATGCCCTTGCCTCCCTGTCTGGAAAGGAGCTGGGGAATAAAGAACGTCCACAGCACTTGACCTTCGCCGTTGTAGTGACTAGATAAGGAGTCCCGGGCATAAGACTACAACATCTGCGGTCTACAATAAGAATGTAACTCCCATTATAGAGTCTTTGAAAGAATGGTTCTATTTCAGTTGCAGGTGCGCCTTGCTGGTGACATGAAAGGTTGTACGAATTCCCTTCACAGGCTCCGTGCAAACTAATACCGTTACACAGAAGCGTGCCGCTTAGTGACATAGCACAATTGTTGCCACTAAGAAACACTTTCTGTCCTTTATTACTGACACATGCATGTGAATAGGGCAGGTTCCAAGTTGTTTTAAGGTACCCCTTTCCCAATTTCTCGTACATGCCAGCCTGTATATATTTTTGGCAGTATTGAAACCTGAAGGTTGAGATTGGAATATTTATGATTCCGTGGATTATCCATTCACTGACAGGTCGTTCTGACATTGTCATTGGTAATCTTTCTAGTTTTTCAATGCTCAAGATTGTATAATCAGCACCCTTTTGCGCCATACCGATTTGTCTATCAGTAAGGTTAAAGATTTGGAATAGTGACGTTGTGTTGATTAAACGCCAAGGCACATAGCCTGAACGCAGATTTTGTAATGTCCAGCCAAGCTGTACAATGGAACGCAATTGTGACTGACCATGTTGTAATAACAGTAAGTCTTGCGATAATATATCGATTGCTGAAGACACAATGCTGTCCAATGAAAAAATTCTGGAGGACAGAGTCATTAACACATTGTCCACTACAGAAAGTGATTTTTCCAAATTGATACGGTCAATTTCCCGTATTCTTTCTGCTGTCTCAATTTGAGTAACCTTCCAGGCCTCATTGTATGCTGCATATACAGAGGCTGCTATGAAACGCTTTTGACGCTGTTTGCGTGGTCCCAGTATGAAATCACGCAAGTCAGCACCATCAGTAAGTAAAGTTAGGTGTTGCTTAATTTCAGGCAGTGTGGAAGTCTGTAGCCATTGAAGGCATAATTTGCCCACACTGTAGGTTGTTATTATCCCTGGGTGATGTCTTTGGGGATATCTAGGGTCTGGCCTGGTCATTTTGAAACCCTGTGTTTTATTCAGGAATCTATCTTGACAGTAATTTGTATCTGTGGGCCAGATCAACCATTGTTTCCAATCAGGATGTGTTCTGTTTTGGTTTAATATATGGTTTACGTCTATTTCTTCATCTGTATCAGAGCTATTGCTAAACATTGTTGGCTTTGGAATAGACGGTTTAATTAAATCTTTGATTTTGGCTAAGCCAAGACAGGTGGTTTGTTGAACAGTGTCATTTAAAAATATCATTTGTTCTGGGATCATGCAGGCTCTAAACAAAGCTTCTATACCCTGTACTTGCCAATCTTTTGTACCCCAAACACTTTTCAAATCAACATTTTTGTCCCAATAATCAAATCCAAAAGTATTCATTTTTTCAAAGAATGAATCTGAATATATCAATTTTGTGTTGGTTATCATGGTTTTCATCCCTGTCTTGTTTGACAATTTAAAATAAAATGTTTCAGCATTACTTATGTTAAAAGCTGAAAAATATGAATATTTGTCATATACGGTTCTAGAGCTTCCTTTTGGAGGTGTAGCACAATGTTCCCATTGATTATAACTTAAAACATTTCTAGGTTGTGCAGATTTATGTAAAAAATGGTTACCATAATGGTTATAGCAATACATACTATCATAATTTGTAGAACCTTGCAAATAATCATGTTTTGTAAATTTAGCAGACATTACTAAGTCAGACATCATGTTGTTAATACTTTCGAAGTCCCAATCATCAGCAAATGAGTTTGGTTTTGCAAAGTCACTCAAGGAGATCTTGATTTGGTGTGGATATTTCAGGATCTCGACCGGACCATAAATTTCATAGTCAGTGTTGTCCCAGGCTACCCCACCAGGTATAGGATTGGCTGTGAAGTTGGCTGAAGAAAGTTCTCTTTTCTCGACGTGTGAAGATGTGTGTGGTTTGAGGACCAAGTTGATGTTCTGACTTGCTGTGTCCATTTTAGCATATTTTCCCTCAATGAAGCGTCCCAAAGTAAATACCATGATGAGCCAAAGTATGAGGATAAATGCACCAAAACCCACCCAAAATTCAATCCATGGAGAAACCAGATATGTTTCTTTCAGTTTGTTTCAAAAGTTCCTTAGCTTTGTCTTTAAAGGATTTTGATGATGGCTGTGTCTTTGATTCACTGAAGCCGTCAGAGGAATCATCGAAGTTGATGAAGTAACCGGATGCAGTTCTGTCAATTGTTCCAATTGGTTCAGGATTTCTGTTTTTTGCATTTTCACTTGGTACTTCAGTATAGATTGGTGTGTCTCTGCTAAATGTCTTTATTTGGGTTTTAAGAGGTCTGAGTTCTATTGCATTGTTGCATAGTCCTTCTTGTTCTTCTGCAGGCGTTTCGAATGTGATGAGCCTTTTTGATAGGACCTCTGTACTGGTAGCAAACCTAGGTGTTCTGCTACTTATTGGGAGTCCACTTGGCCTACTGTTTGTTATCGGCCACATGTTGTGGTTTTACCAGGTCGATGGATACAACTCGGTTCTCCTTTTTACCAGCAAGTGGCGGTAGTACAACTGATCTCGTCCCGTTGACAGACAAGACAGGAACTGCTTTTCTGTAAGAAGGCCCAAATTCCTTCTTTACCGCGATCTTCTCCCTGACTAGATCCCCGACTTTTGGAATCCAGACAGGTCTTGCTGGGACAGGTGGTGATTCTTCAGTGGTCGTTGGCTGGTGTTTCAACTGTATGTTGCTCAGGTCTTTTCTTGTTTTGTTTAAGTCCTGCAAAATAGCCAAACGGTCTTTGACATCAAAGGTTTTTTCTATTACCACTGAAGTCTGACTATCAAGGTCAGAGATCAACATCCTAGTTCCGAATAATAATTCGTACGGACTGAATCCCTTCAGAGAATTTCTTGGCAAGTTATTTAGACTACGTTGGACACTTATTAGATGTTTGACCCACCCAGCTCCCGAACCCAATACCTTTGCCGTTATAGATTGCTTTATGTCACGGTTTTTTCTTTCAACAATTCCGTTCCCCTCAGGGTGAAATGGACAAGAGTACCGCAATTGCACGCCCATGCTGACCATGGCCTCCTTATAAGCCCGAGAGCTAAAAGCAGGACCATTGTCCGAATGCAGCATGCCAATTGCGTATGTGCCGATAAAGACTCGCAAATCTTTTATAACAGTTCTGGCGTCAGCCGTTCGCTGGGGCCACATCCATATGAATCTCGTTCATGAATCCACTGCGACCAAGATATATTTATAGTTACCATCCCTTTGTAAGGGACCGCAGTGGTCTAGATAAACACAGGCTAATGGTTTATCCGAGATTAGAAGGGGCGTCTGTGCTGGACGTCTCACCGTTGATACTTTCATTTTTTGACATATTTCACATGCTAGAACATAGTTCCTTGTTTGTCTTCTCATTTGTGGCCACCAGTATCTCTGTTTTAATAATGATACTGTGGCTGAGACGCCAGCATGAATAGAAGCAAGCTCTTCGTGTGCCGCTATTATTAGTCCTAACCTATGTTCCATGTTTGGAATTGCCCTATCCCCCACTCCAGGGATTCGAGCAAAAGGAACATTGTTTGCATCAGTTATGTATGAGTATTTTACTGGAAAGCCTTTAGGGAGTGGTTCTATCGAATCCTTTTCTGAAGCGCTGACAGCTTGTAATATTTCGCTGTCTATTTTTGTTTTTGACCGGGTGACGGCAGCTACGGAAGCCGTTTGCACAGCTGCCTTCGCGGCCTCATCAGCCAATGAATTCCCTGCAACGTGAACGCCATCACGTTGATGACTCAGTGTATGTATCACGTGAGTCTTTGGTAGTTCTTTTTGTAAAAGAGCTACTTGTTCCCAGAGCATTTTATGCTTGATTGTGCCACCTTTCGCATCCTTGAAACCGTTCTGAAGCCAGATCTGCAAGTATTCATTATAAGACTGAACGCAATAATACGAATCGCACACTATGAGTGTGGGGAATTCTCGATCGGTATTTACAAGCGCCATCTTGAATGCTAGTAGTTCAGCTCGCTGAGCTGTACAATCTCCTAGGGATTGTGTTTTAGTGAGGGTTGGTTTAAATTTCCCTTCGTGCCAACGACCTTTAACAATCGCGCACGCAGCACTGTAAGCTTGTTTACCCCCTACTGCGGGTTGTGCTGATCCGTCTGTATATATTATACAGCCGTAGTGATCTAGAGGCAGAATTTCGGTTGGCGGAGGACATTCAAATTCATATTGGAGAAATTCTTGTGTTTTTAAATAAGGATCAAATTCGTACACCACGTCTGTTGCAGCAAGAGAGTTAGCCCATTGTATCCATCTCGGATGGAGTGCTTTAGCATTTGGAATGCTTGCCTTTGTTACCGCCACTAAGGCTGGTATTGGTGTCACGATTACTATTCGTTTACCTTGTGCCAGGGCTCCTTCTTTTGCTATAGCTGTCTGTGTTGCTGTAAGAATTTTTTCCGTTGGGCTAAATTTCATTTCAGCCTTAGTGTACAAGTGTGATTTGAATGCAATTGGTACCTTTTCTCCCTCATTAGAGGTCAGGTATGTGAATCCGCATCTCCCTGGGATGACTCGGGTCACAAGGTTGCGTGTGTTATCACGTGTTTCTAATTTTGTTTTAATTAGCATGTCTGTTTGTAAGGATCTCAAAATTTCTGTGTGTGTTTGAGTCCAATTGGATCTTTTAAAGTCTGGTTTAATTAGATCATAAAGGGGTTTAACCCTTTCTGCGTAATTTGCAATGTATGTTCTTCCGAAATTTAGGAAGCCTAGAATTGACTGTAGGTTTTTTAGTGTTTTAGGGGCGTGGATTACGGCACATTTCTCTAGGAAATTGTCTGCCAGGCTTTTGCCTTCACTTGATAACTCATATCCTAAGAATAGGACTGTCAGATGGGCAATTCTGGACTTTTTGAAGTTGAATTTGTAACCCTCTGCAGCGAACCCAAGTATTATGGTGTTCACCCTTTTCAAGTGAGTCTCCAAGTCATCATCTGTTAAGTAAATGTCATCGACATAAGATAATGCTTCATCATCATATAGTTGTAGTAATTCTGTTACTCTCGCTGAGAATACCCCCGGGCTGTTCTTGTACCCCTGGGCTAACCGACAGAATTGTTTTTGAGTGCCATTTACTGAGAATGCAGTTAAAGATCTGCTCTCTGGAGCTATGTTTTGACAAAAGAATCCATTGGAGATGTCCAAGGTTGTTTTGTATTTTTTGCGCACTATGTTATTCATTAGTGCAGCACTGTGTGAGTTTTGCACTGCAAAGGTTTTGCAACATGTGTTAAGGTGTCGGTAATCCAAAACTAGACGATATGAATTGTCTGGTTTGGAGACCGGAAACAAAGGATTGTTCATTTGTGAGGTGCAAGTTTCAATCACCCCCTGGTATTCTAGCTGATCTAGTATTTCATTTACCTGTTTTTTAGCTTCTTGCTTAATTGGGTACTGCCTTTGTGCAGTAGGTTGTGATTTTAACTGGATTTTGTGAGGAGGGGAGTCCTCATCCCATCCTACATGATTTTTATATAAAGCAGGTGCTAAGGCCACTGCCCACTTTCTAGCAAGTGTGTATTTTTTATGAATCGGGATTTGATTCGAGAAGGCAGGCATAATTACTTCTTCGCCATGAGGGCACTCCCTGACAAACTCTGGTGGCCAGTCTTTTTCAGCTAGAAGGATGTCATAACCCTTTGAGAGGTTATCCCAAAATAGTCCCCTTATTTTCCTAGTCTTATCTCCCTCTATACGTAATGTTATCTCGTATATCTTGTGGGGCTTGCTAACTCTGGTGTCTGCAGTTTCCACTTGAAGGTATTCATTCGTGTCCACTGTCTCCAGATGATTCATAAGGACTTTGCGAGCTATGCTCACCTCTGCTGCGCTGTCTAGCATTGTCTGAGCCCATTCTCCGTTTTTCAGTTGTGTCCTCAGTATTCTCGGCATTTTTAACTACCTTGATACTGGCTACCTTCTTTTTTGGAAATTGTAATTTCTTTTTTAGCTGAGCAGGTTCCTTGTCTTTGGACTTGGCGTGCTCTTCTGATCGTCCTCTTCTTTCCGATTTCTGCGAGGAATTCTGAAAAGATTGAGAGGGACGTGTATCAATGTCTTGATATCTATCAGGTTTTTTAATATTATCCCTATTTCTAAGGTTATATCTATTCCCAGAGGGGTCACTCTGCGGTGACATCTGTCTTTGGTTTGGAGATTTCTCTCTTCGCCTAGGAGACCTTCCTCGGGACTGGAATTTCTTTTCTTTAGGATTGGATTGTTTGTTTCCATCCCAGTTCTTTTTTGGTGAATTATTATTATTAAAAAATATTTTTTCTGGACTTGTAGTCAGTTGCGGTTTTACTGGTATTCCACCTAGGCTATCTCTGCCTAGTTCCTCATAGGATTTTTCTATGATTCTGGCAATTTCAGCTGGTTGGTCTGCTATATCTGTCTCTTTTAACCTCTGGCGGATCGCCACGTTTGCTGCTTCACCTTTTATGTTGGCTAATAATATAGCCGCGACCTGCTTGAAGTCTTTTAGTAATTTCATACCAAGAGTTAAAGCAGGTTCTGGACCGTATTCATCTTGAATTTGTTTTAGCACATCTGGTATTACCGAAATGGATGGAACACCGTGCGTTTTTGTGTAGATGGAAGCAAAGACTGTACCCCAAGTGTCACAGTCCTCAATGTGTGGTGCGATTCCCATTGGGAGACATATAGTCAGAATCCTGTGTTTTTCTAATGGGGTGGTGTCAGGAAACACCGCCTCTATTTGGGTGATTTTCTGTGCCAACCAGAATGGTATTTGTTCCCGTTTAGCTGGAACTTTACCTAGGCAGGATTGGATGTTCTGTGGTGTAATTTTATTTGTGTTCCCCTGGTGAGGGGTCAGCTGTGGAAGTTTAATCGCTGGCTGAATTGTTGTAGTCCGCATTACATACTGAACTAATTGTCTATGAATTTTTAGTAGTTGTTTTAGCTGTATTAACAGCTCTGCTGCAGGCATTCTATCGATGTCTGGATGCGGTGTGTATCCGGCTAAGACCGGCCACGTTGCTCCTGGTCTTCCTAAAGGACCGAGCCTGGTAATGTGATTGTTATGTTTTAGGGCGCCATCAAATAAGAGCAAATGCTCTTGGAATTTGAGTGGTACTTCCACCTCCTCGAAAGGAGTGTATGTTTCAGGAGGTTCCTCTACTTTGTAATAGTGGAAGTACTTTGTTACAGCATTTGCTGCTGGAAAATGTATCCATGAATAGTATACCTCTGTCTGCCGATATTCGTGTGCCTCAATTACGAATATGACTGTGCCACCTCTAGGTGTCAGTCCATTTTCTATAAGTTTTAAGGTTATAGATCTCCTTTAAATGACCGCAATGAGTGTTATATTCGGGTCTGCTGCTTGCATGGTAGCATCAGCATCTGCGAGTTCAGTTGCTAATCTAACTGCCTCTCTTTCATCATCACTCTCTGCCATTTTACAGACAGGATGGTATTATGTTTGTTTGCAGATCAGGTTTCTTTATGGAACAAAGATTAGATGCACAATATTTTGGAACTGTTTATCCTTCAACGTTGACTTGACCAAGAACCATACATAGGAGTTCCCTCCTGCGAGGTTTTGGAGGATATAACCTTTCACCCACTCCAGACGTCTTTGGAGTATTTGGGAAAAGGGGTCTGAGTGAGAAAGCACGACTGAGTTACTCTAAATGTCTTACGTTAGTTTTATCGCCCTTTCCAAACGCGTTGGGCGCCATGTAGTGTAGCTCCTATTTTCCCAATAGGCTCTGCGCATTGGAATAGTACCTACAGCAGTAAAGGCCTAGGCCAGACGTTAACTAGGTCTACTACTGTCGATACTAGACTTAATTTTTGGGTTTGCCAGCTAAGCTCAGAGTTCGCTAGAAACTTTCTCGAATGTTCAAGGAAGGAATTAACTCCCCTGATTAGACAAGAAGGGATTTAGTTTCTGACAACCATA
Organism: Lissotriton helveticus; assembly: GCF_964261635.1. Lineage (NCBI taxonomy): Eukaryota > Metazoa > Chordata > Amphibia > Caudata > Salamandridae > Lissotriton > Lissotriton helveticus. The sequence continues at coordinate 1,426,148,645 of NC_136063.1, read as the reverse complement.
GAACATGACAACTTTGCTCTCCCCTAATCAAGAGTCAATCTCGAGAGTCGTGTGAGCACAAGGCAATTATTTTACTCAGTCAGTACGTGCATTCTTAGTCTCATCAGAATGTAGAGAAAAGGAAGAGACGGGCGTGTTCAATAAAAAGGTGTTATTTATTGATCAGTCTCTTTTCTCATACATGAGAAATGGATCGATATTATTGCAATACTTATAGTTAAGTAAAGTGCATACATTAAAAGCAATAGTATAAAATAATACTGTAAAAACATTGATATGGTTTCTGAGCCATATGATGTTTGAAATGATTAAAATATATTTACATACACATATACATTTGACTAAACGTACTCAACTGGTGTTTCTAAATACGCCTACCCCGTGTACCTGACCTAAGTCTAATGCGTGGGCGGGAATAGAAAGTTACAGTTTAAGTTAAGTTTGTTTTTGCCAAGTGAATAACTAAAGAATTCTCTGTGAGGGGTTATTCAGTTCTGTACCTGGAATTTAGGATGGATGAGGAATAGTATCTCTTTCTCTGCTCTCGATATTCCAGGCTGCCTGCGAGGGCTGCCCGAAAGCGCCGGTGCTGGGTCTCTCGGCTTGAGATAGCAGCGCGTCTCTCAGCGCGTCAGGAAGGCGGGGCTGCGCCAGCGGGGTCTGCTTCTGCTCTCGGCTTCGGCAAGTATGGCTGCTCCGTCTTGTCACCACGCGTGTGTTTGCATAGGGCAAGATCGGCAATATTTATACCTTAAAGGTGCCGAGATTGACGTAAGGATGGACATAGATACGTCAATAAAGATGTCATACGACTTGCTCGTTAGCACATTCTTTACTAAAGTTCTCTGTGAAATCAAAACAATGGCCGCACGGATTTTCCAGGTTGTCATAGGTTTGATTTGTTATGAGAACGTCGTATGCCTTATCAGGGGCTGGAGGAATGTCGCTTGTCTAATTAGATCTCAAGCGTTATGACCTAATCAGATAACACGTTCCTGTGCCGTAGTGTGACTGCGTCAGATAACGGTATCTGCATCATGGGGGCTTTTCTTGCCTCATGGGCTGACTGTTAGTTAACTTGATAGTTAGTTTAACCAGAATAGGGTCAGGAATAGGGGGACTGATTCAGAACCTATAGAAATACACGACAATTCAACCGTGGGACTACGGCAAATGTGTACTCTTAAGGCAATTACCCTTTGTCCTGAGGATGAACCGATATTGTTTGTGGTTCGAAACGTCGTTGACCTGAATGCACTAAATGCATAGTTGATATATACTTTTCATGTATATGTGTATGTTATAGATTGTCTGTTGTATGATTTACAATAATCAGATAACCTGCTATTGCCTACTACTTCCTTCTTATGTATGTTCTCTCAGTGTGTTAGTCGGACATCGGCTGGTGTCCCGCTTCTATCACACGCAGTGTTTCATTGTTTTGTGACTATCTTTTATTATGGTAATAAATTGTCCGGCTGGACATTTCCCCAAAAGTATAGTTCCATGTTGGTCTATATTCATTTTCCTTAATTGTTTCTTTGTCTAAGGACCCCTGTCTCTGAAATAAAGTACCTACCCATGGTCCTTAGCATATTGCGCCTTGGGTTCCCTTGTCTTGTTTAAATAATAAGCAGCTAATTAGTTAGCCACATGGTAAATAGTGATTTTTTTCCTGCTGGCTTAATAGCAGAAATTACTTACTATTTGGCCAGTGGCCTTGAAAATATCATGGAAACTTTGCTTTTTATCCATCCACTGGCTACATAATGGACACTGTTTAGCTGGCTGCAGTGCAAATAGCAGAAACCTTCACTATTTACTTGACCTCTGGCTACACAGTAGAGATTCTGCACTGTTGCGCCAGCATCTGCGAAGATAGCAAGGAAAATTCACTAGTTCCCTGCCCACTGACTAATTATCTGAGGTTCTGTAAACTTCACTCATTTCCCGACTGCTGGCAAAACAGAAGACAATATTAATAATGTGGCTAGCAGCCTTGCAAATAGGAATACACTTAAATAGTTTCCTGGCTGTTGATTAAATAGCAATTAAAGTCAACGGGGTGACCCAGTGTCCCTCGGAACCTGGGTGTTGACATTATAGTCTACAAAATAGTTCCGTCGGGCAGCACCTAATTCCTTTGGACATGCAAAAGTCATAAATGACTAATTCCGTTGGACATGCAAAAGTAAAAAATGACTTTTGCATGTCCAAAAGAATTAGGTGCTACCCGACGGAACTATTTTGTAGTTGAATAAATAGCAGTTATAATATCATATTTTAATTGTAGTCTGGCAAATAGCAAAACAAAATCCAATATTTAACATGTGCTGGCTAAATAACAGAACGGAGGTACTGTTTGTCCAGTGGACTTGCTAACTGAAAAGAAAATGTCATTACTCACCTAGTTGTTTCTAAATAGCAGACAATCTACCCAACTTGGTCAGTAGCTATGCAAACAGCATGAGACCTTCTCTACATACCCTATTCCCCTGTCCAAACCAATAAACATGTGTGTTATCATGCCATAGCCACATTTCAATAGGTACTTACCATCAGATAGAACTGCAAATAAGGATTGAATATGATTGGTTTTCATTTCCTTATGGAAGCTAGGGTCCTGTTGTATTATTATTTCATTCGCAAAACAATGTGACTGGAAGTTCCATACATATGTTTGCAAATGAATAGTATTTTACAAACCGCTCTATAAACTATTAGGTCAGTTCACAAAGTACTTCATTGCAAGGGGCTTCTGGAATGTCCTTGCTATGACCTGCTTATATGCAATCTTCCATTTACTGTGATGTGAAATAACCTGCTCTAAGTCATGCTGTATGTCATTGCACAGAGCTTTGTGTAAGTCACAAGAACTTTAACTGGTTAAGGATTCTGAGGGTGACATCTGGCTGGAGAGAAAGGCTGGGATGAGGCTGTTGGTTCTTATACTCCATGATACTGAATTATACTCACCAATCTGCCACTTGGAGTCTGCATGTAATCTTTGGATGGATGGTCTAAACACACCTGCCTAATTAATATTCATTAAGTAGGTGCGAAATTGTGACGCTCTGTGATTGGCTGTAATCACATGGATGGTGGTCTCCAAGGGACAGCACATCACTGTCCCTATAACTGCATACCAAAATAGAACATTCTTTTTCTAAAGCAACCCATTTTTCTCAAACAAACTGTTTTAAAAGAAGTTTACCCTTTTGGAATACTTGTTCTCCCGAGGTTGCCAACATGATTCCCAAGGGGGAAGGACTTCGCTTGTCAATGGTTTTAACAGTTATAAACTATCACTGATTCCTTTCTGAATGGGAAAGGTAAGAGGGAAACCCCTTTCATGACACCTGCTAGTTGCAATTCTGAAACAATCACAAAAGCTCTTTTACATCTCAAAAGAATTTTTCAACTCAAAGAAGAGATTTTCTGCTTAATGATAAGCAATTTTGTGGTAACAAACTCGGTGATGTTGCGATATGAGGCCCTTAGAGTTCAAACTGGCTTAGATGCAAGCACTAACTTATAGGTAGGCCTGGGTGAAATGTTAATTATGCAAAGTAATCAGAGTAATTTTGGTAATTTTGCATTACTCTCGTGATGAAAAAGTATCAAAATAAGTAATTAGGGCCAAATCCTCCTGCAGGAGCACAGTAACAACAAAGGTAATGTGAGCCTGTGAGGCTGCTGGATGCTGCTGTTCCTATTTTTTTGCATTAAGTGTTATTTTCTCTAGCACAAAATTCATCCTTGAGTCTATTGTGGTTGCAAGGGTGCATTTTGTACTAAGAAAGTAGCTCTAAATGCCGAGTTACACTCTTCGTGTAATTCAAAGTAAATTTGCTGAAATTACATCCACCCCTACTTATAGGGCTAAGGGTCCCCATTGTTTGAATGATTCCAAGTTAATTCTGACACACATGGCACAGAATGCCACTCCATAGCACCAAAGGCAAGTCACAGTGACTTTAGAGACTCAAATCAAATCAAATCAAAGCATTTATATAGCGCACTACTCACCCGGAGGGTCTCAAGGCGCTTGGGGTGGGGGGGGGGTCTGCTACTGCTCGAACAGCCAGGTCTTGAGCTGCTTCCTGAAGGCGAGATGGTCTTGGGTTAGTTGGAGGTGGGTAGGGAGGGAGTTCCAGGTCTTGGCGGCCAGGTAGGAGAAGGACCTTCCTCCAGTGGTGGCTCTTCAGATGCGGGGGACGGCGGCGAGGGCGTTGTTGGTCGATCAAAGCTGGCGTGTGGGGCTGGCCCGTACTCCACATAATCTCTTTTTCCTTTAAGTTTACCTGCAGAGGTGGCTTAATTATAAAGATGATTAGAACCTTTGTAAGGCTAGTTGAAACTTTTTACTCTTCTATAGCTAGGACTCACTCTTACTCACAAATACATGGGAATGTACTGAGGCCAGATATAGGATTAGCAAAAAGCTCCATGTTATCAGAAAGCCTCTGTTTTTGCAGAAATTAAGTGCATTCTGAAATTATTAATGCCTGTTCAGTTATATTAAGCAAATCAGAGAAAACCTCCAGATGACAATGATTTGTAAAAGCAAAAGCCAGAACTGGAAATGTTATATCCTAGTAACATAGTGCTATCTGACCTTATCAAAATAGAATCATCAAAGCAGTATAATTGAGAGGCTTCCTTACAATCTCATGATGGGAGGAAGAAACACTACGGGCCTAATTTAGAGTTTGAGCATGGCATTAACTCTCAGGATTGAGAGGGCAATACCTCCTCCATCCTGAAGGACGTACTGCAGCAAAATGTAGATCTCTCCACTAGGGCAGTGGTCAACTCTCTACATTTACAGGAACTAATGTTATGCTGGTTCCTGTCTATGCAGGAAAGGTTTGATTGGCAATGCTGTCAGACATGATGGCAGGTCAGGCAACAAACATTTCAAATGTTTTTTGTTTTTCAAAAACAAAGTTCCAAAGCAGGAGCTTGTTTTGTAAAACAAAAATCTAATGGCCCCTGCAAGCTGGGAGTTTTCTCCAAGGGTCTTGTGATCATAATATTTTCCTGTGCCTTACTGCCAGGTTTTACTCTAAATAGGATGGAAGGTGTAAAGTTTGTTTTCCAACAACCCCTACTCTATCAGGTCAGTGGAGAAAGCTTTCACAAGCCAAAATATGGGACTATAATTAATGTGAATGCGATTGGAATATAAATTAATATTCCCAGTAAATCAGAAAAAGACATAAAAGCATCAAATTCACAGATACACGAAGCTCACAGAGATATTTTATTTGTTGACATTGTTACAAATATTGTAAGAAATAATGCACTGAATAAACAGACATTTTGTTACCTGTCGAGGTTCAGAATTGATTTTGATGATTATCTTTAAATGTAATTTCCTGGCTATACCTAAAACACAGGCTTGGTGCTTTGAGTAGCTCTCACAGAAGTAGCCTTAGGGCTGGCTCCAAGCAGAAGTATCCAAAATAAGGACGAAATAAAGCAAGAGATCTCAGCACCTGGATGTCTCCAACCCTATTGAGCAGTCATCAGGTACAGAGAAAAGGCAGCCTGCTTAGAAACGTTGTCAACTTTAACAAGAGAAACCTCTAAACTACTCCTTACTACTAACATCTATCCTATGTTGTCATGAAGGAATTACTAATCAGAAGCTCTTTGCTAAGAAGGACCTCTTATAATGTATGCGGGTAGCCTTTTATCTATCCTGCCTCCCTGCAATGTGTGTTTCTCCACCCTCTGGGCACAGGGATGCAATCATTAGACCTACACTGTCTAGGGAAGCTGTATCTACTCTCCATCAAGACATACAAAATGTACCCCACTGTTCCATGCACTTAGACTATCACCACACACAACGTTTTACTTCTACACACTTGATGTATATCTACCACACATAAACACACCTGGAATGTCAAGTCAGATGTTTGGGAGTCACACAGACTATTCTACAGGTTTGACACTCATTTCCTCTTTGCTAGCTTTCCAAGCACCTCTGCCACATATGTATCCCTACCAATGTTCATTTAGCCCTTAGAGTTGCACAGACCATTAGGCTGGTGCTGAAGCTATTAATGCTGCCTTGGTTCGCAGTGCTACCACGGATGGCAATCACAGCCCTTTGTTACTCAAAATCCCTGGTTAGGCCATCCTAGGTGCCGGGAAGCTTCTTAAGAAGCAGCTGTATGCTTTTAAAATGTATTGTACTGTATTGTACGGTATCTGAGATTATCTGAATCCCCTCTCAGCCCCTCTTCTGCGCATTAGAGCCTTCTTATGATCCTGAACTCCCCTTTGCTGATTCTCTTAGCCCTTTGTTCCCCTTTGGTAGCCAACAGTGTATTTTGCTGACTTCAGCAATTTGAGTTTCTGAAACACTTTCTATCATTCTTCACAGATCACACTTCATTACAGCCATCCACCTTCAGACCCATCTGACAAGTTTCAGTCCCTCTGCCACCAGATCCGCCCTCAGAATACTGTGCCAACATTCAACAGCATCTGCAATCACTTAAATGTCAGAGTATAACAATCTGGATTTTTATTCCCTCTGCATGCTCAATATGTTAGCAATTAATTACCAGTTCTATGGGTGGGCTGAAAAAGGTGGAGCTTTCTGTGGGTGGTAGCAAAAGAAGCATGAATAAGAATATTTTACAAAAGGGATATTCTAATACATGAGAGTGTAGATCACAGAGGTGTCCTACTGCTCCCGGTCCTCTACCTTTTATTCTAGGTGCTTTTGTGCCTTTAAGCATTGGTTCTCCTCCTGATCTTGTTCCAAGTCCTCCATTTCTGGTTTGTTTTGGTCCTTCTTATCCTTATCATTGCACTGGTCCAACTAGTTCTGGTCATCCTAATATTGATTTCCTGAATCTGGTGATCCTGGTTCCAGTCCATCCTGACCCTCGTCTTCATGGCCCTGTTGCTGACCCTACCTTGTATTAGCCTTTCCTGAGCCTCTTGATACTGGTATTACTGATCCTCACCTGATCCTGCTTTCCAGCTGGGTACTTTTTCACCTAACCCTGCTGTCCTGGTTCTCAAAGATCTGACACTTCCATTCTTCCTGGTTTGGGTTGTCCTGATTCTCCTTCACATAGTCCCTGTCTCTTTGGTCCTGGTGCTGCATCCATGGGTTCTGGTCATCTTGGGTAGGCCTGTTCATTGTTGTACTCATCTGGTCATATTGATGCTTATGGCTCTGTTAGTCCTGGTCCTACTGATCCTGGCTAGACTGGTCCTGATATCACAGTTTCTGGTACTCATGCTCCTCTTGGCACTTTAGGTCACGGTCCCTTTGTTATGATTATTCTAGTCCATCTAATTGTCCTCAATATGGTGCCCGAGCTGAATGGTCCTAATCCACTTGCTCCTGCTCTGACTTATTCTCCTGGTCCTCCTCCAACTTATCATGATACTCTTGGCCCTGCTCCTACTGTTCATTGTCATCTTGATTCTGCATTAATGTGTCCTCTTAGTCTTGATCCTTCTTGCTTAGGAAATCCTGTTCTCAGCCACCCAGCTTGTTCATTGTGGCTTCTGTCATCCTGGTCCTCCTTTTCCTGGTCCTCCTTCTCCTGGTATGCCAGGTCCTGATACGCCTGCACCCCTTTGACTTGCTCCTCCTTACTTGGTCATCTTAACCCTTGTTCTGCTGACTCTGGTTGCCTGAACATCTCCTTCTGATCCTACATGTCTTGCTCCTCTACTCTTCCTCACTCTCACTCTGGTTTGCCTTCTACTGGCCATACAGCTTGTGTTCTCTTCCTGGTTTTGTTCCCCTTAGAATTGATCATTTTGTTTTTGGTTGATCTTGTTTGTGCCTTTGTATGCCTCTTCCTTTTAGGTCTGGTTGACCATGCCATCCTGGTCTCCCAGGACCCCTAGTTCTAGAAGATCCTCTTGACCCTCGTCTCCTTGACCTGATCAACTGATCCTTCTCACCTTGCCCATCCAATTACAAGCACATCAGTTCAAGGGCTTGCTGTGGCCTCTTGTGTCCTGGTCCTCTTCTGCCTTGCCCTCTTACCTCGGTCTTCCGGGTATGGTGTATCCTGGTCCTCATGGATAAGTACCTTGTCCTCATGGTCCTCCTGGCACTGCACCCAATTGTCTGGGCCCTCTAGGCCATGGTTCTCTTTGTCTGGGATCCTTTGAGCCTCATCAGTTTGGTCCTGATCCTCCTGAACATCCAGGTCTAGTTCCCTTAGTCTTCTTGGCTCTCACTGTTCTGGTCATCCAGACATTCCTCACCCTGACCCCCACGGTTCTGGAGTTTCTGCTCCACATGATACGTTGGGCGCTGGTCCAATTGTGGTGGTCCCCCTGGCTCTCCAAAGCATGTACTGGTCCTCTCAGTGTTGATATTTCTGATCTTCATTTCTCTGGCCTAGTTCTCCTAGCTCTGGTCCTACTATTTACTGGTTAGCGGCCCTCTAATTTTGCTTTCTTATTTTGGTCCCCTGGTCCTATTGGCCATTTTTAGGCCTGTCATGCTTAGGGTGGTCTTCCTCCAAAACCTTTTTCCTGCTTACCTCCCTTTTGCTGTATATTTCTGTTGGCATTAGAACTCTGGGCACTTAACCACTGCTGACCAGTGCTAAACTGTATGCGTTTCTCCCCTCAACATGTTGACATTGGTGTATACCCAAGTGGCATATTTGATTTACTTATTATTCCTTGTAAAGTGGTATATCATATACAGAGAGCCTGTAACCTAAATACTACTAGTGGAGTTGTAGCACTGATTATGCTACCCACACAAATAGCCTTTCAAGCTGGTCTGCAGGGTCTGCACGTGCAGTTTACTGCCACTCTGACTTGACATTAATCAATCTGGGTCAATATCAAGACAGGGGAATGTATAAAAACTGTACATACAGATAACAACAACTTTCAAGGCATATTATTTAATTGGTGAATTTCCTTTGGGATAATTACTTTTTATAACAACGATTTCCTTTCTGTGCCAAATATGCATTTTATAAATTTGTTTAATTTTATTGCATCTATGGGAAAATCCAAAGACTTTTTTAAGTCAATAGGAATCTCTCTTGGGGGTGATTTTATTGCTAAGCTATCTCACTCAAGGTTAAGTGAACACTTACATTGCAGCAGATAAATATGCAATAGGGGTAGAGAGCTAATCGACCACTTGAATACCCACAACTTGATTAATATTATGGAAATTGCTGCATTTACAAAATATAAGCCCCCTCTGAACCGACATTCAGAGGAAGGGGTTGTTCATACACAATTGATTATGTTTTTATCTACCCTGTTTTAGAAGCAAGCTTGCTTAAAGCTGAAATTATGGCCTCAACCTTTGGGGACCATAATCCAATACAAATGATGTTACGAACGACTCCAGTTCCAACGCCTCAGACAGAATGTGGTGCTAGAGACCTATTACCATACACAGATAACCTTAGACTGGTCTGGCAAGGCGTTAATAACGCAGACCTTTTCAGTTCTATGGTTAGGGAAAACATGAATCTTATTAACATCTGTTTAGAGTCCCTGGATTCACACCCTGATGCTATTAGTGCCTTTACTCAACTCTGTGGAGCCATTGAATCCTCGCTGTCTAAACCCATTTCTACAGCACAGCGCAAACCTAGATGGTTTAACCCCTTCCACGCTCATGACGAGCTCAGCTCGTCATGAGTTACGCCTGTCGTACGCTCATGACGAGCTCAGCTCGTCACGTAACGCGGCTTTTCGCAAATGTTAGCGCACAGCGGGAAAACCCACAGCGCGCATGGGGTTAACCAGGAGTCCTCAAATGCCAATAGGAAGCTCTGCATGGCCCTATCTCAAAACCTTAGGCGTAATGATCTTGTCAATTCCTTAAGGCTGATATATAAGCGGGCTATTGTTAATAGGAAGGAACAGTTATTAAGTGATCATTGGGATGCGCTCATTAATGCTGCTAGCTTAAATAATGGGAATATATTTTGGACCACCATCAAAGAGTTATTAATGGGACAATCTTTAACTCCATTAGCGGCAACATAATGAGCACTGCCTGGGAGAGTCACTTTTCCACCATGTATAAACTGACGGCTTTTGAATTTGACCCTTTTATTAATAGGGCGCTACCAGCTGTCTCAATATCTTTAAATAAGGTTGAGGAGGCCATATGTCAGAGTGCAGGCAATAAAGCTTCAGGCCCTGATAGGCTGTCCATTGATCTTATTAAATATAAAACAGATTTTTTGGCCCCACTGTTCTTAAATATTTTTAATAATTTAACCAATGCCCCACTTCCAAAGACCTGGTCTACTAGCACGATTGTTCCCATTTTCAAAAAGGGCAATTGTACACAACCTAGTTGCTATAGACTGATCTCCCTTATTATTTTAGGTAGAGTTTTGTATCCAAAAAATGTAACCTGGACTGAAGAGTAAGCATGGGCGCAAAATCCGTTCCGCTCGCGGATTTTTCGGATTTTCGGTAAATCCGCAATCCGCGAACCTCGCGGATGTGGCGAAAATACGCAAATCCGCGCGAGGCGGATTTTTTGCTTGTGTTCGCACTGCTCGCGGGCCGCGGCGCGGGCAGCAACAATCTCGCACTCGCGAAATTACAAAAATTACAATTGGGGAGGGGTGAAGGAAGTGACCCAGTCTCCAACTTCCTCTTCCTGTCCAGCAAGCTCCTCCCATTGCTTAGTCCATTTCCTGGCCACTTTTAATTCGATCTTGACTGGGAAGGATTACTTTTTGTGGATGCTGCTGGAGATTTGGCTTTGAGGCCTTTTGGATTACTTTTTGATTAGAAATTTGATTTACAAGTAAGTTGATAAGTTGATGTTGTTTGTTTGTGGTGATTTTTGTGTGTGTTTTTTGACTTTTTGGGGTGGGTTTGGGGGCTGGCTATGTGTGGGAGGCCATTTTGAGGCATGGTCCTGCAGGTCCTGGCCATGTGGATGGGGTCAATCGGCCATTTTGAAGTCAGGCAGTGTGTTTTGTGCCCTATGCCCACCAAGTCTGCTCTGATTCCTTTCATTATGCCCAGGGGGCCTCTAACTTACCCGAAAATCGGATTTTTAAAAAAATGTTTGCCTGTGTTCGCACTGCTCGCGTCCCGCGCAGCAACAATCTCGCACTCGCGAAATTGTAAAAATTACAATTCTGCACATGAATTGAAAACTATCAGGCTTAGTTATGGGTGCATGCATGATACAACTGTTTTCTTTAATTTTAACATTATTCTGGCCAGGGCATGGATGGCATTGGATTGTTGTGATTTTTGTGTGTTTTACAACTTTTTGGGGTGGTGTTGGGGGCTTGCTATGTGGGTGGGGGCCAGTTTATTGCCTGGTCCCGTGTGGGTGGGGGTTTAGGGGCCATTTTTAAGCCAGTTTGTGTGCTTTGTGCCATAGGCCTGCACCCAGTGTGCTGTGATTTTATCATGCCCAGGGGGCCCAGAATCCGTCTGTTCGCGGATTTTGCTGGTTATTCGCCACGTTCGCGTCGTGAAGCAACAATCTCGCACTCGCGAAATTGCAGAAATTGCAATTTCGCACCAGAAAACCACCAGCAGGCAGCATAAACCTTCTGAAACTTGATGGATGGCATTGGATTGTGGTGATTTGATTGGTGTTGTGTTTTTTAACTTTTTGGAGTAGGGGTTGGGGGCTGGCTATGTTGGTGGGGGCCATTTTGAGGCATGGTCCTGGCCATGTGGATGGGGGTTAAGTGGCCATTTTGCAGGCAGGCAGTGAGCTTTGTGCCATAGGCCTGCACCCATTTTGCCTTGATTTCACCCATTTAGCCCAGGGGGAGTCAGTGGTACATGAAACTATAACCCTCTCTGTGTGTGCTCTCTTGGAGCAATGTTAAATTCCTGTTTCCCAAAAATTTAGCAAATCCTAATTTTGAAATTTCCATATTGTGTGGTGTGCATGTGTGTATTCATAAATGCCTACTTGCAAACTATTTATTGAAGCGCTACATATGCAACATATCTTTACTGATGTTCCTCTGTCTTCGTTTGCTTTTAGGTGCACAAAGTCAATAACTCCGCATCATCGTTGAGCATCAGTGCCAGGAAGAAGTCCTGCTGCGGCCTGTTGTTCCGACATCTGAAGAAGATGGCTCCAAAAAGAGGTGCCCGTAGCTCCTCTTGCAAGAAAAATGTCTCTACTAAGGAGAAGAAGAAGCAAGTGGCACCACTTACCAAGGAGACTGGTGGCTCGACCACTACATTTTGGGGAAAAAAAAAAAGGCCCACCATGAGTGCTGCACAGGTAGCCAGTTTAGTAGTTCAATCACCAACGACCAGTGATGTTGGCTCATCGCAAGAAAGTAGCAGCACACCATCAACACAGGTTGTAACTCATCTCACAAGTACTATTCAACAACCAAAGCCGCAACAACAACTGCATGGGCTACTAGTACAAGCACAAGTACATGCGCAAGGAGCTGTCCGAGAAGGAGCTGTCCGAGAAGGAGCTGTCCGAGAAGGAGCTGTCCGAGAAGGAGCTGGCCGAGAAGGAGAAGGCCGAGAAGGAGAAGCCCGAGAAGGAGAAGGCCGAGAAGGAGAAGGCCGAGAAGGAGAAGGCCGAGAAGGAGAAGGCCGAGAAGGAGAGGTCCATGGAGAGTTGCAAGTAGAGGTCAGTGAAGAGGCCCATGGAGCGGCGCATGGAGCGGTGCAAGTGCCCACAATGGTTGTTCCTCCAGAAGTAGGGGCACAGGAGGAAATTGACTTTGGAGCCGGGGTATCATGTCAGGAAGACGAAGGTATTCCTCCTGATGATTCATTTTCTCCCAGCTCCCCACCAAGGAAAAGATCAAGGAGTGTGTGTAGAAGTTCCTCTTCAAGCCCCGCTCCATCAGATGATGATCTGGATCTAGATTGGCAACCATCTCTGACGTCTGAGAGGGAGACACACCATGAGCAGCGAAAGGTATCAAATGTTAAAAGGAAGGGCCCCGGAAAGCTCATACTTATGGATCCGAACGTCGGACTTGATGAAGTGGTGCATTCTGATGTTGTTGAACAGGATGACAGCAATGACCTAGTCATCACACTTGTCATTCCAGCCACACCGGCCATGCAGCAGACAGACATTTATACCCTATCCCGACGTCATGCTGAGCGTGACCCTGGCGACGTGGCACTGGTAGCACCACCAACGCAGTCAAGTAGTACAACAAGTTCAACAAAACCTACAGCTCCCATATTTTCTCCCCAGAGGGGGACTCCATCCAGCTCGACTCCCTCAAGTAGGGTTGCTGCAATAATTGCACAACCCAGTAGATGTCCGCAAGGCTCATCCACCACTGCTTCATCTGGCATTGGAAGTATCATCTCGTGCGGCAAAACCAGAAGTTTCCAGTCCCCAGTTTGGAACTTTTTTAGTGTCCATGCAAAGTATGATAACATAGCCGTTTGTTGCATTTGTAAGACTGGAGTTAGCCGTGGTAAGACTGGTACCAACTATGGAACCGGAGGCCAGATAGGTCATCTTGAAAGAAGGCACGCTATCGAATGGTTTGGGCACCTAGCAAACATCAAGGGAAAGCAATCCCAAAGGGCAAGTGGCCAAAATATACCCATATTAGGTGTTTCATCTGAAGATGACGGGGAGGTAGAAGAAGCGTCAGACATTTGTCCGGTTGCACCCAGTACCCCTGGCAGCACCACACCCTCCGGAACACATAGGAGGCACACTGAGAGTCTGGGAGACACACCAATGCGGAAAATGTCAACACTGAGCAGAAGTGGGTCGAAGAAGGCATCAGCATCATCCAGTAAATTTGTCCAGCGCACCATTTCAGCCATGTTCTCCTCAGATGTGCAATTTCAACGCAACCACCCAATTGTACGCCTGTATAACACTAAGCTGGCTAAAATGCTAGCGGTGGACCTTCTCCCTTTTTCGTTTGTCGAAAATGTGGGTTTTCTTGAACTCGTGGCAACACTGGCCCCTAAATGGAAGGTTCCTAGCCGGTTCTATTTTGCCAGGGTTGCTGTTCCAGCACTACATAAAGAGGTGCTTGAGTTGGTTGGGGCAGCTTTGCAGAAGAGTGCTGTTCACACTATACACCTGACAACAGACATGTGGACCAGTTGCCAAGCCCTTGATTACATGTGCATCACTGCACACTGGGTCTCTTTTTCAGGGGTTGCACAACAGATAAATGCAGGTGGTGACTTGGTCGAGATTTTTAAGGGTGCTCGTAAACATGCAACATTAGCCATGTTTGGCATGGAGAAAAGTCATACTGCAGTCAACATTTTGGATGACTTTAACAAAAAGGTCTCGCAATGGCTGCCCCCAAGAAAATGCAAGGTTGGTTATGTTTCAACTGATAATGGCAGCAATGTAGTTAGGGCCATGGAGGACGGTTACTATTTCAGAGTGCCGTGTTTGGCACACTGTATGAACCTTGTCGTGCAAAAGTTCTTGAAAAAAGAACTTGCAGTCGACCAAATACTGACCATCTGCAGAAGAATATGCACACACTTCAACCATTCTTTTAAGGCCCGGAAGGAGCTGAGGCGCCAGCAAAATGTACGTAGAATGCCAGTGAAAGCACTTATCCAGGAGGTGGCAACACGTTGGAACTCAACCTTCTACATGCTTGAGCGTCTGCATGAGCTGTTTCCAGTAGTCAATGAGTATTTCTACAACCTGGGTGGTGATACGACAGAAATGATGCTAGCGGTGGAGCAATGGCAGCTAGTTAAAAGCCTGACAGACATGCTTCGTCCTTTTGAGGTCTTCACGCGTGACGTCAGCAGGGAGGACTGTTCTTTGAGCAAAGCTATCCCATTGTTGCTGAAGCTCGAGCACCAAGTCAAGGTGGTGTCTTCAGAATTAAAAGATGCTGGAAAGAATGAAGCATATGAGTTGGCGCAGAGATTATTACATCGCCTAGTTAGCAATAAACGGCTTGTAAATATCAAGAAACAACAGCACTACATTTGTGCTACTATTCTGGATCCACGTTACAAAAAGCCATTGTTTGGCAAAGTAATAATTCCTTTTGAAACATCAAATGTTACAGAGTACAAAGGTTGGCTAGCTCAGTCAGCCATTCGTTTTGAAAGAGAGCGGAAGGAAACTGTAGGAGAACTTGAAGACAGTACTACTAGTGAATCAGCAGGCCATCAGGCGTCCCAAAAAAACACTTCTGCATCTGTGCCTGTGGCTGAAGTGAGTAACTTTTCCTCTGAGCCGTTAACCACACCAGCAACCGTATCATCTGCACCAGGCCCAGGCAATATGTCTGAAGCGGATTGGCTAAGTGAGCTAGGGTTTCCTTGTCCCAGAAAGGACACAGAAGTGCAAAGTACAGGAATCCGGGAGAACATTGTTTCTATGGTGCAGGCCTATCTGGATGACTCCACAGCGGTCAATATTACTGAGGACCCATTGGCGTATTGGCATGGGAAAAGAAACATATGGCGAGAGCTCACCAACCTGGCTATCAATTACTTGTCTTGCCCACTCGCAAGCGTGTCTTCAGAACGTGTTTTTAGTTCTGCTGGTGGCATTGTGACTTGCAAAAGGTCCCGCCTCTTGCCCGCAAATGTGGAGCGGCTCACCATGATAAAGATGAACCAGCACTTCATACCACCAGATTACAAAGTACGAGAATGCACGCAGGAAGAAGAGGACACTGACCTACCTGAGGAAAGTTCTCCTCAGTTACCAGAAGTACTACCGACTGAATTTGCAGAGTATGAGGACGAGTTCTGCTTCCCTGACAGCGAGTTCTGAAAATGAGTCAATAATTAATTGACTTTAACATTAGTCCTTATTCACTTTTATTCCTGTGTGTCTGTCTTTCTTTTTTTAGCAAGTGCTTGATCACATTCACAACAAAACTGTAATCACCCCATCACAAGCAACAACAAGCCCATCAGCAGAACTGTCTTGATTTTGATGCCGCAGCATTCCTCAGGTTCACAACAGTTAGTTGACAAGAACTCAGTCCTGGTCGTCTATCCTCCTCCTCCAGACTCACCCTATCCATTTCCCGTAATGCTGATGCCTGGAATCTGCACAATGAAGAAACTTACGTTGACGAGTCCCCTAAAGAGGGACTGGAAGTAGTGAGTCCTCATTTAAATACATTTTGCTAAGTGTGACTTTTTTTCCCAGATTTGCTTTTTGGCTGTTTGGGGGGTGTCAAACTTGTTTGCGCTTGGGTTTACGGGTCTTGGCTGGGCCATTGCTGGCAAGGTCTATTAAGGGATGAAATTGGTTAGGCATTTACTTTGGAAAACATTTGGCCAATTACACGTGAACGTTTAGGCGTTATTATTGCTCGCTTGCCTGTCTTAGGGGTGCTGTCTGTGGGGCTTCTAGGATTTTGGGGTCTGTGAGCACCGCTGCCATATTTCTAATGTTGATTGCTTTTGTTTTGCAGAAAATCCACGCCGGGAAACTCCAGTTGGGGCTCTGCTGCAGAACGCCTTAGGACACTGTGAATTCCAGGTGGAGCCAGCCCTCAAACACAAATTACAGGTAAGATAAGCGTTTGGATGGGAGGTAGTATAATGGAGTATTCGGAGAGGCGAGAGAGTGACAGTGGTACTAGTAGTAAAGTCCTAGGGCTCTTGAATTAACAAACTCTGTGACAGGCATTTACTTTGGAAAACATTTGGCCAATTACACGTGAACGTTTAGGCGTTATTATTGCTCGCTTGCCTGTCTTAGGGGTGCTGTCTGTGGGGCTTCTAGGATTTTGGGGTCTGTGAGCACCGCTGCCATATTTCTAATGTTGATTGCTTTTGTTTTGCAGAAAATCCACGCCGGGAAACTCCAGTTGGGGCCCTGCTGCAGAACGCCTTAGGACACTGTGAATTCCAGGTGGAGCCAGCCCTCAAACACAAATTACAGGTAAGATAAGCGTTTGGATGGGAGGTAGTATAATGGAGTATTCGGAGAGGCGAGAGAGTGACAGTGGTACTAGTAGTAAAGTCCTAGGGCTCTTGAATTAACAAACTCTGTGACAGGCATTTACTTTGGAAAACATTTGGCCTATTACACGTGAACGTTTAGGCGTTATTATTGCTCGCTTGCCTGACTTAGGGGTGCTGTCTGTGGGGCTTCTAGGATTTTGGGGTCTGTGAGCACCGCTGCCATATTTCTAATGTTGATTGCTTTTGTTTTGCAGAAAATCCACGCCGGGAAACTCCAGTTGGGGCCCTGCTGCAGAACGCCTTAGGACACTGTGAATTCCAGGTGGAGCCAGCCCTCAAACACAAATTACAGGTAAGATAAGCGTTTGGATGGGAGGTAGTATAATGGAGTATTCGGAGAGGCGAGAGAGTGACAGTGGTACTAGTAGTAAAGTCCTAGGGCTCTTGAATTAACAAACTCTGTGACAGGCATTTACTTTAGAAAACATTTGGCCTATTACACGTCAACCAACACGATGACAGTGTTCAGTTAAATGAACTTACTGCAAAACCACCACCCACCAAGCTCAAAAGTAGTAAAAAAACAGATATGCTCAGATTAAGTTTGAAAAAGTATATTTTTATATCCCTAACAAAATAATCTCCCGCAAGACCCTCCCTAACCCCAACAAATAAATAGTCATTCAAAAGTCCCCAAAAAACCCAACTCCCAATTCCCACCCCCCAAAAGTCTCTAAAAAAGGGGCAAGGGACACTCTAGGGATGCACAGTGTTGAGTTTGGCCTCCAGGGCATCATGCCTTAGGGCCAGGGCATCGTACTTCTCCTGGAGGGTGGCGTGATCTAAGCGGAGGCCCTCCACCACATTCTGATAGTCTTTCCATTTCTGGACCTCCGCCTCTAGGTCGGACACTCTGCGGAGTGCTCGGCGCAAGCGAGCCTTTACACTGCTGTGAGGTGCAGCCTTTGCTGCTTGGCGGTGGCGTCTGCCAGCACGGCTCCGTTTGGCTGGAGCACTGCGCTTACCGGCAGAACGTGGGGTCACGGAGGAGGATGCAGATGTTGATGCACTGGACTGCGTGTCGTCCCCCTCCAATTCCACCAGCCGCCGATATTGGGCAACAGTTGCTTCCAGCCTCCGTTGCCGGGCCAGTACAGCCAGCATACTCCTCGTCGGTTTTGAGGTTTTAGTATTACCAACTATATGAAGAAAGAAAGACATAATATGTAACCAATGCTCTTTAAGAATATGATTAACACAAAAAAATTCAGCAGGAAGTTGTGTCACAGTACAACTAGCAACTAGCCAGCGCAGTACAAAACTATTCAGGCCAGTATCATGGGCGTCCGCAGGGAGGGGCAAGGGGGGGCGCTTGAATCACCATTTCCCTTCCCACAACTCACTTGTATCCTTGGTTTGATGCTCTTTCATATGAAAGAGATCTGGCAGAAGCCCAGGCGATATGTCTGTTTCCCTCTCTCTCTCTCTCTCTCTCTCCCTCTTTATGTCTCCCTCTACCTCGCTGTCTCTCTCTCTCTGTCTCCCTCCCTCACCCTCCCTCTGGCTCCCTCCCTCTCTCTCTCTCCTTCTGTCTTCCTCTCTCTCTGTCTCTGCCTCTATCTGTCTGTCGGTCCCAGCCTGCTGTAATTACCATATTGTAATTTGTCACTGGGCCACCACTGGATACACATCATATCCTATCTAAGAGTCAGATAGTACCATGATCCAGCTTACCTGTACTCGCCACCGCCACTGTCTCCTTCCTCACAGTCTGTACTTCTTGGTCCGACTCCTCTTGCGCCGCCTCCTCCCCAGAGTGATCCTCGGACTCAGAGTCAATGATCACCACCACATCCGAGCTGGCCCCGCCACCAAATGTTCCACCTGCAAAGTAGATTTAAGAATGTTAGATTACACCACTCACTAGTATTTGGTCTATGAATGAAGAAATGTGAAAACAGAAAAATTAATTGACTGTCTACTCTAGTCTAAAGTAAAAATGTCCCTCCTTCCAGGGAAGGCTGTTGTCTTGCTGAATTTTTTTGTCATAATTGATGAATGCTTGAATAATTTTAACACACACCATTTTTCTCTGAACAGACAGAAACTGGACTTCTAAGGACAAGAGCAACATCAACTTCAAACCAGGTGAAAGCTCGGCTCGACCACAAGAAATGTGTTCCATTACTCATCAACTCAGCACCAAGCACTTTTCCATTTCCAACTAACTTTATTTTAATATATGTGTTTACTTAAACTTTTAATAAAGCTTTTAAACTTGAATAGACTCTGTGGTTTTGGTCCTCCAGACTAGAGTGACTGAGCGAAAGGTTTTGCAATTTTTGCAAGGAGGAGTCCGTGCCGCTGACACAACCAGGTTTTTACAGTGTGCCAAACACGCCACTCTGAAATATTATTACTCTGGTCTTTGGTGTCCATAGTTCGGTTTGTGGAGAATTGTCCCTGCAACAGTAGTATTATTGATTTTGCTCCTATCTAAACACTATTTCGAAAAAATTAAATTAGGAACGCTTGGACAACAATAGGTCCTCTATATTTAAATGAAAACTTACTGGGGCCAGCAAAGGAGCACTCGCCGCCCTGGCCTGCATCCTCCTCCTTTGGAGCCACTGCATCCGTTTTTTCTGTCCGCTTGCCCCTGGGCGGACCTGACGTACAACATGAAAGAATGAACAGAAAACATTGATGATTGCTGCTTGCCGATGTCCTTGTCAACCAAATCAAACATTTAGAAAGAACAAGAACCAACTATTTCAGCCAAAAAGAGGGCTACAAAGGAAGGACTGCACCTGAGCCTCTACTCTAGGGGCAGATTTACAAGCCCCTTGCAGCTCTTTTGCTCCGTTCTTGCGTCACTTTTGTGATGCAGCGCCACAACAAGAGAGGCGCCATGGTGTGGCGTATATTAACAACGTGACGCATATGGGAGATGCATCCCATTCTAAAGCCCTGCGCCATAAGAGAGCGTTCCAGCGCAAGGGAGGGCGTTCCTGCGCAGGAACGCATGCTAAAAGTGGCTATGGGGAATATATAAAATTTCAATCAGTCATTTAGGACAATGATGCGTCACTGAAACCCTGCGCCTGCATGAAGCAGACTTACGGCTTGACGCAGCATTGCTGGAGCTGCGCCATCGTTGCAACGCAACTCCATCAATGAGCCGCCTTTACGGCACCGATGCGTAACGCTTCGGTGACGTTTTGGGACCATGGTGTGCCGCATTGTAAATACGGCGCACCATGGGTGGTGCTGGCGTGCCGCACACTTTGCAGGGATGCGCAGGTAATTGCTAATCTGACACTTAGGGGCATACTTACGAGTTCTGAGCTGGACACCTCCAGATGTGCACCACAACAAATGCGTAACGCAAAACTAACCTTGCGTCACGGCAGATGCGCCGCAATTACAATGCGGCAAACCCTGGCGCAAGGGTAGGCAGATGCATGACGCATCTCGTGACGAAAGAGAGGCGCATCTCTAGAGTCGCGTCGCAGGCGCGATGCAACTATAGCAATGCTCAGGGCTGCCCAATTGTCAACATACCGCATCAGTCCTTACGCCTGCTTCAAGCAAGCAGGCATAAAGAATTGACGTAGCAGCGTCGCGGAAGTGCCTGCGTTAAATCTTGTAGATTTCACGCAGGCACTTTTGCGAGGCGCACAGCTGCCTGACCGCCACCCCCCACCCCCCCCCCCCCCTGCGTGGGAACGCACCCATTGTGGCGCAGGCCCAGGCCTTAACGTGGCGCATCTCCTTAGATGCATCACGTTGTACATGACTCGCAGGGATGCGCCACGTTTACGTCGCTGTGCGTCAGGTAAGGCAGCGTAAACGTGGCACAAGGGGCTTGTAAATCTGCCCCTTTGTGTCTAGCATTACGCAGTTCTGTAAAATACACTCATACATTACTCAGCCCAATTAAATGAACACAAAATAGAAAACAAATAAGCAGTGGCACCGCCACAGAGAAGGAGAACAGTGCACCTGAAATGCACAGAAGATTTTGAAATATTAATTTACCTCTCTTATCAATGTAATCAGCAGCATTATTGCTCTTTGTAAAAAAGTTAAAACAAACATTTGCAATATAACACACAGAGCAGGAGAAAAAACAGAGTAGTGAGTGATGAAAAAATTGCTACTACTACTCACCAAGCCCGGGGACCTCCACTCCCAGCAGGTCGAGCAGGTCGCGCTCCCGGTCCAGGATATCGGTCCAGCGGTGGGTCACCTGATTGTAGGTGCGCTGGACCCCCGTGATCTTAAAAAGGGCCCGACACACCTGCCCCCACCGCTTCCGTCGCTCCTGGCTGTTGGTATAACCAGCAGCGATCCTGCCGCCTGCCGCGATGGTCCTGGGGAGACGGCGCTGCACACAAAAAACGAGTGCGCCCACCTCCTCAGGGCTGAAGATCTCCCGGGGCACCACCATTTCCGCCCTCAAGCGGCCACACGGGAGCCGGGCACGGGCTGCGGTGCCTGTCTTGGGCAGCTTGACAGCTGTCTTCACCATGTTCTGGGCAGGTGAAAAAGACAAAATGAAAAAGAATAAGAGTAGGGAAGAAGGAAATAAAAGTTTTAAAAAGTAGTTGAAAAGTAAACAAAAGTAGCCTAAAACACAAAAATATAGATCTAGAAAACTAGAGGGATAGAAAAAAGTTAAATAGATCAAAAAAATATTAAAACAAGCAAAGGATGGCAGAGATATACAGAGGATAGAAACACCATGCCCAGACACATAGCAATGAACGAAAAACAAGATGGCGGCCCGAACACGTGCGTGTAAGTAAGTTCGCACGCGATTTCTCTCGCGAACTCGTGCGAACTTGCATTCGCAAGGCGCTCATTGCGCGAGATTACACATAGCGGGCGGAAACGGAAATACGTCACGCAAACAAAATGGCGGCGCCCATACTCAACCTTGGGGTAACTCGCACGAGTTTGCGTCTTCCACGGTCGAGTTCGCACGACGCCGCGCCTCGCGAATAGGGCGAAATTACCGAAAAACGAGTTTTGCAAAAGCAAAACCAACGAGCAGGTGCAAAAGTTCAACCTCATCATTTGTAACCATTTACCTGTAGTACTTCCTGAAGGGGCCCTCCAGAATCCGGTTGCCTACTTGCAACTATTGTGTGACCCTGCTCTGACAGTCACAGAATAGTTACAAGTATGCCATTGCATCCTGATATTGCAACAAAAAGGAAAGGGAGCAGACAAGCAGGTGCCAGCCTTCATTAATGTCAGTTGGGGCAGGGCAGGTGTTGTTGTTTGCAAAACTTAGTGCAGGTGTACTTGGCTTTGCCACAATAATGTACACTCACTAGTCAATCAGAGGGTGCTGTGATGACACCGAGGGTGGCATGGGTGTGCCAGCCAGAGGGTGGCATGGGTGAACCAGAGTGCCAGTGTTGACAGAGGATGGCAGTGCTTTGCTTTGCCCCAATAATGTACACTGGTGAACCAGAAGGTGCTGTGATGACACAGAGGGTGACATGGGTGAGCCAGAGGGTGGCATGGGTGACCAAAGAGAGTGCCAGTGGTGACAGAGGGTGGCAGTGATGAAGAAAGCCTTGCAAACAGGCTGGGCACGTAGAAACAACAAGTTCGCAAAACTGGCGACCCGACAAGTAAGATCGCAATTTGCGAAATTGTACAAAACCCTCGCGAACTTGCAGAAACCCGTGCGAACACACACCCCAAAAAAAATACGCAAATCCGCGAGAGTTCGCGGATTTTGCGGATTTTCGCAATCCGCAAATACGCAAATCCGCAAATTCGCGGATTGCGAATCCACAAAATCCGCCCATGCTTACTGAAGAGAATCAGATTTTAGAACAATGCCAACTAGGTTTTAGGGGTAACGTTGGCATGAATGAGCAATGTCTTAATCTTAATTTGATCATTGGGAAATACACTATTGCACAGCACTCGCCACTTTAGTTAGCTTTTATGGACCTGTCTTCAGCTTTTGATTTTGTTAACCGGTCCCGTCTATAGTCCATCCTTTTAGAATATGGACTGGATGAGGACCTTGTTCACTTTTTGGCCTATCTCCACACGGACCTGAAAGCGCGGTTCAGGATTGGTGATGGGGGAGAAGTTTCCAATGACATCAGTGTAAATAGAGGGGTCAGACAGTGGTGTGTTCTGGCTCCCCTCCTATTTATCATATATAAACAATTTATATGAATCACTGATCATGTTAACTAATGATGTTCCTAGAGTTCAAGGTAAATCTCTCCCAGTGCTTTTATACGCAGACGAGGCAGTTTAAATTGGTCGCACACCAAATGCACTACGCACTTTAATACGAGGCTTCGCAGATTTTATGTCCGGCCTAGATTTATGCATGAATTTTAAGAAATCTTCTATAATGTCTTGTGGGCCAAGGAAATGTCCTTTAAATTTTATCTCTGTGGGCGATCAAAAATTTACCCGTACTGTTACTTTCCCGTAACTGAGGATGGTCTTTGGTGCGAACGGAACTTGGTGTGAACATATTGCATACTGTAAAAGTACGTTTTTGAGGGCCTTTAACTCAATCTTCAGTCTCCCCTGCCCTAAAAGATCAGGGACGATTCCAGCCATTTTAAAGATTTTTAAGAGTCAGTGTGTAACAATAGCTACCTATGGGGCAGAGGAATGGGATATTTCTAAATGCTCTTCCGTCCAATTAGTGGAAAATAGATTTTGTAAAAAAACTCTTGGGCACCCCTATCGCCTCCCCTCTGTACATATGTCTCAGTGAACTGAAATTAGGATATATTGAAGACATTATAAGGGCCCGCCCTGCACTATTTTGGCTAGCTGTAATGAAGAATCCCGAGGCTTCTCTCACAATGGATATTGTAGTGTAGTTCCTATCTTCCCAATAGGCTCATTGGAATAATACCTACAGCAGTAAAGGCCTAGGCCAGACGTTAACTAGGTCTACTACTGTCGATACTAGACTTAAAGTTTTGGGTTTGCCAGCTTAGCTCAGAGTTCACTAGAAACTTTCTCAAATGTTCAAGGAGGACTTAACTTCCCTGATTAGACAAGAAGGGATTTAGTTTCTGACAACCATAGAACATGACAACTTTGCTCTCCCCTAATCAAGAGTCAATCTCGAGAGTCGTGTGAACAAAAGGCAAATTATTTTACTCAGTCAGTACGTGCATTCTTAGTCTCATCAGAATGTAGAGAAAAGGAAGAGACGGGCGTGTTCAATAAAAAGGTGTTATTTATTGATCAGTCTCTTTTCTCATACAAGAGAAATTGATCGATATTATTGCAATACTTATAGTTAAGTAAAGTGCATACATTAAAAGCAATAGTATAAAATAATACTGTAAAAACATTGATATGGTTTCTAAGCCATAAGATGTTTTAAAATGAATAAAATATATTACATACACATATACATTTGACTAAACGTACTCAACTGGTGTTTCTAGATACGCCTACCCCGTGTACCTGACCTAAGTCTAATACGTGGGCGGGAATAGAAAGTTACAGTTTAAGTTAAGTTTGTTTTTGCCAAGTGAATAACTCAAGAATTCTCTGTGAGGGGTCATTCAGTTCTGTACCTGGAAGTTAGGATGAATGAGGAATGGTATCTCTCTCTCTGGTCTCGATATTCCAGGCTGCCTGCGAGGGCTACCCAGAAACGCCGGTGCTGGATTCTCGGCAGGAGAAAGCAGCGCGTCTCTCAGCGCGTCAGAAAGGCGGGGCTGCTGCCAGCGGGGTCTGCTCTGCTCTTCGCTTTCGGCAAGTATGGCTGCTCCGTCTCGTCACCACGCGTGTGTTTGCATATGGCAAGATCGGTAATATTTATACCTTTAAGGTGCCGAGATTGACGTAAGGATGGACATAGATACGTCAATAAAGATGTCATACGACTTGCTCTTTAGCACATTCTTTTACTAAAGTTCTCGGTGAAATCAAAACAATGGCCGCAGGGTTTTGCCCAGGTTGTCATAGGTTTGATTTGTTATGAGAACTCCGTATGCCTTATCAGGGGCTGGAGGAATATCGCTTGTCTAATTAGATCGCAAGCGTTATGACCTAATCAGATAACACGTTCCTGTGCCGTAGTGTGACTGCGTCAGATAACGGTATCTGCATCATGGGGGTTTTCTGCCTCATGGGCTGACTGCTAGTTAACTTGTTGGTTTGTTTAACTAGAATAGGGTCAGGAATAGGGGGATCGATTCAGGACCTATAGGAATACATGACAATATAATAGATGTAAATGTAAATGTGCAGGAATTTATATAGCGCAAATCACCGAGCGGTTTCTAAGCGCTTGCTTAGGGAACCCGTCCTGGTATTCCCCTGTGAGATAACCCCGGCAGGTTATCCGCAAGGTGAAAGCCAGGCATCCTGCCACGAGGGGCCGTTGTGGAGATTAAGCAAGCTATTGCCCAGAGTCGCAGAGTGTGAACCCGTGAATCGAGTAGGCACCGGAGCGAGAATTGTCAAGTCCATGGACATTTTAGGACTCAAGACCCCGCCGAGCCGGGAATTGAACCCTGGTCCTGGGCTGACCTCTGCTTCCAGGTCTGCCTCCTCTAACCAGTGAGCCACACTTCTCCACAAATGATTGTCTTCGTTGTGAGAAAGGATGGACATTCCATGGCTTGCCGGGGTAGCCAAGAGTTTGGAGAGCGTCAATCTCGGTAGACTGTTTGCCAATTCTAACACAGCCTTAACAATGGACATAAAAGTTTTAAAGACCGCACTTTACACACTTTATAGTGCGGAAAGACTAGAAAGGGAATCGAAGAAACAAACTGCCGCAAAACTCATACCCATTGAATACCATGAGCATTGTCCACCAAGTTAAATCGTACTGCTGGTGTCCCAATGGGAGAGAGGCCTCCTCTTCCGCTAAGAGCTGGGACAGTAAGATAGTTGCTTTGTTTTCCTTATGAATATGACACAAAATTTGACTCCCTGCCATGTCCATGTGATGGTCACAGCGTCCAAATATTTTTACACTTTTTATTCTTTAGTAAATATTATATGAAATATTCAAAATGGCTGTTGATTCCATATTGTAAAAAAATGTTACCTATGAATTTAACAGATGCTCTTGACTGTATACTTAAATTGGACAATGTTGAATTGATTTGCATATTGGCACCTTTTTGAGAGCAGCACTGGGTGCTCAGAAATCTATGGGCGATGTGTGAAGTAACTCGTATTTTATTATTCACAATATGCACTTTACCTATGTTAACAGTTTTTTGCCTCAACATGGATTGGACATTGCTATTAATTTATTTTTATTAGTTGTTTTTATCTTGTACATGTTTTACTTTTATGGATACGCTGGTATCCTATTAAAGTATTTTGGATTGGTTTTGATTGACTAAGACATTTAAAACTCCTTGCCAGGCCTTAAACCTCTCTTTTAATACACATAAGTCACCCCTAAGGTACACCCTAAGTAGCCCTGAGGGCAATGTGCTGTCTAAGTAGAAGGTAGTGCATGTATTTATACATTTTACATGTCCTGGTAGTGACAAA
Organism: Lissotriton helveticus; assembly: GCF_964261635.1. Taxonomy (NCBI): domain Eukaryota; kingdom Metazoa; phylum Chordata; class Amphibia; order Caudata; family Salamandridae; genus Lissotriton; species Lissotriton helveticus. The sequence continues at coordinate 1,426,122,224 of NC_136063.1, read as the reverse complement.
CAGCTAAATTAGTTTTTCACTACTACGATGCCTACTCCGCTCATAGGCTAGCAATGTGAATTCCTTAATACATTTTAAGCTGTAATTCCTGAATAGAAAGGAGTTGTTACTCTGCGGGCCGACTCGTGACCTGCGGCGCCCCGCCCTCCTCTTTGAGGTGAGCCACAGTACAGTATCGCAGCCCACTGTGGCCATTTCAAGAGCGTTGTGGAAAGCACCCACGATGCCTGTTGGTTTTTAGGGATGCTGTATACTTGCACAGCAGCCCATCTGCTTCCAAAGGCACCTTGGGACATTTCACTCACCTGGTGTGGGTGCCTGGTGATCACCCTTCCTTGGGGGCCATCTTGTTGCTGTCCTCTTGATCTTGCTCCCAGAAGGCAATAAGGGAGGGTTACTTACCTTCCTAACATGGTGATCTTTCTGTAATGCACTTTGTTCTTTTCCCTATCCAAGATGTCAACACCTCTCCTTCCTATTGTGTCACTTCCTATTCCTGTATGTCTCTTCCTGTTCTTGTATATCACTTCCTTTTTTTTCTGTATTTAAGGGATCAGAACCTTTCCTTCCTTACGTTGCAACACTCCTTGTTCCTGCTGGTGTGTCCTCGCTCCTGTTGGTTCCTGCTCGTGTGTCCTCGCTCCTGATGGTTCCGTGGCTCCTCTTTTGGTGATTCCTTCCTTCCGTTTGGCACTTATTTTTCCCTGTGCGCCTTCTGCTCCAGCTTGTCTTCTAGTCTTCTCCTGGTTCCTTTTTGGGTTCCTACTCTTCCAATGTTTTCTGGCTCCTTGTCTTCTCCTTCTTTCCTGGAGTCTCATCTTTACCTTCTGGGGGCACGGGCTGCTTAGGCTTTCATTGTTATATAAATGATGGGGTTTTGTCCGTCAGAACCAGGCTGGACATTTAAATACTAATAATACACAATTGCCTGGTCTCAATTTCAATGCTGTCTTTTAATTATCAGCAAAATATGAGCCTGAACTTAATTACACAGCTCATGTGTTATTTCACTTATTTTACATAGAATTCATATAAGCCATTACTTCATTTCTTATATGAGGTTTCAACACATTCTTAACTTAAATCAACATTCTGAACTTAAAATATTTTGTGCAGAACAAATCAATATTCAATACAGTTTTATACATAAAAATATAGTTTGATACATGAATTAGTCAATGGAAAACATCTTTTGGAGGTACACCAGACTCAATTATACTTCAGTCCTATCAGTATTATTTCTGAATGTTTTTTTAGGGGGACTGATTATCACCATGGGGCAATTTTCGGCTGATGTGTCCAATTCGGACACCCTTTTGTTTGCTACCCTTGGCGACCGGAGCGATGAATCTGCTCTGGAGAGCCGACACGTTTCCAAACTCGGTCCAATCGTTCGGGTTTTTCCTCAGGGCAAACCTGGGTACCTAACAGGTTAAAAATTACATTATTAGTGCCTTCTCCTAGTTCAATTGAAGTTCCTATGCTGCAGTTATTGGGCGCCCGGAATTACCTTAATGTTCCAGCGCCGCTTTAGCGTGGGCAATCTGTAATTATATTCGTTTCATGACCTGTGGTGGTGTGAAAAGAGGGAATCATTTTATATCTACGTGTGTCTCCACATGGGCATTTCTTAGAACATACCGTGCATACTCAAGACTTACTTGTGATGATGAATGCGGTGGGCTCGTACTGTGGACGAATCCCACGTTGAAACAGTCTAACGGAATCACCCCTCTGTTTGTGAATAACAAACTTATATCAGTTCTACACGACAGTGATTTAAAGTAAGACAGCAGTCTTGCATGTTTTTGTGAAACAGGCATTTCAATAAGGGATTTCAAAAAGAGGAGCGAACTCTTACTTGTGTCTGCCGTAGTTACATTGCTATCTTGGGCGATTCTTCGTTTTGGGTGTTACTCTGCCGCCTTTAATGTTGTTTGGCTGAAATGAGTTTGAAGGCTTTGTTAAGCGCGCACGCATATAACTGCGGGCTGTAATTGAAGCTCTATATGTTTGGTATTTGCTCACCTTGCTTCTTTAGGTGGGATTCACAATTACTCGCTCCTGCTGGTTAGCGTTCAGCCGTGGCTTTGCTGTGTGTTTATTAAAACCACGCCTTCTGAGTCATGTGATTCATGTCTCAGGTGTTTCTGGGACTTGTAGTTTTGTGACTTTAAAAAACGTTCAAGTTTATGGGGTGGGTCACAATATTTTGGGGGTTATTTTTATATAACTTTAACGATTTTGATTTTAGATTGCCTGATTGCGATCAAATAAATAATGACCGGTGCGGTTCACAAGGGAGTCAGTAAATGTTCCTTTGAAGTTCTGAAAGTTCGTTCATCCCATCGATCACGCAGTTGAACTTTAGTATCAGATATACTTCCCTTTGCATTAGTAAACTGTCCACGTCCCCTCCTCGTGGGGGGGTCCTGATGCCGGACAATACAGTCCACTTAAAATCCTTCTCACTGTGTCCAAATTGCTGAAAGTGTTGTACCATCGGGGCTGTTATCATATTTTGATTTATTCTGGATCGAGGCTGTGCTACTCTTTGATTTATTTGTTGGGTCGTCTTACCTATGTACAGTTTTGGGCAAGGGCAGATTATTGCATAAACTAAATTGCGGCTTTTGCAATTTGTAAATTCCTTGTGTGTCCATTTGATGTTATTGTATTGAAATTATATTCCGTCCACTGTATTGGGACAGGACACACAAGTGCCGCATAGGCCCTAAAGAATTCGAGTACTTAATGAAAAAGAAACCATGTACTCCGGTAATATATTTTTTACCCAAACTACATAAAAATTCAACCGAACCACCCAGGAGGCCAATTGTCTCCGGATGTGATTCAATATTGGAGCCATTGGCCAAGTACGTTGATGTGTTCTTGAAGCCTTTTTTAGGCCAAGTTAAATCATACCTTCGGGACACCATGGACTTCATCAATAAGATACAAGAAGCAACGTTTGATGAGAGCCAAGACCTGATGGTGACCTTCGATGTCATCTCCCTCTACACACAAATCCCGCAAGAGGAGGGACTCGAAGCATTAGAGTTCTTCCTTGAAACTCGCCCCAAACCACAAAGAGTGCCCACAGAATTCATTATAGATCTGGCCAGAATCGCATTAAAAAGGAACTACTTTCGGTTCATGGACACGTTCTACGTGCAGGTGAAGGGGACCGCCATGGGGTGTCCTTATGCCCCGGAAATGGCGGTCCTTTTCATGGCCCTGTACGAGGAGCGTTTCGTGTACCATAACAATCCATTCAGTGATCAAATCGTCACGTGGTATCGTTACATTGACAATATCTGGTGCCAATGGAAGGGCTCAACAGAAACACTGACTCAGTTCCACGAATGGCTTAATATGAGACACCCTGACATCAAGTTTACTGTGACATCCAGTAAAAACCGCCTCACATTTTTGGATGTTGAGGTATTCCCACAAGACCAAAAACTAACCACAACATTACACCGTAAAGAAACAGACAAAAATACAATTCTCCACTACACCAGTTATCATCCTCAAAATCTAAGAGTCAATCTCCCCTACAGCCAAATGCTTAGGATTATGAGGAATTGTTCAAAAAAAGACGATTTTGTAGCACACGCTGAAATATTGAGCAACCAGTTAAGAACAAGAGGCTATCCGGGCAAATTGCTAAAACATTCAACAAAACGAGCTTGGTATACACCCAGAGAGGAACTGTTAACAAAAAAACAAAAAGAACCCACTGACAAGTTAGTATGTGTGTCAACATATGGTCCACATACAAACAAGTTCAAATCCATAATTCTGAAAAATTGGCACTTGATTGCAGGGTCTGAAATGCCTTTTGAAAAACCACTCTTTGCTCTTAAAAAAAACAAGAGCATAGGACAGCAGATTGTCCGGGCAATTTTGGGGGATGAGTCAGGTCAAAACTGACCTACGCACTTTATGGAAATTAAAACTGGTAGAGGGCCACCGCAAATGCGGCACTTGTGTGTCCTGTCCCAATACAGTGGAAGGAATAGAATTTCAATACAATAACATCAAATGGACACTCAAGGAATTTACAAATTGCAAGAGCCGCAATTTAGTTTATGCAATAATCTGCCCTTGCCCAAATCTGTACATAGGTAAGACGACCCAACAAATAAATCAAAGAGTAGCACAGCATTGATCCAGAATAAAACAAAATATAATAACAGCCCCAATGGTACAACACTTTCAGCAATTTGGACACAGTGAGAAGGATTTTAAGTGGACTGTATTGTCCGGCATCAGGACCCCCCCACGAGGAGGGGACGTGGACAGTTTACTAATGCAAAGGGAAGCATATCTGATACTAAACTTCAACTGCGTGATCTAAAATCAAAATCATTAAAGTTATATAAAAATAACCCCCAAAATATTGTGACCCACCCCATAAACTTGAACGTTTTTTAAAGTCACAAAACTACAAGTCCCAGAAACACCTGAGACATGAATCACATGACTCAGAAGGCGTGGTTTTAATAAACACACATCAAAGCCACGGCTGAATGCTAACCAGCAGGAGCGAGTAATTGTGAATCCCACCTAAAGAAGCAAGGTGAGCAAATACCAAACATAAAGAGCTGCAATTACAGCCCGCAGTTATATGCGTGCTCGCTTAACAAAGCCTTCAAACTCATTTCAGCCAAACAGCATTAAAGGCGGCAGAGTAACACCCAAAACGAAGAATCGCCCAAGATAGCAATGTAACTACGGCAGACACAAGTAAGAGCTCGCTCCTCTTTTTGAAATCCCTTATTGAAATGCCTGTTTCACAAAAACACGCAAGACTGCTGTCTTTCTTTAAATCACTGTCGTGTAGAACTGATATAAGTTTGTTGTTCTCAAACAGAGGGGTGATTCCGTTAGACTGTTTCAACGTGGGATTTGTCCACAGTACGAGCCCACCGCATTCATCATCACAAGTAAGTCTTGAGTATGCACGGTATGTTCTAAGAAATGCCCATGTGGAGACACACGTAGATATAAAATGATTCCCTCTTTTCACACCACCACAGGTCATGAAACGAATATAATTACAGATTGCCCACGCTAAAGCGGCGCTGGAACATTAAGGTAATTCCGGGCGCCCAATAACTGCAGCATAGGAACTTCAATTGAACTAGGAGAAGGCACTAATAATGTAATTTTTAACCTGTTAGGTACCCAGGTTTGCCCTGAGGAAAAACCCGAACGATTGGACCGGGTTTGGAAACGCGTCGGCTCTCCAGAGCAGATTCATTGCTCCGGTCGCCAAGGGTAGCAAACAAAAGGGTGTCCGAATTGGACACATCAGCCGAAAATTGCCCCATGGTGATAATCAGTCCCCCAAAAAAGACATTCAGAAATAATACTGATAGAACTGAAGTATAATTGAGTCTGGTGTACCTCCAAAAGATGTTTTCCATTGACTAATTCATGTATCAAACTGTATATTTATGTATAAAACTGTATTGAATATTGATTTGTTCTGCACAAAATAATTTAAGTTCAGAATGTTGATTTAAGTTAAGAATGTGTTGAAACCTCATATAAGAAATGAAGTAATGGCTTATATGAATTCTATGTAAAATAAGTGAAATAACACATGAGCTGTGTAATTAAGTTCAGGCTCATATTTTGCTGATAATTAAAAGACAGCATTGAAATTGAGACCAGGCAATTGTGCATTATTAGTAGGCTTTCATTGTTGGTAGCACAGTGGCTACCAGAAGGGGTCACCTCTATCTCGGCCAAACCAGGACTTACAAGCACCAAAGCCGGGAACCGTCCCAATGCCTCAAGACATCTAAGAAAGACCCTAAATCCAACAGATTGCAAAGCTCAAAAACCCGCATGGATACTTCCCGGTCCTCTCCTACTGAAGGGTCAGTAGAAACAGCAAAGTCCTTAGTGCAGACAGTTCAAAAACAAGCCCAAGAACTACAACAGCTACAAAAAGAAATTGTAGCCTTACGTCATGTGCTGACAACCAAGACATCCGATGTACCCATGGTCTCTGCCTCTACTCCTCATTACTCTGGAGATCCCAACAACCTGAAGGATTCCTTGACAGTGTTTTTTGTATTTCGTCCCGCCCAATTTTTCTTGGATAGATCTAAAGTTGGGTACCTGATTAGTCTGTCCAGTTTCCAGTTACTTAATAATTCCATTTCTTGTCACATTGACCAATAGAACCGTTTATGAATTTGCAGTTAAAATTCCATCAGCGAAGAAGATTTTCCCAGCAAACAATATTAGAACACGCGCCAACTAGGAATCATGTGGAGTATTTCATTAAATTAATACAGTCTACAATGAGAAAGGGTGAATAGCTATAAACAGCAACGTTGTTTATTATTTTTTAAGTCACATCAAGTCAAAGCCCTGAATACTACTGGGATTCGAAACGCGTCGGCATTCTTTTTCCATTGAGGAATTATTATTTATGAACATGTTCAGCTTTGAGGAATATCTTGCACACATTCACCCCAGCTGGTCTTAAACTTATTCCCAATGGGCAGTATCCTAGGAAAAAGGACTGTTAAAATTATGTACAATAGGATTGCTGCATATATGAAATTAACAAAATGATGGACTGGTGTTATTATTTTGAATCTGATATTCATGTATTGCTGTTCATTATGTGTCTCATGTATTGTCATTCATTTTGCGTTTAATTGATGTTAAGTGTTTCAAACAAAAAGTGTTTTCTTAATCTCAGACATGTATGATATTTGGAAATAATGAAAAAAGTAAAATAAGTGGTTGAATAAATAACCAAGACCAATGAATTAAGGTATGGGTCCTTTGTCTGTTTAAGTGGATATCAGCAAAAAAAAAGTGGTAGCTAGATTTCCTATTGTGCACTTTTAGAAAGTGGGCATTTCTTGGGCTGACACTTACACGTGAATAGGCAGTGCCCTGTTTCCCATAAAAAGGGCTGATTATACCCTACTGATAATCTGAAGCCAGGGCTTGGAAGAAAGGAGGACCTGTGCACTTCGAGGGCCTGCATTGAAGTCACCCCCACTTCAAAGGCACAACTGGGTATAAGTACTGGGCCTCTGACCCTGCCAAGACAGCAAGACAAGACTGGACCTACAAAGAACTCCGCCAGGAGCAAAGAATGCAGAGCTACAAGGATTGTCACTCTTCTTGACTGCTACTCTGGAAGAAATACTTTTCTGCTTTGCTGTGCTGCCCTGGGGATCTCTGCCCTCCTGCGGACAAGGACTGGACCTATCTCATTCGAGCGCACAATCACAGTTCTAGTACTAAGGTAGTAGGTAAAGTCCAGAATATCAAGACTAAAGTTCGAAGAAGATCTTCAGGCTTTGATTCAGGGAGCTGTGGGGGGCCAGGAGTAGCTGTGCAGGAGGGACAGAGGAGGATGACATCAAGGGAGCTAGGGCGGCTGGAACCACTGGTTCACTTGAACTTGCAGTAGTTTGGAGTGCTTTTTGGTTCTGGCAGGATTCTTCAGGTGAGTGGGAAGGGTGAAGCTTGTTATGCAGGTAGCGAGGCCAAGCCACCACTCGGGTGGGGGGGTTTATATACCCTCTCAAAGGCTCGACGAATGTAGCTAGATCACATGTGGTATGTGGAGCACATCGCCATCTGGAAGATTCTCAAACCCTTGAAGAAAACTTGTATTAATACAATCGCTTTGACCTTACAGAATGGGTAGGTGCAACTTCATGATCAGAACCAAATAACAGGATACAATGTATTGTTTTGGCTCAACCCATGCATAATGGAAAACAACAGCAAGGCCTCAATTCCAGCAGGAGTAAAGCATTCCATTGGCTTACGGAATTATGGGGGAAGCTTGCAGAGATTCAATCGAAAATCAACCAAGGCTCCTGTAACAGCAGGTGCAAGATAATCTGTTGGTTCACAGGCTCTGGGGGATGCTTGCAGTGATTCAAGAGCAATGGAATACCGGGTCTTGGGGAACATCAGTAATTGTGTCATAGCGTGCCATTAAGGACCACAGGGGTAAAACAACATCAGTCCTGCGTGCAAGACCACTACACAGGGAGTGCAGGAACGGGCCATAACAAAGGGCTTGCTGGTTTTCCCCCTGTTCTCAAGTCTCCAGGCCATCAAAGACTTCCTTCAACCCTGCAATAGCACTTGAACTCTGCCATCTGTGAATCCTGTCCTGCCAAGTTCTGCCAATCCAGCCAGTGGACCCTTGAAAGGTAACTTCTGCTGTCCAGAAAAATCAAAATAGACACAGTGATTACTTTGCATCAATTCGAAACAACGCATTGCCCTTTGACGCCGACACAGGTGCCGATCAACAGCATTGCTTTAAAGGACTACGTGGTTTGAAAATAACGGACAGTGCGGCTCGATGACAACGCATCGCCTGCATGCATTGTAAAGGGGTCCATCAACGAAGTGTTCATCAAATGCATGGATCGGAACTGATGCATCGAGTGTTCGAGGTTGACGCTTGCTCCATCCAAGGCACTTTGTCAGTGGGACCTCAAGTAAGTCTGCCTTCCATCGCAGTCGGCTTGAACCTTGGATTTAGCCCCGTCCAGTGTAACCTCAAGTAACCCATAAGTGCTATTGCCTTCTAAGCACTCCTTTTTGATGTATGCTTTAAAAATGCATAACCCTGGTTCTATGTATTAGATCTTTGTTGTTTTGGGCTTGCTTTATTCATAAACATATATTCTATTTTACAACCCTGTATGGAGCATGTAGTGGTGTTTCATTGTGTTGCTGTGTGTTTGTGTGTGCGTGTGTGTGTGTGTGTGCAAAAATACTTTACACATTGCCTCTCTAGATAAAGTCTAACCACCCTGTGCCAAGCTATCAGAGGATGAGCACAGGTTATCTTCTAGTGTGTATCTAGCTTACTCTGATTAGTGTGGTGGTTCTTCCTTGTAGAGGGTGCATAGTCTGACAACCAGTAACCCCATTTCTAACAGCCATAATCCTCATGTTCATAATCTTCCTAGTCTTTCAGGACCTGGTCATGATCCTTCTGCGTTTTGTTCTCATGATTCTACATCAACAGATAATGTTCCTCCTTGTGTTGTCATCATTGACCTGGCCACCCGTGGACCTGGCCATCCTGTTCCTCATCTTCTGGGCCATCTTTTTCCTAACCCTGTGGCCTGGACCTATAGGGTAAGGTCGTCCCAGTCTTGATCTCCCTGTTAGTCCTTTGCCTCCTCTTAGTCTTGGCACTCAAGGTCCTCATCCTCTTCACCCTGATCTTCCTGCTCCCCCTAGTCATTTGTTTCCTGATCCTCTCAGAACTTTTCTTTCTGGCTCAGGTTGCCTTGTGTACCTAGTCTCACCTCTGTGGCATATGTGTCTATTCTTGTTTTTAAAATTCCTTTTCCTTCTCAGGATACTAATCCTCTTGTGCCTGGTGCTTATAGTTTGATTTCTCTTGGGCCCAGCTCTCATAAATCTTGTTTACCAACAATCCTAGCACTGGTCTCCTTGGTCCTTGTCATGCTAGTCCTTCTTGTCCTAAGGATGAAATATCAATTAAAACGAATAAGAAGCTCACGTTTGTCCAAAGCAGCCGGTCCAAATGTTGTACTGATAGATGTGGTCAAGTTAGATGTCACCTTTTGGAGGACACTTTTAGAACAGCTATTCTCTTATATAATCAAGTCCTGGAAAGTTTCATCCACTTGCAAAGTTCCAATAGCACATCCAATCTACAAAAGGGACCCAAAGCACGATCCAATCAGCTTCAGATTAATAGCACTCTTGGATTCAAGGGAAGCTTTTTGTCAAGCACCTACTCAGTAAATTAAAGAATTGGCCACAAGAAAAATTGATAATACCACTAACACAAACTGAATCCCGCACTGCTTGTTCAACTGTTGACAACATCACAATCCTGACTCTAATTGCCAAAAAATCACTAACAAAGAAATATACATTATGTGCCTGTTTTGTGGATTATTCCATGGCTTTTAACAAAGTGAACTGGTAAAGGCTAAGGGCCAAGCTCATGAAGTGGAAAATCGACCATTATCGTCTGCATTTTATCATCAAACTGCATACTGATACATGTCTATAGGTAACACTATCTACTGACAATACCCTGACTTCTAAATTCTGCACCGAGAATGGCCCCATACAAGGTTGTATTTTCCTTGTACATCACCGATTTCACTGAGTCATTGGATTTGGATTAGGGTATACCACCTACGCTGGGAGGTAGAAAAATAACATATTTGGCCTCAGCAGATGTCTTCGGGGTTCTGTCACAAACACCAAGGGGCCTACAACATCAATTAAGCCATTTAAATAAATTAAACTTGGAGAACTGACTAATTCCTAATCTGTCCAAATCAAAGATCATGACCTTTGGGAAGAAAACTAAAATAGTGGGATGGGTCCTAGGAGATGCTACAATCCAAATAGTCAAACAATATGATTATCTTTGGGTGATATTTGACAGCAAGAATGTACACTCTTTGCTTTGAATATGCTTGTTTCAAGATTTTTGCAAAATGTTTCTATATACTGATTGCAAATATATATCTCCAGATGTCTACATTTCCCCCAAAAATTGTATTTAAGAAATGGGATTTTTCCAGGTATTTCCAAGAGAGCAAAACAAAATCTACTGTTTAATCCGCTTGGTACTGTGATTGTCTCAAGGTCAATAGTGCAATAATATGCCAATAACTTTTTTAGATCATTCGCTCAAATCAACAACTCTTGATTCAAGTTCTCCTTGTTTGGGTTCTCCTGACCCTGATCCTTTTGGTCCTGGTCCTCCCAGCCAATACTACGCAGTTCCATTACTCTGCCCTGTTTGGTAATCCAAGATCTGGTTCCTTAGGTCCTGATCTTCATGTCCTTTAGCACTGATACGGTCCTCCTTGTCAAGATCCTTTTAGCTCACCTAGTCTTCCTTGTACTGATATTTGAGATGCCTTGATATTGGTCCCTTGTTCTTCCTAGTCCAAGTCCTGCTTATCCTGGTTTTCTGATACAACTGGCCCTTGCCCTCCAGGTCCTGTACTTTGTAGTCCTCCTAAATCTGTTCCTGATCCTCCTGACCTTAGTCCTCCTGTTCCTTGCCCTCGTGGTTCTGCAATAATGTATCCTAGCCTATCAAAAAGCATCCTAACCTTTCCTAGTCCTTCACATGCAGATCATGTTAGCTTTAGGACTTCCTGGCCCGGTGCTTCCTGGTCTGTCAGGCCATCATTCCCATGTATTCCTGCACTCAGACCTTTGTATGCTGGGTTCCTTTTTCAGCTCCCATTCCTTGACCTTTTCATCCCCCTCACTCTTCCCTGGGTAATCTATTCCTCTGTTTTGCTTACTGCTAAATCTTCTGCTTCTAGTTCTCTTGGTTCATGTATGCCTGGTCTTAGTTCTGGCACTGCCTTGTCTGGTCTTCATGTATCAGGTCTTCTGATGCTGGTCCCACTGGCTTTGGTTACTCTAGCCTTCCTACTCTCCCGGTACTCCTGCCGCATCCTAGTCCTATTAGTACTCCTGGTTTACCTCTTCCACCTTGTTCTTGTCCTTCTCAACCTGTTTCCCATTATCATGGTCTCAGTAATGGTACTTCTTGGTCTGGCCTTCCTCATCCCTCTGGCACTGGTCTTTCTAGTTCCCATGTGTCTGGTCACCCTGGTTCAGGTAGTCCTTGTACCTCAGGTTTCGGTTCCCCCTGAGTTTGACTGTCATGGTCTCCTGATCCTGGCCACAATGGACCTAGCCTTCCCTTTCCATTATAGCCCCCTGGTCATTCCAGTCTAGGGTTTCAGGTCCTGTTAGCCCAGGCCCTTCTGGCCATGGTCTTCTCAGTCCAAGTCCATTCCTTTAGCCCTCTTTGATCTGAACCTTATGATCCCAGCCTTCCTCTCTCTGTTCCTTCTTTGCACTGGTCTCCTGATACTGGTCCTGTTTTGTCTGTCTACCTGGGTCTGCTACTCTTGGCCCTGGTCGTCCTTGTCCCTCTGTTCCTGTTAGGTGTGCTTAGGCTCTCCTAGCCCTCCTCACCATTGTGGTCCAGGAACTGTTCCTTCTACCTCTAGTCTGTTGTGTAGTTCATACAAGTACATAAGATCTGCACGTTTATACAACATAAACTAAGGGATTGCCGTCCAGACTGATTCCAGACACACCCAAAGGATATGTTTACCTTTAAACCAGCTCACTCACATAAGCCCCTTAACCTTACCAAGTAGCGAATAGTTTCTGGCAACTATCAAACATGACAGCCCTTGATCCTTCAAGGATCATAGAAACAGTACAGTACTTTTCACTCAGTCACTTGTGCTCACTTGGTCTCAGAGAGAAACACAGAATAAACAATAGGTACACTTTCAATAAGCATTTATTGACCAGCGTCATTCCAGTATAAAACTTGTTTGCTGTGACAAGCATTAGACAGAAACAGATGTATAAGATTATGAGTACCAACAGTGTAGATAAAAGGTAGAATTCTACCATGGTGATAAAACAGCGAATATATGCAGGCGTATAGATACATGACGGTAATCAAATCTACTCCTAAGATGCAAACCCTACCTAAGTGTAACTAAGTGTACCTAGCATGTATGTGGGTGTAAAGCCAAGAATCCCCCAGGAAAGAACCAAACCCATTACCTGATGGGAGAGAACAAAGGACCTCATCTTCGTCTCGAGTAGGACACCCAGCACGGAAGTCACACCACTGCATGCTGGAGCTTCTGCAGGCTGGAACCTCAGCATCTAGTATCAGAGTGAAGCTTCTTCTCTGCTTATCTAGTGTTGGTATGGGTCTTTTATACCATAAAGATAGCCTCAGGTTCCTTACATAATCAATGTGTTGTTAGTATGATTATGCAGATGAGCCTAGAACAATACCTGTGATTATGCAAAGTAGTTTATTTGCCGTAGGATGAAGATGATCATGATATTTTATACAGAATATGTTCATGCTGTTACGTACCTCATGTGCAGGGACTTTTCTAAGAATCCTCTTGCATAATAAATTAGGCTAGTTTCCAAGAAACTGATCAACATTCATGCAGCACATAAATGGGTAAAAGGTCAGGACTATAACCGTTATGCAGAGCAAGGTAGAACAAATGTAGGTAAAAGGTCATGTAGTTACCTAATCCTAGATTGAAGTACATTGAGGCACATAACAGGTCTCTCTTCGGGCCCTAATTCACTGGGTCCAGATTGACCCTATCCACATCCTACTGGCCCTCCTGATCCTTCTCACCCAGTCCCAGTACCCCTAGTTATCTTTTTCCTTGTTCTGTTCTATTTGTTCATTGTTCCGCCTGCCATTGGTAACCTTGGTCCTCATAGACTAGGTCTCCCTGGATCTGGTTCTTTATGTTCTGGTGCTTGTGGCTCTGGGCGTCCTATCTCTCCTGTTGCTCCATCTCCTGATCCTTATTCTACCACTTGTTCTTATCCTCTTCCTACTGGTCCTCATCCTCCTCCTATTGCTTCGACTCCTTCCTTCTAAGCCCCCTTCCACAATTAATTTAGTATGGTGCAGCCTCCAAGCCTGTCACTCAGATTTATTTTATTTTGGCTTCAAATATTTCTTTTGCTGAGTCACCACTGACAAGGACAGTTCTGAATGTTCAGGAGGAACAGGATCTTGTCCTATTAAAAAATTGCTTATCTTTTTAAAAATCAAACTTCCATTCTCAAAAGACATTGTGCAGGTGACGGTCATCAACCTGTGGATGAGGACTCTATATGTTGTCGATCCATTGAGGGAATCCAAACAGGAAGTCAGGCAACCAGGACTTGCATATCACTGAGATACAGGAGGCAAAGCCTCAAAATGAGGAAGAGGAAGAATGATGGGGTTGGACCCTGCCTGAAAAGACAGAGGGCCTTAATTAAGAGGTTTTGCCGTAGAGAAGCACAGCAGGCCTTCCTGCTGCGCTTCTCTATGGCATAAGAAAAGTGCAGGAATGCGTCACACATAGAAATAGGAAAAACGAGGAGAAATAAAGATATTTCTCCTCATTGTGCCTCCTTTACGCCTCCCCTGGGGAGGCGTAAGGTTTTGGCGCTGCCTCAGATTTACAATTTCTTATAAATTTGGGGCAGTGTCAAAAGGCCATGGATGTTGCTGGGAATGCTCCCAGCAACACCCCTTGCATGCCCCTTTAAGGCAGAACACTGCGTTAAAGGGAATGATATTTATCAGGCAGCATTAATCCAAAAAAAGTGGCTTAGTGCTGTCCGATAAATATCACGCAGACTTCAGTGCAATGGAACGTCAAAAAGTGACATTCCGGAGGCGCAAGGATTTTTATAAATGAGGCCCAGAGAGCGGAGAAAAAGCCCTGGACCACTGGAGCAACAGACCGGGAGAACCACCCTTGGGTGAAGTTGAGAGTTCTCGCCTAACAAAGGGAATAGAGACGGGCAGAGAGGAACCAAAGTCGAATCCTATACTTTGGCATAGCTGCACTTCCCGCCACGCTCCTGGAGGATCGTGGTTCTATCAGGTGTGTGGACACTCCTAAACAGAGTCGAGAAGCAGGATGATAAATCCTAAGAAGAAGACGGGTGGAGGAAAAGATTCCTGTGACATGAACCTGTATAAAACAACGAGGATTAAAATCAGACCACATCAATAAAGTCTGATGAGTTACCTCTCCCTTTTTAGTTGTTTTGTACCACCTAAAGAAAGGAAGAAGAACAAGGCCTTTAATTAGAGACATCAAGTCATCAACAAAAGAAGATTAAGAAAATAAAGTATACATTTCTATCTAAGAAGTTGTTTCTGGTCTTATATTCCGTGCCAAGTGACAAGTGGTGGAGAATGCAGGCATAGACCTTCCATTGATACAAAATTGATGCTTGGATTCATCATGTCATGCGGGGAGAACGCAAGTTAGAATGGGCCATGGAGTACCAAATGTCTTCAGCCAAGGCCAAAGGGAAATATTTTTGGACGCCTTGAAGATTCAAACAGAACATCTCAATAAACTGACTCAAGAACAATTACAAGTGACATCCGGTCTGGCTAACATCAGAGGACCGATAGCTGCAGGTCCTATGATAACCCTGCAGAAGCTAATACCAGGAGAGGGCCTTGATTCCTTTTTGGTTCATTTTGAAAGAACCTCCAGAGCCAGTTCTTGGCCCCTGAAGCGCTGCCCATTTTATTTATCCTCTTTATTGACAGGTGAGGCCCAAGCCGTCTACCACACAGCAAACTCCCTTGCTGAATCCACCTATAAGGAGGTCAAAAAAGTAATTTTGAATAGAGCCAGAATTGATGATGAGGCCTATTGTCTGAGGTTTAGGTAAGAGAGGGGAATGCCTGGAGGTATGCAAAGAACCCTCGACTTTAAATTGAAGACAGCTGCCGAAAAGTGGCAAAAACCGCAAGAACATTGTAAAGTAGAAATTATGGACAACATATGTCTAGAGCAATTTCTAGAAGCTTTGCCACATCATACGCATAAGTGGTTATGCCAACACTCAGTACTTACCATCGATCAAGCAGTGGAAATGGCTACCACTTTTTTGCGTGTTCTGCCTCGTTTTCACCCACTGAACGTCGAAAAGAGTGCAAAAACTGCAGCTAAACAAGGTAACTATAACAATAAAAGGTAAATCCTGAAACCTGCTAACGAGGCAGCAAGAACCTATCAGTCCACACCCTGGCCACAAGGTTTTGAGTGTGGTGAGTGGAGCCATATAGCGTGCTTTTGCAAGAATTAGAAACCCACAGAAGAACCAATGGAGATCAACTGTGCCTGGCTCTATTTACTCCACTCAGGAATGGATCCTTTCTTTTTTGTAAGTGTGCAAATTAATAAAAAATGGACAGCTGGTTTGTTTGATTATGGTTTTAAGCAGTCAATAGTACAGGGGGATTTAGTACTTCATACCACAGATAATGCCAGGGAAATTCGTTAATAGCAGATGTGTACATGGGGATGTAAAAAGCTTTCCAGTAGCCCGACTGATAATTACTACTTCATTTGCTGAGGAGGTAGAAGTCGAAATAGGGGATTCTTTGGGCCTCACTGAAGATGTTATTGTAGGAACTGATAACCCCCACTTTCTGGAATTGTTCCAAGACACTCTATTAAGTCAGGTAAACGAGTCCAAAGAACAACTAGAAGGCAAACCTCAACTGCTCGAGATACTTTGTTTACTCCAGAACCCTGGATGAGAGACCACAACTTTTGATTTACACAAATGAACAATACTGTTCTTCAACCCATTTGGGATAATGCCAGACAAAGTGATATCCACAATTATCCTCACTTTCAGATGAAAAACAAGCTCCTATATAAGATGGCAGGACCCACGTATCTGTCTAAACTGCTAGTTCCCAAAGATTTCCAGAAACAAATTATATTTTATTCAAGATCCTCATGCACGCCTACAAAGCCCTCCATGACCTAGTACCTGCCTGCCATGACAAATAACTGAACTTTGGCCAACTGGCCAGGCACCTATGCTCCTCTTCGCACGCACTCGCACACCCCCCCACAACCGCCACACCCACAGCAGTGGCCGTTCCTTCTTCTACATCACAGCCAAGACCTGGAAAGATCTCCCCCTCCTACCTCCCTAGAACCCCCTTGCTTGCAGACTTCAGAAAGAGATTCAAGACCTGGCTCTTCGACTGAGACAAAAACCCAGATACCCCTGGGTGACAGAGTTGTGCTTTGTAAATGCTGTTTAATTGATTGATGCCCATTTCCACCTTTTAGCAAGACTTTCAGGACAAGAAAAAACAACCAGTGAAATCCTTCAAAACTTCATTTGGTCAGGCACTTTTGTCCACAAAAAGAAATATTGCCAGGAATACGAAATCTGTCAGAAGAAGAATCCCTACCGTCCGCCTTAGGCACCCCTCTAGCCTTTACCTATAATAGGCACTCCATTCGAAAGAATTGAATGGATCTAATTGGTTCCTTTCCCAAGTTGTCCGAAAGTCATCAATATGCCCTTGTGTTGGTTGACTATGTTAACAGATTTCCTGAGGCCTTTTCTATACGTAGCCAAGATGTGGAAACCCTTGGTCATCACCTGATAGAGGCTTTCCCTTGGGTTGGATTCCCAAAAGAGATCCTCATTGATCAGGGCATCTCTTTTGTTTTGTGATTGATGACACAAATATGTAAATGTTAGACCTGGCACCATTGGGGTGGCTCTCCCTTCCATTTTTGCTGTTGCCTCATGTATTTTTGCTGATGTTAGATGCTTTGGGCACTGTGCCACTGCTATCCAGTGCTAATGTGCATATGCTCTTCCTATTGTAAGTTAATGTATGAATTGGTGATTCCATAATTGAATGGTTTGGTTTACCTGTCAGACCCTAGTATAGTGCACCAGGAGTGCCCAGGGCATGTAAATCCAAATGCTGCTGGTGGGCTTTCAGCACTGATTGTGCCACCCGCAGAAGCAGCCATGTAAAGTGTGTCTAAGGTCTGCCATTGCAGAGCCTGTGTGCAGTCTGGTACTGTGATGCTGACTGGGCAAGTGTACCCACTTGCCAGTCCCTAAACCTTCCCTTTTCTTCATATCAGACACCCCTATGGTAGGCCCAAGAGCAGGGTGCATTGGAAGTATAAGGTATAAGGTAGGCCATGCCCTGATGTATGTGGCATATAATAGTGAATTACAGTCATTTTCGATTTTCACTATTGCAAGGCTACCTGTTCTCCATAGGCCAGAATGGGCAGTTAGATTATTACATCTTATAATCCTAACTGACTCAGGGATCATGGTAGAATTTTGAGTTTAGTATGCCTGAATAAAATATATCTTTTAGTGAGGTTGATTTTAACATTCTGTGTTTGAAAATACCACTTTTAGAAAGTAGGTATTTTTTTGTATAACTATCCAATCCTGCATCTGCTAGGTTGTGTATTCCTTGTCTGGAGTTTGAGTGCACGGGATGTGGGGATTCTAGGAGACAGAATAAGTCAGCCCACTGGTGAATAGAGAGATCTGCATCTAGATGGGTGGGCGGAGTTGCACCTGAGACCTGAATAGGACTGTGCCTTCAACTCTGGGGATGGGGTGCGCGTCAGTCTTTTTGACTGAATTGGGCCCTTTGTAGTCCACATAGAACTAGAGTTCGAGTGTGGCACCCGGCGCTGCAGCCTTCGGGACCAAGACCACTGGGCTGGCCCAAGGACTGCTAGATGACTCAATCATGTTAACACAGTGCTCCAGGGCTGTGCGTTCCTTCCACAATGCTGGCTCCACCTCCTGTGGGGTGTCTGATGTTTCTGCCCTGCACTGTGAAAGGAAAGAAGGAGTCTTGTCAACAGAGTGCCCCAGAACTGGTTTGGACTGTGCAAAGGCCCCTCTGCCTTCAGAGGACAAAGTATTTTGGGGTATAAATATTGGGACCCTGATCCCAAGGAATTAGATCACTTTTGCACAAACAAGAAGAAACCCTTACTGAGGAGAGGAACATGAAGAAACTGAGGAGAGACTCTCCCTAAGGTGAAGTGCTGCTTGGGGGATTGTCCTGCAGTGGTTGCCTGACTGCCATAGGAAGGAGAAAGGAACTTTGTGTACTTTATTTGCAACTTGTGAAGGATCTCCAAGGGCTTAGAACAGAGCTTGCCTCCTGCCGAAGTCACAGGGACAACTGACTTCAAACCCCAGCTCCCCAGAGTTATTTGGAAGTGCCTGCTGTTGTTTTGGGCATTCTGAGGGACTGCATGTCGCAAGGGGCTGGACGCGCGACTCAAGAGGAAGAAGCGTATTGCCGTCAAAGCCGCTGCCGTCACAACTCCGAAGGAGGGTGTTGCCGCTGTAACTGACGCATTGCACGCATCCAGAGAAGCGTATCGCAACGAAGAAGAAGCGTGTCGCTGCTGCTGCCATTGCTTCTTGGATGTCGCCGCTGTAGTTGTTGCACTGCACCGCATCGAGAGAAGTGTCTCGCAACGAGGAAGAAGCGTGTTGCTATCACTGCTGCTGCCGTCTCATCGTAGATGTCACTGCTGTAGTTGTTACACTGCACCACATCAAGAAAAGCGCCTTGCATCCACGGAGAAGCGTGCCGCCATTGGAGCTGCTGTCATCACATCTTGGATGTCGCCGCTGTAGTTGTCGCATTGCACGGAAGCGTCTCTCAAACGTTGGAGAAGAGTGCCGCAGCCGAGGCTTTTGCCATTGCATCGCTGAACAAGGGTGTCGCCGCTGCAGTTGACGCATTGAACAGAGACTTCTCGCATCATCAGAGAAACGTGCTGCATCTGAAAGATCTTCACGTCTTTTTTTCTTTGCACCGGAACTTTGCCGCATTTCCATCGCTGCAACACTGTTTGCTGTGGAAGCGTCACGCATCGTAAGGTACATTGACTTAAAGTGTTGCATCTTAAGAACTGAACTGGACTAAGCTGCAACTACCATCTTAAGTATAGTATTGGGAATTTTTGTCATTTGTGGTCTTGTGTTAAGTCTATATAAAGAATACTTATTTTTAATATACAACTGTGTGGAGTCCATCTGTAGTTTTGTCACTGGGTTACTGTATGTGGTCACAAATGCTTTACACACTGCCTCTGAGATAAGCCTGTCTGCTCGTGCCAAGCTACCAAGGGGGTGAGCAGGGGTTATTTTAGGAGTGTACCCCCTTACCCTGACTAGAGGCAACGGTCCCTATTTGTCACAAGTACCTACCTGTGCTAACTAGAGGCCCCCAAGTCCAACATTGGTAGTCAGCGAAAGGAATTCTGGATTTGCATTTGTGACTTATGTGGAGTGACTGGTGAACACTACTTAGTGAGTGCAGACCATAATGATACCACATACTTTTTGGTAGATTCCTTTTTGGATTTTTGTTCTATTTTTGAAAGATGCCTGATTCAGTTGTCATGGGAGATACAGAATCCTTAGCCTCTATTAATTGTGAATGGGTAGAAGAGAAGCTAGAGAGCTACAAAGTAAAACAGCTGAAGTACTTCTGCATAAAGTTCAATGTTTCCACCTCTGGGATCAGAGTGAAGGAAGAGTTCTACAAGGCGCTGAGGACCTGGGTAGAGGCAAGGAAAACTCCAGAGATTGAGGAGGATGACCCGGCAGTTGTGCAACAGGAAGGGCCAGTGGGCTCAGGAGGAAGGAGAGCCCCTTCCCCCGCAGGTAGCATTGGTTCTGGCAAAAGTCTGTCTCCAGAGGAGTTGGAGGACAGAGAGAGATCAAGAAGGCATGGAATGGAGATGACCCAGTTCAAGGTGAATAGGCAACTGGAATTAGAAAATAGAAGGTTAGATATAGAGGAAAAGAAAATGCAGTTTGAGCATGAAAAGTTTTGAGGGAGTTGCAGTTTAAAACCAAAAGTTTGAAAGACCACTCCCTCTGGTCGCAGTATACCGTCAGCACATACAGAAAGTAGAGTGTATATTCCAAGGATGTGGTAAAAGAGTTTTACAAAAATTATGATATTGGTCACTGGTTCAGAGCCTATGAGGTAGCCATGTCTTTCCACTGGGTCCCTGAGAGAGATTGGGAAGCGGGGTTGTGGGGAAGGGTTCTTAGTGAGAGGCGGGACACATTGTTAGACTTGCCTTCTGAAGTCCACTATTCATACAGCCACATGAAAGATGCATTGATGTCTAAATATGGTTTGACACCTGAGCTCTCTAGGCAGAGGTTCAGGAAATGCAAAAAGTTAGAAAACAGTACTTGCGTTGAATATGTCACTTTCTTTTGCAGAACATTGGATGGTTGGGTAAAGGGCATCAAGGTTAATGATTTTCAAGGTCTCTTTGATTTGATTGCATGGGAGCACTTGTCTGATAATTGTTTTCCAGAGCTGCACCAGCATCTGCTAGATAGCAAGCAGACTAACCCTAGGAAGCTTGCTGAGGAGGCGGACCGCTGGATGAGCACCCGGGTCCACAAGGGTCACGTGGGACACTCAGCCAAAGGTGTGCAGGGTCACCAGCAGAAGAGTGGGGGGGACAAGGGTAAACCGAAGGAGTTCCGCAAAGGGCCCCAAAGTAATTCCCAAGGGAACCAAGGGAAAGGTTCCCAGCCTCCCCGTGAGAAGAAGCAATGGGCCCGACAGGTAGTCCTGTTTCCCATGGACCCCTGAAGTATTACAAGTGTGGCGACCTGGGTCATAAGGCGAATGATACCAGGTGCCACCTGTTTGGTAGACGAGCACCCACAGGTGCTCCGCACCGGCAGATGGCTAGTGTAGCCTTGGGGGAGGAGATTGATGTCCATGGTGGGTGGGGTTCAACACATATGACCTTAGTCTCTTTAGGAGACTGTGAGATGGTCTTGAAGCTCAGCTGCCCAGGAACACTAAGAAATATGGGCAGCGAGTGAACAGTGACGGCCCCCGTGGTGGGACGAGCACTGATGGGAATTTTCTCCCAAGTGGGTTTCCCTCGAGAGGTAGTGTCTGACCGGGGCACCAATTTCATTTCCAAGTATATGAAGTCCATGTGGCAGGAGTGTGGTGTGACTTATTAGTTCACCACTCCTTACCACCCCCAAGGAAATGGGTTGGGTGAACGGTTCAACCAGACCTTAAAGGGCATGATAATGGGTCTTGAGGAACCCATGAGGCATAAGTGGGACGTCCTCTTACCATGCCTGTTGTTTGCATACCGGGAGGTGCCACAGAAATCTCTAGGGTTAAGCCCTTTTGAGCTTCTCTATGGACACCCGGTCAGAGGACCTCTGAGTCTGGTCAAAGAAGGCTGGGAGCAATCTCCCAGGAAACCTTCCTAGGATGTATATAGCTACATGCTGGCCTTCAGGAACAAGACTCAGCGTTTCAGGCAACTCGTTGAGACGAATCTGGAAGCCAGCCAGGAGGAGATGAAGCGCTGGTATGACCAGAATGCCACTCTTCAACCAGGCCAGAAAGTGTGGGTCATGGCCCCCGTGGAGCCTTGCGTGCTCCAGGATAAGTGGACCGGACCATTTAAGGTTGTGGAGTGCAAGAGTCCAGTTACCTACTTGGTGGACTTGCGGTCTCCTAGGAACCCCTTGAAGGTCCTACATGTCAACCACCTTAAGCCCCACTTGGAGAGGTCTGAAGTGGGCATGCTCTTGGCAACAGATGCTGGGATGGAGGAGGAGACTGAGCCTCTTCCTGACCTCCTGTCAGCCTCAGAGCCAGATGGGTCAGTGTGACGGTGTTAACCTCTCTTCCACCCTGATCCATGAGCAACATAATGACTGCGCCAGTTGCTGAGACAGTTTTCTGATCTGTTCTCCCTGGTTCCTGGTGTTACAGATTGGTGCGTCCATGGTGTGGACACAGGAGACAGCTTACCTGTGAAGGATAAAACGTACAGGGTAACTGACAGGGTGAGGGCTTTCATCAAAGAGGAGGTCTCAAAGATGCTTGCGCTAGGGGTGATTGAGTCATCTAGCAGTCCTTGGGCCAGCCCAGTGGTCTTGGTCCAGAAGGCTGCAGCGCCGGGTGCCACACCCGAACTCCGGTTCTGTGTGGACTACAGAGGGCTCAATTCAGTCATAAAGACTGACGCGCATCCCATCCCCAGAGCTGATAATCTCATAGATCGGCTAGGGGCTGCACGGTACCTCAGCACATTTGACTTAACGTCTGGGTACTGGCAGATCGCCTTGACTGATGGGGTAAAGGAGAGGTCAGCATTCTCCACACCAGATGGGCATTTCCAGTTCCGTGTTATGCCCTTTGGGATGAAGAATGCCCCTGCCACCTTTCGGAGGTTGGTCAACCAGGTGTTGGTTGGACTGGATGAGTTCAGTGCCGCCTACCTGGATGAAATTGCAGTGTTCAGTGCCAGTTGGGAGGAACATCTGCCCCACTTCTGGGAAGTGTGATGGCGCTGCGGAAGGCAGGCCTCACGCTCAAGGTGAGTAAGTGCCAGATCGGGCAGGGTTTCGTGGTGTACTTGGGACACCAAGTTGGGTGCAGCCAGGTGGCACCCCTACAACCCAAGATTGAAACAATCCTGGCTTGGGAGCCACCCAAAACCCAGACAGAGGTGAGAGCCTTCTTAGGTCTCACAGGGTATTACAGGAGGTTTGTCAAGGGGTATGGCAACATTGTTGCACCCTTGACAGAGCTGACTTCCAGGAAGCACCGAAGAAGGTGATCTGCATTGACACCTGTCAGAAGGCTTTTGAGGCCCTGAAAGCTGCCATGTTCTCGGCGCCCATGCTCAGGGCACCCAACTTTTCAAGTGAGTTTATCATTCAGACAGACGCTTCAGAGCATGGTGTGGGGGCTGTTCTGTCACAGATGAATGAGGAGGGCTTAGATTAACCTGTAGCCTTCATAAGTAGGAGGTAACTTCGACAGGAACAGAGGTGGAGTGCTATTGAGCGTGAGGCATTTGCTGTGGTCTTGGCACTGAAGAAGCTGAGACCATACCTGTTTGGGACTCACTTGCGGGTTCAGAAAAACCACAGGTCCCTCAGATGGTTGATGCAGATGAGGAGTGAGAATCCAAAGCTGTTGAGGTGGTCCTCCTGTGGGGCGTCTGATGTTTCTGCCCTGCACTGTGAAAGGAAAGAGGGAGTCTTGC
The DNA here is from genome assembly GCF_964261635.1 of Lissotriton helveticus. Taxonomy (NCBI): domain Eukaryota; kingdom Metazoa; phylum Chordata; class Amphibia; order Caudata; family Salamandridae; genus Lissotriton; species Lissotriton helveticus. Next base: position 1,426,098,723 of record NC_136063.1, on the reverse strand, counting down.
CAACAGAGTGCTCCAGAACTGGTTTGGACTGGGCAAAGGTCCCTCTGCCTTCAGAGGACAAAGGATTTTGGGGTATAAATATTGGGACCCTGATCCAAAGAAATTAGATCACTTTTGGACAAACAAGAAGAAACCTTTACTGAGGAGAGGAACCTGAAGAAACTGAGGAGAGAGTCCCTAAGCTGAAGTGCTGCTTGGGGGATTGTCCTGCAGTGGTTGCCTGACTGCCATAGGAAGGAGAAAGGAACTTTATGTACTTTATTTTCAACTTGTGAAGGGTCTCCAAAGGCTTGGAACAGAGCTTGCCTACTGCTGAAGTCTCAGGGACAACAGAATTTGAAACCCCAGCTCCCCAGAGTTCTTTGGAAGTGCCTGCTGCTGTTTTGGGCCTTCTGAGGGACTGCGTGATGCAAGGAGCTGGAAGCACAACTCAACAGGAACAAGGGTATAGCCGTCGCAGCCGCTGCCGTCGCAACTCCGAAGGAGGGTGTCGCCGCTGTAGCTGATGCATTGCACCGCATCGAGAGAAGCGTCTCACAACGAAGAGGGAGCATGTCGCCATCGCGGCTGCTGCCGTCGCATCTGGGATGTCACGGCTGTAGTTGTCGCACTGCACTGCATCGAGAGAAGTGGCTCGTAACGAGGAAGAAGAGTGTCGCTATCGCTGCTGCTGCCGTCTCATCGTCGATGTCACTGCTGTAGTTGTCGCACTGCACCACATCAAGAAAAGTGCCTTGCATCCACGGAAAAGCGTGCAGCCATCGAAGCTGCTGCCGTTGCATCTTTGATGTCGCCGCTGTAGTTGTCACATTGCACGGAAGCGACTCTCAAATGGTGGAGAAGTGTGTCACAGCCGAGGCTTTTGCCATCGCATTGCTGAACAAGGGTGTCGCAGGTGCAGTTGACACATCGAACCGAGTTTTCTCTCATCATCGGAGAAGCGTGCCACATCTGAAAGATCTTCACGTCTTTATTTCTTTGCACTGGAACTTTGCCGCATTTCCATTGCTGCAACACTGTTTGTTGTGGTAGCGTTACGCAACGTTAGTTACATTGACTAAAGTGTTCCATCTTAAGAACTGAACTGAACTAAGCTACAACTCCCATCTTAAGTATAGTATTGGGGATTTTTGTCATTTGTGGTCTTGTGTTAAGTCTATAGAAAGAATACTTATTTTTAATATACAACTGTGTGGTGTCCATCTGTAGTGTTGTCACTGGGTTACTGTATGTGGTCACAAATGCTTTACACACTGCCTCTGAGATAAGCCTGTCTGCTTGTGCAAAGCTACCAAGGGGGTGAGCAGGGGTTATTTTAGGAGTGTACCCCCTTACCCTGACTAGAGGCAAGGGTCCCTATGTGTTACAAGTACCTACCTGTGCCAACTAGAGACCCCCAAATCTAACAGTAAACAATTAGACATTTGACATGTAAAAATCTCAGTATACCACCCTCAAACAGATGGCTTAGTAGAACATTATAACGGGTTTTTCAAACATAACATAAGAAGATGTTGTCAAGAAAAGGGAACAACTGGGATCAGATGCTCCCTCTAGCCCTTTTTGTGTTGCGGAGTCAAGTGCAGAGTAGCCGACATTGTTCTCTTTTGAGGTACTATATGGGTGGAAGCCTCACACCTTCCTAGAAATAACTCAAGAGGCCTCGGAGAAAGATACAGAACAAGGAGGGGTTAACCTCCTAGAATATACGCAACTGTTAAAATCCTGTATAGGGAAATTATGAGAATTGGCTCATAAAAATTTAGAGATATGCAAAAGAAAACAAAAGCAAGTTTATGATAAAGGAAAGATACTGAGGGTCTATCAATCTGGTGACTGTGGCCTTGTGCCTTCACCTACATTTATGAATGATGTGTCAAGAGCACTCCTTTTTTAAACTTGCTACTCAATTTTTTATTTTTTTATTACGATCTGTGTGCTGCACTTAATTGAGTATGACCTACTTACTCCTTAAGTGAAAAATGAACATGTGGTCAGCTACCAAAATGCTAGCTGAAACTTAAGTGCGCACTACTTGTGTCATTATAACAATGTTAATTCACATTTCAACACATATTTTTTTGTATATTCATAGTTTATACAGTTTTATTTATGATTCCAATAAATGGAATGAAATGAGGTTTAACAAAACTCAAAATCACTTTGTAGAACCAATATCTATACAATATAGTATCATGAAACTCATTAAAAAAAACATATTTTTGAAGTTGTAGAAAAACCCAATGCATTTCGGGACTTGTTTGTAGTCCCTTCATCAGGGGCAACGTTGAGATCTAAAAATTAACAATATACAAGCAAATCAATGAAGGTGACAATTATAGGCTATACAGCATTCAAAAACAAACTACAATATGTCTGGTTTAAACTTCCTCAACAATGAAAGAATAAAAAGGAGAATAAAAATCCACCACCATGAAAATCACCATTGTGCTCGCTAATACAATAATCTTCATGACTCACTTCCAAATGAGAGTGCCAAATCCTCTGTCGTAATGTCAACTCAATCGATTTTTCAAGAGGAGATCCACTGTAAAATACAAGTTGTTCTATCAACACAACCAATGGTTAAATACAACCATGTCAGTAAATACTAGCTTATCAAACATTCCCATACCTATAATCAAATGGCTGTCAAGACTCGTGAATCCCACGTATACGAAGCTTCTTATCCTGTAAAAATTACAACCAAGGATATACCATGACTGGATGATTCGTAAAAAAGCTGAGGCTGTACACATATCAACCAGTAAACGCCGCTCTCTTACCGGAGGAACTGCCACTGTTCACCACAGGGTTAACGTTGCTCGTAAAAAACCTCTCCGCAACCTACAAATATTAATACTTAAATAAGTGTCACTGTTCTCATGAAAGTCGCACTCGGGGTCGTTCCTAAAAAAAGGTAAAACCTTTAAACTTACTCGAATTCTCTCCAATCCGCGTCTATCCGTCTCCATGCAATTCAAAACCATCGAGTTCTGAGAACTGCTCGCGGGAGCGTCTATTAACCATAGAGCTGTCAGCTACCTCGTATCCCATAAGCCAACTAATCCCTACTGTGTTAGCTCTACCAATCAGCGTTCTATTCTCATAACCAAACATAAAGAAGTTTACCTCACCCTACCTGGGTCCGTCCCTGACATCAACACTGAAGCTTATTGGATGGAATTCTCTGTTACGCCTGGTTGGCCAAAGAACGCTCTTTTTGCTTGTTGGAGCTCGAAAGCATTATCATTCTGCACCGTTTTTCAAGCCGCCACCTAGGTAATCACAAATGCTTTCAACAAACTTTATTAGCGCACGCTGACAATCATGAGTTAACCAACCTGTCTATTAAAATCAAACGATGAATCGTGAAACGAAAATAACTAACACCCATTAACGACAACGACCTACGTTTTTGAAAAGTAAAAAGGGATACAAAAAATTGTGAAAATAAATAACAAACAACTATGAAAACAAGAAAATTGTGAAAACAAAAAAACAAATTGTGTGGATGAACAACGAAATTTAGTGTAAAAAACCTGACAATCATTTCAAAAAGTCCCTAACACATCTATGCAGTTTGCTCAACTAATTGTTATTAGTCCTACGTTATAGATAACAACTAAATTCAATTTGGTCATTTAGCCCACCTGGGGTCAGAGTATTTAGTCTTTTTATCCAGAAGGTTTCTCTCTGCAATAATTTTTTATTTGTGTCTGTGCCTTCGTGGGTCAGTACTACCTCCAAAATTTGGAATCTGAGTTGGGCAATAGTGTGTTATTTATCTGACCAATGTTGGGCAAGTGTCGAAGTGGTTGACTTATTTCTGATTCTACTTTTATACTCAGAAATTCGTGTTTTTAATTTTCTTTCAGTCTTCCCAACATATAATAAGCCACATGGGCATTTTATTGCATATATCATTTGGTTAGTATTGCAATCTCCTTCAAATTTCAATTGAATTATTTGTCCAGTGTGTGGATGAGAAATCGAATTGCTCACTATAGCGTTATTGCAATGCACGCAGTTGGTGCATCTCCGCATGCCTCGATGTTCTTTCAAAGGTGTATTTTCTTCTTTTTGGTTCAATAATTCTTTTATGTGTTTAGAACGGGTATAAGCAAATAAAGGTCTGTCCAAGAAGATGTTGTTAAAATCAGCTTCAGATTGTAATAGTTCCCATCTCTTGTTAATGATGTTCTTTATCTTTTGTGAATTCACTGAAAAGTTGGATACAAACACATTTCGTCTTATTTCTGTCCTTTCTTTTTTTGTCAACAAAACATTTTGTTTCTTGTTTGGATGCTCTGAGTTGTGCTTCATCTAGTAGTTTTATTGGATATCCTCTTTTTTCATAATTCACCTTGAATTCACAGATATACTCCATGCTCTTCTCTTTACTTGTGACAATACGTCATATTCTCAAAAACTGGGAATAAGGTAAGTTATTAAGCAGATTTTGCGAGTGGAAACTCTGATAATGCAACTGTTTTTATCCGTTTTTTTTCGATGTAGTGTAGTGACAATATGATCTCCTTCCAATTCCACACTTACATCTAAAAATGCAATTTTTGTTGTACTCATCGTAAATGTAACTTGGATTCTTGGATTTTTTGTGTTCAAAGAAGTTATGTTCTCCAACAGTTGTTTGTCTGTTCCCGACCATATGAGAAAAATATCGTTGATGAAATGACAAAAAAATTTAAGGTGTTGTGTCCACTTGTTGTTTCCAAAAATATGCTCCTCCTCATATTTAGCCATATATGTATTCGCGTATACCGGCGCCCCGGAAAAACCCATTGAGGTGCCGTTAAGTTGCATGTAAAACTGATCAGCTCATTTAAAGTAACTGTGATGCAAGCAAAAATGCGTTAACTCCAATAAAAAAATTTGATTCAACTCAACCTCTGGGTGTTGTAACAGCATCCATTCTTGTGCCTCCAAACCCTCTGAATGTGCAATAGACGTGTACAACGATACCACATCAATTGTGCATAAAATGTAGCTAGTTTCTTGTTGTAATACCATCTGCTCCAATTTACACAAAAAATCAGAGGTGTCCTGGATATACGTATGCCATTGTTGGATTAAGGGTTGAAAAAAATTATCCTCCGTTGGTTCTTTCACTGCATCTCTTCCAGTTTGATGTCCGAGATAAATGGGGGAAAGGACTTCCTGTCAGGTTTTCCCCTTTTCTTCGATTGGGAAAATCCAGGGATGGGCATGTGTTACCAACCTGGGGATGAGGACTCTATACATTGTCTCCCCAGAACCGACTGTGCCCTTTGTATGTTGCAGGGGGTGAGTCCAAACGAGAAGTCAGGCATACAGGAGTGGGACAACTATCTCATCGGGTTTGCGAATCACTGAGGGGCAGGAGGCAGATCCTCAAAATACAGAAGACAAAGCAAAGAAGAAGAATGGTGGCATTGGAGACTGCTAGAAAAGATGGAGAGTGGAGGAGAAGCCCCCGAAAACAAGAGCATCAGACCAGGAGAGCTGCCAGACCATGAAGGTGAGAGTCTTTGCCAAACAGAAGGAATAGAGACTGATAGAGAGGAACCGTAGCCTAATCCTGTACGTCCACAAGTCTTCACATCCTGTCACTCTCCCGAAGGATCGTGACTCCATCAAGTGTGTGGAATGCTCCTAAACAGAGTCGAGAAGCAGGAGGGTTAACCCTAAGAGGGAGGCATGTGGAGTAAAAGCATCTTGTTATGAGGACCGGTTTAAAACGGCAAGGATTAAGATTAGACCAAACCCCTAGAGTCTGATGAGTTACCTGTCCTTTTTTAGTTGTTTTGTTGGTGGCTATCTATATCTTATTTTGGGGAATGGTGTATCCTGGAATTTCTTTCTTTCTCTTTTCTTAAAAGAAACTCCTCTACATGAGACTGTGGTTTGGGCACACATTCACTAACCTATTTCTAGTCACCCCATTAATGAAACCTTGCAAGAAGAAAAGACTGAAACACTCACCAAACTAACCCCACCCAAATAATAACTAGTTAAAATATAACAGCAACTTATCAGCCTTTCCTTTTTGTCCAGGGTCCCGGCGGACATGAACTTCAGAGGACCTAAAGAAAGGAAGAAGAACAAGGCCTGTAATTAGAGACGTGAAGTCAGCAACAAAAGAAGTTTCAGAAAATGAAGTATTCATTTCTTTCTATGAAGTTGACTCTGTCCTTACATTCCGCACCAAGGTACAGTGACCAAAATGGCAATGTGGCTGAAAGGGTCACCCATGACATGGAACAAATAATCATCTGAGTCTGAAACCCCCTCTTCAGGATGAGAACGATGAAAATGTGTGTTCATTCTCAGGTAGCAGAGTCAACTCCTCCTGTGAATTACCCGGATGCATTGACTCGGATGTATGACGTTATAACGCATACTTTTACTCCGCAGACCATTACAACGCGACTTTTACACCGCATACCGTTACAACGCATAGCGCCTTGGGGCGCTGGATAGTGGTAAGTATAATTTACTATTCTAACTCCAGTCCCCGTGGACCCTAGGGAAGGTGTTGGATAGTAAATTATACTTATTCCCTATCCTAGAGCGCCCCCCAGCGCAATGCGTTGTAATGGTATGCGGAGTAATGGTCGCGTTGTAATGGGTCTGCGGAGTAAAAGATCCATTGTAACGGGTGTATACCATTAAATACATGTCCCCTGCTTTCACTTTCCCATTCCACAAAGGCTCCTTTTCAATGTCTCACTTACTTTATCTCCTGCAAGTGTCCCAAACCACGATGCCCCAAGGGCCTATTGCCTACTGTAGGTGTCCCTCCCTGCGAGGCCAAATACCACCCATCTGTCTGCTTCCCTGTTTGGTGCTGCTTGTTGATTGATGCAGTGTTGCCTGGTTTGAAATACCAAGCAAGCACAACCCTCTTAAAAAGCCTAAGGCTAGCACAAGGCCTTCCATAAGAATCCCTAAAAGATCTCAGTCCTCAAAAATCATCAAAAGGAGGATCAGGAACATTAAAAAAAACACAATGTATTCTCATGCATGACTAAGACATCTATACAATCATACTCATTGTTTCTTGCAGACACCCAAATACTCCTAGACTGCAGCACAAAATATCTGTGTGCCATAACCTGAAGTTCCTGAAATGGACGTTTAATTCATACATATAGTATTTGAATATTAAAATATTAAAATAACATAAATATTTGTATTCAAAATTGAATTGATTGTTTTTTCATCTAAAACAGCTTAGCTTAATCCATACACTTACATACATGTCAAAATTAAAACAGGCAAGTGGGAGATTAAAAAAATTGTTGGGAGAATGTATTTTCCCCACTGATTTCTATAGAAGCAGAGACATTGTGTCTGAATCAGGTTATTGGTATGCATGGTGACAGATAATCACCATTTCGTTTTTGGCAGTTTAATAACATAATGCAGATACAAACAGAGTACTAAACTCTGTTTTTGTTTGTGCTATGTAAAACTGACCAAAATAGAATGTCCAGGCCTGTCAGATGCTTTAACCCCTTCACTGCGGCAGGTATTCCGCCGAAGTGCTAAGGGGGCAGGGCGGCCGCGCGGCGGGCGCATGCTGGTGACGGAACCGCTCCGTCACCAGCCGCGGTTGCGCTGTGCTCATGACGAAGCGGTTCCGTCACGGCCCCGCCCGCTCAATGGAACCCTCAGCGCAGGCGCGGAATCCGCGCAGCACAGGTGCTCCGAGCGGGCCAGGACGGAACCGCTCCGTCATCAGCACAGCGCGACCGCAGCTGATGACGGAGTCGTTCCGTCACCAGCAGGGGAGGGGTTAATTTCCCTCACCAAGAATAACAACAAAGTAATAAAGAAAAACCAAAGGTGATGATGGACGGAGCGTTGACAATACAAACACTCACCCCCAGTTAACTGATCTGGGTTTAATCCATCACCGTTCTTTAGCTCACTCCGCCACCCCAGTTCAGACATGGCCATATGCAAATCAGTCTGACCCTGTGCCTCATGGGAACAGTCGAGCCCGAACTGCCAAGCCATGTCTTCCCTGGACCGGAATCAAGCTTCCCAGGACCGGTTTCTGGCATTACAGCCTTCTTCAGCCGGGCTTGCTTGACTCCAGTGGCAAAGTGAGCAAGGGACTCACGTCTGAGCATACCCTGCCAACTTAGGGCGAACAAAGAAAAACCAAAGGTGATGATGGACGGAGCGTTGACAATACAAACACTCACCCCCCGTTAGCTGATCTGGGTTTAATCCATCACCGTTATATAGCTCACTCCGCCACCCCAGTTCAGACATGGCCAATTGCAAATCAGTCTGACCCTGTGCCTCATGGGAACAGTCCAGCCCGAACTGTCAAGCCATATCTTCCCTGGACCGGAATCAAACTTCCCAGGACCGGTTTCTGGCATTACAGCCTTCTTCAGCCGGGCTTGCTTGACTTCAGGGGCAAAGTGAGCAAGGGACTCACGTCTGAGCATACCCTGCCAACTAAGGGCGAACAAAGAAAAACCAAAGGTGATGATGGACGGAGCGTTGACAATACAAACACTCACCCCCAGTTAACTGATCTGGGTTTAATCCATCACCGTTCTTTAGCTCACTCCGCCACCCCAGTTCAGACATGGCCATATGCAAATCAGTCTGACCCTGTGCCTCATGGGAACAGTCCAGCCCGAACTGCCAAGCTGTGTCTTCCCTGGACCGGAATCAAGCTTCCCAGGACCGGTTTCTGGCATTACAGCCTTCTTCAGCCGGGCTTGCTTGACTCCAGTGGCAAAGTGAGCAAGGGACTCACGTCTGAGCATACCCTGCCAACTTAGGGCAAACAAAGAAAAACCAAAGGTGATGATGGACGGAGCGCTGACAATACAAACACTCACCCCCAGTTAACTGATCTGGGTTTAATCGATCACCGTTCTTTAGCTCACTCCGCCACCCCAGTTCAGACATGGCCATATGCAAATCAGTCTGACCCAGTACCTCATGGGAACAGTCCAGCCCGAACTGCCAAGCCATGTCTTCCCTGGACCGGAATCAAGCTTCCCAGGACCGGTTTCTGGCATTACAGCCTTCTTCAGCCGGGCTTGCTTGACTCCAGTGGCAAAGTGAGCAAGGGACTCACGTCTGAGCATACCCTGCCAACTTAGGGCGAACAAAGAAAAACCAAAGGTGATGATGGACGGAGCGTTGACAATACAAACACTCACCCCCAGTTAACTGATCTGGGTTTAATCCATCACCGTTCTTTAGCTCACTCCGCCACTCCAGTTCAGACATGGCCATATGCAAATCAGTCTGACCCTGTGCCTCATGGGAACAGTTCAGCCCGAACTGCCAAGCCATCACTTCCCTGGACTGGAATCAAGCTTCCCAGGACCGGTTTCTGGCATTACAGCCTTCTTCAGCTGGGCTTGCTTGACTCCAGTGGCAAAGTGAGCAAGGGACTCATGTCTGAGCATACCCTGCCAACTAGGGCAAAGTAATAACCTCTGGTGTTAGAAGTAATTCTTGGAGTGGAAGATTGGACAGGAATAAACATTTTATTTTTGGCGTGTTATAAATCAGTAGTCTCCCTCCTGAATCGGGAGGGTTTGGCATGTATGCACTTACCTTTATACCTTGTAAATGCACTTACTTTCAAATGCCTCACACATGTTGTATCCCCATTAAAAAATTGACCACCACCTTACAATTGCCTTTTGTCCCTTTTTTCTTTCTTGAAGACCTCCTTCATATTATTTAACCAAACTCCTGTGGATTTTACCTGTTGCTGGATAAATGGTAGAGATTATGTACAATTTGGTTCGTGGCCAGGTAAATAGACACTCCCTACAAAGAAGTTACTTTTGAATTTACAGTCTATTTCCTGTTAGTAGAGTTCTGAACAGTGCTATAAGACTTTTATTAATTGTGTTATTGTTATGGTTTTATGTTGCACTAAAGTTTGAAGATGCATTTTGTTTTTTACCTCTAGTCATCTCAGTTCCCTGTGCAAAACATATTTTTGTCATATTTCCAAAAATGTGATTCTATGGCTAATCACTAGCAATTCCTGAATAGCTATTGTGATGTTCTATCAAAGAACCCCTATGTGTCTCCCCAGATTTAAGCCTCAATGTATAAACTGGAGGAGAGAGGCAGCTGCCTTTCTCTGTCAAAGTACCACCTCCCACCATCTTCCCATGAAGAGCAAGACACTGGAAGGACAGGGATATTGCCAATCTGATGATGGTCGCCCCTTGTCCATCACAGCAAGAGGCCTCCAAACTGAAGCCATATAAGAATCAAGGTGCCCATGCAGGTTAGAGGAATGGAGGTGGGATTGTGGTGGTGCTCTCACTCACCTCCACAGGGTTCAGGAAATCCTCAAAGGTTCGCTGAGACCTACTGTACATTTGCTGTAGGATGAAGGCTGAACTCCAAGAGACTCCCTGAGCTACTGGGAGTAAGAAATGGAGCAATTCAAACCAGCCACGTGGCATGATAATGCTCTATCGTGAATTTACTAAACCTATGCATGTTCTGAAGGCTGGCAAACACAAACGACGGCTCACATGTTTGGGACATAATATCTTCATCTCTCAAGATGTTTTCAATGCAATAAATGCTCATCATAAAGAATTTCTGGCACTTCGTCCTCAGATGAGACATTTGAACATCCAGTATGGTATTCTTCAACCTTGCCTTTGCATAATTACTCATGAAGGAAACTCACGTTCATTTGATGATCCTGAGTATCTCAAAACCTTTCTTAACAGCATCTCCTCTCGTAATATGGATACTAATGTTTAATTTTCTCTTAGATAAAGGGTTGCTACTGTTCGCTCTAAAAGTTTATCTATCTTGAGTTTCTTGCTATATTTAGTTAACTGGCTGATAGTGTTCTTTTAAATTACACCTATCTTCTTCTTTTTATTATTCGTTTTTTATTCCTCCTTATTGTTCTTTATTTTTCCAGTAGTACCTTTACTCTTGTTATGTCTTACATTACTTAAATACCTCTATTTTCTTCTTTCATTTCTTGTCCCCTATTATATGCTTTATCTCTTTATTTTTCAGAGGCCTATTGATGCCTATTTACTCCTACTTCCGTCCCTCATCTCCGGCACCACCATGCTTCCCTCATATTGGTTGCTTGTCTCTCTTCAGATCTGGACTCTTTTCCTTGATCTGCTTACTTATTTTACTTTTCTATCTTTTTCCTCTTGTCTTTCCACTTTTCTTTTGATTCCTTGGCTATTTTCCCTCATGGTTATTCTATCCATTTCTCTATCTCTTTCTTTTTCTCTCTTCTTTTCTCCTTTCGCTCACTGGTGTTTTTTCCCTCACATTTTTTTCTCATTATTATCATTTTACTTCTTTGAGTGTCTTTCTTTCATCATCTGATAAATGTTGTTTCTTTTTCTTTTTCGTTGGTGTTGCAGCTTATTGTTCCTGTTTCCATATGTCCCCCCTCACCCATCAACATGTTTAACATTGTCTTGTGGAATGTGTCTGGTCTAGGTCATCCTATCAAGCATCAAAAGGTATTGTCTCACTATCCAAACTTAATACTCATGTTGCATTTTTTACAGGAAACTCATTGTAATGATGTGGATTCTCTTAAGCTGAAACGTCAATGGGTCAATCAAATTGTTATTCTCCTGCCCTTGATTGTCACAGTGGTGTTGCTATTTTATTTAAAAAATAAATGAATACAATAATATCAACAGAATGTGACTCCAATGTTCGACGGATATTGGTTGATGCTATTATTTGTAAAACACTTTTCTTAATATTTATGGTCCTGTCAAACCTGATCCACAATTCTGGCATTGCATTAAAATTAAACTATCCTCTATTTCTAACCCCAATATAATTACCGGTGGTGACTTTAATAATTGGTTGGATCCCTTCTCTGATCGAAATTCTAAATGTAAATTTAAGCCTGATAAGACTCACAAATCCTTTCAGTCTGCCATTACCTTTCGTCCTTTGTTTGATGTGTGGTAAACATGTAATCCACATACATACGCATTTACTTTCTTTTCACCTGTCCACCATAGTATGTCCTGTAATGATTATGTTCAGGCTTCTAAATCATTACTCTCCTGTATCCATTCCTCTGCAATTGGGTCTATTTTAAATTCTGACGATGCCCCCGTGTCTGCTTCTTTTGATTTGTCCCTTAACACTTGTAAACAAGGCCGTTGGTGTTTTAACAATCACCCTCTATTATTCATTCATTTTCTCATTTCGACAAACCCTCAGACACCTCAGTCCATAATAACTGGGATGCTTTTAAAGCATCATTTAGAGCCTTTACTATTGCTTAATCTTCAAAGAAGAAAAAATTACCGAACGCTAAATATCAGGAAACTCTTCAACCAATTAAAACCATGGAGCATAATTATTTTTCCCCCAAATCTTCTTCCACTTTCAAAGAATTGATTGCAGCCAAATCTACCCTGAATAAAATTGCCACTGTAGATGCCTGTAACATTCTTCTTAAGATGAAATCAAAATTTCATGGTGGACAAAATAAAACAGGGAAAATGTTAGCAAATTATTTAAAAATCAAGTCAGAATGAAAAAAATATTGGACCTCTCCAATCAGAAACATCCAATAAACTTCTTTCCTCTGATTCAGACATTGTAGACACATTTCAGTCCTATTATAATCTTTTATACACAGAAGATAGCAATCCTTCTGAAGAGGATTTTATAACTTTTTTTCAAGGTATCCCCAAACCTTATTCTCTCCCTGATACTTTTTTACCTCTTGAAGATGATATTTCTCTTCAGGAGATCACAAATGCTTTTAAATCTTTGAAAAAGGCCTAAGCGTCGAGACCAGATGGCTTCTCAGTAGAACTATTTTTAGCTTGTTGCTCAATTTTTACACCAAAATTATTAGACCTTTTAAATTCATTTCTTTACAATTCTAAAGCCAGAGGTTCTTTTTTAGAAACCCTTATTATTATTGCCATCCTCAAACTAAACAAAGATTCTTTCTTTTGTAAAACATTTCGACCCATATCCCTAATCAATTATGATTGTAAAATGTTTGCAACGATTTTGGCTTCCCATCTAGAAAAGATTATCCCTCTTCTCATCAAACCAGATCAGGCTGGATTTGTTTAAGGCAGACTTGCCTCCGACAATGCCAGAATGTTCTCCAATATTCTTGCCCTTGGAAAGAAGCGCTCTTCTCCTCTGGCTGCCCTATCACTTGATGCTGAAAAGGCTTTTGATCGAATAAATTGGCAATGCATGATGCACACTCTTCATTGCTTTGGTTTTGGTCAAAAAAGTATTTCATATATTAAATTATTATATACTGCCCCACGCGCTTTTGTATTTGTTAATGGCCTCTTTTCCTCATATTTCCATCTGCAAAGAGGTAACCGTCAGGGCTGCTTCCTTTCTCCATTACTTTTCCTCCTCCGTTTAGAACCCTTTCTCAAACGAATTAGACATAACCCTACTATTACTGGTTTTAATCATAACTCCCACCAAATTAAACTTTCTGCCTATACAGACGATATCCTTATTTACATGTCCGATCCTTGAAATTCCCTTCCCCCTTTTTTTACATGAGATTGCTTTGTTTTCCACTGTCTCTGGATACAAACTTAATTTTTCCAAAACTGAGATTTTACCTTTACATTCTTTATGCTACCGCTACATGTTTGACTCGACCAATTTTGCTTGGTGCCTTCAAAAGATTAAATACTTAGGAACATGGTTTTCCTCAAATATTCCTGACACTTTAGCCCATAATTTTACTGTCTTAAAACTCAAACTCAATAATTAGTTGTCTTCCTGGTCCCCATTATTTGCATCTTGGTGGGGTAGATTGGAAACGATCAAAATGATGATTGTTCCCCAGGTGCTATTTATACTTTCAATGTTACCTTTTAAAATTCCTAATTATTATTTTTCACAGATTCATTCCTTATGTATCACATTTTTATGGAACAATAAACGTGCTTGTATTGCCCTTTCTAAATTGATTCGCCCAAAGACAGATGGTGGGGTTCGATTCCCTGATTTCAAAATATATCACAATGCCTTTTTGATTCGTCAATTTTATGCCATGTCTAAAGATTATCAAGATTTACCTATGCCAATATGGGTTGTCGTTGAACATTCATTGTTAAATAACTTTTCTTTTCAGGATGTTATGTACATGAACAATTGTACTTTCATTTCCAAATATCCTATCTTAAAATATTCTCATCATTTAATACACACACTTTTTTTCAAGAGTTTTGACCGATATCATTCCTTTTTATCTTCTTCATTTTTTTGATTTAATAAACACATCAAATTCCCCCACAAATCCTTTTACTACAAGCACTGGAAGGAAAAGGGCATTTTTTATGTACATCAATTGGTAGTTAACAATTCAGTTTCGCCCTTTCCCCAACTACAAGAGAAATGTACTCCCTGACTCTTATATCCAACAATATAATACGTTATCACCTGTTCTCCTAACCTTTTTACAAAAGTTTAATTCCAATCCCTCTCCTATTTCATTTACACCTGGTACACCCCTGTTTCAAATTCCTTATGACCCAATTCCCAGTACCTCTTTTATATATAAGACCTTATCCTCACCTACTAGCACTCGGAGTAAATTTCCTATCGAATTAGCTTGGGAACAGGATTTATCTTAATTGCTTTCTGTTTCTCAATGGGATTGATTGGGGCAAAAGATTTTCAAAACTTCTAAAGCTGCCAACATTACGCAATCCTTATATTATATTTATAACAGAGTTGTAATCCCTCCCCTATTTTTACACAAAACTAACCATTCTATTTCACCATTATTTTGGTCTTGTCTTTCTTCTGAAGGAACATTGATACATTTACCTTATTATTGTCCCAAGGTCTATGACTTTTGGAAAGCTATTTGGTCCGAAATGTATTTTTTGATTTTTTCTTGTGATGTTCCATTTGCTATTCACAATATATTTTTAGGTACTTCATCTCCTAATTTTGACCAACTTCCTTCAAATATGATTTTATTTGACCTTTTCATTGCTGTTGCTTTTTAAGTTATAGTAACATGTTGGAAAGACAATTCTAAATTATCATTTTACTTTGGTGGAATTTAATTTGTGATGAACATAGAATTGCTTCTGTCTCCTGGGGCCAGATGTAGGTAAATCTCATTTACCGATTCATAAATACCGAATTTTACCGATTCGGTATTTATGAATCGGTAAATAAGATGTAGGTAATAATTCGGTATTTTTTACCGAATCGGTAAGATTCGGTATTTACCGATTCGGTAAATACCGAATCGGTATTTGCTATTGAATCCTATGGGCCTTGAAGCCCATAGGATTCAATAGCAAATACCGAATCGGTATTTACCGAATCGGTAAAAATACCGAATTGCAAAGGGGGACAGGGTATCACTTTGACACCCTGTTGCACCCCTGTAACTGGCTTGTGTGCCATGTGGCACAAATACATGCCCTTAGGGCATGTCTGTGTGCCACATGGCGCAGGTGTACATGCACAGATATGCATGTACACAGGGATTCGGTATTTACCATGCAATTGTATTACATGGTAAATACCGAATCCTGAAAGGCCTGAAGCACTGTTCAAAGTGCTACCTACATCTGAAAATACAGATTCGGTAATTTTACCGATCGGTAAATTTACCGAATCGGTAAAATTTACAGAATCGGTATGTTTTTTTAGCCCCTACATCTCCATAGCCCAATACCGGTTAGAAACGGCCGAAAATCGGTATTTTCTGCCATTTCCGACCGGTATTGGGCTACCTAGATCTGGCCCTTACTCTTCTATTCATCTAAAGATTAAATCGGACCTACTATGGTTTACTACATTCCTGTCCCCACACTCATCTTTCCTATAACACCCATTTTTTTATCTATTCCTTTTTTTTTTTCTTTTCCTTCTCTCTCTTCTTCTCCTCTTTTTCCCCTTCTCTTTTCCCTTTTTCTTTCCTCTCTCTTTTCTTTAAAAAAATACATGTATTATAAATTTTTTCTTTTTTCTTCTAGAACACACTATTTTATTACGATGTTATGATTCATTATCCTCATTACTTTTTATTTCCTATATTATTCTGTTTTATTATAATATTTGTATATTATTCTTGTTTCAACTAAATTATATTATCCTCTGTGTATCTCATGCTGTACATCCTCTGAGTTATGTAATGTTTTAACTGTGTGTTCATTCTCTTAATAAAAATTATGTAACAAAATTAAAGGAGAAATGCTTTTATTTCTCCTTTCTTTCCCGACTTTGCATGTGTGCTGCACTGTACTGCACACATACAAAGTAGGACAAGTTGTAGGGTCTGACTAAGCATAGTACTTTGTTCTGGAAGGTTGCTCTTCCAGTACAAAATCAATGCTAGACTCATGCAGACACCTCTGCTCTATGGGGAAAAATGTGTGTATGTGGCGCTTGGCAGCATAATTCTCCCTCGGTGCTAGGGAGAGAGGCAGAGAGTGCCATATCTCTGCAGCTATTGTGCTGTCCTTCTCTCTACCTCTCATGCAATGCATTGCAGCAGGTTTAAGTGCTGCTCTGCGTTGCATGGCATTTGTGCAGTCCTGGGCCTATATTTCTCCCATGTGTATCAATTTTAGTCATTGCTGTGTTCGCTCTATTGTCAGCTCAAGCTCATTCAGCACAAGAGTAACACTGGTACCTTTTTAAAAAATATACTGTGTTCTTTACTGGATTGTAAATGTATTCCTTTGTTCTTTCTAGATTTAACATACACAGAATTTGAACGAGCAGAACTCTTTAAAATGAAATAGACCGATTCAGCAGAGACAGGCAGTAACCGAACACACTATCACCTGTATTATTAGCTTTTAAACATAAATTAATCAGTTGTAAAATTGGAAACATATTAGAGGGCATATAAAGCAGAATGAAAACGACCGTAGCACATCATGTTCCAGATATGAATTTTAAACCCTTTATGGCAGATAGTTTCCAGAGTCGCTAAATCAGAAAAAAATGAATTTTAAGAACTACCTACCAGATGGGGAAATGTTCTCGCGCCAAGACATGTTTAGCAGATTTATTTTCAAAGCTGGCTGGCACCATATGCATATCAGAAGACGCAAAAAATGATTTTTTTCACCATTCACTTGCTGCTGCTAGACCTGCAGCTGCCTTGATTTGATAGGTTCTGTGAGTGCTATAGCAAAGGTGCATGATTCAGGTTTCTCTATGCGCTTCATGCTATTTGGCCACCCTGAGATGCTCAATCAATTATAGCATTGGGATAAGATGTGATAAGGTATGAAAGAACGGTGGCAGCCTAGCCTGCTTGCTGACATGAGGAGTAAAATGCTGTCCTGAAACGTTGCGTTAACTGCTGGGGATATGACCTTCTGGGTTTGTGCTGCGGCTGGTTCTACTGTGTGCTCACGATTGGAAGAGAAATTCTGCAGCCTATTGGAGGAAAATTACTCTGCTCCATTCTGTCATGGGTGCAAATGGCCGCTTCTATTGGGACCATGCTGAGCAATTCTACCCCCTTTGGATAAGCTGCACATATTAAAATATCCTACTCAACTTTCTAACAATTTGTTATCTACCCATCCCACGCCCCTAAACAAATCCCATCCAAACATTCAAACAATTCCGTTAAAAATATTTCCTTACCTCGTTCCCCTAAGGCCTAAGCACTAAGAAAAGCTCCAAAGTTGAGCCTTAAGAATCTCACAGTGTTATTTCTGACCATCTATTTCCTTATTTGATTCGTCTACCCACCCTTTGACCGGGTCCCTCCTCATTAATTCCTTTTTCTTCCTCTCTCTTTCTGAATTTCCTCTGTCCACTTTAGCTCCTGCTCAACCATCTCTCCATCTTTGACCCTTCAAGTCACCTGCCCGAAGCAACAATACTTACCACAACACCTCCTACCTGCCCAGCTTGCTCCCAACTCTCCCGTGCACCAGGTTGGGTGGTCTGCTCACACCTCAGTGATGTGGAGAAAAGTGATTTTCTGGTGCACCCGACACAGGGACGTTTTCTGGTGCCATGCGACCGCCCATGTCATAAACCGGTTTTTGTCTCAACACGAATTCTCCCGGCACAGAGGGCATTTCACGCCCCTTCACCCGAGGCCCGCACTGGTAGGAAATAATTACACTATTTCATGATGTCATGTGTGCAAAATGCCACTTTTATTAGGAGCAAACTGGAAAATTCTACCTCCTCCGGCCGAGGTGCACATATTAAAATGTCCTAATCAACCTACTAACAATTTGTTATTAACCAATCTCCCACTCAATGACAACTTTCCCCAAAAATGTCCTCCGACAAATTAAAATGTCTTAATCAACCTACTAACGATTTGTTATTAACCAATCTCCCACTCAATGACAACTTTCCCCAAAAATGTCCTCCGACAAATTAAAATGTCTTAATCAACCTACTAACGATTTGTTATTAACCAATCTCCGACTCAATGACAACTTTCCCCAAAAATGTCCTCCCCCATTCCCCTAAACAATAACAACAACTCCTCCAATACTATGCCTTAAGAATATCATGAGTTCTCCTTTCTGACAATCCAATTTCCTATTTGACTCACTTGCCCACACTTGGACCTGGCCCCACCTCATCTATTCCTCTTTATTCTTCTCTCTTCCCATACTTCCTATCTCCCTCCTTTCTCCTGTTTAATCCTATCTCTTCGTTTACCTCCTCCTGTGCCAACATAAAAAATCGCCCTCAGGGATTATTTCTGTCTTCCCTATCATCCTCAGAATCAGTCAACCACTCTTCAGCCAATACTATGAGGGTCTCCAGATATAACTTGTTCCCAAGCAAAGGAAGGTGGGCCCCATCATGGCGGAACAGTACCCAGCACTCATAAACAATCTCCTTATCAAATCATAAAACTTTATTCTGTTTATGGTGTTGACAAACCATAAAAGCACAACTTCTTGAAACATTCCATCATAATACAATAAAGAAAATCAATCATATTCTCAAAAGGGTTCCCGTTTTCTTAGATGATGTTCTAATAATTAGAATGAGAGAAATGAGAAAACGTCAGTGACAATCTTAACAATTGATTTCGTTTTTGGGACCCATAAAGTACATAGTGCTGGTTCTCGATTTCTCAGATCGAATTTCTAATTAACAAATCCAGACAAGTGAGATAACATCTGTCATCATCTTAACAATTCATTTCATTTTTGAAGATTTAGAGTGCACAGTGCTAAACAAGAATAGACTAGACTTATTGCTAATAAAGCTCTATCATTTTTTGCAGTCATTTCCTGATTCTTATAACATTTATAAAATATTTTTCTAAAACATAATTAACCCTGATGTCATCCATATCCATTAACAATTGATATGCTTTTTAATAATTATACATACCCTCATTTAAAACACAGGCTTTAGATACTTTTTTCTACATTCAAGGTAACATTTAAAAACGAGGGTTACATGCGTAGTTGATTGTAAAGAACAATTGTCACATGCACATTTAACGTGGTTTTCAGCCCACTGTCTTCCCATTGCGAGGGCTACTAGGTATTGTATTATAGAGGGACAAAATCTTATCAGGAGAAATCTGTGGTGCACATTTTCAACAGAAAGATAGTTCTGTAAGCCTATATGGCAAAAATATTATGTATATGCCTTCACGGTACTTGTGGATTCCTTTCCTGAGTTTGGTTGCTCTCATACACTCATCCCTCAAACACAGTTTAATACAGTTTTAGAGAAATGTGAAATATGTTATGGCTTCTAACACAGGTTTGTATTGTTAGCTTCTATACATTGTAAGCTCTTATTGACATGGGATAACTACGGCATTTTATCCTTATGCAAAAACTTGACATTTCTCTGTTGACCTCTCTCTGTGCCCTGCTAATCTCTACCAGCTTACATGCCCCTCTCCAAACTCTCCTGGGCAACATCTGTGTCTATCTTGACTGTGACCTAGCCCACCTTTCCCTTAGGCGTTCCCGGTCTCTCATCATCATCTTAATCTACTCCAGTCAAATGGACTGAACCAAATAATTATCCTAAAGGTGTAACACTTCTGCATTAGTTATCCGCCATTTCTCTCTGAGCTCCGATAATGTAGGCATCAGCTGTCCCCATTTCATCCCAACTAAACCATACGACCTCAGTTTCACCTTTCCATGTTCCAAAGTCAGCGGTTGACCAAAGAATTGCTTTCCAGGCAGATCCCTGCCCCACTTCACAAATGAATGCCCACATATCCAAATTTCCAACTTTTTGGTTTTCTGCTCTACACCTGTGGGATAAAAGCACAAATTTGTAAGACTACCTTAAGTCCCCACGTCTCCTTGCCTCACATATCTAAACATAGAATACCTCTTACTTCTCTAAAATCCTTTTAACATGTAGGCACCTATCCCCAAGTGGCAGACGTCCATTGCCAGACCTATCTGAAATGAATGAGCACCAAAATCCAACTCATTACACCAGCTTGCCTCAGCCAGCATCTCATAACCACCACCATGTGCTTGCCCAAAACTCTTTCCCCACTCTTGCATCCAAGTACTGGCCTCTTCCTGTGCCCCACACACTCAGAATCTGACTCACCCAGTAAACTGGGCACACCTTTTTCTCCTCTGATCTTCTCAGACACACTCCACTCCCTCTGCTCTTCTGATCTGTCTTACTCCTCCGAAAACCCTTGTGCATTCCTCATGATATCTACATCTCCAAGTCCCATTCACTTGTTGCCTCCACCATTTATGATGCTCCAAATTCCCTGAAAAACAATGTTGTGAAAAGGGCCCCAAACTTAAGATGTTTCCACAGAAATGCAAACGCAATTCTCACCAAGT
Source organism: Lissotriton helveticus (assembly GCF_964261635.1). Classification (NCBI taxonomy): domain Eukaryota; kingdom Metazoa; phylum Chordata; class Amphibia; order Caudata; family Salamandridae; genus Lissotriton; species Lissotriton helveticus. The sequence goes on along the minus strand of NC_136063.1, from coordinate 1,426,077,901 downwards.
TTATCAGGTCTCTCAACATCTTTTCCATCACTGAATTCCTCCTCCTTACCAACCTACCCTTTTCCTTCGACGATCCCTCTAAAATCCTCGTTCCCAACTTGCCCTTCAATGTTGGTCCCCCCACATCAGCTTCCCAAGAGAAAGCAAACCCTGCCACCTTTCATTCAATTGTCACTGGCGACAAGCTCTTCTCAATCTGTCCATTATAAAACTGATCACGCCATTTCTTCTCTCTTCCAGACCTACCCTGTTCTGCCTTCCTAAAGCTCCTGACTGCAAAAACTCAGTCTAGTTCATCCTGTATATCCTCCTCATTCATTCCGCTAGCGAGTTTTCAACCAGATGCATTGCTCTCACATTCTGAGCGCCCAAAAATCCTCTGGAACATTCAAGCCTCCCACGTCTGCTCCAGGTGCTAAACCACAGAATGTCATACAGTGTGAATGAAAAAACTTGTCAGCCACAATGTTTATCAATCTCTTAATATGACTTGCTCTAAACAATATATTACCTTCCAAACACAGGATGTCAGAGGTGTTGTCCTCCACCATCCTGACCGAGCTAACTGCATAATCAAAAATCAAGCCAATAGTTTTTCTTACTTGGGACATGAAATTCGAATAAGGTCTCTCAATTATAGTGTGTTTGTCACTTCATGAGAAGCCCTATTCAATTGCTTTTATTTTGATAAAATCACCCTTAGATGCATCTGTGTTACTGGGATACAATATTTCCATTTCTGGTTTTTGCTTTTACAAATCATTGTTTTCAGGTGTTTTAGTCTGATTTGTGAAATTGCACAGAAGCAGAACTAATACATGCATACATTCCCATGGCTTTGTGAGTAAGCATGAGGATTTAACTTTAGAAAAGTAATGAGCTTTAACTAGTCTTGCAAAAGTTCAAATCATTGTATTAATTAGTCACATCTGCTGGTAAACATAAAGAAGTTGGAGCATTTGTGGATCCCTGGACAGCTCCATAAAGACCTTCCAAGTAGCTATGTCTTGACCCACAGTGTAATGGAGTGGCATTCGGTGCCAAGTCTATCAAAATAACTTAGAAACATCCAAATATTTGGGACCTTTAGACCAATAAGTTAGTGCCTACATCTAAACTAATTTTAGCACCAGGGTCCTCATATCACAAACTCACAAAGTTTATGACCTCAAAAGTACTTAGCCTTACATACAGAATCGTTTTTATGAGTCGGAAATTTCTTTAACCTAGAAAAGTAAAGTTTGCGATAGTTTCTGAATTGCAACTAGGAGTTATCAACAGGTGTGCTCTCAACAGCGCTTCCAGTCCAGTCGTCGTGAAGAGGAGCCCACCGCGGTCTTGCGGGTCAATGGCGGCATCATGCTGGTGCGGCTGTAATCTGGACGAAGGTGAACTGGCGCCCTTACAGGGAGGGAACCAGCTCAACAGCTCCTGTTGCCAGCCATAAAGCGGGGCAGGTCCCGCCTAGGATATTTGCATCATTTACGCATTGCCACGAAGAGACTGTGATAACGCACCCACTGGGGCAACAAATGAGAGGACTACATCACCCATAAGGCCATGAGGATGGCCACGCCCACGGAGGCAGGTGTTGGAATTAAAAGGTGTGCTCTCAACAGCGCTACCAGTCGTTCTGCAATACACGCCACTGAAGAAAGGTTTACCCCTGAAACGCATCTGGCGTACATTCATTGAACTCTGCTAATCCTTGATGGTTCCTGCTGGCAGGCTGTGCATCAATAAATGTGAGCTGAAACGTACATTTTTGTGGCTTCACTTCGAATGGGTTTCCTGTTGTTGTGAATATATATATATATACTAGCAGCCCGTCCCGACGTTGTCCTGGAGCAATTAGGCTTCAGGGCCCCCGCCCGTCCCGACGTTGTCCGTGGGTCCCCCGGAGCCTTCCTCCATATATTGCAGTATTATACCTCTATGTTTACTTTGTACGCTTTGGTAACCTGCACACGTAACTTTTTCCTCCTGTAATGCACCGTTTGGCTCACTTTTGTAATGCTCCGTTTGCTTCCTCTTGCTCACGATGTACGCTTTTGTAACCTACACACGTAACTTTTTCCTCCAGTAATGCACCGTTTGGCTCACTTTTGTAATGCTCCGTTTGTTTCCTCTTGCTCACGATTTTCATTTTTGCTTAATTTTGTCACCGCTCCTAAATAAATAAATAAATAACCTACCTCATCCGCTGCTCACTGCTCCTCTCCGCCGCTCCTAACCGCCTGTCCGCCGCTCCTCACCGCTCCTCCCCGCGCCATGTCCGCCGGTCCTCCTCGAGCTTCTGGACTATGCTCCTCCCCGCGCTCTTCACGTCCGGCATGCACGTCGCGGCCGGCGCTTCCTCCAAGGGACTACTTTTTTTTCTGTAAATTTTTTAAATAACTTATATTTATTAAGTTTATATAGCCTATGTCCATCTGCACACCCTGACGATTACAACGATGTATCGGGTGTGTGGATTGGCACTGTGGTTCCCGAGTTTACCCGCCTCAAAGGTTCAAAGTTCTTCCTTTATAATAGTAGTATAGATATATATATATACATTACGCTCGACTCTCCCAAAGTCCAAAAGAAAGAGGCAGCACTCGCGGATCAAAGTCAAACCAGGATTTAATCAGAGGGAAAAAGAAAAGCACAGACGCGTTTCGGCGTGAGCCTTCGTCAGTGTGTCATTCGTCCACATCTAACAGTCCATGTTATAAACATACACACAAACCATAAGCATTGTCATGGACATAGGACTACACCCCTTACGCCGCTATGGGCGCCATCTTGGAATGGTGTTCTCTCCAAGGGTCTATACAGATTTAAACATGAAGTGATCATGGTTAATATATAATATATACATATCCAGAAAGTCGTCACACACAGAGCTCTCGCTGCCAAATCCAAAAATGACGAAGAGCAGACCCTTAAATGGCTGGTGCAAAGTTATTTAGTTTTTTGTGCCAGCTCGACCGCCATGACGCGTTTCGACCTCGGAAAGAAGCTTGATCACATGACATACTGCATGCTGAAAAGACAGACTTTTAAAAAGACAGTGCGGTTGCTTTAATGGTCAAGTTGTAAACATAGACGAAATATTGTGTAAATAAACGCAATGGAATAAATAAATAAATATCGTTCCATATAGCAGAAAGCGTCAAGTAGCAGCATAATGAGGCACATTAAGAAATATCCATAATAAAAACATGTGTAAAAAATTCATATAAAACATGGTGGCAACTGTGAGATGGAAACTGTCATACCATCTTACACATTGTTATTTATGGGGCCCAAAAAAACAGAATAACCCCAATATCTCTAGGCCCGATCACAGAATGCTGCTACATATCATAAGCCTCTGTTTAAAATATTGCACAATCCCAAAATTGAGGATAACAACTGTCCAATAAACCATCCAGTTTCATACAGCCCAAGTGGGCAATGCTGATGGTCCAAGTCCGCCCAAAAAGTTAAAGTGCGTGGTGCAAAGTGCAAATGAAATAGTGCAAAATACACAAATAGTGCAAAAGACAAACAGATCATAAATACATTTATATCATAAGTAACTGTGCCTCGCTCAGCCTCAATCTGTAATCACAATGAATCATTACATATAATCAGATCCCCCGGACAGGCAAAATCTTACTGGTCGTTTTTTAAATACACGTGTATAGGTCCTCCCTGTTGTTTAATCCATTTGGATTTTTGCTGTTCAAATCCAATATATATCTCGTCTTGAGGAGACGGAGTTTGGCCTCTTGATCTCCTCCTCTCCTAGATGCTACTACTGTGTCGATGACATAGTATTGGAGTTGACCTGGATTACCTGCGTGTTTCAGTTCAAAATGCCTGGCAACTGGGTAAGCCTGGTCATGCCCAACAATCGCCCGTATGTGTTGGAGTATCCGTTTATGGGCGGGTAACCTGGTGCTACCGACATACCTCAACCCACACGGACACTCCAACACATACACTGCATAATCCGTCCTACATGTTAACCTCTTAGTGATGGCGATAGGTTCCTGCCTGAAAGGACTGCTGTAATGCGTCCTATTGCTGCCGTAACGGCAGGCTTTGCATTGGAGACATATTTCAAATCCCTTACTTAGGGACAGCCATGTGGTGGATAATTGAGGTTCCAACGAATTCCTGACTAAAGCCTTAGCCATAGAAGGTGATCTTCTAAAGGTAAGTAGTGGTTTACTGGCTACTTTGGGGCCCATTATGATGTCGTGCGGATTGCCTCCGCCAGGCTGGCGGTAGCCACCCCGGCCTGGCGGAGGCAATCCGCCAGACATCCATTGCCCAATTCCCCCCGCCATATTAGGATGGCAGGGGGGACCGCGGCGGTGAAAAACACCGCCCGCCTGTTTTCCGCCCCGGTCGCCTTGCGGCCGGGGCGGAATATGTTTAATATGGTGGCGGTGTCTGTTAGACACCGCCAGCCATATTACAATGGGCATTTTGTCAAGCCTTTCCGTGGCGGCAATGCCACCATGGAAAGGCAGGCGTCGTTGGTTTGGGGGCCCCCTGCGGGCCCCCCTGGTTATGGCCGAGGTGTTTGGTGCAATGGGGGGGTACCTGTGGTTCCCCCCTGCATTTGTATACACCAAGCAGCAGGCACCGCGGGGTGCCTGCCGCTTCCTGTATGCAAACGCGTGCATTTGATTTTAAGATTGTGGCGGGCGGTGCAGTGAGCATCGCCCGTCACAATGTTAAAATGAGGATTGCGCCCGCCACTGTGGCGGGCGCATCCTAATGCACATTTCGGGACCCCCACCCTTGAGGCGGGCGGTCCCGTTTCCCGATAAGGTGCCCGCCCGCCATCCTAATAACCCCTATGTCCGATGACTGGGTCACTTTGTACTAGGTTCCAATTCTTATAGAGAATCTTTCTAAGCTCCCCATGTTGACGATTATAAGTTAATATAATACGTGAGGCTATATTGGAATCCTGACCTCTAGCTTGATCTACCCTTGTCTTTGGAATCATGGCCTCCTGCCTGGTGATGGTCTGAGTGCATTTAATGGCCTTTGTAAGAATTTGGTGGGAATACCCTCTATCTAGGATACGTTTCTTACTGTCCTCCTGAGCTGCTGCGCACGCAGAATCAGTACTACAAATTCTTCTGATCCAAAGCATCTCCCCGTAGGGGATGCTCCGGATCAGATGTGCAGGATGATGGCTAGCAGCGTGTAAGACCGTGTTGCCGGCAGTGGGCTTCCTATACAACTTGGTTGCAGGGGTATTATTCCAAACATATATCTCCACATCCAAAAAACATAATGAAGTGGAACTAATGTTGGATGTGAAGTTGAGATTTACACTGTTATTATTCAATTCTTCCACAAATGCCATGGCACTATCTTGGGAGCCCCTCCAGATGAAAAATAAGTCATCTATATAACGCAGATACAGCAAGATGTTATTCGTGGCAATCTCCAGGTGTTGACCATGTAGGACCCGCTCCTCCCACAGCCCCATGTGCAAGCACGCGTAGCTGGGGGAGAAGCAGGCCCCCATAGCCACACCTCTGACCTGCTGATAGATGGCATTATTGAAAATGAAAAAATTCTGCTCCGGACACATCTGTGTCATGCTCAATAGCATCTTATTATGGGCTGCAAAATTCGTGGGGCGCCTGTTAAGGTAGAATTCCATGGCTCTCAGTCCATCACAGTGTCTTATAGAAGTATATAAGGCAGAGACATCCAGAGTCATTAAAAACATGTTGGGTCCCCAAGGGAACTGCTCCACCTTGCGCAAGAAATCAAAGGAGTCCTTGACATAGGAGCCTAATGATTTGACCGAATCTTGGAGAAAAAAGTCGATGTTTTTAGACACATTTTCTGTGGAACTGTCAATGGCCGATATTATGGGCTGTCCTGGGGGTCTGTCAGCCCCCTTATGGATTTTATGGATCAAATAAAAAGATGGAATGACTGGATGTTCTTTTTTTTAAAAACGGAATTCATCCTCTGATAATAGACCCACGCTTCTCCAGGCTTGCAATTTTAAATATTGATCCACCCATGCCGCTTTTAGAATTTGGATATTGCTCCTTCGAGAACACGAGGAGTCTACCAGATGGACTTCAGCCTCCTTTAAATACATCTGTCGGGGCCACAGGACCACATTTCCGCCCTTATCAGCTTGTTTTACTATGATATCATGATTTGATTCCAATTTGCTGATAAGTTGATTGTAACACCTATTTTTTTTACTGATACAAAATGTATTTTTATTGGTGGCGGTGTATAATTTCTTCAAGTCCTGTACAACAATCTCCTGATAAGTATCCAAGTTGTCATGGATCATGATTGGCTGAAAGGTGGATTTAGGTTTGAAATGAGTATTGCACTGGCCCATGGATTCACTGATGGAGCACCCCCTGGCTTGACTGGGTTCCTGCTGCTCATTCTGTAGTGCCCAAATCTCCTCAAAAGATTCCTGGTCTTCAACTGCCAACATTGCGGGACTATGGGTCAGTTCTGGCTGATTTTTCTTTTTCGGTTGAAGCTGGAAAAACTTACTTAGCTTTAATTTACGAGTGAACCTATAGATGTCCATTCTGGTGTCTGCATAATTCATATTGCAGGGTGAACAGTATGATAAACCCAGATTCAGGCAGCGGTCTCACCTGCAGTAAGTTTGAGGTCGGTGAGATTTATTTCTGATCTTGTTGTTTCTGTTGGTCCCCGTTCCTCTTCTGGAACCGGTTCCAGCGACCTCGTTTTCCCTGCTTGCCTCCGTTTGCATTTACAGGCATGGCATTTCCGTTGCTCGCTCCGCTTGAAGTTTGCCCTTTGTCTTTTGTGCCAATAGGTTTTCGTGGTCCCAATGTTTCTTGACGATTCTGGCACAAACAGTTGACTTCTTGTGCCAGGGACAGCTTGATAAACCCCAAGCTCGGATCTCTTGCTGGGTCCCCTTCCGGATCACTCTCAGCAGCTGAACTGAGGTCAGAGACCGATACCGATGTAGCCGTGGTATCACTGGTTGTGCGCTGGGCTGATCTATTCCCTCTTGCCCTAGCCTTCACAGCCTCATATCGTCGAGCAAACGTCAAGGCTTGCCCATTTTGATAATCAACAAGATCTCTTTCGAATTTAAAAGCGTTTCTTCTCTTAATGGCTTCTTCATCCTTATTTAGCCTGAACATCATTTCCTCCTTCATTTTTTTAGTTTGGTCCGTCATTTCCAGTTTTGATAAATCACACTCCAAGGGGTCAATTTCCCTTTGTAGTTTAATGTGCTCACTTTCAGCATATTTGACCAGTATATGCATTAATTTGCTGGAAGACTCCAAGTTCGACTCCGCCCACTCTGCCAACATTGCATGAATATTGCGGATTATCATAACTTGGGGCTATGGTGATCCGTAGCCCACTTGGTACACGCCCAACATGTAAGTACTGTGATAGGGATCGGTGCTCCCACCACTTAGACTGTTCCGAGCGCATTAATCGCTCCAATTTTCTAAACAAGTCTCTCGTGGTGGTGCTCCCAGTATTGTGGCTGGCTGGTGTTACGTTAGTTGATCCCCCGGCCAGGGAATCCATGAACCATATATACAAGCGTTGCTGCGATCTCCGAAGAACGGAAATTCAAGGAAACTCGTTATGATAACATTCAATTTACATTGTGTCATTTTTATTGAAACGTATTCATTTTAATATGGAAAACATTTCAAAGTGTCGTTTTAATTCTATTTATTTATTCGAGTGCTTGTGGATACATGATTTTTTGCTTTTCCGTCTTGTGAGTACATCAGTATGCGAAAGATTATGAGGGCCCTGAGGGGCCGATATTTAAAAACATGTTATGCCAGAAACCTTCGCGGGAGTGTACTCAACAACTTCCCAAAGTTTCATGGCAATCGGATGAGTGGTGTTTTAATTGTATTTATTTATTCGAGTGCTTGTGGATAAACAATTTGTTGTTTTTCCGTCTGGTGCATACATCAGTATTGTAAAGATTATGAGGGCCCTGGGGGGGCCGATATTTGAAACAATTTTATGCCAGAAACCTTCGTGTTAGTGTACTCAACAACTTCTCAAAGTTTCAAGGTGATCGGATGAATGGTGTAGTCTATACTAATATAATAAAGAGAGAGCCCAAACCTTTGAGGCGTGTAATCTCAAGAACCACAGCACCAATCACAACACCCAATACAGCGTTGGAAAGGGCAGTTGCAGCAGAAGGACATAGTCTATGCAGACGCCCACCATATACATTTAAAAGGTCAAAAAACCGTGACAGCAAAGTAGTCCCTTGTGGGCGTGTCTGCGTTGTGCTGTAAGCGTGTGCTGGGGGCGTGACAAACGCTAGGGGCGTGTGGTACGTTCCGCCCTTCAAGCCATGTCTCATATCGTGTGCTAATCCCACCCTGTTCCCTTTAAATACCCCTGCACCCCATAATCATAACCCACCCTTACTCCTTAAAATACCCCAACACCTTTAAACACTAACCCATATTAACCCTATAAATATACCCTGTACCCCAAAACCCAAACCTATCCATAAACCCGAAAAATACCCCTGTACCCCAAAACCCAACCTAGCCCTGAACCCTATAAATACCCCTGTACCTCAAAACTCAAACCTACCCCTGAACCCTAAAAATACCCCTGTAACCCAAAACCCAAACCTAGCCCTGAACCCTAAAAATACCACTGTACCACAAAACCACCCCTGAACTCTAAAATACCCCTGTACCCCAAAACCCAAACCTAGCCCTGAACCCTTAAAATACCCCTGTACCCCAAAACCCAAACCTACCCCTGAACCCTAAAAATACCCCTGTACCCCAAAACCCAAATCTACCCCTGAACCCTAAAAATAACCCAGTACCCCAAAACCCAAACCTACCCCTGAACCCTAAAATACCCCTGTACCCCAAAACCCAAACCTAGCCCTGAACCCTAAAATACCCCTGTACCCCAAAACCCAAACCTAGCCCTGAACCCTTAAAATACCCCTGTACCCCAAAACTCAAAGCCACCCCTGAACCCTAAAAATACCCCTATACCCCAAAACCCAAACCTTGCCCTGAACCCTAAAAATACCCCTGTACCCCAAAACCCATACCTATCCCTAAACCCTAAAACTACCCCTGTACCTCATAACCCAAAACTATATCTGAACCCTTAAAATACCCAAACACCCCAGAACATATTCCTCAGTAACCCAAAACATATACCCCTATACCCATACTTACCTTATCCAAACATTAAAAAAAAACATGCTTTTACCATTCATGCATTTACAACGAATTTTGTTGTAAATGTATGCGTGGTAATAGCATATAAAATGTAATGCCATGCATTATAATGGCATTGCGGAGTTATGGTACTTTCGTAATGAAAGTATGCGGAGTGATGGTATGCGGAAAGAAAGTTGCGGAATAATGGGTGTTTACCCTCCCCCGGTAAGTACATTGGTGGCACGGCGGCCCACATCTCCAGCAACATACTCATATTTTTTCACCACCCATTTGAAAAATGCACAGGTCTCTCTCATTGATGGCCAGCACCGACATACACTTTTGGACACACCTCCCGCCACAAGTTCTAGAATTGCGAACTTTAGAGCTGGGGAGCTACGTTCGAAAATCGGCATCAGCTCAACATCCTGTGATTCCAGGCAAATCGTCGTTTTGTCTCCCCGTGCCTACCACAAATGAATGTGTTCTTCTGTAATGTAAATTGTGCTCATGCCATGTTGTCGAGTTCGCGCTATATATTATTGCAAGGAAAAATAAAGTAGGGAAACTCGAGTTCACACACTACTGAATGCGCACGCTTAAGTGCATCAGCAGTGCACTGTGAATCGGAGCGTTTCACAGGCCTGTCACAGATAGGAAATGCTATCAAAACGAAATCCTACAAAACAATATACTACTAGCCGGCAGCAATTCATACCCGGACAACATCGGAACGGGCTGCTAGTAATGTATAAAGGACAAACAGACAGACAGACATTCTTTTTTTATATATATATAGATATATGTGTGTATGCGTGTGTGTGTGTGTGTGTGTGTGTGTGTGCAAGCAATAATAAGATACTTACAAGTCAAATGCAACTGTTAAATGCATGGGATAAAAAGGCAAGCAGATAATAATGATAATAATACTGGATGTCTACTGCAAGAAATAAGCACTGGTAAATACAAGTAATCAGACACAATGAATCAAAGGAAAGCATGAAAAGATATAAAGATATATACACAGAATACATCAAATGATTATGACCACTAGAGTCTTGAATGTGCACACAGACACACTCACACATCACAATGCCAATAATCAGAGAAAATACATCACCAGCTGCAATATCTTCATCTTAGCCTACACCAGACTGGCGGATTCACAGCGGGGTGAAGAGACTCAGCAAGCTGTGAACTGCCACACTGAATAAGACACGTCCGTCCTTCTGGTCCAAAATCCCGCCATCCAAGTCAATAGACCCCAGTTTTTTAATATTCTCATTACACTAGAATTTTCCAAGGAGACCTCCTCTGCACCAAGGAAACTTACTGAAGTTGAGCAATCTCCCACAAGCATTCCAAAGGCAAAGTAGTTCTTATGTATTCCTCTGCACTCCCACATGTTCCAGCCCCTTAAATAAGTGATGCTTGAGAAAGTAGAAAACATCTCCAAAAGTACAGAAAACAATCTTGAATGTGAATAACCTAAAATAACGTGAGTAACCTGGGGGCCTGTTGTGTGTGCACAGCTCAAGCTAGACTGAGTCAGAATTCAAAATGGAGTTTAGGGCATGTCAAAGCCAATAGTAAAAACTTCATAAAAATTCCCAATGCACATTTGTGCACAACTGCCTATAGCATAACACACTTCATTTTCCAATGTACAACATAATGCACATTTGGGCACCACTGCCTATAACACTTCACTTCAAGATAGAGAAGTACATTCCACATCTTTCTCTCTCTCATGCTCTCAAACACACATCCCACATGTTTTGTTACTATCAAGGGTGTAAAAAGCAAACACTCCCACTCTGAAGCTGCAAAAGGAGACACAATATGCAAGTGCAAAGTACATTAAAACACATAAAATCAATTAAAACTATGTTATTCAAAGATCATCACATGGTCCCAATGCACGGGAGTGCCTCTGGCACTACAGCACATCTGAAAATGTAGGCTGTATTTCTCTAGCAGTATCCAATATCTTGGTATACTGTACAAATTGTCCAAACCCAACTCCATAGCCTTTGCCTGCATCTACTATGGCTATGAATCTTTGGTTCGGATAGAGATCTGACAAGTGTTCACAACCGGTTCACTTCCATTTATCTATGGCCATTGTGTGAGCTATTTGCCTGACTGGACGTAGAGACCAAATACGCATGTACTGTGGGTAAAGTGTTCTGCATATGACTCGTCTCACCACTTGTTCGAAAAAAGAAAACTTTTTCACGTTACTATAAAAAGGCATGTCAGGTGGAATCCTTTAATCGCTCATCAAGATAGTGTCTAGTGGAATGTCCTTATATATTAGCCTGAGCAACCTTTCCTCCCAGTGCTAATTGCTAACTAGTGAGGGTACTGTGTGTTTTAGGTAGATAGCCATAGAGTAAAGCTCCAGATATGGGATTTATATCCCTCTCCTCTGTCATTCCATATTCAACATGGACTGCTCAATCCTACTCACCTTGCGAACCCATTAAAGCTCCACCAGCAATTTGTTAAGTTCAGCAAAGGTCTTTTGGGGAACCTCAAACATGGCTCTCTTCAACATATAAACAGTGTGGCAGGAATACTATTTTTGCCAAGACAACATCCCTTATCAGTGATAATTGTAGGGTATTCCAGAATCTAATAGACGATTGAAGACCATCCGTTACCCTCCTATTATTCAGTGTATAAGTTGTCACCTCCTCATGTGTGATTCAGAAGCCAAGATATCTGAAACTATTCATCTCCCAGGTTAAACACACCTCACACAGTCCATTGGAAAGAATTTGAACTTCAGGCGATTAATATAGAGACCAGAAATCTCCCTAAATTCAGGGAAGGCATAAAGCATTGTTGGTGCGGATTATGTTGGCTGTCTAAGATATATCAGAGCGTCATCTGCGAACAGTGACAAGACACAACAAGACATGCGTGGTAGCACAGAGTTGTATCCCACAGAATTAGAGCACCTCAATCAGTCTGCATGCCTTTGGTTCAATAGAAAGTGCAAAGAACAATGGGGACAGTGGGCACCTTAGTCTGGTACCTCCATGCATCATGATTCTGTCTGAGAATATACTTCTGTATTGTCGCCATTGGTTTGGTATATATCAGTTTGACCTATTGAATGTAGGTGTCATCTAGTCCCAACCATCTCAGCACTGCCCATAAATAATCGCAGCACACCCAATGAAAAGTTTGCTCTATATGTAATAGGGTTAGAGCAGAATCATTTTCTGCCAAGTGCTGGGCATGAAACACATGTGAAAGCCATTGTATATTTCATAGCATGTTTCTGCAGAGAATGAATCCACATTGATCCTCATGCACCAGCTCTGGACTATATTCCAGCACTTTGGTTGCAAGGATCTTGCTGGGGACCTTAACATCCAGATTAAACATAGATTGTGGTGATAGTCTGAGACCTTCACTGGAATATTTTCTTATGAGGCTTAGAGATTAAAACTGTAATTCTCTCCCTCATGGTCTCTGGTGTTATTGTATTCTCAAAAATATCTGTGTGCACTTCGATGGTTTTTCATCCGTTACACCCCAGCATTTAGTTGGCACAACTCGGCCGGTAAATTGTGTCTCCAAGGGGCCTTAGCAGTCTGCATTGATCAGATAGCTGCTATGATCAAGAGTAGTGCTGCTCCTCTGAATGCAACACAAAGACCTTCCTTTTAAATATTCAGTCCTATTTTGTGGGCATATTTGTTGTGGCTGGGCATACACTTTCCGAAAATGTGTAAGAAAGTTATCATTCATACAAATCTGAGTGTACCCCTACCCTGCTCATTCCTGATTGCTAGGATGGGATTATATTATGAATCATTTCTAAGACACCATGCCAGCATCCCAACATACTTTTGCCCCTCCCGGTGCAGCCTTCTCCTATATTTAACTGTTGCATGTTTATCTAGTCTAGCCCACTTGTGTCTAGTGGCTGATGCTTAGTTGTACCACATTCCGCTAGCTTTTAGGGCTGGATGGTAATGCAACATCTAGCTGCTGCATCTGATTTTTCTGAGAAGCGAGAGTTTTCCAGCTGCATCCTTATGGCATAAGTGGTGGCCAAACATTCTGCCTGACTACAACCTTCATAGAATCCCATTCTGTTGCTCTACACAGTGTGCTGTCCCAATTATAATCAAAATGTGAGTGTCTCAGACAGACACTGGTCAACAGACCATCAGATAATGCCTCCACCCTTACATGCCATAATGGGATGGTAGGCACATGCTCTATAACCACATAAGTAATCATCATTGGTGAGTTATGGGACAGGCATTGGGCTCGATAGGCTGAATATGTAATCTTATGGGCATGTTGACTCTGTACCAGGAAATAGTTCAGCCTACTGTGTGTCCCAGTTGTGGGTGCATAACACATGAATATCCACTCCCTTGGGTGCTAAACCCACCAAACATCAAGAAACCCAAAATGCACCATGGTCTTCTTAAGTGAGACAGTCATGGCTGGCTTTATGCTACACCTAGCAGGCAGCCTACTCAAATCGCCATTCATGACCGGTTAAGGTCTCCTGCTAGCATGACTTCAGACAACTAAACTGTCCCAAAAACGCCCCCTAGTCCACATTAGGGACATTTACATTATTGAAGCAGATATCCTGGCCATTAAAAAAAAATAGTATCACATATATACCCTCTGGATTTTTACTTCCCTCTTCTTGAGAGAGGCTCCTTGGGCAATCACAATGTAACACCTCTCTCAAAAATCCAGAGAATAATGTAGTAAATATTTGCCCCTCCACGTTTTACGTAGTTATGTAATGCAATCCTCCAACATATACGTTTCTGGCAACATCATATCTGTTTAAGTAGGTGAACACTCTGTGCTGTTTGGCAGTCTGTTTGGTCCCCATACATTCCATGTTATCAGTTTGGCCTTGAATCCCATGGTAGTATTGTTTTGTGTTCAAGTCCCTGCACTATTGGGTCCCTTACACATATTCCAACCCAGGGTACATTATGTCACATTCCAAACTGTAGAAGGAAACACTGAGACATCACTAGAGCAGATATTACAGCAGGTTTCATACTTGCAACTGTGCAACCCTACAACAACAATCATCCACTCACAGGTAGTTTAAATGTGGGCATTGTCGGTTGGAACAGGTGACCATAAGGCCAACCACCACAGGAAATATAGCACTCAGCGCCATTACATCCACCACATCAATAACCCCTCAATGACCTGCTAATATTTCAAGCTAGAGTATCGGAAAGACACAAGATTGGTCCAGTACAAAGTAAATATACATGTCAACATGAATTGTTTATCAGACACCGCTGCACTTAAAACCACAGGCTATCCGACATCTTCCAATGTATTGATCAAGTAAGCCTCTAATGCCCAAGAGACTAGTCTTCCAGGCCTGCATACATACTATACGTCAATGTGTCCCCTGTATCTCATTGCTGCATGAATGTGTCACTCCCAGACTCAAGCACTGTGTTCTTCAAAATTACATTGAGCTGCACTTCCTTTTGACAAGTGCCATCTTCATGTCTCAGGCCTCAAGATCCCTCTTCACTCCCCATCAGCCTGGGAGACTTATGGTGTGTTCCTTTAAATCAGTTCTTGTCCTTAGTGGCATCATGGGTGGATATACCCATTACCATCTCCACCCAGTCCCAATCAGCATCAGGGGAGGAGACAAAATGCACCCTGCTCATGTGCTGGCCTCACCAGAAATATCAGGCTGTAATTACTGCCCAGTTATCTCAGTTTCTTTTTAACTAACAGGAAGTTTTTGTAGAGAAACTGAACTCTTTGGATTTAGTGCGGGAGGATTAGAATGGGCCTATTTTCATATTGTGGAGGGCCAGTTGTATGAACATGTTGCAGATGGCATTGTGGTCATGGCAATTGGATAACTGTTTTGGCTTCCGGGTCTTCATGATCCATTACTCCAGCGAGTGCTCTGCAGAGGGTCCTTCAGCTTTTTCAGGTAATCTTAAGAACTAGAGTTTATTCTGATAGGAACAACCCTCCACATCTTTGATCCTGGTTCCATCTCATCTGGCTGTGTTTAAGGGTCACCATTATAGACTTCAGCTCTCCGATCTCAAGTTGTAATTCATCTGTTTCTTCTTCCGCAGTTGTGACATGGTCCATTTGAAGCAGGTAAATTTCTATGGCTACTGTATTTATCTTCTGCCAGCAGGACTGCCAATGTAGACTCCGTTTCTCGAGCATCGTTTTCTTGAGACTGGGTGTCAGAGTCTTGTGTGTCCCCCATTTTAGTCATCATAGTAGTTCTTAATTTTGTAGATCTTAGAGGGTTTATTTGCATAATTGCTGCCCATGAGGTAACTGTGTGGTTCAACAGAGGCACCTTGAAGAATCTGCAGAGATCGCTGCCCCACTGCCCGGAACCAGGATCACGGCACTGGGACGAGTGGCAACCCCACAGTCACCAAGTGTCAGCCACAAGGGACCTACCATGTGGCTCCAAAACCGCACCCCTCTAGTTGGCTCATAGGAAGGATTAGAGCCCCGGTGTTTAATTCCACCTGTAAAATCCTGTGTGTCACGTTTTGTGTTTTTATCACATTGCAGGCATAAAAAGAAGGAAACATTAAGACTGTTGGACTCTCAGGCCAGTGCCCTATGTGCAATCGCACCAAGGGGAGATGTCACAGTTTCTTGATAGCACACATCTAATTCCTCAACCACATCTTAGATGGCATTCTTGCATGCAAGGGGTCATCTCTAGGCCCAGTCCAATTGAAAAGGAGAGCCCCAGTAAAGATTTTGGGTACGGCTGCTGCCACCTTGGTTTCAGCTATACTTGGGCTTAGTAAAGCGTTCTTAGGGTGTCTAAAGACCCCCAGGCCCCGCCTTTCCAGAACAAACAAGGCCAGCACCCACAGGTGTCGCGGTGAGACAGGTGTTGTTTACAAAGTCACCCAGGACCCCACGGTATCGCTCCTGCTTTTCTCACTGCATCCCGAGTACCAACAGCCCCAGGACATAGTGCCAGCACCACTCATTTTTTTCTTGTCAATTCCGTGCATTCCAACAATGGCCTTACAAGGGCTGACACCCCGTGCAGGCTCTGCGAACACTCTCTCAATGAGCCTCCAAAGCCAGTGGTTCCTAGGTCAGAAGGACCTCAACCGGTGATTGCAACAGGTCACCTCTGCCTTCCCACTCCTGCACCTCTCAGGCACTTCACAGTCCAGCAAAGCAAGACCGCAGTAGCTCTTTGATGCTTGGGTTGTCTCCCTCGCACCACCCTGCAATGGCAGTCTCTTCGCTCACTGACAAGACATGGCCAGGCACCGCAGAGCCTCCTCGAACAGGCACCACTGCTACTCGAGCAAATGGGGGGTCCAAGGGTGGTAGGATCTCTACAGGCCACCGTGGGAGGGGCCGCCAGCTCCCCAACTTCAGCGGTTCTCAGCACGAGCCTCCTGTTGCACCCCACAGCACACTAGGGCAGGCCACTCACTCTCATTGCCGGCACAGCATGATGTCAGAAAGAGGGAATTCAAACTTGGGAAGCAACATCTAATTCCACTTTCTTGTTTACAGTTTAAAAAGTTAGCAGCAGAAGTAGAAAATGTTCTGAAGTTCTGATGGCAGGTATTTCACAGGATGAATGCCAGATCATAAAAAATGAGCTCAGGATCTCCCGAGAGACACATCACCGCAGCCATCGTGCTTGGCCACACTCTCATGGTAATACATGAGTCGTTGTGGTGAGCATTTTTCCCCCATACTTCCTTGCCTATTTAATGATCTGAGTGCTCAGAGTCTGTATCCCTGTTGATCCTTATGAAAACGTATACATGTATTTAAGGTTTGTTAGTCAGAGTGCATGTGTGCATGCCTTTTGTGTGCATTTATGCCCACTTGTGTGCTTTTGTGTAGAGGAGCTATATACAAAATACACATACTAGCAATGTCTATGTTCATTTTCTTTTTCTGCTGCTCGCTTTTGAAACTGCAAACAAGAAAGTGCTCATGCTTACCTTCTGGCATATCGCCCTGATTGTAAGGCAGTCCTTTGTTAATGGGAGTAGTATCTGCATGGAATAGCTTTGATCATGTTCAGTTTTACTCTTTGGTATGCTTTGTCTGAAGGGCTGATAAAATATAACTTTGACTTTACAATTCACTATAATTTTAATATATGTCTTAGGAACTGATCTCTCTCTCTCTCGTGACTCAATCATATATTAGTCGTTCATTCCCCCACGGACTAGATATTAAATTCACTGACTACATTACCGGTCTGACAATATGATTGAAATAAATTAAGCACATTTGCATGCCACTTTTGTGGATTCTTAATTAGAAAATGAGAACCAACATCCATGGGGAGGCATTGTATTTAGTAAGTGGAAGAACAAGTCGATTAGTGCATATAAATTCCAAAATCTAATAGGTTCGATGGATTTATGATTACAGCTAGTTCTTTCTCCTCAGTCCTGTTAAAAAAAAAACCTTGTCCTCGTCCTATTGATTAAGTGCAAGGCTTCATAAAATTGCCTTGCTTTACAACTATGTCTGCAAGTTTCACAATTTAAGTGTCACACATTCTGCTCATGAGGAAGGCTAATAGATCAGCATATTTATATAGTCCCATGTCACTGTGCAGGGTAAGAATTTTGCATATCTGTGAAACTAGGCTAATATTTTAATCCTATTAGCCCATAACTTTCAGGAAATTGTGTGGCATAGAGTGATTAACACACCCTCAAATTCAATGACATGATCAGAAAAGATTGCTTCTGGTTAATAATTGCAAGTGATGACTTTTATGTGAACTGCTTTCAAATTCTGTGTCTTGGATGTAGCCTTTTGAGCAGAATTTGCAACAGTTCAGGGAGAAAACGTATTGCTTCAGTTAGCTTCTATGTGTCTTTCTTTCAACTAAATGATGTACAAGAAAGATTTCTTCACTCCATGTATACAAATGTATAAGTCAGCTTTTCCCATTTTTTAAAATTCTTGCAGTTTTTCACATAGAATGAAATAAAGTGCACGCTTTGAGTAGGGAAAGGGTACGATTCTTTGTCAAAATGAAATGACAAAGCCAGCCGCCTTGATTATGGCAATGCACTTTTGGCAGATGCGAATGAAGGTATACTAACTAAACTGCAGACACTCCAAAATGCAGCAGCTAGACTGACTCTCGACCTGCCCCCACGCACTCCCTCTGCCCCATGCCTGAAGAAACTGCACTGGCTCCCAGTCAGAAAACGCATAAGGTTCAAGATCTGCTGCTTAGTGCACAAATCAATAAATGGACAGGGCCCCAAATATCTAAAACACAAACTTCAGGGATACTGCCCGGAACGAACACTGTGCTCTTCAAACAAAAATCTCCTAAAAATACCAAGAGTTCGAACTGTTAGAAATGGAGATAGGAGCTTCTCGAAGGTTGGCCCTACGGCATGGAACTCCCTGCCTATGGCCTTAAGATCTAACCAAAATCATAAAATCTTCCGGAGAGAACTCAAAACACTACTATTTAAGACAATGGTGTAATACCCCTTTTTCTGCATCTCCCATACCCTCTGTCAGCGCTGTGAGACCGAATGGTGATATGTGCGCTTTACAAAAATAAATACATACATACAATGTAATTATGTATTCATTTATCTTAGCATTCTGTTAAGTGTAAGCATAACACCGACATTGGTATGGTTAGTGCTTTACAAACACTCACATGCAAATAAGCTTATGGGTATATTCGTGCATAGTTTACAAGTGGTGGGGTTGAAGCAGAGCAAAAAAAAGGAGATGAGTGTTAGAAGAGGCAAGGGAAAGTGTTATCAAGAAGTGTAAACGGGACTATTTAGGCGAGAACCATGAACAGGAGAAAACAGTTGTAAAGCGTTTTTAAGCAATTTTTGACCTGCAGTAGGCTTGGTACAGGTCTTAGAGTGGCTGGAAAATGTTTCCAGAGTCATGGTGCAGTGGCATGGATGGTGCGATTTGCAGCCAGATTCATCATTGTCCCGTTTTGAGAGTCCTTAATAGCGAATATTAAGGAATCGCTATTAAGGACTTGCAAAACGGGATTCATGTAGGAATAGCAAAAAAAATTGCAATTCCTACATCTTCCTTATTTGCGATTAACAAATTGCTAATCGCAAATAAGGATGCAATTTCAAGGGAGCCAGGGGTGTCCAAAGGACACCCTGTAGCACCCCTGAAAAGCAACTGTACACAGGTGTTGCGTACACACATGTCCAAAGGACATGTGTGTGTGTAACATACAACTTAGAATTTTTCGCTATTTACCACGAAGTCAGACTTCGCAGTAAATAGCAGCCAAAAATTGCGAATTCGCAATTTAAAAATGGTTAATGAATTGCATTTAAGGAATCTCAAATAGAGATTCCTTAAATGCAATTCCTCGCAATTTAGCGATTTTGCTATTAGCGATTTTTGCATTTGGGATGATGAATCCCAAATGCAAAAATTGCGCTCGCAAAGGGCCAGATTCTCAGAATCTGGCCCTTTGCGAGCGCAATTTGCAATGATGAATCTGGCTGTTGGTTCTTTCCAGCTTCACATGTTGTGGGGATTGTGAAATTTGTGTCAAGGGAACAGTAAAGTCACAGTGGAAGTATGGTACAGTTTTATGGGAGACATCCCAGCACTTTCAGATTTGAGGACAAAGGCCCACATGCATCAATATCGGCTTTTGCGAGTTCTAAATTGCGAAAAATAACGATTCGCAATTTAGAAATCGCAAAAGCCTATGCATGAATATTTTTGCTTTTTTTTTGCAATTCGGTAAAAATCGCTATTTTTACCGATTTGCAAAAAAAATGCAAATTTTCAATTGCGAATTCACAATTCCCATTCATTCCTATGGGCCAAAATGCCCATAGGAATGAATGGGAATTGCGAATTCACAATGTGCAATTGCAATTCATCAATGCATTTCAAGGGTGGAGAGGGAGGTCAAAATGACCCCCCCTGCACCCATGAAATGTACTTTTCAGCATAAGTTACATACACACATGTCCTAAGGACATGTGTGTCTGTAGCTTAACAGTTTAAAAAATGCATTTTTGTGCATTTTTAAACAATTTCGCAAATTACCACGAAGTTGAACTTCGTGGTAATTTGCACTTCCAATTTTAAAAATCGCACATTTTTCTGTAATGATGCATAGCATTTAAGAAATCGCACAATTGCGATTTCTTATATGCTAACGCAATTTTAGAAATCGTAAAAAAGATGCGACTTCTAAAATGGCATGATGCATCCCAAACAGCACTTTTGCATTCGCAAACGGCCGATTTTAAGGAATCGCACCGTTTGCAACTACAAAAATGCTAGATGCATGTGGGCCTTTGAAATTAGAAAGGCATGTTAGAAATGGCAAGTCATCATCATCATCATCATCATCAAATGACACTGGAGGCTGGCTGGATGCCACGCAAGATGGCTGTTGCTCTTTAGAACTCCGAGCGGCTCCAGTGTCGGCTTGGGGAAAGGGCAGATTATGCCTTTCCCTACTTGAGAACTTTCTTACGGGTGCCATTGGAGCTCGGGTGCCACGTGGAGAGCTATTTGTTTTTATTTGAACAGCTTTACCCACATTGATACAGACGCCTTTGTTGATGTGCGTCCCGGAGGCCGCATTTGTTCTTGCATGAGGTAATCTTGAAACTCTACACAAATGGATTTCTGAATGTATTTTCAATATGGGGACTTAAAATTCATGTTTTATTTACAACCTCTTAAGTTCCCCATGTGCCTGAAGTTTATGTGAAAAGAACAAATGATGGACGAAATGCTGAACAAATCAAACATACACCCACAGTAACCAACCTGGGTAAAAGCCATCATTTTTGTGCTCGCTATGGCATTCCAGTTTACACCCAGCCATATCCAAACCAGTCTGGATCCTGCACCCTATGGGTGGGAAAAGTCCAGCCCGAACTGCCAGGCCTGGTCCTCCCTGGACTAGAAAGAAGCATCTTGGAACTGGTTTCGGGGTATCAACCCTCCTCAGCCAGGCTAGCTTGAATCTGGTGGCATAGTGAGCACAGGACCCACGTCTGGGCATACCCGGCACACTCAGGATGACTAATGAAAAGCAAACAGTTGATGGACAGAATGCTGAAGAAATCAAACATTCTCCCCTAGTCACAGATCTGGGTTAAATCAATCATTTCCTCGCTTGCCATTCCATTCAGTTTGCACCCAGCCTGATCTTTATGTTAGACATTTTTCCAATTACACAAGGCAGTTACTAATCTTGCTGTCTAAATATGTGACTGTCCCACTACATTTCACTACACTTTTATTTGTTGCATACAGTTGCTTATTCTGCTTATACCCCTCTCTGCTCATAGACTTCTGAGTTGATTCTTCATCTAAATTGTGTCACACCTTAGGACTGTATTGTTGTTATTCCCTTCCTTCCACCATCTTTATTTTGCACCTTTGTATGGAGAGATCTCAAAAATCGCAAGGTGGCCTGAAATTGCTTTTTCCTTTCAAATCTGTGAATAATATCCATCTTCACGAGCAGCGTTGGCTTCCGCTACTACTACTCATCCTCAGAACTCATGGACGGCACCTTGGAACATGGGAGGAAGTGTTTGCCTTTTGCTCAGGCCGATAGAGCCATCTCAAAGAAATCCACTAATTATGTCAAATGGCCTAAGGAAGATCAGGATTCTCCCTCTAAATCACCTCCTCCTTTGACACTATGGCAGAAATTAAATTCCTCTAACCATTAATTTTTGACTCTAGTGGCTCCATACAATGAATTGAAGACCAAATGTCTTATCACAACCAGAGGATTATCCTACTTGAACAAGCGGTGAGCAATATAGAGTATTCCACTCCTGCTATGTCTCAAATGGTTAAGGACAGTATTCTGTTAAAAAAATGACTGAGAATTTGGAAAATATGAACATAAGGAACAACCTCAGACTCTTTGGCATCCCAGAAGTTTCAGAGGGTTCTAATACAATGGCTTTCTTACAAACAGCAATCTCTACAATTTTGCATTTACTAACTACTCCTTTTCTCACTATTCAGTGGGCTCACCATCCAGGTCCCAGAGCTTCTGCATCCTCAAATACACGTCCATGAAGATGAAATATACTTTTTATAATAATTCACCAAATGTATGCAAGTCCTTTCAGCAGCTGAAGAAGTTGGACATCTTAGTGGTCTGGCCATAAGGCCTTCTTCACACAGGATGTTTGCCCTGCAGTTCCTGTATATGCGTCCTGAATCGAGGTTTATGAACATCAGATATGGGCTGCTTCATCCATGCCTGTAGGAAGCTGGCTCTGTATATACTATACCAACGTGAGGTATAATGTGCACAGAGTTCAGTGGAACCCCAAAGGTAAAAATAGATGGCACCTTACTCTATATTTGTGGTAGTGAGGGTGAGCAGTAAGGCTTTATCAGAGGGTAGTGTTAAGCATTTTTTGTACACACTCAATCAGCAAATAATATCACACACTCAAAGACTGAACTTCATACCAATTTGTTTTTGTATGAAAATATTCTTTTAGTTATTTCTATTTCCTAGAACCAAAAAAGCCTGGCACGGGTAAGTGATGAATACTTTGCAGTTATAATACAGTTTTGAATTGCAGTTATTTATATACTTTGGTTTGGTTACAGTTTGAATTACTGGTAATGCAATACTGTGGAATAATGTACATATACTTTGTATTGACTTTTTAATAGTAGGTCATGTGAATTACTTTTCAGATTACTTTTCTTCCAGGTAATTAAAAGCGTTTTGGTTATTCGGTTACAGTTTTAGAGACTTTCATAGATTATCCAACTCCACACTTAGAAACTTCTCACAGAAAAGCAGACACTGTTATACTATGGAGGAAAATAGTGTTATTGGTTCAAAGATAAGTCTTCGGTTGTGGAAGTTGGTATTCTGGGGTTAGACTCAGGGTCCCCAAGGGTCAAGGATGCACTCTTGATGCACCCTCAGCGGCACTAGGGCAGCTGGGTGCAGAGTGCTGAGGCACAATGTTATCCAATGGGGGATAACATTGAGCCTCCGGTTGGTGGCTGCTTACGAGCAGGCCACAAGGTGTGGGAGCAAAGCTCCTGGACTTAAGCTCAGGGCAAATGGGGGTTCAAAATAGCACCGAAGGTTCACCCTCAGCGGCACTTGGGTGGCCGGGTACAGGGAGCTGGTTTGTCTCAGGGTGCCCTGTTACATTCAATGGAGAGTCGCCGGTTAGCAAACACACTGCAGGCTTGGGGATGAAGGTCTTCTGGATGCGACCGACACTTGGAGAGGTAAGTTGGGATGCTGGGGGTTGGCTAGACACCATCGAGTGGGCAACCCAAGGCCGTAGGTTGTCGGGTGCATGGGTGTGTTTTAGTGTCAGATCTTCTTACCAGCTCCTGGTCGTGGTTGGGGGGACCTTCTGGATTAGGCTGCAGGCGTTGGCTGGAGGCTTGAGGCAGGTCAAGGATCACCGGATCTTGGGTCATGATTGCCGGATAGACCTCCTCATGGTGTTGGGCCACTCGAACTCGGGCCGGGGGTGTTGGGTGCAGAGTGGTGCAGACTCACAGATTTCGCCGGAGCTGAAGTCTGTTGTTGAACAAATCTGGTGTTCACGGGAGACAAAGTATTTTCTTTGGAAGGCAGGGAAGGTCCTCTGTGTTCTTGAGGTTGCTGGCTGCAGGACACACCAGAATTTTGCTTCTGAAGGTTCAAGGCTGGGGCCAAGTCAGTGGGCGCCCTCCTCTTGTTAGCTTCAGCACAGCTGTTTGGTCCTTCTTCTTCTGCTTGTTTCTTGTCTGAGGAGGCAAGGTTCAGGGGTGCCCGTAAATACTAAAGTTAGGGGTGTTACAGGTAAGCAAAAAGGTTGGGAACAATGGGTCCCTCCCTGAGGGTTGGTATATCCCCTACTATGCCATCCAACAGTGGGAAGGGGGCATATGCCTCACTCTGGTTAGGTGGGTCCCCCAATCTGCAAGATGGTGGGGACTGAGAGTTGTGCTTCATCTCCCCTCCCCCACCTGAGGGGTGGGGTTGGCAAGGTGGGCACACCTCTCTTCCCCACTTGTTTTTCACTCTGGTTCTCCTGATGAAAGTGGGGGGTCAGAACTGGTGGGGGCTGGTACCTGAAAGCAGCAACAGGCCTTGGGAAGTTCACAAAGGCGGCAAGCATTTGAAGACCTCCCTTCCTGGACCCTGCCCATCCTGGGGTAGGAGGCTTGACACCTCGTCCCAGTATGTGCATTGTTTCAGGTCCTGGAGAGCAGCAGGCTCTCGACCCAGGGGTCCAGAAACATGTCTGATGGTGGTAGCTGAAAGCAGCCACTCAGCCTGGACACTACTATTGGTAAGTCGATTTTCAGGGGCGCATCTCTAAGATGCCCTCTGTGTGTATTTCCCATTAAACCCCACACTGGCATCAGTGTGGGTTTAATGTGCTGAGAAGTTTGATACCAAACTTCTCAGTTATCAGTGCAGCCATTATGGTACTGTGGCGTTCATGATGACAGACTCCCAGCACCATATACTCTTAATGGCAGCACTGCACTTACAATGTCTAAGAATTGACTTAGGACACTGTAGGGGTACAGGGCTCATGCACCTGTACCCTCCCCACCTAGAGGAGTGACTGATCTATGCCAGGGCAGTGGGTTGTAGGCATGGCACACAGGGATGTGTGGGGAAACATCCTTTACAACGCAACTTTTACCACGCAGTGCCTTTACATCGCAACTTTTACAACGCAAACCATTACAACGCATTGCGCTGGGGGACGCTCTAGGATAGGGAATAGATTTAATTTGCTATCCAACACCTTCCCTACTATCCACGGGGACTGGAGTTGGAATAGTAAATTAAACTATTCACTATCCAGCACCCCAAAGCGCTATGCGCTGTAATGGTATGTGTTGTAAAAACTGCGATGTAAAAGTATGCGTGGTAAAAGCATGCGTTGTAATGTCATACATCCGGATGTGTGCCATGTTGACTATTCACTTTGTTCTGCAACAAAACACTCAGCCTGCAAATGCAGTGTGTGAGTGTAAAGGTACATGGCCTCTAAGGGTGGCACAATAAGTGCTGTAGCCCATAGAGGCCTTCCCTGGCCACAGGACCATGGGTACCTTTGGTACCATTTACCAGGGACTGACCTGTGGCCAGAGAGTGCAAAATGGATTTGGTCTTCAATGCAGTTTTAAGGAAAGAACATAGGCCCTGGATACCTGCTTGGCAGGTGCCCAGGATACACTAAGTCAAAGTACATCAGTAATTCAGCAAAAAGAGGGGGCAACCATGCAGAAAGAGAGCATTTTCTCACAATGCCTCAATAAATTCACCATCAAGGACAGATCCTATTCCTCTGAAGATCTGGCTGACTTACACATTTTCATTAAAGAACAGAAAGCTGAAGCTATGGATTTAAGACCACCTGTTACTACATAATCTCTTACACTGTGTACAACTTCTATTTAATATTTGTCTTTTTTTTTTTAGGAGCCTGGCTTATAGAAATTTTTTGTACATTTGTTCAACAGGTTTTCTTATTCCCTCTGTCCCATTTGCTTATAGATCTGGACCTTATGTGGACTCCTCATCCTGTTCCCTCCCTCCATATCATGATATTCACCATGCCTACCAACTCTTTCTTTGCACTCAGTGGTACGTCTAGTATCCTTGTTTATTCCATGAGATTTATATGTGTTTTGTCATTTTGTTTTCTTACATTACAGGATATTTCCACCTCATGTTCTACTACTAGCTTTGCTCTTATGTTTGTCTGTCTTGTTCTCCTCTTCGGAGTTGCTAAATGTCCACCTGTTTCAGGTGCTCGATAGGCTCTCTCAACCCATGCAGTGTTCCTCTCCTCTTCTTGGTCTGTCAACATTTGTCGACCGTGACCCCTGGAATGCCTCACTTGTTCATCTCAATTTTATGGAGGGTATTCTCCTCCTTTCTATTTTGCCTTGTTTTCTGCACCGTTTTTTCTTTTTTTTTCCCTTTTACTACATTCTTAAATGCATTTATCTGGAGTCTTATGATGTTATTTTTATGCAACTTATTACACAACTAAAAACAGTAACTTGGAATGTTAAGGAGTTTTAAAAACCCAATAAAACATCAGTGAGTACTGTCTCATTTAGCCTGCATGAAATGTCACATAGCCTTATTACTTGAGACACATCCTATTGAAGTTATTAAACTAAAGAAACAATGGGTCGGTAAAATGTGCTTCTCTCCCTCAACCTCCCATAAAAATGGTGTGATTATTCTATGTCATAAGTCTCTCAAAATTAGTTTCTTAACATAACGACGAAGGTCATTGGTTACTAGTTACACTCAACATAGACACCACTGTACTCAATATATTGAATATTATGGTACACTCATCCTGTCCCAGTTCTTTGCCAGAATTTCTGAACATGCCACAGATAATGGGTGGTGACTGTAACCACATTATAGATCCATTTATGGATAAGAAATCCACATCAATGTTTGTTCCGCATGCTTCCCATTAAGCCTTTTAAAATATAATTTCTCAACACTCACTTTCTGACTATTGGAGACTCTTCAACCTTGATCTACACGAATATTCTTTTTATTCACCAACTCATCACTCTCAACCTCGTATTGATTATATAAAAGTTTATTACAACATTTGGATAACTTGGAGGTCAGTCTGATATTAATTTCGGATCATGCCTCAGTAGTAACAGATCTGGCTATCCTTGCTGGTCACCCTAATAAAAACAGTTGGATATTTAATATCACTTTGCTTTCAGGCACTTCTTTATTCAATTCATACACGCCATTGGTCAAAGAATATTTCTTGATCAACGAAAATTGACAAACTCTATTTAATTGTGCTTAGAATGCCTTCAAGGTGGCTTGAAGAGGTTTTATCATGTGATTTGTTTCCACCAAAAAGAATAATGTGGAAAATAAGTTTGCCTCCAATTTGACACACATAAAGCAAATGGAATATGAATATTACACTTCTAATAATAATAAATTGAACTTAGATGCTTTAGTAGCAGCCACAATTGAATTTACTATGTATACAAGTGAGCAAACTTGTGGTACACTTCTTAAACTTAATGCCAGCTGCTATGGTGAAAACAACAGAGCTGGGTTTCTTTAGGCTCATCACCGAAAAGGTGGAAAAAAAAGTCTTCTTTTAAATCCATTGTTAATAATTCAGTCGATAATCTGTCCATGACGTCAATTATGCACTGTGTTTTGCTTCATACTATAAAAACGTATATACTCTTGAAACCACACCATGGAAGAAACTCTCAATAATTACCTTTCCAAACTTCAACCCAAACCCTCACCTCTGCGGAATCTCTCTATTGTGGAACAACCGTTACATATGGAGGACCTTTATTCAGCAGTGCAGCATCTTCCAAAGGGCAAAGCACCAGGCCCAGATGGTTTCACTGTTGAATATTACCTTCACTTCTTAAAACTTCCCTTTCTCAATCTTTTCAACCTACTTAATTATTTCATTCATTTGAAATCCTCTTTTTGCTTCTTTTCAGAAGCCACATTGTGTCTAAGTCACAAGAAAGATAGAGACCTGACAGAATGCAAGAATTACAGACCTATTTCCTTAATTAATACTGATTGTAAGATATTTGCTAAGGCTTTAAGATTACTTACCCTAATGTCCAATTTAATTGATCTTTAGCAATATGGTTTTATTGCCCACAGAAATGCTGCTGACAACTCTAATATCTGTTAGAATATCAATAACAAAGCCCATAAAATAAAAGACTCTTTGGCAGCATTATCCTTGGATGCAGAGAAAGCATTTGATGGGCTCAATTGGCTATAATGGCATACCGTCCCCTTATTTCTCTCTTAACAGAGGAACTAGACCGTGTATTGGCCTTTAGCTCCACTACTCTTCCTTTTTATTCATAGAACCATTCCTCCATAAATTAAGGACTTCACAATTTGTTTCTGGGTTCAACATCAAGGATATTCACATAAAATTCACGGCTCATGCAGATGATATTCTTCATTTTATGTCACATCCAGAATTGTATCTCTCTGCTTTTTTCATAAACTCAATCTTTATTCCGTTGTCTATGGCTACAAGTTAAATGTAGACACATCAGTTGTAATGCCACTCAATAAACACTGTATCAAACAACCCTTTATTGAGGCAGGCTTATGCTGGAATTCCACCAAAATCAAATGTTTGGGAGTATGGTATTGTACAACTGGCAAGGAAACCCTGAAGTCAAATTATTATTATTATTATTATTAAAGAATTTTGTACCGCACACGGTTACCCAGAGGCATCCCAGCGCTTATAGAGACCTAGAGCACACTGCCTATACAGAGCGGAAAGAGCTGAAGTTATTCTGGAAATAGATAAGTTTTCAGATGTTTCCGGAACCTGAGAAAATTAGGTTCAGAGCGTAGTGAGAGTGGGAGGGAGTTCCAGGCGTGAGCTGTATGGATAGAAAAACTCCTGCCACCTGAACGGGCTCTCCTGATTCTCTTTATCTGAAGGAGGTGTTTGTTGTCAGAGCGTAGAGCTCTTGTGGGCTTATAGGGCCAAATCACGTCCTTCAGAATAGCTGGTCCTTTCCCC
Organism: Lissotriton helveticus; assembly: GCF_964261635.1. NCBI lineage: Eukaryota > Metazoa > Chordata > Amphibia > Caudata > Salamandridae > Lissotriton > Lissotriton helveticus. The sequence goes on along the minus strand of NC_136063.1, from coordinate 1,426,049,091 downwards.
TGTATGCTCTTGTGAGCAATGCAAAGGGCCTTGAAGTCCTTAAAGCTAAACTTCATCGCTTTTTTCAGAAATTGTCTCCACTATATCTTTTATGATGGGGTCGTTTAGATACCAAGCTGAATACAAATAATAGTGGTGGGTCAAGAGGAGTGAAGCGAATTTCTATGTAATCGACTATGTGTAGAGAAGAATATTTAGTGGCAGTAGTCCACTAGTCAGGATACCTCATTCATGATTGATGAAAATACCCATCAGTAGCTGTTCCTTGGCGCCCTTTTCATCATGTGGGTTCCTTCAAACCATGAAGGATGGTTGTTTTACTCCAGTGTGATAAATTTTTACTGGACAAGGACCAATGATAGTCTAGCTGGGTCTCAGGGAGCTACTGTAAAGCAGTGCGTGGGGGTATGGTTAAGTGCAAACAGTGCAGGATTGTGATTTATGTGAGTATAAAATTAGATAAGCATGAGGAAAAATTATTTATTACAGACCTCAATGCTTCTAAAGATTAAAAGAGTAGTGCGAAATTGGTAGTTTCAACTAATAGCTACCAACAGGTTTCGGTCGACATGTTTCAGCAGATTTAAGGATCACAAAGGTATCCACTGCATTCCTCAGGACCTATGTCGCTACTGCTTGTGATGCGTGAGAATTAAAAAAGGAAATTTTTCACCTGGGTTCTATTGAAGAATCATTCTCCCAGCTGGAAATTCAGATTCAGACAAACATACATAGTCGAAAACAAAGAAAGACATACAATTAGTATATGTTCGATATCCAGAAACCACATTAATTGGTATATCATATCTGTGTAGAGAATGTATTATTCAATTCTCTCTCTAGTACTGTTATTACTAGTTTTTACAAAAATACCTCTTCATGATATTTGGGCTCTCACTTACCATTTAATGCAGGAGAGTACCGCCTCACCTCACCTGGCTCACAGCGCAGGTAATTGAAGCACCGCTCTATAGTAAAAGGAAGACATACAAAGACATGTCAGCTACAGCTGACTTCACACTTAATCACTACCTTCTCTGGTATGTTTTAAAAATTTTCGGACCATTGAATAGTTTAGCTCTGTTACAAAAACAAAGCAGCATTTCTCGGCATGACCAGAGAAATCTTTTGGTTATAGAAGAAACAGCTTTCTCTCCTCCGTTTGATATGGAGCTTGTATTTATAAGAAAAGTTTCAAACAAGCCGTAGTCACTAGTGAACAAGACGTAGAAAACATTCTCGTAGAAAACATTCTCGTGCTGTCTAGCATCTCCGCATGTCGGAGACAATCGTTTCGAGATATCGATTGTCCACTATTTTGGTGTATAATAACATGCGTCCCGGATTGTTTATCACTCATAATTTCTCAACCCATCAGGGCGGACCACCAATAAAACACTAGAAAATGATGCATTCAATATTATAGGCTTGATCGCTTTCATGCACCCACGCGATCACCCATTGCATCACAATAAGCGACTAACAGCGCGTCCTATAACAGGTAACAGCGTTTGTTTTTCACCGCTGTGATGCAATGTTGGATCGTGTGGGTGCTTGAAATCGGTTTAACCTAATAGATTGAATGCTAAAAATTTTTTAGTGCTTTATAGGTAGGAGAACACATCTCTGTGCCTGGTTTTCAGTCAGCGGTGAAAAACAAACGCTGTTACCTGTTATAGGACGCGCTGTTAGTCGCTTATTGTGATGCAATGGGTGATCGCGTGGGTGCATGAAAGCGATCAAGCCTATAATATTGAATGCATCATTTTCTAGTGTTTTATTGGTGGTCCGCCCTGATGGGTTGAGAAATTATGAGTGATAAACAATCCGGGACGCATGTTATTATACACCAAAATAGTGGACAATCGATATCTCGAAACGATTGTCTCCGACATGCGGAGATGCTAGACAGCAAGAGAATGTTTTCTACGAGAATGTTTTCTACGTCTTGTTCACTAGTGACTACGGCTTGTTTGAAACTTTTCTTATAAATACAAGCTCCATATCAAACGGAGGAGAGAAAGCTGTTTCTTCTATAACCAAAAGATTTCTCTGGTCATGCCGAGAAATGCTGCTTTGTTTTTGTAACAGAGCTAAACTATTCAATGGTCCGAAAATTTTTAAAACATACCAGAGAAGGTAGTGATTAAGTGTGAAGTCAGCTGTAGCTGACATGTCTTTGTATGTCTTCCTTTTACTATAGAGCGGTGCTTCAATTACCTGCGCTGTGAGCCAGGTGAGGTGAGGCGGTACTCTCCTGCATTAAATGGTAAGTGAGAGCCCAAATATCATGAAGAGGTATTTTTGTAAAAACTAGTAATAACAGTACTAGAGAGAGAATTGAATAATACATTCTCTACACAGATATGATATACCAATTAATGTGTTTTCTGGATATCGAACATATACTAATTGTATGTCTTTCTTTGTTTTCGACTATGTATGTTTGTCTGAATCTGAATTTCCAGCTGGGAGAATGATTCTTCAATAGAACCCAGGTGAAAAATTTCCTTTTTTAATTCTCACGCATCACAAGCAGTAGCGACATAGGTCCTGAGGAATGCAGTGGATACCTTTGTGATCCTTAAATCTGCTGAAACATGTCGACCGAAACCTGTTGGTAGCTATTAGTTGAAACTACCAATTTCGCACTACTCTTTTAATCTTTAGAAGCATTGAGGTCTGTAATAAATAATTTTTCCTCATGCTTATCTAATTTTATACTCACATAAATCACAATCCTGCACTGTTTGCACTTAACCATACCCCCACACACTGCTTTACAGTAGCTCCCTGAGACCCAGCTAGACTATCATTGGTCCTTGTCTAGTAAAAATTAATCACACTGGAGTAAAACAACCATCCTTCATGGTTTGAAGGAACCCACATGATGAAAAGGGCGCCAAGGAACAGCTACTGATGGGTATTTTCATCAATCATGAATGAGGTATCCTGACTAGTGGACTACTGCCACTAAATATTCTTCTCTACACATAGTCGATTACATAGAAATTCGCTTCACTCCTCTTGACCCACCACTATTATTTGTATTCAGCTTGGTTACCCCCGGGGAGTATAGTGGTGAGCGGTTGTTAAAAATATTCCCTGAGACCCAAAAAACCCCCCTTCTTTTATTAAGTCGTTTAGATACCATCATAATATTGCTCCACCCATTATTAATTTTGTCCTCATGATGTTACTGATTAAGATTTCTAAAGGATTCTTTTTAGCTTTATTTACAAGCTTTTTCTGAATTCTTATGGAATTGTAAACCACCTTGAACTCTTTGCAAAAACTAAAAATTCTTAAGATTTCAGGCAGTGGTAATTTCCCTGACTCTATTATTTATCATAGGGCTTTTGGCTTAGGGCAAATATATTGTTATCTGTCCCAAACTCTTGACGCTTCTGATAAATTATGGTTCTCTCTGGAAAATGCCATGTTATCACCTTTTTCTTGCAAACATATTCTTTTCATGTCTTGCCCTCCTAAGATTTTGTTGCCTACAACGGTCTCACACTCTTGCACCTCATTGAAACCATTTCTCATTTTTCCTCTGACTTCCACTGACTTCCCTAATTGGCATAATACTTGGCTTAAGAAAAATGTAAAGACTTTAAGATGGAAAGCGTAGATAAACAAGAGTTTATTCCTCATCTCACAATTGTTCTATTGAAGGAAGTGGCCCGATTAGGGTCACCTGGGTCACTCACGACCACCTCTCAGCATTCCATACCATATGAAGAGTCGATAAGACAGTAGAGAATACAAACCAATATGTGTTTTTTTGGATACACTCAGAGTGGAGCCCAATCTGCCCAGTCGCTTAGGAGTGCTGCAGAGGGACTGACATCAGCAAGCATAGAGATACATTATGTACATTTCAGAATCAATGAAGGCACACCCACAATGGAATTTTCCAAGCAGATGCAGCTAAACAGTGACATACCGAGGATAAGTTTATATTCTGTGGCCGGGCACACACTATCTCCTATTCAAGGTCGCTCTGCCCATGCCTGCCACTAGACAAGTGGGAGAAGGCCTCTATCTAGTAGGAAAGATATGTGCTAACAAGGACAGTGTATTGATTAGTGAAGCAAAACCCAACCTCTAGGAACTGAAACTCGGCAGAAGACTTTTCTCATAAATGATGAAGAATTAGTTTTGATTATGTCTCAAAATGGCGTCCACATAGAAAATGGCCCGCGAATGCTAACATACACAGAGCAATGTTCCACCAGGAATTTTTCTATTCTAACACCATTCTTGCTCCCTTAACCCTTTTCCCGAGTTATCTATATTATACAATCTCCTGCAGACCATGCAAATCCAGGAAATTGAGTCCTCTGTCTTTAGCATGGAACCAAGATGGGTCTAAACTGAGGTAGCATGTTGAGAAAAATAATAATGGATTGGGATGCTACCCCCAGCCAGTGGTGAAATAAAGTACAGGCATTACTCTCATCACCTTTTGCATGTTTGATGTTCCAAAGATGATAGTTGATTTGTTTGTCTTGCTTCAAGGTGCTTTGTCCATGCAAAATGAATGCTTGCACACACTCTCATGAAAAGGAGTGATTGGGGTACTTTTGAGGTGCCCTAAGGTCCTTTTGTGTGTGCCCCTGGCTGTTTCTGTTCTATAGGCATTTATTCCCACACTCCTTGAGCTTCCAATGTCACGAAATGGGCACTTCCAGTGGTTTTGTGCATGTGCTATTAATCAGGTGGGGTATTTACTACATGTGCTAGATAGCAACCATTCAGTATTTAGCACCAGCACTGAATAACAATTTTGTAGTACATGGCAAAACCCCATAATCATTGTTATTTTACATGTTATTTACCAAACTCTGTGGAATCTGTATTTACCCTAGGTACACTTATGGTGCTATTTACCTCCAAACTTGTAATTGAGGTGTAAGTAGATAACAACCAGCAATGCTGCTAATGTGTTCTAGTAGGTGATTAATGTTTCAAACCATGACACCTTTTTATGTCTGGAGGAATCTGCCAAACCCAATGGTACTCTAACAGTCTTTAGGTCAACATCAGGGGCTATTTCTCAAACTCCTACAGAACCCATCGCAAGCTTTTTCATAACAATCCGTTTTTTTTCAAATCTAGTGTGATTAAACAAAAGTAGCCTTTGCATCAGCTGTCTCATGGTGCACAACAAAAGCCTGAGATAGCAACTACTACCTTACCATGCATTTTTCATCAAGCTACTTATGATTACAGCAATTCCCTCCACACTGTTTAAGGGTTGTTTCAATAGTCAGGAAGAATAATGTTTTGTGTTCATAATATGTACAATTTGTAAATATTCAAAAAAGACAGGCTTGTTGCGATTGCGACATCTAATCTGTACTTCTTGCCAAGTGATCACTCTTTCCTGAATAATGGAATGCCCCAATACTTCCAGACCGTAATCCTTCCAAGTCTTTAGATGACTGGAATGAATATGAAGGTCAAAACCTTTACACTCGCTTAACTTTAGTACGTGAAACCCAGAAAAGCCACTTTATTTAAAAAACACCTGTAATCTACTAGAGAATCCCAGGAGAGTTTTATATCTAGTTTTTTGGGGGAGTTTTGAAGTTTTAAGAAATGATGCGGACTGCGAGCAAGCTTCTTGTATCATCCTATCCCCCAGAAAATTATCACATTGCCCTGTACTGGACAATAAACATGCTGTTAAATCCAGAATCGCTGACTCAAAATATGCTCGAATATGCAGTAATGCCAACCCGCCTAAATTTGTGTCCAGTTGTAACACTGGGAGTCTGACTCTGGAAGCCTTCTTATTCCATACAAACGACCTGATCATGGATTCAAGCCCTTTAAAGTAGCCAATATTAATCTTAATAGGTATGTTAGTAAACCAAAAAATTAAAAGAGGAAGTACAGACAATTTAATAACTGCAACATGACCTATCAAGGTTAGCGGAAGGCGTGACCAATTTTCCAATAATTTCAGACTTTTTCTAATTGTTGCCTCGTAGTTCAATTTAAATAGCTGCCCATATTGACCTGTAACAAAGATCCCCAGAGACCATATAGGATCTGATCTAAGAGCCTGCTGTTTTAAATTTGCAGGGAGGAACTCTATAGCGGTGTTTAACTTTAAAATCTCAGTTTTGTTTTGGTTGATTTTATAGCCCCCAATAAGTTCAAATTGGCTAAATTCGGCTAGGGTCCAGTCTAAATTCTGCCTCTCGGGCTGAGATATAAAACAGCGTCATCAGCAAACAGCTTTAATTTAGCCATACCCTGAATCGGGGCTTGGATATCCATATTAGCTCGGATTTTCATAGCCAAGGGTTCTACAAAGAATGTAAATAATAGGAACAAAAGCGGACACCCGTGTCTGGTCCCTCGATTGATATCTACTGACCCTAATTGGGTTGCAATAGATACCAACTGAGCCTGAGCCCCCTGAGAGATGTTCCAAAAGCATAGCAATAACATTGAGACGGAACACCAAACCTATCTAGACCGTTGAATAGTGTGTCCCAATTAACCAAATCAAACACTTGTTCAGCATCAACCATCATAATGCAAGCCGGCGTATTGTTGATACTAAAATAATTGAGCGCTTGGATCAAAACCCCGGTATTGGATGACATAGCCCTCCCAGCAACAAACCCGACTGGTCATGATGAATCACTTCCTGGGCTAGTGGGGTGAATCGCTGTGCCCAGATCTTCATCAAAATCTTGTAATCAGCTTTAACAGACTGATTGGTCTATATGAATTAACATTGTTGGGGTTCTTGGCTTTTTTCACAGAACTAACCACATTCACCCTCAAACTCAGGGGGGCACTATCTCCAAACTTTACATAGTTAAACAGTTTCATCAAAAAGGGGATCAGCTCGTTAGCGAATACTTTATAAAATTCAATAGGTAGTCCGTCTTCACCACACGCTTTCGCTCCAGCAATAGACTTTAAGAATGCCAAAATCTCTGCTGGTAGTTTATCCCGTTGCACCTGATCAACTAAGCTTTTGGATAGCCTCGGAAGTTCTACCCCTGGAAAATATTCATGTAACGCTTTCTGGCTGACCATGTATATAGTGGTATAGAGTTGTTGATAGTGTTCAATGAAAACCTAAGCAAGCACTTCCCTATCAGACACTAAACTGGTCTTAGGATCTATTACCTCCATAATAAAAGCCGTTTCTTGTCACGTCTTGGTAGACCACACTAGAAGTTTTCCGACCATCTGGCTTTCCTCATAAACCCATTGTTGATAGGCCCACGAACTGTTCATTTCCTCCACAATAAAATAGTCCCTCAGCACCCTCTTCGCTTTTTCCCACTGACCCCTTAAGGGGGAATTTCGCAAACATGAGGCATTTTCAAGGGCTAGCTGTAATTCCGCAATTTTCATACTTCGACTTTTCGCCTGCCCTGCTGAAATGGCAATCATTTGTCCACGAACTGCCACCTTGAATCCACCCCATACTGAGAAAAGTTCAGCCGACCCATGGTTCCTTTTAAAGAAATCAAGTATCCACTCTCTAAATCATTCTACTCATTGAAGATCTTGGAGAAGGAGGTGGTCCATCTGCCACCTGGACCTCCTCCTCCTCACATCCTCGATTTCTAGTTCCACTCTAACATAGGAGTGGTCCGAGAATGCATTCCCCCTGATTTCTGCTTCTACAAGATCCAGGGAATGAGATGTTAAAAAATAATCTATTCGTGAAGCTGGCCTTCCCCAACTTTTGCTGGACATAAACCTTGCAAATCACTTTAAATCACCCCTTTAGAATTGGACTGAAATTGTCATTTTCAATTTTCCACATAATTGCTCTCCTGGGAGTAAAAAAAAATAAGTCTGGTCATCACTCACTATTCACTCTCCTTTCATTACCTAAAGCAGGATAAGCAAGGAATGTGATCAGGGAGGCATGGTCACTTTCAGGGTACATTAACTCAAAAATGGGAGAAAAGGGGAGAATATTTAGAGAGCCTAGCCCAGTACTTCCTGCGACGAAGGAATGACTAATGATAAAGCATGCTATAAAATGTGGCTGAGGGCTTGCAGCCTTATATGGAAAATCTTCCAGCTTTACGATGATGCTCTTTAAGGACTAGTATGTCACACATGACTTCATCTAACCATAAACATAGGTAACCTGGACTCACTCTTTTTAATCCATCTGATGCATACAGAGCCTAAATAATTTTACTACTTTTGGCTATTCATAAAATATGCGTGTATATTCAATTTTTTCAAATAGACAAAAGCAGTAAATTTTACTTCGAAGAGGCCCGATTCCGATGCATTTAGGAATGGCTCCGAACCTCATTCGGAGTAATCCTAACCGCATCAGACCTGTCCGACAGAGCCATTCCCATGGGCTTGGTCGGAAAGGAATCCGAATGGCTTCCGATGGACTCAGAGAGTCTGTTCGCCATCTGGAAACCCTTCATTAACCCCGCAGCCGGCTCTTTCCAGCCGAGGTAGTACAATGGCAGTTTCTCACTGCCTTTCTGTGCCGGCCTTTCTGACACAGAAAGGCAGTGGGAAACTCTCTTTGAGGGCCCCCAGCAGAACCCCCATGGGTGCGAGCCCGCTATATGGCGGCCTAGGGGGCCCGATGGTGCCCCCTGTTAATCCCTGCACGCGGCGGCAGGCACCTTGAGGTGCCTGTCACGGGGTGCAGGGATGAACTGCACCTCTGCAATTAATGATGCGAGCATGCATTCCGTTCAGAAAGCATGCTTCCATTGTTAAGTATAGGATTGCGACCGAACAGGGTTTGATCGCATCCTACTTGCAGGTCTGCAACCTATGACAAGAGGTCGTTTGGTTCCAGTTCCTGACCCGTGTCAGATGGACACCAGTCCGTCCAACATCAGAATCAGCCCCAAATTGTAAATTACTGAAAATGTGTAAGTTACCTTTGTGAATCAGCCCACAGTCTAGAAGACTTGCTTTTTTGTCTACCCCAAAGGTCATAGTGGCAGGGGTAGTCGAACAAGTTCATCCTTAGGGAAATCACATTCCACATGTCATCATCAAAGAAAATAAAAATGTTCCCAGTCTCTAAATTGCTTCCTTGCAGGATATTTCACCTTTTGGTACTCCCCCAAATGACTTTGCCAAGGGAAATGTTAAAATCATCACATATTCTGTGATGGGTTGAGCTGCTGTAGCCATATATAATTAGTAAAAGAAAGCTCTTCAAGAGCTGCTAGGAGAGAATTACCTTTATTATTCAGACACATTGGGACATAAACATTCAATATATATAAATGACTCCTTCTTGCAGGCTAGCCCCAATTAATATAGATTGCTTTATGTTAAGAGGCATACTTGGCACAGCTAGAGATCAAATGCCCACCTGTGACTTACTAGAAACCCAGTTTGCTTACACATCAAAAGGGTGGTCAAATCTTTGTTTGACTGCCAGGTAACAGTGTGATGTACACCCACCACACTAATCTCTGTTCTGGCCCTTGTATCCTAGATGCAACAGATATCATTCTGTATTGTCAATGATTGTCATTCATGCTCTGCAGTTTTTGAAACAATCCTGAGACAACCGCCTAGGCAGACACAAAAAATGTAATTGGAGCTTAGTTTACCACCTCCTACTGACCTAATGTTTCCACATAGGAGTTTATTTGACTGCATGTTGACATGAATGCCAAACAATCTTGACTGTCTTTGTTGAAACTAATGTCCTAGTTGAATCAATGTTGCCCAGGAATATTCAATTAGAAGTAAGTTACAATTATTTCCCTGCCCTGACTAGACCAGTCACAAATCTCCCTCACACCCTCAATTCTTTTTACCACTAGTATTTTTGCAACTGATCTTACTCTTTGCAATAGTCTATAAAAGCACTTAGCTTTGGAGAGAGTCACGTTTGTGCACTAAGTGACCAATGAGTCCACCCTTTTTTTTTCTAAACACCGGAAAGAAGAGGATTACATCTATTTCCATCAGCCATAAATGGGAAATATTGTACATAACTTATCTGAAGGCACTGTGTAGCAAACTCAACTTTTGTGTCAGACAGCCCATCAGTGCTTAGTGCCCAAAGTGCTGCTTAGAGCCTGCGACTAGTGCAATTAAATGTCGTTGCACTGAATACCATGGCTGAGTAGTCTTAAATCCACTTTCATGCCTCTTTACTTCACTCCGAGACTCACCCTGCCCTTTTATCTTACTCTTGCAGGTTCCTGCTTTCTATCTTTGTGAGTATTTTTCTGCCATTTTCTTCCTCTCTCTTTCTGCTTTGTCCGTTTTTCTGTCTCTCACTCAGTTAATGTCTGATGCAGAAAAATAGGTGCTGGTTAACAAAAATGAGTGCCGGTGGCCTCACAGGCAACCACTTGCTCAGATTACGCTCTGTTGCCCATGATTCCCACTGTCACGACTTAAAGGGTTTATAAACATCTGATTTTTTGTGTTTTTTTGTAGACTTGGGAGTACATGAAGATGAGATTAGTTCAGTGGGTGCTAAAAAGACACATCTAGGCAGTCCGATATAATCTAATAAAAATGTTTCATGTAGGGGTTCTTGTGAGGTCAAGTCAGGAAACCATACAATTGTTTCCTAGAAATCTTAATATTACTCATATTGGCATATTAAAAGATGGTGAAAAAGGGGTGTGGCCAGCGACCCAACATGGCGGACGCGGATTCTTAAAGCTCGGCTACGAATCCCTCAATTCTCCTGACAGTGGTCCTGAATCTGACCCATCCACACTAATGGAAAGCAGGAATTTGCTGGTGCTGGTCTGTGGTCGCTGCTGGGGCTCTCGCTCGGCGTGAGTACCGCTGCAACCCACGTTACTACTGGATTGCAATCCACGGCCTATTCAGCTGGGCGATGATTGTGGATATGCAATTGCAACTGCTGAGCCCTAGTGCGTGCAGAGGCGAAGATGAGCACTCAACCGAGGTGTGACTGCACCCGCCAGAATCGTCAGCAATATGCGACGTGGCCGCCAAGTCGCAGTTGACAGAGTGCTGCCTAGGAGCATCAGTTTGGCACTTGCCGTAATCCACACCACGGAGCCCCAAGGGAGGCCCAGTTTACCAGACCCTGGTTGGGTAGCCCACGGGGCAAAGCGCGCAGCCTACCATACTGGGTAGTGTCTACAGGAAGACGGCGCCCAGCCAGGTGGCGAGCTGAGGCGACTCTACGTCCAGTGGTGCCCCTGGATCCTTGTGAGCAGAACGCCCGCTGGTGACTGTTGCGGACACACAGGAGTCGGCAGCCTGGAATTCCTTGTGGCCTACTCCTGGCAGGCATAGCTACTTGACCTGTGCCTGCATGAAGTGGACATAGATACCGGCGCCATGAGGTGTGGCGTCATGGCATGGGGCCGCCCAGGGGCTGATTGACACACGGACAGGCCTCTAACGGCCTCGCGTTGAAGCAGAGACCAGCAGACAAAAGCCTGAGACAATGCAATATTGCAAGAACTGGCAGCCATACCGGAGAAACACTATACAGAAGTATGTGCCTTTCTGCCACCTGGGACTGTGTAGGGGCAGTACCCCGTGATTCCTCTGTCTTGCACTGCTGCCCACATACAAATGGAACAGGGAGGCCTCGCCCATGTGCGGACTGCCCGCCGTGCCCCCCAGGCCTACAGACATGTAACTGCCCCTGCTGGCGCTCTGGTGGAGCCTCCTGCTGAAATTGAACACAGGACTACCCTTTAACCACACCTACTTGGCGGCGTACAGCAAGGAGTGAGCTGCACCTTGCAGCCTGGCTGGCTGGCCCGAGAACCTAGAGACTCTGGCCCATGTGTGCATAACGGGGCAGAGCTGAAACGGCTGCGACCCACGTGCAACTGCAAGTGGATGTTGGGAATCCCTGTCAGGCCACAGCAATAGACACATGAGTACCTCAGTCGTCGCTGAGGGCTTGGAGTTGTACACATTACAGACACCACCTGAGGACCATATCCCCCTGGACAGCGTGGGTAACGCTTCTTGCACAGACTGGCAGCCCGTGCGGAGAACGTCCACAGACCCAACAAACGTGGACCCCAGTGACTGCGCCATTGCGGCCCTTTGACTTTCTACAATAGCCGCTGAACGGGGCGGTCCGCGTCACCCACCATGTAGAAGTGGAGGAAGTCAGGTGCCATAGCGCAGACTGGAGACAGAATTTGCACAGTCACCCATTGTGGGAGAGTACATCTGAAACGTGATACATGCCAGCAGGCAATCCAGAATGCAGTAGACCATAATTTGCGACCAGATGAGGCAGTGAGGCAAAAATACGATGAACAGGGTACTGGTCTAGCAAGCAGTCATCTGCCAGGCAGAGGGCAGTGGCAAGGGACATTGTGCTCGGACACTGATTGTACCTGCCCACCAAAACTGTCCTCCCAGCGGAGTCTCCACCACAAAGCGACTGGCCCCAATACCTTGTGCCCATGGTGGGTGACAGCCTTCTTCATCCTCTTCGGAGAGTCTGCATCATTTGTAACTGCCAGATGTGATCTGGGGGTGACGCCCTGCCCGCATTAAGCCCCAAGCGAGACGTTGTCAAAGGCTCGTGGTGCCGGCGGAACCCAACGATATCCCTACTGATACGCAACAAGACAGCAGAGACGCTCTAGAACTCAAATCAAAAGTGGTGTCACATGACTGCTTCCTATTAGAGTTAAATGCTGTTGTCCCAGAAGCTCGCCATGGGGCGTCTCCGAGCAAATGCGCAGCAAAATGACACGATGGCCAACACCCAGGACTCAGACACATGGGTGATGACACCAAGGCCGACATTTCGAGTGCAAGGTTTGCAGCTAAACTGGACTTGGTACTGGCTGCAGTGGAAAGAATCAGGACTACGCTGGACCACACTAAAACATCCCTCAAATCTCGGATCAACAATGTCACCTCAGGCTTTACTCTGTTGCACGCTGACCATCACAAACTGGCTGAGAAACTCCAATTGAACGTTCACTTTCTGTCAGAGCTGAAACCTGCCACTCAAAGCTATGCCACAGCCTTGCAAGACATCCTAGACCACATGCAGGAGCTGGAGAACAGAGTGGAAGATGCTGAAAGATGCTCTCGCTGCAACAATATCCGAGTCGTGAGCCTTTTAGAGGGAGAGGAGAGCCGAACCCCGGAACTCTATGTGGAACGCTGGCCATTTCTCTTCAAACTCTTTAACTACATCGACCGAAATGCAGTCTTGCACGAAACTCGCAAGATCTCAGACCTCCGGGTTGACGGGAATCCAGTCATGCTATTCCCGGACTACATGGTGCAGGTACAGAGGTGGAGAAGCACCTTCATGGTGGTGTAGCTTCAATTACAAGATCTGGGGGCAGATGTATCAAGATTCCGTTTTGCGAATCTCAAATTGCGAAAATTTGCGATTTGCAGTTTCAGATTCTCAAAACGGGATGTATGTAATAAATCGCAAAATTTTTGCGATTTCCTAAATATCGCAAAAAACGCAGAATCCTGTTTTGCGATTCCTTAATAGCGAAATTCGCAAATTAAGAAATCGCAAATCCGGGAATCTGCAATACAGGTGCAGCTTGATGACATCACAACCAGGAAGTGGGAGCCACACCCAGTGGCAGTTAGGAGTGTGTTTGGAGGCTGCACAGCATTGCAAGCTCTACAATGGAGTCACAGAGGCCACAGGAGGGCAGGGAGCCTGAAAAAAGAAAAAGGAAACACAAGTTTTCTGAAAAAGAACAGGAGGTTCTAATTGAAGAAATGGTCTGCAGCCATGAACTCCTGTTTGGGAAAAAAGCCTTGAAGGTACTGGAGTCAAGGAAAAGAAAGATATGTCTGGAAATCCAGGAAAAGGTAAATTCAGTGGGAGTCACAAACCGTACCATTGATGAGCTGCGAAAAAGATGGTACACCATGCGCCAAAGGTCGAAGGAGAGGGTGGCAGCCAAGTTGAAGGAGGCACACAAGACCGGTGGAGGAACTTCAACTGCTGAAGAACCAACACCCCATAAGGAGCTCGTGGAGGCCAATCTCCTGCCTGAGAGTGGGTGTGGAGTGGCTGAGATTGACAGCTCCGACCCTGCATCCAGTAGTCAAGGTAAGATGCATGACAAATAATCTTTAAACAGCTACACATAGCAAGAACACTGTGTAGAATGAGGGACATGAAGTAAACACATTTGACTCTGGTCCACTCCTTACAACACATGTAGAAATGCATCATGGGAGTTGTAGTTGGATGAAGGATAGTTTGTGTATGAGACTAATAAAACACATGCTGAGATTGTGGGTCGCAGTGAAGGCAAAATGAGAGTGTCAGGATTGATACAACTTCAAATTTGAAAACTTTATTTAGTCCAAAATGCATGACAAAACACAAACTCATATGTCCCCCTCTTCATCCACAGCAAAATCCAGGGCACCAGGGGACATTGCTGAGGGAGAGGACTCCCAAAGTAATGTGGACTACTCCAATGAAGGGGAAAGCAGTGAAGAATCAAACCACACACCCATAATGCGCAGAAAGCTTACATATGTGCCCCCACTTACTCCTTTGGAGGATGACATAGACGACACTGGGGATGCAAGAGACAATAGTCAGGAAAATCAGGAAGTTTGTGAGAGTTGTGGACAACAGCAACCACAGAAAAGGTCTCACACAAATGGAGCACGTATGTCCTTGTCCAGGAGCAGTAGTGGCAATGTAGTGGAGAGCACTGTTTTCGCAGGACTGGAGCAGAACATGCTTCAAGTGCAGCACCTGCAACATAAGGCACAGCGTTCAATAAACAGGCAGTTGACCACATTAAATAAAAATCAGCGTCACATGGGTGAGGGCATGATGGCCATGGCAGGTGCCATTGAAAAACTATGTGCTACATTAGAGCGCACTGAAAGTGTCAGGAACAGGGCTGCACAACGTGCCCATGCCCGTATGCACAGTTGTACTAAGGCTGTGAACCGCCTCTGCACAACAACCAGCAACCTAACATGTCGCAGCATCACTATGCAGATGCAGATGACTCACTGCAGCCAAGACATTGCCAGAGGGCTAGAGCAAGTTACTAATACTGTGGAACTGTTGCAAACCGCTAACTCTGGTGGCAGCAGCCTAATGGTCTCTGTGGAGAGTGAAGAGACCTCCAGTAGGAGCAGCAATATTCCTACATTGCCACTTACACAACGTCGCAGTGCCATACATGGTTCTGCAGCTAGCCAAGCAACGGAGGGCACACAGGCAGAACTCCGCCCTGCACCCAGCTGTCACCGTAGGAGGTGAAGTGGATAATGACACTAATGTTTAAACTGGTGAAGCAACCAACCTAAAGTGTTTTCATTACATTACTTATCAGTGCCACCACTGTGTTGTAACATGTCATGGGTTCTGAAAACATAAGTGTGAATAAACACATGACCTGTTACACAGATATTTTTTGTACAATACATTAATTTCTTACCTAAAAGTAACTCTGTGTGATCTCCGACTGTCTCTGGCGTCCAGCTGCTGCCCCTAAGCCTGCTGCTGCCCTGCCAGGGGGAGGTGTCCAGTCATCATCCGATGTGTCTGAGTCGCTCACTTCAATTTCGTTCCCTTTCCTCGTTACCATGTTGTGGAGCATTGCGCAGCTTGTCACTATTTTACAACATGTCTCAGGGCTGTACTGCAGTGCCCCTCCACTTTTATGTAGGCATCTGAAACGGCTCTTCAAGATGCCAAATTTGCCTTCTGTGATGCTGCGTGTTGACCTGTGTGCCCTGTTATACCTCCTCTCACTTGCATTTGAGGGATTCAGATATGGTCTTAGGATGAAGTGTTGCACTGCTTAGGCACTATCACCTGCATGGATAAAAAGGAGAGGTAAGTCAATGTTCCCCCCAAAATGAGTAATGCATGAATGGATGGATTGTGCTATTTATTTACCTAGCAGGTATCCCTCTCCAAATTCTCCAGCACTCAGACGTCCATGTATCCCACTATGTCGGAAGATGAAAGAGTCATGTGTGCTGCCAGGGTATTTTGTCACAATGTCATTGATGATGTATTGGCATTGCACACAATCTGGATATTGAGGGAATGGTAGCATTTCCGGTTCCTGAACACATATTCTGTTGCTGCTGGTGGTGTGATGGCGATATGGGTCCCATCAATGCAGCCAATGACATGGGGGAAACGTGCAATTTGATAGAAGTCAAGTTCTTGTAATGCCTGTTGGGTGCTTGGGAAGTATATGTGATGTACTAGCCTGTTCAGCATTGCATCCAAAAAGGCATGAAAAAAGCGAGAAAGAGCACTTTGTGACACACCACCAACCTCTGCTTTGACTCCTTGAAAACTCCCTGAGGCTAGAAGGTGCAGTGAGCACAATACCTGCACATGGGTGGGAATTGATTGTGTCCTGCCTGTTGGGTGTTCCAAAAAGGGTTTCAGCTCATCAATGAGGTCCAAGATGGTGTGTGGGTGCAGCCTGTACTTATATCATGAATGTCCTCTTCAGTCTGCTGGAACAGCGTGATGCGCAGTCTGAATGTACGCTCCTGTCTCAGTCTCCTCTGTGCAAGGGCACGGATACGCAGCCTCCTGGCTATCACATATAGTGCTGCCATTGTGGGAGTTTCAGTTGCATTATGGCCTACTTTTTATACCTTCCACCTGGTTAACACCTGCATGCACTTGGTGGTAATAGCGATTTCTAAAATAGCGATTTTCACAAATTCGCAATTTGTCGAATTTTTGTTACATATCATTGCAATTTCTTAATTTGCTATATCCAGTTTGCGAATTGCGCAAACAGAGAACATTGCAAATTAAGAAATCGCGATATAATTTGCAGATTTCATGTTCTTGCAACGTAAGAAATCGCAATTTTTGCGATTTCTTATTTTGCGATGAGATTTGTGTTATACATACCCTTTTCTACTTTTTTTGTCGCAAACGCTGCTTTTTTGCAAATCTTAGCGTTTGTGACTAAAAAAACAGTTGATACATCTGCCCCCTGGACCTCCCATATTCCCTGCTATTTCCTGCTAGACTCAGGGTGGTGGCTAATGGAGTGGCCCGTTTCTCTGACACGCCTGCAGAGGCCTGGGACTGGCTGGAGGACTCAGGTCGGTGGTTGGGGCTGCGCCCCTCAGATGCAGACACCCCCAGGCTCAACAACAAGAAGACCTGTCATCGACGACACCGGAAGAAAATTGGAAGGGTGCCCACGACGACTGTGGCACCGAACCCAGAACAGAGCCAACTGAAGCGATGAAAATGCCTTGGATGTAGCAGCGATGCTGGGGACACTGACATATCGAGAGAACCGAGGCGTAAGCTCTTCTGGATCTGCCACTGCTAGCGGCTAATATACTCCTAGGCCTGAGGAGCTGGACGGCGGGCCATTGCCGGACATCACACCGCAAACTGCGGATGGCATCATATGAACGAACTGTTACCACTGTTACTATCATGCATGCAAGTAGTGACTCTCTTAAGAAAATTGACTGTATTGCTGATCGCTTCTTGCAATTATAAATTACTGCTACTGTCTTAATCCGCCACATACACATACACAAAAGTCCAGCCATAATCGACGCAGCACACGGATAATGCACACGCACATCAGCGCACAGGTTGGGGACGTGGGTGACAACTCCGCGACATGGAGGGAAAGGTGACAGTAAGACACCTACTGCCCATCCCCATACCAGTCTCCTTACTGTATGAATGAATGAATTACATAAAATGTATAGAGCGTGATGGCTACCCGGAGGCCTCCCAGCGCTGCAGACAGATACAGGAGACAGAATGTAAGAGATAAATACAGAACTAAAACAGCCAGGTTTTATAGAGTTTTCAGAATGAGAGCAAATTAGGCCCTTTCCGCTGTTGAAGTGGAAGGGCATTCCAACTGATGGCACCATTATATGAGAAGGAGCGCCCACCACATGTTGCTCTTCTTATTCTAGGTTGGAGTGCAAGAAAAGAGGCAGTTGACTGAAGGTCTCTCTTCGGTTGATAAGGGGTGAAGAAAGATTGGAGAACGGGCGGGCAGTTCTTCCAAAAGGCTTTATGAGCCAAGCACATAGCCTTAAACTGAATCCTTTCCCTGATTGGCAGCCAGTGCAAGCTCCTTAGAGCTTGTTAAATGGACTGCCGATGAGGAATGTGAAGAAGTCTGCGGGCGGCACAGTTCTGAATAATTTGGAGCTTATTGATAGTATACTGCGGGGCTCCCAGGTATAAGGCATCTCCATAATCCAAATTGGAGAGGATCATGGCTTGAACCATGATTTTCCTAGCGTGGAAATGGAGAAAGGGAAAGGACCTTTCGAAGCATCCTCAGTAGGCCAAAGCACGTGGCTGAAAGCTTCACTGCCTGATGAACGTACGTAAGGGAACAATCAAGCCAGACACCAAGGCTCTTAATCTGGTCTTTTGGGGCCGGGCCATGCCTAAGCAATTGGCCAAAGAGATGCCGGATTGAAGAAAGGGGAGTTGCCCAGGAACATAAGCTCTGTCTTGTCCCCTTTGAGTTTAAGGCAAGAATGTTCCATCCATTTGGCAACCTCCTCTAGGCAGCAACCTCGGATGCTAGATGACCTCTCGGGTGATTAAGAGCCACCACAAGGTGCGTGTCATCTGCATAGGTGATGATTTTTATGCCAAATGGATGGACAATCTCTGCCAAGGCTCTCATATATACATTAAAGATCGTGGGGCTCAGGGCAGAGCTGGTTGGAAACAACATTTCCCTCAAAAACCTTAAAGGAGCGCTCACTAAGAAAAGACTGCAGCCATGCTACTGCCGATCCAGATACTTCCAAATTCTTCAGTCTAAGGATCAGAATGTCATGGTTAACAGTGTCAAATGCTGCACTGAGATCAAGAAGGATAATTGCCGCAGTGCCCCCTTGATCTAAAATCCTTCTTGCTTTCTCTGTCACTGCAAGGAGAGCAGTCTCAGTACCAAGCTGGGGACAAAACCCAGTCTGGGAGGAGTGAAGTAGATTATTAGATTCCAAAAAGGCTACAAGTGTAGCATTTATGTGTCTCTCTAGAATCTTACTCACCCAGGGCAGAAGGGAGATGGGACGGTAGTTAGCCAGATTGGCCTGCCCAAAATTAGGTTTTTTAAGAAGGGCCATAACCATCCAGGCCAATGGCACTTCACCTGTAGAGATAGAGGAGTTCACCAGGTCAAGATTCGCAGGACAGGTAGTATCTGCGACCAAAGTAGGGGCCTGGGGGGGCAGGGTCTATGGGGGAGCCTGATTTTATATTCGCCATAATTAAGTCTAGCGAGGCAAGATCCAGGAAGGGAAATTGTTCTAGTAGGATCAGGTTTTCCACAATCGGTTCAGGGGGAAAAGTCAAAAGGTTAGTGGACTGAGAAGACGGAAAAGCCAGATAAATATTCAGAATTTTCTTTTGAAAGAATTCTGCCAAAATATTACAATGTGTAAGAGCATCATCTAGCATAGGAGGCTTCCGAGGTAATTTGATTAGGGTCTTAGCAATTTTAAAAATTTATTTGGGAGAGTTCGCAGCTGACTTATTTTTCTGTTCAGAAAAAGCAGTTTGGGTAACTTTAATTTCAAATTTGTAGGATCTAATAAATTCCCTATCTTCCATTTTGCTAAGATTTTAATCATCCGATCTCCATCTCCTTTCAAGCCTTCTGCAGCGTTGTTTAAGTTCCCTCAATTTAGGAGTGAACCACGGTGCATTTTTCAGCCTGTTAGTTATGTGGGAGGTTTTCTTAGGAAGTACTATATCCAAGAGTTACATTTCTCAGTAGCGTTGGCCAGATTAAAATTTAGATCACGGTAGGTCTAGTGGTTTCCAGAACCGAGTTCCACTGATCAACAGGAAGCCTTGACCAGTTCCGCTCTCTGACTGAAATTATATTGGGGGGACATATTGGTCCGGGAATTTCCCATGTCAAAGGGATCAGGAAGTGATCAGTCCAGGGAAGAGGGACAGGGAGTCCTACCGTTAGTTCGCTACAATTGCTAAAGACTGGATCCAATAGATTACCTTTGCTGTGAGTGGGTTTCAACACTTTCTCCTTAAGCTGGAGTGCTGAAAGATTCTCTATCAGTTCTTTAGCCAGATTGTCAAAGAAATCGTCTAAGTGTACATTAAGGTCATCAAGCACAGTAAAGTTGGATGGTCCCAGGGCTAAATCGGCAACTCACTGGCGTAACGAAAATTGAGGGGCCTCCCTGCAAGGTATGTAGAGGGCCCCCCTCCGGGCTCAATTAGGAGCTCTCCGGACGGAGTGCAGTGTCGAGGGGGCCCCATGGTGCTTCGGGCCCCCCTGCACCACGTGGGCTGCGGGGGCCTGTGTTACGCCCCTGCGGCAACTACAATGGGGAGTGCTTCAAGGAATTGTCTAGGGCTGCCTGGGGTGCAGTAAACTAGGAGGCCGGAGAAGGTGCTGGTTGGAGAGACCTCTAAGAAGAAACCCACGCTTTCACAATCTAGTAAGGGGTCAGCTATACTGGCAACAGTTAAAAATATTTTTAAAAATATTGTCTATGACCCCATCTCTACCGGTCTTAGGATCAGTCCAACTTATGGAATAGTCTGGAGGAAGTGTTTGCACAAGGACGGGCTTAGACTCATTGTGTAGCCACGTCTCTGTCAAAAAGAGGGCGTCTGGTTTTAAATCTTCCAATAACAATGCAAGTTCCGTGGAGTGTTTAGTAAAGGATCTACAATTAAGGGAGAACATCTTTAGAGTGGGTGGAATATCAGTGCATTCGGAAGCTTTGGTAGGGTAAGAGAGACACAGTAAGAGCAATGCACATTTCCATTCATCGCATTCATGGAGTGCCAGAAGGCTTCAATGATGTCTGTACGAAGCACATGGAGGTGTTGGGGACTATATGATATAGCTCTGACTAAAGGACAAGCAGGGTCCACTGCACGCATCCGCTGCGTGTCGGGTAAGGCATCTGGTTTTATTGAGGGGGAGTCACCTTTCTCCCTCCACACAAGCGGGACGACACCTGTGGTGGACCGGGGAGGGGCAACCAAGAAAAGAGCAGCAATGAAGCACAGCGCAATTCAGTGCAACAAAGTGCCGGTCAAGTGCAAACAGGTAAAACCAAAGTTAAAAGTTTTAAAATGCAGCGCTAAATCAAGTAAAAAATTAGGCTGTGTTTGCTTATGAAGAGGAACAAACAAAGCTTCTGCCTTGCCTGTACGCGTCAGCGTAATAGTTACTGCCACTGTTAGGCAAAGTATTAGTTTGGACGAGCAGCACCATGGAATTCGCCCTAAGCGTTAACATGGTTCAAGTTCATGTTCTAGGTTTTAGTTTCTCAGGATCATCCCGAAACCCCCGCACACATTGCATCACTGTAGCTACATGGTCCACCCCATACCAATTAGTCCAATTCAGTAGCCAGACATCACACAGGTTCAAGTGACCACGTGGAATATACGCAACATGCACACGCCCACACACTGCTATTCCATATTCTTGTACTTACAGCGCCACAAGGTGGGAATAGCCTTACTTCAAGAAACACACATGTCCAGGATCGACTTGGAGAGCTTGCACAGGAGGTGGAGGGGCCAGGTATTCGGCACCACATATTCAGCACTTGCAAAGGGGCATATTGATATGGGTCAGAGCGGAGATCCCGTTTGTTTGCGAGGATGACACAAGTGACGCAGACGGCAGGTACACTTTTGCAAAACGGCACCTGAATGGCCAAGAGATATTAGTACGCTTCCTCTATGCCCAAAATTCAGATCAGGCCTCCCTCCTTGCAGGCATATCTGAGGTGGTATCCTGATGAATGTGGACCTAGACAGGTGATTCCCACCCCTTAACAGAACTCTCTCTGCATCCAACGCATAGGCTCTTTCTGGCTAGCTCGTGCATTGGGCCCTACATGATGTATGGCAAATCCTTAACCCACCACTGCACCACTGGCCGTGACGGGTAGGATACCACTTCTTAAAATGTTGATACTCCTGAGGCTCCTGTACTATTTTACGAATTTGCCACTATACGTGCCAACTTATTTTTCTCCACCTTAGAGAAGCAGATCAGAGATTTTATTTGCGGCAATGCCAGACATAGGATGGCGCAGAAAAAACGGCACCTGCCGACAGACCAAGGTGGGTTGGCGGCTCCCTGTTTTGAGCATTATTACCTAGCCTCTCAATTACAATGGATTGCACAGTGTTTGTCAGATAGGCATTGTGCAGACACTGCAACTACGCAGCCTGCCTACCTTCTGAAGCATATAATCAAGCTGTTCCACCCGGGTCGCAACCACGACCACCATAACCTCTACTACTTGCTGTGGCCTTTAAATGCGTCTGTAGGAGTCTATACATAACACGCAGCGTGATCCCCTATGCAGTGGCGATACCCTTGGAGGGAACTCCCAATGAGCAAGCGGTTCTAGCAACACTTGCACTCAGGGAGTGGCAAGAAAAAGGCATTCACACTCTCAGTGATCTATAACATGAGGGGGCACTTACGCCATACACAACGCTCATAGACGGAGAGGGACTACCGCCTGGGCAATTTATCATTCATCGTACACTGGTGGTCTCACTTACAGCAAAATGGGGGGACATCACTACAGAGCCACAGACGCATCTCACCATACAGTATTTACACTTCATGGGACAATGTTGACATCTGACACACTGGTTTGCAGCCTCACTCAGGACTCACGCAGCGATTAGCCTTGATACACTTCATCATAAGTGGGAACAAGATCTGGGTCACCAATTTGCCAATAAGGAATGTGCCTGAGTACTCGAGAGCCCGACATTCATCCCCAGGCACATGCGCTTTCAAAAGATAAAATTGTACATAATACATAGGGCATGCCTGCGAAAATGAAACCATATTTTAGTCATGGAG
Organism: Lissotriton helveticus; assembly: GCF_964261635.1. Classification (NCBI taxonomy): domain Eukaryota; kingdom Metazoa; phylum Chordata; class Amphibia; order Caudata; family Salamandridae; genus Lissotriton; species Lissotriton helveticus. The sequence continues at coordinate 1,426,026,250 of NC_136063.1, read as the reverse complement.
ATGCCATATGCCCGAAGTACAAGGTGACCGGGGCTGACTTGATCCATATGTTCTGGAGCGGCAACAGGGTGGGTACATACTGGGGTGAAGTGGCTGCATCACTACATGCTTGTAACGGTCAGGAGCTGCCGTTTGATTGGCCCACATATTCATTGTATACGTTTCGCAGTACACCCAACACCCAAGTCACGTCCAGATTTCTAAATCTGGGACTGATAGTGGCCAAGAGGCTGATTAGTAAAAGCTGGAAACCATCAGATCCCCCACATATACACGCTTGGGGTAATTCCGTGATTGCATAGGCCAAAGAAGAAAGTTTAGCCATCAAACGCAAAGAGACCCTGGGGCTGCGTAAGACCCCTATCGCCACATACTGGGATGCCATTGACACCGAATTACAATGTGATACAAGGCACACTGCCCGCGGACCCCTCCGATGCACAAGCCGTAGGTCACTAACATGTGTACCGACTAAAGCAGCGTATACACCACATCACTCTTTTACTGGCAGACGCATACCGGCTGAAAGGCAATACAAATGCACATCTTGGAAATGGGGAGGCGGTTAGTAGCTGTTAATTGTATGAATAACATGTAACACTGTACATGAAATTGTGAGGGGGTCGGGGCTGAACGTTTAGTTGAACATGAATGAATGAATGAAATCCATCTTTTATTGCGCTACTTAGCCCAAAGGGCGTCAAGGCGCCTAACCCAAAGAATATTCACATAGCAAGCTTATTGATAAACCTTAATGAAGCACCACGTTTTTAATGCTTTTCTGAAGAGAGACAACGAGGGTTGTAACTTTATGTCGGAGGGGAGAGTATTCCACAAACGGGGGGCCAAGGTGGCAAAGGCCCTGCCGCCCCATCTGACTTTCTTACTACGCGGGATGCACAGAAGATTCATGTTGGAGGAACGAAGGCTCCTGCTAGGGGAGTAGGAAATTAGCAGAGATCCTAAGGCATCTGAGGGTCCAGCCAGAAGCGCTCCAAAAATCAGACATAGGATTTTAAACACAATTCTTTGCTGGATCGGGAGCCAATGGAGCTTCTTCCTGGCTAGAGTGGCAGAGAAAGACTTGGGGGCGTCCAACACAAATCTCGCCGCAGCGTTCTGCACGCTCTGAAGGCGTTGAATATCGCCCTTATTGATGTCTGCATACAGGGCGTTGCAGTAATCTAGTCGGGAAGACACCAACGCGACTACAGTCTGTTTACGCGCCTGAGGGGAGAGATAGTGGACAATTCTCCTCAGAATCCTGATGACTCCCCAACAGGTAGCCAGAGTTCGATTTACCTGAAGGTTCATAGTCAGCGAGGTGTCAAAGATAACACCAAGATTCCTGGCAGAAGGCGATGGTGTAGGACAAGCTCCCAAAGAGGGAGGCCACTACTCATTGGACCAGACATCCTGGTCCTTACCAGTGATCAGCACCTCAGTTTTATCGCCATTCAGCTTCAGGGAATTTCAAATCATCCATTCTGCAACTACTTGCATGCAGTTCCTGAAGCTGGATGCAGTGGTGCTGACTGAGTGGGTCAGGGACACCATAATCTGTGTATCATCTGCGTATGATACAACCTCCATCCCCTGCGATTTAACCAACCTAGCAAGTGGGGCCACATAGATATTAACAGGGTCGGACTTAACGCAGACCCTTGAGGAACCTCACATTGCAACGGTTTAGCAGGGGAGAGGAACTCTCCAAGCTTCACCCTCTGCTCCCTGAGTTCTAAAAAGGAAGATAGCAAACTCAGCGCTGGACCCTGCAACCCTACCTCTCTCAGACGAGTTGTTAAAGTCGAGGGAGACAGGGTATCAAATGCTGCCGTCAGATCTAAAAGGACTAGCAAGGTGGACTGTCCTTGATCAACCTTAGTTAGGATATTATTCATCACCACAGTTAAAGCTGATTCCGTACTGCGTGATTTCCTGAACCCATGTTGGGACTGGTCCAGGTAACCAGAGGAATCAAGAAAAGTGGTGAGATGCGAATTAAGGTGAGATTCCAGCATCTTAGCAGGGGCAGGGAGCAGGGAGATAGGCCTAAAGTTTTTAAGATTTTCTGGGTCCAGGGTAGACTTTTTAAGAAGGGGCTTAACAATCGCCTTTTTCCATCTGCCGGAAAGGTACCCTGAAGGATAGCGCCATTCATCACCTCCAGTAATGGTGGTAACAAGGTATCCTTACAGTCCCTCAGAATCTTTAAAGGGCAGGGGTCCAGAGGAGAGCCGACTTCGTTTTGTTCAACAAAGAGTCACGGTCTACCAAGGTAAGGAGGGGAAAGACTGTAAGGGTCTTATCCGATTCTCTAGACCAGGGCTCTATACTATCTTGGATAAGACTAGAATTATCGTCAAGAGTCTTTCTCTGTTCTTCTAACATAATATAAATATCCACAATTTTAAAGTGGAAGAAGTCAGAGATCCTGTCGCAGAGATCTTGCGAACCTACGACTGGGTCAGGTTACTGTAAGGAGCACAGGGAATCAACAATCTTAAAGAGCTCCCTAGGTGAGGAAAGGGACATGGTGCGTTTTGAGAAAAACTCCTGTTTTTCCTTGATGATCGTGGCCTTATACTCTCCCAGTAACCGTTTATGGCAATCTCTATCAGTCGGCTCCCAGGATTTCCGCCATTTCCTCTCCTGCCTCCTACACTTCTGCCTCAGGAGTCTCAAGGACTCTGTGAACCATGGGGCAGAGGGTTTGGCCCTTGCTGAATAGCAAAGGGAAGCTGAGGCTAGAACATCAACAGCTCTTGCGAGGGAAGTGGCGAGCTCCTGTGCAGCAGCACCAGCATCTCTGTAAGCCAGATTGGTCACGGATCCTATTAGGGGGGCAAGTGCCTCATTAGTAATATTCCTAAGGCATCCCTTAGGGATTCTGTTGGCAAAAACCTGGGAAGTCAGGGGTCCTAGAGAGAGAGTCAGCTCTAAGGGTACGGCCAAGTGATCAGACCAAACCAATAGCACGGGGGGACCAGAGGAAATCCCGGGGTCGTTGGAAAACACCCCGTCCAGGATGTGCCCTGCCAAATGGGTAGGGCTGGTCACCAGCTGAAGAAGACCACATGCCGTAAGAGGGCCTGTCAAAGAGAGAGTGTCTTTAGAACTCAGGTCGTCAAGATGGAAATTTAGATCCCCTAGAATAGTAAAGTGAGGTTTACCAAAGAAAGGTTCCATAATTCTGAACAAATCATGACAAAAATTGGATCTAGGACCCGGGGGTCTATAAATAAGAAGACCCGTAAAGGATGTCGAAGGGGAGGAAGAGATGCAGAAGTACATGGCCTGAAAGGAATCAGAGGGCTCAGAGAGGATTTTTATACGACATACAAGAGAGGATTTATAGAGAATCGCCAGTCCCCCCCCCCTCTGCGTTTAACTCTGTCAAAGCTATGTAGCGCATAACCTTGCGGGACAGCATTCAGAAGATCAGGACCCGATGAATCCGAAGCCCAGGTTTCCGTTATAAAAACCCAGGCAGGATTCCAAGCCGAGACAAAATCATGGAAAGCGATATTATTTTTAATGAGCGAACGAACATTAATTAAAAAAAACCTTTCCGAGAGGAGGCGGACCCCGTCGATGGGGGGAACTTGTACACTTCCAGAAGCAGAGATAGGAAGGGGGTCGCTGTAACAGGTAGGGCAGAAGAAAGAGCTTACCAGGTTCTCAGGAGTAGATTGATGGTGACAGGGTAAGGGGGAGGGTTTCAAGGCAGTCAGATCAGCAAGGGAATAAGAGCAGACTACATGCCCGGCTACCGAAGAAACATCATCCACTCTGCAGGGGTCGTCCAACAGCGCGTCCTCAGCGCGGACGGGCGCAGACAGGCAGAACTCTGGCATAACTCCGGCAGAAATCCGGCGAATCCACTGCGCGAAACCGCTGCGTGTCAATGTGACCTGCTTAAATACACGCCTAGCGTCCTGGTGACCACTAGACCGTCACCGCGTGTGAAATGCGCCACCGGGCGTACCTTTACCCCCCCAATATGGCCACCGCAAAGCAACTTACTCGGAGTATCGGGAAAAGGGACCCGCCAAACAGCGGTGGTTGCACAATTATGCTGCGGGTGAGTGGGCAGTACAAATTACGATTTTTTTTTTAAAAGGGGGCGAAGGCAAAATAAAGAACAACAGAAATATCAAAACGGGGATATTAAAAGCCTACAGTAAGGCAAGCTATGGTAATTCACCAGCGCAGCGCGCTCAGCTATCGCAAACAGGGCTTCTCCCTCGATTTTCCCTGCTTAAATACACGCCTAGCGTCCTGGTGACCACTAGACCGTCACCGCGTGTGAAATGTGCCCCTGGGCGTACCTTTACCCCCCCAATATGGCCATTGCAAAGCAACTTACTCGCAGTATCGGGAAAAGGGACCCACCAAACAGTGGTGGTTGCACAATTATGCTGCGGGTGAGTGGGCAGTACAAATTACGATTTTTTTTAAAAGGGGGCGAAGGCAAAATAAAGAACAACAGAAATATCAAAACAGGGATATTAAAATCCTACAGTAAGGCAAGCTATGGGAATTCACCAGCGCAGTGCGCTCAGCTATCGCAAACAGGGCTTCTCTCTCGATTTTCCCTGCTTAAATACACGCCTAGCGTCCTGGTGACCACTAGACCGTCACCGCGTGTGAAATGCGCCACCGGGCGTACCTTTACCCCCCCAATATGGCCGCCGCAAAGCAACTTACTCAGAGTATCGGGAAAAGGGACCCGCCAAACAGCAGTGGTTGCACAATTATGCTGCGGGTGAGTGGGCAGTACAAATTATGATTTTTTTTAAAAGGGGACGAAGGCAAAATAAAGAACAACAGAAATATCAAAACGGGGATATTAAAAGCCTACAGTAAGGCAAACTATGGTAATTCACCAGCGCAGCGCGCTCAGCTGTCACAAACAGGGATGACATGATTTTTTTGCATTTTTCTTCTTCCCCCTCTTCCTTTTTGCAGTTAATATATGCAAAGTTCTACTTTTCCCCCTTTTTATTTACCTATGAATCTATTATTGATGCCTAACCGTATATGAACGCCATGCAAGACTACACGTGCAAGAACGTGCAGAGGTGGACATGTATCAATATTCATGTTTCAATGGACACTCAAGACTGTACAATATGGAATAATTGTCATGTCTTTTTGTCCCCTCTTCTCTCCCTCCCTTTTTCCTTCCCTTCTCTACCTGATGAAGACGAACTGTAACTGCACTTATGAGTCTTGCTATCCCCAGCTTTTTATAATGCCCTGTGAAATGTTCTAAGAATAAATAGGCGTCCATGTACTGTGCGATATGTAACAACTGAAATGCCCAACAGTGCATGCATTTGTATACTTATATGAAAAGTCTATAAAAACAGATTCACAAAAAAACAGTGGCTGCAAAAGAGTTAATAATCAAAAACATTTATATCAACCTAATATGGAGCATTCAAACGTTGCTCATCATTAGGGCATATCATGGTCCCGTTCCTTCGCTGTTATTTTCAGCTCATTTTGCTCAGGTGTAAACTTAAACTAAGGGAACCTTTATTTGATACACACTTATGCTTTTACTTCCTAGCATTTGCTGGCCTTGTCAAGCAAATATAGGGCACAGACAAGGTGCATTTGTAGGGGATGAGGTTATAGAATCTAAACAGCTGAGTCAGCTAAATGGCAATTAGCTATCACCGGTGGCCACAGGAGGATGCCAGTATTGGAAAGTGTATGATACAATGTGTGGGATTCCAGACCACGTCAGTTGCATTATTCTTCAGCAAGAAACCAAGAAGGGTCTAAACTGAGGTAGCATGGTGAGTGAAATAACAATGGGTTGGGATGCTACCCCCAGCAATTGCCAGTGATGAGATAAAGTGCAGACATTACTCCCATCACCTTTTGCATGTTTGATGTTCAGAGGATGGTAGTGGATTCTGTTTGTCTTGTTTCAAGGTGCTTTGTCCACACAAAATGAATGCCTGCACACTCTCTCATGGGAAGGAGTGGTTAGGGTACTTTTGAGGTGCCCTAAGGTCCTTGTGTGTATGCCTCTGGTTGCTTCTGTTCTGTAGGGATTGCTTCCCTCACTCCTTGAGCTTCCAATATCACAAAATGGGCACTTCCAGAGGTTTTGTGCATGGGCTATTTATCAGGTGGGGTATTTACTACATGTGCTAGATAGCACACATTCAGTATTTAGCGCATGCACTAAATAACAATTCTGCAGTACATTGGAAAAACCCCATAATCAGTGTTATTTAACATGTTATTTACCAAACCCTGTGGAGTCTGTATTTATCCAAGGTACACGTTTGGTGCTATTTACCACCAAACTTGTAATTGAGGTCGGAGTAGAGACCAGATCAGCAATCCTGCTAATGTGTTACAGCAGGTGATTAATGTTTCAAACCATGACACCTTTTCATGTCTGGAGGAATCGGTCAGACCTATTGGTATTCTAACTGTCTTTAGGTCAACATCAGGGTCTATTTTTTAAACTCTTATTGAATCCTAGTAGAGTCAGGCTTGGAACAAATATGGGAAATAGTTTTGTTGTACAATCAGTGTGGCTAATAGAAAAACACTGTAACATATGTTAGATATGCTAAGAAGAAAGGAGCAACAATTTAACATTTGAATACTTTAGAAGGGGTGCAGCAGTGCTTTAAGAGAAATGTGACTAACTTGTTGTTATTTCTAAATGAATACAAGATTTGATTTGATATAAACACAAGCACCAAGCAATGTGTGCTTATGTAGAAAGCTATATAGTTTGCTTTATGTAGAGAAAAGATGCATTAGCACATTATAATTTTAGTAATTATCATAAATATATTTATACTTGAATGTGCATTTTTTGGGTTGGTTTTCATTATTAGAAAAGTGAACCAGAGGCAAGAGAGGAGATGAAATGTTCTGTTACCATCATAATGGACATCATTATTTGCATCGAGTTCATTTTCAACTCATACTTTTTAACTACACACAATGGGAACACTGCCCCACTCCACCACAGGGGAGCATAAAGACATACAGGGATACATTTACACATTTCTTTGGATATGATACATCAGACCTAACATCAAATTATTTCAAAATAAAACCTATTGCATCAAAAGAATATATTTTTACACAAACTAAGCTAATATATGCAGATTTGCTAGCCACCCATAAGCTGTAAAAGGTTATGGTTATTAGAAGGATACCATTGACATGAAATCCATTTGGGGTAACAAACCTTGGCAAGTTCAGGGAATGGACACCTTATTCTGAGCCAGTTTAATTCCAACACAAATGATTTACCTGAATGACATAGTTAATTAGGCTACGTGTCTAGGACAGGCTAAAATTAAAAAGATGAATACACCATATAGTCCTTCCATTGCCTGCTTTGCAAATTGGCAATGTCTGAGAAATTAACCTGAAGAACAACTCAATAGTATGTTGCAGAATAGTACATTTAATTCCACACTTTCAGGTCCTCATGGGTGGTTATCGTGGGCAGTGTACACAAATGAATGTTATGCTCATGTTTTAAACTCCACACCGGGTTTAAGGCTGGCAGACCTGACCCCTGTTATTCCCAATCTCAACTGTCAGGCATACTCGCAACCTATTTGGTGAAGAAATTGTGTTAAAAATGGTTGGAAAATTCCACACTGTTTGAAGTAAAACAATATCTTTCTCTCCTGTTGGAAGTCATAGACCTATCTGACTATCTATTAGGCCCTAAGCCTCTGTGTTTCAAAAGATGTATTCATGCCACATATAATGAAATTTGGATATTGTCATAAATAAAAGCTGCTGCATGTTTAAGAGAAATTAATCAAGATAATTTGGATTAAGTGAGGTTGTTGATAATATTATTAATATGCATTTACAATTTGAATAACATTGTGTCATCAGTCATTTATATTATGCAAAGTGATATGCCTTCATTGTATCATGGGCAAAGTCAGCTTAGATCTATTATGCAGTTTAGCTGGATCCTTCAAATACTTAAGAATGGTTGAGTATCATGGCATTACCTTAATTCAGCTGAGCTGTTCTTGCCTTTCAATCAGACACGCAAACAACGACTCATGGCTAAAAAAGATGCCACATATAACATGTTAAATCTCGAGAAGCTAGAATAGCTCCCATTCATGATGGCAGAAACACTCTCCGCTGTTGACTTCGTACATGAGGTCATATCTTTGCCAATTTCGATAGTTACATTCACAGCTTGCATGAAACATTTCCCTGTGGTAGATATGGACCCCCTAGAAAACAGCTTCATTCATGAGTTATGGTCACTCCCACTTTCCTATGGTTGTGAATCAGCCAATATGGGAAGTTTTTCTACTGGAAAGGAATGTGACTCTTCTGTCAGACATTCACTCACTTGTAAACACTTGACAATTCACGGTGTATGTAATGCATCAGTAGCTAATTTGACCTGTTTTCTAAAAAGAATACCAGTCCCATCTATCCCCCCTTCATTGCAGTCCTTTCAAATGGAAGCTTTTTATTGTTAAGTGATCAGGATTATTGTGGAATTAAGGCCAGGATCCCATACATTTCACCGGTCTCCCAGATAGTAACACGCTGTAATAACATTCTCTTCCCTTCCACTGATGGGGGTATGGTTAGCTCTTGTGGCTTTCAATTCCAGCTTTGTTAGTCGCTAAGTTACTGTCCCGACCATGGAAAGGGTATAGTAAGTTCCCTTAAGGGATGCCTTATTTTAGCCTAACTAAACGTTGTAGAATGATTTGCTTTGCACAGCCACACATAACACGTTTTATTTTGAGCCCATGATATCATTTAAAAAATACATGCACATATTTTTATTATTCAGTTCTTCTTCTTGGGGTTCAGTCTGAACATTTTGCACAAGGTCGAAGAACATGGTGCCCTGTTTTTCTGTGATCAGTCTGCAACATATCCTAACATTAGACAATGCAGAGAGGCACAGCTTCTGCTTTCCAGCACTACATTTCTTATCATATAAACCAAGACTAGCCCTTTGTGAAACAAAGAGCAAGATTCTAGAAGAGGGGAAAGGTGCTATTATGGGTGCACCAGCTGTGCACAACCTGAGATGCAGACCACCCAACTACAAATGCCAGGAATGGGGTCCAGTTCCAATCCCAGAGATCATGATATGTCACTGTGCTCACATAGTGAGGGTAGGCTGAGGTAGACATATAATTCACCATGATATATATAAATATATAGTGCTTTTCATTGCATACAGTTTGCCCATAAGGCTCATTACTTTGCTCAGTTGTATATGTTTTCTAATCACAGCACAGTTGCTTCATAATAGAGCATGATAGTTTCAATGAATATTGTAAACTTTTCTTGTGCCTCTCTTTTGTTTATTGGGGACATGCATGAGTGACAAAATAAAAGGTGATTATCTATTTCAAAAGTTCTCTTGAGGACTAGAGTGTTGTTTTCTAGGTTGCCAATTTACCTGTTACTTTAGGACGGTCAAGAGGGGATATAAGGCAGTGTGAGCTAGTCGGATTTGGGCCCATAGGTACTGATGTGGTATAGTGACTCAGTCCCAACATTCTGTAGTCCTGTGATCCCAGGCACAGTTCTGTTTCCAAGAAAAATCAATGCATGAACACTAAATTATGTATATGTATCAGAGACCTTGAACCAGCAACTACAGGAACTTTGAGACGTGCTACCCCACATTCCCATTGGAACAAAGGACACAGAAGGATGGCAAGACATTCTTCAAAGCTGGTCGTTAGTTTTAAAATTAATGAAGGGATATTTTATAGTTTGATGTCTAAACCAACAGTGGCTCATCTGGCAGACAAAATATCCAGTTCAATATAGGAGGGTGGCAGATACACATGGTTAACACACAGAAAAAAAAGAGAAAAAAAGTAAACACATTGCGTACGGGTTGATTGTATCCAAATAAATAAAAATCCATATGTCAAATCTCTATCTCATATTTTCTGATGGCACACAAAACAGAGACTAAATTACAATCCTCTTTAAAAATTCATTATCATATGCATAACGTTCTGTACATCAAGTAATGAAATGCTACAAAATAGAATCCGAATGAAATGTTTATCTATAGAGCCACCTACAGAAAACCTTCAAGGCCTGGATTAGAGCCTGATATACAGCCGTGATTAGAGATTATGTTTGACATCAATTTGCAGGCCTCCTTGATAACTAATGTTCTAAATGCTGAATGCAACTTTGCCTTGTTAGCCTATAATAATTCCAATAACTTAGAAAGATGATAACAAGCAGGATCGTATAAGACCTTGGATGTTATTACCCAATTTTGTTAATTGACTATTTTTGTTACTGTAGTACACCGAATTTTGTTAACCAGAATCCAGGCATGAGCTCAATCAAACATAGCTTTTAAGTAATTGCAGGTCTCTTTCTTTTTGGTACCCTCAAGTACCCAAATCAATAATACTTCATAAACTTGATAGAATTAATAGACCTAAAAATCACTTAATTAGCATACAACTAAGTAGGCCATTTAAGGACCCCGTATTTACAATCTAAAATTATACACTAGGAATTACAGGTAAAAATGATCCTGCCTTTTTTGTAGATGAACTCAAGCTTAGTAAGAATCTTAGTTTTGGAAACAACAAAGATTTGTGTTACTGATCTGGCACATGAAATCTTGGATGATTAAACCCTGTCTAATTCAAGGGAGCCTCTGAAACATTTAGAGAACATCATAGACGATTTCCTTGCTATTGCTTAGCAGAGAAAAGTTGGAGAAAGACATAAACAATTACAATAAACTGGTTACATAGCCCTACTTGGCAGACGGTTATTACTAGGAAGATAATAAACGGGAATTACACTAATAGAGGACACAACAAGAACTAGAAAAAACAACTTATTACTTTTTCTCAGTCTTCCATATCAAGTAGGTCTGATTTTGAAACTAACCCACAATCGAGAACTATTCCCTCCTTGTTTAACCTTGGCCCATAAATCAGCCATTCTTGAAAATCTACTTTTTTTATGGAAAGGCATAAGACAAGGGGTAGAGGAAGGCGAAGGGCTGAGGCAAAGGCAGGTGTCATGGCTACCATCAAAAGGATGCCCACAGTGAAAGACAAACAGCATCAGCATCATTTGTTAAATTCTTAATGCTAAAGATTCGCCACTGAAACCTCCAGGTATGATGCCTATTTGTAGTCTGTCAAAGCACATCTTTACCCCTTCAGAGGTCTTTGCGCTGAGCTGTAGCCTATCCTTTGCAGCAACGGAATAACCAAATTAGTTTTATGTCAATTTGTATTTTCACAGATGTTTCTGCATGGACATGATTAAACATTACTTTGCAAATAACCCATAAAAGAGACTTAAATATGCCACAGGTTTACATGAATCTTCCACGTTTCCTCCCCACACTCAGCCTTTACCCAAGGAAATTATGACTTTTGAACACGTAGTTGTGAGAGATGTTGATTCATTGGGCTAGAAGATAGATTATATCAAATATAACGTCCAAAAATGTTGAGATAGAGAGAGTACATCATACACAACATGTACATAAATTGAGAGGACTAGTGGTTCAATAGAGTTATAGAACCATTTTACCATTTACAAGGCCTTATGCAAGGATTAATAGGGGCTTAATAACAAACATAGATGATTTTCCTGATAATTTAACACACAGCTTAGTCACACTTATATGCAATCTCTGGAAATTATAATACCCCTGTGTGAGCCCTTCTGTATTATAAAATGTATTGGCTGTTAGGCAGGGTCCAGTACAAATGCCCACAGATGTTATTTTCTCTCTTACTGAAACTGTCCTCACACACAATTCTTTCAAACTCGAAAATGAGTTTTCAACCACACGAGGTAGCTGGCAGGCTAGTTTGCAACGGGCTTAGCAAAATTCCATTTGGACAGTTTTAAACATCAACATATGTACTTTGAGACAAATCTCTTTTTCTGAAATGTTACAGTTATATCTGACACCCTTGGGGTGTAGTTCCCAAAACATATTGCCTTCGCCCTTCCTGTTTTGCTGAATTTGGTTTTGTTAGCTTTAGAACTCTGTGCACTTTACAACTGCCAACCAGTGTCAAAGTGCTTGTGCACTATCCCTAAAACATGCTATAATTAGCCTAAACTTAATTGGCACATTTAATTTACTTAAAGTCCCTTGTAGATGGTACTACATGTACCCAGGGCTTGTAAACAAATGGTACCAGTTGCCTTGCAGCACCCATTGTGCCATTCACCATAGTAGCCCTTTGAAACTAGCCTCGGGCCTGCAGCTTGCAGTGCAGTCTTAAGCTGCCATTTTGACCTGTCCAATTAAACTTTTTTCCAAGCCTAAACCTTCCTTTTTAATACCTATAAGTCAACCCTAAGGTAGGCCCGAAAGGCTCATAGGGCAGGGTGCATTCTATTTAAAAAGTAGGACATGTGGATTTATGTTTTACATGTCCTGCTAGTGAAAAACTTCTAAAGTAATTTTCAGTATTGCAAGGCCTATCTCTCCCATTGAATAAAATTGGGTTAATACGTAAATATAGCTTAATAAGGGAAAACTTAAGTTTGAGAGCAGATAGGAAAATCATGTTTACACTCATATGAATTTAAAACCAGCTTTAAAGGCAATGTCCGATTTTAAGTCACAATTCTGAAAATTCACCTTTTAAAAATGTTCTTATCTAGCCATTTGATGCCTTTTGCCTGTGTCCTCGGCCACATGACTCTGAATACTTAACAGTAGGACAATGAGACAAGTGGTAACTAGATGATGTGGGCAGGACTGGCCAACCTGCCATGATGGAAGGGCGGAGCTGCTCCCTGCTCAACTTACATTTCAAAGAACTGTCACTAGCACACTCACAAAGAACTTGACACCCACTTATTGTCATCCTAAACTTGTTGGAGCCTTGACAGGGGAAGGGAAGAACTTTATAGAACTAGATGTGGGGTAGTGTAGTGAGTTAAATTTGGTTCAAAGGCTGGCACCAGGTATAAAAAAGGATCTCTTGAACAACTCATCAGACCACTTCTGGACCTGTGGAAGACTCAGAAGAAGGACTGCCCAGCTGCCCTGCTTCTGGAAGGACTGCCCTGCTGCCTGACGTAAGAAGCCTGGACCGGCTTGTTGATCCCAGGACAACCAGAGTGACTCTAAGGACTAGCTGAGTCGGTGTTTGTTCTGAATTACGAGGAAATAACCTCCAGAGACCTCCCTGCAACCAACTGACCTGCTGCAACTGGACCTGCAACTGGATGCGCCCTGATAGAGTGAGTCCCCAATCTCCATGAGATAACTCCATAGGTCCTGGAACCTTGGCTGGCATTAGAGTTCACTCCTCTGCCACGAAAGGTTTACTCCTAAAGAAATGGGCTCTTCCCAACTGAAACAGGTCAGTTGACCCTGAAACTCTGCTGCCTGTATGACCACCAATGCGAAGCTTCAGGGAACCCGACTCTTTGCGATACATTGACCACCAGCAAAAACGACCGACAATGCAAGATCTGCACTTTGTGTACAGCAATAACAGCCCCCGGTGACTGCAAACGTGAAGCTCCTACAACGACTGTCACCAACACCTAACCGATTTTTACACTACATCGACCACTATCCTCAATTCCAGGCCTGCTCTTTGCGCTACAAGGACTACCATTCACAATGCTCTCCCTGTTCCTCGTGGCCTCCTCCATACCAAACCAAACTCTTCGCTCTGGACTTTGAAAGGTACGTTTTTGAGAGGTTATAACCTGGTCCCTGTATCCAGCCCATCCTCTATTGTGATTGACCTGAACTTGTGACTTTCCCCAGACTAGCATGACCAGAAGACAATGAGTGGTCTTTGTGCTGTTAGGCACCAAACTTTAAAATGGCATATCTATGGATTTACTGATTGAATTGTTGTTGTTCTGAACTCATTCTATTTATTATAATGTAATCAATGTTTCTAAATTGGCGTGGGATTTCTTTAGTGTTGTGTTGTCACTTTATTAGTGCGTGTGTGCTGTATAAATACTTTACACATTGCCTCTATGTTAACCCTTTTGTGCCAATCTAGGTTTATTTAGTGATCTTTGTGGTTAACCCTGACAGAGATTGTGGTAATTGCTTGAGAAGGGTCTTTATCCCCTTCAGATAAAAACCCAATTCCCTAAAATTACCCTTTGAAGAAGATATATTGATGATGTTTTCCTGATCTCGGCTGGGGATGTGGTCAATCTTTAATTGTTGTATTCCTGCTTAAGCTCTGGTTCAGTGGATATCCAAATCACAATGTCTCATAATTCTTTTATTACTTTTCTTGATGTACAAAGTACAAGATAGAAAATAATATTCCACTCTCTTCTGTAAATTGATCCAGCGGGGTTTACCAGCTTGGGTTACTCAGAAATTACCATACTCACCTGGGCCCAAAACATTCACACATAAGCCGGTAATTACTACTGGAATCAAATTTTGTTGCGTGATGAATTTGACCTTTATCAATTCTTACCAACCCTATTACCTTGGGTATTAATTTTGTCTGGACAATAGATCAGGTAGTTAATAGAATAGGTAAAATGACATTAACCCTTTTGTTAAATGACCACAGACTCGAGAGAGTTTTAAAAGTTTTATCTAATCAATAATTTTGTGAGTCAAATACCAATACATGTCAAACACCAATTTCTCCAGGAAAAATAATCAAAATTAAAACAATAAGTCTTGGTTAAAATTTCATGATGACAGTACCTGGAAAGGCTGGAAGAAGAGAGCAATACAAGGACATACTACACAGAATTATATTTACCTAGAATGGTGTGAGGACGAACCCCCGGCCAAGGAGCTGGAATTAGGACAGGTTCAGGACAGGATAGGCAACCTCTTCTAGATTCTATACCAGTGTCGCACCCCTCTCTGGCACTACTATCTTCAATTCTTCCCCTTCTTCAGGATTTCTTCTACGTTTCCCTTCTGGATGATCAGATTCTTCTTCAGCAATGTCTCCATCTCTTCTCTCTCTCTGGGGTCTTCTATCAGAGTGCTCGAACAGCGTCTCTGACCTCTGTGGCCTCTACCATCATCTGCATCGGTGATGGGTCTGGCAGTCTGTGTCGGGTATGTGACGGGTCTGTGACATCTGCAGCATCGGTGTCATCAGTGACATCTAACTGACTAAGCCTACCTTAGTTATACTATTCTATGTGTATGCACCTCCCCCCAATGTTTCAATATTCGTGAAAACCCCTACTTCTGATTGGACAAGTAGATGGGGAGAGGTCATCACACCATACTAATGTAATGCTTTTTCTTTAGTTCATTGTTCAATATTACTGCCCCATAATTTTACTTTTCCAAGCTTTATTCCCACCCACATTTCACATTAGGAACAAATACAATGTATGCAAAGAATGTCTTCTTTTACTTCCCTTCTCCGGGTCGAGAGGTGAGGTTCCCAAACGCTTCATTGCTAGAGTGTCCTTGGCTGAGTTTCAAATGACACATCATGGATTCGGATGGGTTTGGCTGCGCTTGCTCACAAATCAGGTCAGATAGGGATTTCAGTCACCCTCCAGGCCCAATCATTAACTAATAATAAAGTCAAAGAAAGACATGTTAAAATACGCAAATAAATGAACGCACAATATGCCACTTATTCCTACTCTAATCCCATTAAGTTATTTAATCTTTTCGCATTAGCAATTTAATAAAATGTACAAGGTTTCGTTTAAGCATGGCCTATGCATTAACATGTGGGTCTCAAGTGGCCATTTTAACAGCTACTGCGCAGCTGCAAAGTTTTCCATCCAAAGCAAAGAGCGTCATAGTACGGAGATGCAGTAGAGGCATGCGCAGAAAATTCCCGCATTTTCAGCAGCCATTTTAAGTCACTCAAGTTCATGGTTAGTAATACACATATGCAAGCTTCCCCTAGATTGTGTAAAACAGAAATGTAATGCAATATTGGTATTTACAAACATGTTGGTTACAGTATTATGCGTTATTTGAGAGGATTGCATCCAAGCAAGTTTCTTACATACGAAACTTTGCTCCATCTAAATCGACATAATGCATTACCCTCATGAGGTATTCAAGTCATCACCTGCATAGTCTGAGGAATAGCTTACCATTTGGCCAATTTCTCCATGAGAAATTTTGAAAGAAAAGCGGATTTCTTCCATAAATCAGATGCATTTATTGCCAGAAAACTAGCAAGTATCTACCCTGTTCAACTACTAAAATAATATTCAAGAAAAATATTGGGGTATTTTCCACTAGAACATACACTAACTCCTCGAGAAAACTCTCAGATGATTAAACATTTCTGTGAGTACTATTTGTTCAGAAAGTAAAGAAAAATTTGGACAGATGCATTTTGTTCAGGATTTTCTAATTTCCTCAAAAAAAACCTTCGCACATTTAAATGAAGAAAAGAGATTTGTGGTAAGGTGGTCAGTTCTATTTTACCATGTAAAGATCCATCTTCAATTATGTCATGATGGGGGAGGAGGGCGTGGCTTGGCGCCCGATGGTGCTGGCGGTGCCCGGGTGAAGCTCCGCTGAAGCTTCGGGAGGCGCTCCGTTTACAGCACGTCTTTTCCTGTTGGATGGCTGTTTTCCAACAGCGGACCACTCCTGGACGCCACCGCAACTCTCCATTCCCTGCTAACATGCCCTGAAGCAGAGTCTTTTGTCACGGCTGCCAGCTCCGTGTCAGGTATCGGCGCGGCCGCCATTTTATGACGCCGCGCACTTTGGGCTTTTCTGCTGCCGCATGGGGTTTCCTTCCTGACTGTTACCGCCCACCTCCTGGAACCTCCATATTCTTTATATTTCTTGGCGGTTTGCAAGCTTACTCCTGCCTTAATGTTGATATGGGGGATTTCCACATCCTTGCCTCCCTCAGTCCGCCATTTTGCGAGCAGTCTAGCGTTTTCTTTCACTGTTTTGCTGATGTGACGCAGGAGTGCCTGAGTTGCGCAGTGATTGCCTTCTCCTCATAAGTTGCTGATGAACACTGACCACACATTATTTGCCAGTTGGGTATTCCTATTCTGTTTCAAGGTCCGACGACACTCTTTTGTCATGCCGCTTCATTCGCCTCTGCTTCATTGATTACAGTGGCAAAGGAAGCTCCCAGGAACTACCATTTTATCTCATTCAGGCTCATTGCGTCAGATTTATGGCAAAGTTCTACTGCCTCATCGCTATATTTACACGTCAATTAATGCTGTTACCACTGTTCTCCTGCTCTACATGAGGGTGGCGCACGAATCTTTGAGCCAATAAATGCCGCTTCTTGTCTACTTGCTGTTATTCATCGCTGTTTCTGGCGTTACAGATATTATGTTAAGTGGCGAATGTGAATCTCTACATGGTGGTCAGCTTTTATTTGGCGTCTTTATGGATTAAGGCCTTGTTGTCCTCAAAAATGCCTTTCTGGTCCACTTACTTCCCCTCAATTCCACAGTAATTGCACATATTTTTGCCTTGGAACAATTTTAATTTTCCACACAGTGGTTTTCGGTGTTTCACTGCGCACGTTTTGTTGGAATCCACCTCGTTGTGGGGGCACCACGTGTTGCGGGGGTTGTTCTCGCCTGTTTTTTCATGGGCCGACTTAAATCTATGTCACGTATACCCTCCAACACCACAACAAAGGTGGCCTTTTTGAAAAACTCCAAAGTATTTTCAGCTTTTTCTAAATTGGAGAACTCTCACCTCGTCTGGCTCTGATACTGCCATGGAACCTCCTCAGTCAACAGTGGGGAAAGCTACCACCAAGAGACTGAAAAAAGATCCTCCTTCGCCTCTCAAGTCGTCTACACCTGTCTCCATGGAACTCTTGCTGGAAGAGATACAATCTTTTCGTCCTTTCCTGGAGGAAATCAGCACCTTGCGCCCTTTTATGGAGGAAACTAATGTCAAGCTCCAAGCTCTCACGGACAACTGGTCCCAAATTGAAACAAGGGTTTCCTCAGTTGAACAGTCTGTTGCCTCATTTCAAGAAACTCACACCACGGTTTCTCATCTAACCTCGCAGGTGGGTGCTCTCCCCCCGAACAAGTGGAGGAATTGGAAAATAGAAATAGGCGGAACAACCTTCGCATGTAAGGCTTGGTGGAAGGTCTTGAAGGTCTGGAATCAATCACTTTCTTCAAGTCCTTCCTCCCTAAATTACTCCATCTGCCAGAGGGTACGACTCTTAACATTCAACGTGCTCACCGATTGGGCTGCCTGCCTACATTCGCTTCCATGTCACAACGACCAAGAGGGGTTATTCTTTATTTTTTGGAATACACTGACCTTTTGAAGGTTCTCGCGGCTGCCAAAGCTTCACCGAAACTATCATGGTCTGGTTCCTCTCTATTCTTCGCTCAGGACTATGCTAAGGCGACTGCAAATCGTCAGAAAGCTTTCCTAGGCATGAGAGATGTCCTTCACTCCATGGGTGCTAGATATGGCTTGTACCATCCCTGCCTGTTTAAAGTCACCTACAACAACAAGACGACTACTTATGAAGATCCCGTTCGCTTGCAAAGCTTCATCAATGCACACAAGACTACTGCAATGGACTCTTCTGGGCCTTCCTTGTCTCATCCTGGCTGAGATGTTGTTCTTTTCGTTCTTGCTCTTGTGATGTTCACGTTTGGTCATGTTTTGCCTCTCTATTTGGTTTATGTTCTCTTGATTGTTATTTCCCTTCAGCTGCCTTATTGCTGGTTGTTTCCTATTCTTGTTTGACTTATTTTATGTAATTTGTCTTCTTGTTTTCCCTCTTTGTTTCCACAGGAATTCTTTCCCGTTTGATAATGTCTCCCTGGCTTCCTGCCCAGCTAAACACGGATGTGTCGCCTTGCCTATGTGGCTCCTACCCCCCCGACTCCTTCTCGTCTTCTCCTTTGTAGGTATGTTTTTCCCTTGTCTTCTCCTCCTATTCTGTTTCCTTTATTTTTTGCTCGTCCTCTCATGTCTTAGTTTCCTTGTTTGTGCGAAAGTCACAACCTCTTTTTTTTCAGGTTGTAGATCTCTTTGTTTTCTCTCTCCTCTTCCTCTAATCTACCTGAACTTCTATCTCATCTTTACTTTGCTCTCTCTTGTTGTACATTCTTTTGATCTCACCAATTTTCTCTCTCTCTTTCCTTTCTTCATCTCTATTCTATTTCCTTTTTACTCTTCCTTCTTCATGGGTTTTTCTCTTACTTCTGAATACGTTGTACTTTATAGCTTATTTTTTATAACATGTCTTAGCATTTGTTGCGAACTCCTTACATTACTGTATATGTTATGTCCTTGAATATAACTTCCTGGAATGTCAAGGGTATCAATCCCCAATTAAGCGTCAACGCATTTTATCTCACTTAGCCAAATTGAATGTTGATATTGCGTTTCTTCAGGAAACTCACCTTTCTGACATAAAATCTGCTAAGCTTAAAAGAGGTTGGGTGGGTGAAGTTTTTTATTCGCAAGGTGATGGTAAACGCAATGGTGTTGCAATTCTTTGTCGCAGATCTCTCCCTTTCACAGTCATCTCCCAAGAATCTGATACTAATGGCAGATGGACACATGTCAGAATATCGCTTAGAGGTGTTCCAATCTCTCTCCTTAATGTTTATGGCCCCACTAATGGTGAACCCCTTTTTTGGGCTGAGTTTTCTCCGCGCATCACCCAATTCATGGATGATGTTTTCATCCTTGTGGGGGATTGTAATCAGCCTCTTGATCCGTTTATAGATAGGAAATCTGATGCCACCTATGTCCCTACTAAATCGCACAAACTTTTTACCCAAGCTAAATCCCAACATAACCTTGTTGACTCTTGGCGACTCTGCAACCCGACTGTGCAGGAGTATACCTTTTATTCACCGTATCATCGTTCACAATCACGGATTGACTACATTTTTGTTTCCCATGATCTTGCTCAAATGCTTAATACAGCGGAAATTGGTCCGATTTTGCTCTCGGATCATGCCCCTGTTGTAGTCAGCCTTGATGTGCTTACTAAAGTTGATGGGCCCAGGAGATGGCGTTTTAACAATACCCTCCTCTTGGATCCCAAATTTTCCGCTTCCTTCACCGCCTTTTTTGATTAATTTTTTCTGTTTAACGATGTTCCGCCCATTTCAAAACACACTGTTTGGGACGCCTTCAAAGCAGCTGCGCGCGACTTCATTGTAAATTATGTCACAAAGAAACGCAGGACTGCTCGCCAATTCACTAAAACCCTCCTTCTTGACATTAAGTGATTGGAACACGCCTATTTCAACTCACATTCCAAAGATAGTCTGACAACTCTGGTCGCTGCCAAGCTTAAATTTAATGAAAAATCTACTGAAGATGCCTCCTTATATTTACTTAAGTCAAGTGCTAAGTTCTATGGTGGTAGGAACAAAGCTGGGAAAATCCTTGCCAATTACCTGAAGGTCAAGCATAACAAGATGACTATTGAATCTGTTTATGACAGCAATGCACACTTACAACACAAGGATGCAGACATTCTTGCTACATTCTCCCGCTTCTACGAGACCTTATACACCTCTGACACCCAACCTTCTCCTCATTCTCTCACACATTTCTTCTCAACTATTCAACCACCTGCACATTTCCCTCTTTTCCTCTTTGGAGACTGACATCTCACAGAAAGAGCTGGTCACCGCGCTCCAGCGTCTTAAACTTAACAAAGCTCCTGGTCCAGACGGTTTTACCGTTGTGTTTTACCATCATTTCTCCAAATTATTGATTCCGAAGCTGCATTCCCTTCTCCATTCCTTTGCTGAATTAGGTGCCTCCTCTGGGTCCTTTTCAGATGTACACATTTTTTTAATACCCAAACCCGGAAAAGATGTGCAATATTGCAAGAACTACAGACCCATATCCCTTGTTAATATTGATTATAAAATCTTCGCCAAGTCATTGGCGATAAGGTTGGATCATTTGCTTCCTGACCTCTTAGGAGAAGAACAATCCGGCTTTGTTAAAGGTCGTTACATCACTGACAACACCAGGCTTTTATTTAACATATTGTCAAAATCATCCCATCTCCAGCATTCCCTCGCGGCGATTGCCCTAGATGCAGAGAAGGCTTTCGACAGGGTTGAATGGCCTTACCTCTTCCATACTCTCGGATGCTTCGTGTTTGACCCTAAATTTATTTCCCTAATCTCATTGTTGTATTCTCACCCACGGGCTGCAGTTTACGCTAATGGTGAAATCTCCCCCTACTTTGACCTTGGCAGAGGAGTTCGCCAAGGATGCCCCCTCTCACCTTTTCTTTTCAATCTTGCTTTAGAACCTTTCCTGTCCAGACTGAGCCAGAACCCTGACATCCATGGTTTTCAGACCGAGGAATCCTCCATTAAACTTGCTGCCTATGCGGATGATATTTTACTCTTCATCTCAAATCCCACGGTCTCCATTCCCGCCTTCTTAGAGGAAGTACAACATTATTCCTCAATCTCTGGTTATAGGCTCAATAAATTGTGAGATCCTTCCCCTGATGAAATTCACCTTTAAACCTGACTTTAGCGCCTCCAACTTTACCTGGAGCCCTTCCCACATTAAGTATTTAGGATTGCACATCACCCCTTCCATCCCTGACACTGTTTCCCTCTGCCTTACTAAGTGCACTCAGAAAATATCCGACCTCACAGCCAGGTGGCATCCTCTTTACCTGTCTTGGTGGGGTCGTTTGGACACCGTTAAGATGATGTTATCCCCCATTGTTCTGTACACACTCTCCAATATCCCTGTCTCCATTCCAGCCAAATTTCTAAACAAAATTAATTCAATCCTGTCCTCCTTTTTATGGCATAAGAAAAACCCAGAATGTCCCTTGCTAGGCTCATTCTCCCTGCTTCTGAAGGAGGAGTTAATTTTCCAGACTTCCCGGCTTACCATAAGGCTTTTTTGTTGCGTCAAGCTTCCTTTTGGTTACAGGACCCTGATTCCCCTGTCCTCTGTGGACCAAGGTTGAGCGCCTCTTCCTCTCCCCTTTCTTCTTTGCTGAATATATCTCTTTTTCACGCAAACCCTCCTCGATTCCTACTCTCATTCATAAATTCACTGTCAAACTCCTCTTATCCTCTAACCCTCCTCCCCCTACGAATATTGCCGATTTCCTCTCATCTACTATTTGGCATAATAAATACCTTTTAATCCGAGGTAAACCCTTTTACTGGAAATCTTGGAGATCCAAGGGACTGCTCTGGATATCACAGCTCTTTTCACACTCCACCTTTATATCTTTCCATACCCTATGTTCCACCTTTGAGTTGCCCTCCTCCTTTGCTCTCAAATATCTTCTCCTCAAAGCAGCGGTTGTGGAGGTTTATGCGAGACTCTTATAGGTGACCACTTCTCCTATTTCACCTGACCTTACTCTCCAACTGCATTCTATCCTGCAAGCTCTTCCTAAAGCTTCTGTTATTTACAAACATCTTCATGTACATACACTCCCTAGACCCAAGTCCAAGGTTGAGGAGCATTGGGAAAATGATCTCTCTACATCATGGCCAGTATCTCTATGGGATAAGATTTGGACAAAAGTCCGTAAAACTTCTAGGGCGGCGTCCTTGACGCAATCTATATTTTTTATATATAACCGATTGCTTCAGACTCCTTCTACCCTCCACAAGCGATTCCCTGCCACCCCAGATATATGTTGGTCTTGCTCCTTACCCAACGCTACTCTGTTTCATATGTTGTTCCTTTGCAAGAATGTTCATGCCTTTTGGTTACAGGGTTGGGCACAAATTAATGTTATCTTTCACACTTATATTCCCTTCTCTCCCACCCATGTCTTTTTGGGAAGTCTTTCTCCTTGTTGGGACGAGACTAATCTTTGTGTTCGTATTGTTGATTTACTACTGGCTGTTGCGTTTTAACAAATTACTATTAATTGGAAGTCTTCCTCTACCATTACTTTCCAAGCATGGTGGTATAATGTTTGTCACAATCATAGGCTTGATACTGCTTTTGTTTTTCCTATCCAGATGGCAGACGTGCAGATCCAGACATGCAGATTTATGGCTTCCTGTTACAATGTATTTGGATAATTGTACAACTCGTTCCTTTGGTCCGCGACCTGCTCAGCAAGAGGTTTCCAAGCCCCCTTGATTCCCTTTTTCATTCCACTTTCTTTGTTAACATAATTACCTGCATAACCTCATTTGCATTTACTTTTATTGTACAATTCTTGTACCTCTTCTTTCTATTTTTTTTCTTTTTAATGCCCATGATAAGTTTATTATCATTCCTTCATCTCTATAATGTATACTGATTTTTCTCCTTTTGCTTTCCCTTCCCTCCCCCCTCTCGTTTTTCCCTAATAATTCTTTTACTGTATTTTGTATTCATACCTTATATTCTGATTAATAAACTTTTTATTGAACTAAAAAATTATGTCACGATGGATCCTCCCACCAACCTTTGTCTGTTTCAAATGTCATGCATGCATTTTCTGTATAAAAATAATTTATTTGAACAAAACTTGAACACAAATTAAAACTTTTTACTAACAGCAATTCCATCACTGTTATTTATGTACTTTGTAAGCACCAATTTTGACTAAGTTTGTAATGCAGATCTACTGTGTTAAAAATATCTTGCCACACTTATGTGTTATGTGGATTGTTCCTAAACCAGAGGTGTTTTTGTATTGTTTTTATGTCAAAGTTTCTGATAATGATTCAGCATTCTTGTGATAGTTTGGTATCATGTTCATATGACAACATGAATTCAATCAAATATGTTACATGTAATCCTTAGCCCTTGCGTCATTTCTAAATGATTTTCATTTATATGGGCCATATTTATTAGTACTAACAAATTTTATATAGCTCAATCGTAATGAGTGTTGCATATGTGTTTTTTCAGTTTAATTAGATTTTATTGAGGTTAGAAGGGAAGGTAATACCATCATAAAATATCAACGTGTGAATAAAGAATTATCGTTATGAAGTAAAAAATAACATTTCATATATCAATCAGTATGTTTAAAATTGTAAAAACATAACACATCATAATAATTAATAAAACTTAATTTTAAATGAATAAGAAGTGCGAGAAGACAACAGAAAAATAGAAAAAAAGAGAAGAAAAAGAGAAGAATTAAGGTACAGTATTTGACAAATCTGTAGTAGAAGGTAGCCATAGAAAATTAAGCATAATCTTAGTTTGCACAATTTGAGAGGAAATTGTCTCAATTCTATGGTTAACACATATATGATTCCACCAGTAACAAACCAAGAAACTGGAAGAATCTTTTCATTAGGCTGTATTCTGCCTAAAAGTAATTTGTGACAAAATAAGATTTAATAGTTTAACATTCTACTTTATTCTTAATTAGGTTGTTTAGAATTGAATTAGTTGTGAAGGTATGATATTGATGCTCAAGAACTTTTATTTTATTTAGTAGGGACAGTATTCCAAATTACACTTGTTCCTTTTCTCTGCCACATGTGCGATAACAAAAGTACATAGAGAAGCATTTAAGCCATTCCAATTATTTGTGAAATTATCTGAATGTAAGAATATTGGGTTACTGGTTGAATGGGGTAAAACCCTACTCAAAGAAGCCACCGCAATCCTTGTCAGGGTGAAGTCACAAGAAACCCCAATTTATCCTGTGCTTAACCCTCTGGTAGCTTGACACAAAGCCAGTCAGGCTTAGCTTAGAGGCAAAGTGTCAAGTATTTATGCAGCACCTCAAACAGTTTAAAGTGAAACACACAGCAGAAACATTCCTCACCAATTTAGAAAAAAGGAGTACAAATTATTAAATAATTTAAGCCAAAATGACAAAAGTTCAATCAGAAGAACAAGAGAAATGCAATTTTAAAGATTCAAGTGAGAATAGCACCAAAAAGAACAAAGTGCCACTTATGGTTATTTGGTCATAATACTGGGACAAAGTCACAAGTTCAGGATGACCGCGATGAAGTGTGGGCTGGCTTCAAAGACCAAGTTAATCTTGCTCAACAAGAGTACCTTAAATACTGGTTGCGGAGTGATGTGGGATCCGGCATCGAGGATGTGTCGTGAAGTGACAGTTCCTTGGAGCGCAAGGCTTTAATGCGAGGTCCTGCATCATCATCGAGGATGCCGTTGATGAGGGGCTTACGATGGAAAGTCCTGCTTTGAAGATTTCTGGTACACTGGCTGGCTGTGAAGAAGCTGTGGGGCTTGTTATACCGAGTCCTGCGTCAGCTTCAAGGATGCCATAGATGCAAAGGCCTATGTCAGGTAAGCATCATGCAGAGGCAGCTCCTGATAGGCTGTGGGCATTGATGTGAAATCTGGCGCTGGTGATGCATCACTCAATGGTCGAGATATGGAGTTTGGTGAAGCCGTGCTTAGGCTCTGATGCAGAGTCTTTGTGAGGTGATGAGTCGTGATGCATCTGTTCTACTTTCACCACAGTTGTGCTGGCAGAGCTTCCAAGGGTCCAAGACACGGGTGGCACCACTTGGAAGGGCAGGACTCACAGCTGGCAGAGTCTAGGTGCTGGGTTCAAGATGGAAGAAGCTTGTTCTGTCCCATAGGCTTCTAATAAGGAGGCCAGCCAACTAGCCCTTGAAATCACTCTAGTGGTCCTTGGTTCAAGTCCAGTCCTTCTCACTTAGGCAGGAGGGCAGCAGTTCAGCAGAGTAGAGCAACAGAATGGCATTTCTTCTTGGAGCAAAGCAGCACAGGAGTCCTTCTTCTGGGTCTTCCACGGTTATCAGTTGAGTACTGAATAGTTGGGGTCTGAGGTCAACGTTTTATACCTGGTGCCCACTTTGAAGTGGGAGGAAATTCTAAAGTTCCCCCTTTCCACAGAGGTGCTTGGAGTTTCTTGCCTCCCTGCCCTGGCCTTCGAATGTATGGGTTGACAATGACCAGTGTCAAACCATTTGTGAAAGTGTCCAGACAGTGCCTTTGTGATGTGCAAGTGTGGTATGTGGCAGCTCCTCCCTCTTGTTAACTCAGAGAGGCCCATACTGTCAACACAGATCTTCTCTTTGTGTCCTGTCTAGGGGCAATACACAAAGCCCGACTGCTAACTACATCAAGTCATTTTTCCCAGGATACAGGCAGCAGCCACCAAATAGTTGGGGCAAGAAAAGTGGCATTTTCGGAATTGTGAAAACTCTGACTTTACCATTAATGAGGACTTTAAATTACAAATATTTAGACAACAAACTCAACCTGACCACCTGCTGACAATTGAAAGTTATCACTTATTAACTGTAATAAGGTAACTCAATGTTATCCTATGGGAGAGGTAGACCTTGCAGTAGTAAATAATGAATTTTGGATTTTTTTATTACTAGGACAAGTAAATATTAAAAGTACATTTCCCACTTTTTATATACACTGCACAGTGCCCTCTGGGGCTGTGTAGGGCCTTTCTGAGGGGTGGCTTATATGTGTTAAAAAGGATTTTGTGCCTGGCAATAGGTTTATCATGCTAGGTCAAAATGGCAGTTTTAAACTGCACACATTGAGTGCAACGGCAGTAGGGGCTAATTAAGTGGGTGATACAGTAAGCAGTGCAGCCCCACTAATAGCAGTTAATGTACAGGTCCTGTGTAGTATCACTTTACTAGGGGCTTACCAATAAATCAAATGTGTCAGTTGGGTGTAAGCCAATTTTACCACGAGAGAGCACTAACACTTTAGCACTGGTTAGCAGTGGTAATGTGCACAGAGTCAAAAAGTCAACAAAATCTGTTTCAAAAAAGAGAAGGGAGAAGGTAAAACATTTTGGCATGGCTGCAGAAACGGTGAAGTTCAACACTGAAGAATTATTAAAAAGAGAATGAATCATTATAAAAACACTTAGGGGTCCATTAGGATGTAGGGCGGATCACCACCGCCAGCATGGCAGTGGCGATCCGCCCTACATCCTACCCTGCCCGCCACCCATTTCCCCCTGCCATTAGGATGGCGGGGGGACCCCAGCAGACGGAAAGACCGTCTGCCGGTTTTCTGCCGGTCGACCAGTCGACCGGGCAGAAAAGGGACCATATATGGTGGCGGTGTCTGCTAGACACCGCCATCCATATTAGCATGGGAGTGGTAAAAAGCCTTTCTGTGACGGGAAAGGTATGCAGATTTTGCTTACGGGGGCCCGCTGCGGGCCCCCAGGGTATTGGGAGGGGGGCACATGGGCTGCCTTGTCATGGACATAGTGGCAGCACCTCGCTGTGCCTGTTACCTTGTGCATGACAATGCACACAATGCATTCCCAGCATTGTGGCAGGCGGTGCTGTGAGCAACGCCCGCCACAATGCTGGGAACGGAGATTGCCTCCGCCACAGCCGCGGTGGCAACCTAATCGCCGGTGCGGGACCACCGCACACCTGGCGGCCGGTCCCAGCACAGCTACGGTCATCCACCCCCCATCCAAATGGGCCCCTAAATCTTGTAATCAAATCATTATCAGATAAATGAAAGCTGTTAAATCACATTAAAATCACCATCGATTAGATTTAGGAGTTTCGGGAAATGTATCAAAACAAGAAATGACAGGTGCATAATGAGATATCAAATTAGGTTCCTTGTGCGAAGAGTGTAGTAGGCAGTGTATAAGGGATCATGAAACAAATATGTAATCAATTCTGGTTAATGAACCATATGTATGGGAAAAAAAGAGAATTCTATTGAATCTGGGTTAAAGGAGTGCCATGAGTGAAATAATTAACTTGATGCAATAGTTGTTTTGAAGTTTTATGAGATTATTCTTTTGACAGCACCATGCTCTGCAGAATGAATCCTTCTAACGTTTCATTTGGTCTTGCATATATATTTTAAGCTCAATCTTCACCATATTAGTGACTGCTCCTTCCAGCCACGGGCATCTTTCTTCTTCATAGTATTTTTTCCATGTCCAAGAAAGCATTTTCTATTTTGTCCTTCTTTCAAAACATATTTTTCAGAATCATTAGTTTCCTTTTCAAATATTCCCTTACTGTTAATCCATTTAGATGAGTGACACTATGCGTGATAGTTTTTCTAAGATGTGGTTGTTCTCATCGGTAACGTTCATTTCTTTTCTTCCGGACATAGATTTTTCTCTATGTCTACTTTGCTGTTTTTTTAAATATATTTTTTAGACACAACATTAGTTTCTTTTTTCAAATGCTCCCGTATCCTTTAATCAATTTAGAATAGTCACATTTATGGTAGCTAATCCTTGGTCCAAGATGTGATGTGCATGTATAGGCAACTGCTCATTTTATTTATTTCCTTTGCTCAGGCATGTGCATTGTGAGTTTCAGTGGAAGGATTTAGGACTATTGCGAACACAGTCAACTTTAGTCTTCTCTTTTTCCACATTAGGGAACTTGATCCCTATGTTTTGAAACCAAAAGACGTTTAGTGAAGCTCTGATTGTTTACAGAGCCTGGGAATTATTATGGCTCCTGTTTGGAAGCTATGGACCGGTTTTATGGCAAATCAACAATTGTCACACCTCTAGAACGTGGATCTACTTTTAGTTACTGTCTGTTTTACGAATCTAGTTTCCCAAAAGCTAATGAAAATTGCTTTCACTATCGCCTACCAGTAAGCCAGTGACTGGCATATGATGTTGTGTATGTAGTAATTGTGTTTACACCCAACGGCTTTCATTAATGTCAAATCATTCATTAGTTATTTGTCTTATTTTCATCTTTTTAGTCCTGATGAAATCAGGTGAACAAACGAAATTCCTGCAGCTCTCAGACGTATGCTTATTTGATAATATAGATAGGGACCATTACCTCATCTCATTTGTGTCATATTTTTCAATGTCATTAAAGGGTTCAAAACAACAATGAAAATTCTGCTCACAATAATATTCCAAAACAAGCAAAAATATTTAGATCATAAGTGGTGCTATCAAGATTTTGTTTTACTCGATTTTCAACATATACTGCATCATTTTCTAGAGCACCTTACAGAGTTTACAAACACTGCATAATAAATAATTTCATAAAATACAATGCAAAGTAATTTCATTGATCATTTTTATTAACTGTGATTCTTTCGAGAGTTGATCCTTTCACATTACTGTTTGATAATGTATTCGTGAATCCTGCAAATGTTCATGTTTGAGTGATACCTAAGGAACCTCAGCTATATATACTTTATGTGATACACAGGATGCCAGGAATATAGGGTGACCCCATGCTGTAATTTTCTTGGGATGATTCAAATGTCATTTTGCTTGAAACTCAATATGGGTGCAGAGCTGGACATGGAAAAGTGGAACAATGTCTAACTACCTTATTCATCTGATTAACATCTTCCTGCAACGGAGAGGTACATATAGCTAACTTTCATGGATTTTAGTACAACTTTTTCTAGACTAAATAGAGCTAAACATTGGTGCATTTTAAAGGTGATGGGGTTTGATCTTGCCATCATTGATTTTTTAGGTGTATGCATATTGATCTTTCAGCCAGAGGTAGTTATCGCCCAGGAGGTGAGTGTCCATAGAGCTGTGATTTAGCTAGAGGCATCTAACAGATATGTGTTCTTACAACTCATTTATTCATAGTGCGCACAAATCAGTTGGAGGCAAGTCTAATGGGCTGCTGTCAGGACACTCTCAAAATGCAGATGATGTGGTTCTTATGTATGGGACTGCTAATAGTGTAAAGAGTTTAATTGGTTGCCATATATCCTGCATGCAGTGCTGGCTGGTGACATTTGAAAGAGGTGAGCCTCAAATGTTGGGCATGACTTTTATATAGTGAACA
Source organism: Lissotriton helveticus (assembly GCF_964261635.1). Classification (NCBI taxonomy): domain Eukaryota; kingdom Metazoa; phylum Chordata; class Amphibia; order Caudata; family Salamandridae; genus Lissotriton; species Lissotriton helveticus. The sequence continues at coordinate 1,425,996,550 of NC_136063.1, read as the reverse complement.
ATGTGAACAAATTCAATGGGCAAACCTCAAGTCTAGGGTGATTCCCTCTCCTGAGAAAGAAATGAAAAAGATTGGCAATTGGTGCGTTTTTCAGCAAACAAACGTAGCGATAATGCAAGGCTTATAAATCAGTGGGAACATATAGCCTTGAAATATTAAACATGAAAAACTGCCTAATTTCTCCCTGCATTAATTTGTTCAACAGTTACTGTAATGTGTAAATTGTATATCATGGCAACTTTAGCCCTTTAAAATGTATACTTGCCCAGTATCTTGCACTGCATGCTGCATTAACTTTTGAATAATATGCTCTAACCAGACTTTGAGAAGCACCCACAGCTGCTAGCTGCAATCGGTCATATACAAATATGTGCAGACAGGTCTTTAGGTGGGATGAAAAAAGTAGGGGCTCTCATAAAGAAACATGGCAAATACATTTCTGTGATTCCCATAGTGCGCCACCTGGCCGGTATTTTGGTTTCACTCCGAGATGTAATTGTATCCAGTTAAAAGACACAACTGACATACACCTAAAGCCTGTCAGAATGATTGGCTTTGTCAAAGGGTGTTAGCTGTTTAACACCTTCCATGCTCATGACGAGCTGAGCTCGTCATGAGGCATGGTGCTCTGGTGCCCTGGAATGCTCCCACGCGGGGATAATTCCCCTGCTGTGCTGAGCGTTCCACGGGAACGGGTGCAGCTGTGACGAGCTCAGCTCGTCATGAGTACCGGAGCGCCGTGCCTCATGACGAGCTGAGCTCGTCATGAGCATGGGGAATTACCGCAGGGGAATTACCCCCCCCCCCCCCGCAGCGAAACGGTTAAGATAAATGAGTAACAACAATGATTTGTTATAAATATTTACCATTGGATATGTTTCAATTCTGAAATTCTGAGCCTGTGAACTAAATAGCATTGAGGCCTGTGAAAGGAGTTTTGGCCTTCAGTTATGTGTACTTTATGTTAGATATGTATCCTCTTTTTCTCTGCATATCTTGCCCATCTACACATCTTCAACCACAACACTTTTCTCTTCAGCATCCTCTTTTCACTGTTCCCTGAATGCACTTTCTCACATCTCCCTTAATTCACTGGCCCCAAACATATTCTTCACTCACGCAAATCTGAGTACTTTAATTTCTATTACTTTTGCATTGCAAATATTTTGACATCTTTGTACTCCCTTCACACACTTATCCACAGAATTTCAATTGCAAATGGAATACATAATCATTGTTCTGTGTGCTCTGTAGAGAGGCCAACCCAGTGAAAGGCACTTTGTTTGGCTTCAGCCTTAGCACTCAATCAAAGCCCCTCATAATTTTAAACACATGGCATGGCTCAGGCTCAGGCCTCAAAGTATGAGCATAAAAAATACAGATAAACAACATCATTATAAAATAGTTAACTCTTGAGGAGTGCAAGATTAAGTAAAGCATGTGAAATAAGAGAGGAACTAAATCGCTGAAATGCATTTTTGCAAGTCAATCCATGTTTTTGGCATCAGTGTTAACTTAGGGGTTGGAAGACACAGCCAGTTTTGATGTCATACATCAGAGAACTGTCCACTGTATGCACATATTTCTTACCTTGCTTAACTCGGATATTTGGATCAACTTTGCAAGAGAACAAGAACCCTGCTCGGTATTTGGATCCATTTTGTGGAGGAACAAATATTGCAGCTTTACTTCTAACGGAGCCATCAATCTGCAGCGAGAGCCTGGGGTGTCACAGTGTGGAAGGTTAGCGTGATGAGAGGTCTCAGCACAATATAAATAACACAACATTAGCATGCAAACACTTACCATTATGCTTTTGAATGACGAACGTCTGAAATCACGCGGGAATAAAGTCTCTAACACCCAAAACCATGAGGCTGATTGCGTCACTGGTGTACAGAGTGCATACAACCATAAACCACAATGGAAATAAAGGGCTTTAAAACAGAAAGCCCTGCTTTGTGTATCACAGTTCAGAAAGTTGATTTACTGTCTGGCTTCCATCTCTTTCTTCAGAGCAAGGCGGAGTAGGCATTCTGAAACAGACAGCCCAGACCTAAATACATCGATTAATTTAGAGATACGATTGTATCTCCAAATAAATCAATTTATTTAATGTTTTTATGTGAATGTGTAGGAATTTCAGAGGGGCGCAGCCCTTGAGCACTAATGGAGAAACCACCCCTTCTTACATGGATCATTTAGATTTTACTCCCACATTTTGAACTTATCAAAAAATGCATTTTAACCCTGGGGCCCAAAACTACTAGGTACAAAACTATTTGATCAGACAACAAGTTTTGCAGCAAGTCCTTTTATTCTCATACTTAGGTGTACCTTTTGATACCACCAGGAGATTGGCTAACCTTCTCTTGCAGTTTTTATTGTTGCCTCACATTTAGGAATTAAGCCTCTACAATACCTCAAGACAACAAGTTTGTTCTGGTGTTTGGGGCACTAAAGACATTATTTCCCTGCACACACAATTTTTTTGTAGGCATTTGTTATTCATACCACATACTGCTTTTAATTTTTTGTCACAAAGAAATAGGTTTTGGTTATTTGGAGGATAATATCACAGTGGCACATATTATTTTATGGATCTCCATGTAATTCAATCCTATGTGCAGTTTCTGTTTCCATTGCAAATCTTCTGCTCCTGCAACATGCCATGTAGTGGCCTTTTCTCCCACATTTATTGCACAACGCCCTTATGGCAGGGCAATATTTAGAGTTAGCCATATGATCCTTTTGACCACATAAAAAACACTGGCCCTTGAAAGTACCTTCACTCTCCTTCATACTCACTACTTTTTTCTTGTACACACAGCATCATATGTTGTATTTGTTTTGTCACAATTAACACTTCACTCAGTGGAGGATCATTGTTCAATCACATTCCCGCTCTTATCCTCTCTAAGTTACAGGTAAGTAACAATTGATCCCTAATATGCCCATTACAAGTTGCACCAAATATAAAGGTTGCAGACAGTTTTCTCGATGCTGATACATATCCTTCCACTATTTCTCCATCTTTTTGTGTCCACATTCCAAAATGGTAATGTTCATATATAATGCTAATTTATGGTAAAACATGTATGTCAAGTTTTTATACAGATTTCATAAGCATTCAATCCTCTAGATTTTTCCAAACTCAAATCTGGTAGACGTTCCAAAATCTCTTGCCCACTTACTGCAACTTATATGTGGCTCCTCTTGTCAGGCCAAGAAGATTGGTGGAGGTGTTACATTCTGCATTTTAAAACGTTCACAAAAAAACGAAAACACAGGGATAAAAAAGATGAATAACAATAGGTTCCACTCCATTTTACTATGGTCCACTCTGCTTCATCATGAGAGTGCGCAGATCACTGCTGACTGCCTTCCATTATAAAGCACAGGTAGTGAGTGGCTCACTGCTTTTTGTTTCTAAGAGTTCAAAAAACTATGTTTGTTTGCTGTTAGTGTGTGGATCATTACTGCATGTGCAAGACACCAATTCCCGTGAACCACAAATAGTATGTGGATCCCTGCTTTATTTAAAACACCAACAAGTATTTGCTAACCTTCCTCCATTGATCATATTTTCCTTACTCCAACAATGTTTATTTGTTTATTATGCAACGATCATTCCAACAATAGGTGTCGTTGTGGCAAAGCCCAAACTACACAGTTTAGAAAAGTACAACATAGAGTGCCAAGGAAGAACCCAAGAGTTTGCTGTGAGGATTGACAATCTACAAACAATAAGTGTTACTCCTCTTATACACTCATTGTACGGTGTCCACAAGTACAATAGAACATTAAAATTCCTTTTTCACCAAGGCTGACTCACAGTCTTTCACATGCAAATGCTCTTCAATGAGCGCAAGGTCACGCTATTCACTGCTCTCCCCACACCCACCAGCTGTTGCGTCTTCTTGTGTGCACAATGCGAGAGTTCACCACTCCTGAAATGCTCATGACAATGAGCGAGTGTACACAGCTTTCATTTAAAATGCCCTTGGCACTTATGGCAGGGCAAGTCTCCAACGACCATTAATATCTAACTACTGTAAGAGATGTGCACATTAGTTTGTACAATCTGCGTGTAAATTTGAAACGTAATTCAGTTCAAAACGTTTCTAAATGTTTAAGAGTTAATGCTCTGCCCTAAAACAATGATAGTAGCAAAGCTCTGTGAACCAAAAAGAACTCCCTTTTCCATTGATTGCCTTGGAGATGCACTGACACACCTACATCAAATCAAATGAATCAGTATATTTTGACCCGAGCACGTCACCCCTGGGGGTATGTGGGCACTGCGGTGTGAGGTCTCCACCAAAAAGCCAGGTCTTGAGAAAAAAGGTGGGAAGAGGGAAGAAATTAGCAGAAAAAGGCAAAAAAAATTTGAAAAATTTGCGAGCAGAAAAGGCAAAACAGAAGGCAGAAAATACGTAGAAAAGGCAAGACAGAGTGCAGAAAAACAAGCAGAAAAGGCAAAACAGAGCAGACGAGAGCAAACCAGAGGGCAGAAAAATTATCAGAAATGGCAAAAAAGGGGGCAGAAAACCAAGCACACAAAGTCAAAACAGAGGGCAGAACAACAAGCAGAAAAGGCAAACAGAGCAGAAGAGGGCAAAACAGAGGACAGAATAATTAGCAGAAAAGGTAAAACAGAGAGTAGAAAAGCAAACAGAAAAAAGCAAAACAGAGGGCTTTAAAACAAGGTGAAAAGGCAAAACAGAGTTAAAATAAGCAGAGTAGGAGGCACAAACAAAGAGCAGCAGGTAGACAGGCAGCAGCGGGTAGCGGAGTGCGGGCAAGCTGGACAGAACTGTTGCAGGGATCTGGCACGAGGACCTACTCAATGGGGGTCTCACTGCGTCCTCCATTAATTAGGTCCTGAGGGGAGGGTGGGGTGCTGGGTGGTGGGAGGAGGGAGGAGGGAACTGACAGGAGGAAGGAAACAGCTGGAGCAAGGAAGAAACAAGCTGAAAAAGGCAAAGCAGAGGGCAGAAAATTACAAAAAGGCAAAACAGAGTGCAGGAAAAACAATTGTGAAAGGTAAAACAAAGGACAGAAAAGCAAGCAGGAAAGGCAAAAGAGAGAAAAAGAGGGCAAGCAGGAGGACAGGAAAATGAGCAGAAAAAGGCAAAACAGAGGACAATAAAAATGAACAGAATGGCATAACAAAGCAAGAAATGAGCACAGGAACCGCAAACAGAGGGCAGCAGGTACACATGCAGCAGAGGGTAATGGACTGGGGTATGCTGGACAGGAGAACTGTTGCATGGCAAGCTGGTACGAGGACCGTACTGTGATGCTGCTTGTTATCTTCTTACAGAGAGTTCCACACACAACTAATTTCTGCTACTCATTGTCTGATTGATTTCTGGCACTTCTGCCTTGATACACTATCAGAAAGAGATTAATCTAAATAAAAATAAATCTCAAGCTTTGCTTAAATTTGAGGTGTCTTGAAATCTGTTCATCGTCAGTTTGAGAATAGTTTCTACTTAGAAAACAACTTATTAACTGTTTCATTGAGAAGGAGATTTATTGTGGACACCCCAGCTACAGCTAGGGGAACAACATGTTCATTGCAAATGATCAATGCATCACATTTCGTCCTGGTATATTCTGGAACACAAGGAGAGGAGGGTTCTAAAACAGGACATACTAGTTGTGGCTGCAATTGAAGGTTTTATAGAAGGTCCTTAACAAGTTAATGAAGTTCTTAGGCCCATTTTACTTGGCCTTCCTATAGGGGGAAGAAAAACCCCTCACCACACCCAGGACATTGACACTGTCCTGGGACCAGTTTTCCCACCTCATTATGGTCTAGCACTGGCAGACCATCTGGCAGTAGGCTAATTAGCCCACTGGAGGCTAAGGCATGCAAATGGTTACTTTATAAATGTTACCTTTCCCAATAAATTTGATTTTTAATCAATATTAAAAAATAGTCTTTGAATGTATCTTTCCTATCAAAAGTTACAGTTTAATGTGAACAATATTTACTTTGACATTTTCTAGGATTCAGCTACATCTCTGCCTATGAAAATAGATTTTGGGAGATAATCACTGAAGGAACACGTCAACTTTAATTTTGCACCTCGGGTTGATTTACGAATAGCTAAAGGAAGAGATCATGTCTGGAAAAAAGGCTTTTTTTGGCAGGTTTGACAATACATTTAGGCTGCTGCAGTCAAGCTGCACTTAACAACTAAGCCATGTTTTATAGGCCTACTCTTTGGATGGCACACTAGGTGCTGCAGACCACAGATGACATTTAACTTCCAGGGCCGGGGTGCATTTTCTACACCACATACTATAGGCTTATAGGCAAGTTAAATAAGACGATCAAGGATAAGCAAAATAGCCATTTTTAAAGTGGGAGCAGAGGCATTCTACTCCTTTTTTAGCAGGGGTAGAAGAGCACAGAGTTCTAATTCCAGCAATAGTAGGTCTAAAAAAAGGCAGAAAATCTGGGGTGAATCTGAAGAATAGGTAGACTTATTATAATAACCATTAGATGTGGCTAACTGTTTACTCTAAAAGAGGTATTGAGGATGTAGACAGCAATGGGTAAGAAACAATATAGCCTAGAGAATAAAGACCTTAGCATTGAACCAAAGTTGGGTAAAACAGTAAAACATGTATTTATTAATTACGACTGAAAAACTGAGAAAGGGTATACTAAATAATGGAGATAAAAATAAAGATTTCAATGTATCAATGCAGCCAGTCATTTTAATTAAAGTCAGTAGGGGATCTTGTAAACCTATTTCAAACAGTCAAAAAGCTTTGTAAATTTCTCAGTATTATTTTGGGTCTTTTTAGTTGGACAGGTATGGGAGGAAAGACTTGCCAGTGCCAGAATTAGGCCGACCTTGTCATGAAAATAAGGCTCACATGAAATAGTTATTTTGAAATTTTGATTTTTTCTTGGAACTCAAGTAGTTACAATGACAGTCGTCTCAAAGCTTCACAACCTCAGGTCTGATTCCATGATTGGCTTGTACTTTGAACTATCAGATCAATCGCATGGGGACAGAAATCGCACATGAAGGTAGAAGACTTTTAAGAATGTAATTTAATTGGGCAAATCAGTTAATCTAGTCCTAAACCAGCTTTTTCAAAATTTGATGAAAAGTGCCACTACCGACAAAGACAACTCATTGACAAATATGCATTGGTTCTGCCCTCATATGAACAGTCCAGCACACACTATGAGGCCAGGTCTCTTTTAGAAAGAGCACAAACAACACCAGACTGATTTCTGCCTTTTTGGGCCTCATCATTAAGGTGAGACCTGAGTCCTTTGGGTCAAGAATCACTTCCACGCATATCTTTGACAGTTAGAAGGGCCACACTGAAACACAAAGGTGATGAATGGAACCTTTAAAAATTCTCAACCACTGGTAATTACCTGTCCAGTTCTTTTTTTTAACCACTGAGGCACTGGAGACAAGGCCTAGTCACAAGTTAATCATAATTAGTCCTGCGCCTACTGGAACAGCCTGTTTTTCATCCCAAACTGCAAGGCAGAGTCTTTTGAAGGAGAGCACACACAAAACAAAAGATTGTGCTTATGAACCTGCAACAGATGGTGAAAAAGTAATGTCTTTCTGCTCAGGAGGTGGAGGAACTACTCTCGCTTACTTATGTGCTTAAGTGCACTTGCAGAGTCATTTCTTTCTGAACTGAGACAGTAATGCAAAGTAAAATACATTGTACCAGAAGGGCCAGCTGCGGTAGATTTTGGGGACCCTATACTTACATGGCACATGAAAATCTCTCTTAGGATTGGACAAGGGCTCTGCTATGGACTTGCTCATACTTTAGGTCTGAAGTTACACTGTAAGCATGACATCGCCTACACTGTTTGGCAGTTGTGGGATGTAAAGCCCTCAAAACCCCTAGTATGTAAAAACAAGTGAATCGGAATCTCATTACTTGTGTGCTCTCCTTGATGCACTGTTTTTAAGAATAGAGTGCTTGATGGTTTAGGTGTAGAACAACAGCAATTTGAGTTAGGAAGAATTTAATTTAGTAGTATTTAAACTTTATGAACGTTTGTGAATTTACTTTTTTACTTTCAACTGTCATCTGATTGCTTATAAATAAAAAACAAATACATACCAAAAGCGCATCTCAAAGAAAACCCATGTCCTGGATTTTTAGAACTCTACTAGAACAAACACCAGGGACCATATTATACATACAGCACATTTTCCTTGATTAAGCTGGGTGCACCTTTTAAAAGGTGTGTCAGGTGCAATCTGAGTACATGCACCGCATTAGAGCGAATGTGTTGCCCTGGGGACAACAACAAACTCATGCTGCCCTGTCTAAAACAGAGTGGTTACTGTGAAGCTGCTCCATGTTTTTACAGTGCAGGCTGCACCTGCCTGCACTTTTAATGGGGATGTCTGGGGGAGTCCATGGGACCCCCTTTCCCTCTGCCAGAGGGCTGCAATCAGGGGGTGCACTGTCATTGCGCCTCCTGAGAGCTACTTTGACTCTGCTCCTGCATCTGTAACACAGCGCGGGAGCAGAGGCAAAGGGATTCCCTCTTTTGCATGAGGGCACACCCCCGTGCAAATGAGGAAACACCCTCTTGAGGTAGCGGCGCTGTATGTGCGCCAGCGCTTTCAGTATTACAGAAGGGGGTGCACAAGCATCTGCAGCCCTTTCTGTAATACCAAAGTGCCCCGGGGTGAACAAAGCGGGCGCAAGTGCCGGTTGAGCCCCCAGGGCACTTCTATAATACTGCCCCATATCTGCTTTGATGAGGAGTGTAGCCTTCTTGGTCATTGCAGTTACTATGTACAGCACAATACGTTTTATAGGTACAATGACTTGTTGACAGGGGCTCCTGCAAGCCAGATCTGAGGCCACAAACACTTCTGCATCCGCACCTGGGGACCATCCCTGGTGAGGAGAAGTGGGCTGTGTAAATGTTTCAAGAGACTAAACACCAAAATAGCTGTCCTAGATATATGATGACACAAATACTGCTCTGCCCATCAAATAAATCCTCAAACACCTTGCCCTATCCTCCCCAAATATATTCTTCCCAAACATAGTGAGGCACTATTATAACATATCAAAATACTTGCAACCTTGTAATATGGAGCAATATTGCCATTGACATAGTAAACCATGAGTGTGAAGGTCTAGTGGCTCGCAAATGTCACCAGAACCCTGTTATGGCAATATAGGACCATATTACATGTTACCCATTAAGAATTTAATATGTTACATGTTTATTTTGTGGTGGTTATCTTGAAAAAATATCTTCTTTAACTTGCAGCTCGTAATGGGCACTGGTTGTATTTAGAATATTTAGGTTTATGATTCATGAATATATCATTTATAAATTAATGGATCATAGTAAGGGTCATTCTGTGACTGCAGTGTTTACCAAATAATTCTGAATTTTCTGCATTTGCCAGATAATTTCCTGCATAATATGCAGAATTTACAGAGGCAAAAAAAGTGCTTCTAGGTAACATTAATGAAAATAATAGCACCACAGAATGTTCTCCATAATTAGCATTTTTTGCCACATAATTAAGAACAATTTGCCACATAATTTGGTCATCAATGCCACGTAATTCTAGTGGTCCAGACAATGTTAAAGGCTTCTAGAGTGGTTGGGGGCTGTCATTATGACGATAAAATCCATATTTCAGAAGGAACCTTGAAACAATTACAACGTCCTAGAGAAATGCTGAATTTATTTTGACTTTTGTATTATTTTTGCCATTTTCTGGGTTTATATGAACTGTGTAGGAAAGAGAAGTATAATGGGGCGTGGGGGTTAGACCTCACAATGTAATACTCTCACAATACCACAAAGATGGTCCTTGGAATCACACTATTAAATTCATAGCTCAGCCCTGGTATTGTGGCAAAGAGCAGTTAGGCTTTACTAGAGGAATATGTTAAGCATTTTAGAGTACCAACATGGATGATAAGTAATTGACACGACTCTATGGAAATCCGTCACCAATTTATAAAAATAAAGTGTATTTTTATTTTTATTTAGACACCAAAATGAAAGGAATATCATATATATAACTAGAGTTATAGGTTTTAAAATCAATATTAAATCAGAACAAAATAATACACATAAAATATAACATTGCGGTCAATTAGAAAAACCACTAGTGAGAATTGGTCACTTGCATGTTGAGTTCTGTGGAACCCTTACAGGGTTAAAGTCATGCGGAACCCTGAACCAGGCCATGAATGTCAGTTCAATTTTATCTAGCCCATTGATTCCAGGTGCAGAGTTGTCCGGGCTGTCATGGTGCTGAACGGAAACCGCTGGGTGTCAGTTTTACTGCGTGCATGGTGCTGCAAGCAAAGAACATGCAAAAACACAACATTTGCACAGTTGCTGACATCAGGAGAAGGTTGCATGGTGTTTCCTGTAGATGCAGGGGAGAGGTAGGGGTTAGTTGCCATTGGCGTCCCACAAGCCTTGGCAATGATAAGCCCTGCAAAATTGTACTGGTACTTCATGGGGTTCCGGGGAGTGATGTAGCGGCCTAGGATTTTGTGGTAGGTAAGACTACAACTCCCACAATGCACTGCACCATCTGGATTTGGGCGATCCCATGGAGGGCCCAATAGCCAGTGATTCTTCGGATTGGGCAACTGTTTGAACCTGCAGTTTGCAGGGGACTAGTGCCACTAGTCCATGGGAGTCTGAGGATGCTTCTGGCTTCCACAGGGGTCCCTATGCCAAGGAATTCTGAGTTTCAGCCAAGGAGCAAGCTCGATCACTCAGTCTAAGTCTGTTGCCCCAGGGGCAAAGTATCCCTTGCTTGGTTTGGTGCTGTAGGCAAAGTTCTGTTTTCAGCGACACAGGCCGCCTCTTGGTCATTCCTTGACGCAAGTTGTTCAGAACTAAGGATCTGGTGTTATGGGGGTCCTCTAAATCTTACAATTAGGGTAGTTAGGGGTGTGGTAGGTAGTAACCAATGGGCAACTTGTCCCTGCAGATAGTCTGCCCCTGAGGTGACCACATACGGGGGTTTGGGTCATCTTTTCTACCCAGAAATCTCTATTCTGCCACTCTTAAACATGGCAGAAATCACATTTTAGAGTACAAACCTGGGTACTCACACTAGAGTTGTGGCTTTACCTTCTGGGGGTGTACACCTCCTGGCATTACTCATTTCCCGATTGCCCTGGTGCAATCATGCCTGGGGAAGGTGGGGGCTATTTCCACCGCTGGGAGTAAGCCCTGATGCATATCAGAGATGGTGCTGCCTTTGAGGCTCACCACCATGATGTGCCATTTCACCATCCTGCTTGGAGGAGGGAGGTGTGACCTCCTTTCTGCCCAAGCCTTGTTCCTGACTCCTGGGAGTGATCACATTGCTGGCAGGAGGTCAGAATCGTGTCTTGGTGGCAGCAGGTACATGAAACATGGACTTTCCGGGTAGAGCACAGAGAAGCTGGTTCAACCAGGTGGGCGACCTCTAAGGTAGCCACCTGGGTGCATGCCACATTAACCAGGACACGAGATTCATGTCAGGGGTGAGAAGGCACTTTGTTTGATACCAGGTTATCCTATGGACTGCTAACATTTCTAGTAGTTTGCAATAGGGAACCCCACTACAGGGACATATAGGCATGTACTGTATGTCCTCAACTTTCATATGGTATATTAAAGCCTCCTGGGCTGAGGAGGCCTTCCTTAGGGGTGCCTGGCATATACTAAATATAGTGTATTGACTGTGCCACCCATGGTGAGGGCACAGTCAAGTTAGAGAAGTTTGCACTGCACCCGCAGTATGCAATGGCAGGCCAGCAGTCAGTTGTTTGCTTGGGTCACTCACAATGGCACAAATCTGTGCTGCAACTGTGGGGACCCCTTTGTCAACTATGCCCATGTACCCCAGCTATCATATACTAGGGACTTATAAGCGGGAAATGTCTTTACCAATTTGGGATTACCAAGAAGTACATAACAGCTTTGGGAGAGAGCACAGATGCTGGGTAAGGGCAGCAGACTCAAGTCCTACTTGTGAGGTGCGCTTGACATTCGGCGTGTTTTTAAACTTGTCACCCTGTTATTCTTACTGTGTGCACTTCGTGTTTTGGGCAAATTGTACTTGTAATATTTTTAGCATACTTACCTTCTGGCCAGCATTTTCTGCCAATTTTTACTTTGCTCGAGACGCCCCGGTTCACTGCAGCCATTTAGGCTGATTGTTGTGGAGGGCGCCCCGAACGCTTGCAGGGAAGTCCTCACTTCCGGTTCTTTCGGCTAGCCGCCATCTTGGTCGGTGGTCTAGCTGTTTGGACCCTCCCAGCACCTTGAGTACTTAATTGGGCTCTTGACTGGGCTCTGGCTGCTACTTGTGAGGTGTGCTTGTCATTCAGCGTGTTTTTAAACTTGCCACCCTGTTATTCTTACTGTGTGCACTTCGTGTTTGGGTCAAATTGTACTTGTAATATTTTTATCATACTTACCTTCTGGCCAGCATTTTCTTGCCAATTTTGACTTTGCTCGAGACGCCCCGGTCCACCACAGCCATTTAGGCTGAATGTTGTGGAGGGTGCACCGAACGCTTGCAGGGAAGTCCTCAATTCCGATTCTTTCGGCTAGCCGCCATCTTGGTCGGCGGTCTAGCTGTTTGGATACGTGTATTTAAGGGGGCTATGGCGCGGGAGCAGCAAAGGCGCGCCAAAGGCAAGCACGTCTGCGCCCATCCGCGCATGAACCGGGCTCAGGGCCAGTCCCCCTGGATCTTTTTCCACAGACAAATTAGAAATTCCATGCTATTCGAGAGACACTCTCATGGAACTGGTTCCGTTGAAGGGAGAGGCTCTCTGTCCACGAGCTTGGCCCAATTATCCATCTAAGAGGGGGGTAAGCTTTTGTCCAACATGCTTGGCCCGCTCGCTCGTATAACAGCCCACTGTAGCCAGCTGCCTGCTCTATCATTAGGCAATATGATAGAGAGGAACTCTAGAGAGGTCCTGTCAAATTGTACCCCGAATAATAATACAGATAGCGCCCCAAATTTTAGGATGATGGAGCCAGTCATTAATGGGAGAAAGAGAGGCCTTGAATGTGGCCTACTTAATGTTAGATCACTTCCTAGGCACTCAACGGAAATACAATTGCTGATAGAAACCCACAATCTTGATGCTCTATTTCTAACGGAGACCTGCACTGCGACAGGGATGGAGCTGGAATTGGAACCAGCATGCCCACCGGAATATAAGGCCCAGCATAGGCCCAGGGTCAGAGGTAGTGGAGGTGGAATGGGAATTATTTTTAGGGAGGAGCTGAATTTCACTTCACTGGATATAGATGAAATCTCCTGTGCAGAGTTTTTAGGCTTTTCAGCCAGGGATGATGCAGGCCAGGTCGCATCGGGTATGATTTGTTACAGACCTCCAGGCGCATTGAATGTACACCAACACCAAGAACTGATTAATGTTATTAGCAATATGGCGCTTACGCATACTTGGCTAATAGTGCTGGAGGACTTTAATCTATGGGAAAATGGAAGTCTTGATACAGCTTTTCATAATATAGTTCAATCCTGCGCTAATCTGGGCATGAAGCAATGGGTGGTGGAACCAACACATAGGGGCGACCATATTTTAGATTTGATTTTTGCAGAAGAGGGCCTTGTCAGTATGGGGGTGGTTATGCCGGTGGGGTGGACGGATCATCACCTCATTCTGTTCAGTATCCAGAGCCTGAACGGAATAAGACCTGGGGATAGGAAAGTGAGAACGCTCCTTAGACGAGACTGGAAGGGTCTTCTTAAAAGAAAGATAGAGGCGGACGGCCCCGTGTTTCATATGGAGGCTCTCTTTAACTTTGAAAAGCCGATAACAGAGAACTATACGGCATTCTATGATTACCTAATTAAGGAACTGGATCAGTTCGCTCCAGTCAAAGTCATTAAGAAAAGAGGAAATTCATCTGCCCCGTGGTACATGGAGAGACTGAGGAGTCTCAAGCCCTCGTGTAAAAAGCCAGAGAAACAGTGGATAAAGGAGTATTTGTAAGAAGATCGATTTAGCTGGAGGTGCTCAATCATAAAATACAAACTAGAAATATCCACTGCCAAGGCAGAGAATTTTGCATCCATTATATTAAAGAGCTCCAATAAATCCAGGGACATATTTAAAATAGTGAAAGATCTGACCAACCCTGAGTGTACCATGAGTAAAATTAAACTGTTGGACCTGGCCCTTTAGGCAGGTTCACCCCGCAACTTTTTGCTTTTGCCTAGCCTGTTTCTGTAACCTGTGTTAGTGATTTTTGGGTCTCTGCGCACTTTTTCCCTGTGTCCCAGAGTAAAGTGCGTGCGTGTAGTATGGCTGGCCTGCCCTCCCATAGGAATGCATGGGGAATGTGTGTGTCCCTGGTAGTTCCTGATGCGTGGGGAGTGCAGGCTCGAGTTTAGTATGTGTGAACTCGTGAGAGTGAATGCTGCGAGATGGTGTATGCAGCATGTATGTGTCTAGAAGGGAAGTGCTACTTCTGGACATTGATGTGTGTGTGCAGTGAGGGTACTGGAGCGTGATTGGCTGGGGCTGGCTGGTATGCCAGGCTCCAGGAAGTCTGGATGGGTCTGCCCGGTGGTGAGTGTGAGATTAGCATGAGTGATGTGTGGGAGGAGTGTACCTGTGTCCTGAATGGGCTGGGTTTTTCCCCACACAATGCTGGCTCCGCCCCCCTGTGGTGTGTCTAATGACCCTAGCCTCCCCAGTGAATGAAAGGGGTGGTTGGGCCATCAAGGGTGCTCCAAGACCAGCTGCGACTGGTCTCCCCCACCCTGCACCTTTAGACAAAGGTTTTCAGTGTATAAAAGGAGGCTGTGACCTCTTCTAAAATGTTCTTGTTTGCCAACTTGAATCCTGCCAGGGGCGTGCTGCTGCATGGGCCCGGGGGAAGGCTTGCCCCCCCTGGGCCCTGCCCAGCCCCTGGACTCCTGAAGGACTCTTCCTGGACTTGTGCTGTCCTATAGCGCTGGGAGCGCTGTCATTACCTCTTTGGCTCCTGCTAGCGCTGGGGAGCGCTTGATTAGCCTTGATAGCGCTTGGGAGCGCTGCATTCACCCCTGGAAGCGCCTGGAAGTGCTTTCTCTTGTCATAGCGCTTAAGAGCGCTTTAATTGGCTTGTAGCGCTGGGGAGCGCTTGTGGTGCACAGCCGGTGATTGTTTGTCCTTTTGCGCTGGGAGCGCTTTACTTTTGCCTTAAAGCGCCTGGAAGCGCTGGATTGTGACTAACGCTTTAGAGCGCTCTGTTTTGCAAAGGCCGGTGCCTACCCGGCATTGTCCGCGTCCGAAGTGCTCACCCCTCGCTTTTGTCCGGTAGCTGCCCCCGAGATTGTCCCTGCGGCCGCCCGACCCGCAGCAGGAAGTCAGGCAGGCCGGGGGCGGGACAAGAGGACAACCGGAAACAGACCTGACGTGCAGGAGGCCGCGGGAGCCGACCCCACGCCCCTGCCCTGCCCGGAGGATCCCAGATGAGGTGCAGCGAGGCCCCGGAGGAGAGGAGAGGAGCCCCGGAGTGCCGCCAGGAGGCTGAAGGAGGAGCCCAGTGAAGCCGAGCTGCTTCCACCTGCAGAAGTCTCGAGGGAGAGCCCCGGTCTGCCTGGAAGTGCCCGCGCTGCTCGAAGAGTGAGAGGAGCCCCGCCCGCGGCACCAGAGCAGCCGCCGCTGGAGAGCCGTTGAGTGCAGGAGGGCTGGGGCCTCCCCATTGAGAGCAGAGCGGCCCCGGTGGATAGCGGGCCGCTCCACCGACAGGAGCAGTGTCTCTGTAGGGCCCTGAGAGGGCTCCGGGGGCATTCGGTCATTGTTAGCCCATGAAGGGCTCCGGGGGCATATCTCGTTGGTTGAGCCACCGAGAGGCTCAAGCCGCCACCGTTTTGCACGGGTCCCCCGTGATGGACCCCCACCGTCTCCCCTAGCGAGGTGGCTTCTTTTTAGTACAAGCCCAGAAGAGGCTCCTCAGTGCCCCATTGGTGAAGAGTCAAGAGAGGCTCTAAGGGGCATTTCATATTCACAGAGCCCAGAGAGGCTCTAGGGCCCCATTGTTGTTGTAGAGCCCCAGAGAGGCTCAGGAACGTTGCGTGATTGAAGAGCCCAGCGAGGCTCTTTGGGGGACAGTAGATTTGGGATTTGGCCCTCTTTATCTACACCAGTTGCCCAGCACTTTGTGGGCAACTGCTACGTTTAGGCCCTGACATTTGGGACACAGGGCGTCCTAGCCCCAACAAGGCCAGAGGGCCTAGGGACTGCCACAGGTTGTGGCTCATGTGGGTTTTGCGCAATTACTTGTGCTTGCGCCTCTGAATGTGTTTTTATGCGTCATGTGCCTTGTTTTTACACCGCTGAATGTGTTTTGATACATCATGTGTTTTATTTCCCTACACCGCTGAATGTTAATGCATCATGTGTAATGTTCCTATGCTTATACCCCTAAATGTTGGTGATTCTTAGGTGGTTGTTTTTTCTCCTAGTACAGGTGTTGCTAGTGAGGTCTTGGTTCCCTGCGCAATATTTTCCTAAGGTGGTTAGGGTTGCATAGGAGGTACTTACCCTTTACCAGTTCTTACTGGTTGTGTTCTAACTTGTTCTAAAAGTGTTCTATGTGCTAATTACTATTCCTAAAAAGTGATGATTCCTGACAGTGGTCCATGTGGCCCTGTCTTGTACATATCCCTTGTAAATTCTGCCCGTGCTTGTTGGCACAGTGTAACAAAATGTATGTTTATTATAATACAAAGGCTATTTTTATATAACCTTGTGTGGAGTTTCCTTTGTGGTGGGCTTTGGGAGTTGTTGCTGGGTGCACGCGCAAACACTTAACCTACATAGCCTCCAAGTTTAGCCTGGCTGCTCGCGTCACGTTACCCAGAGGGTGAGCAGGGGTTATCTTGGTGTGTGACTCCCTTGCCCTGACGTGGAAGTGGTGGTCTCTGACTGACATTGGCGCAAGCCTTGGCCAGCCAGAGATCCCGTTTCTAACATTGGTGGCAGGCGGTGAAGATCCGGATTTGTGTTTGCGTTGTACCGCAGTGGCAACAGGCCACACTACAAAACTCTGCATTTTTAGATAATTACATGTTGGGGATTATTGTTATGATTTTATTTTTCCTCAAGAGTGTCATTTTCAAATGGTGTTCCTGCGCTTTATGTTTAGTGGCAGAGGAGAGAAAATGACAGGGCGGGACGCCAGTAGATAGGGAGTTCCTTCCTGGGTCCAGTGTCCAATCCCCGTTCCTGTCCCCAGAGGGGTGGATAGAGGAGAGAGAGAGGGGGTGTGGAGGAGAAATCGCTAGCTCAGGAGGGTGGTTATCCCTGAGTGTAGTATGTGTGTCTGGATTCACCAGTATGGTAGGATCAAGTGGTGGCAGCTAAAATATGTCCAGTGCGTAAAGTCCCATTCCCAGTTCCCAGAGTATGGTGCCTGGTGCTCAGTAAGAGGGGTACAGGTTGAGAGTCAGGGGCAGTGAGGAACTGTCTCGCCAGTCTGGAGGGGGAGTGTGTGGATGAGTGGTGTGTTGAACTAGAGGAGTTGGTGTGAGTTTTTTTTTTAAGGAGCTTGCATAGGAGGTGTACCTCTGGTGGTGTGCAGGAGGTCCTGCAGAGGCACTGGACAAGAAGGTGGATGTCTGGCGGTGTGCTAGATGTCTTGCAGAGGCATTAGGGAGTGATTCTAAAAGTAGTGGCTTGTGTATCTGATGATCCTGTGTAGGTGAAGGGGTTCATGTGTAGCCCAGCTAGGTCCCATTAGGATGGTAGGGGTGTAGGGGCTCACGTCCTGTCTCAGTGGAGGCGGAGTGAGTGTGGGACGGTGTGTCTCACGTTGGCCCGAAACCCTGTCTCAGGGCCTGGAGGGTTCCCTAAGGGAGCGCCAGGTCAGGGGCCTAGGCTGTACTTACAGGTCATTTGAGGAGGATCTCCCTGTGTCTAGAGGATGGGGAGTTTCTGTAACCAGAACTCCGGCGGTCCTAGTATTGGGCAGTACCGCTCCTAAGTGGAGGGTGCAGAAGTCCTGGTTGAGGAGTGAGAGGGGGAAAGAGTCCCCAGTGGAGGAACCAGTGGGTCAGGGTCCAGCCAGAAGGGCTGGGCCACCAGTGAGTGACCATGGTGATGCCACTTCTGTCCTGGGGGATCTCTGCGCCCTGCCAGGTGGGCAGGAGGTCGCGAGATTAGAGCCAGGCAGACTGTCACGAGACACAGTAGTTATGTGTCACCCTCGTAGTGGGACATGCGTGCTCCCCGTGAAGTCCTGGTTCGCTGGGCATTTGGCCGTCTAGAGTGCTTGACCATTTTTTGGGGCCTCTGGAGGTCGTTCCCCGAGGAGGGGGGAGGCCAGGTTCAGGTTCAGCCTGACCTGGAGGGAAGAGCGTCTGTGATTAGGGTCCTGAACAGTTGGGAGGAAAGTGTGTTGCTGATACGCTGCTGGCGTGTGCTCTGTCTAGCCTGAGACATACTGAGAATCCCACTATGATGGGGAGTACTGGAGGAAAGTGTGTTGCTGATACGCCGCTGGCGTGTGCTCTGTCTAGCCTGGAACATACTGAGAATCACCCTGTGATAGGGAGTACTGGAGGAGAGTGTGTCGCTGATACGCCAATGGCGTGTGCTCTGTCTAGCCTGAGATATACTGGGACTCACCCTGTGATCATGGAACTGGAATCGGGTGCAGAGGGAGGGAGTCCTCGCCTCTGACCCCGATGTAGCCGGAAGGTAGATCCCAGGTGGTAGACCAGTTGATGGAGTGAGGTCCTGATCTGGTGGGAGAGTTGTGTTCTGGTGGGTGCCTCCCTGGGAGGGTGCGGAAACCCAGAAATAGAGGTAGGGTGGGGCATTCTTGCCCGTGACCTCTGGTCAGCCTGAGGGTGCGGACCCTAGGTTGAAGGATCAGTGGTAGTTTGGAACTACACTGAGAGGGAGAGTGGAGAATGGCTACTGTGTGCCAGGGGATACTGCCCCCCACTCTGTGGATTGGTTAGGACCTGTGACATTTGGATGGCCTAGGGCTTGGTCCTGACCGTGGACCACTAGAGGGTGCCAGTGGGGTATCCTAGTTGGGACAGAGAGTTCTTGTTGAGAGAAATCCATGTAGGTTCAGAGTGGCGAAAAACCGGAGGGTGTCCCTGCCGTGCGGGCCCGTGTCCGTGTTTTGTCGCCCAAAGCAGGGAAGCCCATCAGTGGAGTGATTGGTCTACCCTGCGTTTTGGCTGGAAGGGGGTTGTGTTGGACCTGGCCCTTTAGGCAGGTTCACCCCGCAACTTTTTGCTTTTGCCTAGCCTGTTTCTGTAACCTGTGTTAGTGATTTTTGGGTCTCTGCGCACTTTTTCCCTGTGTCCCAGAGTAAAGTGCGTGCGTGTAGTATGGCTGGCCTGCCCTCCCATAGGAATGCATGGGGAATGTGTGTGTCCCTGGTAGTTCCTGATGCGTGGGGAGTGCAGGCTCGAGTTTAGTATGTGTGAACTCGTGAGAGTGAATGCTGCGAGATGGTGTATGCGGCATGTATGTGTCTAGAAGGGAAGTGCTACTTCTGGACATTGATGTGTGTGTGCAGTGAGGGTACTGGAGCGTGATTGGCTGGGGCTGGCTGGTATGCCAGGCTCCAGGAAGTCTGGATGGGTCTGCCCGGTGGTGAGTGTGAGATTAGCATGAGTGATGTGTGGGAGGAGTGTACCTGTGTCCTGAATGGGCTGGGTTTTTCCCCACACAATGCTGGCTCCGCCCCCCTGTGGTGTGTCTAATGACCCTAGCCTCCCCAGTGAATGAAAGGGGTGGTTGGGCCATCAAGGGTGCTCCAAGACCAGCTGCGACTGGTCTCCCCCACCCTGCACCTGTAGACAAAGGTTTTCAGTGTATAAAAGGAGGCTGTGACCTCTTCTAAAATGGTCTTGTTTGCCAACTTGAATCCTGCCAGGGGCGTGCTGCTGCTTGGGCCCGGGGGAAGGCTTGCCCCCCCTGGGCCCTGCCCAGCCCCTGGACTCCTGAAGGACTCTTCCTGGACTTGTGCTGTCCTATAGCGCTGGGAGCGCTGTCATTACCTCTTTGGCTCCTGTTAGCGCTGGGGAGCGCTTGATTAGCCTTGATAGCGCTTGGGAGCGCTGCATTCACCCCTGGAAGCGCCTGGAAGTGCTTTCTCTTGTCATAGCGCTTAAGAGCGCTTTAATTGGCTTGTAGCGCTGGGGAGCGCTTGTGGTGCACAGCCGGTGATTGTTTGTCCTTTCGCGCTGGGAGCGCTTTACTTTTGCCTTAAAGCGCCTGGAAGCGCTGGATTTTGACTAGCGCTTTAGAGCGCTCTGTTTTGCAAAGGCCGGTGCCTACCCGGCATTGTCCGCGTCCGAAGTGCTCACCCCTCGCTTTTGTCCGGTAGCTGCCCCCGAGATTGTCCCTGCGGCCGCCCGACCCGCAGCAGGAAGTCAGGCAGGCCGGGGGCGGGACAAGAGGACAACCGGAAACAGACCTGACGTGCAGGAGGCCGCGGGAGCTGACCCCGCGCCCCTGCCCTGCCCGGAGGATCCCAGCTGAGGTGCAGCGAGGCCCCGGAGGAGAGGAGAGGAGCCCCGGAGTGCCGCCAGGAGGCTGAAGGAGGAGCCCAGTGAAGCCGAGCTGCTTCCACCTGCAGAAGTCTCGAGGGAGAGCCCCGGTCTGCCTGGAAGTGCCCGCGCTGCTCGAAGAGTGAGAGGAGCCCCGCCCGCGGCACCAGAGCAGCCGCCGCTGGAGAGCCGGTGAGTGCAGGAGGGCTGAGGCCTCCCCATTGAGAGCAGAGCGGCCCCGGTGGATAGCGGGCCGCTCCACCGACAGGAGCAGTGTCTCTGTAGGGCCCTGAGAGGGCTCCGGGGGCATTCGGTCATTGTTAGCCCACGAAGGGCTCCGGGGGCATATCTCGTTGGTTGAGCCACCGAGAGGCTCAAGCCGCCACCGTTTTGCACGGGTCCCCCGTGAGGGACCCCCACCGTCTCCCCTAGCGAGATGGCTTCTTTTTAGTACAAGCCCAGAAGAGGCTCCTCAGTGCCCCATTGGTGAAGAGTCAAGAGAGGCTCTAAGGGGCATTTCATATTCACAGAGCCCAGAGAGGCTCTAGGGCCCCATTGTTGTTGTAGAGCCCCAGAGAGGCTCAGGAACGTTGCGTGATTGAAGAGCCCAGCGAGGCTCTTTGGGGGACAGTAGATTTGGGATTTGGCCCTCTTTATCTACACCATTTGCCCAGCACTTTGTGGGCAACTGCTACGTTTAGGCCCTGACATTTGGGACACAGGGCGTCCTAGCCCCAACAAGGCCAGAGGGCCTAGGGACTGCCACAGGTTGTGGCTCATGTGGGTTTTGCGCAATTACTTGTGCTTGCACCTCTGAATGTGTTTTTATGCGTCATGTGCCTTGTTTTTACACCGCTGAATGTGTTTTGATACATCATGTGTTTTATTTCCCTACACCGCTGAATGTTAATGCATCATGTGTAATGTTCCTATGCTTATACCCCTAAATGTTGGTGATTCTTAGGTGGTTGTTTTTTCTCCTAGTACAGGTGTTGCTAGTGAGGTCTTGGTTCCCTGCGCAATATTTTCCTAAGGTGGTTAGGGTTGCGTAGGAGGTACTTACCCTTTACCAGTTCTTACTGGTTGTGTTCTAACTTGTTCTAAAAGTGTTCTATGTGCTAATTACTATTCCTAAAAAGTGATGATTCCTGACAGTGGTCCATGTGGCCCTGTCTTGTACATATCCCTTGTAAATTCTGCCCGTGCTTGTTGGCACAGTGTAACAAAATGTATGTTTATTATAATACAAAGGCTATTTTTATATAACCTTGTGTGGAGTTTCCTTTGTGGTGGGCTTTGGGAGTTGTTGCTGGGTGCGCGCGCAAACACTTAACCTACATAGCCTCCAAGTTTAGCCTGGCTGCTCGCGTCACGTTACCCAGAGGGTGAGCAGGGGTTATCTTGGTGTGTGACTCCCTTGCCCTGACGTGGAAGTGGTGTTCTCTGACTGACGTTGGCGCAAGCCTTGGCCAGCCAGAGATCCCGTTTCTAACATAAACCGTCCCAGGATGGCGTGTTTCTTTCTGGATAAAATAAATACAATTGTGGAAAGCCTGAAGGAACAATCTCAACCTACCTCAACGGCCCAGACAGGGGGGGGCCAGAGGACTAAATGAGGAGGGCGCTACTGAGATAGTCGCTAACGGGATCTTCCTGGATAAGTTTCCAACTCCGTCAGAGGAGGAGTTCGTTAGGGTGGCCTTAGGGGTTTCTTCTGGCTCCCCTTTAGACCCACTACCCCACAGGCTGATGAAGGAGTTTGGGACAGAGATCTTTCCCATTCTAGGACAGCTATGCTGCCAGTCTATTGACACAGGGATTGTGCCTGTGGAATGGAAGGGGGCTGTCATTACCCCGCTTTTGAAGAAATCTACCCTTGACCCATGCAGCTATAAGAACTACCGACCAATTTCCCCCCTGCCTTACTCGGTCAAGGTCCTGGAACGTTTGGTTAGCAGAACCATGTCCTAATACCTGGAGACAAACAACATCTTGGAATGGAAACAGTTCGGTTTTCGCCCGGGTCATGGGACAGAGTCAGCCTTTTTGGTGGTGTTGGATGACCTTCGGATGCGGATGAACAGGGGTCAGTCGGCAATTTTAATCCTGCTGGACCGTCCGCCGCATTCGATATGGTGAACCACGACACTCTGCTCTCAAGGTTAGAGACCTTTGGAGTGAAGGGAGTAGTACTTAGGTGACTGCAATCTGATCTGTCGGATGGAAGACAGGCGGTGGCACTCCCCCCGTACCGGTCAGAAATAGTGGAAGTTCCTCATGGGGTACCGCAGGGGTCGGCAATTAGCTCTATTTTGTTTAATGCGTATATGCAACCCTTGATGGGTATCATTAAGGCATATAACATCAGCATGATTACCTATGCTGATGATACGCAGCTGCTGATATCCCTGGAAGGGGCCAGGCGGAATCTTTGGATTGTTTTCATGCTTGCATGCATGAAATGACAAAGTGGCTGAAGGCAAACTCTCTCCAGTTTAACAGTGGGAAAACAGAGATCCTACAGTGTAGGACGGGGGGAATTGCCTGAAGCCTGCCAATAGATTTTTGGCCCCTGACTTCAGATGGCACAATGACCCCAGTGAATACGGTACGTAACCTGGGGGTCAGTTTTAATGAGAATCTCAACCTGGAGACCCATGTTAATAAACCAGTGGTAACTTGTTTCTCCATAATTCGAGGTCTCCGTAAGGTGCTGCCGCTGCTGCCTACTCAGGTTAGAGCAACGGTGGTTAGGAGTACCATCCTTAGCCACCTGGATTACTGCAATGCTTTGCTTTTGGAATCCCCGGGGTATCTGATTACCATATTACAAAGTATCCAGGCGGCAGCAGCGAAGCTAGCACTCTCCCGACCGCGTGGCTCCTCAACAACACAAGCACTGGTGGATCTACATTGGCTCCCAGTAGTCCAACGGTTCCGCTTTAAATCCTTGTGCATTGTGTATAAAGCTCTTTATGAGCAAGGCCCTAAGCCACTTCAAGCCCACCCGGAATCTCCGCTCTGCTACTACCAACTGCGTAAGAGTACCTAAAGTAAAGAGGTTGACCCTGGGAGGAAGAGCCTTCAGCGTGGCAGCGGCTCGCCTTTGGAACAGCCTCCCCTTAGAAATAAGGAAAACACAAGGCTTGCTGCTGTTCTGTAAGAAAATTAAGACCTGGTTATTCCCCAGGATATAATATGCCTCTCCATGAGGGGTAGAAGTAGATTCTTTGGTAACATGTCGCTCCCTCTGGGCTGTAAACTGTATAGTACAGTTCTCTTAGCGCCAGGATGCCCGTAGCTTTGCAGTGCGCTCAACAAGGGTTTATAATAATAATAATAACTATCAGCTTTTGGAACAAAAAGTGTGTGGGGGGTGACCATACAAAAAGGGCACTTGCCTACAGACTGTAAAGTCTACAAACTAAAATTAAGTAAAAATATAACAAAATAAAAATTCCCTTTAAACCTCAGCAGCACTGAAAATCCAGACTGCAATTGCTGCAGAAGTGTGGCTGTAAGTGGAGAATGTAAATGTGATCCTTTTTTCAGAAGTATACGAGCACTTAGCAGATAATATGGACCTTAATCATCACTGGAGATCAAAAACAGTAGAGTGAAGCAAAAACACAAAAATCTGGCAATGTTTGGTATCTTCTACTATCTTGTAGTTAGTCCACTCCACTCGATGTAATCAGATTGAAGTGACTTTGGTCTGTCTACAAATAGACTAATGATCACAATTTGTTTTTATTGAAGTTTTTCTCACTTTCCATGCAGTACAGTCGGTAGCTGGATAATTACCCAAGCCTCTAAAGCATGATAGGACCTCTTTTCACGTTTTAATACAATTTGTACCTAATGGTTTAACCATTTAGGACTAGATCCAGGGGCATAACATAAAAGCCTGGAGCCCCTGCTGTGCATGAGGGCCCCAACTCTCCAGGGGGGGACCCAACTCTTCAAGGGGAGGGCCCTAATCAACTGAAGGCCAATGAATATCTGTAAGATAGAAGACTTAGGGGTCCCTCTTAATCTTCTGCACTTGTGCCTGATTTTTTTGTATTATGCGACTGACTGGATCAACGGTTCGACAACCACTACAGCATTTTTAACTACAATATATAGATCATTGTTTATTCTTCAGTGTACAGAACTGATCTAACGTATCTTTCCACCATGCTTATGTACAGCACTTATCGTTTATTACGTAATGATTATTTTCCCACTGGTACATATTATCTTTTCAGAGACTCACTCTAGAGTGGGACGCTTAAACCGAAAACAAATTGGTTCATATTCCAACTCTGGAATTACAGGACCTAATCCCCAAAAATAAACGCATGTGGCGTTCCTGCTCTAGAAATCGAAATACTGTTTTACACTTATTGCTTTATTGTCATGCAATAGGATTTGTATTCTACAAATTACACTTGTATGACGAGATAAGAAAGATAACATCCATTGTATCTCTTGGTTACGTATATAATTACTATTCTTAACTCCACATTTACTTGTAGTGACCAGGTTAACCTAATAAATGCAATTCTTTTTCTCACTTGATATATCCATGTACCTTAATTAGCAATCATTTTAAGGGTATCAATCATAGCGCTACAATCTTACAATCATTGTTGCAGTCTGATTGCAGATAAAAATTGTTTTTAACCTATTTGAACAATTTATGTAAAATTGTGTCAAAGGATAACAAACAATAAACATTATTATTATTATTATTAGTATTATTATTGCTGTTATTATTAACGTTATTATTATTATTATTGTTAGTAGGAGTATTATTATTGTTTTTCTTGTTGTTAGTATCATTATTGTCACTACTCTTAATAACAATAATATTAGTAATAATAATAATAATAATAATAATAATAATAATAACTGGTTGATAACAGAGGATCATACTATAGTGTGTGATACACCAGTCAAATCCATCTGACATGGAAGGTATACAAACATTTGCAAGGTTATTCAGATGGATGGAGTATTCTGTAGAGAACCGAGGTCTGTCTTAGTTCCAGGAGAACCAGATCCATTCCACATTTTCTAAATATATGGACCAAGTAAAGTAATCCAATTTAGAGTCATCCGGTGTAAATTAATCTAATACAACGACAGACCATGCAGGTAAGAGTGGTGGGCCGGTTGCGCCGTGTGTGTGTGTGTGTGGGGGGGGGGGGGGATTTCGACAATGAGGAGAGAAAATTAAATAAATCATTTATTTTCTCTCGTCATCGTTTGTCGAACCCCCCCCCCCCCCCCCCGTCCCCCACCGGCCCACCGCTCCTACCTGCATGGGCCACAGTTGATCTAATGTTGAGAACACAGAAAATCTAGCATGGATTTGGCCCTAGTAGTCTTTCGTGGGACACTCTTCTCAGAGCGATTGGTCACTTAATAGGGCTGTAATTGAATGTACCAGGCATACATTTTAGGAAAGTCAATAATACTGACAACATTAAATGTGTCGAACGGGATGTCCTCGAGCATAAATGATGCACAAAGACAAGAAAGTTTACATCGATTAAGGATGTTTTTTGTGCCCTACCACCAACCCATCAGCCCGCAGGGCTGTCACAAGAAAGAAAATGAGCAAAACCACCCACGCCATGGTAAGCAACAAAGATAACTTGTGCAAAATCATTGTGCCTGAACTAGTGGCCTTTTGTTATCGTGAGTGGCAGGTGTGGGTGTGCAGATAATTGCACGGAACACCCACTTTTTATCTTGAAGTGCTGGTAGTACTTTAATGACCAGGGATATTTTTCTTATGTAATCACATTTAGGGTTTTATTATGAAATAAAAAAGAAGAAACGGATGAGAAGGTTCAAGAAGGGTTATTTACAGGAAGTGTCAAGAAAGACACGTAGTATTGCAGAACCAACGGTCCAGCTGTCAGAAAGTGAACAAAATGAAGCCGAATGGGCTTCTTTAAAAAAAAAAAATCACTAAACTCCCTTTTACTGTGAGTCCTATTGAAAAACAAATGTCCTAAAACAACACTGCAATGCTGCAGCCAATAACACAGTAGGCCGTGCGTTTCATTGCACAAGAACATCAGTAAAACTTTTAATCACGGACACAACTTGCTCTGGAAAACACAAATTTTCAGTCTAGAGGAAATTTAATTACAAAAGGATCATGCAAAAGTCTGCATGGGGCAGAAGCAATTGCCTGGGTGAGTAGGCGGGGAATTTGGGAGATTCCAGCCGGTGGATTTAATTTAAAGTGACAACAATATTTAAGGAAGAAGGAAATTCATAAGCATATTTAAAATATATTTGAAAAGATATGCACGCAAGCCAAGAGTCTCAATCAGGCTTAGGACATTCGCCTAACGTCCCTTCTTATTAGCAAACTCAGAAAACATTAGCTGTGCCGTGTGCGGTTCAGGCATTACTGGGAATGCTATTGTTACTTGGGGGATACATACTGTGGAAGCTTACAGTTTCAAATTTGAGAGGCTTAAAAGTCTCTGATTTGAATGCACAGAGCTAGTCTTGCAAAATTAATTTGTGGAGCGCTGATGGGAATATTTATCTTTTAATGATACTGCTTTGCATATCATCCTATTGGAAAATATGATTCTCGTCATTTAAACAAATATTTCAAAAAGAGGATTGTGAGATATTGTTCCGGGGTAACTGGAACCCCAACTGAACAGTTAAAGTGTCAAACAGAATTGGGGTGAGACCAAAGGTAATATCAGCCGTTGTTTTGCAGAGAAGCAAGAAAGACTTGTCTCAAGGCCTATGCGGAAAGAGATAAATTAAATAAGAAGTCAGACGTCTAATTGAAATTTGCATAAAGCAGAACTAAAGACAGAAAGTTGTACAGATAATTGATACTTTTTTATTTCTGCCAATATATAGTGACCTCATTTTGAGTAAACTGAATTATGATTTTGGTCCGAGAACGTAGAGAACATCTGGAATTTTTAAACAGTCTTCAGTCAGAGGCAACTTGTGGTATATGCTATGTTGTGTTGCATACTGCAATTTGCTGCATTCAATACAGACGCTGGTGTGTGTCTTGAGTTGACATGTACAGTGTTTTCCGTAGGATTTCCAATTGTTCAGGGAGCCTTTTAAGCAGATTGGGTCTTGCCAGCTTACTGAACACATGAGCACGTGTTTAACAGGTCATGTTCTCCCTTAAATTTCCCAACAGTATAGTCCTATCAAATGGGCTGTTTTTCAGTTTTCTCTAACACCCTTTTGTCTTCATTGGTAAAATGCTCAGTTATGGCTATCCTAAAGAAGGTACCCTGAAGGTATATAGGTTGTTTTTCCTAGCACCTCTGTGTCAATATATCTGCGGATGTTTCAGGTCTCCATGTGTCTCTCTGTCTCCCTGTCTAATGCACGGTGTCAGTGTGTCTGTGCCGTGTTGCAGAATCCTTATCATTGTCTATTCGCACCATATCTACACTGGCGGCTTCTATGTTAAGGCAGAGGAGCATCACCCCATTCCATTTTGAGCAGTGGATAAAGGTAACATAAAATGATAATAACACTATGTTATTATCATTTTTATTTTTACGGTTTACGGGGTGGGGCAGGGCTTGGCTGTCTCACAGCCAGAAAGAGGAGGAGTGGTGGGCACTTAAATGTACATGACTGTTTGGCCGGGTATCTTGGGCCCTCCAAACAATCATGCACACTTTGCATGTTTCCCACCAGGCTGTAATACACAGCCTAGTGGGGATCAGGCGCAGACTCCTATTGCCTGTCTGAGCACCGAACCAG
Source organism: Lissotriton helveticus (assembly GCF_964261635.1). Taxonomy (NCBI): domain Eukaryota; kingdom Metazoa; phylum Chordata; class Amphibia; order Caudata; family Salamandridae; genus Lissotriton; species Lissotriton helveticus. Next base: position 1,425,968,237 of record NC_136063.1, on the reverse strand, counting down.
GGCACTCAGACCAATCACAATGCTGCATTGCAACATTGTGATTGGCTAAGGGAGCCTGTTTGTGCTTCCTGCTTCAAGCAGGAACAGAAGAGGATGTTGCAAGGTGGTGGTCCAATGGTCGTGAAGCAAGGTAAATGTATTCATTTGTTTTCTATCCCCCCCCCCCACTTCTCCCGTTCTACTCAGCGGCAGCTGCCAATGCATCTCTGCTGTTTCAGAGTGTCCCACAATTTATCGTTCCCATTACTAGTGTTAATGTGACATGGTTCCAGTGTTAGTCTCTTCTGCCTGAGTGTTTTTGTCATTGCCTCCCTTAGTAGTGCACAGTGCCATTTGCCTGTCTGAGTTTGTTTATTGCTCCTGTTTCAGTGTTTTCCGGCACCAAAGTAGCTGTGTTCCAGTCCAATGTCAAATTCAGGGTCATCACTGTAATGTGTTCCTACAGCTTGTCCAATTGCATCCTCTACCAGTGTGTTCCTATTCAGCTGTCAGTGCCTCCCCTCATCAGTGTCCCCACTTCCAGATGTCACTGTGCTTCTGGCTTAGTGGTGATGTTAGTTAATTACCATCCAAAAGTTATTGTGGTCCGGTCACTTTGTCCCTTTCCCAGAATTAGTGTGCCCCTGACCCAGTGTTGATGTTAAGGCTTTCTATGTCAGAATCAGAGGGGTATATTTGCAAAGAAACAGTGGAGAGCGGCGGTGTAAGCATTTTAGCTGTGCCATGCTGTGTCATTTTAAAAATGCAGGAATGCGCCATATTTACAAGAATACAGCTCACCCCTGTTTTTTTCTTTGCACTGGCGCTATTTGCGCCAACACAGACAACCGTGTGCCATGGTGTAAGGGTGCCTGAGATTGAGGGATGATTCCCTGCAACTCAGGCAGCCTTGCAACATGGTGCAAGGGTGTCTGTGTTGCAGGGATGACTGTTTATGTGCAGGAAGGGACATCTGCAGGAAGGGATAATTTCCTGCACATAAACAATCTTTAAAGGCGATTTGCTCCTTCTATGTGTGCTGCAGGATACAGCACACAAAGAAAGAGCAAAAATGAGGATAACTAAAAGTATTTCCCCTCATTGCACTAATCTAACGCCTACCATTCAGTGCCATTCGTTTTTGGTGTTCCTCAGATTTACACATCCTTGTAATTCTGGGACAGCATCAAAAAGCAATGAGTGCTGTTGTGGAATGCCCATAGCAAAACCCATTGTATGCCTCTTTGCAGCAGATACCTGCATGAAAGGGAATGACATTTACAAAGCGACGTTACGCCACGCAATGTGGCTTAAACCCGCTTTGGAAATATGGAGCAGGCCATTGTGTCACTGGAGCGTCCTAAAAAGCGACACTCCGGTGGCGCAATGCTCTTGTAAATATGAAGTGTTCATCTCCAGGAATCACAACTCCAATTGCTGTTGTTTTGTCATTACGATTCATAAAAGGGGGTGGTGATGGACAGAGTATCTGAATTAAGCAGAACACTCCTACCCAGTCAAAAGATCAGGGCTTGATCCATCACCGTTTTTTAGCTCACTGCACCATCCCAGTTCAGAACCTGGCTACATGCAAATTAGTCTGGCCCTGGCCCAGTGCATCATGGGAACAGGGCAGACCAAACTACCAAGCCAATTCTTTACTAGAAAGGAAACAAGCTTCCGGGGACCGGTTTCTGGCATTGCAGCCGTCTTCGGCCCGGCTTGCTTGAATCCTGATGGTGCAGTGAGCAAGGGACTCACATCTGAGTATACCCTTCCACACTTGTGGTGGCCAAAACGATTCATAAAAGGGGGTGGTGATGGACAGAGTATCTGAATAAAGCAGAACACTCCTACCCAGTCAAAAGATCAGGGCTTGATCCATCACCGTTTTTTAGCTCACTGCACCATCCCAGTTCAGAACCTGGCTACATGCAAATTAGTCTGGCCCTGGCCCAGTGCATCATGGGAACAGGGCAGACCAAACTACCAAGCCAATTCTTTACTGGAAAGGAAACAAGCTTCCGGGGACCGGTTTCTGGCATTTCAGCCGTCTTCGGCCCGGCTTGCTTGAATCCTGATGGTGCAGTGAGCAAGGGACTCACATCTGAGTATACCCTTCCACACTTGTGGTGGCCAAAACGATTCATAAAAGGGGGTGGTGATGGACAGAGTATCTGAATTAAGCAGAACACTCCTACCCAGTCAAAAAATCAGGGCTTGATCCATCACCGTGTTTTAGCTCACTGCACCATCCCAGTTCAGAACCTGGCTACATGCAAATTAGTCTGGCCCTGGCCCAGTGCATCATGGGAACAGGGCAGACCAAACTACCAAGCCAATTCTTTACTGGAAAGGAAACAAGCTTCCGGGGACCGGTTTCTGGCATTGCAGCCGTCTTCGGCCCGGCTTGCTTGAATCCTGATGGTGCAGTGAGCAAGGGACTCACATCTGAGTATACCCTTCCACACTTGTGGTGGCCAAAACGATTCATAAAAGGGGGTGGTGATGGACAGAGTATCTGAATTAAGCAGAACACTCCTACCCAGTCAAAAGATCAGGGCTTGATCCATCACCGTTTTTTAGCTCACTGCACCATCCCAGTTCAGAACCTGGCTACATGCAAATTAGTCTGGCCCTGGCCCAGTGCATCATGGGAACAGGGCAGACCAAACTACCAAGCCAATTCTTTACTGGAAAGGAAACAAGCTTCCGGGGACCGGTTTCTGGCATTGCAGCCGTCTTCGGCCCGGCTTGCTTGAATCCTGATGGTGCAGTGAGCAAGGGACTCACATCTGTGTATACCCTTCCACACTTGTGGTGGCCAAAACGATTCATAAAAGGGGGTGGTGATGGACAGAGTATCTGAATTAAGCAGAACACTCCTACCCAGTCAAAAGATCAGGGCTTGATCCATCACTGTTTTTTAGCTCACTGCACCATCCCAGTTCAGAACCTGGCTACATGCAAATTAGTCTGGCCCTGGCCCAGTGCATCATGGGAACAGGGCAGACCAAACTACCAAGCCAATTCTTTACTGGAAAGGAAACAAGCTTCCGGGGACCGGTTTCTGGCATTGCAGCCGTCTTCGGCCCGGCTTGCTTGAATCCTGATGGTGCAGTGAGCAAGGGACTCACATCTGAGGATACCCTTCCACACTTGTGGTGGCCAAAACGATTCATAAAAGGGGGTGGTGATGGACAGAGTATCTGAATTAAGCAGAACACTCCTACCCAGTCAAAAGATCAGGGCTTGATCCATCACCGTTTTTTAGCTCACTGCACCATCCCAGTTCAGAACCTGGCTACATGCAAATTAGTCTGGCCCTGGCCCAGTGCATCATGGGAACAGGGCAGACCAAACTACCAAGCCAATTCTTTACTGGAAAGGAAACAAGCTTCCGGGGACCGGTTTCTGGCATTGCAGCCGTCTTCAGCCCGGCTTGCTTGAATCCTGATGGTGCAGTGAGCAAGGGACTCACATCTGAGTATACCCTTCCACACTTGTGGTGGCAAAAACGATTCACAAAAGGGGGTGGTGATGGACAGAGTATCTGAATTAAGCAGAACACTCCTACCCAGTCAAAAGATCAGGGCTTGATCCATCACCGTTTTTTAGCTCACTGCACCATCCCAGTTCAGAACCTGGCTACATGCAAATTAGTCTGGCCCTGGCCCAGTGCATCATGGGAACAGGGCAGACCAAACTACCAAGCCAATTCTTTACTGGAAAGGAAACAAGCTTCCGGGGACCGGTTTCTGGCATTGCAGCCGTCTTCGGCCCGGCTTGCTTGAATCCTGATGGTGCAGTGAGCAAGGGACTCACATCTGAGTATACCCTTCCACACTTTTGGTGGCCAAAACGATTCATAAAAGGGGGTGGTGATGGACAGAGTATCTGAATTAGGCAGAACACTCCTACCCAGTCAAAAGATCAGGGCTTGATCCATCACCGTTTTTTAGCTCACTGCACCATCCCAGTTCAGAACCTGGCTACATGCAAATTAGTCTGGCCCTGGCCCAGTGCATCATGGGAACAGGGCAGACCAAACTACCAAGCCAATTCTTTACGGGAAAGGAAACAAGCTTCCGGGGACCGGTTTCTGGCATTGCAGCCGTCTTCGAATCATTTTGTCCACCATAAGCGTGGAAGGGTATACTCAGACATGAGTCCCTTGCTCACTGCTCCATCAGGATTCAAGCAAGCCGGGCCGACGACGCCTGAAATGGCAGAAACCGGTCCCCGGAAGCTTGTCTCCTTTCTGGTGAAGAATTGGCTTGGTAGTTTGGTCTGCCCTGTTCCCATGATGCACTGGGCCAGGGACAGACTAATTTGCATATAGCCAGGTTCTGAGCTGGGATGGGGCAGTGAGCTAAATAACGGTGATGGATCAAGCCCTGATCTTTGGACTGGGTAAGAGTGGTCTGCTTAATTCAGACACTCTGTTCATCACCACCCCCTTTTCTGAATCATTTTGTCCACCATAAGCGTGGAAGGGTATACTCCGACATGAGTCCCTTGCTCACTGCTCCATCAGGATTCAAGCAAGCCGGGCCGACGACGCCTGAAATGGCAGAAACCGGTCCCCGGAAGTTTGTCTCCTTTCTGGTGAAGAATTGGCTTGGTAGTTTGGTCTGCCCTGTTCCCATGATGCACTGGGCCAGGGACAGACTAATTTGCATATAGCCAGGTTCTGAGCTGGGATGGGGCAGTGAGCTAAATAACGGTGATGGATCAAGCCCTGATCTTTGGACTGGGTAAGAGTGGTCTGCTTAATTCAGACACTCTGTTCATCACCACCCCCTTTTCTGAATCATTTTGTCCACCATAGGCGTGGAAGGGTATACTCAGACATGAGTCCCTTGCTCACTGCTCCATCAGGATTCAAGCAAGCCGGGCCGACGACGCCTGAAATGGCAGAAACCGGTCCCCGGAAGCTTGTCTCCTTTCTGGTGAAGAATTGGCTTGGTAGTTTGGTCTGCCCTGTTCCCATGATGCACTGGGCCAGGGACAGACTAATTTGCATATAGCCAGGTTCTGAGCTGGGATGGGGCAGTGAGCTAAATAACGGTGATGGATCAAGCCCTGATCTTTGGACTGGGTAAGAGTGGTCTGCTTAATTCAGACACTCTGTTCATCACCACCCCCTTTTCTGAATCATTTTGTCCACCATAAGCGTGGAAGGGTATACTCAGACATGAGTCCCTTGCTCACTGCTCCATCAGGATTCAAGCAAGCCGGGCCGACGACGCCTGAAATGGCAGAAACCGGTCCCCGGAAGCTTGTCTCCTTTCTGGTGAAGAATTGGCTTGGTAGTTCGGTCTGCCCTGTTCCCATGATGCACTGGGCCAGGGACAGACTAATTTGCATATAGCCAGGTTCTGAGCTGGGATGGGGCAGTGAGCTAAATAACGGTGATGGATCAAGCCCTGATCTTTGGACTGGGTAAGAGTGGTCTGCTTAATTCAGACACTCTGTTCATCACCACCCCCTTTTCTGAATCGTTGTTTTGTCATTAAGCACATGCTCCACTGATAGCATGCACCTGCATTGCTCTCAGTTTGTCACTTTCCAAGTGTATTAGTGACAAGCATATGCCTGTTGTCCATGGAAGCACACAAACAAACTAATACTCCACACTTACTGAGCTGCCACTAGCTTCGTTCTTGGGCTTTGACATTAACGGAGAATCGAGTTTGAAAAGTCACTGTTTACTCTTAAAGGTTGTGTGAACATCAAATACAGCAAACAATTAAATAGAACAAAAAAACAGCAACATGTCCAGAGAGGTTAGGACTTTTATTATTTAAATTGAATAGATTTAGTGAGTTAGCAACACATACAGTATGTCCAAAAGCACATTATATAAACAAACCCCTTACCATGTTCTAATGATTGTAGTCTCTATTCAATTGGGCCCAGATTACAAATTCAGCACCAACATTCATCCCTGTGCAAACAGCAGTTTGCACTGAGAAACACATTTGTGAGGTGTGTTGTGTTGTAATTATTCCACATGCGCAGTTTTGCTCTATTACCTATCATCCGACAGGTCAAATCTCTAAAATGTATTTTGGTTGGTGCAGTGCAAATTTGCTCACTCTTTAAACATCACTAAAACCTAAATACTACTGATTCCTGACACACAAAATGAATGTGCAATTTGCACATGAATCCCACGTGTCTTAATGATTCTTACACATGTTGCACTTGTCACCGTGGATGCAGAGACGCTTTATGTACAATTTAGAGACTTCACATAGAATTTATTACTACAGCTTAGAGAATTGCATTTTAACGCATAATCGGGTTTTAGCAATAAAAGATGTCTTCAAATAAACAATATGGTTAATAACGTGACTGACATGCTTCAATGCATGTTATACGATTGTTACTACTAAAAGTACTTACATTAATTAACATGTATTTTACTGAATAATTAGACGTGTAATGTGCAGCTCACTCTAAACCATCCTTTTCATTTCACTGCTGAAGCTTTTCACTCGATTCATAAGTGTGTGCAATTTTGTCTGTGTAACTGCTCGAAATATAATTTTTAGCTTTAATTGATCCACATATATGTAGGATGTTAGTTTAGATCGAACAAAAACATTTCACCAATGTATGCATTAATGTTACATGTATTACTTTCCAATGTAGTTCACAGTATACTGACTGTTATGCAATGTTATTGCTTACTACATGTTTCATGTAGTATGGACTATAATACTAAAGAAATATTATGCATGTAAGTGTTTGAATGTCTACATGCATATTAAATGTGCACTATAGATTTAAGTTAGCTGTTTTACACTAGAGGCCGGAATCTTGGTCCCATGAATACACCGGGTGTATCCCTGTGTATCTGCATTTTTTGCTAATTGAGTTTTGGATAAGATACATTCTAAAAACAAGCAATAGATATATGTCTGAGAACAGATTTAGACAGTGAGCACATGCAAACTCTGTAAACACACAATGAGCTGTTGTCTTTGACAATGAGTGTGGGACTGAGTTGATGATCCTATTCAGTGTGGGACTTTTCATTGATGTTTCCTTTTAATTTCATGTACACCTACACTGACATTTTAAAACAAATACTATGGATTCCAATTGATGACACACTCAAAAGGGAGTTGACGACAAACCTTGTGGATTATAACTTATTGTTGCCCTGAGCGAGGAGGGCAGAGGTGGATGCAGATCCCGATGCTGAGCAGAGAGAAGGTTGAGGGAAAATAATTTGGACTTCCATGCAGACCACATGTTGAACTTCTTTGCTGAACTCTTTCTGCAGACTCTATGCAGAACCTTCCTTCAATCTCCAAGTCCCTAAATTCCACATGCCCTCAAAGGACTTTTAGAGACATTTCCCCAAGTCATGTTAATTGCTCCAAGTGTGGTTTAGATCAACAAGTTCCTTGATTCATTGAAGAAACCTAACTGAGCTTCCAAAATGCTGTTGCTAATACTTATTATACTCTTCTGCCTGATTCCCAATGTCTTTTGCATATTTGTACTATGAGCACTTATGTGTTATAGTTTGTATCAGAGAGATTTAATTTGCTAAATGCCTAGAAATTACCAAGTTAGGTTCTACTCTAAGTATTAGATATTAATGTTGTTGTTTTGTCCTTCAGCTACAGAGCTGCTTGTACATCTGATCCTTGTTTGTCTAAACTTTTTTAGCAGGCTTGGCCTTCCAGTTGCGATACTGTATTTACATAGCCTGAGCTAATGAGTGATATATCTGAATATGATCACTAATTTGTAATGAACACCCTTGAAGTTGGCTACTGATTCCTGGTCCTAATTGTGTAGTCAAATTGGTTGCACTGTTTAATAAATTTGATCGGACAGGTAATGCTAATTCTCGTTCCCCTCAGTGTGATTACAAACATCAATCAGAGGACCAAGGTTGTAAGTAAGTAAGTGGTAGTAAATGATCCAGCTGATTAAGTAAATCCTTGGAGTCCCAACTTGGGCACAGTATTGCAACACTAAATCCACTGGATCAGGGTAAAAGTCCCACAAAACAAAGCAGAACATGAACATATTGGTGTGTTAACTACAGATTCAGCATCTTACGCCTCATTTCCAAATTGAAAACTCTGCATGGGAGGCATTTATCACACCTGGTAAATACTACTAAATACCTGCTCTAGGGAAGTGGTGTTTATCTGGTGTGGTACATACCCTACCCTATTCTGTACAGCTTGTTAACACTGCCTTTGCAAAGCAGCCTATACAGAATGGAAGGGACATTTCGTAAAAATATTCGATAGCCTTCATTGTAGTAAGGAAAGGTAGGCATTATGGATATAACTATTAACAACGGTTCTTACAGAGCAAATTACAAGTGAAATCAGTAGTAGTTGAACATAACAGTGGGTTGATAATGGGGGTGTGTAATCTGCGCTGACTTTACCTTTGTGTCTTTAAAAGGGGATTAACATGCAGAATTTTTTTTTTTTTCTCTGTCATTTTGCCTCTAAAGACCTGAAGGTACTTACAGGTAAAGATGCCCTGTGCAGTGAAGCTATATTATCTCATTTCTTTAAGCAGTAATACCATTTTACTCTAACTGATTATTATATTGTTGGACTTGGGCCTTTCTGCAGGGTCATCCACAAACGTTTTGTTCTCACCCTCTTGTTTTCTGAATCAGTTTGTTTTGGTTTTCAAGACTCTGCACTCTACCCCTGCTAAACAGTGATAATGTGATTGTGTTCTCTCATTTAAACATGGTAAAATTGGCTTACACCCAATTGGCACATTTAATTTACTTGTAAGTCCCTAGTAAAGTCGTACTATATATACCCAGGTCCTGCAAATTAAATGCTACTAATGGCCTGCAGCTCTAATTGTGTAACTCATTTAAGTAGCCTTTTGAACATGTCTCAGGCCTGCCATTGCAACCTCTGTTTTCAGTTTAAACAGGCATTTTGGCCTGCCAAAAGTAAAGTTTTGCAAGGCCGTAACCTTCCTCTTTAATATACATATCAACCATACGGTAGGCACTAAATAGCCCAGAGGGCAGGATAAACTGTATTTTAACAATTGGAGGTGTGCTTTTAAATTTTAAACGTCCTGGTAGTGAACTGAAAATTTCATAAATCTGTTTTTCACTACTACCAAGCTCTTCCATAGGATAACATTGGGTTACCTTATGTGAGGGATTCAAAGTGGCAGAACCAGAGGGAGAGACAGATGGAGACTCACGTGGCATTCCGAGCTGGTCTGCACCAAAGGCAACACCTACGTATAAGGCAGTGGTGTAATGAAAATTAAGGGGGCCACCCTGCAAGGTACATGGAGGGGCCCACTCTGGACTCTATCAGGGGCCCTCCGGCCAAAATGGTGAGGGGCCCCCCTGGAGCTTGGGGGCCCCCACACCATGGGGGCTTTGGGGCCTGTGTTACACCCCTGGTATAAGGGTAAGAGAGAAGAGTTCAAATCAGAAACAGACACCAAACAGAAATTCTATGGGACATAAAAACAAAGAAATGAGACAACAGATGAAAGAGATGATGGACTACAAAAGAGGGATGTAAAGTCTATTGGAGGGGATACCAGTTCAGTGAGGAGTGGAAGAGGCTTGGACAAAATGTTGAGAACGGGAGATGTAAGGAAGTCTGCAGCATCAGCTGGCTGGAGGACTGATGCACAGGCGGCCACTGTGAACACCAAGGGACACCCTGAGGAAGAATACCTCCCATGTTCATGGTTGGGAAGGGAGGACTAAGGGCGGATCCTACTGACCAGAAACTCAATTTAATGCTGAATCTGAAGTAAGAAAAGAAACATAAAACCCCATCATGAAAACATACCAGGAAAACCATAGTAGAAAAGGTACTGAGGAAACATCCTGAAAAGTAAAAGGGGGAGGACAGTGGGGAAAAGCAACAAAGGTCCTACATGTGAATGACAAGCTGATTATTGATGTAGACTAGTGTGTTTTCTGACAGTTACACCAGTCTGGACTATTTGTGTTTCTGTTAAATTAAGTTATTTTTAATTCTTCTATTTCTTTTCAAAAACAAGAACAGGAAAATTCCTGATAGGGAGGCTAGTTATGGAGTAAGCAGAGACAAATTTTCAAGTGAAAGTGAATAATAGAAGAGAACAGATGATACCCTTATAAGATTAGGAGAGGAGACAGGTATAGATAGATGCAATCAGGAAAGAACAGGAATAGTTATAGATTTACTAGAGTAAAGAAACTTACCTGTCATTTACTTTCATTTTCTGAGGGAATCCAGAGGGGAGTCCTTTCATCTGAAAAGAGAAAATCAGAGAGAGACTGGATATTAGCATATGGACCCTCGTCTGCCGTACCTCATGATACGTCTATCAAGGAGATTACCCAACAGACTTATATCAAACATCTGGTGGTATTGGTAAGAAAAAATAAATATAGACATAATCTATTCTAGAGAGTGTAGTGACATCTCTGGTGAAACCCAATCAAACCCCCATAACACCTCTAACACCTCATTACATTTAATAGGAGGTAACTTGCAATTGAGAGCAAATAGGAATGTGAGGTTTGGTGTCTGAATAATTGTAATATCAAATTCTCTTTAATAGTAAAGTTACATTTTAAGTCACAATTCTGAAAATGTAACTTTGAAAAAGTTGATATTTGCTTGTCCCAACCATTTAGTTCCTGTATCCTAGATAACATGCCTAGGTATAGCTGGCAGTTGGTCTTTGTGTATTGCCCCTCACAGTGAGTCAAAGGGGGAATTGGTTTTGGAAGGATGGGCCCATCTCTGACTTTTAAGGGGGATTGGAGGAATTCCAAACACCACTGTTGGTGGGAACCTTCATTATCTTCTCCTACTCCAAAGCAGGCACAAAGCATAAAAATGTGACCTTCAAACCCAACTCTTCAGTACACATCTGGACCTGCGGAAGCCTCAGAAGGACTGCTGTGCTGCTGTGCTGCAAGAAGGTCTACTACTCTGTTAGCCAGCTACTCTGCTGCCCTGCTGTCTGAGTGAAAAGACATGGACCTGTATCTTGACCCCAGGACCACCAGAGTGACTACTAGGGCTAATTGTCTATTATCATATGCCTCAGGGACAGAACAGACTTTCTCCATCTTGAACCCAGAACCTGGACCCTGACTGCTGATCAGATCCTCAGGGACAGAAAAGGATTCAATCACATTGAACCCAGGACCTGGACTCTTTTTGCTGTGAGTTTTGCCCCTAAGTGGTACCACCCCAGTCCTTGGCCCACTTCCAATGGACTCTCTGTGCTACATCACATGACAGATAGAGAGCAGAAATGCGGCATATCTACTAGGATATGAAACATTTCTGCTCTCTCCCGGCGCTAGTGTAGTGTACACAAGGGAAACAACAGCCCTTTGTAAATCTGCCCTTTACTCTATAATACTCCATATTTCAGGCTATTTGGCCAAGTTTAACCTGTTATTGTATGGCTCATCCTACTGTTATACACTGTTGGTTGGATGCGGACAGGAGTGAAGACTAACAAAGTGTGGTGATCATAAAAAGAACTAGGCTAGTAGCCATTTTACATCTATGTGGCAGCAGCACACACATTGTTAACTGGTTATAGAAAACAAAAAGAGAATCCACAAATATTAACAGTCAAGGGCTACCCAGAAATGCATGGATGTCTTCCACCACAAATTAGCCTGGAATTCAGTTATACCACCCATCTTAGCATCACAATTTTTTGTGTAGTGGATATTGGACCATATGTGGAAAGCAAATTGGGTTTGTAAACTATTATAGAACCAGATTATTTGTTGTGACTTTGTTCTTTACATTACTTCTTCTTTCTATATATATGTACTACTAACTGCACTAATGAATAATTTGTTCAATTTGCCTGTGGGTAATATATGCATCACACTTTTTTTCTCACCCTAAATTGGGAAGAGCGCATCTCCAGCTATCTGGGCATACCAAATACGGAGATGATTTTCATATTTTTAAAAGTAATATCGGGCACACTAGCCCTGATTACAAGTTCAGCAGAGCACAATTAACACGTTTTATGCATTATTTTCACACCTGCTTGTGTCTTGTTAGGTTTTTCCACACCCATTGTTAGCAGTTGTCGGAGAACCTAACCCAATTTCTCTGCCCAGTTATTCCTGCAGGAAAAATCACACAAGGATCTGGCTGCAGCCAAGCCTCATTATGCATTTTTTTCTAATTGGAGGGTGCATAAAACGCTCCCCCATGTTATAAAAAAACCTTGCCTCACCTCCTCAATCAATCAATCGAAGCATTTATTTATATATATATAACGCACTACTCACCCGGAGGGTCTCAAGGCGCTAGGGGAGGGGGGGTCCGCTACTGCTCGAACAGCCAGGTCTTGAGCTGCTTCCTGAAGGCAAGGTGGTCCTGGGTCAGGCGGAGGTGGGTCGGGAGGGAGTTCCAAGTCTTGGCGGCCAGGTAGGAGAAGGATCTTCCTCCTGTGGTGGCTCTTTGGATGCGGGGGACGGAGGCGAGGGTGTGGTCGGTCGATCGAAGCTGGCGTGTGGGGTCGTAGAAGTTGAGGCGGCTGTTGAGGTATCCTGGGCCTTTGTTGTGTAGGGCTTTGTGTGCGTGGGTGAGGAGACGGAAGGTGATTCTCTTGTTGACCGGGAGCCAGTGCAGATCTCTCAGGTGTCCGGAGATGTGGCTGTGTCGGGGGATGTCCAGGATGAGTCGTGCAGAGGCGTTCTGAATCCGCTGGAGTCTCTTCTGGAGTTTGGCGGTGGTTCCTCCACTCTCCTTAACCTCATCCCCATCATATCCACAAACCCATGCATACATTTACCACTTCTTTAGAGCAAGTGGTAAATTGATGTGGTAAAATCCGATACAGTGGCAATTTCAGTGTGGTTTATACAACAGGAAAAGTCAGTCCCACATGGTAGTTCCCACTACTTATAATTGCATTTTGCTGGGTGAATTTAACATGGGGTAACAGTAAAAGGATATGCTATTTTAACATGGCCCCAGTACTGTTAAACTCTTAATCTGGGCCTAGAAGGGTATGAGAAACCTGGTCTCTGTCCTGAAACAGTTACCATTTTCTGCAGCGGGGAGGATGTAAACTTAAAAAATGGTACTGATATCTACATTACATCACCTACCAATAATCACCATGCCAGCTATCGTTAAAAAACACATATTGGGTAGTCGGATATAGAGCAAACGGCAGGCAAAATAGTATTACAGAAGCTATGGTTTCAGATAGAAGAGGGCAGACTTGGTACCCCAGATTTTGAGGTGTATTACTTGTTGCACAGCTGAAGTTGGTGACGCATTGGTTCTGATTTGCTCCCGTCGTTTATTTTGTGTCACTCAGGACCCCTTGGTGTAAAACATCCCCATTAATCTTGTTACCCATCTATAAATTATTATGTTGTAATTTGCCATTGCTGAGTTATATTATGTCTTTCCCTTCTCTAAGATTGACATTACAGTAACTTATTAATTGCACTTAGTTTGGGGGAATGTTATTTAGGTATTCACAGGTTTGAGGCTAGAAATAACATCAATACTTCTTCTAAACACACTTGCATGAGTTTGTTGTGCGTAAAGGCCATTTTAGCAGTAGCACCCCCATTTTTTCCTAGATTTGTTGCAGGATTACAGTTGTTTAGAGACAAGTGTAGGTGCTCTGATCCCTAAAGTATAGGTGCATTTGGCTAATACCAGATTGGCATATTTTTTTTACCTATAATTCCCTAGTATATGGTTCTCTGTGTACTCAGTGCCAGCAAGCTGAATGTCACTAGTGGACTGCAGCATTTATCGTGTAACCACTAAAGTGACACATAAAAGCATGTATCTATTCCTGCCACTGCAGTTTAGTTGTGCATTTATTAAAGTGCACATTCAACCTGGCAAAGTAAACTTTTTACTAGTTCTAAACCTTCCTTTTTAACTGGCCATAGGACAAAGTGCATGGTATTATAAAATTTGACATCCGTTCCTAAGCTTTATATGTCCTGGCAGTGAAAAATTTCCAAAGTCATTTTTCACCATAGCAAGACCAGTTCTCCCATAGAAAAGCTCTGGCTTATATTAGAACACCATATAATTCAATTTGGGAACAGTCAGGTTCTGATTCAAGGACTCAAAACAATAAGAATTTGAAATCAAATTTGATGCAAAAGTTCGATTTCAAATGATTTTTTTGAAAATGGCACTTTTAGAAGGTTGAGAAAAACTCCCAAAGGCACGCTGCTATCATGTGCCTCTGTTGCCCTGCTTAAGTGGGATTTTTCCCCAAAATAAATCACTTACATCTTAAATTGTTCAGTGCTTTAACCATAGTATTCCAGAATCCATTAATCGTAATTTCATCAATGTTCCATGCATATTTATTCCCTGTGAAGACAGCGTGGTTACACGTAGATGCTTCATTAAACATTTTCAAATGCTGACTGCATGCCAATCCAGGCTTACAACACCGGCACGTGTGAGTTAATAAGGCATCAAAGTAGACTTGATTTTTGTCACCCAATGCATTTTGAGCCCAATTGGCTCTTCGTCAAGGGTGTCTGTAACAAACAAGACAAAATAGCTATACTCACTGCTCAATACATAATCAATTACAAACTCCACATGCCACATCCCAACCCTGGCCAAACATTAATCCAAACTATCATTTGTACAAAATAAATCCTAATCACCATCCCACTGTGTGCGAAAAATCCACCAAAGTCAATACTGCATGAAAATACTGCTAATCAAAACCATCCTAATCCCTGGCATTTGCACCCAAAAAGCGTCCTTATCCCTTCAAGTAACCTCCCCTATGGACCACTAGACCCCACTATTACCTTTGGTGTCCGCAAACGTCAGCCTGTACTCCTGTCACTATTCACTCGGTCCTCACTGAGCCTCACGTCCATATTGTCTGAATCGTTCTTCCCTGCAAGTTGGAGCGTTATAAATAGTGATTGCGGGGCCATGGCTTAGACGCTGAAATAAGCAGTCCCATTTTAGCTCCGCTCGAACGCTGAGCGTTTCTTCATCAAAGCGCTTCTATTTTAATCCAAAACGGTCCTATGTTTCCTGTCCCACCGGGATGAAGTGGCGGTGATTGTGAATCGCTAATTGACAGTCCTATAACATTGTCCTGGAGCCCTGGAGCTGTGGCGGTCATTATCTCCACAACTAATCACGAACTGCCGCCATTTTGTTTTCGCGGCATTCGCGTGTGTTTTTCTCTTTGTGGCTGCATTCCAGCTATTGTGTAAGGACTTCCTCATAATTATCACACAAAATACTTGTTGGTGTTCTAAAATAAGCCTCATGTGTTTTATAAGCGAACAGAAGCGTTTTTATGGACTTCCATGCTTATGTTCCTGAATTTCTCTCAGGTACTATCTTTTATAATACCAAGCACTCCCTTTTTAGTTCATTTTGCCACAGTATCTCTGTCATGTTCATATTTTGAATGAGAGAACCTGCTAAATATGATGCTGACCACTTAATATAGTGGGTGATTCCCAGAACTATGCTGACATGTCTTTCTCAATGACTGCTCCTACTGCATGGTATATTGCACAGTGCTTGGCTTTGTGATCTTCCTCATATAGGCTGGCTGGGGTAATATACTCCTTGTGGTAACGGTCTGCTCTTCACTGGGATATATATAGATGAATGCTGCTTTCCAGTGATTTATACGCTTCCTCCTTCTGGTCATCACTTCAAGGATTATCTCTTGCTCCGGAAATTCTTCTAGTGTATGGGCCGACTTCGCCCTGCCTTATTTATGACGCGTCGACTTATCCAATAGTCTAAAATGGACATTGATCATCCTAAAGCAGCCTTAACAGGTGCAAAACCAAAAGGACACAAAAATGACCCACCTTCTCCTATTCTATCCTCACAAAACCCAGTTTTAGACTCTAGATGAGGTTTGTGGTCTACAACCTTTTATGTCCACTACAAATGAAAAATTAAAACAAATAGAGGACCGATGGATTATTACCGAGCAAAGTGTGGGAGATCTTAAGAATATCGCTGTTAAAATTCCACACAGAAGATCTCAAAAATTGTAAATGAAGGAATAACCTACGTCTTTATGGTCTTCCAGAAGATATTGACGGGCCAGACATGGTATCTTTTTTGCAGAAATTCCTTCCAGAACTTTTAGATCTTCAATCCTCTTCACCTCCAAATATACAACGTGTGCATCGGCTGGGTCGCATCTAACCTAATTCCAACAAGCCACGTGGTATCATAATGCTCTTCCTGGAATTCACTGAACTTATGCATGTTTTCAAAGCTGTAAAACTTAAACGTGGTCGTACTTGGTCGGGCCACAATATCTGTATCTCCCAAGATATTTCCAATGCAACAAACGCTCGCTGTAAAGAATTTCTGGCTCCTTGTTAGAAGCCCTTATTATTGTTATTCCAAAAGCAGCCAAGGATTCCTCCTTTTGTAAAAAATTTCGACCCATTTCCCTCATCAATTATGATTGTAAAATGTTTGCAAAAATTCTAGCTTCACGATTAGAAAACATCATTCCACTTCTTATTAAACCAGATCAGTCTGGCTTTATTAAAGGCAGACTTGCCTCTGACAATGTCAGAATGTTCTCAAACATTCCAGCTCTTGGTAAGAAGTACCCTTCTCCTCTAGCTGCCTTATCAATTGATGCTGAAAAGGCTTTTGACCGAATCAATCGGCAATTTATGCTTTACACCCTTAAATGGTTTAGCTTTGGTCCTAGATTCAGTTCCTATATTAAATTATTACATACTGATCCCTGTGCCTGCGTTTTTGTTAATGTTTTTTCTCCCCTTATTTTCACTCGCAATGAGGTACCCAACACGGTTGTCCAGTCTCCCAATTGCTGTTTCTCCTGTGTTTGGACGAACCTTTCTTGAACGTATTAGAAAAAATCCATACATTACTGGTTTCACTCTTAATTCCCATCAAATTAAATGATCTGCTTATGCAGATGATATTCTTATTCATATGTCTAACCCCTGCAAATCCCTTTATTTTCTAATGTTTTAGGATACAAACTTAATTTTTCCAAATCTGAGATTTTACCTTTAAACCCAACATGTTATCAATATATGTTTGATACTACCAATTTTACTTGGTGTCCCCAAGAGATTAAATATTTAGGAACATGGTTTTCCTCAAATATTTCGGATACTTTAACCCTTAATTTTTCAGCATTAAAATGTAAGATTACTAATTTGCTTTCTTCATGGTCCCCATTATTTTGATTCTGGTGGGGTCGTCTTGATACCATTAAAATGTTCCCCAAATACTTTTTCTACTCTCAATGTTACCTTTTAAAATTCCTAAATATTATCTTTCTCAGATAAACTCTATTTGCACCAAATTTTAATGGAATAATAAACGATCCTGTATTGCTCAGTCTACACTAATTTGTTCTAAAACAGAGGGTGGTGTTCGATATCCGGATTTTAAAATGTATCACAATGCGTTTTTTAATTCATCAATTTTATGCGATGTCCAAAGATCATCTAGAGCTACCGATTCCAACTTGGGTTACTGTTGAACGCTCCCTGTTACAGGACTTTTCTTTTCAAGATATTATGTTTATATCCAATTTGTTAGACCTGGCATCTTTGGCGTGGTTTCCCCCTATCTTTTTGCCTCTACCTCCTGTATTTTTGATGCTGTGCTGGATTTCGTTTTTGCTGGTTTAGATGCTTTGGACAGTCTGCCACTGCTGATCAGTGCCAGAGTGTACGTACTCCCTATGTAAATTGTTATTCTGATTGGATATACATGTTTGGCATATTTGTGTCACCATGAAGTCCCTAGTAAAGTGCACTGGGTGTGCCAGGGCCGGTGATGACAAATGCTACTAGTGGGCCTGCAGCACTGATTGTGCCACCCACAGTGGTAGCTCTAAAAATAGTGCCTAGGCCTGCTACTGCAGTGCCTGTGTGCAGTTTAGAAATGTCCATGTCCTCCTGGTCAGTGTCCCCACTGACCAGGCCTAACCCTTCCCGTTTTCATGCACATTAGTCACCGCTATGGAAGGCCCAAGATACCCCCCTGGGCACGGTGCAGTGTATGTAAAAGGTAGAGCATGTACTAGTGCAGGTGACATGCTCTGGTAGTGAATGGCAGCAATTTTCGTTTTCACTATTGTAAGGCTATATTGCTCCATAGATTAACATGGGGGATGCTGGCTACAGTGTCTTCCAGTATTTATTCCCATAGGAACAAGATAGGACATAAGTATCTAGTATCCTAGAACTCAGAATTTAATAACACATCTTTTAGGAAAGGTTGTTTTTAAATCCTGTGTTTGAGAACAGCACTTTTAGAAAGTTGCTGTTCTCTTGTCTGACCCTTCTGTGTGCCTGGGCCTGTTTGTGTATTGACTGTCTGGTTTGAGAGTGACAGGGGCTGGGGATTCCCCAGGAGGCTGGCTGAGTCAGCCCTAGGCTGAATGACTGCATTTGCAACTGGAGTGGTGGGAGGAGTTAGCACCTGGGCCTGAATAGGGCTGTGCCTGCCTTTCACAATGCTGGCTCCACCTCCTGCTGGGCGGCTGGCGACCCTGCCCCTCACTCTGAAAGGAAAGAAGAAGCCAGCAAAACAAAGTACTCAGGAAACACCCAGAACTGGTTCAGACCGGGCTCAGGGCCCACATGCACAGAGAAAACAAAGACTTTAGGGGTATAAGTACAGGACCCCTGACAACAGAAAATTAGATCATCCTGGAATCAAGAAGGAACCTCTGTCAAGGAGAAAGCTGACTATGAAGAAGGAAGAGTGTCCTGCTGTTGCTCTGCTGGACTGACCTGCTGTTGCTTTGCTGCCAAGGAGAGGGGAAGGACTTTGCTAGTGTGCTGTGTCCCCTGTCTTTAAGGAATCTCCAAGGGCCTGAGAAGAGCTGGCTCCCTGTTCTGAAGTCTCAGGAACAAAAGGACTTCACCCCCAGCTTCCCTGAACTCTGCTGAGAGAGTTCTGTCCTTCCTAGAGTGCTTGATCCAGTTGTGGGGCCTCTGGAAGTTGTACCTGTGCTGTGGAGCTTGAAACTAAGCTTGAGAGACTTTTGCCATTGAAAAGTGTCGCATCGCTCGCTTGCGGAGCGCATCCCCGACAGTGCGAGAAGTTTCCCGCCGCTATGAAGGTCGAGATCGTCGCAGCGCCTGACGTCGCTGCCAGAGCCGTTGCATCCTTCGTTTGCGGGACGCACCAGACCGGTGCGGGAAAGTCGAACATCGCTGAAAGTGTCGTCGCAGAGCCTGTCGTCGCTGGGTGAGATCGCCGCACCGCTTGCTTGCGGACCGCATCACGTCGCTGCGAGCATCGTCGCAGAACCATCGCATCGAGGAGCTGCGAGAGAGAGGATCACCGCTGGACCGCGCATCGTCGCAACCCCTACGAGATCGTCGCATCGTGCCTTTGCGAGAACAAACTTCCTACGGAACCTACGCACCGGAATCCATACAAGTAGCCTTCCTCCCCATACAGACCGGATTTGTCGCAACACGCCCGCTGCTGCAGCGGGGCTATCGCATCGCCTCCCCAGGGTCTCAGGAGCAATGCAGCGCTTGTTTTCCACCGCACCAGCTTCTGCTTATTGGAACTTTGTTGCAACTAAAAGGTACTGTGAGTAAACGTGACGCAACTGTGAACTTTTCACGCATCTGTGGTTTATTCTATCGCAACCTAAAGAATTTTGACGCAACCTTAAGAACTCTTTTGAAACCATATTCTTGAACTGTGTATGTTGGATTTTTGTCGTTTTGGTCTTGTGTAGTTTAGATTAAATACCTTTATTTTTCTAAACTGCTGTGGAGTCAGTTTGTGGTGTCTTCACTGTGTTACTGTGAGTGTTGGTAAAAATACTTTACGCTTTGCCTCTGGTTAGCCTAGACTGCTCGTGCCAAGCTACCTGGAGGGTGAGCAGGGGTTATCTCAGAGGGTTATCTCCTTGCCCTGACTAGAAGCAAGGGTCCCTATTTGGACAGTGGTACCTACCTCTGCCAACTAGAGACCCCCAGTTCTAACACAATTGTACTTTCATTTCTAGGTATCCTATTTTAAAATACTCTCACCACCTAATACATGCACTATTTTACAAAAATGTTGACCCTTATCACTCTTTTCTTTCATCGACCATATGGTTTAATAAGCACATAAAATATTGCCACAAATCTTTTTACTACAAACATTGGAAAGAAAAAGGCATTCTTTACGTACACCAATTGCTACATAATAATTCAATACATTTTTCACCAGCTCCAAGCGAAATGTAATCTTCCTGACTCATGTATTCAACAATACAATAAATTATCTCCTATTATTCAAACCTGTCTACAGGGATTTACCTCTATCTCTCTCCCTATTTTGTTTACTCCCACTACACCATTATTTTATGTTCCTCATGATCCAATGCCCAGTGCTTCCTTTATATATAAAACCCTATACTCACACACCAATACTCTCAGTAAATACCATATTGAATTATCTCGGGAACTAGACTTATCTCAACAATTGTCTACACTTCAATGGGATTGTTTTTGGCAAAAGATTTTCAAAACTTCGAAAGCTACCAACATTACACAATCATTATATTTTATTTTTAATAGAGTTGTAATTACTCCTCTATTTCTCCATAAAATTGACCATTCCGTTTCACAATTATGTTGGTCATGTCTTTCCTCTGAAGGCTCACTGACTCACTTACTTTATTATTGTCCTACGGTCTTCAACTTTTGGAAAGTTATTTGGTCAAAATTCTGTTTGATTTCTTTCATGTGATGTTCCTTTTGCCATTCATAATATCTTTTTAGCTACTGTGCCTCCCCATTTTGACCAATGTTCATCTAAAACTCTCTTATTTGACCTCTTTATTGCAGTTGCTTTTGAAGTTCTATTAACAAATTGGAAAGACAACTCCAAAATATCTTGCATTCTTTGGTGGAATCTAATATGTGATGAACATAGAATTGCATCAGTTTCCCATTGTTCTATTCTCCAAAAGATTATCTAGATTTACTATGGTTCCCTTTTACAACATTCCTGTCCTCACACTCTTCTTTCTCATAATGTTCACTCTTCTTCCTTTTTAAGTATTTCTCCTATCTAATTCTTTCTTCTGCACTCCTTTCTTCTTCTGTCCTCTTCTTTTTCTTTTCTTTTTCTTTCCTTTCTCCCTCTTTATCTCAAAATTACATAGCCTTTATAACTTTTTATCCTCTGGAACACACATTTTTACAAGATATTATAATGTTATACTATTCTTCTTCACTTTATGTAATTATAATATTTTCTTATAATAGTTGTAAACGTGATTATGCAGTTTTATTCATTCTAAATGGACTTTACCATTATGTGTTTATTCCTATTTCGCTTTTTCGTCCTGGTAATGTAATGTTGTTGTGTTCATATTTTCAATAAACAGTATTTAACAAAAAAAAAATAGTGATTGTGCTCACGTGTTCCCTATTAGCCTTAGTATTTGAAAAGACCATGTGTCCTCTCTCTCTAGGAACTACAAGAGTTCAAGAATTAAATGAAACTTCAATACCCACAATGCAATGCCCAGATCTCAAACTAAAACTGGACTCTTGTACTCCACTTGAAAATTTACAAACGAAAAAGCGTAATGCTGAACACCTTCATACTGTGTGTAACCCTGATTATTGTTTATTTATTGTTATCTTAACCTTTCTATTGTGAAAATGTAGACTTTTTTTTATGAAGGTGTCCCTTCCTGCACATAAACAAATCAATGATTATGATTTGCTACTTCTATGTGCGCTGCAGAATGCAGCATATGTAGAAAGAGCAAAAACGAGGAGCAATAAATATTTCTCCTCGTTGCACGGTGCACCAATCCAACGCTTGCTTTTGCATAGTGCTAATTTTTGGGTGCTACCTCAGATTATAGATCCTTGTAAATCTGGGGCAGCATCTAAGAGCAATAGTTTTGCGGTGAAACACCGACAGCAACACTCTTTGCACGCCCCTTTCACACAGATATCTGCGTGAAAGGGTACCATATTTTGTAAATGTAGTGCAGGACATTGCGCTGCATGAATGTAAAAAAAAAGTGAGGTTGCAGTAGTGTAATCCACTTGTACATATGCCCCATACATTTGCTATGGTCACTTTACATTTTTGTGACTGTGCCTGAAGATGTGAGCATGCTTGATGCATGGAAACTCCTGATTCACCCACTTTTCCCATTTACATCCAGAAGAGGGATTCTTCCTATCACAATGCTCACCTAACACATAAAATAAGAATAAACCCTGTAAATGCTCATATTTCCCACACTGAACTGCGGCTGCTTTTGTCTTGCAAAATCTTCTTAAACTACCCACAAGTATACACAGAGATATAATTACAAACAAAAGGTGAAATGCACATCAACAGACTCTCTCCCTGGTTAATATCAATGTGTGAACTATTTTACCACCCTTTCTAAGCCCTTATGCATAGCACTAATAATGTCTTATGTATTTAAAAATTACGTAGCACCACCTGATCATCTGAGTTTTATGTGTGAGATACAATTTCAAGCAGAAAATAATGTCCTGCCCTGCAACCAACCTCCATGAGTAAACAGTGGATGTTTAACCTCACAACCACTTTAAAGCCAACGCTTGAAAGCAGGTAGTTTGGAAATGAATGAGATTGCTGTGGTACGAATCTTTGGTTTTATGGACACAAGAAATCTTGTCACCAGGACTGCCTATTTGCCCTAGAGCGATAGATACATTGACCCAATAGCCATTTCCTATTATCCAATTTGTCAATATATATTGCACCCAAACTGATGATCACTTACAATAAATTGATCATTCGGGAATACAGATACTTTTAAAAGTAGATGGCCACCTACAAAATAGTGATTGTGTCGGTATTTACTAAAATGTCCAAGGCAAATTACATACAGAGAGTGCAAACAACCCCATACATGGTTCAGCCAAAGGAAAAAGTGGACATTTATACTTGATGTGAAAGTACAGGTTACAGCCCCAATGCCAGCAGAAGATTAGGAGAAAAGGTTTGATCATGAAGAAATATATTTTCCGACAAACATTGCATTTATAAATGATTTAAAGAAGTGCGACTTGTAATCGAAGACTCCCACAGACCCCCAGATGATTTCTGGAACGTTGTGTTATGTATTTTATATATGACAATTTACCACATACATAAACATAATTCTAGAGTAACGATTTCCTAACTTTATTAACAAATTACAATCATCTGCTTATTTCACAAAGCTTTGTTTTGCTTCTTCAGGACATTTAAAAAATACATAAAATAACTCATACTGTGAAATTAAATTTTGAATTGTTCCTCAGAATTCCCTCTTCCCTATATCTTTGATTAGTTAATTTCCTATCTGAAGTAAGGTAATATTCTATGATTACTAAAGCACAAACAATAGGCAAGTCGGGGAAAAGCATTTTCTTTTGATTCATAACACAATGATTACCTATCTAGCACATTAAGTCAACCCATCACATTAAAAAATATTTGTCTATGTATAGTTTTGCCATTTTAATTGTAAATTGCATCTTAAAGTCTAAACAAGATCAAAAATAATTTTCTTTGAGTAGTTGTGTTTCATGTCACGTTTTGAAGTGGCCTATGCATGAATGTCCAGCAGTAAGAATTGTTTGCACCTCACAGGAAATACTCAGTGCATCAGCTCTGCAAGTAAACATTTTCTACACAGAATTCAGGAGTAATGGTCTATTTCTTACCGGTAATCTTCAGTACTCTGGGTCCCGTTGTCCTTGTCCCATTCATTAACTAAGTGGAGATAACAATCTCCCGACAGAAAAAAGACTAAAAGAATGCTGGGACACTGACCCCGCCCCTCCCACTGGGAGTACATAGGAGGACTTACCCAGCATTCCTCCTGAACAACCAAAGCCCACAACAGGAAGGCCGTCCGGCCGGCCGGCCGGGAGGGAGGGCGGGGCGTATGAATGGGACGAGGACAACGGGACCCGGAGTAATGAAGATTACCGGTAAGTAATAGAGCATTACCCCCAGGTCCCTTATTTCCTCGTCCCGTTCATTAACTAAGTGGAGAATACAAAAGCCGAAAGCCGGCCTTTCCAAAAACAACAGAAGCCAACCCAGGAAACCAAACCAAGGCTGCCGGTGAAGGAAAGCAAAATGAACAGAACCGCTGAAAAACCCCAGGCAGAACGCCCAGACAAGAGGGAGCCCCACCAAACAGGGACGAACCCAACAAAGTAACGGAAGACTTGCAGACGATGAGTTCAACAACCACAGAGGTCAACCAGTTCACAGCAGGAACACCCCAAAGCAAACAAGGGTAGTGGAGAATACGGACCTCACCACCAACCGAGGAAGCCAAGAACCAAAACAACAATGAGGCCACCCAAAGAAGAAAATCACAGGGCCACCATGCCAGCAAGCCAGAACCGAACAGGCACCAGACCAAGGCACAGAGAAACCATGCTAGCAGAAGCAGGCACTGGAAAGAAACCCAAAGAAAAACCCGCATAAGGCAAAACAAGCCCCAGGGTCACAAACACCCCGCGCCCCAGGGGGCCAAATAAAAATGAAGCCCCAACAAGAGAGGAGGAGGACCCGACCACAGAGAGACCATAGGACAAGCCCCCCCGAAAACCCACAGAAGAGCAATCGGCCCCAGGAAAAAAAGGGCCAGCACCAACCACCAGCTGACAGCCGAACATCACCCAGCCCAGAAGGCGATACAGAGCCCCGGGACAGGGAAAAAGGGATAGCCAACGCACTGGGCAGAGAAGAAACAACACCCAGAAGCCAACCGACCAGGCCCGATAGCCCGAAGGAAGCAGACCCATCAGCGACCAATAACCCACAGGCCGAAACACCGACCAGGAAACAAGAGAAAGGGAACAGGAGGGAGCACAGGCACCCAATAACAAATCCCCAGCAGAACAGCCCAACTGCAAACTGAGGGAAATAGGAGCAGAGAGACAGGCCAAGCAACAGAAGCCAGGGCGGAAAGCACAGGCAAACCAAACCCCACGGCCCAGCACAACCCTAGGAAGGGCACGAGCAGGGGATAAACCCAGCAAGGGCCGAGAACAAGGAAGACCAAAAGTCCACAGCACCCCACACGGGAACAGAGACATGCAGAGGCCACCGAAGAGAAAGAACCGCCAGCAGCCATACAGACAAACCATAAGGCAGAGAACAGGCAACCCCGCGCCGCCCAACCGACATCCCCAGAGCAGGCAAGCAGGGCAGAAAGCAGTGGGTGACAGACCAAAACAGGCCCAGGCAGAGCCAAGAGGCCACAACAGCAGGAGCACACCACACCCGCAAGGACCATAACCTAACAGCAGAGGGAACAGCCACCCCACAGGCAGAAAAGACATCAGCCAAATCAAGGAGGCAGACCACCCAGTGAGCCCCCAAAACAGGCCCCCAGGCAGCCCAGGACCGCCGCAAGAGCACAACCAGGCAACCCCGATCAGATTGCACCACAGGAAAACAGGAAGCCATCCAAGAACAGGAGCCAACAGAGAGGAAGGCATCCGACAACCAAAAAGAATGCACCTCCAATGTAAGCAGAAGCAGCCGCAAGCCCGCAGACCAGGAGCGACCGGAACACGATCCCAGACCACAAGGACATGGAAAACTGAGGGACAACCCTGGCCAAAGAACCACCAGGAACAGGCAGGGACAAGCACCCCCCTCCACAGGGAACCAAGCCGGAGAAGAACACCGGAGGACAGCGGAGGCCAACAGCATTCAGGAAACCCAACCAGGCACCAAAAAAGCCTGCCCCGCAGCACCACTGACACCAGACAAAATCAGACGAAGCAGGGAGGGAAGGCCAAAGAAAAGAAGCACAGCCTACAGCCAAGAGGATAAACACCACACACCCCAGGGGAAACCAGAAGCCACCGAGGCACCAGACCAGACGAGGTGCAGAGAACCATGCCTCAGCGGGGACCAGAGAGGGCCGGCACACCAGCAAGGGAGGCAGACCGGAAGGGAGGCCAGACCAGCACCACAGCTGTCAAGCCAAGAACGAGCAGCCCGCGGAAGCAGAACAAGACGAAACCAACTGCATCCGGAAACACAAGCGGGCACCCCCAAGCACGAGAGAAACCGTCCCCAGGGAGGAAAAGCCATAGGCAAAACCCCAGAGGCCAGGACCAGCAACATCGAGGCACAGGACAGAGCCAAAGAGCCCTAGCAACCTTCCCATGGTAAAGGCAAGCAGACAACCAGGGCAAAACGTAGCATAAACAATCACGCCCGGAAGATACACTCAGAAACGCAGGCAAAGGCAACAGGACGACAGAGACAACAACACTGAAGCCATAGGCACATCCTCCAGGATAAGCAACGGTCAGAGACCCACGAAAGCCACCATGAGGCACCGGTGCCCAGAGCACATGCGGACACACCGGCTAAAAAAAGCCAACCCGGCCCATGGATGAAGATGGCATGCCAGGAAACGGACAGCCGCCAAAGGAACAGGCCACAGCGAAGGAGGATCGAGGGATACAGGAGGGGAGACACCCACAAACAAGCACAAACAAGCACCCCCAAATACTTTTTATTTTCTGTGTAATACACATTTTGTTTACTAAAGTATTTTTGCATTTAAATTGCATTTTATTGATTTTTAAAGTACTCTCGTTGAAATAATCAAGTTTCTTAGTTGATTGCAAAAACTTTGAATCTCTCTGAAACACCCGCAGAGCACCTCACATATTTCACATATTTTCTTCATATATTTCAGAGTTCCCAATATTTCCCAAAAAGATCCAGTCCAGGCTTGCTTTTGTAATATATAGAATTGTTTTTTAAAAAGGTGCCGGGATGGCCTTAAATTGTTATTTTTATGTACAGCTGTGGTTTTGCTAAGCCTTTGTTGGGAAAGAAATGTCACTTGCGTTTTGAACAGGCTTGTTCCCATGCCCTGAGTGACTGATTGTGTCTGTCAGGTATTCTGACATTTACTTTTTGTCCCTGGTGTCAAGTTAATCTACTGTCTATTCCTGATTCTGACTATGACTCGTGCCTGGACTTGTACTGTGATGTAGTGGGACTCACCAATCATGTCCTCATTTGAGTCAAGAGACAACTATCCCTGTCATTGGTATTAGCCTGTAAAGTGGTGGTGGCAGCATACAGTGTATTGGGAAATTAATAGTGTGATCATACCTTAATATCTGAGTCACTGGCCCACACATAACACTCAGCTTCTATGCGTGGGCCCAGTTCTTAGCACTAACGTCCCAAGCAAGTAATAAGCATGTCGACGAGTGTACCCTGCGTGGTACATACATAGTGTGTACAAGTGAGCCAGTGTAATGGAGGCAAGAGAGATCCATTTTGGATAACCATGTCCTGGCCTTGTAGAAGGCAGAGGGTAAGGGTGGTGCTCTTAGACAGTGGAAGTATATTGTTCACATCTCTGTATCTGGAAGGAGGAAACCTAGACACTGTATTGAGGGGAGAGGAGACAGGGCTCTTTTGGATATTGTATCAGACCTTTTCATTAGCAAGGAGCTGTTGATTAACCTCCCTGAGTACCTCTAGTAGGTGAATGGTAGTGGTGAGGACAGCGACTGCAGACTTTGTTGTGAAAGGCAAGGAAACCTTAAGGTAAGGACTGCTTTTTTGTTTTTTATTTGTTTACAAAAACCTCACATCTTTTTGTGCCTTCACTGTGGGAGCTCCAGGATACAGAGAACCCTGCCATGAGGAGCATTACTCTACACAAAGGCTATGTCTGGATAACAGACAGGAAATGACTCTTGAAATGAGAACCTCCCTAAACTGGTTCTAGTTTTAAAACAGTTGATCCGCATCTCCTGTTGTGTTTAGTAATGGGAATGACTACCTCATGTTGCTGTTCTGGTTAGTAGTCCCCTATGGCCAAAGAAGGTAGTGCTACACAGAGTACTAAGGGGGCTGCTGAGTTACCAGGGCTGGTGTCTGCCTGACAGTCAGCCTCCCAGAGTTGAGTGTGTAGTGTCTTCCCAGCTTGGGTACCTACCAATGACTATGCCACAAATGGAGCTTAGTATTACACGTCTATATTCGGATGTATGACATTACAACGCATGGTTTTACCACGCATGCCTTTACATCGCAGTTTTTACAACGCATGCTGTTACAACGCATAGCGTTAAGGGGTGCTGGATAGTGAATAGTTTAATTTACTATTCCAACTCCAGTCCCCGTGGATAGTAGGGAAGATGTTGGATAGTAAATTAAATCTATTCCCTATCCTAGAGCGCACCCCAGCGCTATGCGTTGTAATAACATGCGTTGTAATAGTTGCGTCGTAAAGGCACTGCGTGGTAAAAGTTGCGTTGTAGAGGATGTTCCCCCTATATTCTGCCTGGTGCAACTGTAAACTCAACATTCTAAAACAAGTTTCTCCTAAGTCACAGCTCTATGTAGTCCGTCAGGAGCCAAATGGGTTCCATCATAAGATATTGCAAGACACTATATTGTGAGCATTACCTGAAGTCTAGATTTCCTGCTGGAGAAGCTTTTCACTTTTCCTGAAGCCCCTAGGAGCTTGGCTGCCTGCTGAGAGATGGAAGGATCCTGTCTTCTCAAAAGAAGTGTAGGGTTTCAACTATCGTATTCAAGACTGACTCGAATGGGCTGCGGTCAAATGTGTGACCAGTCTATTCCAATCTGCACCTGCCAAAATTCTGATGCTGATTACCAAATCTGCTGAATCTGAGATCAGCCTGTGTGTGGCTGCAGCTGCCAAGGGTTGAAGACTACGTTACCTCCAGGATGCGCACGTGCACACAGCTTTCTGTAAGAATTCATACTTTGTCTGGGAGTGTGCATATTCTTTGAGGCATGAAAAGAGATCTGCCTTTCGCCAGCAAATCATCTTATTAAACTATGATTGGTATGGAAGGTAGTGTGCCTCACTGCACTCTGTGAGGAAGATAAGGCAACCCAGCTGGGAAAAGAGTAAGAGGTGTTGGACCATTGTGGTGGGAAAAACCTCCACAATTATCCTGGGTGTGTAGATCACATGGAGGTCTACAGAAGGACTGAGCGAAAGCTTTCACCTTCACCGTCTGGTTCACAGTTAGCCTGGGGTGCACAGGAGGGATTTTACAGTGTCTGCTTGTCATGAAGCACTAATGTCCAGTTTTTACATCATTAAAAAAGCATCATGCTGTGAAGGTGTAGAGTTTATTCACCGGGCTATTGGCAAGATTGGGTTGCAATATATTATGCACTCTGCACAAAGAAGGTACATAATCTGGAAAAAGTGCTGGCTTTAGCCCTGGTGGCATCCTGTGCGACAATCTTTTTTGGCCTCCTTCTCCACGGCGTTCCTCGCTACCACCCAGAAAACAGTACCTCTCCTCTCTCCATAGCACCTCTCTGTCACATGCATTGTATTTGTTTTATAGTGCTACTTACACCAGTGTAGGGAGTCAGATCACTGTCTAAATCCCTGCGAGGGCCATTTACATATGTTAGATGTCCTTGTTGTGGCCCTAGAAGGGGCAGAGGAACGCCAAAGCATTGTTTATCAATATTGTGGGGAGTTGTAGCAAGCACATCAGCCCCCTAGAAACTTGTGTTCAAAGTACTCAGAGCTGGAGCTGTTCGCTCTTCAGCTGGAGTTAAGGGATTTTTGTTGTTAGTTGTAAGGCTACATTTTGTGGACAGAGGAATGACAAAAAAGACTCAACACATGTTTATGGATCTTTTTAAATAAATTGCTTTTGTAAAAATATTTATGAGACAGTAATTATTATTAATCATTGCTATATTTACAAGATGGGACATTGGATTATAGTTATTGATAAATTATTGTAGCGATCTATTGACAAGCATAAAGGTCGTATGTATATATGTTGATGTGCTAACCTCCGATAAAGCCAATATGCCTGCCCTCTCTGTTTTGGATTTCTCACTCTGCTGGTCTGCTTTCCCAAAAATGAAAGCCTTTATTTGTTACTTTATGTAATAAGCTTAAAGTAATGTCATAGTTAGGTATGGGAATTACATCCTACTTAAATTTTTTTTTTACTTAGAAATTCACTGATAAAACTAACGATTGGAGGGATATTATGGTTAGCTGAAAATGTCAGTTAAAATAAACATTTTAAACTAATAAAATCACTGAAATTCAACAGTTACATTTATCTAATGTAACTAAAACTTGTGCCCTAAAATTAACTATTACTCGCACTCTTGCCATGCACTGCTTTACCCTCACATATTACACCACTCATCACATGTTCAGTGACTATATTGATAACATCCCTAATGACATCTGGAATAACACCACTGATAACAACACTGAGCATGGCAATAGGTATGGTAATATTATCTTACTCTACAGAAAAAAACCTCCGAAATTCATGGAAAAAACAAAGGTTAAGGTGACGTTATAGTTCTGTAACTGATATACATATAACTTGCACCAATGTGATGCACTGCATATGATATCACGTATTACATCAGTGACGTGTGCAGATTTAGATGCCGAGTGAATGTTTGACCTGCTTCTCACCACATTGAATTGGCGTTTTAGCGCGAGTAGGCGTTTTTGGATATTTCGTCTTGCGGTGCGGTCTGGGTCCCTCTGCCTCGTGGTGTTTTAATTTGGAGCTAGTTTTTTATTTGTGTGGAGCCTAAGCCTGGGATTTTCCCACCCTCCCAGCTGCCCCCGCCCTCAGGGGCTTTTACTCTTTGGTTCTAGCTCGTGTTTCCCTCCGCTTGGCATACTCTGCTAACCCACCTGACTTCACTCCATCTACTCCGTGTTTGGCTTCCCCCGTCGCTGGTGCTTCTTCGACACAGCCCGATCCGACGCCGGGTTTTCCCGTTCGAGCGGCGGGTCTGTGTTGAAACGAGCCAGCTGATCTTGCATCACCTGACCTACGGGGGCGGAGCCTTACCAGAGGCGTCACGGTTGGGGACTACAAAGCCCACATGCCTTCCCGGCCACGCAGCGGACGCGCGCAGCGGGCGTGCCGCTGGCGCGCTGAAGGCGCGACCAAGGCAAGCCCCTCTGCGCCCGTCCGCGGCAGACCGGGGCAAGGGGCATGTGATGCTGCCCAGATTTTTAAATATTCCTCTTTGGAGCTTATGGCGTACCAAGATGAATGGTCTATCACTAAACACGTCCAGACCAAGCTTAGCTCACTTGGCCTCTACATTTGTTCCAGTTCTCCATGTTCGTCACCTTGTGCGGAGGTTACATCGGCCTCGATAGATAATGGGATGCCACCTATTGCTCCCCACTCGGGTGGCCTCCCTGTGTCCTTCTCATCATGTTTGCTCAACACTCGATCGTTGGTCAAGCATCATTTAGAGATTTTTACTTTTCTTAATCAGGTTCAGCCTGACTGTTTATTCCTGTCTGAAAACTGGCTCACCCCCTCCTCTTCCCCAGACATTTTAGCTGCGATTCCTGACAACTACTATGTCTTACACTCTGACCGTGTATCTGGTAAACATGGTGGGGGGGTGGCCGCGATTATCCACTCAAGATGGTCATTTTCTCTAATTCCTTCTCCGGCGATTCCTGCCGTGGACTATTTAGTCATGAAAACACTGTCTGTCTCTCCTCCTCTTGTTTGTGTCTTATTTTATCGCCCTCCTCAGTCTATGCCTGCCTTTTCTACTTTGGTAGGGGATATCCTTGCTAATTTGATAGTAAAGAATTTAACAAGAGGAGGGAGAGAGAGAGTCAGTGGATTCGGCCTCCCTAGTTTTATGAATAAACAAAGTAGAATCCACTCAGAGTGGTGGTGATCCCTAACGTGATGGGGAACACACAGTGTTGTTTAAATGCCCCTCACACACCAACAGGCCCCTTGGTGTCATGCTTCATCATCGGGGCCTTCGCACCCCTCTACGGGATGCGGCGTGCTACGACTCGCGGGTACGCAGGACCACTTGAAAGTGAACTATGTGAGGGGGTGTGTTGCTAAAGTGTGAGTGAGGTGAGGTGAAACAATGGTTAAAAGATACCTGGCGTGTGGGTGAAACAATTTTATTAAATCCCCGGCTGGTATTATTAAAAAAAGTGCAAGGCGTGGTTATAAGAATACGGATTAGGGTATTACAACCACTGTAAAAAGTGTCAACATGTTTCGGAGCTCGGAGGCTCCTTCTTCAGGACAAGGATAGCACTTACCCTCCCCTTACTCACATGTAAATGTAAAAGTGTAAAAAATAATTACAACAATGTGTAATATACCTAACAATGTTATATATGTAGGTGGGTGTTGTTGCGCCCAATTGGCGATGAAAACCTGTAGAGAGAAAGCATACATGAACACACTGGTCTAAGATGCACAGGCCATAGGAGAAGAAAACAACTTCTCTGAATACAACAGGGTCAATCCAAAAATAGTGGAACCCTGTAAGGAATAAAAAGGAAGAAATACACACACAAGGACATAACACAACGCTCACAGATATATATATATATACACACACAGAACACAGAATTACTCTCTACTCTGATGGAAATAGAGCACAAAATAGGTAATTCACGGCTTACTTAAAGTTCTCAAATATAAGACCTCATGAGCCTGTGCGTGTTATTGGGGGATCCTTCCTTTCTGTTCAGAAAATGACCTATAAAAACATTAATATATGGGATTCAGTTTGTTGTAGGTACCAATGCACCAAAGCGCCAGAATCAAGCTCCTTTCTGTGACCCAAAACTCACGGTTACTGCAATGGCTAGTCGCCTGCCTTCCCTCAACGCGGCTCCGATGAAGTGAGCATGCATCGCATCAGTACCCTCTTATGTACTTTGCCGTTTGGTCATTAACGATGGTAAATTAAATAATGAGGCCCGGGAGAAGCCCAAATACGGAATTAGTATACCGAGGAAGTCCGGTGCTGCGCGATCGGCCACCGCTATACACCGCGCATGCGCCTCCCCATCAGGATTAGTGTTGAATGCGCATGCGCGGAAAACAGAAGTCACCGCGCATGCGCAAAACAGCGGCACTGCCGCTAGGGTCAGAACGCATGTGGCAGAAACCTGGAAGTACAGCGAGCATGCGCGCTGGGGTGGAATGTCTCAAAATACATGAATATACGAGCTTTTATTACAAGGTTACAAGAAGAGGCAGAAAATAGGCAGGGCTACGAGGAGATAATCCAGACAGTAGTTAGCCATATATTCTGGAAGGGGCAATGGGTTTTAATGTTGGAAATGGGGACTAGCAAAATGGACTGTGTCCACAAAAACCCAGAATTAGTTATAAATAGCCCCATCAGCTATGTCTTTCTTAATTCACAGGGGTACTGGCAGAGGAAGAAGGAGGGTGAGATTATCTCTATGGTGACAATATGACTTGGTACAACCCAACATAATGATTCTCAGGAGTCATTTAGACAATGTTAAGTGGAATGACCCAATACAGTTTATCTCAAGAGGTTCCAAGGAATGGAATCGTTAAGCCCAGTGGTATCAGTGCCAAGACTGAACACCCATCTCTGTTCTTTTTCCAGGAGGCCCACATCTGAGGGCAGTTGTTCTATTATCATCCACTGTAATTTGTTGACACAGTGTTGATTTTCGATAAAGTGGGCAGACATTTTTGTTGTAAGTTTTTTGCACCTGATGTTGCTTTTGTGCTCATTGAGTCTTACTTTCACTGGTCTCGTAGTCATTCCCACATACTCTTTTCCACAGGGACATGTGATCAAGTACACAACGTTCTTACTGTTGCAATTAGTAAAAACACGTTGGTCCCACTTTGTCCCGTTTGAAAAAGTCAAAGACAGGCTTTTTTTGGTGAGATGGCAATTGTTACAGTTGCCACATGGATGGTGGCCGTGAATGCCCTGCAGTCTTGGCTGGTCACTTTTTTTAGGCAATGGTCTTGTATGGACAAGCATGTCTCTTAAGTTCTTACCCCTTCTGTGTGCAAACAGAGGTTTCTCCAATGACAGACTTCCGCTCGTTAGTGTGCGCCAATGTTTATTGACCAGTTTCGTCACCTGGTTTGTTACTGGGCTGTATGTGGTGACACATACTGTTCTTTCCCCTTCATTATCACTCCTTGGATTGCCCTCCAGGAGGGCCTCACGGTTGTTATTTCTAGCCCTTTTCATCGCCTTTTGGATCACAATTTCTGGATACTGTCTCTGTCTCAGTTTTATACTGAGGTCTTTTGCCTGAGTTTTGTATTTGGTAATGTCACTACAGTTCCGACGTAAACGGAGGAACTGTCCGTAGGGTAGATTCTCCCTCAGATGACGCGGATGAAAGCTGTCGAATCTGAGGAGACAGTTCCTGGCCGTCGGTTTGAAGTGGGTCTCTGTTTTTAGGATGCCTGCTTGATGATAGATGTTTAAGTCCAGGAACACCATGCTCTTATTTGACACCTGGTGTGTAAATCTGAGAAAAGCATTCTGGTTGTTCAACCAGTGAATGAATTCAGACACCGTGGTCTCATCTCCTTCCCAGATAACCAAAATGTCATCTATATACCTTCGCCAGGTATGTATCCTTGCCCTGTATGGATTGTCTGGATGGAGAATCTTTGTAGATTCCAGATGATGGACATATAAACCCGCTAGACTTGGGGCAAAGGTGCTACCCATACTGGTCCCTTGTTTCTGCCAGTAAAGGGTGCCTTCGTACTCAAAGAAATTCTTAGTAAGGGCCAGTGAAATGCATTCCAATACTACACTCCGGGGTGTGTGGTATTCCCAATTGGTAGAGTGCAGTACTTCCTCCATAATTTGTAGGGTCTCATCGTGTGGGAGGCTCGTATAGAGGCTCTCCACGTCCAGACTGAGGAGCATTTGAGAGGTGGAATCAAAAGTTTGGTTTTGTAACAGTTGGAGTACTGCTTTAGTATCTCTCAGATACGTGTCAGTGACTTGTACAATAGGTCTCAGAAAGGCATCGGCAAACTTGGACAGAGGTTCCATGATTGATGAAATGCCGGATACGATGGGCCGTCCTGGAGGGTTTTCTAAGTTTTTATGCACCTTAGGAATGGTGTAAAAATAAGGGATGCGTGGATTCTTCTGAATCAAAAACTCAGACTCTTTTTTGGTTATCCAGTCATGTGCAAGAGCCTCTTCAACCATACCACCTATTCGCACTCGTAGTGATTCAGTGGGGTCTTCAGTTAAGATCTGATAGTTCCTATTATCAGAGAGAAGTCTCCTGCATTCTTTGTCATAGGCTAGGGTGGTTTGGACAACCACTGCCCCACCCTTATCAGCGGGTTTTATAGTGAGATTCTTATTCAACCTCAATTCCTTGATTGCCTCATTTTCCATTCTGGTCATATTCTGAAAAATCTTTTGCTTAGTTTCCAAACATTTCAGTTCTTGCATTATGGCTTTTTCGAAGGCCAATACCTCAACCGGGAGTTGGTGATCCATCGGTGTAAAGGTTGACCTAGGTTTCAAACCTGTATCTGAGGTCTCTGTAGATGGTTCCTTATCTTTGAAAAAGGCCCTCAACTTGACGGTTCTGATGAAGTCCTGCATTTCCTTGTGCAGTAGAAAAAGGTCTGGTTTGTTGGTGGGGACATACCCCAGACCTTTGTTGAGTACCTTTTTTTTACAATTCAGTAAGGGGCCATGGGGTTATGTTAATAACTAGGTCCCCCTGCTGCTCGTTGAAGCTTGATTCGCCGTCATGCTCCTCGTCAACACCCGTGGGTCTGCCTCCTCTGTGGGATGCCAGTTGACGTTGTTGCCCTTCTTGTTCCTCCCCCTGCGGGATCCCTGGCCCCAGGATAAAAAAGGCTGTACATTCTGGGGTGCATTGGTTTGATCTGGGACCCATTGAGGATACATTTGTCCCATTTGTGGGGGAACGAACTGGTACTGTGGGAATTGGAAAGGGGGCTGGTAAGGATTGAATTGAGGACCTTGATAACCACGCCAGCCTCTCTGGCGTGGGAATTGGGCTCTATGTTGTCGAAACCCACCTCTTTGCTTATTCTGTGGGAAGCCTCCTGACTTTGTACTTGAGTTACTACCATCCGAATTCACACTGTCCTTACCAGCCCCCTTTCCAATTCCCACAGTACCAGTTCGTTCCCCCACAAATGGGACAAATGTATCCTCAATGGGTCCCAGATCAAACCAATGCACCCCAGAATGTACAGCCTTTTTTATCCTGGGGCCAGGGATCCCGCAGGGGGAGGAACAAGAAGGGCAACAACGTCAACTGGCATCCCACAGAGGAGGCAGACCCACGGGTGTTGACGAGGAGCATGACGGCGAATCAAGCTTCAACGAGCAGCAGGGGGACCTAGTTATTAACATAACCCCATGGCCCCTTACTGAATTGCAAAAAAAGGTACTCAACAAAGGTCTGGGGTATGTCCCCACCAACAAACCAGACCTTTTTCTACTGCACAAGGAAATGCAGGACTTCATCAGAACCGTCAAGTTGAGGGCCTTTTTCAAAGATAAGGAACCATCTACAGAGACCTCAGATACAGGTTTGAAACCTAGGTCAACCTTTACACCGATGGATCACCAACTCCCGGTTGAGGTATTGGCCTTCGAAAAAGCCATAATGCAAGAACTGAAATGTTTGTAAACTAAGCAAAAGATTTTTCAGAATATGACCAGAATGGAAAATGAGGCAATCAAGGAATTGAGGTTGAATAAGAATCTCACTATAAAACCCGCTGATAAGGGTGGGGCAGTGGTTGTCCAAACCACCCTAGCCTATGACAAAGAATGCAGGAGACTTCTCTCTGATAATAGGAACTATCAGATCTTAACTGAAGACCCCACTGAATCACTACGAGTGCGAATAGGTGGTATGGTTGAAGAGGCTCTTGCACATGACTGGATAACCAAAAAAGAGTCTGAGTTTTTGATTCAGAAGAATCCACGCATCCCTTATTTTTACACCATTCCTAAGGTGCATAAAAACTTAGAAAACCCTCCAGGACGGCCCATCGTATCCGGCATTTCATCAATCATGGAACCTCTGTCCAAGTTTGCCGATGCCTTTCTGAGACCTATTGTACAAGCCACTGACACGTATCTGAGAGATACTAAAGCAGTACTCCAACTGTTACAAAACCAAACTTTTGATTCCACCTCTCAAATGCTCCTCAGTCTGGACGTGGAGAGCCTCTATACGAGCCTCCCACACGATGAGACCCTACAAATTATGGAGGAAGTACTGCACTCTACCAATTGGGAATACCACACACCCCGGAGTGTAGTATTGGAATGCATTTCACTGGCCCTTACTAAGAATTTCTTTGAGTACGAAGGCACCCTTTACTGGCAGAAACATGGGACCAGTATGGGTAGCACCTTTGCCCCAAGTCTAGCGGGTTTATATGTCCATCATCTGGAATCTACAAAGATTCTCCATCCAGACAATCCATACAGGGCAAGGATACATACCTGGCGAAGGTATATAGATGACATTTTGGTTATCTGGGAAGGAGATGAGACCACGGTGTATGAATTCATTCACTGGTTGAACAACCAGAATGCTTTTCTCAGATTTACACACCAGGTGTCAAATAAGAGCATGGTGTTCCTGGACTTAAACATCTATCATCAAGCAGGCATCCTAAAAACAGAGACCCACTTCAAACCGACGGCCAGGAACTGTCTCCTCAGATTCGACAGCTTTCATCCGCGTCATCTGAGGGAGAATCTACCCTACGGACAGTTCCTCCGTTTACGTCGGAACTGTAGTGACATTACCAAATACAAAACTCAGGCAAAAGACCTCAGTATAAAACTGAGACAGAGACAGTATCCAGAAATTGTGATCCAAAAGGCGATGAAAAGGGCTAGAAATAACAACCGTGAGGCCCTCCTGGAGGACAATCCAAGGAGTGATAATGAAGGGGAAAGAACAGTATGTGTCACCACATACAGCCCAGTAACAAACCAGGTGACGAAACTGGTCAATAAACATTGGCGCACACTGACGAGCGGAAGTCTGTCATTGGAGAAACCTCTGTTTGCACACAGAAGGGGTTAGAACTTAAGAGACATGCTTGTCCATACAAGACAATTGCCTAAAAAAAGTGACCAGCCAAGACTGCAGAGCATTCACGGCCACCATCCATGTGGCAACTGTAACAATTGCCATCTCACCAAAAAAGCCTGTCTTTGACTTTTTCAAACGGGACAAAGTGGGACCAACGTGTTTTTACTAATTGCAACAGTAAGAACGTTGTGTACTTGATCACATGTCCCTGTGGAAAAGAGTATGTGGGAATGACTACGAGACCAGTGAAAGTAAGACTCAATGAGCACAAAAGCAACATCAGGTGCAAAAAACTTACAACAAAAATGTCTGCCCACTTTATCGAAAATCAACACTGTGTCAACGAATTACAGTGGACGATAATAGAACAACTGCCCTCAGATGTGGGCCTCCTGGAAAAAGAACAGAGATGGGTGTTCCGTCTTGGCACTGATACCACTGGGCTTAACGATTCCATTCCTTGGAACCTCTTGAGATAAACTGTATTGGGTCATTCCACTTAACATTGTCTAAATGACTCCTGAGAATCATTATGTTGGGTTGTAACAAGTCATATTGTCACCATAGAGATAATCTCACCCTCCTTCTTCCTCTGCCAGTACCCCTGTGAATTAAGAAAGACATAGCTGATGGGGCTATTTATAACTAATTCTGGGTTTTTGTGGACACAGTCCATTTTGCTAGTCCCCATTTCCAACATTAAAACCCATTGCCCCTTCCAGAATATATGGCTAACTACTGTCTGGATTATCTCCTCGTAGCCCTGCCTATTTTCTGCCTCTTCTTTTAACCTTGTAATAAAAGCTCGTATATTCATGTATTTTGAGACATTCCACCCCAGCGCGCATGCTCGCTGTACTTCCAGGTTTCTGCCACATGCGTTCTGACCCTAGCGGCAGTGCCGCTGTTTTGCGCATGCGCGGTGACTTCTGTTTTCCGCGCATGCACATTCAACACTAATCCTGATGGGGAGGCGCATGCGCGGTGTATAGCGGTGGCCGATCGCGCAGCACCGGACTTCCTCGGTATACTAATTCCGTATTTGGGCTTCTCCCGGGCCTCATTATTCAATTTACCATCGTTAATGACCAAACGGCAAAGTACATAAGAGGGTACTGACGCGATGCATGCTCACTTCATCGGAGCCGCGTTGAGGGAAGGCAGGCGACTAGCCATTGCAGTAACCGTGAGTTTTGGGTCACAGAAAGGAGCTTGATTCTGGCGCTTTGGTGCATTGGTACCTACAACAAACTGAATCCCATATATTAATGTTTTTATAGGTCATTTTCTGAACAGAAAGGAAGGATCCCCCAATAACACGCACAGGCTCATGAGGTCTTATATTTGAGAACTTTAAGTAAGCCGTGAATTACCTATTTTGTGCTCTATTTCCATCAGAGTAGAGAGTAATTCTGTGTTCTGTGTGTGTATATATATATATATCTGTGAGCGTTGTGTTATGTCCTTGTGTGTGTATTTCTTCCTTTTTATTCCTTACAGGGTTCCACTATTTTTGGATTGACCCTGTTGTATTCAGAGAAGTTGTTTTCTTCTCCTATGGCCTGTGCATCTTAGACCAGTGTGTTTATGTATGCTTTCTCTCTACAGGTTTTCATCGCCAATTGGGCGCAACAACACCCACCTACATATATAACATTGTTAGGTATATTACACATTGTTGTAATTATTTTTTACACTTTTACATTTACATGTGAGTAAGGGGAGGGTAAGTGCTATCCTTGTCCTGAAGAAGGAGCCTCCGAGCTCCGAAACATGTTGACACTTTTTACAGTGGTTGTAATACCCTAATCCGTATTCTTATAACCACGCCTTGCACTTTTTTTAATAATACCAGCCGGGGATTTAATAAAATTGTTTCACCCACGCGCCAGGTATCTTTTAACCATTGTTTCACCTCACCTCACTCACACTTTAGCAACACACCCCCTCACATAGTTCACTTTCAAGTGCTCCTGCGTACCCGCGAGTCGTAGCACGCCGCATCCCGTAGAGGGGTGCGAAGGCCCCGATGATGAAGCATGACACCAAGGGGCCTGTTGGTGTGTGAGGGGCATTTAAACAACACTGTGTGTTCCCCATCACGTTAGGGATCACCACCACTCTGAGTGGATTCTACTTTGTAATTTGATAGTAAACCATGCGCGCATAGTGATCCTGGGCGACTTTAATTATTGGCCTGGTGATCCTATGGAGAACTCTCAATCTAAAGAGTTCTCGGATTTACTTACTCATTTGAACATGACTCAACTGGTTGAATTTCCCACCCACACATCTGGCCATATCCTCGAGCAAATTTGGTCAGCTAATCTGGATGTTTCTTTACTTTCGGTCCTTCCCTGTTTGTGGTCTGACCACTATTTGATTTCCTTTTCCTTTTCATTAAATTCAGTGGTTCGTACCCCTTCTCCTGTTAACATTAAAGTCAGGAATTGGGGACGAGCTAACATTAGCGCTTTGTGTGCTTCTCTTGTCGCTTCTAGCTCACTAGATGGTGACTACCTAGATTTATCCCTCCATGACCAGGCCTTGGCCATTAACACCTGGCTGACTTCATTGTGTGAGGAGTTGGTCCCTTTAAGATCAATTCGTCTTTCACGCTCACACGATTCACAAAAGTGGTTTTCCTCTTCGCTTCATGCAAAAAAACTCCAGCTTAGACAGGCCGAGCGCAAGTGGCGTCGGAGCTACGTCCTTGCCGATAAGCTGTCTTACTCTGCTATTCTCAGAGTCTACAAAAAAGACATTCTTGCTGCCAAAATCCAATACTTTTCTGGGCTGATTGCATCCTCTTCCAACAAGTCTAAGGACATTTTTTCCACCCTTAATAGCCTATGTAAACTAGATAGAGTGATTGCTAAACCTCAACCATCTCAAGATTTATGTGACTCTCTTCAGGATTTCTTTTTCACAAAAATCTCTATAATAAAACAACACATTGCCCTCCCCTCCTCTTCTTTTGATCCTCCCCCTCCCCCCTTAGTACTCACTTGTTTACCTGCTTTCCGCCTATATCGACGGTGATTTTTATCAGTTTAGTGAAGTCTACAAAATCAGGCTCTCCTACTGATAGCTGTCCCGCACACATCCTTCAGCAGGTTTTTTCAATCTGCCCTGACCCTCCTCTTGCCCTGCTTAACAAATCTTTGTCATCAGGTGTTGTCCCCAATATTTTTAAATCCGCTAAGATCGTACCGGTCTTGAAAAAGGTAGGTGCCGATCCTACTGTCTCTTCTAACTTCCATCCCATCTCCTTGCTCCCTTTTTTGGGCAAGGTGTTGGAGAGACATGTAACTCAATGTTTGAGTTCTTATGTTGAAGCCTCCAATTATCTAGATCCTTACCAGGCCGGCTTTCGGCCTACCCATTCGACCGAAGCAGTTATTCTTTCGGTCTTGGATGATCTAAGAGTGAGTGCTGACCACGGCTCTTCCCAGGCTTTGATACTCCTCGATCTATCGGCGGCGTTTGACACGGTCAACCACTCTCTGTTGGTCGACCGTGTCAGATGCGCGGGCATTTCAGATGTTGCCTTAAGTTGGATCTCCTCGTTCTTGGATAATCGCCAACAGGCGGTGCGGCTGTCTCCTTTCTGCTCCTCCACCCGTGCGGTCACTTGTGGTGTTCCCCAGGGTTCCGCTCTCTCTCCCCTCCTCTTTAATCTTTATATTTTTCCTTTAATTTATGCTTTACGTCGTCAGGAGGTCACAGTGTTTAATTATGCTGATGACCTCCAACTTATTTTTTCTCTTTCTGCTTCCCCTGATTCTGTCTCTTATTTTCAGAACACTATGATTTTTATCCACGATTGGATGTGTACGAACCATTTTAAGCTGAATCCCGACAAGACGGAACTCGTCTTGATCGGCGGTTCACCTAATCCTTGGTGCTCTAATTTTTGGCCTTCCTCTCTTGGTCCTGCTCCCTCTGGATCTAAATCTGTGAAAAGTTTGGGCATCAAAATCAGTGATGATCTGTCGATGCACACTCAGATTAGCATGATTGTCTCCTCCTGCTTCCTGTCTCTCCGTATGATTCGGAAAGTTTCTCGCTTTTTTTACCATTGATGCTCTGAAGGTCATCCTCTTGGCCCTTGTAATTTCTAAGGTGGAGCATGCCAATTCTTTGTATCTTGGCATCCCTGCCTACGAGTTGCGCTGACTTCAGCTTATCCAAAATCAGGCTGCTAGGTTGATCTATAGTCGGTCCAGATTCCATCCTGCCCTCCCTCTTCTCAGACAATTGCATTGGCTGCCGGTTACCCATAGATGCCAATTCAAACTAGGGTGCCTCATGTTTAAGTCTCTGGCGGGCTTAGCTCCCCATTACATGGCATCTAGGCTTTTAGCCTACACTCCTTCCAGGCCTCTACGGTCGTCATCAAAAAATCTTTTGGTTGTCCCTCGTTTTATCAGGAAGAAACATGGGGGGTCGTGTTTCTCCTTTTTGGTGGCGCCCAGGTTCTGGAATGCCCTACCTGACAACTTACGTTTCTCTCCATCATATTTGGAATTCGGCAAAGGCTTGAGGACCTGGCTATTCATTAGAGCGTTTGAAGTCTAAGTTGTATACATGAGTTGCACACGATTAGCGCCATGAAACCTTTTTTGGTAAACGTGCGCTTTATAAATTGACCCAACTTCAACTTCATAACATCTGAAATCTATGGCGAGC
Organism: Lissotriton helveticus; assembly: GCF_964261635.1. Classification (NCBI taxonomy): domain Eukaryota; kingdom Metazoa; phylum Chordata; class Amphibia; order Caudata; family Salamandridae; genus Lissotriton; species Lissotriton helveticus. The sequence goes on along the minus strand of NC_136063.1, from coordinate 1,425,925,586 downwards.
AAGTGATACTTATGCCAGTTATGCATAACTGCCAAATTTAATTTCTTTTTTTTAAACGGTAATGCTTTTTAGGTGAAGGAACTTTTTTGCATTTGTCCTTAGAGTGGGTCCATCCGGTACCACCCCATAAGGCCAATGGGTTTAGGTGCCCTTACCCTGTACCCTACTATCTTATTTGTTTACATTATCAGTACATAGTTTGCATGTCCTGTAATATCAGGTGCAACATTTTCTTTCATGTTAAGGCTGACCAATCAGATCGCTTGCTCCAGGGTGACTATGAGCACAATTCATTGCATCTTTACAATCTTCATAAAGTGACATTCTCTGAGTCATGAGTCACTTATACAAACAATTTTGCTGTAGTGGGCATTCTCTGCAATCACATCACCTGTTCAGTGAATGTCTGACAAAATATCGGCAGACAGAATATCGACCTACAAAAATATCGACACAGAAATATCGAAGACAAAAATATCAAAGTCCTATCTCCTTAAAGGTAAGTACAAAAATATCGAAAAAAATATCATTGTCAAAAATATCGATTTTTAAAAATATCTTTTTTTTTAAAGTTTTAATAATAATGTAAAAATAAATAAATAATACATATAATAAAAAAAGTATGGATATAAGTATTAAAAAATATTTAAAAATAATAATTAATGCATATAATTTTAAAATTAATTAAACATCTTATAAATTAATATATATACTTACTCCACATACTGCAACATTAGGGAAAGCGTTGGATAGCGTAGGGGTAAAAATTACTATTCTAATTCCAGTGAGTGAAACAGTAGGGAAAGTGTTGGTTAACGTATGGGTAAAATGACTATTCCCACTTCAGTGAGTGCAACAGTAGGGAAAGCGTTGGATAGCGTAGGGGTAAAAATTACTATTCCCACTCCAGGGAGTGTAACATTAGGTAACGCGTTGAAAAACGTAGGGGTAAAAGTTACTATTCCAACTCCTGTGAGTGCAACAGTAGGGAAAGCGTTGGATAGCATAGGGGGTAAAAATTACTATTCCCACTCCAGTGAGTGCAACAGTAGGGAAAGCATTGGATAGCGTAGGGGTAAAAATTACTATTCCCACTCCAGTGAGTGCAAGAGTAGGGAAAGCATTGGATAGCGTAGGGGTAAAATTTATTTTCCCACTCCAAAGAGTGTAACAATAGGGAAAGCTCTGTATAGCGTAGGGGTAAAAATTACTATTGTCACTCCAGTGAGTGCAACAGTAGGGAAAGTGTTGGATAGCGTAGGGGTAAAAATTACTATTCCAACTCCAGAGAGAGCAACAGTAGGGAATGCGCTCAATAGCGTAAGGGTTAAATTAACATACTTATCAATTGAATACTTGTTTGAAAAAAATAACATAATAATTAATGTATAAAAAATATTAATAAATACAAATACATTAAAACTAATATTTACTTAAATAACATTAAATTACATCCCACACTATTCCCCCTTTAACACACAACACACTACATATACAAAAAACACAATTGATTTAATTATCAATTAATCAATTAATAACAACTAATAATAAATGAAGTATACTTATTATAATTATAATTTAACTAATTAATAAAAATTGATTACCAATAAATATTCAATCACTAATCAAATATTAATCAACAATGAATTAATTAACAATAGAAATAAATTAATTATAATTAATATAATTAACTGATTCATAAACATGAATTACCAATTAATAATTAATTAACAATTAATTAATCATAAATAACAAATAAAACAATGTCAATGATTAATGTTATTTAATTACTTACCACCCCATTCCCCTATAAACCCACAACCCACTACACATATAAAATCACATAATTAATGTAATTATCAATTAATCACCTAATAAACATTAATGACCAATTCATTATTAATTAACAATAAATTAATTAACAATAACAATAAATAAAAATGAATACATTAAATATAATTCATATAATTAACTAATAAAAATAAATTCCCAATTAATAATTAATTAACAATTAAATATTAATACCAATTAATTAAAATATTAATTAATTAATTAAAATTAAATTACTTCCCACCCTATACTCCTATAAATCCACAACCCGCTCTGATACTAAAACGCAACATTTACTTTAACAAAATTACTAATTTCTGAACATTTATTCAAAAAATTAAGAAAATACATACTAAAATACATAACACTAAAAAAATTCGATATTATTAACAACAATATTTTTCTTACGATATTACTTAATTTGATATTAAATAAAACAATATTATTTACCTTGGGGTCGATATTCTGGTCAATGATATTCTTGACTTCGATATTCTGATCCTACGATATTAAAACCTCAATATTAATGTAGGTCGATATTAAAAAATGTAATATTTTGACTGCTCACCCTGTTGAGTACCACATAATGACTCATCATAAATATATTTTTTTTATACATTCAAGCAATTTAGCCCAAGTGAGCTTTGTCCCAGATTGAAGCCCATATATATTTTTCCAACATGAATAATTCATCTTTGCAATGATACCGTTCCCATACACGATAAAATACACAATAAAATGTGCTAACACTGTTGGCCATTTTTGCTTTATGTGATTGAAAACTCTATATTTAACTGAACTACCAGTACAGAGACTTATGGACTTTTGCATATTTAATGCCATTTGGCATACATCATAACTCAAATAGGGGCCACACAGATGTCTCTCCTAATAAATGGCCATCTCATAGCCACATAGCTCCTTTTGGGACCAAGATCGAGGAAATGTTTTCCCTTTGTTTGTTTGGTGGGATAGCATCCATGATGAAATATGGCAGTTCGGCTGAACTGTTCCCATGAGGCATAGGGTCAGGCTGATTTGCATATGGCCATGTCTGAACTGGGGTGGCAGAGTGGGCTAAAGAACAGTGATGGATTAAACCCAGATCAGTTGACTGGGGGTGAGTGCTTGTATTGTCAACGCTCCGTCCATCATTTCCTTTGGTTTTTCTTTGTTCGCCATAAGTTGGCAGGGTATGCTCAGACGTGAGTCCCTTGCTCACTTTGCCACTAGATTTAAGCAATCCGGGCTGAAGACGGCTGAAATGCCAGAAACCGGTCCACGGTAGCTTGTTTCCGGTCCAGGGAAGGCATGGCTTGGCAGTTCGGGCTGGACTGTTTCCATGAGGCACAGGGTCAGGCTGATTTGCATATGGCCATGTCTGAACTGGGGTGGCAGAGTGGGCTAAAGAACGGGGATGGATTAAACCCAGATCAGTTGACTGTGGGTGAGTGCTTGTAATGTTAATGTTCTGTCCATCATTTCCTTTGGTTTTTCTTTGAAATATGGCATCTGCCTCACGTCACTGTCATGTTACTCAGCACGGTGTGGTGCTACTGGGTACGAGGGATCACCGTTTGTAATTGCCCGCATGTGCTGCAATATGCGCTCGTGAACTTCTAGCATATAATGTAAACTGCAGCCTCAAGTAAGCACATACACCTCAAATTCAGTTCTACAGCTCAAAGTGCCCATTGCTTGTGAAAGAGTGTTTCATACACGGTGCAGTTCTTTCCGATAGAACAATCCCTGCACCTGATGTATATATAGGTGCAGGGCTTGTTCATTTTGAATCTTAATTTCTTAAAAACTACTGAACAGATGTGCACCAAATCAGAAATAACAAGGTTTCTGGATAGAAATCTACCTTTCTGCTGAATTTGGTGTAAGTCCATTCATCCTATGGCAAATGAATTGGGAAAATAGTGTTTTGGGCCCCCTCTTATCTCAACCCCTGCTAGTTGGATCACCCTAAAATTTCCAGGAAGAAGCTGAGGTTGATGACATTGTTGGGGGAAGTTTCATGAAGATTCGTCAAACATCGTGAAAGTTATTAGCAAAATAAAAAATGCACGACTTTTTAAAACTCAGACTCACTTAGTTCAAGGAGCTAACTCTAATTGCGCTCTTGTCATGCACTGCTTATGACCTCACATGCTACATCACTCAAGACATGTTCAATTAAATCATTGACAACATCATTGATGACATCATCTGACACCCTGCTGCTTAATTCTCTCTACAAACAAGCAGACCATTTCAAATATGTAACTAAGTACTAAATGGAGCAAAATCATGTAGAAATTATGAACATATAAGCATATATAAAATAATTATACTGTATCTCATTCCCTCCCCACACACACGCCCCCTTACATGAACAAACACCTACTGCAAGCAGCCTTCACCCTGGAAAAACTGTTAACAGAGAACCCAATCCCACAAGAGATCCAATCCACATTACTTAGGCAAACCCTTACAATGCACAACCTTCACCTGGTGCACACCTCTTCACCTAGAGCCCATTCCCTCCAGGAGTTCAAGCCCCATATTAAGTGGACCAGCCCCTACTATCGACACCTTTCAGCCTGGCATAACTCACAGACTCCCCGCTCCCTCCAGAACCTAAGCCCTATTCTGGGGTACTAACAAATCATTGGTAGATATCTTGGACTGTTACACAGATACTGGAGAGATATGTAGTGCAAGTAACTAGCCATTGGTGAAATGGAGATACGTCTGTTTACAGTAGACTTCCTCCTAGTCATAAAGTGGTGCAAATGTACAAATGCGGTACAAGGTGCAAATGCGACCTGTGTTGTGTGTATCAAAGTCTTAAACATGATATTATAAACTCCAATACTAGACCACCACACAATGTCCGAGGGACGTTGCTCACATAACTTTTGAGTCACTACCCCATCACAGTTCACTGCACGGTATAGGGAGAGAAAATAAACAATCTTAATATACTGCATACTATTGATAATACACTACTACTATTTATCACCCGGTTTGCATTGCTCATGCATCAAACAACATGGTGCAAGAGTGATGCAAGCCGTAAGTCAGATTTTTGAAGCCAGACAAAGCCATTTTGTGTGGCTCTGGGTGACTTCAAAAATCTGGAGTCATGCAATGCAGTGCAAATCACTGTGTTGCATTACTCTGCCCTGGAAAGGCGTTCCATGGGTGTTTCCGCACAACTCCCATGGATCTTGAAGTATCCCCAGATTTACAAGAACTTGTAAATCTAGGGATGCACCAAAATCTTACACCTTCCCGTGGGAGGCGTACTGAGGATAAATATATTTATTTCTCCCCCTTTCTTCCTCTTTCAATGTGTGCTGCATTCTGCACACACATAGAAAGAAAAATATGCCTCCCAGGATTGTTAATGTGAAGCAAGGTGTCCATTCCTGCACAAAAACAAACCTGCATGCAAACAAGCACCCTTGCATTACGGTGCAAGGGTGCCTGCATTGACGCTAGGCAGCCCATTGTGCGCCAGTGCATGGGAAAGGACAGGAATGCTCCGTATTCCATTACATATTGTGCATGCCTGCCCATTCCATGTGATGCACGGCAGCGCTGCACTGCATGACTTGGTCATAAATATGGTACTGAGCCTGTACATTGCAGTGCATTGTATGGTTCTTACCTAATACCACCACCTTACATTTTGAGACCCTAACCCTCCACACTGTACTGCTTCCTAGGAGTTCTAATCCAGACACAACACACCTAGACCCCCAAGTCACCCTGAACGATAAACACTTATCCATCACACTGCAATTTGTCCTACGGACACCTATCTACCACATTCCACTGCTTCTAAAGTGATCAATTAATCAGCCATTATGAAAATATTGTAGTTCTTCATAGCGTGACATTTCTCCTTAACCTGTCAAATTCAGGACAGCTTTACAATTGTTTATTTAGTACTAGTGTGCCATGTTGGACTAAGGACCTGGATGAACAACTGTTCTTGTTCCTGACTGAAGTTCATTGCAAATAACACCTTACTTTTAGGGAAAGACTGGCACTATTGATTCCAGAATCTTTTATCCACCATATTTAACTACATTGGTGCTAAGGCAATTCCCGCTGTTACTCCAGATTTGCCATTGAAATGACAAGGTCAGCTCGTTATCAGCATAGCTGCACTGCATGACGAGCTGACCTTGTCATGAGCATGGAAGGGGTTAAGGAACAGTTTCAGAAAAGTATGTGCAACTTTCCAATTCACTATGCAATCCAATCCCAAAACACCAACTGAATGATGTTTAAGATGATGGCATTTTACAAACTCATATATCAGTTACTGAGTGAATGACTACATATGTTCCTATGATGGCAAATATAGGGCCAAATATTTCTCATTGGTCTCTGATTATAATTAAGATAAAAAACTATTAAGAAATAATCTAAAATTCTGGCAGATGTACAACAAATAGTTCCTAAGGGTTAACCTATGTCACTCTCTATTAGTAGGATCATACTACCAGTGGATCAGTGACTAAATATCGAGGGACAGAATATCGACTGCCCAGAATATCGTAGCCAAAATAACGAGGGTCAGAATATCGAGTCCCTATCTACAAACAGGCAAGGACTAAAATATTGAGTTCAAAATATCGTTGTTAAAAATATAGGGAATTAAAATGTATTAAAACTAATATAAAAGTAATTAAATAATAAACAGAATAAAAAAACATAGTTGAAATAATGTAAGAAAGCTTAAAATGTAAAAATAATAAATGTAATGTAAAACAAAAACATTTTTTTTACATAGATATATAAAGTTAATATTAAAAAAGTATTACTATTCTTAATTATAACATTTTAAAAAATATAATTACATTTATATATAAATAAAACCGTTTATATACATTTAGAAATAAATAATATACAATAATTTAAATAATCATATTAATATTTTTATGTAAATTATTATTTTACACTACATTAAGGGGTCGATTTCGATTCGGGAAATTAAACCGTCCGACGAATCGTATTCGTAGCCGTTTCCGTACGAATTGTACAAATCCGTCCGAATCGCATAGTACGATCCGTTGTTAAAAAATACGTCCGAATGTTTGCGAACCGTACGAAAAACAAGCTAAAATCCGTACGATGCGGACTCGGAAAGTGAACCGTACGATTCGTAAACATGCCGAACGACCCGACAAGTACGATCCAGTCTGGGTACCGAGAACGCGATTAGTACGGGAAAACGTCGTGGCGTATGAACTGCGATTTGTACGGAAAACATCGCGTATGCGCGAGCTGCACAATCAAATACAAAACGAACCCCCCTTAACGAAGCACACGCGAACCCCATAAAAACATCACGTATGAGCGAGCCACACAACCAAATACGAAACGAACCCGCCCCTAACGAAGCACACACGAACCCCATAAAAACATCGCGTATGAGCGAGCCACACAATCAAATACGAAACGAACCTCCCCCTTAACGAAGCGCATGTGAACCCCGTAAAAATGTCGCGTATGAGCGACCCACACTATCAAATACGAAATGAACCCTCCATGAACGAAGTGCACGCGATCACCTAAAAACAGCACAAGGAGGATGCAAACGACTCGTACAGCACCCCCAAAAATGTCTCCTGTGTACAAACCATTGGAAATGTATGTCCTGGCCAGATCCAAACAGGCAAACAGAGGTCCCAACTCAGACCCACCCCTTATAACACACCCACCAAAAACTTCAAACTAAATCCCATCCCCAAAAGGACCAAAAAACAGGGCCCACACACACAAACCTTCATCCTTTGCAACATCGCCATTTAGCTACAGACACACAGACAACACACCAACAACTGCACACATCCACCTTCATACATACCCACCCTATCACATTCAGACCCACACCCCCATTCACATTCAGACCCACACACCCATAACCATACAAACCGTCACCCCCCCAATCATATTCACCCCACACCATGTCCGCACAAAAGAATCCAAAGTTTAGAAAGGAGGAGATGGAGATCCTTGTAGATGAAGTCATCAGAGACGAGCCACAGCTGTTTGGCGCATTGGTCAGACAGACCAGCATAGCTGACAAAACACGCCTGTGGGTGAGGATAATCAATAGAGTCAATGCTGTTGTACCCATCAGGCACACCAGGAAGGATTGCCAGTCCAGGTGGTACGATCTGCGGAGGATGGTGAAGCGGAAGATGGACGAGGACTACACCATTAGCCAGCACACTGGAGGTGGTGGTCCCCGCAGACCAGTTCAGTACCAGCCCTGGGAGGAGATGGTCATGGTCCTGCTACCACTGGTGGGAGTACATGGCATTGAAGGAGTTGTGGAGCCTGGTGAGTATACAAACAATTCAAGTAACATGGGGGTAATGGCATCCACACTCCAAGCACCCGCCGCCCATAACTACAGGCAAAAACAACGCTAATGCCGCTAACATGTGTATGCCTCATTGACAAACCAAGGCCACGCTATGTCCCATGCTACAGGAAGCACAGACCCAAGAATGGACCTCCGGTATCCTGGGAGGGTGGCTGTCACAAAATGCATCTTGGGACTCCAAATAAGACCCAATTGCATGGGCATCCGCAGGGGGGGCAAGGGTGGCTCTTGGCCCCCCTGGCTTGCCAGTGTGTCTGGTGTGGGCCAATTCAGGGCCGGCCCTAGTCCATCATGCTTTTGAAATGGTGCCATTGTCCCAGGTGGCAGCACCCTCCATTGGGTGGGAAGGGTGCAAGGGGGTTGTCGAGAATTGTGCAAGGCAGAGGGGAAGAGGGTGCAAGGCGGAGGGTGAGAAGGGTGCAAGGCAGAGTGCCATAAGGGTGCAAGGCAGAGGGGATGAGGGAACAAGGCAGAGGGGAGGAGGGTGCAAGGGAGAGGGCGAGAAGGGTGCAAGGTAGAGGGCGATAAGGGTGCAAGGGGGAGAGCAAGAAGGGTGCAAGTCAGAGGGTGAGAAGGGTGCAAGGGGGAGGGCAAGAAGGGTGCAAGGCAGAGGGCAAATAGGGTGCAAGGCAGAGGGTGATAAGGGTGCAAGGGGGAGGGCAAGAAGGGTGCAAGGCAGAGGGCAAGAAGGGTGCAAGGCAGAGGGGAGGTGGGTGCAAGGCATAGGGCCTGAAGGGTGCAAGGGGGAGGGGGAGGAGAGTGCAAGGCAGAGAGTGATAAGGGTGCAAGGGGGAGGGCAAGAAGGGTGCAAAGCAAAGGGCAAGAAGGGTGCAAGGTAGAGGGCAGGAGGGTGCAAGGTAAAGGGCCCGAAGGGTGCAAGGGGGAGGTTGAGAAGTGTACAAGGCAGAGGGTGAGAAGGGTGCAAGGGGGAGGGCAAGAATTGTGCAAGGTAGAGGGGAGGAGGGAGAAGGGCAGAGGGGAGGAGGGTGCAAGGCAGAGGGCCCGAAGCGTGCAAGGGGGAAGGTGAGAATGGTGCAAGGCAGAGGGCAATAAGGGTGCAAGGGGGAGGGCAAGAAGGGTGCAAGGCAGAGGGGAGGAGGGTGCAAGGGGGATGGCCAGAAGGGTGTACGGCAGAGGGGAGGAGTGTGCAAGGGGGATGGTGATGAAGCTAAAAATTTGGCCACCCCTATCAACATTTCTGTGTACGCCCATGGCCAATTGCACTCATGCCATATGGCCCAGGTACACACCCATGCACCATGCTCAATGCACAGGGAGTGGGAAAGTACTGACAAGATAGCTGACACTGGGCCCTGGTGTAGGCAGCAGTGCAAACACTAACACCAGGACAACAAGGTCGGATATCTTGGACAGGAACTCACAACCACTGGCATGGCAGCATGCATATGGGGGGACAGCCACACCACGAGAGACGCCCAGTTCCAAATCAGACTCCAACTACCAGCCCTGCACCAGAAGTAGATGTACTAGTCCGGGAGGGGGAGGGGGCAGGGGGGGTGTTGCGGCGCAGCAACACCTCCCAAAATTGGCTGATTGAAATCTTAAAGATTTCACTCAGTCACTTTTATGCACATGCTGCCTCAAAACCCTGTGCATGCTTGAAGCAGGCATAAGGATTGACACAGCATTGTGCAGATAGGGCCACACAAAGCATTGCTGGATCTGCGTTGCACTGCCAACACAACTCCAGCAATGTGCCACTTCTATGGCACAGATGCGTGACGCAGCTGTGCCGTTGTTCCACCATGGTGATACGCAGTGTAAATGTGTTGCATACATGCCGGCATAGCTGTGGTGCACAACGACTGGAAAATCACTGCTGACATGCATGGCTGTGCCAGTCATTGTAAATAGTCACTCACATATCAATGACTCTGGAGCACAGATCAATCTGACCCCACAACATACCCATCCACAAGTGAACATTGAGAACAATCCAAAGCATAGACAACTACCAGGTGGAACAGTGGCAATGACAATGTATATGAAAATTGGATGTTGCATTAAATGGCATTAGAATTGTCTGTCTCTCCCACCCACAGGGCAACGTGCTGAATCTACCCCCAACAAGGGGGGAGATGAATCACAGTCCCAGGCTACGCAGGACCCTAATCCCACCAACAGTGATGCCTCTCAACACTTCATGGATGACCCCGACCAACCTGGCACCTCTGGAGCCCAAACCCATGCAGCACCTGGATCAGGGACATCTGCGCCAACCACCACACCCATTCCTGCCACATCCCAGCAGACAGCTCGGAGCCCTGCCCACTCTCCACAACTGAGCCAGTCTGACAATGAGGGACAAGGTTCGCCGGGCACCCAGGAGGTGGCAGACAACACCACCACTGTCATCCCTCAGGGGTCCCGTCGACCCGATGTGCCCACAACCGCAGGCCAGGCTCGTGTGGGCAGGGGTGGTGGGAGTGGCACCAGGCTGTATTGAGAACCTGACCAGCCAGCTGCAGGGCCCTGCATGTCTGAACTACGAAACATCATGGAGGACTACCGGCGGGACACCAGGGAGTTTAGCCAGGTAGTGGGGGCCCTCACAGCAATAAAAAACCTGCAGGTCAAGCAACACGCCGGTACACGGGACCACCAAGGGCGGATGGAGGCAAGACTGGATGAGCTCTTGGCGGTGCCGAGGGACATAAGCCATTCACTCCGTCAGATCGCTAACAACATGCAGCACCAGACAAGAAACATCGAGGCGAAGACCGCCAACAGGCACAGGGAGGGAGGAGGAGGAGGAATCGTCCAACGGAGCGTCCATTGCATCCTCAAGGCCTGCATATGAGGGTCCCTCAAGGAAGGTGGGTCATCCACGCAAAAGACAGTGAGAGATAATGGGCCATGCACATCTCCCAGGTCACCTGGTCTAGCATCTTGCCTTTGTGTGCAACAGCATCACCTTATTGACTGTCCCACTCACCCACATGGACTTGCTGGTTGCAGTCTGACCAATGATGCCAAGCACTGTGGTCTGGACTCTGTTGACCCAAACTGCAAGGCATCACATCTCCCTTTGTGAACTTTGGATTCACCTCCTTTTTGTATAGCACCTAGCACTTATTCACATTTCCTGCACAAGATAGAAAAAAAGAAACACAATAGATTTTGATGTTCCAGTCTTTTTACATGAGTCAACATCATACGTGTGGGGATATGTCAAAGTATGCCAGAGTGTGGAACAAACTCAAGCCATCAATACGCTGGGATCTGAGTCTGGTTGAGGACACTCATAGGTCACAATGTATCATCAAATACATACATGGAGGGCAATAATCACCCGTGGTGGTTTCAATCTGCTGAGGGAGGGGCTTGCCCTACTGCTCTGACAGACAGTTTTGGAAGAGTTTCATGAAGGTGTAGAGGTCATGGGTCATGTGGAGGTGCCCAGGGAGGGAGTACCAGGTCTGTTTGGTGATGTGGGAGAACTATCTCCTGCATGCAGTTATACTGTGGATGTGATGAATGGTGCCCAGGGCACGGGTGGCTGGACGGAGTTGGGGCAATGGGGTGTTGGATGGGAGACGTCCATGTTGGTCTCTGGGGCTGGGGTTGTGAAGTGCCTACTGAGTGTGGCTGAGGAGTATGAAGGTGATCCTGCAGTTGACAGTGAGACAATTGTAGGCATCTCAGGTGGACGGTCATGTGGCTGTGGCACGGGATATTGAGGATGAGGTGTGCGCATGCACCGTGGATGTGCACAAGTCCTCCTGGAGTCTGGCTCTTGTTCCTGCGTAGAGGGTGTTGCCGTAGTTTAGCCAGCTGGTGTCGTGGACCTGGGTGACTGTCTGTCTTGACTAGGAGTAGATCTAACTGAAGATCATTTGCAGCATGCGGAGGGACTTGCAGCATGAGGTAGTGATGGTGTTGACTTGCATGGTCATTGTGAGCGAGGAGTGTACGATGAGCACCCGCTTGCGTGCGTGGCCACTGAGTGCTTGTGCGCTGCCCAGGCCGGTGTGACACAAGGAGTTGTCCCAGCCGTAAGGGGACATTCCTCAGATGATGAGCTCAGTCTTGTCCAAGTCCAGACTCATGTGGCTGATGTTCATCCAATTGTCAACGCACCTCATTTATTTATTTATTTATTTCGGTATTTATAAAGTGCGACACTCATCCCAAGGGATATCACGGCGCTATGAACCAAGAGAGACTACTGAGGCATTGCTGGGGGGTTGTGTTTTAGGGAAGGGTTAAGTTTTAGGGAAAAGGTGGGTTTTCAGTTTTTGTCGAAACTGAAGATAGTTTGTGGTGTGTCTAAGGTCGGAAGGTAGGTCATTCCAACTTCTGGCTGCCAGGTAGGAAAAGGCGCGGCCACCTGTTCTGACTTTGTAAATACGCTTAGGTTTGGCCAGAGCTGATTGACTTGAACGTAGATTTCTGTTGGGAACGTAGAAGTCGGTCCTCCCTTGGAGAATTGTGGGGCCAGTTTTGTGAAGAGCTCTGTGCGTGTGGCTTAGTAGTTTAAAGGCAGCTCTCTGGCGCATCAGTAGCCAATGAAGTTTCTTTAGGCTTTCCGATGCCGAGTCTCGCTTGCCTTTATTACAGACCAGTTTGGCCGCCTGGTTTTGCAAAACCTGAAGGCGGGAGAAGAGTTGTTCGTTCATCCCTTCAAATAATGCGTTGCCATAGTCCAGGCGGCTAACCAGTAGAGCTTGGGTGACTGACTGTCTGCAATCCAGGGGTATCCAGGGGAATATCTTTGAGAGAAGTTTGAGTATGGCAAAACCCTTGCCCCAGAGTGATCGGACGTGGTCCTTCATAGACAGGGCATCGTCCATGATGATCCCCAAGTTTCTCGCGTGTTGTTTTGGAGCGGGGGCCAGTCCTAGTGTGGGTGGCCACCATGTGGCGTCCCATATAAGTTTGGCTCCCCCGAACAAGAGAATCTCCGATTTGCCGGCGTTTAATTTTAGGCAGTGGTTGTGCATCCATTGGGCCATCTCGGAGAGACAGTCGTGAAGCTTTTTCTTTGTTGTCTCAGGCCCTTCATCCATTGCCACCATCAGCTGTGTATCATCAGCATAAGAGCATATGCCAATGCCCCACTTCCTTCCAATGTCGGCCAGTGATGAGATATAGACATTGAAAAGAGTGGGGCTCAATGAGGCCCCCTGGGGGACCCCACAGCCGATGGTGTTGGGTTTTGAGTGGAACTGACCCATATGCACTGCCTGGGTACGATTGCTCAGGAAGGATCGAATCCAGTTCAGTGCTGTTGATTGCACTCCTTTACTCAGGAGTGTGTTTAGCAGACAGTCGTGGGAAACCGTATCAAACGTCGCTGACAGGTCAAGCAGTATCAGTGCCACCGATCCCCCTTGATCAGTGGAGCATCTGATACTGTCCGACACTGCCAGCAACGTTGCCTCGGTGCTATTGTTAGCTCTGAAGCCGGTTTGAGATGGATCCAGGAGAGAGTTATCTTCCAGATACCGGGTCAGTTGTATATTGACCGACTTCTCCAAGGCTTTGGAGAGATAGGGAAGCTGGGAGATAGGTCTGTAGTTCTCTGGATTAGAAATGTCGGATCCTGCTTTCTTCAAGAGGGGGGTCACAGAGGCGTGTTTCCAGGCCTCCGGGAAGGTAGCGGTGGTTAGCGACTTGTTGAAGAGTTGGGTGACAAGGGGGCAGAGCGTGGGTGCGATTTTGGAAAACACGAAGTGGGGGCAGGGGTCCGAGGGGGATCCGGATTTGACTGTGCTCAGTAACGCTAATACCTCCTCTTCAGAGAGTAGTTGAAAACCAGTTAGACGAGGTGTATTGCCTAAGTCCAATTGGTCGTTGCGTCTCTCTGATGTCATTATGTGCTCGCCAGGGTTATCCGGCTTGCTAGGGGCATTTAGGGGAGTGAAGGTGGAGTATATTCTATTGATTTTATCGGAAAAGAAAGTGCTGATGCGCTCACAGGCCTCGGTTGAGGGGGTGAGGGTTTGTGAGGTGCTGGATGGTTTGCTAAGCTCCTTCACTATTCTGAACAGTTCTTTTGCTGAGTTGCTGTTCTCATGAATACGTTGAGTAAAATACGCCTTTTTTGCATCTTTAATGGCCGAGATGTATTGTTTCCGTTTGGTAATATAGTTTGCTCTCGCTTTACTATCTTTCATCTGTCTCCATAGATGTTCATTTTTTTGGCATTCCTTTTTGAGTTTCTTGAGGTGAGGGGTGTACCATTTCTCGTTTGTGGTTTTTTTCCCCGATTCCCGCATGGGGGCTAGTTTGTCTAGCGTTTGCCGGATACCGGTATCTAATAGAGCGACGTTTTTACAGACGGGAGAATCATCCGCCGGTGTGGTGGCTGTCTCAAGAAAATAGTTTGGAAAGTTTGATTCATTAATTAGCCTCCAGGCTCTGCTGGACATGTGCGGGGTAGTTCTGGGCTTCTGATGTTTCCTCATGCCTTCTTGAATGTTGGATCTGAGAGTGGCTGGGTCTCTGGTGAGGGTGAGGAGCAGCTGGGTGTAAATGGCATAGGACATGATGAAGAGGTCGTGTGCGCATGTGATGTTGGAGAGGGGGGTCATGGAGACATTGTAGATTGTCACGCTGAGAGATGTGGCCTGGGACATGGGACCGATGACCCCAGTGTCCTACCTGACGAAGGGGGGATGCGGACTCCCTGGGCCTTGCTGAAGAGTTACTTGGCAATTTCATCCTGGGTCTTCGTGTGGATCCCAGTGTTGGATATGTGTGATCTGGCAGTGTGTTAGCACATGGTGTTGAATGCCGTTGAGCAGTCGATGGGGTGAGGATGGTGGCCTCACCATTGTTGAGCAGGGTCCAAGATGTCGTTGGTGGTGGCAATGAGGACTGTTGAAGTGGGGTGATTACTGTGGAAGATGCTCTGGGGCAGGTTGGCTGGAGATTTTTGCTTGGAGGCAGATGGTCAGTTGCTCTTTTACTGTCTTATTGATGATATTTGCCGGTAGGGAAGCAGGGTGATGTTCCAGGACATCCTGCGGTACTGACGTCCGTTGTCAAAGACGGGCCTGGATTTCGGCATGCCTCCAGGTCCCATGGAAAGTTGCATACTCAAAGGAGACATTCATGCTGTTCCGGATGTGTGCTTCAAGGATCGTGTATGCTGTGATTGAGATGTTGTGTGGAAAGGCTCCTGATCGAGAGCTGCAGTGGATGGTGTACATGAGCCGGGTGTTGTCTTTGCTGCTGAAGGGAGTCCAGGACCTGAGTGGGGTATGTCCTGTGGAAAAGAGCACTGTCTGCCTCTGTGTGGCGAGGATTTCGTGTACGTCCACGAGCTTGGAGTGGTAGTAAGTTGCAAGGGATCCCCTTGGCCTTGCAAGGGTGTGATGTATTTTGGATGGAGAGCTGGGGTTAGATAGTTCACTCACAATGCCGATGATGTCATTCATGTTGTGTGTGTTGGTGCCTATGCCATACCTGAAGGTTGTCCTCTTGTCCGTGCTGATGATATGGTGATCTCTGTGTGTGGAGGATTTCAGGGCTGAAAGGTAACTAATGGTAGTTTGTTTTACAAGGTGTGCACATGAGTCCGGCTAGACCTGTATGAGTCCAGTAGGTCTGCCTTCTCCCTGTGGCTTAACTGTTGTTGTGCGTCACATGAAATTCCTCCAATGTGGCAAGAGTGTTGGATCAGTCTGCTGATCCAGTGTGTGCGGTTGCAGGGTGTGGCGGTGTAGTTGGTTGGAGTGTCCTGTGTGAGGGTACCACACAGCTCGTTTGTGTTGACTCTGGTCAAGCTTTTCTGGTGCATCTGAAGCGGAGTGTGGTGCAGTGTGTTGTTTTTAGGACAACTGGATGCTAATGTTGATGTACCAATGCAGGATGGTGGTGTGGTTGTCCTCCAGCCAGGAGTTGCTGTCCCCCTGACCTATGTAGTCTGTGTAGGTGAAGGCCTGCGTTCTGATGTAATTGTCCAATGTCTTAGGACCGATCAGTAAAGCCATTTCCCAGCTCTGTGGTCTCAGATTTTGCCACAATTTCATAGGAAGCCTCTCTGCTCAAATTGCAGATGTGTAAATCCGGTTCCCCTCCTGACTCCTTGCCCGCCAAGCAATACAACATCCTTTCTAAGATTCACAATCACCATTTAAATGCCATCTGTAACTTTTCCCTCAGATTGTGCTCTAACCCGGATACGTGGAAACACACGTTCCACCTGCCCATCTTAAGGAAAGGCAACGCAGATCCTGAATCTCCTTGCAATCATAGACCTAACTCTCTTTAACCAGCTCCGGCCAAGATATCAGTGACTGTATACTGGCAGCAACTGATGGCCTTTGTCGAAGATAATAGCCTCCTTCACGACTCACAATCCAGCTTCCATCCCGGCTATAGTACGGAGTTGGCCCTCATTGAAATGGCAGACTCTATACGCTGGGCGGTCGACGGAGGTTCCAAGGCGGTGTTGGTGCTGTTAGACTTGTCTACAGCATTTGACACAGACGACCATCCCATTCTTCTGAACCACCTTAAGACCACAGGCGTGGGGGGCTCAGTGCTGAACTGGATATCGTCCTAACTATCTGACCGCACACATCAGCTCGGGACTCATCTATTCATCTCCCCAATCAAACCACTGAAGTGGGGCGTGCGGCAGGGCTGTGCTCTGAGCCCTCTGACTTCTATATTTACTTAACCCCGCCGGCTGAATCGATTGCCATGTCTGAACTCAAAATCATATCATATGCTGATGAGCTTCAGCTTCTATTCACCCAAAATGCTGTATGTGCCGCAAATTTGGACCCACTTGAAAATTGTCTCAACATTTTTGTGGCCTGGGGATGGACCACAGTTTCTTGAAAGTTAATCCAGATAACACCTAGGTCCTGTTTTTTAACCAACCCTCTCCCCTCTCTTCCAATCTGTGGTGGCCAGAGCAACTGGCCATTGCTCTGGCACACAAGGACTTGGTCATGAATCTGGGAGTTAGATGTGACAATCAGCTATCCCTTGCCACACAGGTACATGAGGCGTGTGCCGCTTGTTTTGGCAAGAATAAAATCATCAAGGCATTTATTAACTATCTGCACAATATAACCCGGAAAATGGTGGTTCACGCACTGATCACCTCCCATTCAGACTACGCAAAAGGCTCATACGTGGGTCTCACATTAGACTTGCTCCGTATATTGCAGTCTCACTTTGACAACATATCTCCCCGTATCTTAGACTACTACATTGTCTGCCCATGTCTAAACAAATAGATTTCAATGCGCTGACACTCGCCTTCAGGGTAGGACAAGGCCGTGGTCCAGGCTACCTTAGGAGGAGCCTCTATCCCTATTGTCAAACACGATCTCTACGTTACAATGACAACCACTTGCTCATTGCTCCTTGGTTATCAAAACCTAGATCAGGAGGTCAAACCTTTCAGGTAGGAACCACCCAATGTTGGACTAAGCCACCTCTTCCACTGCGTATTATTCTGTATGAATGTGAGTCTCGCAAAGCCCTGGAAACCTGGCTAATTAGCCGGCCTGATTAGTTGCTCCTCCGCATGTTGCATCAATTTTTGCACACTACAGCGCTGGAACACCCCGCTGGGTTAGATGTGTGCTGAACAAAGGCTATTAATATAATTGTAGATAGCTTAGCAAAATTGTGGTAGGCCTGGAGATGTATAGATGATAGTAAGACTGAGGGTGGTCAGGTGGTTGGTGTGAAACCTGAAGTGTAGATGTTTGAGAATGCTGAGTGTGTCCTTGGTGTTGTATGTGACTCTGAGGGTGTACTTCTGAAAGATTTGCAAATCATCCTCCTGGATTGTTGTTGCGGTCCCTGCGGGTGATCTAGTATCCGTCTGTGATGGCAATGTTGAAGTAGTGTGCAGAGGATGCGTTCAACCAGGTTACTGTTATGAAGGCGATGTGTGGGGCTGTTGTGTTGAGGAGGTAACAGAGTCCAACGGCGTGCTGGTGGATGTAGCGGGTGTGCAGTAGTAGGCAAAAGACCTGGTTGTACGGACATGGTCTGACATGCGTGGCAGCGCAGTGTTGGCATTAGGGGTTGCACACACAGCCTGCGAAGCTGTCAAGGGTGCGCTTAGGGGTTGCCTGACAGCAGGTGGCTGATTTTCTGGTGTTCACTGTTTGGAGGGTGGCTGGAGCATGAGTCTGTTGTGTTACCTGCGTCATGGAAGGACCAGAGGGTCTTGCACTGTGCATGTTGCAGGAGCTGATGGTCCTGCCTTTGGCACAGAGGTGTGGCAACAGTGGCACTGACAAGCTGCTGCCTGCATTAAGAATGGGTAGAGGGAGGGAGGAGCATCTCAGAGGCGTGTGTGTTGCAGAATCAAGGCACTCGGTGGTGGGTGCCGCAGGGGAGGCAGCAGCAAGAATGAGTGAACAAATGACAGCTGAAGGGGTGAGACACCATGCAGAAAGTAGCACACAAAGACAAGGAGGTTTGAAAGGCACAATGTAACAGGTGTATGGAAATGAAGGAGTATCTGGTTACCCATTGGTCACTGAAAGAATATGGATGATCAATCACCAAATATGACGGTCACAGGATCAGGCACCAATAGGCCAAGCTGCGCCCAGGACACACAGCGTCAGCAGGTGTTGCCTGCCCATTGTGGTTGCAAGCTGCACAAATACATACACAAACATGTACCTCATGCACATTATAGATCATTAGCCATGATAAACTGCATGCATGTTGCCACAGTACACATACTCCCATATGTACAATCATCGTAAAGTATGGCATAGATGACGCATGTAAACTGGCAAGAGATCTGCAGTGACAGTAATGAGGCACATTGTACTGTGGGGAACACATTTACTACACAAATGGATCAAGTTTGTGTTAAGGCTATGCTGCTATAGCCAATGTCCATGGCCAGTGGCATTCCTCTGAAGAAAATAACAGTCATCCAAAGAGGTTACCTGTAATGCTGGTGAAAAAATCTGCACACAACTGCCTGGGACTGTCGGATCCTTGAATCCTCAGAAACGTGCGCTGCCCAAAGTGGCCCATCTCCCGATAGCTCCTTGGTCTGAGTATAAATGACTGACTCAAAAGAGTGCTCAGGCGAGGGAAGGAAAGGAAGGGAACAGCATGGAGTGAGATCTGAAACAAAGGTAAACAAGCATAAGGATTAAACACTTCTTGTCACTGAATCACAGAATACTTCAGGACCTATACAGTAAGTTACACCTGTAAAGGAAAACAACAGCCACTGTATCCTAGTTGGGATCACAGTAATAATAATGAAAGTAGATCTTAGGATTGAAGGTAGCAGAGTTTGGCAGCTAAATGAAGGGGGGATAACGCTCTGCAGGCTGCTTCAGTGCAATTAATGCCATGCGGATATCAAGGAATCATAGTGTATGAATGTGGCTCCAATAAACAGAAAATCTAATGCGCTGCAGTGCTACTCACAGAAAGACAACAATCCGTAGTTACCCCTGGGAATCAGTGTGGGTCAAGAAGGGAAATGATATCACCTGCATGAGCCTTAAGAACCTCATCCAACGAGGGAGTGAATTAGGTAAACACAAGGAAGCCCCGCAAGAGCCAGTCATTGGCTCGTCCAACTGGGCTTTGAAATGCCTAACATAACAAGCTGCCAGTCCAGAACTCAACAGAGAGTAATGATGAACAATGGCACAAAACCACCCCTACCATGACCATAATATGCAGCACGGCACAAGACAATCCTGGGATTCACGTCACCCGACTGGTGCCACGGAAGCATTTACATTTGCTACAGCACAACGTTGTGACGTCATCAGCGCAACATTCCTGCCATCATGGGAATAGAAAGTTAACATCAACTTACCGAGAAGGCTTGCAAAGCAGTGTCCTACACCGGCCGTGAGTAAGCGACGTGACAGTGACATGACATACTGGCACAAGGGGCAATGCATCCATACAAACATACTCACCAGACATTTGACAGAACATGTGGGACATACGCTGGCCCACACCTTCACAACATGTTTGATTGGAAATCCAATTGTACTGGCACACAAGATTAAGTAGATGAGCCAAACACATCGTGCTGCACATAGTGATGCTGCAATTCCCCATAGAGCCTGTGGTTGTGATGTCCCACACAATGTCAACTGGTGGTATCCGCAATATGTCAGTGTCAAGCTTTACAGACCTGATGCATTCACCAGAGTAAAAACCTTCACAACAGATGACTGTCAAGAAGGGTGACTGTCCTGTCATGGGAGTGGTGCAACATGAAATTTGATCCATGGTGACGAGACATGTATGTATGGTTCTACAACATGCACAGAAACAGTTCCCACACATTCTCAAAACATACCAACCACAAACAGCCTGTTTGGATCTCTCACCCGAACTCACATTTACACATGTTCGTGCATGGAACGCTGATTCGGACCACGTTGCAATCATCATGAGGAATAGCAGGAGGATGAAGATGACACGAACAGACAACAGGCACATCAACCTGGGATTGACAGACACACAAGGGCTCACCGCTTAAATTCTTTGACAAGGGCATGGGCATGTAAATAACTGGAACACTGTAGTACACATGTAAATTTCAAGTTCAGTCATTGCGCATTTCAGTGTGGCATGACATCAGCACTTGTGTGATACATCAGAACACACACATCAAAGTTACATTGCATACAGTCAGCTGGACACACACATTGCAACACATGCCATATCAATGTACATAGCACATGCAAAACTGCTAGTACACAACAGGTCACTATGGAGTATTGCGTGTGCAATACATCCAGGACACATATGGCAGCTTGCTGGCACTCCTACGACAACCCAGATACACCTGTTGATTTACAAATAAACATGACAAGCCCTCAAATGAGCTGCTGGGCTGGTCTGAGTGAACAGCGCAAGATATCACGGGAGTGACAAATGTCACGATACCTGCAGTGTAAGGTTGTCATCCCATCCAGACAGCTGACTGCAAGGCACACCCACAGGTCACATGGAATGTCAAATGTACATATTAAACATATTGCGAATAAGGTGTGAATGTGACAACAACACAGCCATTGTCATGATGCAGACATGTATGTCTGGGGAAAAATGATGTCTGATGCCATCAGACCCAAAAGCCGTGAGAATGCACATGTGGCATGGTGTACATACATGTAAAACCATTCCCATCTCAACACAGACCCATGTTAGATGCACCAACAGCAGATGCAGTTTACGGAACACAAACAGCAAGCTCAATCTTTAACATGACACACTCCGGACATAGTCTTATAGGGTCATGCTGAGCATGAAATGTCAAGTGACAAAGTGCCCCGGTCCCTGGCATCATGAGACAGGTGCCCGTAGTGATGGATGTGCCATCCTGGTGTTCATGTGCATGAGAACATCTGCATAATGATACATTTGGGACAAGTGTAAAGGGGATGTGTACCACATAGTGCCCCATCACACATGACATGTGTCAACAGGTCATCACACATCGATTGTGTAACAAGATCAGATGCCCTGTGCTATATCACTGAGAGGCTATCTGTAGCTTTTAACATTATTATACAACAATGTGAGTCGAGATTATTTTTTAAAGTAGAGCCTTTATGAGTTGAGAGTGCACAGTTGATAGAGATTTTAGGAGCAAGGAATACAGGCATGCAAGCTGATAGAATATGAGTTGGAGCGGAATAGATTGGTTCGCCTGCTTTCATTCTAGTTTTCTGTTTCCTTATTGTTCCTAGAGCGTGGCCTCATTTAACCCTGAGTTTGAGTCCAGGTGAGGTGAGGTCCATTCCCCGGTATTGCTGGGTGAGTGAGTTTTCCATTCATTTATCATATGATGAAGCGGCATAATGTGTTTCCTAGTTTTTTGAACAGAGGTTCTTTGTTTGTGTTTGTGTTGTCTTAGATCACGATTAGGATCCACTTACACGGAGGAGCAAGAACCAACTTATTGTATCCTTTCACTCATCATTATTATATATGTTACACTAATTAGTAATTTTGTCCTTACACTTTGCAGTAGCAACGTTACGAACAGAGGCCCTGAAGAAAGCCTTGGGTCTTCCCCATTTAGGCTGAAACATGTTGGCCATAATGCAGTAGCTTTGTTCCACACTGCACCCTTGTACTGTTCTTTTAATTAGGAAGAGACCATGTTCCTAATAAAAATTTTATTCTTTGTTCTCTATCCTATTTTAATTCACCACATTCTTGTTTCGCACTGCACTTCTACCCATTGGTCCATATCTATTTGGTCACTATGTGCTTGTGGGCAGTGACCCCGCTCTCCTACAGGGTAATATTTGGTCTCAATGATCTAGAGACTCATTACCTCTGAGGGATGACCAGATGATAAAATTGATCATGCAATACTTTGATGGGTATCCTATGAACTGAGCAGGTTCTTTCCACAACCACTGACACACCTGCTGTTTAAATAATGTTTATCCCACTTCAACAATCGTTGTAACCATTTTGATTTGATCTAGAATGGATTGAGGTTTCCGTATATTCCTCTATATAAGACCCCTAGGTTTCTTTGTTATTAATACTATATCACTGCCTGCCACACCTAGGGCATGCTCATGTAAGTATGCAATGACAAGAACTTTATAGACATCCTTGTTTGAAACGTACCCCTACATCCCTGCCATGTGTGCGCCTCGTATCACTATTGTAATAGTGCCATACGTGAGCGTGTGAAACGTACCATGGGAAATGCACCATACCCCTGCATTCACTATAGTGTGTGAAACGTACTGTCTGAAACGCACCGTACCCCTGCATTCACTACAGCATATGAAACGTACTGTCTGAAATGCACCGTAACCCTGCATTCACTACAGCGTGTGAAACATACCATCTGAAACGCACCGTACCCCTGCATTCACTACAGCGTGTGAAATGTACCGTCTGAAACTCACCTACCCCGGCATTCACTACAGTGTGTGAAACGTACCGTTTGAAACGCACCGTACACCTGCATTCCATGCGTGTGTGCGCATCGTATCACTATTGTAATCGTGCCATACGTGAGCGCACCGTACCCCAACATTACGTGCGTGTGTGTGCATCGTATCACTATTTTAATCGTGCCATACGCGAGCGCACCGTACCCCTACATTCTGTGCGTGTGTGCACATCGTATCACTATTGTAATCATGCCATACGCGAACGCACCGTACCCCTACATTTCGTGCCATACGCGAGCACGTGAAACACACTGTACACCAGTGTGTATGTCAAAAAAGAGTTAGGGGACACCTATGGGATGAGTAGTAGGCCCTGAATGCATCCTGGTTGTCATGGATACTGAGATTCGAGTGTGTGCTACAGGGGCCCTGCAAAAGTCAGTTGGTCAAAAATATACAATGTTGCAAAATGATTGTGGAGCTGAAGCTCAGATTTTAAACCATGCAAATGTGTGTCAGAGCCTTATGTTTAAAGGGATTGGAGGAAACGTACGATGCAAACTAATCTGACCTATCACTCTGTACTCCTCGAACCGAAAGCCCCTCAGCATCACTTATTTAAGGTGCATGAAGCCCTGAGAGGGCACTTGCCTGTAGTACATTGGAGTGGACCACACTGCTGCTGTCTCTGCATCCTCTGGCATATCATGATGGCTCGTACTGTGAATAGGGACCCAGCCTTCAGTGAGGAGGAAAACCAGGCCCAGCTGGATGCCCTTCTACCACAGTACAGCAATCTGTATGGGAGACCAGAGGAGCAGGTGAGTTTTGACTGCACTACCTTTGAGTGTGCACCTGCTGTGTGTGTGTCACAACAGGCATTGTGTATTGGTGGGACAGACATGCAATGTGGTTGTGAGTAAGTCCTGGGGGTGTACATGGTGGTGTATGATGTAGTTCATGTGTGTTCACTCCTCACTTGCATTGTACTAACTGTGACCTTCACTGCATAGTGAATGACACTTTCAGCTATGCCAGACCTTGGTGGCTTTATTCTCAAATGTCCTGAGGTGGAACAGTGTTCCCCCAGGAGTGATAGGTGACTGTACTCACATATGTTTATTACTTGAGGGGCCCTGTGGTGAGATTGTCCAAATGATGTGTTAGACCTCATGAACATTGAAGTGTGTGAAACGTCCTTGTCATCTGGGTGAGTGTGTATGTGATGTCTTGCACCACTGCTGCATGGCGTATGCAGCTGCTCTGCCATCTGATGTGACATGTAAGCATTGCTGTGTGCCTGACTTGCAAAGCTAGCACGACACCTGTGACACCCCATTGTCAACTGGCACATGTGCAAAGTGAGGGTTGTTTCCGCTGTTGTCAGTGACAGGCGAGTGATCTGTGCCAAAGTGTGTCTGTCTGGTCTGCTGAGGGTTCTCAAGTGGAGTGGGATATGTGAGTGCTTGTCACGTGCTGTCACTAACCCTGCAGTTGCATGTGTTGCCCAGTGTGTGCCATCATCTGTGAGTCTGTTGCACCCGTTACGCCATCTGTAGGCTTTCAATGCCATGTAGTGCATTCCGGCTTGCACACAGGCCTAATTCACATGGACAATGATGCAAGTCCTGTCACCATCCTATGCCCTGTTCACATTATCAATGATGTGCAAGTATGTGTGTCGGGAATATGGAGCAGGTGTAGTGATGTTGTTTCACTTTGTCTTCCTGACAGGTAACTGCCTACGAGAAGGGGGAAATATGGTTGTAGATTGTCAGGGCCTTCAGGTCTGCAATCGCCGGCGGCTGTGCAACATCCAGAAGCGGTACAAAAGGAGGTGGTGATGGACGGAGCATCTGAACCAATCAAACACTCACACCCAGTCAAAAGATCTGGGTTTGATCCATCACCGTTCTTTAGCCCACTCTGCCACCCCAGTTCAGACATGGCTATATGCAAATCAGTCTGACCCTGTGCCTCATGGGAACAGTCCAGCCCGAACTGCCAAGCCATGCCTTCCCTGGACCGGAAACAAGCTTGCGAGGACCAGAAGCGGTGGCAGGACATCCGGTGCTGGACCCGGCGTATCGCCCAGGTCCAGCTGGACCTGGAGCCCCCACGCCGGCATGGTGGAAGCCGTCACCTCACCCCCCACATGCTCCGGGTCCTGGCAGTTGTCTTTCCAGGCCTTGATAGGCAGTTGCAGGAGAGACAGCAGCAAGGAGGAGCTAGGTACATGGCTGTTTGTTATGTTGTGTGTCACTTGCTTTTTGAAGTGCTCTGAAGCCTGACTACACTCTCACAGTTGTGGTGTCTAGTCAGACAGATTATATGTGCAGTGTCTTTTCTGTTCACCATAGTCACCTGGTACTAATTTTCATCCCTTCCCGTCCTTCACATGTGTCCCCTGGTCTGTGTGTAATCACAATTGCATCATGCTCATCTAGAGTGCAAGGAAATAAGACTGCATATTGATTTCCGCATCATGTGGGAGGGTGGTCTGTGACATGGGTTGGGACCTTGCCTGTGCCATGACCTGTGCACTGTGTTTTGGCTTCATATTTGTTTCCACTGATGATGAGTCTCAACATAGGAGTATGAGGTTTCTACTGCACACCCTTGCAGCATGCAAGACCCATGTTGTGTTCTCAGGCATGATGTACATCAGTGTGAGATATGTATAGTGCCATGACGGTTACTCATGGTACAGTCAGCTCATTCCAGACCCACGGATCAGTGTGCCCACTACAGTCCCCTGAGACACCCTGGCCTCCTAATCATGTGTGTCATCCAACACTGTGCCCATTCTATGTGGCTTCAGCATGGGTCTGCCTCAGTGGTATTGTTCCCTGGCATAGTTTGTATTTTTCCTGTGTTTGCTACATGTGTCCACTTGACATGGATACAAGATCTGGCTTGTGCATACTCAGACTAGGCAGTGCCTGGGTGCCTATTCACAACAATCTGTTGTTGGTTGTTTGTAGGTAATATGTATTGCCAGCCCCACGAGGTGAGCTGCTGTTACTTTTGGAATTGTTGCTGCACAGTTTGTGTTACCCTGATTCTGAGGTCTCACTTCTTGAGCTGTATCAGTCACATTGACTGAGGTATGGGGGTGTTGTGCAGGAGAGGTCTACATGGGCGTGCCTGATTTAGCCTTGCCAGGTCTAGCCTGTGGGTGTTAATTGGCTGATCAATGTTTCACCATTCACTGCCCCTGTGATGTTGGCCAGTGATTTTATTTGGGGCTTGGCAGCCGATGTCATTTGGTTCCGGACATGATTGTGCCTCATACAATTTTGCCACATGTATGTAGTTCAGATGCTACGGTGTATTGCGTTAGTGTGCACACTTCTGCGTTGACATTTTGCCTGGGGATAACGGTATGTCCACAATGCAGCAATGATTTTGTTCATCACAATTGCAGGCCCATTAGCTGAAGAATTGTCCTAAGTTGGGACATGTATGCCACTTCACATGACAACCAGTAGGTCTTATGTGCAAGCAACTGTGTCATCAGGGAATGGATGCCCATGTGAGGACTGTCATATTTCAAGTAATGTCACATAAATGATTGTACCTTGGCACTCACAAGACTTGTTAAAAGCTGTTCATGTTTTGAATGTGTTAATATGATGAATTGTGTAAATGACACTTATTGCCTGCATGATAGTTGTCTCACAAGGTAGTGCACACAAAACAACATTTCCACTTTCATCAAAGAAGCAGGCAGCTTTTCAAAGAGCCCACTGTTAGTGATTAATGGTGTGCCTTGATCTTCATATACATGTCCAGACAGTGGTCTTGAGGTCTTGAAACTTGTTTGTTGCCAATTGTACAAAGTAATGAGTGTCAAGACATCCAGAACTCCGTTGGACCATGTATGTGGCAAATCTGCAATGCCACTTGTTTCAACAGTGTTTTATCTTAAAGGGTGCCAGCTGTTTAAAAGAATGTGTAAATCTTTTTTTATGCATTTCATTGTGAGACATCTGTCATGCAGGCACATACGTGTTGCCTTCACAAGATGGTGAATAACCACATTCAATACATGTCGAATGTGTAAAGTGTGGTGAGTCCCGAGATGCTAACATTTCTTTAAATTGATTTTTTAAACAATGTATTTACAGGGCTCTGAGTGTTGTATCACATTGGGGAGTGAGGTGGGTTATTGTTCCCTGGGAGTCACCACTACTGTTACTCTTTTTGTGTATTTGAGGTGGCATCACTTCATTGTATTGATCAGCTCTCCTGTAAACAAACAGTATCCTCTCTGTGTAATTCTCATTAAAGTTGTGGCCTGGTATGTTCTTTGGATCCTTGTGTCCAAGTAGCATTGTGCCCATACCAACTGGGCAGTACAAGTCTCAAATATGTGCAGGGCTATCTGGCTGTTACTCATGATGCATGTCATGATTGTCAGTGTGGCCTACTGTTTTTGTGCTCATGTGTCAGATGTGTACAGGTGACTGATGCCTTTCTGTTTCTTCTACTTGCCCACAGCATCATCAACAGAAACAGAAGGAGACACATGCACGGACCAAGAGGAGGGAACCAGCCACAGTGCCACCATCGCTGTGGAGTCGGAGGGAGCCAGTGGCACGGAGGTGTTTCTGCACCCACCCCTCATATGTCTGGACACCGCTGGGAGTCATATACACCCACCCCCATACTGTTGGCCTATGCTGGGAGTCCTCTGCATCCACCACTCATCTGTCTGGACACTGCAGGGAGTCATATCCACCCACCCCTCATATGTCTGGACACTGCTGGGAGTCATATCCACCCACCCCATACTGTTGGCCTAGGCTGGGAGTCCTTTGCACCCACCCCTCATCTGTCTGGACACTGCTGGGAGTCCTCTGCACCTACCCCTCATATGTCTGGACACTGCTGGGAGTCATATACACCCACCTCCATACTGTTGGCCTATGCTGGGAGTCCTCTGCACCCAAACCTCATCTGTCTGAACACTGCTGGGAGTCATATACACCCACACCTCATATGTCTGGACACTGCTGGGAGTCATATACACCCACCCCTCATATGTCTGGACACTGCTGGGAGTCCTCTGAACCCACCCCTCATATGTCTGGACACTGCTGGGAGTCATATACACCCACCCGCATACTGTTGGCCTATGCTGGGAGTCCTCTGCACCCACCCCTCATCTGTCTGGACACTGCTGGGAGTCATATCCACCCACACCTCATATGTCGGGACACTGCTGGGAGTCATATACACTCACCCCTCATATGTCTGGACACTGCTGGGAGTCATATACACCCACCCCCATACTGTTGGCTTATGCTGGGAGTCCTCTGCACCCACCCCTCATACGTCTGTACACTGCTGGAAGTCATATCCACCCACCCCTCAGATGTCACGCACCGTACACCAACATTCATGGCGTGTGTGCGTGTCGTATCACTATTACACTGGTGCCATACGTGAGTGTGAAACGCACCGTACACCAACATTCATGGCGTGTGTGCGGCTCGTATCACTATTGCACTGGTGCCATACGCGAGCGTGTGGCGCACCGTACCTCAACATTCATGGCGTGTGTGCGGCTCGTATCACTATTACAATGGTGCCATACGCGAGTGCGTGAAACGCACCGTACCCCAACATTGATGGCGTATGTGCGGCTCGTATCACTATTGCAATGGTGGTATAGGCAAACGTGTAAGACGCACCGTACAAGTACACTTCCGTTGTTGCCGTACGTTGTACTCACCGTCTGCACCGTCGTCGGTTTCTATGCACCAGGTCGTAGGCGTACAGGACTGGGATAACACGGACGATGGGGTTCATGGCGTGTATGTCGCATACCGTGGTGTGGTTCGAGCCGGACTCTGCTTTTATGGCTGTTTTCAACTCCCGTAGAAAAAGGGTCGTATGGAGTGTCGCCGACACGAATCGTACCTACTGGGCCAGAAACTGCTGCTTGTTTACGTATGGACGTCGCGTACTGCGTGAACTGGATACAAATCATATGTATTTTTTGGTCATACGGGGTTTGATACAATTCGTACGGAGATCTGCTTTGGGTTTGGATAGTACTTGATCGTACGCACTGGGACGTTGAAGCTGTACGAATCGTACGGAAAAAAAGCTCCGTACGGCGAATCAGAATCGGTCCCCAAAGGTAACACTAATAAATATGTTGCATATCGTAGGGAATACAATTAGTATTCACACTCCAAAAGGTGCAAAAGTATGGAATGTGTTGCATAGCGGGTGGGTGCAAATTACTATTCCCTCTCCAGTGAGTGGTACAGTCGGTTAAGTGTTGGATAGCGGGAGGGTAAAAATTACTTTTCCCGCTCCAGTGAGTGGAACAGTAGGGAAAGTGTTGGATAGTGGGAGTCTAAAAATTACTAATCCCACTCCAGTGAGTGGAACAGTAGGGAAAATGTTGGATAGCGGGTGGGTAAAAGTTACTATTCCGACTCCAGTGAGTGGAACAGTAGGGAAAATGTTGGATAGCGGGAATGTAAACATTACTATTCCCACTCCAGTGAGTGCAACAATAGGGAAAGTGTTGGATAGCGGGTGGGTAAAAATTACTATTCCCACTCCAGTGAGTGGAACTGTAGGAAAAGTGTTGGATAGCGGAAGGGTAAAACGGTACTATTCCCACTCCAGTGAGTGGGAAAGTGTTGGATAGGCGAAATGTAAACATTACTATTCCCACTGAAGTGAGTGCAACAGTAGGGAAAGTGTTGGGTAGCATAGGGTAATAATTTAGTAGACCCACTGCTCTAATATAATTTAAATTAATGAACAAATAATTAATAATTTACATCTTATTTACCTCCCACTATTTTCCCCTATAAACGTCACCTTCAATAGTGTAAAATATTAATAAATTAACATAATTAATTAATAATTAATTAATTAGCAAATGATAATTAACAATAACAATAATAACCATCATATATAAATTAATTAACACAATTAACACTAATAATGAACTTTGAATAATATTATATAAAAATAATAAATATTGAATTTAATTTAAATTAATTCTCACTCTACTCCCCCATGAACACTCAACAAACTCCTAAAAAAAGTACACAATTAACATATTCACTTTCTAAATATTTAATAATAAATGAATTAACTTATTTAACAATAATTATTATTAAACACTAAGGGCTAGATGTAGGTAAATCTATTTTACCACTTCTTAAATACCGAAATTTACCAATTCGGTATTTAAGAAGTGGTAAAATAGAGGGGGGGAGATGTAGGTAATTCCAGATGTGGAATTACCGAATCGGTAATATTCGGTATTTACCGATTCGGTAAATACCGAATCGGTATTTCCTTTTGATTCCTATGGGCTGTGAAGCCCATAGGAATCAATGGGAAATACCGATTCGGTAATTACCGAATCGGTAAATACCGAATTCTGCAAGGGTGCAGGGGGTGTCACTTTGACACCCTCTGGCACCCCAAAAATTGACATGTGCGCCATGTGGCACACAGACATGCCCTAAGGGCATGTCTGTCTGTCACATGGCATAGGTGTGCATGCACACATGTGCATGCACACCTGAATTCGGTATTTTAACACCCAATTGGATTGGGTGGTAAAATACCGAATTTGTAGGGCCTTTGGGACTCAGAAGAGTCCCACCTACATCTGAGATTTACCGAATCAGTAAAAATACCGATTCGGTATTTTACAGAATCGGTAAATTTACCGAATCAGTAAATTTACCGATTCTGTAAAAATGTGCCCTAAATCCCAAAAACCCATTTACCGGTCAGTGACGGCCAAAATCGGCCGTTACCGGTCGGTAAATGGCTCCTACATCTGGCCCATAATTATTAATCAATAAATTATTAATTTTTATTATTTAAATTACATTACTTCCCACCCTATTCCCCTATAAACCCACAACCTGCTACGGAACTAATATAGACAAAAATTAATTAACAATAGTAATTAATAAACACTAAATTATTAATTAATAAATTATGCATTTTTATTATTAAAATTAAATTACTTACCACCCAATTCCCCTATAAACCCACAACCCACTATAGAACTAATATACGCAAAAAATAATTAACATAACATTCAGTACCTTAAAATATTTGTAACATACAGTAAAAAAATATTATGTACTTTGAACACATATACTAACATATAATACAATTTAAAAAAATCTATATAATTAAATTCAATATAATGACATTCGATATTACTTACCTATATGTCGATATTTTTTTCAACTATATCATATCTGTTCTATATTCTGTTCACTCAATATTTTGGAGTCGATATTATGTCCTTTCGATATTTAGTCCATTTACCACTACCAGTAGCATACAACACTCTACTGCAGCCAAAAGCACATATAACAAAAAATATTGTCATTTTAAATTGCCTATTTCAAATTAATGTTGATGTGGTCATGCATCATTGATATTTTACCAAAGCCTTTGTCAGTGGCAGATGCCAACCCTTAGCCTCATCTGTTATTAAAGAACCCATACGAACCATCCAAAATAAATCAATAGTTTTGGAGAATATAGATTTTTTTTATATACCATAAGATACATTAAACAAAACTTCAAAGGGTGGTATGAATGAATGAAAGATGTATAATTGATTTGATCTAATCCAAGGAAGAGTGGATATTCATTGGAAGCCATTTATGATTACTCTCTCGGAGAACAACTGTTAGCATGTCCACTGAGGCCCTGATGAGCATGATGTCACTTGCAAAAAACACAGTTGATGGACAGAATGTAGAACAATGTCATACATTCACCCCAGTACAAGGATCTGGGCCTAAATCCATCGTTTTTTTGCACTCCACACCACCCTGGGTTAGGCACTGGCTATATGCAAATCAGCTCTGACCCTGTGCCTCATGGGAACAGTCCAGTCCGAACTACCAAGCCATGTCTTTCCCAGACCGGAATCAAGCATCCAAGGACCGGTTTCTGGCTATCAGCCTTCATTCAGCCTGGATAGCTTGACTCCAGTGTTGTGGAGAGCCTGGGACTCACGTCTAAGCATACCCAGCGCACTCGGGGTGAAAATTGCAAAAAACACAGTTGATGGACAGAATGTAGAACAATGTCATACATTCACCCCAGTACAAGGATCTGGGCCTAAATCCATCGTTTTTTTGCACTCAACACCACCCTGGGTTAGGCACTGGCTATATGCAAATCAGCTCTGACCCTGTGCCTCATGGGAACAGTCCAGTCCGAACTACCAAGCCATGTCTTTCCTAGACCTGAATCAAGCATCCAATGACCGGTTTCTGGCTATCAGCCTTCATTCAGCCTGGATAGCTTGACTCCAGTGGTGTGGAAACCCTGGGACTCACGTCTGAGCATACCCAGCCCACTCGGGGGCTGTCCATCACCTGTTGTTTTTGCTTTTGTCACCCCGAGTGGGACGGGTATGCTCAGACGTGAGTCCCGTGCTCTCCATACCACTGGAATCAAGCTATCCAGGCTGATGAGGGCTGAAAGCCCGAAACCGGTCCTTGGATGCTTGTTTCCAGTCCAGGGAGGACCTGGCTTGGCAGTTCGGGCTGGACTGTTCCCATCGGGCACAGGGTCAAGACTGATTTGCATATAGCTGGGTTCAAACTGGAAAGGCATGGTGAGCAAAAAAACGATGGATTTAGGCCCAGATCTCTGTATTGGGATGAATGTATGACATTGTTCTACATTCTGTCCATCACCTGTTGTTTTTGCTTTTGTCACCCCGAGTGGGACGGGTATGCTCAGACGTGAGTCCCCTGCTCTCCATGCCACTGGAATCAAGCTATCCAGGCTGATGAGGGCTGAAAGCCCGAAACCGGTCCTTGGATGTTTGTTTCCAGTCCAGAGAGGACCTGACTTGGCAGTTCGGGCTGGACTGTTCCCATGGGGCACAGGGTCAAGACTGATTTGCATATAGCTGGGTCCAAACTGGAAAGGCATGGTGAGCAAAAAAACGATGGATTTAGGCCCAGATCTCTGTACTGGGGTGAATGTATGACATTGTTCTACATTCTGTCAATCACCTGTTGTTTTTGCTTTTGTCACCCCGAGTGGGAGGGATATGCTCAGACGTGAGTCCCGCGCTCTCCATGCCACTGGAATCAAGCTATCCAGGCTGATGAGGGCTGAAAGCCCGAAACCGGTCCTTGGATGCTTGTTTCCAGTCCAGGGAGGACCTGGCTTGGCAGTTCGGGCTGGACTGTTCCCATGGGGCACAGGGTCAAGACTGATTTGCATATAGCTGGGTTCAAACTGGAAAGGCATGGTGAGCAAAAAAACGATGGATTTAGGCCCAGATCTCTGTACTGGGGTGAATGTATGACATTGTTCTACATTCTGTCCATCACCTGTTGTTTTTGCTTTTGTCACCCCGAGTGGGACGGGTATGCTCAGACGTGAGTCCCGTGCTCTCCATGCCACTGGAATCAAGCTATCCAGGCTGATGAGGGCTGAAAGCCCGAAACCGGTCCTTGGATGCTTGTTTCCAGTCCAGGGAGGACCTGGCTTGGCAGTTCGGGCTGGACTGTTCCCATGGGGCACAGGGTCAAGACTGATTTGCATATACCTGGGTTCAAACTGGAAAGGCATGGTGAGCAAAAAAACGATGGATTTAGGCCCAGATCTCTGTACTGGGGTGAATGTATGAGATTGTTCTACATTCTGTCCATCACCTGTTGTTTTTGCTTTTGTCACCCCGAGTGGGAGGGATATGCTCAGACGTGAGTCCCGTGCTCTCCATGCCACTGGAATCAAGCTATCCAGGCTGATGAGGGCTGAAAGCCCGAAACCGGTCCTTGGATGCTTGTTTCCAGTCCAGGGAGGACCTGGCTTGGCAGTTCGGGCTGGACTGTTCCCATGGGGCACAGGGTCAAGACTGATTTGCATATAGCTGGGTTCAAACTGGAAAGGCATGGTGAGTAAAAAAACGATGGATTTAGGCCCAGATCTCTGTACTGGGGTGAATGTATGACATTGTTATACATTCTGTCCATCACCTGTTGTTTTTGCTTTTGAGCATGATGTCACATCAAAGATTGTCTCACCCTTGCCCTGCCTTCTGTAGGTCCTACTGTCACATGCTGACACCATGAGCAGGAGCTTCAAATGTCAGCTAAGTGCCAAGTATTTTTTCTCACGTTTTTATTGAACTTCCTAAAAAAAAGAAAAATATGCAACGGTCATATAATTCT
Organism: Lissotriton helveticus; assembly: GCF_964261635.1. Taxonomy (NCBI): domain Eukaryota; kingdom Metazoa; phylum Chordata; class Amphibia; order Caudata; family Salamandridae; genus Lissotriton; species Lissotriton helveticus. The sequence continues at coordinate 1,425,891,276 of NC_136063.1, read as the reverse complement.
ACGCAAGATGGACTTTGGCATGACAATTTGGACTTTCTACACATGTGTAACTTTATGCACCGTTTGCTTGTGAATAAAGGGTAAGCAGAAAAGTCTGTGAACTACAGGAATACCAATAATTGTGATTTGTGCAAATGTTGCTCATAATTAAACGCTTCTCATACCCTTTATGTCACAACACCAAAGCTGTCAGTCTGTGGGAGAATGAACTGCATAAACTACATAGGAACAGGAATATTGAGACCAACAGTGGTGTATGTCATTTTTGTTTGTCACAATTTACGGTGACCTCACAAGCACATACTGAATTTCCTACTGACAGAGACATTCAGTTTGAGCTTGAGTTTCACATGCTAACACAAATGGCTTTCCTTCAAACTGCCAGTTGGTGTCAAGGGTTCCTGAAACCTGATAGTTGTAAACTGGAATAGTGTTACCCCAGCTGAATGCTCTGTTATTGGCATGGAATACAACAAATAACACTGTACAAGACTGAAACTAAACTGGCTGTTGCCAGGTTTACCATAAAATGCTAATGCTGGATTTCAGATATATTGTGTGTTGTTTAAAAACATCTGCAGAATGTCTGCATCTCCTTTCATTTCATGGTTCATTTAGCATGAGTACTTGTGCTACCTTGTATAATTTTAGTTGTTCTGGGTTTAATTTGATTGCTATGCATGTTTGTAACAGCCACTCTGGTTGGTTTAGGTAATGCTAATTTTTGTGCAATGCCTGCTCGACACATTTTGGAATTGTGATTCTTTGAGTTTGTTGTTTGTGTTTGGCAATTTTGACTCAATCTTTCAATCTTTCAATAATGCCTTATGCAGAGGGTTCCAGGAATGTGAATGGGTGCTAAACTTAGGGCCTTATTGCAATGGTGGTCACACTCCCACCAACAGGCCATAAGTAGCAGTTCAACCACCGACAGCCCTTTGGTCCAACCCTCTTATTACAATTCCAGCAGCCGGATCCACATAGTTTGGAGGGAAGACTGACGCCTCTGCCAGGTTCAGAGATCAGAGATCCAGTCCGGGCGGCGGTCAGAGTGCTATCCCTAAATGGCGGCAGTACTAAGTCAGGCACTACTGTCGGGATTAAGATATCCCTTTCCAACATCTTTTTTATGGTGGGAAAACGACCATGAAAAGGTTATCTTATAAGGGTATGAGGGCCTCCAAACAGGGCACCCGTTGGTCATGGTCCACTGCAAAGTGGTGCTGGGGGCACAAGTAGCGCTCCAACTCACCTCCATGCACAGTCCATGGATGTGCATGAGGTGGCCGCAGCACAAGCCTCCATGATATAGACTACTTTCCGACAGCCACCACAGCAGTCAGATCAAAATGCGGTGGTCGGACCACCGCCTGCTTGTTGGGCGGTTTCCCCACTGCCTCAATAGTGGGCGGCAGTCCGACCAACCACCATCAAAATTAGCCCTTAAGTTTAGAAGTACATTTATGTCAACTACAATATGTATTCCAGTAGGGTAAAATCGTGTGAAACATAAGTAATATAGTACTGCCATTGTTGCAATGCATATTTTTCAGAGTCAGTTGAAATAATTATATTAACATCCCATCGACTCTGGGTGTAGTTATCAGTTATCAGTTATCTCATGATCATGAAAGTCTTTCAGGTTCAATCTTTTCAAAATATTATGCTCTATGCAACTTTTTATTTACCAGAATCTGTTGTTACTTCCTTGTTTGACTCTTGTAGTTACAAACAAATAGGCAAATTGTGTTTTGTTTGCACACACATATATATATAATGTTATCACTATTACAGTTGCTTATGGCTGAACAACATTGTTGCAGTATAAAAAATTGTGACACATTTTTGTACGATAAAATATAATTCCATTATACACATCAAAAAGAAAGACAAAGTGGTAGAGCAGCTGTTAATAAAAATAATTTCAATTACAGTCGCATTTCTTATAGGAACCACAAGAAATACATTTTTAGATTTGGGTCCATATATTTTAAGACGGGAACAAGTGAAACTGCTTAAGGTAAATCATGACAGAAGCACAAAATAATATCTAAACACCACATCACCTAAGCAACACAAAAATGCTGTGTTATGAGATTGTGAGAAATGCTTCCTGATAATTCTAACTCAAGGATCTGAAGAGGTTAAAGAGACAACAAAGTTTAATACAGTGCCCTGGAGGAGAGCTTCTTTTTCACAGCTTTAAACATATATATGAGTGCAATGACCTTTATTTTTCTCTCTAAAGGGAAGCAGCAGAGGCTGGAAAAATGGCTTAGAACGGACTAAGTACATTCATATGAGACTGGAGCCTTGAAGCCTTGAAGCTAAGCTTTGTAATATCAGGTGCTTGATTTTTATGAAAATGAAAATTAACTTTATAATATCAAAAGCATTTATACAAAAACTGAAATGAAACATTTATATTTTGAAATAGCATCTTTAACTAATGCACAACTGTAATATGAACTGCAGTTTTGGAGTTTTCAGAAAGTGAGCTGGATTGCAGATAGCTGGTTTCCCTTATCTGATGTCTACCAGAAGCTCATCTCTTTTTAAATGGAAATAAATGACTAATTAAAAATAAAGAAACCTTGTAATGTAAGCACAAAAAGAACAAAGAAAATCATATTTTTTCTTGTGGTGAAAGTTAACAATGTTAGCATTATAAAATGCCCTAATTAGTAAACATATGGAGCCTCATTTACTACGAAATGATGCAGCGGCCATTTTGCTGCGCCAAGCAGCCTCATTTCATACAATACCAATGCAATGCATCCCTTTGCTTTCCCCTGCATGTGCACACGATTGGCTGCCATGCACAGGTGCAGGACCCCTTGCGTCATGCAGCAAAGGTGCCTTTGTTGCAGGGATGATTGTTTTGTGCGGAAGGTACACCTTCCTGCACAAACAAAATAATTGATAGCATTTTCCTCTCTCTATGTCGCATGCTTAGAAAGAGGAAAAAACGAGGGGAAATAAAAGCATTTCTCGTTGTTGCATCTCTCCTACGCCTCCTCTGTGGAGGCGTCAGAGTCTGACACATTCCCAGCTTTACAAAATATTTGGATCTGGGATTGTGTCAGGTTCCATGGATGTTGCATGGGAACACCCACAGCAACACCCATGGCATGCCTCTTTCGCGCAGTAATGTGCGAAAGGGTCCCATATTTACAGGGTGACTTTACGTGGTGTTGTAAATATTCTCCAAGGCAGCAAAACTCACTGCATGGAATTATACCTACTTTGGATTAAAACCAGAATGATAATCACAAGAGTGCATTTGCTTGGTTCGTTGTAAATCTCTTCAGCATTGTTTCTGATATCTGTGTTAAAAAAATGTTAGAGAACTTTTGAGGGTTATTCGCCCAGGTTTGAGTAATTCTTGTTCCTATGTGAATCTGAATCCTTGAAAAGTAAAAAAGAAATAAATTGAATATTAAAAAAACCGCATTTGAAGATGGTCAAATTATTCCCTTTTTTCCAGTGTGGATTAGCAGATCGTTAGAGGATAAGATCAGGTAAATCTACTTGTCTCACAGCAAATAATTATTTTAGTTGCCATAGTCCAGACTCTTTGCTGAGATCCTATAGTGCATGGCCAAAGAAAATAGACAGCAGTTTCAAGGCACAGAGACTGGTACGCAGCTTGTCTATAGGCCTGGAAGATTTGGGTGAATTGGTATAGTGTTGGTAGTGAGGTTACTCTCTTGAATTACTACCAATTGTATCTTTAAGCATTAACAGACTACCTTCAGTCACTCATAAGAAACAATAGTGGATGGAGCTTTGCGGATATTCTTTGTATTAAGTATGTCAACATGAGGAGATGGAGGTTCCTTTTGGCCTTTCTCAACCTCAGGGCAGTGTTTAATAACACATGGCCTGATTACGAGTTTGGCAGTCTTACGGCTGTACCGCTGTGGAGGCAGTCAGAGAGAGGACACCGTAGCAGCGGTCTCCCGCCCACCATATTAATGTGTCTCCGATGAGTTGGAGGTGGCCTTTCTGACGGCGGTGAATGTTTTTTCTTATTTGCCGATGCATGTGTGTATATTCCAACTGCATAAGTGTTGAATGTACACATATGCATGACATATGTGAACAAATGCCTACTACTCATTGCTGGAGTCTGTATCATTTGTGCCAAGTCCAGTCAGTTGGTAATTACTACAAAATGGACTTACTTGCAATTTGGCTCTAAAAGGGCCCTTTTCTTCGGGGTCAAGTTGCTGCTGCGAAGGGGAAGAGGAAGGGATCCACGTCAGAGTCTGAGGGGAAAAAAAGGAATTGGGTGAGTATGCACCCCAAACCCTTCGTTTCCGATGACTCAAAGCAGGCAGTTCCACCACTACAGTCACCTCTTCAGAAAGCCAACTTATAATTTGGATGATAGAGAAACTTATCTGTCCCCTCCTTTTGCAGCTGCATTCCCCTGACCAATGCTGCAGGGGTAGGAGAATGGCTTGCGGTGAAGGCGGTGCCTCAGTGGTCTTTCATTGTGAAATCCGTAAACATTGTAAAACGGCGGGAGGAGAGCTTAATCGGTGGCAGTGGGAGCGCAACCATGGTGGTGGGGCTGCCAAACTCGTACTCAAGCCCATAGATACAATGCTGGTGAGAAATGTGTTGATAACAACCCTGGCATTGGTAGGGTATGGCCCCCAGATGGAATGAACAAAAATCTTTCCTAAAGGCAATGGGGTCTGGCCGGGATCCTTCCTAATCCCCTTACTTTCTAATATCTTTTATTTAAGCTGTATGACCATCTGGGAATATGTAATCTAGACTAATCTGTTGTAAACAGATCATCTATTTCGAATGTATCAAGCATGGAGAATTGGATTTAAAATGAGGGAGTAAAAGAGAAGAATGAACCCCTCTAGAGATCATCTCTTCTGAGTAACACTACCTTCCCACATGGATACCTGATATAATCACTATGCGTACAATATCAAAACACAAACCAATCAGAAATTAAATATTGAAACACAAAAAATGTACTTCTATACTTGACTAGTAAAATCACAAATATGGAGAACTCAAATATTGTAGTTAAAAATATAAATGTTTTCGAAAACAGAAATTCAAAAACAAAAGTATTGCTACCTTTAAATAAACAAATATGTCAAAAATATTAATTCACAAAACATTGCCTACAATATTATCACCAACAAATTTAAATAATCATTAATAAGTATGAAAGAAATCACTTTTAACATAAACAATAATTAGAAATAAACCTAAAACGTTTCATTCACATGTTTAAATTCCATATAAATATATTACATTAACAAAGTCTTTACCATTCACCCCAACACATCATTTTACTAAAATCATACCAAAATAACCCCCCAAAAATGACCATTAAATGAAAATATTCCAAAAACATAATTTATACTAAATATACATATATAAATACATTTACATTCAAAACTATCAAAATGTGTATCATACAATAAACAAAAACTAAATTGCCATTTAACATAGAAGGACTTAACAGACAAAAAATAAATAAAACTAAACAAACTAATAAAATAAAAGTATGAACAACTTTAACCAATAAAATCAGACAAACAATTACATCAACATTTTAAAAGCCATTCTTATTTAAACAACTTAATTTTTCCAAAATGACAAACCCTGCAAGACGAGGAAACTCTGCCAGACTCTCTTTAAAGAAGAAATATATACATCTGAACAACTACCTAACCAACTAAGTAGAACTTATATTTAAACTAAAATGTACTTGTTAATAAACTTAAAAATGTAAAATAATAAATATTCAAACACTCTCAAGGTTCGATCTCTTGGCATAGACTTCCTAACAGACAAAACTACGACTTAAAAAAGCTTAAAACTGCCAGAATAAAATGACTACCACCAGCCTGCAAACGTTTAAAAGAAAGTAAGTACTCATAAACTGTTAAAAGCGATAAACCCAACCAAATAGCAAGTAAAAATAAACCTAACATCCTCAACCCCTACAAACTACAGCAAAATCAACATTTAAAATGAAACAAATATTTTTTTTATCCAACAGAAAAGAAGCACCTCCTCCACATTAGAACACCCCCGATGAAAAAGCTGAAAAACAGAGTGAAACAGATAAACAAAACACACATGTCTCTGTACAACATTGAAGCAGTTACATAATTGTACATGTAAATAACAAATGTATACACTCTAAAATATTGTATAATGTTTATACTAATACCCTACTTTCAGATACGACAGAGACAGCAAAGTAGACAACTTTGCAGAAAGCAAAGCAATTACCATATAAAATGGGGTAACTGGACATAATATCGACTACATAATATCGAATGGACAAAATATCGACGGAAAAATATCGACATTAACAAAATATCGACTATAGGAATATCGTTGAAAAAAATATCGACTGCAAAAATGACCCAAAAATATCGAATACAAAAATATCGACTTAAAAATATCGACTAGACAAAATATCGAAATATAGTGAAAGTAAAAAATATCGAGAAAATGTTAGAAAATATTGATTTTATAAAATAATATATATATAATATATAAATAAATAGTACCAAATGTTTAGGAGCGGGTTGTGGGTTTATAGGGGAATAGGGTGGGAAGTAATTTAATAATAATTAATTAGTTAATATATGTGTGGTAATTGTTTTTATTAGATTTTAATTGGTAATTAATTAATATTAATTAGTTAATTGTTTAATTGATTAATTAGCATATAATTTAATTGATTAATTGATTAATTGATTATTAATAATTAATATTTTTTAAAAAAAATTGTATATGATTTTCATTGATACATTGGTTATTAATTAAGAATAATTAGTTATTTATTAGATTAAGAATTAGTATATTATTTACATTTATTAATTGCTAACACATTAATTATAATTAGTTAATGATGTAATTAATATATTGCATATCATTTAAATAAATTAATTGGTAATTAATTTATAATAATGACTTTATTACATTAATTATATACATTTAAATGTAATGTGTTAATTAATGTTGATGTTAATTAATTAATTGGAATTAAACAATATTAATTAATCTAAATTATTATTATAGCTAATGTGATAATATATTTTATAATAGTTTTTTGAAAAATATTTGTTTTTTGTATATATTTATGTTTAATGTTGTGTTCATTATTATTTATAGTGTTCTGGCTTAGTTTCATAGTTTTTGTTATAGGTTAATTGTTTAGGGTTCAGGGTAATTTTGGTAGTCGTGAGTGAAGGTGTATTTAGTGGGATTTGGGAAGTTTTTAAGTTTGTGGGTAAATGGGTATTTTTGAGGTTGAGGGTCAGTTTTCTGTACTTGTGTAAAGGGCTATTTGTAGAGTTCAGGGTCAGTTTTAAGTTTGTAGGTAAAGGGGTATTTGTAGGGGTCAGGGTCAGTTTTCAGTTTGTGGGTAAAGGAGTTTTTTGGAAGTTCAGGGTTAGTTTTCAGGTTGTGGGTGTAGGGGTATTTGTAGGGTTCAGGGTCAGTTTTCAGTTTGTTGGGAAAGGAGTATTTGTAGGGTTCAGGGTCAGTTTGTAGTTTGTGGGTAAAGGGGTATTTGTAGGGTTCAGGGTCAGTTTTCAGTTTGTTGGGAAAGGAGTATTTGTAGGGTTCAGGGTCAGTTTTCAGTTTGTGGGTGTAGGGGTATTTGTAGGGTTCAGGGTCAGTTTTCAGTTTGTTGGGAAAGGAGTATTTGTAGGGTTCAGGGTCAGTTTTCAGTTTGTTGGGAAAGGAGTATTTGTAGGGTTCAGGGTCAGTTTGTAGTTTGTGGGTAAAGGGGTATTTGTAGGGTTCAGAGTCAGTTTTCAGTTTGTTGGGAAAGGAGTATTTGTAGGGTTCAGGGTCAGTTTTCAGTTTGTTGGGAAAGGAGTATTTGTAGGGTTCAGGGTCAGTTTTCAGTTTGTGGGTAAAGGGGTATTTGTAGGGTTCAGGGTCAGTTTTGAGTTTGTTGGGAAAGGAGTATTTGTAGGGTTCAGGGTCAGTTTTCAGTTTGTGGGTGTAGGGGTATTTGTAGGGTTCAGGGTCAGTTTTCAGTTTGTTGGGAAAGGAGTATTTGTAGGGTTCATGGTCAGTTTTCAGTTTGTGGTTGTAGGGGTATTTGTAGGGTTCAGGGTCAGTTTTCAGTTTGTGGGTAAAGGGGTATTTGTAGAGTTCAGGGTCAGTTTTCAGTTTGTTGGGAAAGGAGTATTTGTAGGGTTCAGGGTCAGTTTTCAGTTTGTTGGGAAAGGAGTATTTGTAGGGTTCAGGGTCAGTTTTTGGTTTGTGGGTAAAGGGGTATTTGTAGGGTTCAGGGTCAGTTTTCAGTTTGTGGGTAAAGGAGTATTTGTAGGGTTCTGGGTCAGTTTTTAGTTTGTGGGTAAAGGGGTATTTGTAGGGTTCAGGGTCAGTTTTCAGTTTGTTGATAAAGGGGTATTTGTAGTGTTCTGGGTCAGTTTTGGCCTTTAGGGTCAAGGGGTCTTTTTAGTGTTTTGGGACAATTTTGGGTATTTTAGAGTGCTGATGTATAGTTTAACTTAACAGTGATACATTAAATTTATTACACGAAAATAGATATTATTATAACTTTACATTAGTATACTTTATTTACATAAAAACAATTTATGTATTAGCATGTTTCCAGACAGTAGCTAGAGTGGAGTTGGAATTCTAATTATTAATTGGTTGGTGTCCAGCAACATCAGTAATATTACCAACACTGGAGTTGGATTAATAAAAATACATTGGTTAGTCTCCACCACATTTTATGGTATTACCTTGAGTGTAGTAGGAATAGTAAAATATTTTTTGCTAGTGTCCTGCAGCTTCTATGATTTTAGATTGACTGGAGTAGTAACAATACATATAAAATTGGTCAGTGTGCAGCACATTTGTATAAATTTGTTCATTACTGTATTTTAATAATAAATAATTATGCAACATAGATGTTTTCAAATTAGTTTATTAAACAATTTTTAATTTTTTTATTGTGTACTACAATAAAATCAAAAACAAATATAACATCACATTTTTTTTTACTTTTATTATTCACACAATAACATATTTACATTTATATACATGTGGTAAATGTAAACAATAATTTGGATTACTAGATTCTTTCTGTAAATTTTACATATTCCCATCAGTCATTTACAATTTAAAGTATTTATATAGAAATAAATTAAACAATGATTTGTTATATATTTCTTACATTAATATTTAATAATGTTAATATTAAATATTAATATAATAAAATATATCATACATATTTCTTTTTAACAAGTAACATGACTATTATTACATTTCTTAGGATAAATTGAAAAACCAAAATAAATTTTCTTGGTGTATATTTTACACAATGTTGTTTTTACATAAAACATATAAATTGCTTTGGTTATAAAGTTTATAATTGTATAGGGAAACAATATGTTTAATTATAATATCTGGTATTTATCAAATATTAGTAAAGCAATTATATAATTTTGTTATAATTAGAAATAATTATATAATATTTTTTTAATAATTAATAAAAATAATAATTATTTTAATAATTATTATTATTATTAATTAATAAACATAAACATTCATTGATTATTAACAAAAATATATATATTCACAGATAAAATAGAGACTTTTTTCAGGGCATTCTTTATGTACTAAATGGTTCTACTTGTTATATTAATAATAATAAATAAGTTATATTATTTATCATTATTAATTATTCCCATAAACATTTATAATGTTTTATAAAAATTATACACAAAATTATTCATATAAATATACAGAATAACTAAATATTTACATCTTTTATTCAAAGTTTTACATAATTATTTTATATTATTAATATATAATACATATTATATATTAATTTATATTAAATATAGTATTTTTTGTTAATAAAGGAAAATTGTCATGAGTATAGTGTATTCATTTGTTACATTATACATGTGTATGTATTATATATTTTTTATTTCACATTGTTTATTCTATTATCCTTTTACACAAATGGGTTAAGGGGACTACTTTTTTACCGCGTAAGGTTATTGCGCTCCATTCAGGACTGGAGAAGCTCGCGGTTGGGAGTTGCTTCGCGTGGAGAGAGGTAAGGTTATTTTTTATTACAAATTATAAGTAAGTGGTCATGTTTGAGGGTGTAATCAAAGTCTGTAGTGTTTTTTGGTGTATGTATTATTAGTTTAAGTAGCGTTTGGGTGAAAAGTCTGCGTTATAGATGTGTCGTGCTTTTTTTCCTTCAAGTGTAATTTTAAGTGTTCGGAAATGTCTTCTTACATAGTTAATGTTAATTGTTAGTATATTTACAAATGTGAAGGGGGTATTTGTGGGTGGCTTTCGTTATGTATGTTATTTTACAGGTTTCGGTTCCTCGCATGAAAACTACATGGAAGGAAGCGTGTTTTTTAACGGAGAAACAAATGTTTAAGTTATTATGCTTATATTTTGACTTTTATCTCCTATTTTTCGGGTTTGCCTGGAGCGGTTTTTTCACTTTTAAAATCTTTTTCGGGTTTTTTGGAGGGTTTCGAATCGGATTGATACTTTGATATGCGTGACCGTTTTTTTAAAATTGTGTGTATATAACTTTAAATCCTAACGTGTACACACTACTGTTTTCGGGATTTCCTGGAGCGTTTTTTTACGTTTTATAATTTATTTTCGGGTTTTTGAGGGTTTCCCATATTGGAATAGTAAGATATTGGATTGGATTGTATGGATTGATTTTTCCTTGATTGCGTCTCTCAATTCCAAAAATTGTAAGTATTTATTTTACAATTTTGATTGGGTGGGAAATGTCTATTTCTAATGTTATGTGTATGTTATAAAAAATTATAAACATTGCATATTTGTTACGAATTTTTTAACATATTTTTAAAAATTTTGTCAAACAAATATGTTTTATTTATAATTCTTTATATATGTTTATGACATGTTATTTTTATTAGTATTGTAAGAAGACATTCGTATATTTACTTGACATTTTTATAGAAGACTTTTTGCTATTATTGCCAGGTATTCTAAACCTCTAGTTGTAGGGTATAATGTGACTTGACTTTGAAGCAGTCGGAACATTTGTTGGGTTTGTTTAGTGAGTTTGGGCCCTATTTGTGACACTGATTGTTCCATTCTTAGTTCCTGATAGCTTTGTTCTTTTTTCAAAGCTTCAAGAAGGTTGTGGAATGTGGGTTTGCCTTTCTTTGTAGTTGCTTGGAAAGCATTATGCCACCCTTCAACACTGTTGTTTGTTTTCGCCTCCTGGTTTAAAGTACTGAGATAGACATTCCACCAAGGGATTTGGAATTTGGGCTGGCGTCGATGTCCTGATCTGTGCAACCTTCCCACCCAAGTGTCTTCAAAATAGTCTAGCAATGGTGTTAGCTTATCCTCATTCCTCTTATAATATGCGCTGTCAATTAATAAATTGTAATGTTCAGCAACATCTGTAACAGGGACGTAGGCCAGGGCTATTAACTTTTTAACTTGATAGGCAAAGGTGCTATCTGTAGAGTATAGTACACTTAAAGTAGATTTTTGGAGATGCCTCCATATACTCTGATTAAAATGATAATAGCAACCCTGGATTGCTGTGTGGGGAAATGTTCTCAAAATGCTATTTATCATAGCTAATTCGAAATCAATAATTATTTTTTCGGGAAAATAATTATTGATTTCCGTTTTGAGAACATTTAAAATTTCGGTGTATGTTGTTTGCTGTTTGTTGGGTAGCAAACAGTAAATGAAAGGTATGTTAGAATGATGGTATAAACCGTGGATGGAATACAGTTGGTAAAAAGGTTTTGGGCAGGGTTTAAATGTTCCGTCCATCATCCATTGGGGACACTGTTGGATTTTTCGTAAATTACTTGCAGTTGCAAACATAATTATTCTGTTTGTACTGCTTTCATTATCAAAAAGAATAAATTTATCTTTATTGTGTGTGATGGACATTTCGGGTGAAATAATAATTTCTTCAAAACAAGTTGGGTTGGGTTGGGTTGTGCTAGTGAGTCGTTTGGTGCGTGCAATTGTGCGTTTCAGGGAATCAATAGAGGGTAGTTGACCTGAAGCATGGTGAGGTATTTTTACCAGTTCTTCTTTAAGTATTTGGGTGGTGGGTTTGTCACTTTGTGTGCTAGCACTTTTAATACTTTCTAAGGCATCTCTAATTTCAATTTCGGTGACATTTGGGGGATGATTATGTTCTCTAGTAAATAGCACATTAGTTTCCTTGGTAGTGGCCCTCCCATAACATTTGTTGGAGTAATATTGTGTACACTTCCAAAAAACCTTTCTACCACTTTGTCTCTCCTGATTATACACATAACCCATGTAGCATAATAGCAATTTATTTTTCTGAGACATGACAAATTCTGCACCTTCAGTCATTTTGATTTACTTGTTCTAGGAAAGAGTAGAAAGAAACAAAATCAGTACACATTTTTTTACTTATGTGGTGCTAACATCATTAGTGATGCATTTATACTTACAGTTAATCAAAGTAGTAGTCACAGAAGCAGAAATGTCTTTTGAATGATGTTCTTGTATGTATGTCTTTATTTGCTGTTGGTATGAAAATATAGAAAAACAACGTTAATGTTTATATATAACAAATGTATTTCCTACTCAAAAGCAGTTGTCATTTTTGTCTACTAGTGCATTTGATGTAAACATTACATATACTTACTTGTTTAAATAGTAGAATAGTAGTAATTGCTGGAGTTCATCAATTTAGTACAGGTATGATCTGTAGAGTAGATAGAAGAAATAAAAGCAAAATATTATAATTTTAATACTGAACCGTTTGGAAATGTAACAGATTTAAACGTATACTAACTTCTAAATATGTCGTTTTCTTTGTTGTAGGTAGAATAGCTGTATGATGTATTCAGAATATCTGTAGAGGAAATATAAAATAGATAAGATGTTGTTAAGAACATAGACTGTGTTATTTTAGGCAGTTTTAGAGAAATGATAAATATACTTACATTTTTTAAAAGGCGATTCTTCTATATTGGTATATTTTGTGTACGATGTTTTCATATGATATGTAGAATAGATGTATGATGTTTTCTGAATATCTGTAGAGGCAATTTAAAATAAATAACATGGTGTTAAGAATATAGTTAGCGTTTTTTGTGCCAACATTTTAGCAAATAACAATTATACTTACATTTTTCTGAAGGGTATTTTTGTGTTTTGTTATAGTTGATTTTGGATTTTTCAAATGATCTATAGGGAAGATGTAAAAAGCAAGATATGTTGTTTAAAAATGTGCATTAATGAAATTGGCCGTTTTATAACAAACACATCTATACTTACATGTGTAATTAGGTTAATTTTATCGTTTTTGCTGTAGAAATAGCACCATTTCTGTATATCTGTAAATATAATGTCAATTAAAAATAAATACTCTTGTAAATTAGTGTTTAAACAAAGCAGTTGGTGTGTAACAGAGAATTATTATATACTTACTATCTGATTTTGCACATGAAGAAATATGACCATGTAATAGGAATTGTGTTGGAGCAGTTTCTATCAGAAAAGTAGGAAGACATGAAAATAAAATAAGTCTAAGAGTTAGGATATGTAAGGAAAATAGTGCACTTCTAATGTAGTTTTCTACTAAAATGCTGTGTTACTTACTTTATTAATTAGCTAGTAAGCTGGATCTTTAAAGATGTTTATTCTGCAGCAAAATCTTCAAAGTGTTGGCATCTACTTTCCAGATAGGTAGCAGCAACAAATGGTAGAATGCATGTAGCCCTTTTATAGTATATGTGTTATGTGTGCTTTGATTTGATTGGTTTTAGGATGTAAGGAAGCATAGTATAGGCTAGTTTAAATTTTTTTAAGTTAATTGGAGTGTTTGTTGATGTGAGAATGGTGGTATGTGGTTGTTCCCGCATTAAAGCAGGTTCGTGTTTAAATGAAATATATTTATATGTGAAAATAAGTAATGAAAATGTTAGTTAAATGCAAATAATAATAGAAAATGATAAAATGCATGTAATAGAATGTATAGTAAATGTGGATTAATAGTAATTTTATGTAAGAAACATGTATTATATGTGAAATTTTTTTTTTACTGAGAAATGACTTTTATTGATGATAAAGATGGTATTTTAGAAAGAAAAGTGTGCAAACATGAACTCGATATTATTTTTTTAACGATATTGTGGTAGTCTATATTTTTGTAGTCGATATTTTTGTAGTGTTAGGGCTAATTTCATGTCCAACGATATAATTGTAGTCGATATTTTTTTAAGCGATATTTATGTATTCGATATAGTTAGTACTCGATATTTTTTACTCGATATTTTTGTAGTTTGTGTAATAAGTATAGTAAGTCGATATTTTTGTTGTCGATAATTTGTCAACGATATTTTGGTAAGTCGATAATGTGTCCGTCGATAATATTTCAGTGATCCATAAAATGGGCCACACCTATAGCCAAGAAGTGCAGCAACAGGATCTATGTATTGGAAATGCACCAAATAGTATTCTAATGCATGCTAATGAATGGCAACTACAAAAAATGATGTTGTAATTCCTGAAAGACAGCACAACCACCCCCCAAATGTGACATAAATACAAGTAAGTGAGATATTGCAGGATGTAGATCCCAGTAGCGGCCCGTGGAGGGAGTTCCGTGGGGCAGTGAGGTGGTGTGGGGGAGGGGCAATAAGGGGGGTAGTAAACAGCGGAATATGGATGAACGGAGGTAAGTAAACATTTAAATAAATAAAATGAATTTCGTTGCGTGCGCTGCATCGCAAAATGCAATGCAGCATGCGCAACAAAATTCGTTTTATTTATTTAAATGTTTAATCACCTCTGTTCATCCATATTCCGGTGTTTAGTACCCCCCACTCTGCCCCTTCCCCGCCCGCCTCACTGCCCCATGGAACTCCCTCCACTCCAAGTGTCGGTAAGTAGAGCTAGATTGCACTACAACTACCATGAGGCCCTGTGACTGAAACTCTAACCAAGATGGTAAACATCTTTCACCCCTTCTCACTTGGCTGCCATGTTACAACTGATGCTCACTGATCATGCAGGTTACCATTTGTCAAGTGTTGGTAAGTTGAGATAGAAAAGCTACCACTGCTACCATGAGGCCCTCTAATTGGAACTCTATCAAGATGCTATGCACCTTTTGCCCCTTCCCACATGTTACAAAGGATGCTCACTGATCATGCAGGATACCATTTCTCAATTTATTGCTAATGTCCGGAGCACAGAAACATGTAAAAGAAGATGTAGTCATTTATAGTATAAAACTGCTGCGTTGAATTGTTGGTGTCATGGAAAACGTTTTGAAACTGCCAAGTCAGTGAAGCACTGATCATCACTTTTAGTATATGCAAACCTTTACACGATAGAATAAGTAACATTTCTTTCACACACCTATTTTTACTGCAATGTACTGGGTCACTTGATGATTCAATTGCACTTATTGTTTTTATCTCATACCTACAACTATATCTTAAATGGAACTGTTGTAACTGGACTACCTTTCATCACAATGGCCACATGATGACTCTCAAATGCTGATTATACTGTTTTGGAAAATAAAACATACAATAAATTTGTAGCAGTGCTCATCTATTGACTCATTTTAGGTTTGTGATTGGAATAACAGCCTGGTTATCTGTCTTAATAATATGATACACTAAGGGGGTCATTAGGATGGCGGGCGGACTTTGCCCGCCCGCCATCCTCGTGGTAATAGGGACCACCCGCCACAAGGGCGGGGGTCCCGTGGGGGATATTAGAATGTGCCCGCCACAGTGGCGGGCACATCCTGTATTTTTAGCATTGTGGCGGGCGGTGCTCTCTGCACTGCCTGCCACAATGCTAAAAATGCATTACATCATTTGCATTTACAAAGCGGCAGGCACGGCGCGGTGCCTGCCGCTTTGTAAATGCAAATGAAGGGGGGTACAACAGATACCCCCCGTGTGCACCCCCCTACTCTGCTTCACTCTGGGGGCCCGCATTGGGACCCCAGAGTGAAGTCCGCCTGCCTTTCCGTGGCGGCATTGCTGCCATGGAAAGGCATTGCCAAAAGCCCATCATAATATAGCTGGCGGTGTCTATCAGATCATATTATTCCTTTTCCGCCCGGCTGCATGGCTGTCACCATGTATAAAAGTGGCAAATTCAAACACCTCATCAGAACACTCCTGGACAAGTAAAAGATTCAGAAGAAGGAATGCCCTGCTGTCTGCTAACCAGGTAGCCGCAAGTGGTGCTTTGTGATTTTTTATGATATTTTCACTTAAGAACCTAAACACTCATAGATCTGTTCTGCTGGTTGGATTTTTATCATTTTGCTAACAATTGATTTATTAAATGTTACTATAGTTCTTGTCTTGTGTTCTCACTTTATAAATGTTGGAGTGCTGCATAAATATTTTACATATTGCTAATGTTATTGTTAAACCCTTTAGTGCCAAGCTAGCAGAGGGTTAAGTACAAGGTTATTTAGTGACTTTAGTGGTTCATTCTGACAAGGATTGCATTTATTATTTGATTGAGGCTTCCCCCTCTCAACCAATAGCCCAAATTCTTACAGGTTCTGACTGAATTTCAATTTGTGAGACATATTTCTCAAGGCCATGCGGTTACTGTAAGTTGAGCACAGGCCAGAAGGCCTGTAGACGTTCTGCATGTTCATATCAAGTGACACAAAATGGAACCTAAGCTAAAATTGATTCTTCAATTTCGAATACCATCATTGATGACATCACTGATGACATCAGCAATTCATTGTGACAGTATCCAACAGGGTATGTGGGTTAGACGTAATTCAACATGTTACACTTGGTGACAATTTTCTAATTACCTTAATGGCATTACCTACTTTAAGACTTCACATGAAGCACACTTTTAAGTCAAAAGGTTGGAATGTATTCATTTGCACTGTAAAGATATCTTCAGTAAGGCCCTATGGACAACACTCCGTAGTTTGGCAAAGCCCTACAGACATTCTTACAATGCCAGTGTGAGGTAAACCAGTTCTAAGTGGGACTCCCTTGCATTCTGCATTTTTATCAACAATATTCAGTGCCCCAAGATCTTCAAAGGAGCTCTGGAAATAAACACCAACAACTTATTAACACATTTGCCACATAGAACTTGCCTATAGCACTGTATTACAACATGTTAACATGGACATGCACCCAGATATCTACTGCTTTGTAATCTGGTGTCAACAGACGTTTTGGCCATTTTCACAGAATTTTTTGTAACAAGTTTTGGCTTTAAGCCACAGCCTACTTTGAAACATACTTCTAGACTCTGAAAAAGCACCTTGTGCAATGCCCTATGTAGAACCCTCTGTAATTTGGCAAAATACACTAGAGACATTCGTGAGATAGGCACAATGGCATACAACCTCACAACCATGCTTATAATGCCAGTGTGAGATAAACCACCTCTCAGCAGAACACCCCATTCTACATTATTCAACAATCAATATTCAATTTTCAATCCCCTCATAAAAGTGTCAGTAGCTCATATCTAAAACTTCACACACATAACACAAATAGGGGGAGATTTTGGCTCTGTAAACTGAAAGTATCTGCTCATAATTACATCTTCCACAGGTTTTGTAAAATCTGAGCAAGGCATTAGCCCGAGTATGGGCCCTGCTCGCATACAGCTTCATGTGGTCTGTATCCCACATCTTTTCGAAAAGACTTTCCCCAGATAAAGATAAGAATCACTATTTCCAATCTGTCAATACACAGATACCAATTAAAATTACTCTTTTTTCTTGCTCTTCGCCTTTAAAAGATCAAGACTTTGGTTTTGGAGACATTGATCTTCAAATGGGCTTCTGCATACTTTGATAAACATTCAAGAGGGCGCTGCAAGCCAATAGGGGTAAGATCCATAATGATTACATCATCTGCATACAGTAAAGACCCACTAGACAATGCCCCAATTCTCAGTGGATTGCCATTCACTTGGTCCAAGGTGCCTGGGAGGTTGTGAATATATAAAGAGAACAAAATAGTAGCCAACAGGCAACGATGCTTAATACCTTTTTGAATTTTAAACTTACGGGATAACCCCTGCGTTCCACCCATCAGGATTTGACACCAAGTGTCCGTATGTAATTCTATAAGCACCAATAGATGGTGTGGAACAACCAGTTAGAGAATCTTTCTCCACAGCATCCGACGATCAACTCTGTCCAAAACTCTGGAGAAATCAATAAACACCATATAAACTGGCATACCTCAGGAAATGGTGCATTTTTTTCACTACGGATTGAAGGACCGCAGTATTATCTAATGTGCTCTGATTCTTCCTGAAATTGGCCTGTTCGGGAGAATGATCTTCTGGTCCTCAACCCACTGCTGTAAATGATTTAGGACATTCTTAGCAAAGAATTTGCCAGAGGTGTCCAGCAGTGTTATCTGTCTGAAACTTGCCACAGAGGATTTAGGGCCCTTCCTATACAGCGGTATTATAAACTACCCTTCCATGATTGTTTTTCTTTTCCCAGAACAATAGCAAAAATTAAATAATTGGGCAAGGAAAGCTCCCCAAGCTGTGGCCTCCTTGTTTATGACCACAATGAGAACCTCATCAGGCTCCTAACTGCTAGAGGTTCTGGCCTTCTTTATAAATCCCACAATATCATCAGCAGTAGGAGCACCATTCTCTGAATACAGCACCTCATCCACACAAAGAATCACAAGGTCATCTAACTCAGTATTACAAGCATACAACTGAGAGATACATTTCAACTAAGCATTTTCGGCAATAGGTATTGCCTGTGCTTTCACCCTAGAATAGCAATATTCTGAGATCAAACGCCAATACTTCCTTGAGTCTTCGAAATTGCAGCCTCTCTTAAACTGATCCATTTCAGATCTCTTTCCATCCTACTTTAGTGGAGTTTGTGATGAGTTCCCAGCCGCTTAAAGTGCTCAATTTCATGCTGCCTAACCATAGAAAACAGTACATTATGTTTTCCTATTAGGGTGTTTATTTCCTGATTCAATACCTTAAGTGAGGATTTGCACTTTTTCTGCAGCTGAGGACCGTCTGATCTAGAGTTTAATTTGCAGAACTCTTCAATGTGGTACTCAAAAAAGGAAATAGGGTTACTACAAATGGGTCCACCAGGGTCTCCTAAAACTCCCTTAATCTTTGCAATTACAGCAGCCATGTTCTTGACTGTCCAAAAGAGCGACCATTGCCCAACTAGGGGTTCTCAGAATCTAACTTCTGGAAAGTAAGTGTCACAGGTGTGCCTACCAAGCAATGATCCCTCATACTGGTGAGACAGACAGTACGTTTATCAAAATCCCCAATTATTTGATAGGAAACCTTTTGCATAATCAGGTAGACTCTGTGTGGAGGAACCATGAAAAATTAGTAGTTTTTTTGTGTTATTGTGGTTATTGTTGGTTATCGTTATTAGTCTTGCACACTTAAGTCAAATATGTCATGCATTTAATTCGGTTTTTATGTGGCAGACCAAATTAATAAGACTTAGGTCGGATCTTTAGAGGGAGGAGAAGTGAATTCATGCTTTGTCTGGCGGTATTAATAGATGAGTTACACGAGGTTAAGTATTGATAGGGTGCATGTGTATGACATTTAAAGGAGAAGTTGAGATCTAAAAAGGAAATGTGGACAATTTGTAGAGATGCAATATTGTATGTGCTATGCTTGAAGAATACTGTTTGTTGCTGCTGTTTAAAGTAAATCTCATTTCAAATTGTAACCAAGTGCTGTCTGCATTTAGCGTTCATTTCGGAATCAATGTACACGCCGCACTGTGTTTTCTTGAGTAGGTTGAAGGAGCCCAACATGCATTTAATAGAATAATAAAATAGACAGCGCTCTAAAGTGAAATGTTACACTTTACTCTTATAAATGTTACCTGTCGTATCATTGACAGTTTCACCACTGAGATTCCGCTGGCGTGACATGAGAAATTGTCTAACTATTCATGGGAATGCCAAGTTTCTGTCAGCGACGTTTGCACAAATATCAAAATATTTATTATGAAACTTTAAAATGGAGGAAAAGAAGGTCAGGCATCTACGCGAGCCGTAATTTGAAGGAATGCCTTGTTAGCAAATATCAAATCAAACGTGTGATCCATAAAGCACCATGACAGGAATGAATGTTGTCTGTTCAACATTGTTTCCCGCCTGAAGGCTTCCATTTTCCCTCCTCGGAAGTACACAGAGAAATGTGCATCAGCCGGATCCTCAATAATTTAACTTACTTTTATGAAATAAATATATTGCCTGAAAAAACGTCTTGATGGTGAGGCACATAGGCAGGAGGGACACCAGCCTAGAATTAATGAGATGATACAGAGGTATTTTCGATCTCTCACCATGCCTAGGAATACATTCGAAGCACTATCGACATTCACAGGGAATAAAACCCGATCAATGTACTGTATGCTATTTTTCTTAACTCACATTACATGTAACTCATACACACTATGTGAGAAATTAGCTTATTAGTTGATGGGGTGTTGTTAACCCCTTCTCAAGTAACAACCACAGTCCTTGTCAGTGTGAATCACAATAGTCAGTCAATTACCTTGTGCTTAACCCTTTGATAGTTTGGCACAAAAGCAGTCAGGCTTAACTTAGAGGCAATGTATTAAGAATTAATGCAGCACAAAACCAGTAATAAAGTGAAAACATAACACAATAAAAATCCCATATTAATTTAGAAAATTAAATTACCATTTAATAAATAATTTGAGTTCGAAATGACAAACATTCAATCAGAAGAACCAGACATATGATATTTCAAAAAGTTAGGTAAGTACAATGCCCAAAAGAGCAAAGCATCATTCGCGGTTATCTGGTCATGCTAGGCTTGCTTAAAAAGTTACCTTATCAAATTTTGGTTCAAAGACCCCAATTTGTGATGAAGGAGGCCTTCGAGGAGCATGGAGATTGTTGCGGGTGGTCATCTCTGTAGCACGAAAAGCATGCTGGGCGACTTGGGTGGTCATCGCTATAGCAGAGAGGATCCTGTTGCCCATCAGTGACGGTTATTGCTGCAGCTTCGTGTTGGTAGTCACCTCGGGATGGTAATGCTGTAGCGGAAAGTGCAGATCTTGGGTTGCTAGTCATCGCTGGCGGTCGCAGTAGCTTGAAGAGTCGGTTACACCGGAGTTTCACATTAGCTGTCATTACAGAGTGCAAAATCTTGGTATGAAAAGGCCCGTTTGCAGTCAGGAAGAGCCCAAAACTTCAGGATTTCACCCATTTCTTCAGAGGAGTGCACCAGTGGTGCTCAGTGACCCTCAACAGTGGAGGGGCGTGGAGCAGACGGAGAGCCAAACGCAGTGACGGACATGGCAATAAATCACAATGCCTTTAGGCTCAAAGGCCAAAGCTCTCAATCATGGCTCATTAACAGATTTATAATGGGCCATGATTGAGTGCTCAGGAGCTAAGGCTCAAGACAATGTGAGTTTCTCTCAGCGCCAGTCAGTGGGCCGAAAACATAAGAAAATAAAAAATGCACGGACCTGTGATTCTTCATCCTTCCGTTTTCTTCTTGAACGCTGTCAGCGCAACGGCACCTCATAGAGCCTCAGCCAACCCCCTTCTGCAAATCCGGGTGCTGCTCTCATACTGCAGATAGCAGCAGGATAGCAGCGCCAGGTTTGGCTGGATCGGGCTGCGTCTACGCACCTGCAGCACTGGGTGCCTATGGCTGCTCTTCATCCAGCTGTCTAAGACAGCTAGGTGGAGAGGTTAACACTGTGCATGTCAGGCTGGCCATCACAAGACAGCCGTCTAAAGTGACTTGCACAGTGTAAACTGTTGGAATGAGCATAACTCCACTGCTGCCAGTCAGCATCAATGGCCCTGCCGACAAACACTGGTCAGGCTTAGAGCAGTGAAAAAAAAATGGTAATTCATTTTATTACCATTTTATCATTCACCCATTCTGCACTGGCAGCAGGGGAGCAACGCTCCTTCACCCTAATAGGGGGGCTGCCACTGGAATGCTCTCTGATGCCAGCCAACAGTCCAGGACCTGGGATGCACCTCTTGAGGATCAAGGGCTCACAATAGCAGAGGCCAGTAGGAATCAGCAGGTCCAGCTGCAGATCCTGACAGGTCTAGTTGCAGTAGGTCAGCTGTGCAGTTGCTGGGAGGACTCTGTAGCTCATAACAAGAGGTCATCCACCTGATCCTTGAAGTCACTTAGGTTAGCCTGGGATCAAGGGAGCAGGTCAAATCTTCCTTCTCAGACAGCAGGGAAAGTCTCAAGCAGCAGGGCAGCCCTCTAGCAGCAGGGCAGCCCTTCTTTTGTAATGTTAACAAGTCCAGGAGGGTACCCAGCAGTTGTTCCGAGGGTCCCATATGTATACGTGGTGCCCGCTTTGAATTGGGAGTAACATTATACTACCACATCTGTTTCTGGAATTTTCTTCCCACCCTTGCCCAGGTTGGAGGGAGTCTAGGGTGAAAAATGTCTGGTGTCTAGGTATTTGCGAGAGTGCTGGAGGCAGCCCCTTTCAAATTTAATTGGAGCAGGGAACAGCTCTGCCCCGAGCGACCTCAAGAACCTCCGGCCATCTCCCTGCTTCCGTTCCCGGCGAAGGTCATTGAAAAGATCGCCAACACCCAACTCACCCGATACCTGGAAGACAACAGAATCCTCGATCCCTCACGGTCAGGTTTCCGCAAGAACCACAGCACCGAGACCGCCCTCATCGCTGCCACAGATGACATCAGAATCCTACTCGACAATGGCGAGACAGCAGCCCTCATCCTCCTGGACCTCTCCGCCGGCTTTGACACCGTCTGCCATCACACACTACGCACACGCCTCCACGACGCAGGGATCCGCGACAAGGCCCTGGACTGGATCACCTCCTTCCTCTCCGACAGAACCCAAAGAGTCCGCCTCCTCCCGTTCCACTCGGGAGCCACCAAGACCATCTGCGGCGTCCCGCAAGGATCATCCCTCAGCCCGACGCTTTTCAACATCTACATGGCACCACTCGCACGCATCGCCTGACTTCACGACCTCAACATAATCTCCTACGCTGACAACACCCAGCTGATCCTCTCCCTCACCAAGGACACCCTCACCGCCAAAGCCAACCTCCACTGTGGTATGAAGGCTGTCGCCGAGTGGATGGAAAAAAGCCGGCTCAAACTGAACACGGACAAGACGGAGATCCTCATCCTCGGACCCAACCCCTCAGCCTGGGATGGCTCCTGGTGGCCCACATCTCTGGGCACCGCCCCTACACCAACCAACCACGCACGCACGCAACCTGGGAGTCATCCTTGACTCGAAACTCACCATGGCCAACCAAATCAACACAGTCTCCTCAACCTGCTTCCACACCTTCCGCATGCTCCGCAAGATCTACAGGTGGGTCCCTACAGACACACAAAAAAACGTCACTCACGCCCTCATCAGCAGCAGGCTCGACTACGGCAACGTCCTCTACGCCGGAGCCCCGTCAAAGCTCGTCAGCAGACTTCAAAGAATCCAGAACGCCTCTGCACGCCTGATCCTCGACGTCCCCCGCCGAGACCACATCAACCCCCACCTGACAGACCTGCACTGGCTCCCCGTCAACAGAAGAATCACCTTCAAACTCCTGACCCACGCACACAAGGCACTCCACAACACCGGCCCAGAATACCTCAACAACCGACTATCATTCTACGTACCCAACAGGAAACTCCGCTGCGCCGACCTCTCACTGGCCGCCATCCCTCGCATCCACAGAACCACCTCCGGGGACAGGTCCTTCTCCCACCGCGCCGCCAAGACATGGAACTCCCTCCCCCTCATCCTACGACAGTCAGAAGACCCACAGACCTTCAGAAGACTACTCAAGACCTTGCTCTTCGATCACTAGCTGTAGCCCCCCCCCCCCCCCAGCGCCTTGAGACCCTTGCGGGTATGTAGTGCGCTTTATAAATTCTCTGATTGAATGATTGCCCATCCTGGCAGATGGCCCATTTTGCCAATTACTAATCCCCCTTTGTCTCACTGTCTGGGAGTTATACTAAAAGGTCAACTACACCCAGTCATGTGACCCAGGATACAGGCTGAAGGCACCAAATATTTAGGACAAAAAAAATGGCGCCATTGGCCCCACCCATGTCCTTGAATCAACTTTCTAAAAGAAGCATTTTCAGAACTGCTACTAAAAATCCAACTTTACAATTAAGTAAGGGTTAAAATTACAAATCATCTGAGTGTAAATATGACATTCCTACCTGTTGTCAATCAAAAAGTATCGTTTATTTATAGTAATAAGGCACCCAAATGTTGTCCTATGGGATAGGTAAGCCTTGCACTAGTGAAAAACTAATTTGAGAGTTTTGCACTACCAGGACATGTAAAATGTAAAATTACATGTTCAATGTTTTAAATTCACCCAGAACTAAGGGCTCTTTAAAGCCTACTATAGGGGTGCCTTATATGCATTCAAAAGGAAGGTGTGGGCATCTTGGTAAACAGTTTATTTTGGCATGTCGAATTGACAATTTGAAACTGCACAATGGCTGCAATGGCAGGCCTAAGAACATGGTTCAAATGTCTACTTAAGTGAGTAGTCCAATAAGTGCTGCAGGCCCACTAGTAATATTTTAATATTTTATCAATAAGCCATGGGTACATGTCGTACCACATTACTGGGGACTTAAAGGTAAATTAAATGTTCCATTTAGGTGTTAGCCAATGTTACAATGTTTAGAGGAGTAAACCCACGCACTTTAGCACTAGTTAGCATGGGTAAGGTGCACAGAGTCCTAAAGCCAACAAAAATGAATTTCTGTAAACAGGGCGTAGATGGCAAAAGGTTTGGGAGCATATCACACCAAAGGCTCACAATTCTACCTCACTAACCATTAATAGAAGAATCTAGATGGTCATTATTAAATAATTCAGTATGTAACTATTCAAGAAATCCCCCACCAAATGAATAGTAAATATAAATCTATGTACTAAGACTCACAAAGTATCAAAATATATCATAGTTCATAAATTAATTAACTGTTATACAGATTTATGATGTCACAACTAAATATATGCTTATTAACTGCAAAGAGAGTTATGTCCCGGACAACAAGGCTTTTCCTTTTGCTGTTTCCCTACTTAGATGCACTGCCCAATGCATTTTGTTATGTAGGAATTAGGAATTGTGTTACTATGGTGCTGTTGTAACCTACACAATGTCAATAAACATAAGCATTTTACATTTACAAGTACAAAAATGCACTAAGTGTACTTTTCATAGGTAAATGCACCACCTATTTGTGCATGTGGAAAAGGATTTTGTGAGGGTGCATTCACGAGCGTGTTGCCAAATTTGAGAGTTACTCAAATACAATGCATACACGCATATTTAACCTGATTGTAGGAACATGCAAACAGGCGTTATTATGAGCTTGACGGTCTGGCAGGGGGTTGTCATGCCAGCGCCCAAGCCATAATGTGACTGCCCACATAAATCCAACAGGGATCCAGGTCGGGCGTTCCTGCGGCGGCTGGCCCTCGGTGGTGCAGTGCTAAGGCTAATACCTGAGCCTTAGCAAGACCCACAGTGAGAACGTCATTCCATGTTCCTACAGGACATTGACTGGATATGTATGTAGACAAGGGGCATACCATGTGCCACCCTGCATCCCTGTAGAACCCCCTTTGTTTTCTCACCGCCACTCTTTTCATGGCGGCTCCCCAGCGATGAAAACTGTGGTGGTGAGGAAACTCCTAATATGCTTGGCGGTGCCGTAGCGGCACCACCAGCAATTTAGGGGCCTCAGACCACTGAAAGACCGTCAGGGATCATGGATCCCAGCGGCAGCAGCGGTTCCATGGGAGTCTGACTGTCCAACTTGTTATAGGCCGGCCGGAAAACCGGTGCTGTGGAAGCCGCACCGCCACCATAAGTTTAGCTGTCCATCAGACCACCAAACTCAAAAAAAGGCCCTTATGTATTTTTATGAAATCGGTGTTCATCTAAAGTACAACAGCTGCACCAAAAGAAACTTTTTATACCAAAAGAAATGTCTTAATACAAAAAGAACCTAAGAGAATGGAGAAAATACTGAACAGGGCTTATAGGCAGAATTTCATTGGCTCTCTAACTCTGTTACGCCCCAGTCATGTTTTCTGGGCACACTTGGTATCTTTATTGCTGACCTCTTTCATAAACTGAGTCCACGGATAGTTAGTCCATATTGATTTTAGTGAATTGAGCACCAGGCAACGCAGCAGACAGGCAATCGAGACCATCAAGTGCCCCCCTATGGAATGATCATCTGGATGGGCCAATAGGTGTATCCATTATTCTGTGCTGTAGATCACCAGAAACCAGCAATGGATATTCCGGGGCCAAATGCCAGCCACCATGACTCTAACAGTGGCAATCATGGCCAAGCAGCAGCATATGTAAAATGCCAAGAGGCCCTGAGAGGAGGATGGTACAAAAGTAATGGGTATCCTAAAACTAGAAGCAAGCACCCACATCCTGCTTTATAACGTTGTGGGTCACATCACACAACACTCGAGTGCAACAATTTTTCGTGAATTAATGTTTCTGTTTAGTTCTCTCGCCCTGGTGCTAAAACCTGCTGATAAACTAACAGGAGAGGTGCCACCCATCTTGTGAACCAACCCAAATGTTATGCTTGTGAGAGGAGAGAAATTTAGTGGAAACTTTACCCACACATTGAGGACCATATACATCAGACATTTCCACACCCAAATGTTTTCATACGATTGTCAAGTTACAGGCTTTGTCAACGCCTGTTTGTAAAGCTTTGCTGAAAAAAATAGGAGAAAAAAAAATGAAAATGCTGCCAGAAAAGTGAACACTTATCTCAAGGTGTGTCTGAACTGTAAAATGAAGTCAATATTTTCATTCTTTATAATTGACATGGTTCATTTTTCAAATGCCGTTCACTCGGGAACCTCTGAACACAATTTAAGAAGAATGGGGAAGAATTTAAATAAAAACACTTGCAATGGCAGTATAGGGAAACAGTGACCGCAGACCACGCTTCTGTGATTTTTCATTCACAGAGCTCTCCAAGCATGAAGTGTTGAGGCATAAGCCACGCTGCCTTTCCTCTGCATTTATTGTCTTTGACACTGTTTCCTCCACATCCCCTCCCACCGCAGGGATAGCTGGCATGCGTCCAGGCATCTTCAGGGCGTCCTACAGGGGTCTTTGTCATTTCTCAGTTCAATACAAAATATCCGAATGATTGTTGGAGACCCAATCATCCATGAACTGCAATGGCGTGTCAGGGAGCATCGGCTGAAATTAGACGCCTGTCAGTATTTCCTTTGCTTCATTTGTTTAAAGTGGATATTCCTCTCATTTCTTTTAATTCAACTTGACAAGCTCTGCATTTGTTCGAATGATAATTTAGGGAGGAGGAGCTGCAAAACAGACGTCCTGCTAAATGTAGCTCTTCTAACACTTCTGTCTTCAAAAGTGTTAAATGAGGAAAGTGAACACCTGCAGTGAAGTGGCGCCAAAGCAGCACCCGGCTTTATGCATGGCGGCTGCCAAGGAGGGAGTCTGCTCATTCGCTTCCTGTTCACATTTTCATTGTATCTGCTGTCACTGCTCAGGTTTGTGTTAAATATCGGGGAACAAATACCCGGTATTAACGGTAACACAGGGATTGTTGTTCCACAGGTACCAAAGTCTTCAAGTTACTCACCAGAAACTCATAAATGTATGGTTTTCAATTAAACAACCTGCTATGAGTAGGGCTAGACACAGACCCCTACTCAGCGCCAGGATGCTCTCGCAGGTGATAGAACGCTACAAGTACACATATCACACCATATTTATTGCGTGTGACTAACAGCATTGAGTTTATCGTGTGCGATAAATAACATATCAATTATGGCTATTCATTATGAGTCCTTGGAAACGTTTACAGGATTCCAAAACTGGCAAGCCTTCAGGCATACAAAATACGCGAAACAAAGGGGCATATTATCAAGACAGGAGATAAAATTATCGCCCGCCACTTTATCGGCAGAAAACTGCCGATAAAGCGGTGATAATGGACTTGATAATATGCTCTATGGAATTCTAATCGAAGCCCATGTTAGATGTGAAGACATCTAACATGGGCTTAGATTGGAATTCCATAGATCCACACGGGGCTTACTTGTCATTTTCCCCGGTTTAATTTCGTGTGTGTAGTTTTTTTTTAATACATTTCCAAAATATTTTTGCTTATGAGTTTAAGCTTGCATCCATGCAGTCTACCGTTTCTTCATACTGATAGAAATTAATGGTAGCATACTGACGTCCCTTCTATCGTATCAAAATAAATACTTTTAATGCTGAGCTCTAGCTGAAATGGCGCCTAAATGAAAGTCGGTTTTCTTCTCCAAAGCTAGTAACAAAATGTTTTTTGTGTCAAAGGAAGTGCAGTTGAAAAGATTTTCAGTGTTTAAATATTAAAGGGACATATTTTCAGGACGACGGATTATCAGGAAATAAAGTTGTAGAGGCTGAAACACCCAACACGTTTGCTGTGCGAAATTTTGAAGTTGTATTGTCCTCTTCGGAGATACTTTATAGAGACATGGGCAGGGCTGGCTTTAGGACAGTGTAACCAATGTAACCACGCCTAGTGCAGAACCCTGTGTTTAGAAATGGGATTAAAAGCACCTGCTGCAATTTACATGTGTGTCCAGCTGTTTTCAGGCAACAATAGAAAATGTGAAGATAACTCTGGTGATTAATGTTCCTGCTAGAGAGAGATTAGAGTTTTGCCTAGAGGCAGTTTTAATTCATCACAACGTTGTGTGGGAAATTAATATGCCTGCTGCAAAGAACGTGGACTATGCAGATGATAGAACTGTATTGTATGTGGATAGCTCAGTAGGTTACTGCTTTTGGCACATACATCCTTTTGATACGTGCAGTTCATAAGTTACAACCCTAATTTAGCACAGTGGCCTATAAACTGTCATCAAAGTGCTGCATGTAAACTGCATGGTATAGGTATAGTTTAGACCATGATTTATGTATAGTCTTTAATTACTCTAATGTGGCTAAAAGGGTAATTTGGGTAGAAATACATGTTTATCATTAAAGCCAGCCTCAAATACTGTGGTACATTTTAAATCCTGAGTTTGTGCTTCTCCAGACCAAACATGCATAAAATATATTGCCTACCACTATGGCCAACGTGATTCCCTCACCTTGTGATCCTAATTGTTTTATGTAGCATTACCTATCAACTGATTTATACACGTATGATTCTTTGCCTCTGCTTAATATGAGTATGAGGTACTGACACCCTATACTGGTATGAGTAGCTCTATAAAACAAATGGAGATCATATGAGAGAGGAGCTATGGAGAGAGATGACGCACTGTTGGAGTGTGGTGGTGTTGCAAGCAGGTTCTGACTGTCAAAAAGGAGAACAGTGAGGCTTAGCAGTCAGGAACAGTTTAAGTTTAAACAATAATGGCCAGAAATAGCAGCCACATGTCTTACCGTTGCATGCTGAATTTCAACTTGCATTAGGTACATGGCATGCTGTATACTGTACAGTTAGTGCAAAGAAATGAAGCTCATCCCCCGTTGGACAGGAAATACTAGTACAGTGGGACATAAATTATGTGTTAGAAGCTTGATCCCAACCTGATAGAAGAGCAATATATACCAAGTGGAGGTCACTTTCTGAGGTGGTCCAGGTGGCATGGTGTGTCATGTATATGTAATCTAGGGTGATGCTTACTACTTGGCATTGCTTGGGCTTTATCTGATGAATGCAACAGGCTTGTTGCTCTGGTATTGTGTCCTTGGGCCTAATGCCGGACTTCAGCTGAGCCTTTGTTTATGTTTATGAGTGTGTGCATCTGACAAATTTTTTAGGCATTACATCCTAGGGCCATATGTGATTTACTGCTGCAATCTTCCAGGTGTGTATGAGGTTGTTCCCTATCTGGTGTTACTACAACAGGAAGTGCTAGGAGTGGACAGAGGGCAGCTGTGTTATGTTGATCTATGTGATTCTGAAAGAAGATCAGGCAACAGTTGCTCTACGGTATGCTGGGCTTTAATAAGTGAGATTTTTTCATAAATCAATCCGATGCAAACCTTTTCTCCTTCTTGTTGAGTTACCAACTACTGCCTTGGCTATTTGTGTCCGTGTCTTGCGTGTGGGGATGTCCTGTTTCTGCCTTGTGGTAAAATGTATCCCTCAAGCTTTGGCTATCCTAGTCCGATGTATTCCCTCTATCTTCAGAGTAGTCTTCTTCACGGTGGCAAATATTAGTTGCAGGGTTCAGCATGGCAAGAGCAAGATTATAACCACTGGTAACAAGGCCTTGCATACGCCTGCAATCCACCTTGGTACCCAGGAAAACCAACCAGTGGACCATTCTTTGTTTGGGGCACCTTCTTCTTTAACCATGACCTGCTGTAGGTTGTGCAGTGCTTGGATGGGGATTAACAGCGTGTCATTGTCCAGGTTATTCGTGGGGAAGAAAATACAGCATGCTACCTATCTTGGAGCATATGCCCCACTTCTATTGCCGTCATTAAGTCCAACACATACTGATGCTACATAACCATGAGGCGGTGGGCGCGCATTTCTTTTCTGATTGCTTTGAGGCCATCTTCAGTGGTGGTCATAATTTTGTATAAATAATGTGGACAGCATTGCAGACTTACATTGGCTACACACCATATTGTGATCAGCTGCTTTAACTAGATTATTAAAAGACACTGATTTGCAGTCTGGTAAAGTCAAATATATAAATCTTTCAGTGTCTATTGTAGTACTACTTGATAAACTACAGTTGTCGCAGTCATGCTGCCATTGATAAGAAAGGCTAAAAAGATTTTTTATATCTACACCTTCATCTTCCAATACATCAAACATATACATTAAAAATTCCTGACAAACCTGCTGAATATTCTGTGAAAATTGATTTTGACCAGAACATATGTCTAGAAGATTTCGAATTTCTGAAACACTTTCTATTTTTGCTCTATCACTGCTACATTTCTCAAACACAGAATTCAATAAACAGCAGAATGTTTGATCCCGATTTTCAAGAATCTGTTCTTGTAAATTTGGAAGAACAAAAACAACATTAACCACTACATTAGCATAGCAGTTGACACCAGAACTGTTTTCAAACTCAAATCCAACAACATCTTCAACAGAATCCTTTTTCTTTCTGCTTACAATTACAGTTTCATCTACTTTTTGTCTTTTTGCTACTACCTCACTGCAATTATTCTCATTTCTTCTTTTTCGGCCTACCACACGTTTTTCAAACAGAGGATATTGAGGCAAATGTGGAGCATACTCTCTTCTTAACCTATTGTATTCTTTAACATGATCTAGATCTGCACAAATCTTTGTTTCATCACACTCAATCAAGTACAATCCTGATAAAGTTCTGACTCGTGATAATGCCACATATGCCATACCCTCTTTAAACACAGAACTTCCAATGTTCACCAAAGCGCTATCTACACTTAAACCTTGAGATTTATGGATTGTCACCGCATATGCCAAACAAACAGGAAACTGTTTTCTGCGAACATATAAGTCTTTCACAAGCAAAAATCTAGCTGAACAACGACAAATTTGTTCTATTTAATCAATGCCATCAAATTTAATTTTTAAAATTTCAATTCCATCTCTATTTTTGTAATTCACAAAATCAACAACATGACCCATTGCTCCATTTACCAGACCTCTTTCAACATTTAAATTCCTTCTCAAAATGATACGACAATTTAAACACACATTCAGAGTCTTTTCAAAACCAGCAGTTTTAGATATAGTCTTCTCTAATGAATCCAATTTTGATTTCAAATTTTCAGACAAAATAATTGTTGCTCCCATATGCTCTATTTTATCTATAGCTTCCAGTTTCACTATCTCTTCATTTTCTAACTTTAACATTTTGTTGTTGAACATGGAACATTCTTTCAGAGTTGCATCAAACATATCCCAGATTTCTTCTCGTTAATTTTCTTAAAAATATTCTCTGGGAGAATGTTTTCATTTGGGTACAAATTTGAAATTAATCGTCCATGTAAAGCTTCTTTCCCATGCTGACTTACTTTTCCGATTCTTACATCTTGTAGAATATTTTTATAATCTTCATCCTTTGCCTGCCGCATATTTTGGAGTAGTTCTGCATATTTGAAATTTAACCATATATTAACGTTTCCAATGCTTCCTAGGCACTTCCTGGTATCTTCATGCGTGAGCATTTTAAACACTGGTTGTCCTTTCACTGGAGTCAACTGCAGTAGATCTCCAAAAACAATAATGTGCTTCCCTCCAAATAACACATCATACTCTGTTCTAAGAATTTCTTGCATTCTCAAATGCACAAAAGCAAGCATTAGATTTGAGACCATGCTTACTTCATCAATGATAAGAAGTTTCATTTTCTTCAGGACTCTGGAAACTTCGGAACACGCATCTCCAGATAGCTTGTGGTATTGCTTGACTGGTAGCATCAGTAAACGATGTAAAGTAATCCCTTTAATGTTATGAGCTGCCAGCCCAGTTGGAGCAGTAACAGCACAAGACAGCGGTGATTCAGTCCTTTTCTGCAGATAAGTTGCAATTGCTTTAATCAGAAAACTTTTCCAGTTCCCGCTTCTCCACTCACGTACAGTCGGATAGGCTTAAATGATGTACATGAGCACTCTTTTTTCTCATGACTGAATCCATGTTCAATCTGTTCTTTGACTTCGTCATATATCTGTTTCTGCTCAAGGTTTAGTTGTTTCACCAAATCTTCTAAGTTAACTACATCATCTTGAGCTTGTTCCATAGCTCTTTCCACCTCATCCATGGCAGTGGCAGCTTCATTTTGAATAATTGGTCCTCCAAGTGGATCCTGACTCAATGAAGCAGAACTCTGACTCTCTTGAGAACTGTCTCTAGCAATCTCTACAGCAATTGTGGCTTCTTGCTCTATTTCTTCGGTCAACATTTGCAGATAATTTGGAAAAACAAGACATTCTATGGTATCCTTGGTTGCATTAAAAGAATCTTCGTAACAGAGAAAATCTCCAAGTAGTTCCTCTTCTGTACGCCATGGCTTAAAGAGTTGCAAAAGAGCTAAATAGTAAAATTCCCTTTTCTCTGGATTTTCGCAACTCATTTTTCGATGATTAATCAAATGGCCTTTTCTCTGCTTCACTAGACATCCTTCAAACCCAATGACAGCATATATTCCATTATTGATATCTTCTCTGATGTTCCTCTTATAAATATATCTTTGCAGAACTTCATAGAGACAAGCGTTCTCAAGGTAAGGACTTCTATTTGGATAGTATGTAACCAACATGTTTGTCTTCAAAATATCTGTACTTTCTGTTTCTTTCTCCGCCAAATACTCTATTTCTTGTACAGATTTCAAAACTCGGTTTCGTGTTGCAGCAAGACCTAGACTCACCCAAATGATGGTTCTAGATTTGCCATATAGACTTGCTGATGACAATCGATCAGAACATTCATATGCTCCGTGGCATATGACGTAAGACGTCACATATCGAGCCACAGCAATAGAGTTGTCAGCAACAAACTGAATATCCATGTTAGCATTCCACATGGACAAAATCACTGGGTTGTAGTCGTTGATGTACTTGGACTCTTCGTTTCTTTTTAAATCGTATCTATTTTTTTGTGATTTCCTCATCACAGTATGTCGCAGAGAAGACATCAAATTATTTACTCTTCCTTTAGAAATCACTGGTCGTGGAAACCCGAAACGACATTTTGTGTAGAACTTGTCCTTGTTTCTGAATTTTCGACGACAGTACTTTCCACAACGATGGGATTGAAAGCGTAAAACTTGTTGCCTTAAACTGTTTTCTTCGGGAGTTTTCGGAACAGCACATGTTGAATACTCTTCAATGAACCTCATCACTATCTCATCCGAATCTGTTCCAAATTTGGGTGCATCTTTAATCCACAACAACATATGTGTGTGAGGAGCACCTCTCGCTTGATACTCCTTTCTCCAGAAGAAATCCAAAACCTCTCCAAGGGGAGGATTTTTTTTGTTGGTAATAAAATACATCATAGCTTCAAATCTATGATTGAAATATCTGCATACATTCACTGGATCCAAAGAACACAGTTCTCCTGCAGTTTTGAATTCTATATTTTGTATATTTGCATTTGCCTCTCGTAGAAATTGAAGTAAGTCGTCCCATGCATACTCGGCACAGCTAAGAGTGAGGAACCATGTAGGAGTTCCTAAGTTTCTTAGCATACATTTCAATTCCCCATGACGACGGTACCAATACTCATTTGTACCACGCTGACATGCCATGAGATTGATTAGATGAGATTCCAAAATATTATCTTGCAGATTCACTTTCTCCATAAAGTCCCTCGCCGAAACATTTTGCAGATGTGCTCCACTTTTCAGTATATGGTTTACTGCATAAGAAAGCCCAGACAAGTCACTTTCATACAGTAGATGAAACAAATAGGGAATGCATTGACGAAACCTTGGATCTTCAGCATATAATCTTACAGTTCGATATTCAGATGCAGGAATTTGAAGTGGTCGATCGTCATATCGTCCACCTCGACCTGTTGGGAATAAATGTGGAAAACAACGAGCTCCCAAACTTTCTTCCCATACACTAATGGGACTTCCTTTTGCTGCTTTCATTTGAAACAAGTCAATTGCATTCCCCATCACTTCTTTGGAATGCAAAGGATGAACAGTATAATGTTCATATATTTCTTCACTTCTAGACACATCAACTTTTTCAATTTGTCCAGCTGAACAATCACTGTCTTCATCTGCAGCTGTTTCCTCTCCTTCAACACATACATGTTTATAGTACTCATTGTTTTTGACCAAATACAACGTTGCCTTTTTGACTTTCCTAACATCCACTAAATCTTGCCAGATTTTCTTACTCTTTGTCTGAACCCCATTAACTAGAATAACCAGAGGTTCCTCTTCCACTTTCTCTACACCAATGGTATCAATATTTTTCTTGAAATCTAGAGGCAAATAAACAACTCTTCCCTTTAATCCTCTCTGTAAATCAGAAGGAGGCAATTTCCCTATCTTAGGCTCCATGCGAACAATAGCCTGAAAAGGATGGACAGATTGAATCAAAATAGACTCATATGTATTTAAATCCATCAATTCAGGAGGAATGTCTACCAACTCCAGATTATTATGAACAGCTCTAGCAGGCATTCTGTTTTGATTTAATTTATCATAACAATATTTACAAATACGCTGATCAGAACTCAAATCAAAAGAATTCTCCACCCACAAATAAGTTGCAAAATCCTTCCACTCATTATTATTTATCTTTTCACTTTTTACGTATAAATCAACTAATCTAGTTGGATGCTTATAATGAGTTCGTTGACAACACACACAAGTAACATTCGGCCTTTCACTTGATTTCACCCTAAACCTGGTAATTTCCTAGTCAAACTTTTCTGTACTTGAAATCTGTACATTGTCTTCCACATTACCTTGAATTTCTGTGTCAATTTCTACACTGTCCTCTTTTTCACCAAAATAACAAATCTCAATTTCTTCACAAATCTTCTTCACATCTAATTCAGTTCCATGCAAAAGAGCACTGTTTAATTGTTTAAGCTTAAGTGCTGGACTTTTTGCATAATACAACCTTCTCACTAATTTCCTCATTTTGTTATGATGCACTGCTAACATCCTAAAATGATGAAAAACATTCTGACAGACTTTTCTAGAAAGACAAGCCAGTGAATGCCCTTGCAAACCTGTGTTTTCTCTCACTCTGCAAGGATCTAACTCTTGCAACATCTTCATTTTCTGTTTTAGACTTTTCTTACTATATGTACGTAAGAAAGTACAAAACAAATCAATTGATTCCTGTCGCACACTACAAATACTACTACACTTCCAAGTGTACACTGGACCCTTAGTACGTCTCCCTAAAACTTCATCAGTTAACACCTCTTCTGGTTCTCTAGGCACAAGTTTCTCTTTTTCAATCGGACAACCGTCTTTCACCTCATATGCTCGACCACTGGTGTCAACTGCATGCACTAAATCATTCTCCTGGAAGTAACTCTCCTCATTAAAAAATGGCTCACAACTTGAACTGTGCATCCATTCTCCTGAAAAAACTTTACAAAAATTAGTCTGATTAATTACTCTTTTCCATCTACTGTTTATTTTGAAAACATCAATTGTCTTGTTAAGTGTTCTAATTCTATTGATTATTAAAATAAAACATTTTTTCTTAAATTCAAAAGCCTGATCAACAATCTTCTCTACACTTTTCTTTTTCTTATAAAAAGCAGCTCTCTGTTTACCTTTCCTAATGTTTTTAACAAATTTAAAACCACCCTATTGTGAAACATTCGTTTACGAATGTCTCTAAACTGATTCTGCCTTCTATTCCTATACATATTATTCTCTCCTGCTCCAGTAGTAACATTTTTTGAGGGCCTCTCCTTCCTTTTCAAATTTGCTCTCTCCTTCTCTTTTTCTATATTCTGTCCAACATTTTTTTTTTATCTACATATGTTCCGTAAGAAAGACTTAGTTGTCTTACCAGGAGCTTTTTTCCTGTTTTTTGAAGTATTTGTTGTAGAGGAGTGCTGTAATTCCGTTGCTGTTTTTGATTTTTTCCGCTTATCATCTTTCCTTCTCCTCTGCCTTGAGGGCATATTTCCTTACCCTTGAAATCTTGATTTCAATCTGTGGTAAAGAAAAAAATAGCACATTATAGACCACTTTTACCAAACAACAAAGCAATGACAAAAAGCAAACGGTCTATTCAGGGTTACAGATCAGGTGAGGATTGTCCAGGGGTGCAGAAGAGGTGAGGCCTGTATTGAAGAGTGTAGTGGAAGAGAGGTCTGTCCACGGGTACAAAGAAGGTGAGACCTGTGTCTAAGAGTTCAGTGGGGGATAGGCTTCATGAAGTCTACTCCACTGCACTCTTACACACAGGATTCACCACCTATGCTTCCCAGGAAAGGCCTCTCTCCCACTACAGTCTTGAACATAGGCCTCACCTCCTCTGTACCTCTGGACATGCCTCACCAAATCTGCACAATCTACTTCCTAATCTGATATAACACAGGTGACATCATTGTGAAAGGTTGAAATATATTTATTTAATCATGCAGACACTATTTATTCCTTCTCAAAAATCTAAAAGTCATTGATTTGCCCCCAAATTGTATTTTAAATAACATTTTAGACACAGAGTGCAGGTCCTATGTACAAGCATTCAGTGTCCATGAGTACAGTGGAGAGGACTGACCTCCTCTGACCCTTGGACAAGCCTTACCTCATCTGTGTCCTCTGGACAGGCCTCAATGTATTGAGTATAATTGATGGTAACTGGGTGCAGATGAGATGACGCATGTCCAAGGGTGTAAATAAGCTGAGGCCTGTCTAAGGATGCAGATTAGTTGAAGTCTATTCAGGGGTGCAGATGAGGTGAGGATTGTCTAGGGGTGCAGAGGAGGTGAGGCCTGTATTGAAGAGTGTAGTGGAAGAGAGGTCTGTCCAGGGGTACAAAGAAGGTGAGGCCTGTGTCTAAGAGTGCAGTGGGGGACACACAGGCTTCACCACCTATGCTTCCCAGGAAAGGCCTCTCTCCCACTACAGTCTTGAACATAAGCCTCACCTCCTCTGTACCTCTGGACATGCCTCACCTCATCTGCACAATCTACTTCCTAATCTGTTATAACACAGGTGACATCGTTGTGAAAGGTTGAAATATATTTATTTAATCTCATCTCATAAATCTTTATTTCGGTAATTTCTCACGATAAAAGATGTTAAAAAAAACATTTCAATCATAATTATTAAAACATTAAAACATTAAAACATTTGAACATCCACGGTGTCATAAGAGTATTTCATAAGTACAGGATTTCACAGATTTACTAGTATAACATTTAAAAACCAGCATTGAGGCGCTGTCTCCTCAGAGACCACATAGAACCTAGGTATTTAGCCACGGCAAAAACAATGTGGTCC
Source organism: Lissotriton helveticus (assembly GCF_964261635.1). Taxonomy (NCBI): domain Eukaryota; kingdom Metazoa; phylum Chordata; class Amphibia; order Caudata; family Salamandridae; genus Lissotriton; species Lissotriton helveticus. The sequence goes on along the minus strand of NC_136063.1, from coordinate 1,425,853,236 downwards.
AACAGGTCAGTTTTGAGCACTCTGAATGCAACAAGACAATCAGCAAACCCCAAATTCGTACATACAGGAACAATCCATTTCTTACGAATCACGCCGTAAGCCGGGCAGAAAAAAATTATGTGCAGCTCAGATTCGTTGGCCACTCTGCAAGCCGGGCATAAGCTGAGGGCGGATTCGCTCCACTTGCTGGTAAGTGCTCGAATCGGGAGAGACCCGTGCCTCCATTGCAAGTAGAGTTTCCTGAGTGAGGCAGGGTATAATTTGTCCAAAGCTGGTTCGAAACTGTAAGTGTCCTTAATCCGTAAGAAAGACTCCGTGAGGGTCCCAAGGTTTGATCGACTGCGAAGTGCCGCTATTTTACTGTCGTGGTAAACCTTTGCCAGCCTCTTTTTAGAAATTAATGGACAGGTGGATGATGGGTCAGTCCAGAGGGTCAATAGGCCTAGACCGTCCAGCTCAGTTTTCTCAAAAAACATGACACAAACCAACAGCAAACCAACAGCAAAGAAACTCAATGTGCTTCCAACTCTGAGTTAACACAGGTAACATCATTGTGAAAGGGTCAACTTTATTTCTTTAAGCATGCAGACACTATTTATTCCTTCTCAAAAATGTAAAAGCCATTCATTTTCCCCAAAATCGTTTTTGAAATCACATTTAAGAAACACAGCACAGGTCCTATGTACAAGCATTCCATGTCACTACTGAAACTTCACAATTTTATAAAATACAATTCCTCTATGCAAAGAAACTCAATGTGCTTCCTACACTGAGTTAACACAGGTAACATCATTGTGAAAGGGTCAAATTTATTTCTTTAAGCATGCAGACACTATTTATTCCTTCTCAAAAATTTAAAAGCCATTCATTTTCCCCAAAATCTTTTTTCACATCACATTTAAGAAACACAGCACAGGTCCTATGTACAAGCATTCAATTCAACTACTGAAACCTCACTATTTCACAAAATACAAATCCTCTTTCTTGCAAATGTTGATACCAAGCATTATCAAAAAACATCACGCAAACTAATTGCAAAGAAGCGCAATGTGCTTCCTAGTATGAGGTAACACAGGTTACATCATTGTAAAAGGTTCAAATGTATTTCTTTAATCATGCAGACACTATTTATGCCTTCTCAAAAATGTAAAAGCCATTCATTTTCCCCAAAATCGTTTTTCACATCACATTTAAGAAACACAGCACAGGTCCTATGTACAAGCATTCAATTTCACTACTGAAATTCAACCATTCTCAAAAAACATGACACAAACCAACAGCAAAGAAACTCAATGTGCTTCCAACTCTGAGTTAACACAGGTAACATCATTGTGAAAGGGTCAAATTTATTTCTTTAAGCATGCAGACACTATTTATTCCTTCTCAAAAATGTAAAAGCCATTCATTTTCCCCAAAATCGTTTTTGAAATCACATTTAAGAAACACAGCACAGGTCCTATGTACAAGCATTCCATGTCACTACTGAAACTTCACAATTTTATAAAATACAATTCCTCTATGCAAAGAAACTCAATGTGCTTCCTACACTGAGTTAACACAGGTAACATCATTGTGAAAGGGTCAAATTTATTTCTTTAAGCATGCAGACACTATTTATTCCTTCTCAAAAATTTAAAAGCCATTCATTTTCCTCAAAATCGTTTTTCCCATCACATTTAAGAAACACAGCACAGGTCCTATGTACAAGCATTCAATTCAACTACTGAAACCTCACTATTTCACAAAATACAAATCCTCTTTCTTGCAAATGTTGATACCAAGCATTATCAAAAAACATCACACAAACTAATTGCAAAGAAGCTCAATGTGCTTCCTAGTATGAGGTAACACAGGTTACATCATTGTGAAAGGTTCAAATGTATTTCTTTAATCATGCAGACACTATTTATTCCTTCTCAAAAATGTAAAAGCTATTCATTTTCCCTAAAATCGTTTTTCACATCACATTTAAGAAACACAGCACAGGTCCTATGTACAAGCATTCAATTTCACTACTGAAATTCAACCATTCTCAAAAAACATGACACAAACCAACAGCAGAGAAACTCAATGTGCTTCCAACTCTGAGTTAACACAGGTAACATCATTGTGAAAGGGTCAAATTTATTTCTTTAAGCATGCAGACACTATTTATTCCTTCTCAAAAATGTAAAAGCCATTCATTTTCCCCAAAATCGTTTTTGACATCACATTTAAGAAACACAGCACAGGTCCTATGTACAAGCATTCCATGTCACTACTGAAACTTCACAATTTTACAAAAATACAATTCCTCTATGCAAAGAAACTCGATGTGCTTCCTACACTGAGTTAACACAGGTAACATCATTGTGAAAGGGTCACATTTATTTCTTTAAGCATGCAGACACTATTTATTCCTTCTCAAAAATGTAAAAGCCATTCATTTTCCCCAAAATCCTTTTTGACATCACATTTAAGAAACACAGCACAGGTCCTATGTACAAGCATTCCATGTCACTACTCAAACTTCACAATTTTACAAAATACAATTCCTCTATGCAAAGAAACTCAATGTGCTTCCTACACTGAGTTAACACAGGTAACATAATTGTGAAAGGGTCACATTTATTTTTTTAAGCATGCAGACACTATTTATTCCTTCTCAAAAATGTAAAAGCCATTCATTTTCCCCAAAATCGGTTTTGACATCACATTTAAGAAACACAGCACAGGTCCTATGTAGAAGCATTCCATTTCACTACTGAAACTTCACAATTTTACAAAATACAAATCCTTTATGCAAGGAAATTCAATGTGCTTCCTACACTGATTATCGTTTTTGACATCACATTTAAGAAACACAGCACAGGTCCTATGTACAAGCATTCCATGTCACTACTGAAACTTCACAATTTTACAAAATACAATTCCTCTATGCAGTAAAAACTTTTTACCAAGCATTATCAAAATGCATGACACAAAGCAACATTAAAAAACCACAATATGCTTCCAAATCTTCTCCATAGAGTATACAACTCTCTATCTATATTAAATGAATCATTACTCACCTTTACAAATGCTTTAGGAGATTGAGAACAGTGTCAGACACACACACCAATATTTCTTTAGCAGAGCAAAAGGTATGTACTCCAGCCACTGCAACCATGAATGGCACAGAGAACCTCTAATTTTACACACATATTCCTCATGGTAACCAATCAAAACTCTTCCCTCTCTATTTTCAAATCAACACCCTTCCCCCCCCTCTGCCCTTTCTACCTGTTACCATAGCAACTCCCTCCTCACTGAGCTCTCAGGTTTAAAAGTTTATTCTACAATGTTGCAATTCAACTTAGCAAGGATGTTTGACCTCTTAATACCCCAGCTTATCCAGTGCAATGTTTCTTTAAATGACTTTTTCTTAACCATTCAAATTGCTTCTTTCACAAAACAGAACCATGCACCCTAACTTTCAGTTTTCAACTATCTGAATCCACCAATCATTGCTTGTGATTCAAGAGCACTGAAACTGCACAGTTTTTTTTGTTGCAAACTCCTACTGTTCCACCTGCCATTTCATTCCCACACTTCATCTGACTGCACCAGAACCTCCTCTTACCATGTATTCTGTCTGGATTATTGGACATAGCTACATCCACTGGGCTCAAAGGTATGCAGCTACCAGAATTTTTCACAACCTTAATTTACCAAATGTGAACATTAAATAAATTGGCCAGAGAGGATTGAGATGTCATCAATTGATACCATTGGTGAAAACCTTTTTGCATCTGCCACACCCTCACCTCATAATTCTGCACTGTGGTGGAAATGACTTAGGCACTTTGACTGGGGTAGGTCTGGAAATGCTTTTAAAGGACACCTTTGAACAATTGATGGCACTTTTTCCTCAAACTGCCTTGGTATTTTCCGATATATGCCAAAGACAGAAATGGAAGTGGTCCAACCAATTTTGTCCACAATTTGAGAAAGCACGGAAACATGTGAATAAATATGTTTCTGCTTACATGAGAGACTATGGAATGGGTTCAATATACAACAATAACTTGCGTTACAACATGCAAGATATCTACAGAGGAGATGGTGTGCACTTCTCAGATGAGGGGAATAGAATATTCCTCCTGAATATAAGACTGTGCATTGGAACCTACTTGTAGGTACCTAAATCAGCCACAGAACCCAAAAGCTCTTTTCAGGGCTACCCTACCTCTGATCACTCAAAACAATTACTTTACTCTAACTTTTTTCACTGTTTTTCACCAAAGTACGCTCCCCGGTACGCGTACCGGGCGCTCCCCCCGAGAAAATTAAAAAAAAATAATAATTTGGGGCCTATATGGGCCTCCCAAGCCCCCCTCAGAAAACCTAGGGGTCAGGGAGTGTCTACCGTGCCCCCTTTTACCCATTCCCAGTGTTGTTTGTCCTCCATCTTGTGTCTCAAATCTACCGAAACACAAGAAGGAGGACTCCCATAGCGCTGCCAGTACGCATACCGGGGTGCGCACCGGTAAGCGCTCCCAACATTTTTTAAAAGTTGATTTACATAAAAACCTCTGTAGAGATGTTCACCAGATATAGAATAGGCCATACTACATACCAGTCCCTACCATTTTCCCAAATTTGGTGGAATTCCATTGAGCCATTTGCCCTGTAGCCCTGTCTAAATATCCTGAGGTAAATTACATGACAAAAACACATATGAAGAGTTAGGATTTACAACCAATTAAAATGTTACTTTCATTTTCTACTATTTTTTCCTGACATTTGATTGGTTATGTACATGAATATAAATATAAAATGAGAGGGAAACACGGCCATTTTGACTACACCTACCTGAGGTACATCTTGAAACAACTTTCTCCATTTATCTTCATCACCTTTTAATAAGGTAAGTTGTTAATTTGTAAGGGGCACTTTAAGTTAATTTGTAAAAACGTTTTCTGATAGTTATTTACTGTCCCTCTGTTATAGTTATAGATTGAGATAGGCTTCTCTGTTATAGTTATGGATTGAGTTAGGTTTCTCTGGTATAATTATGAAATTACTTAGGCTTCTTCACATACACTTTTTTTTATATTTCTACTTCCTGCTTGATACCATACACTGCCCAAAGATAACTTCACTGTTAAAAACTCAGAAGTACCTGTCTCAACTTAAACCCAACACTGCCCTAACTCTACTGATATATTTATTTTTAATGCAATTTACAGCAAGAAAATGGAAGGAGAAGCAAATATTTCTTTCGAAATAGTTCTTCAAAACAATCCTGAGGAAGACTTGGACTTTATGGATCAGTCTCTAGACGAAGAGTTAGTTAATTGTGTGGAAGAAATCGAATCATGGACTGAAAATGAGGACATTCCTGACGATATAATGTTGGAAGTGTTATTAAATTTTGAAAAATCAGAGCAATACATTTTTATTTATTAATTAAAAATTGCTCTAGACATTATTCTTTTTTATATGTAATTCATGAAATAGTACCAAAATGAATATAACATAAAGTGAGACTTATAGTATACTGTGCAACTTTTTTTGTGTTACATAATAATTTTGCTCATAGTTACTTCCCTTCTCCCACTATATTATCTCCAATGTGTATTTGACATCTCTTTTTCATCTCCTGCCTCCATGTTGTTTCTGCTTTCCAGAGAGACTATGGTATAGATTCCATATACCACAATAACTTCTGTAACAACATGCAAGATATCTACAGAGGAGACGGTGTACATTGAATATAAGACTCTGTATTGGTACCTACATGCTGGTACTTAAATCACCCACACAACACAACAACTCTATTCAGAGCTACCCTACCTCTAAGCACTTTAAATTATTATTTTACTGTTTCACTGGGTTTTCCCCATGTGTGGGGGGGGGGTGTGTGTGGGGGATGTGTGGGATGTGTCTGTGAGGTGTGTGTGTGTGGGGGGAGGTGTGTGTGTGTGTGTGTGTAGGTGTGGGTGTGTGGGGTGTTTGGGTGTGGGTGGGGTGTGGGTGTGTAAGGTGTGTGTGTGGGTGTGTGGGGTGTTTGGGTGTGAGTGGAGGTGTGGGTGTGTGAGGTGTGTGTGGGTGTGTGTGTGGGGTGTGTGCATGTGGATGTGTGTGGGATGTACTTATATGTACCTAAATCAGCAACAGAACCCAAAAGCTCTTTTCTCAGCTACCCTACCTCTGATCACTCAAAATAATTATTTTACACTAAGTTTTTTCACTATTTTTTAACACAGTACGCTCCCCGGTACGGCCCTTTTATGGCCCCCACATCAAACCTAGGGGGTCAGGAGGGGTCTACCCTGCCCCCTTATGGTCATTTCCCCCTTTGTTTTTGCCACCTCTTGTGTCTCGATCCTACCAAGACACAAGATGGCGGCCGCTCCGGACTGTTTCGAATGTTGACAGACACCCGAGAGCCAATCAGCTTTCCGCGCGCGAACTCGCGTTACGCGCCGGGTGCGATCCCCAGTACGCATACCGGGGCGCGCTTATAGATATATATATTTTTTTTAACCTAAATTACTCAAAATCCACTGGAGCACATATCTTGAGACATAGCAAAGGCACATCGGGCTACCAGTCCCTACAATTTTGCCAAGTTTCGTGGGAATCATTTCAGCCGTTCGGGCTAAAAGCGAGTCCAACCGCCCTATGGAAATTAACATGGGGAAAACACGTTTTGGGACCCCCCTTTCATCTCGGCCCCCGCTTAACGAATCCCCCCCAAACTTTCAGGGAAGGACCGGAGCGCCGCGAGGCAAATTTGAGGAAAATTTCAGGCAGATTCCTCAACTGGGGCTAAAGTTATTCCTAATAGAATGTTGCGATTTCCCTAAGGAAAACAATCCTAACTATAACTACCTACTGGCGACCGCCAGTAGGTAATATATATATATATATATACATTTCATTACTTGGGGCCTTGGAACTGGACTCTGCGATTAGTTTGGATCTGCTTTGAGGTATTGGTGTCTGAATCGACCTACCAATGACTAGCTGATGAGGGGTCAAGGGATTTGCAGAGCTTGCTTTTTAGCAGGTATTTCCGCTATGTTGTTGCTTTGGAAGTAGTATGCTGAGAACACCTTGTGGGTTATTGACAGGAATTCTGCCACAGCTCACCTCTCTTGACTATCACAATATATCGGCATGACTAATATTATTCCGCCCAACACCTATGAATGAACAAAAATCTTGTACCCTGTCCATTGACCATATTAAATGTTGTTGGTAATAGCTAGCTGCAACTCATGTTTCCCGGTTTGTTTAAAAGGTTTATTAGCTTTTACAAATGTTTTGCCATACATATGCAAGGTCACATTTCAGGTTCCATGGAAACATCTGAAAAATCCACAAGTTATTTATCTGCACCTGTTCCTACTTACAAACAATTACACTTCTCCCCTTTGCTAAGCCACAACATTTAACATTCATTTCATGTGGAGCCAAGACTGACCAAGACCAAATATTCACAGACGATGTAGCAAATGCCTTAACAAGGGACTTCAATGACGTTAACAATATGCCTGAGTTAATGCAGCAGCTGCAACTTGATCTAAGTAGGTTAAAAGCTGAAAATGCAACACTTAGGGAAGAGTTGCAATGAGAGAGGACACCTTTCATGCAATGGAGGGATACTAAACCCAGGGATCGTCACCTAGTCTTGACCCAGCCTGTTTTTGGGGAACCATTTCAGAGAGGGGAACTTACAACAACTGACCAGAATCTATGTGTCTCTACAGTTGTTTTAATCAGGGTGAGGCGAGCTAGAAGGAGCTGCGATCCATTCAGCTTCCTGTCTGTAATTTGTAATCAGAGGGAAATGGAACACTTGTACCTGTTACCAGGGTCCTCTGTGTTGTATCCATCAGTACCCAAAATGGTACTTAGAGAACCCTCATTCACGCAGGCAGGTCGTGTGGTGAGTCCGCTGCGCAATGAATGTCCAGATCTACGGTCAACATGTTTCAGCCCTTTTTTGCCCCTGGTGGGTCATAGGCCTTTCTTCAGGACCTTAAAAAGTGTGAATTGGGTGTTTGCCCGATTCAGGGTGACATCAGAGTAAATACTCTGAGAGAAAAGGTCGATAGTACCTTGTGAAGTCGCAATTCGGGCTTCAACGGGGCAGCTGACCGCACAGTGCCTGCTCTTCCGCAGGTTTTGCACAACTTGTGCTGGCATGGACCCTGACGTCAGCACCAGCCCAAGTTGTGCAAAACCTGCAGAAGAGCAGGCACTGTGCTTTCAGCTGCCCCGTTGAAGCCCGAATTGCAATAAAACCACACTATGTGGCCGATACTAAGCAGTAAGCCAAGTGGACTCTGACCAAGTAGCAGACGCACTCCTCTAGCTACCATCCAAGAGGTTCAAGCTGAAAGACTCATCACCTACGAGGAATCTGCAGTGCGAAAAGAAGGACTAAGCAACAAAGCTATGGAACTTGTACCTCTTGAGACCCAAAAAAAATAGAAATACCTGTCTACCAAGAAGTAACAAGTGATCAAGTGGTTCCAGCGATTTCAACGAATCATGATGCAATCCCAACAATTGACAGACCTGCCTCTGGCTATTTCATTAACTTTGATACGTTTTCTGAGGATCCCAGCAAACCTGAAACAACGCCAGCATAAAGAACTTTCAAAGTAAATTACTTTTTTCATCACCTGGAAAAGACTTATCTGGTTTCACCCTGGATTGAACTTTGGATTGTGTTGGGTGTACTATTTCTTCTACTTTGGTTTGCTCTGGTAATAATTCTGGGTGTGCTGATAAATAGAAGATATGTCAAAATGGACACAGCATGTAAGAACATCAACTTACTCCTCAAACCACACAAATCATCACATCGTGAACAAAGAGACCTGTCAGCTGTGAACAGCACAGCCGTTCCTGTACCTAATGGTATAGCTTGGGACAGAACATTATATGACATTTTTGGCCCGTAGGAGCTGTTGAATATTCCACACCAGTACAATATTTCATTGTGACTTTGTTTCATCTAGTACCTTTTCTGATGATTGGGACGTCGAGACTGTTAATAATATGATAAGGAATAGAAGGGGGTTCCCCAAGGCCAATAAGTGATGTAGGCAGGAACGAGGGGGAAAAACACAATCATGAATAGAAAAAGTCACCCTGCCTGAAATGATAAATAGTGGTCCCAGGTGGGATCCGTTAAGATTAGGGGGGAGCAAAACTCAATGAATATCCAGAGCCAAAAAGGCAAATAGACCACAATTTTTATAGAAAAAAAATTTTTTTTTTGATTTATTATTGTTTGATTTGATTTAGTACAATAAATCACATTTGGAAGGATGCTCAAAGAATATTAAGTACAATTTTTTTTCATAAAATCATTAGTGCTTCATCATCATGTCGTAAACACAATTACATTCGTAGGAAGGTGTACATACAAAAAATACAGGGTTCCACTCACTCCAGGGGGTCGGGCAAGGGGCTCAACAGGCGGTCATATCTAAAAGATCATTCATACTCTAATGTATTCTATCATTTCATACAGGTGGGTCAGGTTTGGCCTGCAACAGACATGAGTTGGAATAATGGTTGCATGGACGCGGGTACAATTTGAGGAAGGCAAAAAGATGGAGTATGGTTGCCGTTCCTGATGGTAAACGCCGTAATAACACCACTATAAAAATTGTGGTCTATTTGCCTTTTTGGCTCTGGATATTCATTGAGTTTTGCTCCCCCCTAATCTTAACGGATCCCACCTGGGACCACTATTTATCATTTCAGGCAGGGTGACTTTTTCTATTCATGATTGTGTTAATAATATGATGTCAGACTTATAAATGTCTGCAGTGTTCACTAATCATAAATATTTAGAAGGTTCTTAAGACTATGAACAAATATATTGTTATAATCACTATGGTCATCATTTCTTGCACAAATCAACAATGCCTAGAAATGTATTAATGTATAACCAATGAGAACATTGTCCTACCCCACCAAAGGGTAGCTCAAAAACTTTTGAAATAAGTTTCCATTCTTTTCAGGGTTCAATGTATCCACTCCAGATTTGTTTTACTTTAGAAATGTAAAAAAACAGGACTGAAAATGATGTTAACAAATACAAAACAGATTTATTTTGCAGCCTTTTTATGCCCAACTGTCTGGACTAGGTTTCGACTTTTGGAAATACAACATTGAGACAAAAACTGTCTGGGGTACAAAAGATTGGCAGGTTTAGGGGGTAGAAGGTTTATTTAGAGCCTGTATAATACTTGGGCAAATTATATTTTTGAATGACACTGTTCAACAGACGTCTTGCCTTGGATTAGCCAAGATTAAAGACATGAACAATCCGTCTACACCTACACCTACACCTGAAAGTGAAGACACCTCAGAGTGGGAGGTCGACGTACATACTATTTTGCTTCACAACAGAACAGATCCAGATTGGAAAAAATGGTTGATCTGGCCTACAGACACAACAACTGTCAAGATAGACTACTGAACAAAACACAGGGTTTCACATTCAATAGGCCAGACCCAAGATATGTACAAAGACAGCATCCTGGAACAGTAACAACATATAGTGTAGGGAAGTTATGCCTTGATTGGCTACAAAGATCTACACTTAAGGATGTAAAGCAACACTTAATTTTACTTACAGATGGCGCAGACCTTAGGGAATTCTTGCTAAGACCAAGAAAAAAGCGCCATAAATGTTTTATATATGCCGGTATCTATTCTGCTTATAATGAAGCATGGAAGATTACGCAAGCAGAGACTGCAGAACGAATGCGAGAAATTGATCGTATTAATTTAGAGAAAGCTCTCTATGTAGTTGACAATGGGTTAACAACTCTGTAGAGATTACCATTTAACCCACTGTTTTGTTCTTTTAATTAAATGTTGTATTGATTGTCTATTGCATATGTACTGTATTCACATTATCATGTGCCCTATATTATTTTGGCATAATTGTCATTCACTGTATTACTGCCACCTCCCGTGGTTTTTATCTTTCATGTGTAATCTTGTCGTTTAAATAAATGAATAATATACTTTTTAATTTTATTTGCTGTTATTTGTTCCATACACTGTTGCATGTGTTATATATGTGTTGATGTACCTGATGACCTTCAGGACCCTCAAGTTGCCTAGGATTTGTTATATTTAAAATTAACAACTCTGTCGTCCAGGATATATTCATTGGACAGCATAGTGTCTTCTGCCATAGACATCATGGAACAGGAACTTGGTCATGTTGCAACATGGTCAGTCGCAATTACGTTCTATCATGCTATTAGGCTGGACGTTGCAAAACCTTTGTTCAGACTATATGCCTTGGCGTTTAATCATTACCACGTCACTGTTTTCAGAATTCAATCTCACTGAGAAACAGATCAAACTGGCACAGAGGGGAGCAGACTATATGGTGCTAAGCATTGAAAAACTGGAAATATTGCCATTTACGATAGCAGAGAAACCAGCTACTGAATGGATTATACATGGAGCAATCACTCTGCCTGTTACAATTTTCCATCTTCAGTATTTCCTAAAACATATACCAGCAGGTGCATACAAAAGGTTGGGTAAGGAATACATCAAGACATCCTGGGAATTATCATACACACACAGATGTTGGAGTGGGGGAAGGGAAGTGTTTCTTAGTGGTAAAAACAGTAAAAACGCACTAAGCGGTTCTCTCCTTTGTCAAGGTGTAAACTTACACGGGGCCTGCGATGGTTACTCTAACATTTTATCCTGCCACCTGCAAGGTTCACCAGCTGCAGTGATTGATCCTATATTTGGACAACTTTCAAATGGGAGTTACCTCATGTTGAACGATCACGGCTGCTGTGGCATATTGCCAGGCATACCATATCTAATAACTGTGTCAGCCAGGGTCACTTGCTGTATGCAAGTATTGTTTCCTAAAACCAAGATAGCCAGGGAGTCGCAGTTATGGCCTTCACTGAACGTCTCTTTTATATAAATTGATACTTTAAAGAATGAAAGCCATTGTTTTGCAAAAAAATGTGCCACTGACCTAGGCCAAAGAGACCTATGATCTACAAGTCGCAAGGACTTCTGCCGAGATACATGCACTTTTAACTACAAACTGCCTTATACATATCTCGGAAATGTTAAGTTGTATCTTAGACATGTCTGATACGAGCGGTATTGTACATCTATTTAAGAACGTATGTTCTGGATTGTTAGCACCTTTTCAAGCAGTCCTCGGAATATTTCCAAACTTCGTGCACTCTGTTTTTGGCGGACTGCCCCTCCTTTTGGGACTCGTTGCGGGGATACTATTTTTGCTCCTTCTGCAACGGTATGGCAAGCCAAATCACCAGCACCACTCCAAGCACCATAGAGAGAGCTCTATTGGAGATGAAGTGTCATGAGCGCATCGTCCAAATTTAGGGATTAACTCATTTGTGAGAATTAAATACCACACGGTTTCTGTCATTCAGACCAATCTGGCAAGATTGCATCTTACCTGTTCTACGCTGCCTGCTATGCGGAGAAGAATGTGTGCTAGACATCTGTTTGACACTCCCATCAGTCATGCCAACGGATGTTGATACTTTGCTGGACCCGGTAACGGCCCATGCGAAGTGTTGTCCCCAGGAGCTACCAATTCTGATGACGGCATTCCTTGAGATCTCACAGACACAAAATGCTGATGCTGAGATACGAGAGGAAAGTACAGGCACACAGGTACCAACCGATTCGAACATTGCTAATGCAAAGAATGCTGAAAGCGATGCTTCACATCTATAGGCGGTTAATGTTCTAAACTAGGTAATGCAACTGTCACCTACAATGATAGACGACTTTTTTACAGACTTAGAAGATTTCATGTTTTCTCCAAGCACTACACTGACTTTTGAGCACACAGTGTTCTGAGAAACTTTGAATTTGACCTTCATGTTTGAAAACAAAGAACTTTTACCTATGATTAATTACTTTTTTTGGTCTCCAAATTTGTATTTTTCATTTTTTGGCATAAGTAATCGGCTTAAAGTAGAAATATTCATAGAGAACTAGAATTCTTTGAAAAACTTCGAGGAGACAATATTTGACCTTGTCCACAAATACAAACAGTTTATGTAATTTGACATGAAATGGTATCTGCCTTTTTTCTTCTGTATTTACGAGCCATTTCATAAATGTATATTTTCATGCTTGATTCATTTAGCATTCGAATGTTAAAATATGCTTAGAATGAAACATTGCTTTAATGCGTACAGCACCAATGCATCTTTTATGTGTACAACCAGTTCAAATGAATTTTTATGTATTTCGGGTGGGTTTTTCACATTTCATGTGTAGATATGATTTAGATATGTGTAACATGTTTGGAATTTAGTAACATCGTACATAAGAAAGTGGAGTGGGTGTTGTGTTCGATTATATATTCAGAATGAATTTCCTGATTCATGCTCTTATATAGGTATAATTCGCATTGCCCTCATATAGGCATAGAAATCCAGTCCTTATATAGGCATAGCCCATGCTATCCAAATACAGGCATGGCTACTTCCATCCGTTCATCTACGTCACAGCGATTTCTTGGAAAACCAGAAACTTAAGCCGTTAGGGACTTCCCCTTGCCTGGATATTGATTTCTCCAAGAACTCATTATTATGCATGTACAACTACTCCTTAGGGGTTCATTCATGATGTTCATATGCCCGACTTTTACATCAATACTGGCATTTCTAAGCACCGTCAAGGTATAAATATACCTTCACTTGCTATGGCAAAGCACAGTGTGGTTTGGTGCAGTACGACTACCTACTTGCACGACGCAGCTTGCTATAGCAAGTGCTGAAGGAAGCCAACTCCCCAAGCTGACGCACTGACAAGGTGCTGACATCCTGCTGCTGAGAATCCAGCTCCAGTGTTTCTTCTTTCCCCTTGCGGTATATTGGGAAATCGAGTCCTGTGAAAGAGATACCAACCTCTCTCATTCTAAGGTATGGAGCTGATTAGAACCTAGAGAAACCTTTGGCAATTCTTGTCAGAACTAAAACCTATGCTAAACAGCACCTACTTCTTCCCTGGTACTAGACCTAGGTTAGGTACATTGGGGTAGGCGTATTTTCGAAGCACCAGTTTAGTATTTTAGCCTGTGTTATTTATGTATGTATTTTTATATATGTCATAGCAACAGACAATGCTATGACAGTATTATTTTATATTACTGTTTTCGGTGTACGCATTATACTTCGCATTCTGAATAACAATTGTTTCAGTTCATATCTCTTGCATGAGAAATAAGACTGTTCAATAAACCCTTTTATTGAAACAGCCGTCTCTCTATATCTCTGCTACTCTGTAGAAACGAAGCATGCAAGATTGACTGAGTGAAATAGTTATCTATTGTTTCCACCACTCTGAAGATATTGTTACGGTCCTAGGGGAAACAAAGGTGTCATGTGTATGTGTTTGTCAGAGACTAATCCCTTCTTGTTTGTTCCAGAAAGTTTCTAGTGACCTCTGAGTTAGCTGGCACACATACAATTAAGTTTGGTATACTCGATAGAGACATACTGACATTAGTCCTATGTCAAATCTATTGTGTATATCATTTCAATACGCAGAGCCTATTGGCATTATAGGAACTACACTACAGGTTTGTGAGCAAAGCTCCTAGGGTTAGGATCAGCACTACAGGGGCCAAAAATCAGCACAGGAGCTGCACCACCAGCTGCACAAGGCAACCGGATGCAGAGTACCAAGAAGACGTCAGGAGCCCTGTGGTTTTTCCATGGAGATCTCTGGTTCGAATAAAAGGCTGCAGGCTCAGGCAAGGAGGTTTTTTGAAGGTGAACACCAGCAGGAGAGGTAAGTTCGGTTCTTGGGGAATGCCTGGACACTGTCAGTTGGGCCATCCAAGGCCATGGGGTGTCAGGTGCAGGGGTGTCTTTAGGCGTCGGATCTTCTTACAAACTCAGGTCGGGAGCAACCTTTGGGTTAAGACTGCAGGCATTTGTCTGAAGCTCGAGGTAGGTCGAGGATCACCGGAACCCAGGTCAGAATCACTGGGGAGACCTCTTTGTGGTATTGGGCCACTCGTACTCGGCCCATGGGCGTCGGGTGCAGTGTGGTGCAGAACCGCTAAGCTGCCTGGATCCAGGTTCTGTGTTGGAGTCTTTGTTGAGCAAATCCGGTGCTCATGGGAGACAGAGACTGTCAGGTAAGTGCAGGACAGGTCCACTGGGTTCTGGATGGCTACTGGACAGCAGAGGTTTCACTGTGAGCAGGTTGGAGTTGGGAAAGGCCGGTAGGGCTGGGGCCAAAGCAGGTAATGTCCTCTTTTTCCTAGGTCTGCAAACACAACAATGATGGACAGAATGTGGATCAATGTCACACATTCACCCCAGTCGAAAGATCTGGGCCCAAATCCATCGTTTTTCCACTCCACACCACCCTGGGTTAGACAATGGCGATATGCAAATCAGCGCTGACCCTGTGCCCCATGGGAACAGTCCAGTCCAAACTACAAAAGCCATGTCCTTCCCAGAACGGAAACAAGCATCCGAGGACCGGCCCGGTTTCGAGGTAACACCTCTCATCAGCCCGGCTAGCTTGATTCCAGTGGTGTGGAGTGCCTGGGACTCACGTCTGAGCATCCCCAGTACACTTAGAGCGGTAACTGCAAACACAACAATGATGGACAGAATGTGGATCAATGTCACACATTCACCCCAGTCGAAAGATCTGGGCCCAAATCCATCGTTTTTCCACTCCACACCACCCTGGGTTAGACAATGGCGATATGCAAATCAGCGCTGACCCTGTGCCCCATGGGAACCCAGGGTGGTGTGGAGTGGAAAAACGATGGATTTGGGCCCAGATCTTTGGACTGGGGTGAATGTGTGACATTGATCCACATTCTGTCCATCATTGTTGTGTTTGCAGTTACCGCTCTAAGTGTACTGGGGATGCTCAGACGTGAGTCCCAGGCACTCCACACCACTGGAATCAAGCTAGCCGGGCTGAAGAGAGGTGTTACCTCGAAACCGGGCCGGTCCTCGGATGCTTGTTTCCGTTCTGGGAAGGACATGGCTTTTGTAGTTCGGACTGGACTGTTCCCATGGGGCACAGGGTCAGCGCTGATTTGCATATCGCCATTGTCTAACCCAGGGTGGTGTGGAGTGGAAAAACGATGGATTTGGGCCCAGATCTTTGGACTGGGGTGAATGTGTGACATTGATCCACATTCTGTCCATCATTGTTGTGTTTGCAGTTACCGCTCTAAGGGCCAGATGTAGGTAAATAATATTTACCGACCTCTTAAATACCGAGTCATACCGACTCGGTATTACCGAGGAGGAAAATGAGATGTAGGTAACAATGACGGTATAAAATACCGACTCGGAACCTGTCGGTACTCGGAAACGGTATTTACCGACTCGGAATATACCTACACGGTAAAATCCGAGACGGAAAAACCAAAACCGATCCACCGGTGCCATGGCCCATAGGAATGAATGGCAACTTCCGACCCGGAAAATACAGAGTCGGGAAAAACCGACCCGGTATTTACCGTGTCGGAACTATCCGCCGAAGAATTTGAAACTGACAAACATGTGTGCCTGTGAACCAATCAGGTACTTCAACCACACCCAAATTCCAAGCCACAGGGGAACTAACCAATCAGATCCAAGCACCACACCCCAGTACCTGGGACAGGCCACGCCCATGCAGGTGCAGAAACAAACAGTCAGGAGAGCAGGAGGACAGAGTGTGGAGCAGCCTTTCCTGACACAAACTACACAGCAAGATGGAGAGCCAGGAGGCACAGAGAGAAGCTGCTGAGCGCAAAAGGAAGCAGAAGTTCAGCCAGGAGGAACTGCAGGTGCTGATTTCGGAGGTTGTCAGACATTATGGGAAAATATTTGGAAAGCAAACTCTGCATGTTGCTGAATCAATCAAGCGCAGCACCTGGTTGGACATACAAGGCAAGGTAAATGCCATTGGTGTCACCCACCGTGACCTTGAAGACCTAAAAAAACGGTGGTATGACATCCGCATAATCACCAAAAAAAAGCTTGCTGCCCACCGCAAGGAAAGTGCTGCTACAGGAGGCGGAAGAAACAGAGCCCCCAGACTCACCGACATTGAGGAGATGGTCGCTACAACCCTTGAGAAGGAATGTATACACGGAATAGGAGACGCAGACAGCTCAGCAAGAGGAGCAAAGAAAGCAGGTAAGATGCAGGAACAATATCATTTACCCTTTTACCTATTCCCCTCACAGGATAAATCAGACTCCACAACAGGTTTAACTAATGTCCTGCAATGCATCCTGGGAAATGTAGTCATGTGTAGATACCTCAGAGCAGTCAGCGTGCATTGCAGCAAGGGGAGCAACAGACAAGTAGCATAGGCAAATGAGAGACAGGCAAATGTGCAATAGAAGTGTATTTAATCTCATGACACAGGTGAACAACATTACTGACACAATGTCCATGTCTGTCCACAGGAGAGTCAAAGCGCAGCACAGCTGAGGTCAGAGAGAAGAGGAGGGAAGGAGCCGGACCTAGCACTTCTCACGGAGGGCAGGACCAAGAGCAGGCTGCCCCGATACCTGAGGAGGCAACTGCTGAATATCCACGTTCCCCTCTCCTATTTGGTAGTCAGGACACAGGAGCGGCAGAACTATCACCCACCCCCACATCACCATCCCCAGTGCTGGGAAGAGTCAGGAGCCATGATGTGCCCCCTCGCAGAATACTGCAAACATCATCGGAGGAGGAGGAGGTGGAGGGTGACACACAGGACAGAGGCAACACCGAGCAGCAGCCCAGTCCCAGAGTCACGCGGGCCAGTGTCCGAGGGCGACGGCCACGGGAGGTAGAGGATGTGCGGCAAGTCCAAGGTGTCTTCTGCGGACTGGAGGCCACCATGGTGAAGGTGCAGCGCCTGCAGGCAAAAGCAATGATGGGGGTTCAGAGGCACGCACGCACAACTAACAATAAACTGGAAGCAGTAGGCAAGGGCATAGGGGACATGGCAGAAGGCATACAATCCATGGCGTCAGGAATTTCAGATATCACACAGTGCATGACTGTCCTGTGTGACAAATTGGACAGGGACCATTTGGAGAGACGCAAGGCCCGTGTGGATGTGCGCCAGCAAACCAAGGCCCTGAACAGGTTTGCAACTGCTACCACTCTGCTGTGCAGACGGTCAGTCACGATGCAGGATGCCATAGTGCAGTGCTGCACCAATTTAAGTGAAGGTATGGCCAGGATGACCACTGCCATGGAGCTAGTGCTCGCGCATCAGACTGGCACTGGAGGCGACACTTGTGCTGCCGAAAGCGAGGGGTCCACCAGCAGGAGTGGTGCAAGCACTCCTGTGCATGACTTACGGAGGAGTGGCAGGCGTGGGGGAAGTTTGACAGGCCAGCGTGAGGACATAGGCTCACAGCCACAGCAGCCCCGCCCTGTGGCCCGTGGCCACAAACAATGACTTTGCACTCCACCCAAGGCTGTAGTCACGGTGGTGTGAACCGTGACAACACACTCATGGAGTGTTAGTATTAGTGAGCCCAATGTGAGCTAACAATGCTGTGGCGTAGTGATTATTAAACTACTTACACAAAGTTACATTCATGCCTGTGTCTCTTTACTCACTCAGAAATATTGTTGTGTAACCTCTGCCCGTCTCAGTCTCCCATCTGTAGCTGCTGCTGCCACTGTGGCTTGGGGCTCTGCCACCTCTGGGTCGTCATCAATGTCCTCATGAAATGTGAGCTCCACCTCAGTGCCTTGCTTGGTGGCGAGATTATGCAACATTGCACAGGTCGCTATTATTTTGCAGCAGATGATTGGGGTGTACTGCCGTGCACCTCCACTCTTGTGGAGGCAGCGAAACCTGCTCTTTAGGAGTCCAAATGTGCGCTCAACTACGTTTCGTGTGGATCTGTGAGCCACGTTGTATCGCCTTTCACTCCTGGTGGATGGGTTGAGGTAGGGAGTGAGCACGAAGGACCGCAGGGCATATGCACTGTCGCCTAGGGGGAGAAAGATAGACATTAATTGCAAGTACTTGAGACGTAGATCTGATGTGAGTGTCAGGGTGTGTCAATGTGATTTACCTAGCAGGTATCCATTTCCAAATTCTCCGGCAAGTAGGCGTGTGTATATTCCACTGTTCTGGAATATGTATGAATCATGGGTACTTCCGGGGAACTTGGCTACGATGTCAGTGATGAGGTTACCTGCATTACATATGACCTGGACGTTGATGGAGTGCGTCGATTTGCGATTCCTGTATATGTGCTCTGTGGCTGCAGGTGGACAGAGTGGGACGTGGGTGCCATCGATGCAGCCGATCACGTGAGGGAAGTGTGCCAGTTGATAAAAGTCAGTCTTGGTTTTGGCTAAATCTGCCGGTGTAACAGGGAATTTAATATAATGCCCCATCCTCTGCATCATGGCGTCAAGAAACCTCCTGAAGAAGCGGGACAGGCAGCCCTGGGACACGCCACCCACTACAGCTATCACACTCTGGTAGCTCCCTGAGGCCAGCAGGTGTAAGCTACATAGCACCTGGACATGAGGTGGGATGGCATGGGCCCTGGGTGTTGGGTGGTCCAGGAGAGGGTGTAGGTCCCTGATCAATTGCTTGATGGTGTCTGGGTGTAGCCTGTACCTCTGCAGTATTTCAGGCTCTGTCAGTTGGAACAGTGTTATCCTCTGCCTGTACACTTGTTCCTCCCTTAGCCATTCTCTCTGTCCTGCTGCCTGTAGTCTCTGCCGTCTTGCTATGATGTAGAAAGCCGCCATCATGGGTCCTGAGGTGCATTTTGGGACTTTTTTTATAGCCCTCCCTTGGTTACCACCTGCTTTCAATGCATGGTAAATACCGACTTAAAAATACCGTTTTTCGGCAGAATCGGTATTTTTGGGCTTACCTACATCTCCAAGGCTCATTTTACCGTTTCTGATTTACCGAGTCGGAAAATACGAACTCGGTATTTATGTATACGGTAGATTCCGACACGGTAATTTTACCGGGTCATTCTTACCGAGTCGGTATGTTTCCGACTCGGATTTTAAGAACATCGGTATTTTCCGGCCTCCTACATCTCATTTCCTCGGTAACGGCCGATTTTACCGGTTTTCGGCCGTTACCACCCGGTAAAAGCCTACCTACATCTGGCCCTAAGTGTACTGGGGATGCTCAGACGTGAGTCCCAGGCACTCCACACCACTGGAATCAAGCTAGCCGGGCTGAAGAGAGGTGTTACCTCGAAACCGGGCCGGTCCTCGGATGCTTGTTTCCGTTCTGGGAAGGACATGGCTTTTGTAGTTCGGACTGGACTGTTCCCATGGGGCACAGGGTCAGCGCTGATTTGCATATCGCCATTGTCTAACCCAGGGTGGTGTGGAGTGGAAAAACGATGGATTTGGGCCCAGATCTTTGGACTGGGGTGAATGTGTGACATTGATCCACATTCTGTCCATCATTGTTGTGTTTGCAGTTACCGCTCTAAGTGTACTGGGGATGCTCAGACGTGAGTCCCAGGCACTCCACACCACTGGAATCAAGCTAGCCGGGCTGAAGAGAGGTGTTACCTCGAAACCGGGCCGGTCCTCGGATGCTTGTTTCCGTTCTGGGAAGGACATGGCTTTTGTAGTTCGGACTGGACTGTTCCCATGGGGCACAGGGTCAGCGCTGATTTGCATATCGCCATTGTCTAACCCAGGGTGGTGTGGAGTGGAAAAACGATGGATTTGGGCCCAGATCTTTGGACTGGGGTGAATGTGTGACATTGATCCACATTCTGTCCATCATTGTTGTGTTTGCAGTTACCGCTCTAAGTGTACTGGGGATGCTCAGACGTGAGTCCCAGGCACTCCACACCACTGGAATCAAGCTAGCCGGGCTGAAGAGAGGTGTTACCTCGAAACCGGGCCGGTCCTCGGATGCTTGTTTCCGTTCTGGGAAGGACATGGCTTTTGTAGTTCGGACTGGACTGTTCCCATGGGGCACAGGGTCAGCGCTGATTTGCATATCGCCATTGTCTAACCCAGGGTGGTGTGGAGTGGAAAAACGATGGATTTGGGCCCAGATCTTTGGACTGGGGTGAATGTGTGACATTGATCCACATTCTGTCCATCATTGTTGTGTTTGCAGTTACCGCTCTAAGTGTACTGGGGATGCTCAGACGTGAGTCCCAGGCACTCCACACCACTGGAATCAAGCTAGCCGGGCTGAAGAGAGGTGTTACCTCGAAACCGGGCCGGTCCTCGGATGCTTGTTTCCGTTCTGGGAAGGACATGGCTTTTGTAGTTCGGACTGGACTGTTCCCATGGGGCACAGGGTCAGCGCTGATTTGCATATCGCCATTGTCTAACCCAGGGTGGTGTGGAGTGGAAAAACGATGGATTTGGGCCCAGATCTTTGGACTGGGGTGAATGTGTGACATTGATCCACATTCTGTCCATCATTGTTGTGTTTGCAGTTACCGCTCTAAGTGTACTGGGGATGCTCAGACGTGAGTCCCAGGCACTCCACACCACTGGAATCAAGCTAGCCGGGCTGAAGAGAGGTGTTACCTCGAAACCGGGCCGGTCCTCGGATGCTTGTTTCCGTTCTGGGAAGGACATGGCTTTTGTAGTTCGGACTGGACTGTTCCCATGGGGCACAGGGTCAGCGCTGATTTGCATATCGCCATTGTCTAACCCAGGGTGGTGTGGAGTGGAAAAACGATGGATTTGGGCCCAGATCTTTGGACTGGGGTGAATGTGTGACATTGATCCACATTCTGTCCATCATTGTTGTGTTTGCAGTTACCGCTCTAAGTGTACTGGGGATGCTCAGACGTGAGTCCCAGGCACTCCACACCACTGGAATCAAGCTAGCCGGGCTGAAGAGAGGTGTTACCTCGAAACCGGGCCGGTCCTCGGATGCTTGTTTCCGTTCTGGGAAGGACATGGCTTTTGTAGTTCGGACTGGACTGTTCCCATGGGGCACAGGGTCAGCGCTGATTTGCATATCGCCATTGTCTAACCCAGGGTGGTGTGGAGTGGAAAAACGATGGATTTGGGCCCAGATCTTTGGACTGGGGTGAATGTGTGACATTGATCCACATTCTGTCCATCATTGTTGTGTTTGCTTTTTCCTAGGTCAGCATGGCTCTCCGGTCCTTCTTCTTTCTTCCAAGAATCTGAGGACGCAAGGCTCAGGGTCGCCCTGAAATATTAAATTTAGGGGTGTTACAGAAGTGTGCACATTTGGATCAATGGGTCCCTTCCTTGGGGTGAGAAAACCACTATCATAACATTTTGGGCATCAGAAAACTCCATTATCCCAATAAACCAAACTGGGTTTTGCCGTGGACAAGGAACCACTATTAATATCATGGTGCTAGCCCTGTTGATGGACACGGCCAAAGTGGCAAAGTTTCCCTTATTTCTATGCTTTGTAGATTACACTGCAGCCTTTGACCACGTATATCGCACCAAACTATGGCAAAAACTGGAAAGCTGGGGGCTACTGAAACCCCTTCGTGACCAGCTGATATTGCTACACACTGATACCTGAATTAGGATCAAATTAGGTGCAGGTACGCACGTCTCAAGGCAAACCACCACCTCTAAAGGGCTGAATCAAGGGTGCATCTTAGTGCCCTTACTCTTTAACCTCTTCCTAGCTGTTCTCCCTATGGAACTGAACAAGATACACCACATGCCCTGAAATTGGGAAAAATGTTGTTGTCTAATCTGTTATACATGGACAAACTAGTGTTGATAAATTAGACCCCTATCGGCCTACAACATCTCTTGAACACCACTAACAGCTTCTCCCAATGCAATGCCTTAAAAATGAATCTTAAGAAAACAAAAATCATGGTAGTAAACTAACACAAAAGGAAAAAAATCAATTGGTACTTAGACAGGCAATGCTTGGACCAAACAACCAGCTACAAATACCTAGGAATCCTGCTGGACCACAAATGCTCATTCAAACCCCAACTGGAATCCATACACATGAAAGGCACAATGAGGGCAATAAAGCCCCTGAAAAAAATGCTGCCTGACTTAACACTCAAACCCTAATTACAGGTGATACGTGCAAAACTACAACCAGCGCTAACATATGGGAGTGAATCATTAAAAGAGAGAGATGCTGCTGCCTGGGACGAAGTAATAGTCAGCACCTACAGAGCAATTTTTCTTCTTCCAAACTATGTCTTACCCGCCCAAGTACATTTAGAATTTGGGCTCCAAAAACAACCAGTGGAAAGGAGGGGTGCATATATAAAGAGCTGGCAGAAGATCCTAAGCGCTGAGGCAGGAGCCCTAAACTCTCACCTTTGGATCGAGCTGTCTTACCACGGAATATCACCTGCCAGGGAGTACTTGTTTGACTCCCTAAAGTTACTGGGACTGTCCGATCTTTAGGGAACCTCCACATACCAGCAGAACTTCAAAAAGACTCTAACAAAGGTAACAAAAATGGCATCCATTTTAGCAGCCAAGGGAAAACTGGCTCAAAGGGCTCATGGCTGGACAGTCCTCAGTGACTACGAAGCCCTCAAACCACAATCTTAACCTGAAAATGGGAGTCAAAACGAGGATCAAAGGAAAAGTCCTAAAGTTGCGGCTGGGTATCGATTCTCCCACACCTTCCGAAATGGGAAAGGAGACCAGGACTGCAGTCCTGTTGTCTATGTGAAAGAGGGAACAAGGATCTTGTGCACGTCATCTGCATCTGCCCTAACCTAAAGGACATAAGAAGCACCCTAATTCAATCAATATTGAAGCAGAACGGCACCAGGACTTGTAGGCAGGCAGTAAAGCTGTGCTTCAATGTGGCCAAAACACAGATAAACTGCTGGCTCACAAATTCTTTTGATATAGTAACCAAGAGACTCACAGACGCAATGCAAGTAGACACTGGTTAAATAAAAATAGCTGGGCCATTATTGAGGCCAGACTTGGCAAGCTTTTGCTATTGCACCTTATTGACACGCAGGCACTTTAGATTCGATGAAGATCGTAAGCGCCAAGTCGTGAATTTTAATAGGATGTATAATGATGGTTGCTTAACTTGGCAAAGCACCCGCTAGCTCAGCTTTCCTTGATGCACATACACTTTAGACTCGTTGTAGTGTGCAATGCCCAAATGTGAATTCTAACACAATGCATAATGATGGCTTTTTAACCTCTTGCATGCTCATGACGAGCCACGGCACTCCGGTGCTCATGACAAGCTCAGCTCGTCATGAGCCGTGGAACGCTCGCATGCGGGATAATTCCCCTGCTGTGCTGAGCGTTCCACGGCAGGTAATGCACCTGTGACGAGCTCGTCATGAGCACAGGAGAGCCATGCCTCATGACAAGCTCAGCTCGTCATGAGCATGCGGGCGCCGTGCGCGCCCCCTCCCCCCCAGCACACCGGGAAAATAACCCCCGCAGCGAAGGGGTTAACTTTGTTTTATCCGTTGAATTACATATATGAAATTGTTATGTGTATGCAAAGGTTTTAATTATCCATGCATAATAATCTTACTTACTTACTATGACACCCTCCAGTGGAAGGGAAACATGAGCCTCTAGCTAATTGGCTGTGTCCCCACATCTTCAAGATGGAGGGGATTGAAATGTGTGCTTCACTTCCCCATCTCCACCTGAGGAGTTGGGTTGGCAATGGTGGGCATACATCTCTTTCTCACTTGGTTTTCCTGCTGATTCTCCTGCCCAAAGTAGGAATCAGAACTGGTGGGATACAGTTGCTGGGGCAGCGAAGGGCAGGGACAGCTTCCAATGGTGGCAGGGCTTTGAAGCTTCCCGTTTGTGGACATAGCCCATTCTGAGGAAGGAGGCGAGACCTATGCCCAGGATGGGCTTTATTTCTTGACCAACTGAGTGGAGGCTTTCTACCCTGGGGCCCAGAAACCTGTCTTGTAGTGGCAAATGGTGGGCAGTCATTCAGGAACCACACCAGGGCTGGTTGATTTTCAGGGGGCTCTGAGTGCATTTTACATTAAATCTCACACTGGCATCAGTGTGGGTTTAATGTGCTGTGAAGTTTGCTGCCAAACTTCCAAGGTTTCTGTAAAGCCATTATGGAGCTGTAGAGTTCATAAGACCAACTCCCAGACCATATACCATATACTCTTTATGGCTTTATTGCACTTACAATGTTTAGGAATGGACCTAGACACTGTAGGGGTACAGTGCCCATGCAAATGTACCTTCATCTGTGGTCTAGTGCACCCTGCTAGAGGGGTGGCTTACCTAGGCTATAGGCAGTGGATTGCAGGCATAGCACACAGGGATGTGCGTCATGTCGACGCTGGCTCCATATCCTGTGGTGTGTCTGATGTCCCTAGCCTGTCCTGTTAATAGGGAGAGGGACTGAGCAAAACAAAGTGCTCCAGAACCAGTTGCATCTGGTTCTCCTCTTGCCTGAACCTTTGAGACAAAGGATTTAGCTGTATATAAGAAGGGGCTGTGACCCCATGAAAATGTTCTTGTTCCTGCTTGTGACTTGAATCTACCAGGGGCGAGCTGCTGCTGCTGGGACTCAGGGGAATATTTAACAACAAGGGGTGGTGATGGACAGAGTTTCTGAATTAAGCAGAATACTCTCACCCAGTCAAGAGATCACGGCTAGATCCAACACCGTTTTTTAGCTCACTGCACCATCCCAGTTCAGAACCTGGCTATATGCAAATTAGTCTGTTCCTGTCCCAGTGCATGATGGGAACAGGGCAGACCAAACTACCAAGCCAATTCTTACACTGGGAAGGAAACAAGCTTCCGGGGACTGGTTTCTGGCATTTCAGCCGTCGTCGGCCCGGCTTGCTTGAATCCTGATGGTGCAATGAGCAAGGGACTCACATCTGAGTATACCCTTCCACGCTTAGGGTGGACAAAATATTTAACTACAAGGGGTGGTGATGGACAGAGTTTCTGAATTAAGCAGAATACTCTCACCCAGTCAAGAGATCAGGGCTAGATCCAACACCGTTTTTTAGCTCACTGCACCATCCCAGTTCAGAACCTGGCTATATGCAAATTAGTCTGTTCCTGTCCCAGTGCATGATGGGAACAGGGAAAAACCAAACTACCAAGCCAATTCTTACACTGGGAAGGAAACAAGCTTCCGGGGACCGGTTTCTGGCATTTCAGCCGTCGTCGGCCCGGCTTGCTTGAATCCTGATGGTGCAATGAGCAAGGGACTCACATCTGAGGATTTAGCTGTATATAAGAAGGGGCTGTGACCCCATGAAAATGTTCTTGTTCCTGCTTGTGACTTGAATCTACCAGGGGCGAGCTGCTGCTGCTGGGACTCAAGGGAAGGCCTGCCTCCCTGGACTCTGCCCTGCCCCTGAATGCCTGGAGGATTTCTTTCTGAGGCCCTTCTGCCTTGCCTTAGGATGACTGGGGGACTTTTTCCTTGCCCTGGAAGCCCCTTTGGCTTTGCCTTTAAACTCTAAAGGACCTTGTTGCATCTTTCAGCACCCTGGGAGCGCTGTGCTCATTCTCCTTGTTGACCCTTTAAGAGGAAGTCCCCTGGTGAGGAATTCCCCCGTGATGCCTGCCTGCCGGGTGCCCACCCCGCTTATTTTTGTACTTTATCGCAGGTGCCCACCCTGCATCAGGGCTGCTTGCCCTTTATTTTGATAATGCCCCATGCGCAGGTGCCCAACCTGCGTCTTCGATTTCTCTTCTAAATTGATGTGGGTGCCCGCCCCGCTTGCCAGTGTTATTTTTCACTCTCAAGGAAGCCTACCCCTCACTGCGAGAGAATTCACCCCCGCGGCCCCGTTCAGCCGCAACTGGAAGTCATGTATTGTCATTCAACAGCGGTCCTTGACAGGAAAGAATGTGTGAACTTTAAATAATTATAGGCCACAATATGCACTATAATAAGTAAGGTGTCCAGCGGGACCCTGAATTTTAATGGATGTAAAGGATAATTGAGGATTTACACAAGAACATATATGAAGTGGGACACAGTCCTGTATCCACAACATATAACAAGGCTAAAACACAACATATATAGGGTCAACGAATATCAGGCAATTTTACAATTCTTGAGAAGCTAGTACAGAAGGGAAACAGTTAATCTAGCTTTACTCATGTAGTGAAAACTGAAATAAGGTCACACAATGGAGCACTATTGTTTAAACTACACTAACTGTCGACTGCGTTTCGATCCTGTTAAAATAAAGGATCATCATCAGGACAAACAATGACAAGCCTGAAAGTGTGAGCCTGCAATTAAAAGGGAGAGACAAAAAGACACAAAGGACATTTGTTTAAAATCTCACCTCAACAACATTATACGGTCACCTTGATTTCCACGCCATGCCTTAAGATGAAACACTACCACACGTGTTGGTGTTTCTACAACTAGAAGGCCCAATGCAACTACGACCACTGGTTATACGTCCTTATGACATTATCAAGATAATTGATCCAGTGATGGTCAAGCTATAGCCTGCCCCTGAAAACACTATACACCCAGTGTTTCATGGTTCACTGATCAAACCATACCATTGGCCACACCAAAAAATACCCTACCCCCACCCATTCTGATTAATGGCCAACAAGAGTGCGAAGTTCACTGTATCCTTCAACTCAAAATGACCTTCCGGAAGACAGCCCTCATCAAGTATATCCCCTGCACCAGTTCCTTGCTATAAGCAATTAGGATGTGACATTTGTGAACACTCTAAAGCACCATCTAGAAGGCAGACTCATCAACTTAATTACCTGCACCTGTTCCTTGTTACCAACAAATAGAATGTGACCTTTATGAATGTTCTAAAGCAGTCTTATTTAAAGACCATCTACACTCCTCAAGTTTGCTTAGCCTCTTTGCCTGCCACTTGCCTGTTTCTCTGCTTCCAGGACTCTGTCTTGCCAGTTCCCTTGCTCCCTCCCTTGGATTTGCCAATGGAGCAGTGTCTCCTTCTGTAAACTTAGGGTAAGTCTCTAAAGGATTAGGGAACTAGCATCGCCAAGCCATTGGAATCTCCTGGGATCCATCTAGGTGGCTTATGACAGTTATGCCCATCAGGGTGCATATGTTTATGAACATTTCATCCACAAAATGTTTCCTGTTGCCTGATCGGATGACGTCTGGTACCCCTCACCTTAGTATGACTTCTTGAACCAGAAACGTTGCTGCGACTCTAGCTTCGCAATGTGTGGAGGGGATCAGTTCGACTCTGATGTCTATGTGATCTTCAAAGACTATTGTTGAGTCTTATGGGTAGTCAGTGAGCAGTTGTTCATCTTATATATCCCGTGGTATACAGCAGGAATATCGACGAGGAAATATCGATAAGCAGAAATATCGAGGTAAGAATATCGTCTGTGTGAAATATCAATGACTTAAATATCGATGTAGTAAATATTGTTTATTTAGTACTGCAGAAATATCGACATTGTTAAATATCGTTGTAGTAATATAGTTGAAATAAAAATCGATGTAAATAATATCGATATTATGTTTTTAATGGTATAATTTGTTTACTTGTTTAATAGTTTTGTTATTTTTTAATGTTTTTATGTGAATAATAGTAAATATTTTAGGAGCGGGTTGTTGGGTTTATAGGGGATAAGGATGGGTAGTAATTTAAAAAATTTGTGTGAACATTTTATAAAAATTAAATATTTGAAGGAAATACATTTCTAATTTCTAAATTTTGAATTTGAAAGTAGAAATATTTTAATATAGCTTTATATTATAAAATGTGTAAATATTTTAGGAGCGGGTTGTTGGGTTTATAGGGGATAAGGGGGGGTAGTAATTTTAAAAATGTGTGTGAAAATTTTATAAAAATAAAAAATTTGAAGGAAATAAATATCTAATTTCGAAATTTTAAATTTGAAAGTAGAAATTTTTTATTATATTTTTAATTTTTATATATTATAAAATGTGTAAATATTTTAGGAGCGGGTTGTTGGGTTTATAGGGGAATAGCGTGGGTAGTAATTTAAAAAATGTGTGTGAACATTTTATAAAAATTAAAAATTTGAAGGAAATAAATATCTAATTTCGAAATTGTAAATTTGAAAGTAGAATTTTTTATTATATTTTTAATTTTTATATATTATAAAATGTGTAAATATTTAAGGAGCGGGTTGTTGGGTTTATAGGGGATAAGAGTGGGTAGAAATTAAAAAAGTTGTGTGAATATTTTACAATATTTGAAAATTAGTTGGAAATACATTTTAGATTTTGAAATTTAAAATTTGAAATTAGAAAATATATAATTTTCATTTTTTTTTATATATTATAAAATTTGTAAATTGTTTTTGATTGGTTAGTTGTGTTCATATTGGGTAATTGTGGGTATTTATTTACAAATGTTGTTTAGAAAAATGTAGAAAAAATAATAATTTGGACTAAAACATTTAAAAATTTGGAAATTTAAAAATGGAAAGTTAAAATTTGATTTGAATGAAAATATGGTATATATTATAAAATATTGTATTTATATTTAGGGAGTGGATTATTGTATTTATAGGGGATAAGGTTGGGTAATAATTTTAAAAAGTTCAGATTAATTTTATATACATTTTGAAAATAAGAAGTTATTTTAATTTATATTTCGAAATTTTAAATTTGAATTTTTAATTTGTAAATTTCTAATTTTGGATATGTTTACTGTCCAGCAATTTCCCTGAATTATGTTGGACTTGGAGTTAGAATAGTAAAATATTATGGTTTACTGTCCAGCACTTTCCCTGAGTTATGTTAGACTTGGAGTTAGAATAGTAAATTATTATGTTTTACTGTCCAGCACTTTCCCTGAGTTATGTTAGACTTGGATTTAGAATAGTAAATTATTATGTTCTACTGTCCAGCACTTTCCCTGAGTGATGTTAGACTTGGAGTTAGAATAGTAAATTATTATGTTTTACTGTCCAGCACTTTCCCTGAGTTATGTTAGACTTGGAGTTAGAATAGTAAATTATTATGTTTTACTGTCCAGCACTTTCCCTGAGTTATGTTAGACTTGGAGTTAGAATAGTAAATTATTATATTTTACTGTCCAGCACTTTCCCTGAGTTATGTTAGACTTGGAGTTAGAATAGTAAATTATTATGGTTTACTGTCCAGCACTTTCCCTGAGTTATGTTGGACTTGGAGTTAGAATAGTAAATTATTATGGTTTACTGTCCAGCACTTTCCCTGACTTATGTTAGATTTGGAGTTAGAATAGTAAATTATTATGGTTTACTGTCCTGCACTTTCCCTGAGTTATGTTGGACTTGGAGTTAGAATAGTAAATTATTATGATTTACTGTCCAGCACTTTCCCTGAGTTAAGTTGGACTTGGAGTTAGAATAGTAAATTATTATGGTTTACTGTCCTGCACTTTCCCTGAGTTATGTTAGACTTGGAGTTAGAATAGTAAATTATTGTGGTTTACTGTCCAGCACTTTCCCTGAGTTATGTTGGACTTGGAGTTAGAATAGTAAATTATTATGGTTTACTGTCCAGCACTTTCCCTGAGTTTTTTTAGACTTGGAGTTAGAATAGTAAATTATTATGGTTTACTGTCCAGCACTTTCCCTGAGTTTTGTTGGATTTGGAGTTAGAATAGTAATTTATTATGGTTTACTGTCAAGCATTCTCAGTGATTTGTATGGAGTTTGAAATTAGAATAGTATTTTTTTTATTTACTATATAGTGTTTTATTTTACTTTAATAGGAATTGGAATTATAATACTGAATTATGTTTTGTGAATAATTACAATATTATAAATAAATACAAATTATTATTGTTTTAATTCTTTAATTTCAATATTATGTAATGTATTTTGAAGTATTTAATACATTATATTTAATAACATGAGTATAAAAATTAATTACACATTTTTGTAACATTTTATTTTTTATTTCACATGCATGTATTATAAAGTAATATAGTAAAAACAATTCTAGAATAAACAGTCTTTATTGTGTTGTTTCTGTTTGTAAATAAAAACATTTATACATGTAAAAAAACATTTTTTACATGTGTATTTTATGATGTATAACATTGCAGTATTTGTAATATATATACATTGTACATTTTTAAATATAATGTTTTATTAATTAGCATATTAAATTTTATTTTATTTCAATAAAATTGAATATGTTATATAATTTACAAATAATTTGCATTTACAAAAGTACATACATAAATTGTTAACATTTGTTTATTATAACTAAATAAAGAGTTAATGTTATAAACATATTTTTTATATACATTAATTTTATTATATATTTTAATATAAAGTAATTCATGTATATTTTACGATATTAATATGTTTATTTTACACATTTTAAAAATAATAACAATTTTTAAACAAAAATGTAAACAATGTTTAATTTGTTTCCATTCATTTTTATTGGGATTTAGTCCTATTTTTGTTTTAATTATGCCGCCATTTTGTTTTCCTTATTTCACTTTTTAGACTATCTACATCGTTGTTAGGGTCATTTGTGAAGACGGAACTTCGCGGTTGGAAGCTGCTTAGTGTTTGTTAATGTAAGTTTGATTTTAATTACTTTAAGTTAGTTTTAAGGTATTTTTTAGTTAGTAGTAGTGTATATGTGTTTTTTCTTTTTTTTTTTTTGTCCTCATGTGCCTTTCCTCACCCGATATTGTCGCGGATCCGCCCTGGGGTGTTTCATCTCATATAGCAAGCGTAGTGTTGTTAAGGAGCACCTTGTATCTTGTTCGCCCTTCCTCCTTACAACAGGACTCCCACCGAGATTCTAGAAAAGCTTAATCATAGGACTATTATTCCCTCTAAGTTTTATCTTTGTCATCCCCACCATCACCCATAGTGTTGTAAGAACGGAGTCCAAAATTTGCATCTCTTCTTATTCCGACCAGCCAAATCTAGCTTTGCTATAGCTCTCATAGCCCTTAACCAAGTCAGCTCAGAAGGAGGGACCACAGATATCCACATTCTGCAAATTTCCCTTCGAGCAACCAAGATACCATAAAACAGCAACTTCACTTTATCGTTGTAGCCCTTACCTTGTAGGTCTGCCATTCCTGTCATAACAAGTTCAGGGCTTACCTCCAATTGTTGGGCCAATGCAGTGGACAAGCATTTACTCACTGCTTTCCAGAATTCTTCTATCCCTGGGCATGTAACAAACATGTGTAGGTCGTCTTCGTTCGGACTGTTGCATTTGGAACACCTCACTGTACCGCCATCTTTGAATTTCGCCAGTTTTTTGGGTGTCCAATACGCCCTGTGGAGAGTGAACAAGTGGGTTCTCCTTAAATTTGCAGGTTTAACCACCTTGTATAGAATCAACATAGATACTTGCCATATATCCTCTGTCGCGATCCTCGGCAAGCACTCTCCCCACAGGGTCTCTGGCAATACGAAGGGTCCATCTTCAAGGTCCACTATCGACCAATACCACATCGCCACCTCTTTTTTAATCAAAGTATCCAGAGCAAGTTTCTTTTCAAAAACATTATAGTGCCCAAGTAAATTTTTCTTCCCTGCAGCCCAGCTTTGTATCTGCAGGAACTTAAATTTAGAAAACTTATTGCCCCACTTCTGTTCACAGAAGCTCCATGGTACCAAATTCCCTTCTAAAAACAGATCCCCCCATCTCTGAGGACCTGCTATTTTTAATGGTGTTGCCAAAGCATCTTCAGTCCAACTCGGAGCTCCCGGCGTATCCCAAATTGGTGCCATTGCACTAAAATATGGTATCTTTGTTACCCTCCTAACTCTATACCATAGCATAGCCAGATCTTTCAAAACCTTTAACCTTATTTTCTTAAAGTATTTCGGGTCGGCAAATTTGTACATAAAAGCGTTCTGATTGGTCTTCTCCGTTCTTAACAATGCTGAAAGTAATATGCCAATGTCTGAACTCCCTGGGGTTCCCAAAAGCATTCTGCAGTTCTTTAACAAAAAAGCCCAAGAGTAAATCTGTAGATCTGGAGCTGCCAGACCTCCTTTCAAAAGTTTCCTCCTCATTTTTTTCCAGGATAAACGTGATCCTTTAGATGCCCAGATAAAAGACCCAATCTCACTTTGCAGCTTCTTAATCTCCTCCCTCTTGAACATAAGTGGGATAGAGTCAAAGAGAAAAGTCAACTTGGGTAGCACCATCATTTTCACAAGGTTGACTCGGCCATATAGTGTTAGCGGTAAATGCGACCAGCCTTTCATGGCGTGAGAAATTTCTTTCCTTACTTTAGCAATATTTACTTTAGTAAGATCCTTGATGTTCTGTGTTATTTGCACCCCTAGATATCTTATCTCTGTTTTGCATCCTGTGTCTCCTGCATTTAAGTTCCAGGCCATAATCTCAGTTTTATCCCTATTTAGGCGATATCCGGAAACCTCACCAAATTCCTTCATTATAGTTTCTATGCAGCTTAGTGATTGATGTAGTTTTGGGGTTAAAATAACTATATCGTCCGCATATAGCCCAATCTTTCTGGCCCAACCCTGAAACTCAAAAGAAGGGATCAACTCTGCCTCTCTTATTCGACACGCCAAAGGTTCTATATAGAGATCGAACAAGAGAGGAGATAAAGGGCACCCCTGCCTTGTGCCCCTCATTACTTTTATTGGTGGGGTTAAATTCCCATTTACTAATACCCTCGACGTGGGTGACTGATATAGCCGTGTCAAGACCGAACCAAAGTTGACCCCGATCTGTAGTGTATATGTGTTGCTATGTGTGTTATTTAACTGTTTATGTAAATTGTACGTGTTATTTAAGTACGTTAGTGATAGCGAAGTTTGTTTACTATCTAATATTAATGTAATGTTAATGTTTTGCTTTTAATCATTACTTTATGTATATTAATACGTTTTATATGTTGTTTATTCGATTAATGCGTTTATTATTTGTTATGGGTGGGTTTTGTATGTACTTTATTTACAGGTGACGGTTTTGGTGAACGGACGGAATTGCTCTCTCTTTTTTTTTAAATAAAGGAAATTGTTGTTACTAGTGTTTTTTACTAGTTTACATACATTTCCTTGTTTTTTGGGGATTTTGGTGCGTTTTTTATAGTGAATTATTTTCAGGTTTTTATGGTTTCGTTATCGAGAGGATTGCTACGTTGGATTTTTTTATACTGTTGTATTTTTACATTTTTTGGGGTTTGTCATCACTATGTGGATTGTTTTTTGCTTGGATTGTTTTTTAAAGCATCTATTTCGGACATATTCTACAGGTACAGAACCGTAAGTTATTTTTTATTATTTATTTGGGGTGAGTCATGTTTATTTGTGGATTTATATTTTTATTAGTTATATTATGTCTTGTGATATTAATTTGGATTTTACATTACAGGACATAATTTAACTAATATGAAAAAAAATATATTGATCTGTGTTATATATGTTTTTATGGTTTGCTATTTGTATTTTATTAAAGGATGGATTTTGCTATTAGGTCTATGTATTCTAGACCTTGGATACTTGGGTACATTCTTGTTTTTTGTTGGAGGTATTCGTACATATTTATTGTTTGTTTGCTTAGTTTTGGTCCTATTTTTGATAAAGGTTGTTCTATTCTTAGCTCTTAGTAGCTTTGTTCTTTTTTGATGCATTGGATAAGTTTGTGAAGTGTTGGTTTTCCTCTCCCTATTGTGGCTTGGAAGGCATTATGCCATCCTTCTACCGCGTTATTGGTTTTGGCTTTTTGTGCTATAGTGCTAGCGTAGACATTCCACCAGGGAATTTGGAATTTAGGTTGTCTGCGGTGACCTGAACGATGCAATCTTCCTACCCAGGTGTCTTTGAAATAGTCTAACAAGGGAATTAATTTTTTTCATTAGCGCGGTAGAAAGGACTGTCAATTAATACATTGTAGTAATTTGCCACTTCTGTTGTTGGGACGTATGCTAGTGCTATTAATTTTTTGATCTGGTAAGCAAAGTTGCTGTTTGTAGAATAGTCTATACTTAAAGTAGATTTTTGTAAGTGTCTCCATATACTTTGATTGTAGTGATAATAACACCCTTGTATGGCAGTGTGTGGGTATATTTTTAGTATAGCTTGTATCATAGCTATTTCAAAGTTTATTATGATTCTCTGTGGATAGTAATTATCTGTTAATTCTTTGATTGTTGTTAATATTTCTATGTAGGTTGCATTTGTTTTATTTGGCAGCAATCTATAAATGAAGGGGATATTAGTTTCCTGGTATTCACCATAGATGGTATAAAGTTGATAAAAAGGTTTTGGACACACTTTAAAAGTTCCGTCTATCATCCATGTTTCACAATTTTTTAGTTTTTGCAAGTTGTTATTTGTTGCAAAAAGTAGAATTCTTTTATCATGGCTTTCGTTATCATTCATCAAGAATTTGTCTTCTTTATGGGTAATAGTATATTCAGGATATATTTTAGTTTCTTGAAACGTTTGAAGTGGAGGTGGAGTTGGATCAGATGCTCTTTTAGTTTTAGCTATTAATCGTTTCAAGTTGGGGATTGAGGGTAACTGTCCTGTTACGTCTTCTGGTACTTTGGTCAATACCCTTTTCAAAATTTCAGTGCTTGTTTATTGGGAGCCTGTACTTGCTTCTCTAAGTGTTCCTAATGCTTCCCTTACTTCTACTTCGGTCACATTGGGTGGGTGGTTATGCTCTCGTACATTTACAACATTATTATCTACAGTTGTAGCTCTACCATAGCATGCAGTTGAATAGTATTTGCTACATTTCCAATGTGTTTTGGTATCTTTTACTTTTTCTTGGGTGTAGGTATAACCCATGTAGCTGAGCATTATTTTTCCTTTTTGAGATGTTATAAAAGTAGCTCCTTCTGCCATTTCTAGGGTATATCTGTGAAGACATATATATGTGTTTTTAGTAAATATGCATTAATTTTATTTCCATTTCTAGGTTTAATTAGTAATTTTAAAATTATACTTACAATGTTGTTCTTTCTGTTTTCCTGATGTCTTTATTTCTTTTTATTGGAGTTTCACTGTTGTAATTCCTGTAGTTGTGGTAGAAAATAGTTTTAATTAATAATATTGTTTGATACTTAGTTATTTCTCTTGTGTTATTATTAATTTAAACTGTGAGTATACTTACTTTATTTGGTAGAAGCTTTTGTTTGCGTAGATGTAGTTTGGTAGATGAAGTTTGTTGATGCTGAAATAATAAGTGTTTGTATTAGTTGTGTATTAAATTTGTATTTATTTACAGCTTAGACAATTTAATTTCATTTTAACCTTTAGGTTGCTAAATCATTATTTATTTGTTACATTTCTATGTAGGCATTGATAAGGTTGGACATTTTTTTTGTACATTTATTCATTTTTGCTGTTGCTGATAGGAAGTTCTGTTTTAAATAAAAAAAAAGAGCATTTATATATTTTAGGGAGTTTAGCTAAGTTTCTTGAGTCTTTAATAGTACATAAAATGGGAAGTTACTTACTTGTGTTGTTGTATAATCGGTTGTAGTAGTTGTTCTAGGTTAGTTTTCTTTTCTTTTCAGCAAAGTAACCATTTTTCTTCGTGTTTGTTCCAAAAATGGTAATTTTAGTTAATTATGTAATTGTTTTTATAGTAGTTAGTTAAGTCCTTCTGCATTTTGATTGTTTGATGGAGATTTATTTTAAATTTGTTGGCTGAGAAGTTTAGTTTGAATTTGGTATCCGTTATTTTTTATTTAGTAGTAGTATCTAATTAAATATGTTTTGTATGTGTTTTATATTTAAATTTATACGTTTGGTTTATAATTTAAAATATGTTTAAATATGTAATGTATGTTAATAAATATTTTTTATTGAGTATATTTGAATTATTAAGTATGTTTATATTTATTGGTGTATTAGTAATTAATTTATACGTATTTTAAATATATACTATATTTATATATGTTTATTTAGTATTTATTTAAAGGTTATTATTAATTAAATAGTTATGTTGTTGAGAGGAGTGTGTATTTAATGTTAAATAAAATTGACGATATTTTTTGTATTTGTTAATAGGCTGTATGTAAGTCGATAATAGTGGTGTCGATATTTTTGTAGTGTTTCATATTATTATTATTTAAAGTATTTTCGATAATTTTGTAGTCGATATCATTTAAAACAATATTTTTGTAGTCGATAATAAAATATAGATATTTGTGTAAATCTTTGTTTAAGTATATGGTGACGATATTTTTGTGTACGATATTTTTGCGGCGATGTTTTTGTAGGTCGGTGATTTTGTTATCGATATTTGATCAGGGATCCATATCCCGTATGTGGGATCTGGGTCTAGGAAAATGACACATGCCCATGGGACTTTATTGTTGCCAGAGGCCATCAAGACTCCATAAGTGGGTCTGTCTCCACTGCCTCAGCTGTAATTAGTTCCTCCTCCTGGGGCTCCCACTATTGATGCCATTTCCTATGGAATAAGAATTCTTTGGGCAGATGTGCTTGTCTCCATAATAGTTTTGGGGCATTGGAGATGAGTGTGAGGACTGCCTTGGAGAATGTGGCATGGTCTATTGAGGAGGCCAGACTGTGTCATCCTTATCAAAGTTGGTGAGAGACCCAAAGGGGATTGAGGAAGTCATGGCTTCATCCTCTGAAAAATGTATGTCATGTTTAGGTTTGCCATTAGATCTCTACCCAGAAGGTAGATAGGGGATGGAGGATGATATAGTAGTTTCATTTGGAGTTGGTTTCCACCTATATCTAAGTCAAGTATTTCGGTGAAGGGAACCCTTTTCATGATCCCTGAAAAGTCCAGTGTGTCAATAGTGTCCTGTGATAGGGGAACATTCCCTTCCTTGAGGCAAGATCTTGAGGTCCCGGTGTTTACTAGAAAGGTGAAGATATGTCACTGAAGGCCACAGTCACAGTAGGTTCCTCATCCAAGAGATGCGTGGCCGAAAATACAGAACAAATAGGGTTTCCTGGGTGCCTTCATTGGACCCGGTACAAGTTCTGGGGCTGAGACTGTGCGTTCCCTCCCCATACTATTGCTTCTCCTTGTGCAGCTGGGAATCCTAGGCACTGTGCTAATGCTGGGAATGGGTTACCTGCTGCTTGTTAATCCTGTCATAGATGTGGCCATTCCACCTGTGTTTGCTGTGAGGAGAGTGCTCCTAGCTGCCCTCCTTTGGGTGGAGCCTGCTGGGGGGTGTATGTGTTCTGCATCTGAGGGTACTGGAGGTGCTATTGGGCTCAGACTAGGTGTTGTTTGTGTTCCTTGCCTCCCAACTGGATCTCTGTTGCTCGTGATACATTTTGTTCTTGCAAGGTGTACCATTTTATGACAGTAGAAACATCATCTACTCTCTTTCGTTGTACCTCCCCTTCCTCTTTCATTGAGACCTCCTCTTTCCCTATGATCATTATTTTGGAATCCCTGGAAATTCTGTATGGCTGGAGCTACAACTGCTCCTTCTAATTGTGCCTTTTTTTAATTTCTGCTGTACCAACCCAAGTTGGTACAGCAGAAATTACTCAGTCATTGGTCCTTGCCTGCCTCTGTCTTTTTTTCTTTTCTTCCGGTAATAATGTATGATGTGGGCATGTATCTCTGGTCATGTTTTTGTGTCCAAACCAGCTATTTTGTCTACTCCATTTTGTACTTCGGTAGGCAGACCCTTTTCAATGATATTGAAGAAAAAGGTGAGCTGCAGGCCTGCATTAACCCATGGCTCTCCTGTCTCCTGGCCCCAACTTTCCTTCATTCTGCTGAGGTAATAATGTATCAGTTTTTTAAGCTTAATAATCTCTGCCATCAATCTCCCTGTGTCTTGGCGGTCAGGGAACATTTCTCTCAGGGTCATCAAGATCTGATGTCTATATGTGTTAATCACTGCCCCATCATGTTGGGCATTTTTCAGGGTTATTGCTGGCATACGAGCTAGGGTAAACAAGGCATTAGTATGGTTGCCTAGCAGGCTTCTTAGTAGACTTTTAATGTCACCTTTAATGAGGGTGATACCTGCTGTGTGCTTTTTTAAGCAGTTTATCCACTTCACTGCCCCCTCAAGTAGGGATGCAAGCTTAGTCCTAAGCCCTTTTTTGTCCATCTGGTTTCAAGAGACATAAACAATACCCGCGGCCCCTCAATGAAACAAGGGAAATTGCCTTGAAGCTTATGAGATGGTGGGCTTATCTGCAATACATTTTCCCCACTTCAGGAGACATTGCTGCATGTAGAGGAAGTCCCAATTTGGGTTTCCACTCTCATGCCTAATGCAATCCTCTGCCATGGGCATATCTCTGGCTCAAATTACCCTTCTGGTGACCATCCTAGTGTACCTTCTCTCTCCCCTTGTCCACTGAGCTAGCAAACTACAAAAAGGGTTCATATACAATTTGCCTTCCTTTACGGCAGTTATCCCCTTTGGGGTGCGGTTACCCTGTGCTGTGCCATTGGTTGCTGTTTCTGGGGAAGTGCTGCACCCTGTGCTATCAGTATCATATTTTTAGAGTATTGACGTCTACCCTATGTCTAAGGGATTCGGGTATAGATGGTGGTCTGCTGTGGTCTGACGAGCAGCCTCTCATCATTTAATTACTGCTTCCTTGTCTCTCTGTGCCTGGTCTCACTTCTCTCTTCTTCTTTCAGAGCACAGATAGTTCTCCTGTCCTCTACTCTCTGAGTCTCCTAGCTATGTACCCGTGTTCAGATCAGCCTACCTTTGTCCTAGGCTTTCCTGTGCTCCCCAAACTAGGTGTTTGTCCTTCTGTTACCCTTATGCCCCTTGTGGCTCTGCCTTTGCTTTCTGACCCGAGGAGCTAGAGCTTCCATCGTCACCCTAGCATGCAGGATCGCTATCTAGGATGGCTAATAATATCCACAATAGCCACCCTGCCTCATCTGACCCTGGAGGGGCTGAGGTCTGGCTCCACCATGGTGTACTGTGAGTTAGTTTCCTGTGGAGAGTGGCCTTGTACTGCGGCAGCTATGTAGAGTAGTTAGGGGTGAGAGTGATTGGAATCCCATTTTAGTGGGAAATTTCTCTGCTTACACGTATGTGCAATGCAGAACACAATTTTTTTAAAAGGGTGATGTGCACACGAGAGAAGATGCACACAAGGACAAAGTGCGTTTATTAGCAGGATATGTGAAACAACCCTCAAGGAATCACATGCACACAGGAGAGTGCATGTTTTTGAAAACCCCGGGTGGGCATTTGAGATGAAAATTAAATTAGAAACATGAAGTCAATGTGCACATAGAGCAGAGATTGCACGTAGCACCTGAATTCACAAATGGAGCAATCCACAGAGAATAGCGCTTTTTTGAGAGCGGCACGAACATTGTCACAAAAGTCCAACTATGAGCATGTAGTCAATATGCACAAGAGAGCAGAGAGTGTGTGCATTGATCTGAATTTATACATGAAGCACCACTAAAGAATAACATGCACACTCGAGAGCACACATTTTGAGAGCACCGTGAACACTGTAATAACAATCAAACTATGAGCATATAGTCTATACGCACTAGAGAGCAGACAGTGTGCGTATTGACCAGCATACACATATGAAGTAACCGCAAAGAATAGCGTTCACTCAAGAAAATTTACTTTTTGAGATCCGGGTGAACAGTGAGACAGGAATTGAATTATGAGATGGCAGTCAAAACATAGAAGAGAGCAGATAGTGTGCATATTGACCAGAATTCACATATGGAGCAACCCCAAAGACTATCTCGTGCATACGAAAATGTGCCTTTTGAGAGAGGGTGGACAGAGAAACAACAATCTAATTATGATCAAGGAGTCAGCATGCACAAGAGACTAGAGTGTACGCATTGACCAGAATTCACCTGTGGAGCATCCAAAAGAATAACACATACACAAGAGAACTCACGTTTTGAGAGTGTCGCAAACAGTGTAACATCAATCGAATTATGAGCATGTAGTCAATATGTACACGAGAGCAGAGTGTGTGCGTATTGACCAGAATTCACATATGAAGCACCCCTAAAAAATAACGTGCACTCAAGAAACACGCTTTTTGAGAGAGTGTTGAACAGTAAGACAACAATCGAATTATGAGCAAGTGGTCAATACAGACAGAGAGCAGAAAGCGTGCATATTGACCGGAATTCACATCTGGAGCAACTCCAAAGAGTATCTTGCGCACATGAAAATGCACCTTTTGCGATCGGGCTGAACAGATAGAAAACAATCTAATTATGGTCAAGTTGTCAATGTGCCTAGGAGAACAGAGAGTGTGCATATTGACCAGAATTCTCACGTCGAGCACCCCCAAAGAATAACATGCGTGTTAGAATTGGGGGTATGTAGTTGGCACAGGTAGGTACTTGTGACAAATAGGGACCCTCTCCTCTAGTCAGGATAAGGGGATTACACTCCTAAAATAACCCCTGCTCACCCCCTTGGCAGCTTGGCACGAGCAGCAAGGCTTTATCTCAGAGGCGTTGTAAGTTAAGCATTTGTGACCGCATACAGTCACCTAGTGACAACAGTACAAATGGACATCACACAAGCTTTTATTTAAAAAATAAGTATATTTTATATAGAGTTACCACAAGACCAATAAACGACAAAGATAATCCACAGTACTATTAGAATTCAAGAGTTCTGGTTAAAAGGCTTAATTCAAGGTTCTGTGCGAGTCGGTAGCCTTGTCCGGCTACATCGTTGTTGAAATAACAAAGAGTCTAACAAATCCAGCGGACCGCGTCGGTACGGGCCAACTCAAATGTCGACAGACTCAATCACAGTACCTTTTACTTGAGTCGGCCGGCACGGACGTGCAAGCCAGTTCCAGCATTCGTAGCGGTGCAGAAAAGAAAGCGCTGCAGGACCCGTTAGCCTCGATGCGGTGCAGGCAGCGGCCCGTTGACAGAGTTGGTGGATCCAAGGTGTGCATTGCAGGGCGAGACGGTGCTTCGATGCGGTGCTTGAAGCTTGCGGTGCGGCGACAGAGCCGGAGTTTGGGAGCTGGCGTAGATCAATGCAGACATCGGTGCAAGTCGTGTGGTGCGTCGCAAAGCGTGCAAGGCGGTGCCCAACTCCAGTGTGTTCACAGGACTCGAAGTCAGCAGCAGTGACCGCATCGATCAGACCAGTACGAGTCGGTGTAGGGAGGCTTTGCACGTCGCTGTGTCCACCAGTCGCGGCGCAGGCAACGGCTCAGTGACGGCGTCAGGGCGGAGTCGGTGAGCTCAGAGCTTGCGTTGGTCGAGGCGGATGTTGCTTGATGCGATGCCTACATGACACTGGGCAGGTCGTGAGAGTCAGTCACAGCTCCCTGCCTCTGTAGCCACTGAAACAGCGTTTCCAGCAGCAATTCACAAAGGCTGGTGAAGTCTACTGGTCCTGAGACTTCTGTCAGGGGGCAAGCTCTCTTCCAAGCCCTTGGAGATCTTTTCACAAGTTGAAAGTAAAGTCCACAAAGTTCTTTCTCCTCTCTTTGGCAGTCAGGCAACCACTGCAGGCCAATCCCCCAAGCAGCATTTCAGCTTGGGAATAGTCTCTCCTCAGTTTCTTCAGGTCCCTCTCCTCAGAAGAGGTTTCCTCTTGTAAGTCCAGAAGTGATGTAATTTCTTGGGATCAGGGCCCCAATATTTATTCCCCAAAATATTTTGTTCTCTGAGGGGAGAGGGGCCTGTGCCCAGTCCAAACCAGTTCTGAAGCACTCTGTTTACCAGACTTCTCCTTTCCTTTCACAGTGCAGGGCAGGAACATCAGACGCCCCACAGGAGGTGGAGCCAGCATTATGGAAGGAAGGCAAGTACAGCCCTGGAGCACTTTGTTGACAGTCTTCCTTCTATTCTTTCAGTGTACAGGGCAGAGACATCAGACTCTCCACAAGGGGTGGAGCCAGCATTGTGGAAGGCAAGCACAGCCCTATTCAAGGTTCAGGTGCAACTTCTCCCTCCCATCTAGATGCAGATCTCTCTATTCACCACAGGGCTGACTCATCCTGACTCTTGGAATCCCCTAGCCCTGTCACTCACAAAACCAGACAAAGGAATACACAACCTCGCAGAGGCAGGATTGAAAGGTTAGGCAAACAAATACCTACTTTCTAAAAGTGGTATTTGCAAACACAGAGGGGTCGATTCCGATTCGGGAAGAAAAACGTTCGTACGATTTGTATCCGGAGCCTTCTCCGTACGAATCGTACCCGTCCGTCCGAGTCACGTAGTACGAGCCGTATTCCGTGAATCTATCCAAATTGTCGCGATCTGTACGTATTGCAAGGCTGAAACCGTGAACCGTACGACTCGTACACATGCGGTACCACTCGTACACATGCCATAGGACCCGACGAGTACGAACCGGACCGGGGTAAGAGGACGCGATTCGTACGGTCCACGTCAGGTAAGGGCGAGTCGTACGGAAAAGCACACAAACACATACACACCGTACGGTCCGTACACCCCATGATCGCAGGGGTACGCACCGTACC
Source organism: Lissotriton helveticus (assembly GCF_964261635.1). Taxonomy (NCBI): domain Eukaryota; kingdom Metazoa; phylum Chordata; class Amphibia; order Caudata; family Salamandridae; genus Lissotriton; species Lissotriton helveticus. The sequence continues at coordinate 1,425,809,866 of NC_136063.1, read as the reverse complement.
CCTGCGATCATGGGGTGCATGCACCGTACCCCATGTACGATGGGTGTACGCACCGTACACCCATCGTACATGGAGTACGGTGTGTACACCCATCGTACATGGGGTACGGTGCGTACCCTCCATGATCACAGGGGTACACACCGTACCCCAGCGATCATGGGGGGTACGCACCATACCTGGGGGGGCCATTCCATACCTGTTTCGGCACGAACTCTGCTTTTACGGCTGTTTTCAGCTCCCGTAGAAAAAGGGTCATACGATGCGTACCCGACACGTATCGTACTTGCTGGGTCGTAAAAACCAGCCGTGAACCGTACAGATGTTCCGTACAGTGGGTTCCGAGGGAGATTCGGACGGGGATTTGATCCGTACGGTCTCTGTACGAATCGTACGGAGTACGGCTCCTGGTACAAATGGTACTTCGTCGTACATACGGGTGACGTTGCAGGGTACGATTCGTACGGGAAAAACGCTCCGAACGGCTATTCCGAGCGGTTTTTCCCAAATCGGAATCGGCCCCAGAATGTTAAAACCCACTTTACTAAAAGATGTATTTTATCATTACGAGTACAGGCAAACTAAACTCGAATTTCTACCATGTTCTCTGAGTCAGTTAGGATTATAAAATGTAGTAACTCTAACAGCCCATTCTGGCCTATGGAGAACAGGTAGCCTTGCAATAGTGAAAAACGAAAATGGCTGTAATTCACTATTAGGAAAAGCAAAAAAACACATCAGGGCTTGTCCTACCTTATACTTACAATGTACCCTGCCCGTGGGCCTACCATAGGGGTGACTAATATGAAGAAAAGGGAAGGTTTAGGGACTGGCACGTGGGTGCACTTGCCCAGTCAGCATGACACTACCAGACTGCATGCAGGCTCTGCAATGGCAGACCTTAGACACATTTTACAAGGCCGCTTCTGTGGGAGGCACAACCAGTGCTGCAAATCCACTAGCAGCATTTGGATTTACAAGCCCTGGGCACACTCAGTGCACTTTACTAGGGTCTGACAAGATAACCAAATAGTCAATCATGGAATCACCAATTAATGCATTCATTTACAGTAGGGAGAGCATATGCAGTTTAGCACTGATCAGCAGTGGTAAAGTGCCGAGAGTCATAGAAATTGCCATCAACAGGTCAGAAAAAATATAGGAGGAAGGCAAAAAGCTCAGGGATGACCCTGCAAAAAGGGCCAAGTCCAACAGTGCGCATAAGAAAATGTGCGTTTTTGAGAAAGAGATGGACAGTGTAACCATTTGTAGAGTGTTTTTGTCAGCGGGTGTGCGTCCTTTAAGAGTGCCTGCAAGGGCTTAGTGAGCAGCTGGCACATGAGAAAAGCAGTCCACAAAGGGTGGGGTGTGCTAGCCGGACGAGCGCACGGGAATTTAAACAGCTTGTTAAGATAACACTTAAAAGAGAGTCACAATCCTGTTAACTAGGCTCCTTTTGACCAAAGACAACAATAATATAATGAGAATGAGGTTTGGCAGTGCATGCTTCTGTCCTTCAGACAAGAAGGTGTCAATATCAATGCGTTCCTGCAGCACAGGCCTCTCGCATTTAGACAACAATCATACTTCATTCATACAGCATATTGGTACATAAGTACCTTAACTCAAGGGAACAATTGTTGTACAGCCCTTCCTGGGATCTTCTAGAGGTATGCCTAGTCTCCTAGGTACACTGTTCCTGATCCAAATTGAAAATGGTTTATGATGTTAAGAAACCCACCTGCACTAAGCTTACGGTTAACCAAAATAAATTGAGGTTGAGGCTCACGTACTTTCAGGCCACTGTGATCAGATTTGCTGGGGGAATCTATTTTTACACTTAAAGAGTACTTCCAGGCCATTACGATCGGGAGTGCGAGGTAACTAGTTCATCCACAATAAATAATAATACATGAAAGTACCTCTAGGTCACTTGTATCTTTGAGTGCTGGGTGAATCTATTTTTACACTTACCACTTCCGTTTTCTAAGCTATGCTGTTCATATTATTCAGGAAAGAAAACTAAATGTGGTGTCTTATCCTTTCCAATGGCCACCAGCGGACGGATCCAGCCTGCCACCGGCTGGCAGATTTGCAGTAAAGAGAGGTGCCTGCGGCACCTTTTCTTCAGAAGTGCATTCAGACTAGGCTCAGAGGGCTGGATCCTCCTGTCCCTGGCTACAGTCTGGGTATCCACCATGATCAGCTCCTTAATGGGTCACCAAATGTTGTAAGCAGGTTTTTTACTATCAAAAAGAAGAACAGTGAGGCTTGGCAATCAGGAACAGTTTAAGGCTAATGAAACAATAATAGCTAGGAATATCAGCGACATCTCTTGTAGTTGCATGCAGAACTTCAACTTACACTAGGTACGGATGTATGATGGAAACCCACATGCATTTCCGTGGGCTAGACTATTAAAAACTGGAATTTTTTTATAAATCAGTCCGATGCTAACAGTAGTGAGGGAATCCATGGAGAAGGAGGTCGTTGTGGGGGGCGCCAAAGAGATTGGTGCACCACGCTCCACCAGCGATACAACTGGCTCTGGCCATAGTGTTTAATATAGAGTATGGAGTCCAGTTTGTATGCTGTTAATATGATGGAGTAAAATACTCTGTCTCCTTGACGGAGACTCCATACTCCACATCCAGAGATGTTCGCCAGCCCTGCAGACAGCTCTAGTATTTGGCAAGACCCACTGTCATGGTGGTATCTGTCAATGTGTTAATAGTTTGACGGACAGTGACATCAAATTGACAGGCGTTTGCTAATCTTTTAACATGGTTTTGGTTTCATCCAAAACTAATGACCACCCCACCCCACTGGAGTTCTCCCCAATGGTGGTGTGGAAGCCATTTACATATCTCTCATGGTTTTCTCATGGATATTATGGTTAGAGCTCTAAAAAGATAAAGTAAAATGAGGACACATTTTCTGTAAAAATAATATATCCCTGCCCCTCTATGTGAGAAAAAAACTCTAGCGTGCTAAGTGAAACATGAACTTCCAGGAGCAGAAGTCACTGTCAGTTGATTCTCCATTGTTCTACTGTATGCTCATAACAGAAGCCTCATGCAAAACTAGAGAGCTAGCAATCTATATTCATGACAAAAGTGAGACAGTCTTGAACGTCATCTTGCTGGACAATGAGCATCTGAATATAAAGCCTTTTCTAAGGAGCAGGCTGAAGCAAATACTTATTGAGGCGCTACTCCAAAATTGAAACTAGTTGTTATAAACAGAGGTAGTGGAAGTAAGAGTTTTTAATATTTTATGGCATAATATATTGTTAAAGATCTAAAATGTATAACTATGAGAAAGTCCACCATCCCCTTCCTTGTATCCCTGGTTCTTCAAACTATCCACGCTCTCTGCCACTTAATACTGCTTTAATTTTAAATGAGTTTCTTTTTGATAGACAGAGAAGTTTTTAAGCAGCTATTTAAATGCATTGGAGGGCAGATTTCATATTTATAACGAATAGATGCGTCTCTCCAAATGAGTTGCTATTTGAGAATTTGATAGTTAGTTTTACTTCTCACACTTCCATGTGCCAGTAGTTTCATAGGACTATATTAAAACGTCCTGGCCTTAAAGTAAATATTATTGTGAGTTAAATATAAAAAAATGATAAAACTCTTTTTAATAACATATATTTATTTCATGCATAAAAATAATATTTTAAAATAAGTAACATTGTAAATCAGACAGAACAATGATGCAGCTATTTTAAAACACAATAAAATAGACATGGACTATACACATTATTAGATTGAGAGCACTAAATATGAATTATGAAACACCTGGAAAAGAATGTTTTTGGGAATGTATTTCAGGAACTTGAAAGATGTAAAATGAGTACACACTAACCACAAATTATGAATCAAAATCCTTAACGTCATGTGGACTTGAGGACAACCATTAATGGGAGTTGGATAATGCTTGCCCTCCATGCCCTAGAATCGAGAGTCACCTTCATAATAGCTAAGAAATATGATATTATACGGCAGGACTGGAGGTAAAGCTCAAGCTTCTTTAAAGATTGCCTCGAAATAAAATTACTTGAAAATGTAATCAGAAGATCAATATACCGCCCTTAAGATATCCACCAACCCAGTGCCTAGAGGGAAAGCCTTAAAAAACATCACCCCTCTTGACAAACAAAATATGACCGAAGCCTGCCTCCTGAATCTTCTGCCTTGCTCATCTTGCTAATGTTAATGGAGATCAAACTGTAATGGGGCTGCTTTACAACTCTGAAACGTAAAGCGCCCCATTACGTGTTATGCAGAGAGGAATTAACAGATTTTTTAAAGTGTTAATTTGTCTTCGGTAATTAAAAGGTTTAACTTCGGGTGTTGAGTGACTTCAGATATTGAATTGTTAAACCTGCCCCGAAATACATTACGGATGTTTTATCAGAAGTTGCAAATCGGTACCCTCGAATAACATGATTGCTGTCTTCGGAAATCACACCTATTACAAGATGTGTTTAAAGAAGAAACAAAAGTGAAATTGGTACTGAAAACCTATACCTGCTTTTATTATGTGTTAATTTGATTAACATTACTAACATTTATTCTATCTATGTTGATAATGGTAATATATTGTAATACATAAAAAGAAGATTTCATAAATAAAAAAATGACAATACAGTTTTAAGATTTTTATATTGAAATGAGTAATTTGTTTTTCATAAACAAAATATTTAGATTTTCATTAACATATTAACAGTAACATTTCAAAACTCCTGTTCTAGGCAACATGGAGCATTGACATTAACCTCATTATGGATTAAATACTGTTAGAAAATTAGTTATTAGTTGAGAGGGGTGGTAGCCCCTTTAAAATATTAAACACTTTACTAATCAGGGTGAACCACAATAGTTACTACATAGGCATGTGCCTAACCCTCTGGTTGCTTGGCACAAAAGCTGTCAGGCATAACTTAGAGGCAATGTGTAAAGTATTTATGCAGAAGTCAAACTATAAAAATGCCAAAACCCAACACAAGAAAAATGCCACACCAATTTGGAATAGAGTAACATTTTATAAATAAAATGGCTCCAAAATGAAAACATCTAATCTGTAGAATTGGGAATTGGAGTCATGAGCTTTTAAAGATCAATTGAAAATAGCTCCAAAAAGCACGAAGAAACAATCACAAGTATCTAATCTCAGTGGACCGGGACAAAGTCACAAGTTCATGCCGACCATGATGGAGTGTGGGTTGGATACAGGAGCCAGGTTTGCCACCGTGTGGGGTTTGCCTTCTTAAAGTCCAGGCCCAAGTGAGAAGCTTTGGCTGGAGCCTTCAATTGGCAGGTACCACAAGAATGTCACTGCCAGTGCAAGGAGCAGGTCAAATTTGGAGCTTTGCAATGACTGCGGACAAGTGTGTTTGCCCTAAAAGAGCAGTTTGTTACTGGAGCTTCACATTAGCAGGCAATGTGGCAGTCCATGCTAACGTGGACAGTTGCCATTTTAGCTTCACGTTGATGGACATTGTGGACGGTCATTTCTCGGGTTCAAGGACCTGGGGGGTCTCTCTTGGGGACCATGCCTCACTCCAGCAGAGATCAGCAGCAGGGCACAGGCAGGTCCAGTTGGTGCTGGTCAGCTGTGCAGTTGAAGTGCGACTACTGGATGCTTGTTGTTTGCCTGTAGCTCAAACAGGAGGTCAGCCAGCTGTCCCTTCGGGTCACTTCTAGGAAGCCTGAGTTAAGGGCAAGCAGCCTGATCACATGTTAGACAGTACTTATTCATTCTTCAATTGTCTTTACTGCCCTCTGGTGAGCTTATTCAAATAAAACAAAGCATTCTGGAATAAGTAGTTTCATAATGTCATTAATAACCCTTTGGTGGATGTTGTGATGCCACATATTTTATTCCAATTTTTGTTATGCCCTCCAGTGAGCTGCCAAAGTCAAATGCACAGTTCATTAATATTCTTGTTCCTGACGATCCATATCCAGCTCGGACAGTTCCAAACCCCACACCCGCATTTTGTGTGCAGTGCGGAGGTGCTAGATAGATAGATAAATAGATAACCTGATTTTAATTGTGTTTTTGTATATATTTTGTAGGTAGAGTAGGATTCCTGCACCATAGAGGAGAGCAAAGGAACTACTATATATCTTCATATACCTTCAACACGAAAGTGTTGCGAAGTATTTACTGAGGAAAGAGAGATTTTCTCATATAACTGAACTCAAGGCGTACAGTATTTTGACCACATTTAGAATAGTTGGAGATTGTGAAAGCAAAAGAGTTAAAATTGTGCTGCAGCAATGCTTGTAATATACAACTATGTGTAATCCCACTGGGGCACATAAAGTTTGATGGGATATAATATAATTTAGGGTGAGGAGAACAATGTTAGTAGGATACTGTACCTCAACTCCTCGCCCATGCACTTATGGTACACTCTATCATTACTTAATTTTTGTTCTCTGAACTGTAAAATCATATTTGCTTTATCAGAATGATTAGCAGTATTATGTGTTTTTGAGCGTATATTAGCATCATGCCAGGTTCAAGTCAATGGTATTGGCGTTTAGTAGTGCAATACAGCCTTTAATTTACTTGTATTGAATGAGAGTGGGTATGGGTGGCATGTCATTTACCCCCATATCACTTGTTATGTAATCCGTTGCTCAATATGAAACAGTTCAATGTGGAATTTCTTTATGCATTTGTAAATAGAAAATGCTTTGTATTAAATAATCCCATACAACATAGAATGATTTATCTCTGTTAAAATGGCGCTCATATGAACCAAACCAATGTAATAGGAATTGGAGTACCACCTTAATGTTCACTTTTCGTAATGAATGCAATAAAGTCTGTGTTGTTTGTGTCCACCCCTAACCCGTGAGCAAGGGGACGACGGCCTCCGGAATGCATTGGGTTTGGCGTTTGGCAAAATAATTCATTTGTAAAGCAGTTGAGTGTTTGGCTCTGCAGCAACACAGACCTTTTGATGGAATTATAATCTGGTGACGGAGGAATTATGGCCTTTGCAGTGATGCATGGAATACTGGGTTGTTGGAATATATTCGCAGCGGCGCAAGATTTCTTGGCACACAGCTTCATTGAGAACCCACCGAGTTGTCCTCTGATGGTGCTAGAGGCTACGGTAATTGAAGAGCATGTATGTTCTTTCCCGCTTTTGAGTTGGGTGGCTGAATTGTTTTCGGATGATAACAGTGACTTCCTTTTGGAAGCTGTTACTGCTTATTTTGCATATCCAGTCCTAGGCTGAGACCACTCAAGGCCTTTTGTTGACATTAAACTTTTTCGTTATAATTTTTTTTTGAAATTATGAAAAACTTTTTAAGTGCCAGACCTATTGACTTTGATTAAATTGAACACTAAATTGTCATGAAGGTGAGATTTTGTTTTTTGGGGTGACAACATTTTTTTTTTCTCTCACTTACTCGAATTTGAACTGACTATCGTTCTTGAACTCTGCATTTCAAAAATGAGGCCCTGATCTTATCTTATCTTATCCGTGCTCGGATCATGTGGGGGTGTCATATAGATATGCTTTGCCTATATGCTGTGTCATATTAGCATGAGCATATTAGTAGTTTAAACACCATTGTACCTTTCTGCTGCTTCTGCACACAACACATAACTGTTGCTTTAGCTTTGAGCCTAGTAGGGTGTTTTGATTCACATGAGAATAATATGTTGTTACTCTGATATTAGCCTTGCTTGGTGAGCTGTGTCTGTACAGTGAGTGCTGAAGCCTTTAAGGATATCTCGACACAGTGGTTGATGTGAGGTCTGATCTTCGCACCTTCCTAGACATAACTTACATGCAGCTGCGACCAAATTCTGGCTTTAGGCGCGTTTTATATTGCTTTGAACACAGTATGCAAGACACACTTGATGGTGCTTCGCATGCATGGAGCTGGTGGAAGATGATGTGATCCCTTACCACTAGGATCTGAGGTATGGGCCCGCCCTGCTAAAACCCAAAGAGACCTTCTTAGATATAATATAATATACCAGCTAGGGAGGGTGAGAATTAGGTGTTGTTTAACCCTATTCATTTTAGCATTTTAACATGCTTTCACCTTTTGTATTCTATGGACTAGTAACTATGCTGGTTACTTTGTTTCTTATAATATGTTTGCTTGTATTAGCTAAGATACTGCGTTTGAGAACACTGCATTAGAAAATAAACATTTCGAATGTGCATGCGTCCTCATTTAGTCCTTGTTCTGGATTGAAATGATTGTTCATGTGTTCCACGTTACCTGAGGTGTACTAAGTCCATGTTATGGTTTGTCTAAGCATTGGGAGTTTGTAATAACCAATGAGACACTGTAGCTAGTCTGGTAGGGGATTTTGGGTACTAAGCTGAGTTTTGGCACATCCTAATTCACTGAGGTTCCAAGTCTCTATGCACAGTTCTGTATGAGAACGGAATCCCTGCGACACTCTCTGAACCACGAACACCATATTGAGTTGCAGTAGACTGAAGTGTCTAATAAAACATTGAGCACCGCACAAACATCACTGCTCAATAAGGGACTCACATTCTGCCCCAATAAGGACGTTAATACACCCAACCTCCGTATCGATCTCTAACATTTTGTAGAAAAATCAAACAAAAAATACTTTGAAGAAAAGACACCTAACTCGAGACATTCAACAACTATAAGTCAGGATACTTCACCCTGAAACCAAAATGACACACCCACCTTAAGAGCATTAGCACCCTTGGAGGATGGGGGAGAAATAATAATTGGGTAAAATCAACGTCCCTCAGAAACTGATAAGGAACTTTGTCAAAGAATGGGGATTGGTACAAATAAAGGTGAGAGCAGTGGTTTAGGAACAGAATAAACCTTCTGCCCACAACTCTCACCAGGTAATAAGATCGACTTATTTCATGAGATCATGGTGGAGGAAATTAACAAAATGGCACAAAACACCTCTGGAAAAAATAACAAAAAGAAGAATAGAAACAATATGAAATCATGGAACTTAACACCTGGTGAATATAAAGCTCTAAATGAACTGAGAGATGACCCATACATTATAATCATAGCCTCTGACAAAGGTGGAAATAGTGCGGTCCAAAATCTTAATGATTATATAACTGAAGCAAACAGACAATTGGGCAATAATGATCCTTACAAAAAACTTGTGGTAATCCCAATAGAAATTTGGACTTAAGAATACCACCAAATGTCAGCGCTATTGGCTCCCTATTGGACTCAACATCTCGTTTCATCAAAATCTTCCTGATGAATTATGTGACATCCATTCCATCGTGTATGAGAGATATGATGGACTTCCCTAATAAAACCAAGGAAATTCCATGGGAATATGGTCATATGATGGCCACAATTGATGTTTCGTCATTGTACACATCGATTCTCCACTCTGATGGGATAGTCGCAGTAAGACAATTCCTACAGAAAGTGATAAGTTACCTAGAGCATTCGGAAATTTTATTAGAAATGCTCACATATTGCTTACAAAACAACATCTTTCTATGTAAAGGCAAACTCTTTTTGCAACAACAGGGAATCGCTATGGAGACATCTTTTGTACCCACATATGCTAACCTACTGATGGCAGTATGGGAAACAGAAGTCCTGAATATCCAAAAAATCAAATTTTGGTCAAGATTCATCGATGACCTATTCATAATATGGAAGGGAGATCATAATGACCTTCAAGAATTTATAAACTCACTCAACATGAACAAATACGACCTATCTTTTACATCTACTATAAGTGCATCAAACATCATCTTCCTAGATGTGGATGTTTACATCAAAGATCTAAGGCTATGCACCAAAATGCATAGAAAACCCACTTCATGCAACAGTATTCTGCATGCCAACAGGGGGCATCCGCAAAATTTAAATTGGAGCATACCCTACGGAGAAATGTTACGAGCAAAGAGATACTGCTCTGAAACATCTGGCATGAACTCTCAAATAGATGAAATGAGTGATAGCTTTCTAGAAAGAGGTTATCCCCTGGGTGTAATTGAAACTGCAAAAGCCAGAGTTACTTTGAAAGCAAGAGGAGATTTGTTAAGATCAAACAGAGAAAATCAAGAAAGATGCAAAAAAGAAGACACCCCTTCTCGACTCATCATAGATTTTAACAAACAGAGCAGAGAACTAAAAGAACATTATCTGTAAGAACTGGGGAATACTGATGTTGGAGCAAACACTACAAAGAACATTGTCTCCTCACCCAAACACCACGTGTAGAAAAACAGCATCTCTGGGGGATATTCTAACTCAAAGTCAACTAGAATTGAAAAAATCAACAACATCATCCTGGCTGAACAGTCCAGGTTTCCGGAAATGCTCTAAATGTAGAGCTTGTGAACATGGTCAAAACATAACATCATGTCAACTCCAAAATGGCCAAACAGAATACATCAAGGACCATATACACTTTCAAGATTTTACCTCAAGTGACTGCCAGCAATTAAAATACTCAAGGATCAAAATTGTGAAATCAAAAGAACTGGGCGGGACAGAACTCTTAATATACGAAGAACAGAATCAAGATTAAATCTAGCGATTGGCACTGAAAGACCGTTTGGCCACAACTTAGATGCAGAATTACGCATTCATCTGTAGGAAATAGAAGCAGGAGGCTGTGAATAATGGATGGAAGTTCGTCCCTGCCATAATTAGTTAATATCATCAAGATGCAATGGCAAAACCAATCCTGAGAAATCATTGAATGATCAAATAAACATATGGGACAAATCAAAGGAAGTACAATATCTGCATACTCTTTGGACAATTGATCCAACTGTTAATATATTGACCATTCTCTTTTTCCCAGAGATTAGAAAGAGTAAGAGATGATTGGAACATATGGGATAAGGCCCTTTTATTTAATAAATACGAATACTGTGCAATAGTTCTTTTCAAATGCTGATTTAATCCATTAATCATATTTTTTTATGGTACATTGTATGAACTAGCTGTATCACAAAATCACTTTTTGCACATTAATTGAGAACTGACATCTTGCATGGGTTAACAATGTAGATAAAAGTACTTTACATCTAACCATCCTTAAACAAAATACTAGAATGGATGCACTAGACACTTTACAATCAGGTGGCTAACTCATTCTGACCAAACGTCTAGTTATACTTTATAAACAAATCAGGTTCCCAAACGATGCAACAATGTACTTTACGTTAATGATTTGTGCATTAGTCACTTTATATAATGGTTATATTCCATAAACATTGTTTACATGTGTGAGGAGAATAATAATAAAGTACCATGTATAAGATCAGGGGGATACAAGAAATAGAAACTTACAGCAGTTTAGAGAGCATTGCCCGATATGTTCCCAGCTCAATTCTGCTTTCCTTTTGAAATCTCACAAAACTTTACCTTCTCCCCTCCCCTTTTCTCAATGGAAAGGGTTGAGAAGGTAAAGTGCTTTACAAAATGTTGGGCTTTAAAGGTCAGAAATGTATATATATGTTGCGTTTTTGCATTCGCACTTTGTACATTAACCCGTTGGCTGCGCCGCCGTGGCACTTCCGCAAAACGGGCGGGGCCGCGTCGGCCATTGGCCGACGGCAGCACCAGCGAGGTAGTGCTGCCGTCGGCCAATGGCCGACGGCAGCATGGAAGGGGTTAATGAATGGTCTTTACAAACTGTCAAAGTCAAAATGGTAGATTGACATGTATATATACTACCAGAGAGGATTAATACAGTCTAGTCTTTTTTCTAGTAGAAATTAATTAGGGCAATAGCACTGAGAACTTTAGAAAGACACTCTAGGCTCTAGGACTCTGTGGTCCAGTAGAAGGCTGGGAGTTGAAACGAGTAGACTGCCCTCTACTGTTTGTATTTTACACAATGGTTGAATAAAGCATTTTGGATTACCTTCTGACGTGGTGCTGTGATCCTTCGCAGTATCAAGAGGCCTTGCAGAGGAGCAGGGGAATCTTGGACATATAGATATATGAAACACGTCGTCCCTAGCTGCTAGGAATACCATTTACCTGCTAAATCGACTCCGTGGGCTCGTTTGATGACTGTTTCGTCGGATTTTTACTGTTGAAATATATATATATATATATATATATATATATATATATATATATATATATGTGAATAGAACTTCGTCATTCGCTCCAAGAAAAATCCGGAAACCAAACAAACTAAACGGACCCTTGTAGGTTGATTTTAAGAGCTTAATTTATTCTGTGCACCCTCTTGTCCGCCATATATATATATTGGTAACACACACTCGTTTCTTCGAACGAAAGTAGACGGCACTCCGAGTTTGATTTTAAAAAGGTGATTTATTGGCAGACCCCACTGCCCCCTCGACAGACGCGTTTCACCGTTAAGGCTTTCTCAGTGAATATATATATATATATATATATATATATATATATTCACTGAAAAAACCATAGGTTTCACACCAGTTATAGTTAGCTGGAAATTTTACTCGCATAAAACCATTGAAATTCCCACGTTATAGTTAGTTGGACTCACTATAACTTGCGCGTGCAATGCACTGCTGATGATGTCACATATTACATCGCTCATGACATGGTCAGTGACATCACTCATGACATCTCTATTACAATGGATGCAGACAGTTGAAATGAGAATGAGGGGTTGTGAAAGAAGTGGAGTAAAGGAACGGGGGTGAAAGAGAGTGAGAGAAAGACATTATAAGTGAGTAAAAAGAGCTGAAAGAGGGTGGAAAAAGGAAAGTGAGTGTGAGACAATGGGAATACAATTTAAATTACAGAATACAAACTATATAATAACTTGTACAACATGTTACATAGTTTATTTTTGCTGTTCTCAGAATATATTGAATTTCACTTAAAAAAGTGAGTTCAAACTACTCATCATATGACAGCGGGGAAAAAAAAGACACAATCAAAAATATTGTGTTTTAAAAAAACCCATCTAAACTTAAAAATAACAAATGTACACTAATCTTTCATTCACTTACTTTTCCTTTAGGCCAAATAGTATATCATGAAGGTCCTTTTCGTTGGAAAGTACTCTGCCGTTCTCTAAAAATTCCATTTCATCAACTTTCTAGAAGAAAAGATCGAAGAACATCTGAAATATTTTCATTATTTTCATATACTCCTTCTGTTCAGTCATAACTCTTTGCTCATTCCTTTACCATTCCTTAAGGCCAAATAGTGTCAGATGTATCAGTATATTTTCAAATTAGTTAAAACAAACTCGAAAATTACCATTTTTCCGACGTTCTGAAAGAAAGGCTCAAACAATATTTTCACAATATTTCAATTTTCATAATTCCATCTCTGGCTCTCTCATGTTGAACATCTCCTATAATACTGATATCACTTACTATTCGATCCACTTACCATACCTTTATGAGAACTATAATTTTTATATTATCTTCATCACTGTTACTCACAATATAATTTTAAACAGCAAACTAACTTTTATTAACTGCTCCCGTCTGCATAGGGCAATTACCCTTACTTAAATTTTGGTTCTAAAAACACTAGGTATGAATTTTTTAAGTCAAAAGGCAAACGTTGTTTAAAAGTCAAATGACTGTCATTACACTGGGTCCAACCTTTACGACATTTTAAATAGCATGTGTAATGCCCTGATGTTGTTGAAGGACCGTCATGATAAATAATAGCTACAGTTGCAAAGGTTCTTCCTGAAATTGATAACTGACAAGCCACAACATTTTTAATAGAAGTTGACAATTTACTTCCATTAGGTCCACATCGTTGGAACATTAAAATCACATATTTACCATAAGTTTGTAAAAATAATGTGGACAGCATTGCAGACTTACATTGGGTACACACCATATTGTGATCAGCTGATTTAACTAGATTATTAAAAGACACTGATTTGCAGTCTGGTAAAGTCAAATATATAAATCTTTCAGTGTCTATTGTAGTACTACTTGATAAACTACAGTGTCGCAGTCATGCTGCCATTGATAAGAAAGGCTAAAAAGATTTTTTATATCTACACCTTCATCTTCCAAAACATCAAACATATACATAAAAAATTCCTGACAATCCTGCTGAATATTCTGTGAAAATTGATTTTGACCAGAACGTATGTCTAGAAGATTTTGAATTTCTGAAACACTTTCTATTTTTGCTCTATCACTGCTACATTTCTCAAACACAGAATTCAATAAACAGCAGAATGTTTGATCCCGATTTTCAACAATCTGTTCTTGTAAATTTTGAAGAAAAAAAACAACATTAACCACTACATTAGCATAGCAGTTGACACCAAAACTGTTTTCAAACTCAAATCCAACAACATCTTCAACAGAATCCTTTTTCTTTCTGCTTACAATTACAGTTTCATCTACTTTTTGTCTTTTTGCTACTACCTCACTGCAATTATTCTCATTTCTTCTTTTTCGGCCTACCACACGTTTTTCAAACAGAGGATATTGATGCAAATGTGGAGCATACTCTCTTCTTAACCTATTGTATTCTTTAACACAATCTAGATCAGCACAAATCTTTGTTTTTTCACACTCAATCAAGTACAATCCTGATAAAGTTTTGACTCGTGATAATGCCACATATGCCATACCCTCTTTAAACACAGAACTTCCAATGTTCACCAAAGCGCTATCTACACTTAAACCTTGAGATTTATGGATTGTCACCGCATATGCCAAACAAACAGGAAACTGTTTTCTGTGAACATATAAGTCTTTCACAAGCAAAAATCTAGCTGAACAACGACAAATTTGTTCTATTTCGTCAATGCCATCAAATTTAATTTTTAAAATTTCAAATCCATCTCTATTTTTGTAATTCACAAAACCAACAACATGACCCATTGCTCCATTTACCAGACCTCTTTCAACATTTAAATTCCTTCTCAAAATGATACGACAATTTAAACACACAGTCACAGTCTTCTCAAACCCAGCAGTTTTAGATATAGTCTTCTCTAATGAATCCAATTTTGATTTCAAATTTTCAGACAAAATAATTGTTGCTCCCATATGCTCTATTTTATCTATAGCTTCCAGTTTCACTATCTCTTCATTTTCTAACTTTAACATTTTGTTGTTGAACATAGAACATTCTTTCAGAGTTGGCATCAAACATATCCCAGATTTCTTCTCGTTAATTTTCTTAAAAATATTTTCTGGAATGATGTTTTCATTTGGGTACAAATTTGAAATTAATCGTCCATGTAAAGCTTCTTTCCCATGCTGACTTACTTTTCCGATTCTTACATCTTGTAGAATATTTTTATAATCTTCATCCTTTGCCTGCCGCATATTTTGGAGTAGTTCTGCATATTTGAAATTTAACCATATATTAACGTTTCCAATGCTTCCTAGGCACTTCCTGGTATCTTCATGAGTGACCATTTTAAACACTGGTTGTCCTTTCACTGGAGTCAACTGCAGTAGATCTCCAAAAACAATAATGTGTTTCCCTCCAAATAACACATCATACTCTGTTCTAAGAATTTCTTGCATTCTCAAATGCACAAAAGCAAGCATTAGATTTGAGACCATGCTTACTTCATGAATGATAAGAAGTTTCATTTTCTTCAGGACTCTGGAAACTTCGGAACACGCATCTCCAGATAGCTTGTGGTATTGCAATTTGTTATCATGCTCCACTGGCAGCATCAGTAAATGATGTAAAGTAATCCCTTTAATATTATGTGCTGCCAGCCCAGTTGGACAGGCTTAAATGATGTACATAAGCACTCTTTTTTCTCATGACTGAATCCATGTTCAACCTGTTCTGTAACTTCGTCATATATCTGTTTCTGCTCAAGGTTTAGTTGTTTCACCAAATCTTCTAAGTTAACTACATCATCTTGAGCTTGTTCCATAGCTCTTTTCACCTAATCCATGGCAGTGGCAGCTTCATTTTGGATAATTGGTCCTCCTAGTGGATCCTGACTCAATGAAGCAGAACTCTGACTGTCTTGAGAACTGTCTCTAGCAATCTCTACAGCAATTGTGGCTTCTTGCTCTATTTCTTCGTTCAACATTTGTAGATAATTTGGAAAAACAGGACATTCCATGGTATGCTTGGTTGCATTAAAAGAATCTTCATAACATAGAAAATCTCCAAGTAGTTCCTCTTCTGTACGCCATGGCTTAAAGAGTTGCAAAAGAGCTAAATAGTAAAATTTCCTTTTCTCTGGATTTTCGCAACTCATTTTTCGATGATTAATCAAATGGCCTTTTCTCTGCTTCACTAGACATCCTTCACACCCAATGATAGCATATATTCCATTGTTGATATCTTCTCAGATGGTCCTCTTATAAATATAGTTTTGCAGAACTTCATACAAACAACTGTTCTCAAGATGACTACTTCTATTTGGATAAAATGTATCCAACATGTTTGTCTTCAAAATATCTGTACTGTCTGGTTCTTTCTCCGCCAAATACTCTATTTCTTGTACAGATTTCAAAACTCGGTTTCGTGTTGCAGCAAGACCTAGACGCACCCAAATGATGGTTCTAGATTTGGCATATAGACTTGCTGATGACAATCGATCAGAAAATTCATATGCTCCAATTTCTCGATGTGACAACATCTTCAGACTGTAACTGTATAACTTCTTGCTTAGACTCTTTTCATGTGAAATATCCTCCCACATTTCCTTCAGTTGTCTTTTCTTTTTTTGTGATGTAAGACGTCACATATCGAGCCACAGCAATAGAGTTGTCAGCAACGAACTGAATATCCATGTTAGCATTCCACATGGACAAAATCACTGGGTTGTAGTCGTTGATGTACTTGGACTCTTCGTTTCTTTTTAAATTGTATGTATTTTTTGGTGATTTCCTCGTCACAGTATGTCGCAGAGAAGACATCAAATTATTTACTCTTCCTTTAGAAATCACTGGTCGTGGAAACCCGAAACGACATTTTGTGTAGAACTTGTCCTTGTTTCTGAATTTTCGACGACAGTACTTTCCACAACGATGGGATTGAAAGCGTAAAACTTGTTGCCTTAAACTGTTTCTTGGGTAGTTATCGGAACAGCACATGTTGAATACTCTTCAATGAACCTCATCACTGTCTCATCCGAATCTGTTCCAAATTTGGGTGCATCTTTAATCCACAACAACATATGTATGTGAGGAGCACCTCTCGCTTGATACTCCTTTCTCCAAAAGAAATCCAAAACCTCTCCAAGGGGAGGATTTTTTTTGTTGGTAATAAAAGACATCATAGCTTCAAATCTATGATTGAAATATCTGCAAACATTCACTGGATCCAAAGAACACAGTTCTCCAGAAGTTTTGAATTCTATATTTTGTATATTTGCATTTGCCTCTCGTAGAAATTGAAGTAAGTCGTCCCATGCATACTCGGCAGAGCTAAGAGAGAGGAACCATGTAGGAGTTCCTAAGTTAGTTAGCATACATTTCAATTCCCCATGACGACGGTACCAATACTCATTTGTACCACGCTGACATGCCATGAGATTGATTAAATGAGATTCCAAAATATTATCTTGGAGATTCACTTTCTCCATAAAGTCCCTCGCCGAAACATTTTGCAGATGTGCTCCACTTTTCAGTATATGGTTTACTGCATAAGAAAGCCCAGACAAGTCACTTTCATACAGTAGATGAAACAAATAGGGAATGCATTGACGAAACCTTGGATCTTCAGCATATAATCTTACAGTTCGATATTCAGATGCAGGAATTTGAAGTGGTCGATCGTCATATCGTCCACCTCGACCTGTTGCAAATAAATGTGGAAAACAACGAGCTTCCAAACTTTCTTCCCATACACATTGAATCAAAATAGACTCATATGTATTTAAATCCATCAATTCAGGAGGAATGTCTACCAACTCCAGATTATTATGAACAGCTCTAGCAGGCATTCTGTTTTGATTTAATTTATCATAACAATATTTACAAATACGCTGATCAGAACTCAAATCAAAAAATTCTCCACCCACAAATAAGTTGCAAAATCCTTCCACTCATAATTATTTATCTTTTCACTTTTTACGTATAAATCAACTAATCTAGTTTTATGCTTGTAATGAGTTCGTCGACAACACACACAAGTAAAATTCGGCCTTTCACTTGATTTCACCTTAAACCTGGTAATTTCCTGGTCAAACTTTTCTGTACTTGAAATCTGTACATTGTCTTCCACATTACCTTGAATTTCTGTGTCAATTTATACACTGTCCTCTTTTTCACCAAAATAACAAATCTCAATTTCTTCACAAATCTTCTTCACATCTAATTCAGTTCCATGCAAAAGAGCACTGTTTAATTGTTTAAGCTTAAGTGCTGGACTTTTTGCATAATACAACATTCTCACTAATTTCCTCATTTTGGTATGATGCACTGCTAACATCCTAAAATGATGAAAAACACTCTGACAGACTTTTCTAGAAAGACAAGCCAGTGAATGCCCTTGCAAACCTGTGTTTTCTCTCACTCTGCAAGGATCTAAGTCTTGCAACACCTTCATTTTCTGTTTTAGACTTTTCTTACTATATGTACGTAAGAAATTACAAAACAAATCAATTGATTCCTGTCGCACACTACAAATACTACTACACTTCCAAGTGTACACTGGACCCTTAGTACGTCTCCCTAAAACTTCATCAGTTAACACCTCTTCTAGTTCTCTAGGCACAAGTTTCTCTTTTTCAATCGGACAACCGTCTTTCACCTCATATGCTCAACCACTGGTGTCAACTGCATGCACTAAATCATTCTCCTGGAAGTAACTCTCCTCATTAAAAAATGGCTCACAACTTGAACTGTGCATCCATTCTCCTGAAAAAACTTTACAAAAATTAGTCCGATTAATTACTATTTTCCATCTACTGTTTGATTTGAAAACATCAATTGTCTTGTTAAGTGTCCTAATTCTATTGATTATTAAAATAAATAATTTTTTTCTTAACTTCAAAAGCCTGATCAACAATCTTCTCTACACTTTTCTATTTCTTATAAAAAGCAGCTCTCTGTTTACCTTTCCTAATGTTTTTTAACAAATTTAAAACCACCCTATTGCGAAACATTCGTTTACCAATGTCTCTAAACTGATTCTGCCTTCTATTCCTATACATATTATTCTCTCCTGCTCCAGTAGTAATTTTTGAGGGCATCTCCTTCCTTTTCAAATTTGCTCTCTCCTTCTCTTTTTCTACATTCTGTGCAACATTTTTTTTTGATCTACATATGTTCCGTAAGAAAGACTTAGTTGTCTTACCAGGAGCTTTTTCCTGTTTTTTGAAGTATTTGTTGTAGAGGAATGCTGTAATTCCGTTGCTGTTTTTGATTTTTTCCGCTTATCATCTTTCCTTCTCCTTTGCCTTGAGGGCATATTTCCTTACTCTTGAAATATTGATTTCAATCTGTGTTAAAGAAAAAAATAGCACATTATAGACCACTATTACCAAACAACAAAGCAATGACAAAAAGCAAACGGTCTCTTCAGGGTTACAGATCAGGTGAGGATTCTCCAGGGGTGCAGAAGAGGTGAGGCCTGTATTGAAGAGTGTAGTGGAAGAGAGCTTTGTCCACAGGTACAAAGAAGATGAGACCTGTGTCTAAGAGTGCAGTAGGGGAAGAACACAGGCAGTTCGCCTGGGCCCTTATGCGGCCAAAAAATCTCCTACGTCCTGTGGAGTCCCCCAGGGCTCCTCCCTTTCTCCGCTTCTATTTAATTTGTATCTCCGGCCACTGATCCAATCCCTCCTCAAATGGGACATCACAATCCTTAATTATGCTGATGATTTGCAGCTCGTTTTTTCACTTAATTCCCCACTAGCTATCAATACGTTTCACGCAGTAATGATCCATATACAACTCTGGATGGACCAGAACCAACTAAAACTGAACCCAGGAAAAACTGAGCTCCTTCTCCCCGGCCTAAGCCACACCCATTGGGGCCCTCAGTTCTGGCCGCCGGAGCTTGGTTCCCCTCCTACCCCAGCTAAAACAATAAAAAGTCTGGGTGTAATTATAGACGTTGAACTTTCCCTCAAAGCCCAAGTTGGAGCGGTAATTTCATCATACATGTTCCAACTTCGGAGGATTCGTAAAGTCCGTCACCTTCTCCCCCCCGTGGCACTCACTCAATCTGTCACCTCACTTGTACTCTCTCGGCTTGATTTTTCCAATTCCATTTATCACGGTCTTCCACTTTACCTGTTAAACCGCCTTCAGGTCGTCCAAAACCAGGCAGCCCGCCTGATTCATGGATTACCTAGATGGCAATCCGCTAAACCTCTGCTTCACAGCCTCCATTGGCTCCCAATGAACCAAAGGGTCGCCTTCAAGGTGGCATGTCTCACCTTTAAATATCTTCACTGCTCCAGTCCAGGGTTTCTCAACTCCCTCATCCGACCCTACCGCCCCACACGCAATCTTCGTTCTGCCCGCAATTACTTACTAATTACCCCAAAAAATAAAACCAAGAAATTTGGTGGTCGCCGCTTCTCTTACTTAGCCCCCACTCTTTGGAACTCCCTCCCTCTATCTATTAAATCATCCCTCTCCCTCCTCCCATTCAGAAAACACTTAAAGACCCACCTCTTCCCACCCCTTTGTTAGGCTGCTCTGTACTCCGTTTTTCTTCTACCCTGTCTAGCAGCGCCAGGAAGCTTCGGCGTTAGTGCGCTTTATAAATGGCACCTAACATAACATAACATAACATAGGCTTCATGAAGTCTAGTCCACTGCACTCTTACACACAGGCTTCACCACCTATGCTTCCCAGGAAAGGCCTCTCTCGCACTACAGTCTTGAACATAGGCCTCACCTCCTCTGTACCTCTGGACATGCCTCACCTCATCTGCACAATCTACTTCCTAATCTGACATAACACAGGTGACATCATTGTTAAAAGTTGAAATATATTTATTTAATCATGCAGACACTATTTATTCCTTCTCAAAAATCTAAAAGTCATTGATTTGCCCCCAAATCGTTTTTTAAATAACATTTTAGACACACAGTGCAGGTCCTATGTACAAGCATTCAGTGTCCATGACTACAGTGGAGAGGACTGACCTCCTCTAACCCTTGGACAAGCCTTACCTCATCTGTGTCCTCTGGACAGGCCTCAATGTATTGAGTATAATTGATGGTAACTGGGTGCAGATGAGGTGACGCATGTCCAAGGGTGTAAATAAGCTGAGGCCTGTCTAAGTATGCAGATTATTTGAAGTCTATTCAGGGTTGCAGATGAGGTGAGGATTGTCCAGGGGTGCAGAGGAGGTGAGGCCTGTATTGAAGAGTGTAGTGGAAGAGAGGTCTGTCCAGGGGTACAAAGAAGGTGTGGCCTGTGTCTAAGACTGCAGTGGGGAATAGGCTTCTTGAAGTCTAGTCCACTGCACTCTTAGACACAGGCCTCACCACCTATGCTCCCCAGGAAAGGCCTCTCTCCCACTACAGTCTTGAACACAGACCTCACCTCCTCTGTCCCTCTGGACATGCCTCACCTCATCTGCACAATCTACTTCCTAATCTGAGGTAACACAGGTGACATTATTGTGAAAGGATGAAATATATTTATTTAATCATGCAGACACTATTTATTCCTTCTCAAAAATCTAAAAGTCATTGATTTGCACCAAAATCGTTTTTTAAATAACATTTTAGACACACAGTGCAGGTCCTATGTACAAGCATTCAGTGTCCATGAGTACAGTGGAGAGGACTGACCTCCTCTCACCCTTGGACAAGCCTTACCTCATCTGTGTCCTCTGGACAGGCCTCAATGTATTCAGTATAATTGATGGTAACTGGGTGCAGATGAGGTGACGCATGTCCAAGGGTGTAAATAAGCTGAGGCCTGTCTAAGGATGCAGTTTAGTTGAAGTCTATTCAGGGTTGCAGATGAGGTGAGGATTGTCTAGGGGTGCAGAAGAGGTGAAGCCTGTATTGAAGAGTGTAGTGGAAGAGAGGTCTGTCCACGGGTACAAAGAAGGTGAGACCTGTGTCTAAGAGTGCAGTGGGGGATAGGCTTCATGAAGCCTAGTCCACTGCACTCTTAGACACAGGCCTCACCACCTACGCTCCCCAGGAAAGGCCTCTCTCCCACTACAGTCTTGAACACAGGCCTCACCTCCTCTGTCCCTCTGGACATACCTCACCTCATCTGCACAATCTACTTCCTAATCTAAGGTAACACAGGTGACATTATTGTGAAAGGTTGAAATATATTTCTTTAATCGTGCAGACACTATTTATTCCTTCTCAAAAATGTAAAAGCCATTCATTTCCCCCAAAATCGTTTTTGACATCACATTTAAGAAACACAGCACAGGTCCTATGTACAAGCATTCCATGTCACTACTGAAACTTCACAATTTCACAAAATACAAATCCCCTATCTTGCAAATATTCATACCAAGAATTATCAAAAAACATGACACAAACCAACAGCAAAGAAGCTCAATGTGCTTCCTAGTATGAGGTAATACAGGAGACATCATTGTAAAAGGTTCAAATGTATTTCTTTAATCATGCAGACACTATTTATTCCTTCTAAAAAATGTAAAAGCCATTCATTTTCCCCAAAATCGTTTTTCACATCACATTTAAGAAACACAGCACAGGTCCTATGTACAAGCATTCAATTTCACTACTTAAATTCAACCATTCTCAAAAAACATGACACAAACCAACAGCAAAGAAACTCAATGTGCTTCCAACTCTGAGTTAACACAAGTAACATCATTGTGAAAGGGTCAAATGTATTTCTTTAAGCATGCAGACAATATTTATTCCTTCTCAAAAATGTAAAAGCTATTCATTTCCCCCAAAATCGTTTTTGACATCACATTTAAGAAATACAGCACAGGTCCTATGTACAAGCATTCCATGTCACTACTGAAACTTCACAATTTTACAAAATACAATTCCTCTATGCAAAGAAACTCAAAGTGCTTCCTACACTGAGTTAACACAGGTAACATCATTGTGAAAGGGTCAAATTTATTTCTTTAAGCATGCACACATTATTTATTCCTTCTAAAAAGTGTAAAAGCCATTCATTTTCCCCAAAATCGTTTTTGACATCACATTTAAGAAACACAGCACAGGTCCTATGTACAAGCATTCCATGTCACTGCTTAAACTTCACAATTTTACAAAATACAATTCCTCTATGCAAAGAAACTCAATGTGCTTCCTACACTGAGTTAACACAGGTAACATCATTATGAGAGAGTCAAATTTATTTCTTTAAGCATGCACACATTATTTATTCCTTCTACAAAATGTAAAAGCCATTCATTTTCCCCAAAATCGTTTTTGACATCACATTTAAGAAACACAGCACAGGTCCTATGTACAAGCATTCCATGTCACTACTGAAACTTCACAATTTTACAAAATACAATTCCTCTATGCAGTACAAACTTTTTACCAAGCATTATCAAAAAGCATGACACAAAGCAACATTTAAAAACCACAATATGCTTCCAAATATTCTCCATACAGTATACAACTCTCTATCTATATTAAATGAACCATTACTCACCTTTACAAATGCTTTAGGAGATTGAGAACAGTGTCAGACACACACACCAATATTTCTTTAGCAGAGCAAAAGGTATGTACTCCAGCCACTGCAACCATGAATGGCACAGAGAACCTCTAATTCTACACACATATTCCTCATGGTAACCAATCAAAACTCTTCCCTCTCTATTTTCAAATCAACACCCTTCCCCCCCCTCTGCCCTTTCTACCTGTTACCATAGCAACTCCCTCCTCACTGAGCTCTCAGGTTTAAAAGTTTATTCTACAATGTTGCAATTGAACTTAGCAAGGATGTTTGACCTCTCAATACACCAGCTTATCCAGTGCAATGTTTGTTTAAATGACTTTTTCTTAACCATTCAAATTGCTTCTTTCACAAAACAGAACCATGCACCCTAACTTTCAGTTTTCAACTATCTGAATCCACCAATTATTGCTTGTGATTCAAGAGCACTGAAACTCCACAGTTTTTTTTGCAAACTCCTACTGTTCCAACTGCCATTTCATTCCCACACTTCATCTGACTGCACCAGAACCTCCTCTTACTGTCTGGATTATTGGACATAGCTACATCCACTGGGCTCAAAGGTATGCAGCTACCAGAAATTTTCACAACCTTGATTTACCAAATGTGAACATTAAATGGATTGGCCAGAGAGGATTGAGATGTCATCAATTGATACCATTGGTGAAAACCTTTTTGCATCTGCCACACCCTCACCTCATAATTCTGCACTGTGGTGGAAACGACTTAGGCACTTTGACTGGGGTAGGTCTGGAAATGCTTTTAAAGGACACATTTGAACAATTGATGGCACTTTTTCCTCAAACTGCCTTGGTATTTTCCAATATATGCCAAAGACAGAAATGGAAGTGGTCCAACCGATTTTGTCCACAATTTGAGAAAGCACGGAAACATGTGAATAAATCTGTTTCTGCTCACATGAGAGACTATGGAATGGGTTCAATATACAACAATAACTTGCGTTACAACATGCAAGATATCTACAGAGGAGATGGTGTGCACTTCTCAGATGAGGGGAATAGAATATTCCTCCTGAATATAAGACTGTGCATTGGAACCTACTTGTAGGTACCTAAATCAGCCACAGAACCCAAAAGCTCTTTTCAGGGCTACCCTACCTCTGATCACTCAAAATGATTATTTTTCTCTAACTTTTTTCACTGTTTTTCACTAAAGTACGCTCCCCGGTACGCTCCCCGGTACGCGTACCGGGCGCTTCCCCTGCGAATTTTTTTAAAAAAAATTGGTTTTTTGGGCCTATATGGGCCTCCTAAGCCCCCCTCAGAAAACCTAGGGGGTCAGGGAGTGTCTACCGTGCCCCCTTTTACCCATTCCCAACGTTGTTTGTCCTCCATCTTGTGTCTCAAATCTACCGAAACACAAGATGGAGGACTCCCGTAGCGCTGCCGGTACGCGTAACGGGGCGCGCACTGGTAAGCGCTCCCCAATTTTTTTTTAAAGTTAATTTACATAAAAACCACTGGAGAGACTTTCACTAAATATAGAATAGGCCATACTACATACCAGTCCCTACCATTTTCCCAAATTTGATGGAATTCCATTGAGCCATTTGGCCTGTAGCCCTGTCTAAATATCCTGAGGTAAATTACATGACAAAAACACATCTGAAGTGTTAGAATTTACAACCAATTAAAATGTTACTTTCAATTTCTAGTATTATTTCCTGACATTTGATTGGTTATGTACATGAATATAAATGAAAAAAGAGGGAAACACAGCCATTTTGACTACAACTACCTGAGGTACATCTTGAAAGGATTTTCACATTTTTTCTTCTTCACCTCTCTCAAAATTAAGTTGTTAATTTGTAAGGAGCACTTTAAATTAATTAGTAAAAACGTTTTCTGATAGTTATTTATTGTCCCTCTGTTATAGTTATAGCTTGAGATACGCTTCTCTATTATATTTATGGATTAAGTTAAGCTTCTCTAGTATAATTATGATTTTACTTAGGCTTCATCACATGCACTTTTTAATAGTTCTACTTCCTGCCTGATACCATACACTGCCCAAAGATAACTTCACTGTTAAAAACTCAGAAGTACCTGTCTAAACTTAAACCTAACAGTGCCCTATCTCTACTGATATATTTATTTTGTATGCAATTTACAGCAAGAAAATGGAAGGAGAACAAAAGAAATTTAATATTTCATTCGAAATTGTTCTCCAGAACAACCCAGAGGAAGAGATTTATGATTTAGACTTTTTGGATCAGTCTCTTGATCAAGAGTTTCTTAAATGTGTGGAAGAAATTGAATCATGGAATCCAAATGAGCACATTCCTGATGATGTAATGTTGGAAGTGTTATTAAATTTTGAAAAATCAGACCAATACATTTTTATTTAATAATTAAAAAATGTTCCAGACATTATTCTTTTTTATATGTAATTCATTAAATAGTACCAAAATTAATATAATATAAAGTGAGACTTATAGTATACTGTGCAACTTTTTTGTGTTACATAGTAATTTTGCTCATAGTTACTTCCTTTCTCCCACTATATAATCTCCAATGTGTATTTGACATCTCTTTTTCATCTCCTGCCTCCATGTTGTTTCTGCTTTCCTGAGAGACTATGGTATAGATTACATATACCACAATAACTTCTGTAACAACATGCAAGATATCTACAGAGGAGACGGTGTACATTGAATTTAAGAATCTGTATTGGTACCTACATGCTGGTACTTAAATCACCCACACAACACAACAACTCTATCCAGAGCTACCCTACCTCTAAGCACTTTAAATTATTATTTTACTGTTTCACTGAGTTTTCCCCATGTGTGGGGGGTGTGTGTGGGGGATGTGTGGGCTGTGCCTGTGAGGTGTGTGTGTGTGTGTGTGGGGGGGGGGGGGTTGAGGTGTGTGTGTGGGTGTGTGGGGTGTTTGGGTGTGGGTGGAGGTGTGGGTGTGTGAGGTGTGTGTGGGTGTGTGTGTGGGGTGTGTGCGTGTGGATGTGTGTGGGATGTACTTGTAGGTACCTAAATCAGCCACAGAACCCAAAAGCTCTTTTCTCAGCTACCCTACCTCTGATCACTCAAAATTATTATTTTACACTAACTTTTTTCACTATTTTTCACCAAAGTACGCTCCGCCGTACGCTCCCCGATGCGCGTACCGGGCGCTCCCCCCGCAAAAATCGATTTTTTTTTTTTTGCTTCGCGGGGACCTTTTATGGCCCCCACATCAAACCTAGGGGGTCAGCAGGGGTCTACCCTGCCCCCTTATGGTCATTTCCCCCTTTGTTTTTGCCACCTCTTGTGTCTCGATCCTACCGAGACACAAGATGGCGGCCGCTCCGGACTGTTTGGAATGTTGACAGACACCCGAGAGCCAATCAGCTTTCCGCGCGTGAACTCGCGGTACGCGCCTGGTGCGCTCCCCGGTGCACGTACCGGGGCGCGCTTATAGATATATATATTTTTTTGAACCTAAATTACTCAAAATCCACTGGAGCACATATTTTGAGACATAGCAAAGGCACATCAGCCTACCAGTCCCTACAATTTTGCCAAGTTTGGTGAAAATCCATTCAGCCGTTCGAGCTAAAAGTGAGTCCAACCGCCCTATGGAAATTAACATGGGGAAAACACATTTTGGGACCCCCCTTTTATCTCGGCCCCCGCTTGACGAATCCCCCCAAACTTTCAGGGAAGGAGTGTAGCGCCGCGAGGCAAATTTGAGGAAAATTTCATGCAGATTCCTCAACCGGCGCCAAAGTTATTCCCAATAGAATGTTGCGATTTCCCTATGGAAAACAATCCTAACTATAACTACCTACTGGCGACCGCCAGTAGGTAATATATATATATATATATATATTCACTGAAAAAACCATAGGTTATAGACCATATATAGTTAGGAATTAGCATTTACAAAACCTTGAAAATTCACTGAAAAAACCATAGGTTATAGACCATATATAGTTAGGAATTAGCATTTAAAAAACCTTATTTTACTCACACAAAACCATTGAAATTCCATATATAGTTAGTTGTACTAACTATATATCGCGCACCCGCAATCCACTGCTGATCATGTCACATATTACATCATTCATGACATGGTCAGTGACATCACTGATGACATCACTGATGACATCTCAAATGACATCACTGATGACATCACTGATGACGTCATCCAGTGACTGTATAATTCTGTAAAGTTAAAATATGTCTTACATATTTAAGAATGAGTGGATGTATAAATGTCTGGATGAAGGATTTAGTAGGTGCATGACTGACTGTATGAGTGAGTGGTTAAATGTGTCTCACTGAGTGCATGGGTTAGTGACTAAACTGTCTCAATTTGTGCATCATTATGTCTGTTGTTCTATAAACTGCTGCATGTGTTGATCATTAGCTATATGATTAACTATATGCGTTATTGATTGGTTGCCTACGTATTTGTATGGGAGACTGCGAGTGTGTATGGGTGGCTGGGAGGTGTATGACTCTGTGCATAGATGTGTGAGCAGTTGATTCACTAGATGTATGGGTTCAAAAGTGCATGTGGAAACAGCTGTATGGGCGGTTGACTGTGTGCATGAGTGTATTGCTGAGTGAATGGATATCTCAGTGCTACACGTAAAAGTAAGTACATATGTAAAACACAGTACATGTGAGAGTTGACATATATAAATAACTGTGCATAAGAGCCAGTGAATGTGTGAGTGGCTGTATGGATCATTGTGAACTTGTATCAGGGATTGTATAAGAGAGTAAATATGTGTTAGTATATGTTTGAATAAGTAAGGTGTGTATAACTGTATAGTTGAGAAAATGGATGTGTGATTGATTCTTTGCATGACTGACTAGGTGTGTGTGTAACTCTATGGATGAGTGACAGTCTGTGAGTGTCTGTTTACACTTACTGTATCTAAGGTTATATTAGAGTCTGAAGAGCTTCATCGTATTATCACATGAATGATGTCATCAGTGATGTCATCAGTAATGTCAAATGAGATGTCATCAGTGATGTCATCAGTGATGTCATTTGAGATGTCATCAGTGATGTCATCAGTGATGTCATTTGAGATGTCATCAGTGATGTCATCAGTGATGTCACTGACCATGTCATGAATGATGTAATATGTGACATGATCAGCAGTGGATTGCGGGTGCGCGATATATAGTTAGTACAACTAACTATATATGGAATTTCAATGGTTTTGTGTGAGTAAAATAAGGTTTTTTAAATGCTAATTCCTAACTATATATGGTCTATAACCTATGGTTTTTTCAGTGAATTTTCAAGGTTTTGTAAATGCTAATTCCTAACTATGTATGGTCTATAACCTATGGTTTTTTCAGTGAATTTCATTGGTTTTTTAAAAGCTAATATCTACAGCTGTAAAATGTATTCTTCTTTAAATCCAAAAATATATTTTATATGTTTATTAATACATTTTTTTAAATATTTTTTTTGTTTCGCTCCCGGTCCGCTAACCGGGAAGCTTCCCGTTAGCTCAATTCAATTCCGCGATCCGGTCCGCGAACCGGTAACAAATCAACATAGTGACGGTATCGCGTTGCCGCGTAATGCGTCTTATGACGTACTGCGTTAGCGCACCCGGAAGTGCCCCGGGCGCGGACCGAGGCGCGATACGCAACTCCTCGGAAGCGATCCCCGGCGCGAAAGCGCGACGTATCGCGTTGCCGCGAAATGCGTCTTGTGACGTATCGCGTTAGCGCACCCGGAAGTGTCCCGGGGCGCGGACCGCGGCGCGAAGGGGAGCGACCCGGAAGCTAACCGGGGAGCGTTCCGCAGCGCGTAACATGAGCGTGAGAGGTCATGTGACTTGTTAATAAAACTTTTCATTGGTTCATTTCACTTTTAGTTTCATAATTATGGAAGGCTAGGTCATGTGACCTAAAAATAACACTTTTCATTGGTTGAGAAGTATTGTTTTTTCCAAATGATGAAAACCACTCCTTCTTTCCTCACTCTGACTTTCATTATTGTGAGAGGAAGACCTATTTTGCTTCTTGGAAGACCTATTTTGATTGTATGAAAATGGCTTCACTGATTGCTTCAGCTGGTGCACCCCCACCACCACCTCCACCTCCTCATGGGAAGAGAGGACCACCTCCCCAGGTGGTTACCAACACTGAGGAGGAAGATGAAGAGATGGATGAGGAGGGAGAACAACCACAATTCCTGGAAGAGTTGCCCCGGGTTTCAAGAAAGAAACCCAGTTTCATCTGGCAGTTTTTTTCCATCCCTCGTGGCCAAAAAAAGGTCAATGCCAGGTACGCAACATGCCTCATATGCAAGGAACAATTGTCCAGAGGGACGGACAAAAAATACAGCTATGGTAATCATACCATGCATAGGCACATGACGAGGAAACATCCCCTAAATTACAGCCGGGCGGAATTAAGGGATATGATGGACAATCCTCGACCAACTCCTGTGGCGAGACCAACAACATCGGTTTCTTTATCACCAGAGGAGGCATGGGAAACTGTGCCAAATATCCAACCAAATTTTGGGCACATGATTCACTTATGTATGCACTGTCGTGCATTAATAGCTTGTGGCAACATGAGCATCAATGCACTGAACCTGATTGCCCTAACCGCCCCCAGTAATTTTTTTTTGCTCCTGTTGAGCCCTTTTCAACGCCTGTTTTTTGTTGTTCCCCCCCCCACAAAAAAACCAAAAAAAATTATAAAATCGTTCAAAAAATACAAAAAAAACAAAAAATGTTCAAAAAATAAAAAAAAAATATAAAACAACAAAAATATAAAAAAAAAAGTTCTTTTCAGAACTACCTTCCCTTTCCAAAAAAATTGCTACAATGTTTAGCACTCTGGCAAGCTCTATTTCTTTTGGTTCGCTCCCGGGTTAGCTTCCCGGTACGCGGACCGGGAGCTAACCCAAAAAAATTTTTTTTTTTTTTAAAAAGTGTAAGTATAAGGAAAGTAAACAGAGAGTGATGTTTCAAGAAAGACAGCTATAGGGAGTAAAGAAGAGATACTGTTTAATAGATCTATTTACCAAAGAACAGACAGAAGAGGGTATAATTGTGAAAAACAAAATAGATAACGAAGTGAAAGAAAAACAAGCATTGGCATAGCCAATAGGTATCGACTTTGGGACCTTCTAAGTATTTAGTTATGCAGCATAATATCCTTGGTGCAGCAACATCAACTGTTGCATGGCTAAACACGTATAAGGTCCCAAAGGCGAGACCTATTGTCTATGCCAATGCTTGTTTCTTAAGTAGAATTGCAATACGTCTGGCTCTTCCATGTGAAAAGATCTTATCTTGTGCTCTAAAGATTGCTAAAGTCTCGACAGAGAACAGGCTAGGCTGTAAGTAGGGTAAATTGCGCTTGGTGATCTGTTTGAGGGAGCGTCTGCTTTGCCTGGTGTCTTTGGAGAGCAATTTTGATTGTTATACTGGACAATATAGCCCTAATGTAAATAACATAGGGGCATATTATCAACATAGGCAATAAAAGTTTTGCAGCTTTTATCGGCAGAAATGTGTCGCTAAAGCTGCTTTTGCGGCAGAAAACTGACGCTAAAGCCACTTTTGCACCAGTTTTCTGCCAATAAAAAGAGCAATAATTTTATTGGCTGCATTCATAATATGCCCCTTAGTGTGCTTCAACTACACAGAGAAAGCATTATGAACAAATAGTGATACAGTGATCAGTCAAAGACACTAAGAGTAATAGAGACGGAGTGAGTGAACAAGAGTGAGGAACTATGAGAAGAAAGGGACTGAGAAAAAGAGTGGAAGGAGTTGAGTAAGTAGGTAATAGAGAAAGGAATGAGGGAAGTAGCAAAGGCAGGAAACTGAGGATTAAAGAAATGAAGCAGTGGAACTAATAGTAGTTCAATGTGATAGAAATGTAACGAAAAGAGTACAAAATATTTACCTTATAATTGTCGTTAAATTACTCATTTTTTATTTTTATACTTTCAATCTGTGAAAGAGAGAACAAACATTTGAAAAATATAAAAACATGTATTAAAAAATTACAAAAGACAAGGGCAAAGATTGAAGGACAAACAGTTTTTCAATAACTTTGACACTTACAGAAGCTACACAGTCCTAAAGATATACATTTTAAACTAACACTATCTTGATGCAGATGAAGTGAGGCCTATCTTAAAACATGGTGCATCTTTTGCATTGCTGTTGTCTCAGAAAAGTGTCGCAAGACACTAAAATTTAAAATAATTGCTTCAGGATGCCAATAAGATGTCTACTATCCAGAGTTTTGTTTCAGGTGAGGCCTACTCAGGGTTGCAGATGAAATTTCGAGTTGTTGAAGAGAATAGAGGACATAATACATGTGAAGGTCTACCAATGAAGTGAGTCATGTCCACTGCAATCTTCAACAAAGTCCAAACCTCCTATGTTTCCCTGGACAGACCTAAACTTGATCTGCACAATGTGATTCGTAATGATAGGAAACACAGGTGATGTAATTGAAATACATGCAATTTATTTTGCTCATTTCACAATCACATCACTTGTGTTTCCTTTGCTTAGGTATCTCATTGTGCAGATGTAGTCTAGCATATGAAAGAATACGCAGAAGTGCAGCACTGCATGCAACAACTTTGACACTTACAGAAGCCTCACCTTCTCCATGCCTCCTACACAGTTCTACATATACATCATAAATGCAAACAGTACAGAATTAATTATACATGTTAAATGGTTTATTTTTGCTGTTCTCAGAATGTATCAAAATTCACTAAAAACAGTGACTTGAAGGTATTCATCATGTAACAGCGGGGAAAAAAAAACACAATCAAAATGATTGTGTTTAAAAAACCCATACAACATCAGAAATCAAAAATCAGAACTCCTTAAAGTTAACTTACTTTCCATGACGTCCAAGGATGTCCTATGAATAGCTTACACTCTTTTGTGCTGTTATTACTTTCAGCCTGCCACTTTCTGAAAGAAAATCTCCATCGTTTTTAAAAACATGTTACATACAATAAATGACTTCTTGCTCTCTACCACAAGATTCCACAAGGCCAAATCTTGTCAGAGCCATGTATAACTCTTGGATTTCTTGTTAGCCAATCCCATCATTTGGCATCTCCGCAACTTTCAGAATTAAAATGTTGAAGATCATTTTCACAATCCTGGAATAGTAATATCTTCCCCTTCTTGCTCAGTCATGTTCTACATTTCCTATGACACTGATACTGCTTAATATGAAGCAGACTTACACTACCTCTATGACTACAACAATTATTAAATTCTCTACATCACTTTTAATCACAAAGCAATGTAAAACAGTAGACAGCATTGCAGACTTACATTCCCTCTACTCCATGTTTTGATTGGCTGCTTCAATTAGCTTATAAAAAGAAACAGTTTTTCTGAACTCATTCAAAGTGCACATATATCTCCATGATGTCCAGTCCTATGATTAGAAGTTATGTCTCTGAACTACACTTATCCTCAAGGCCAAATTGTGTAGGAGCCATTAGAACTTCTTGAAATTCCACAGAGCACATCCCGAGATTATTTCCCTAAAATTTTGGTTTTAAAAACACCAGGTAAGAGTTTTTAAGGTCATACGGCAATTTTTTTTTGGAAATTAAAACAGAATCATTGCAGAATGACCAGCCATTTCTAGACTTTAAATAAGCTGTGTAATGTCCTGATGATATTGAAGGGCCGTCATGATATATAATTGCTGTAGTTACAAAAGTCCTTCCTGATATTGACAACTGCGAAGCTACAAAATTTTTTATTAAAGTTGTCAATTTTGTTCCATCAGGCCTACATCGTTGGAACATTAAAATGACGTACTGGCCATATGTTCGTATAAATAATGTGGACATCATTTCAGATTTACATTGGCTACACTCCATGTTGTGATTAGCAGCTTTTACTAGCTTATTAAAGGAGACTGATTTACTGTCTGGCAAAGTTAAATATATAAATCTTTCTGAGTCTACACTAGTAGTACTTGATATCATACAGTTCTCGCAGTCATGATGCCATTGATAAGAAAGCCCAAACAGCTGATCTACATCTACACCTTCAGCATGTAATACATCAAGCATATACATTAAAAACTCCTGACAATCTTGCTGAATATTTTGAGAGAATTGTGTTTGGCCTGAACATCTGTCTAACAGATTTCGAATTTCAGACACACTTTCTATGTTTCTTCTATCAGTGGTACATTTCTCTAACACAGAATTTAACAAACCGCAAAATCTTTGATCAGAATTGACCACAATCTCTTCTTTTACATTTTTTAGAGAAAACAAAACATTAATTACTACATTAGCATAGCAGTTGACACCAGAACTGTTTTCAAACTGAAAACCAACAACATCTTCAACAGAATCCTTTTTGTTTCTGCTTGTAATTTTAGGTTCATTCACTTTTTGTCTTTTTGCTATAACCTCCCCAGTATTGTTCTCATTTCTTCGTTTCCGGCCTACCAGACGTTTCTCAAACAAAGGAAACTGAGGCAAATGTGGCGCATACTCTCTTCTTAACCTATTGTATTCCTTAACACAATCTAGATCTGCACAAATGTTTGTGACATCACACTCAATCAAGTACAATCCCGATAAAGTTCTAACTCGTGACAATGCCACATATGCCATACCCTCCTTGAACACAGAACTGCCAATATTCACCAATGCACTGTCTACACTTAAACCTTGCGATTTATGGATTGTCACCGCATATGCCAAGCAAACAGGAAACTGCTTACGGCGAACATATAAGTCTTTTACAAGCAAAAATCTAGCAGAACAACGAGCAATTAGCTGTACTTCCTCAATGCCATCAAATTTAATTTTTAAAAATTCAATTCCATCTGTATTTCTGTATTTCACAAAATCAACAACATTACCCATTGATCCATTTACCAGACCTCTTTCAACATGTAAATTCCTTCTTAAAATTATACGGCAGTTCAAGCACACATTCAGAGTCTTTTCAAAACCTGCAGTTTTAGATATACTCTTCTCTAATGAATCCAATTTTGTTTTCAGATTCTCAGACAAAATAATTGTTGATCCCATATGCTCTACTCTATCAATAGCTTCCAGTTTCACAATCTCTTGCTTTTCTAAATGCAACATTTTGTTGTTAAATTTGGCACATTCTGCAAGAGTTGGCATCAAACATATTCCAGATTTCTTTTCAGTAATTTTCTGAAAAATATTCTCAGGCACAACATCTTGTTCTGGATATAAATTTGACAGTAATCGTGCATGTAAAGCTTCTTTCCCATGCTCGGTCACTTTTCCAATTCTAACATCTTGTAGAATAGTCTTGTAAACTTCATCCTTCGCCTGACGCATATTTTCATGCAGTTCAGCATAATTGAAGTTTAACCATATATTGACGTTGCCAATGCTGCCTAGGCACTTCCTGGTATCTTCATGCGTGAGCATTTTGAACACAGGTTGCCCTTTCACTGGTGTCAGCTGCAAAAGATCTCCGAAAACAATGATGTGTTTGCCACCAAATAACACATCATACTCTGTTTTGAGAACTTCTTGCATCCTCAAATGCACAAAGGCAAGCATGACATTGGAAACCATGCTTACTTCGTCAATGATAAGAAGTTTCATTTTCCTCAAGATTCTTGAAACTTCAAAACAAGCATCTCCAGATAGCTTGTGATATTCTAATTTGTTGTCATGCTCCACTGGCAGCATCAGTAAACGATGTAAAGTAATCCCTTTAATATTATGTGCTGCCAGTCCAGTTGGAGCAGTGACAACACAAGACAGCGATGACTCTGTCCTTTCCTGCAAATAGCATGAAATTGCTTTAATGAGGAAACTTTTTCCAGTTCCCGCTTCTCCACTCACGTACAGTCGGACAGGCTTCAACGACGTACATGAGCACTCTTTCTTATCATGACTTAATCCATGATCAATTTGCATGGTAACTTCGTCATATATTTTCCTCTGCTCAACGTTGAGTTGCCTTTCCAACTCTTCTAAGTTAACCGCATCCTCTTGAGCATGTGCCATGGCTCTTTCCACTTCATTCATAGCAGTGGCAGCTTCATTTTCGATAAGAGGTCCTCCTAGTGGATCCTGACTCAATGAAGCAGAACTCTGACTGTCCTGAGAACTGTCTCTGGCAATCTCGGCTGCAATCGTTGCTTCCTGCTCAATTTCCGCATTCAACATTTCTACATATTTGGGAAAAGCAGGACATTCTATGGTCTCCTTGGCGGCATTGAAAGAGTCTTCGTAACAGAGGAAATCTCCAAGCAGTTCCTCTTCTGCACGCCAAGGCTTGAAAAGTTGCAAAAGTGCTAAATAGAAAAACTCCTTTTTTTCAGGAGATTCGCCACTCAATTTTCGATGGTTTACCAAGTGGCATTTTCTTTGCTTGACCAGACATCCCTCACTTCCTATTACAGCATACACTCCTTTCTCAGTATCTTCTTTGATGTTCCTCTTGAATATGTAATTTTGCAGAACCTCATACAGACAAACATTCTCGAGGTGACTGCTTCGATTTGGATAATATGTATCCAACATGTTTGTCTTCAAAATGTCAGTACTGTTTGGCTCCTTTTCCGCCAAATACTCAATTTCCCGCACAGGTTTGAGAACTCGATTACGCGTTGCAGCAAGACCAAGACTCGCCCAAACGATACTCCTGGACTTGGCATAGAGACTTGCTGAAGACAACCGGTCAGAACATTCGTACGCTCCGATTTCTCGATGCGACAACATCTTCAGACTGAAACTGTACAACTTCTTGCTGAGGCTCTTTTCATGGGAAATGTCCTCCCACATATCCTTCAATTCTGTCTTCTCTTTTTTGGTGATGTAAGACGTCACATACCGAGCCACAGCCATACAGTTATCAGCCACAAACTGTATATCCATGTTAGCATTCCACATGGACAAAATCACCGGGTTGTAGTCGTTGATGTACTTGGACTCTTCGTTCCTCTTCAAATTGTATGTGTTTTTAGGTGATTTCTTCATCACATTATGTCGCAGCGAAGACATCAAACTGTTTACTCTTCCTTTAGAAATCACCGGTCGTGGAAAGCCGAAACGACATTTGGTGTAGAACTTGTCTTTGTTTCGGAATTTACGACGGCAGTACTTTCCACATCGATGGCTTTGGAAACGCAGAACTTTTTCTCTTAGGCTTTTCTTCTCCTTTGCGTTTGGAACAGCACACGTAGAATACTGTTGGATGAAACTCATCACTGAGTCTTCTGGATCCGTTCCAAATTTAGGTGCATCCTTGATCCACAGCAACATATGTATATGAGGAGCACCTCTTGCTTGGTACTCCTTTCTCCAGAAGAAATCCAACACCTCTCCAAGAGGTGGATTCTTCTTATTCATGATGAAAGACATCATAGCTTCAAATCTATGATTGAAGTACCTACATACATTGACTGGATCCAAAGAGCACAGTTCTCCGGGTGTCTTGAATTCGATGTTATCTACGTTAGCATTTGCCTCTCGTAGAAATTGAAGTAAGTCTTCCCAGCCATACTCGGCACAACTCAGAGTGAGGAACCATGTGGGAGTACCTAAGTTCCTCAGCATACATTTTAAATCACCATGACGACGGTACCAGTACTCATTAGTACCACGCTGACACGCCATGAGATTAATCAGGTGAGAATCCAAAATACTATCTTGGACATTCACTTTATCCATAAAATCACTTGCCGAGATGTTTTGCATGTGTATACCACTTTTCAAGATGTGGTTCACTGCATATGACAGTCCAGACAGATCGCTTTCAAACAGGAGATGAAACAAATAAGGAATGCATTGTCGAAACCTAGCATCTCCTGCATACAATCGCAAAGTCCGGTATTCAGAAGCAGGAATTTGATGAGGTCGCTCATCATATCTTCCTCCCTGACCTGTTGGAAAAAGCTGTGGGAAACACCGAGCTTCCAAACTTTCCTCCCAAACACTAATGGGACTCCCTTTGGCTTGTTTCATTTGAAACAACTCAATAGCATTCCCCATGACTTCCTTGGAATGCAAAGGATGAACACTATAATGTTCATATATTTCTTCACTAGTAGAGGGTTCTACTTTCTCAATTTGACCAGCACACAAATCGCTATCTTCTTCCTCACTTACTTCCTCTTCTGCAACATATACATTCTTATAGTATTTATTATTTTTTTCAAATACAATGTTGCCTTTTTAACTTTCCTAACATCTACTAAATCTTGCCATATTTTCTTATTCTTTGTCGGAACCCCATTAACTAAGATAACCAGAGGTTCCTCTTCCACTTTTTCTACTCCAATTGTGTTAATGTTTTTCTTGAAATCTAGAGGCAAATAAACAACTCTTCCCTTTAATCCTCTCTGTAAATCTGATGGAGGCAATTTCCCTGTCTTTGGCTCCATTCTTACAATAGCCTGAAAGGGATGGATACTTTGAATCAAAATAGATTCATAAGTATTTAAGTCCTTCAATTCAGAAGGAATCTCAACCAATTCCAGATTATTATGAACTGCTCTAGCAGGCATCTGGTTTTGTTTTAATTTGTTACAACAATAAGTACACACACGTTGATCCAATCCCAAATCAAAACAATTTTCTACCATCAAGTATGTTGCAAAATCCTTCCATTCACTATTATTTTCCCTTTCACTTTTTGCATATAAATCCACTAACTTAGTCTGATTCTTATAATAAGTGCGTCTACAACACACACAAGTGAAATTAGGCCTCTCACTTGATTTCACGTCAAACGTCGCAATTTCCCTCTGGAAATTATCTGTACTGGAAACCTGTACACTATCTTCCACATGACCCTCTACTTCTTGCTCAATTTCAACATTCTCCTCTTTACTTCCAAAGTAACAAAACTCAATTTCTTCACATATATTCTTCACATCTATTTCAGAACCATGCAAAAGAGCAGCGCATAATTGTTTCAGCATAATTGCTGGACTCTTAGCATAATACAACATTCTAACTAATTTCCTCACTTTGTTATGATGCACTGCTAGCATCCTGAAATGATGAAAAACACTCTGGCATACTCTCCTGGAAAGACAAGCCAGTGAATGACCATGCAAACCTGTCACTTCTCTTACTCTGCAAGGATCTAATTCTTGCAACAACATCATTTTCTGCTTCAAA
The DNA here is from genome assembly GCF_964261635.1 of Lissotriton helveticus. Classification (NCBI taxonomy): domain Eukaryota; kingdom Metazoa; phylum Chordata; class Amphibia; order Caudata; family Salamandridae; genus Lissotriton; species Lissotriton helveticus. The sequence goes on along the minus strand of NC_136063.1, from coordinate 1,425,771,165 downwards.
CTTTTTTTGTTAAATGACCGTACAAAATCACAAAGCAAATTGATGGAATCCTGTCGCACACTGCAAATACTACTACACTTCCAGGTGTACACAGGACCCTTAGCACGTCTTCCTAAAACCTCATTACCTAACAACTCTTCTGCCTCTGTTGTCACAAGTTTTTCTTTTTCAACTGGACAACCATCTTTCACTTCATAAGCACGACCACTGGTGTCAACTGCATGCACCAAATCATTATCCTGGAAATAACTCTCCTCATTAAAAAATGCCTCACAGCTTGAACTATGCATCCATTCTCCAGAAAAAACTTCACAAAAATTACTACGATTAACTATTCTCTTCCATCTACTATTTCTTTTGAAATCAAAAATTGCCTTGTTTAGCTTCCTAATTCTATTGATTATCAAAATAAATAACTTATGTTTAATTTCAAATGCCTGATCAATAACTTTCTCAACTTTTTTTTTTCTCTTATAAAAAACTAGTTTCTGTTGACCTTTCTTAATATTTTTTAACAAATTGCCAATTATCCTGTTGCGGAACATTCGTTTACGAATCTCCCTAAACTGTTGTTTCCTTCTACTATCATGCACAGATTTATCTCTTGCTCTAGCAGTAACATTTTTCATTGTCCTTTTCTTTCCATTTGATTTCCTTCTCGTTTTATGGACTGAAACATTTTCTGTAGTAATATTTTTTTTATTACAAATATTTCTTATGAAATATTTAGAGCTCTTACCCGGTGCTTTCTTCGTGGCTTGAGAAATCTTTTTGTTAGAGGACTGCTGCGTTTTTTTTCCGCCTGCTGTCTTTGACGTTTTGCAGCCTTTATCTGTCTTTGTATTGTAGGCATGGTGAAATCTTGAAATGATCTGCAGTTGAATCTGAGGAAAAATATAATAAAAAATGTTAATAAACATTATTATCAAACAGTAAATCAGTAATAGTGATCAAAAACATAACACACTACTTGACATTTTAATTTGAAGATTTTTTAGTCATTGGCAATTTTACAATACAGAAATACCAGAAAAGAAATGACATTTATATTTATGTTACCTATGCTATTTTATATGTGAATCTGATCTAATTTTATGAGCATATTTTAATATTTTATTGAAGACACTACACATAACCTGTTTTTGAAGGTGTCTTTATTTTTAAATTAAACGGTTTACCTTTTTACTTTTTATTGATTATAAATTTTAAAAATAAATGTTTATATTTCCAAAGGCTCAAGCAGGTCAGCTTCCCATCCTATATCATATAATTCGGACAAATCTGCATCCTCATCACGCTCTTCTTCATCCTCAGGATTTAAATCATCCAAAGGATCAACATCCACTGATGTTTCAATTACAAGTTCAATGATGAGGTCAAAATCAACTGATTGCAGATTGTCGCTCATGTTGAGGTTGTCTTTATCTTTAAAGAAAGATAACAACAATGAGATGTTGCAGAGTAAGAAACAAATCTCAGAGATTATAATAGTAAAATTGTTTAACAAGATTAACATTTTGCAGCTATTATTTAGCCATGTCCAGCAATGCTGAGCAGGTGAAGCCTATGTCTAATTTTTCACTGAACAGGACTCATCTCTTCTTAACCTTGGATAAGCCTCACCGACTCTGTGTCCCCTGCACATACTTAAATGTTAAAGGGCAGATTTATATTAAATGGCACATCCCCAGGCATGCACCAGTTAATGTGCACCACTGCTTTACCACCCATGGTGTGCCGCATTTACAATCAGATAGGAGAAAGCTGCGTCAAAACCCTGCGCCTGCTTGAAGCTGGCATAGGTCTTGACGCAGCATTGTGGAGATGGGGCACCCCTGAGCCTTGCTGGAGCTGCATCGCACTTGCGATACAACTCCAGCAATGCGCCACCTTTACGGCACAGATGCGTCACGCATCTGTGCCGTTTTTGCCCCATGCTGCGCCGCATTGTAAATGCAGCACAACATGGGTGGCGGAACAGTGGCGCAGGATGACTGTCACATCCCTGGTGATGCGCCAGTCATCATAAATCTATCCCTAAGCTTCTTATCTTGTTACAGATGAACTGCCATATGTATCATCAAAATATTTTACATTTTCTAAATAGCGAATTTTAAGGAATAAATAGCGATTCTTTACCATTCCTAATTTGCGATGAGCAAATTGCTAATTGCAAGTTACCCATTCATTTCCATGGCCTAGGAGGCTCATATGAATGAAGGTTTAATTTGCGATTAGCAATTTGCTCATCACAAATTAGGAATTTTTCCAAGGGTGCAGGGGTGTCTCAAGAACACCCTGCTGCACCCCTGAAAAACAAATTTGGGGGCATATGGCACACATACATGCCCTAAGGGCATGTGTTGGCGTCATATGGCACCTTTTGTTTTTTTGAAAAAAAGCTTTTTGAAAAGAATTCACAAATTACCACCAATTTACCACAATAGTTTCCAAATCCTTAATGTCATTTTTTACATAGTTTTTGTTTGATACATTGCATTTAAGTAGTCACAAAATTTGCAAATGCTTCAGTGCAATCGCAAAATAAGGAATAGCAAATTTTGCTACTCCTTATTTTGCATCAAACTTGTTTGATACATACCATTTGTCTAATTAACATTCGCAAAGGCCGAAATTCATAGAATTTTGATCTTTGCAAATGCTAATTAGCTTGATACATATGGCCCCAAGTGAGGCCTGTCTTGCGACATGGTGCATCTTTTGCATCACTGCTGCTTGGGTTTTATGTGGTACGTTTTTTTTACACCATGACATATCTGCCTAAATGCATCAATTTGTAATGTTGTCGCCTCATAGCAAATCTTTTGCACCACCGCTGCATCATAAAAGTGACGCACAGTGGCACAAAAAAGGCATACACCTATCATAAATCTGTCCCTAGCATTTTAAATGATTAATCCAGGATGACAATAAAGTGTGTCCTATCCAGAGGTTTGTTTAAGGTGAGGCCTACTCAGGATTGCAGATTAAAGTTACGCTTGATGAAGAATACAGAGGAGATAATACATATAAAGGACTACCAATGAAGTAAGTAATGTGCACTTTATTGCGCCAGTCATCATAAATGTATCCCTAAGCTTCTTATCTTGTTACAGATGAACCACCATATGTACCATCAAACTATTTTGCATTTCCTAAATAGCAAATTTTAAGGAATAAATAGCAATTCTTTACTATTCCTAATTTGCAATGAGCAAATTGCTAATTGCAAATTACCCATTCATTTCCATGGGCTAGGAGGCTCATAGGAATGAAGGTTGCAATTTGTGATTAGCAATTAGCTCATCACAAAATAGGATTTTTTTCAAGCGTGCAGGGGTATCTCAAGAACACCCTGCTGCACCCCTGAAAAAGAAATTTGGGAGCATATGGCACACCTACATGCCCTAAGGGCATGTATGGGCGTCATATGGGACCTTTTTTTTTTGTTGAAAAAAATGCTTTTTGAAAAGAATTCGCAAATTACCACAAACTAGAAGTTGGTGGTAGTTTCCAAATCCTTAATATCATTTTTTACATATTTTTTTTTTGATACATTGCATTTAAGGAATCGCAAATTTTGAATTATTGACATTTTAAGTCATTTCCACATGTGCAGTGTTTTCAAAATATAATTTGAAAATCGTTTTTGGGGAAAAGTAATGGTTTGCAAATGTATGACAAGGACATAATGGTGTATGCTTCTCTATAAGGCATTTCAGTGTCTCTGATGTCATTTTTCCCATATTACATTATAAGACCTTTCCCCATGAAGCACATTCCTTGTAAATATGCTCCCACCTGTGCATTGCGAATTTAGATTTTGACTGTTTCAGTCACATAGCCATGTTGAAAGTGACCCAAAAAAATTGCAAACGTTTTAAAATAACACATTCATGTGTCTTAAGGACATTTTAAGTCATTTCCCCATGGACAATGTTTTCTAAGTGGCGCAAAAGAGGTATACACCTATCATAAATCTGTCCCTAGCATTTTAAATGATTAATACAGGATAACAATAAGATGTAGCCTATCCAGAGGTTTGTTTAAAGTGAGGCCTACTCAGGATTGCAGATTAAATTTACGCTTGATGAAGAATACAGAGGAGATAATACATGTAAAGCTCTACCAATGAAGTAAGTGATGTCTACTTCATTGCGCCAGTCACCATAAATGGATCCATAAGCTTCTTATCTTGTTAGACATCAACCGCCATATGTATCATATAACTATTTTGCATTTCCAAAAAAGCAAATTTTAAGGAATAATTAGCGATTCTTTACCATTCCTAATTTGCGATGAGAAAATTGCTAATTGCTATTTTACCCATTCATTTCCATGGGCTAGGAGGCTCATATAAATGAAGGTGCAATTTGCGATTAACAATTTGCTCATCACAAATTAGGAATTTATTCCAAAGGTGCAGGGGTGTCTCAAGAACACCCTGCTGCAACCCTAAAAAAGAAATTTGGGGGCATATGGCGCACATAAATTTTAACAACATTCCTTTACCTCAACAACGATTTTCAAATCATAACTTCAAAACACTACACATGGGAAAATTACTTAAATTGTCCTTAAGACACATAAAAGCGTTTTTTGATTGGCTTTCCTGCATGGTAGGGTCACTTTTAACATGGCTATGTAACACAAACATTCAAAATCAAAATTTTCCATGCACATGTGGGAGCATATTTACAAGCAATTTGCGCCACAGAGAAATGTCTTACACTAAAATGAGAAAAATAACATCAGGGACAGTCAATTGCCTTATAAAGAACCATACACCATTATGTCCTTGTCATGAATTTAAAAACAATTCCTTTTCCCCAAAAACGATTTTCAAATCATAATTTCAAAACACTGCACATGAGAAAATGACTTAAAATGTCATTAAAACACATGAAAGCGTTTTTTGATTGCCTTTCGAGCATGGTTGGGTCACTTTTAACATGGCTATGTAACACAAACATTCAAAATCTAAATTTTCCATGCACATGTGAGAGCATATTTACAAGCAATTTGCGCCACAGAGAAAGGTCTTACACTAAAATGAGAAAAATAACATCAGGGACAGTCAATTGCCTTATAAAGAAGCATACACCATTATGTCCTTGTCATGAATTTAAAAACAATTCCTTTTCCCCAAAAACGATTTTCAAATCATAATTTCTAAACACTGCACATGGGAAAATGACTTAAAATGTCATTAAAACACATGAAAGCATTTTTTGATTGGCTTTCCAGCATGGTTGGGTCACTTTTAACATGGCTATGTAACACAAACATTCAAAATCAAAATTTTCCATACACATGTGAGAGCATATTTACAAGCAATTTGCGCCACATAAATCATAATTTTCTCCTTAAAGCACACTATTCTCTATCTAAATTAAAGAAATATTTTCTCACCTTAGCAAATACTTTGAGTTTGAAAACAGTCTAAGAAACACACCAATTTGTCTTCAGCAGAGCAAAAGGTATGCACTCCAGAGTCTGCAGCTATCAAAAGCACAGAAATGCTGTAATTCTTCACACATATTTCTCATGTCACCCAATCAAAACTCTTCCCTCACTTTTTTTCAAATGAAAACCCTTCCCCCTCTGCCCTTTCTGCCTATTTTCCATAGCAACCACCTCTTGGAAAAACTCTGGTGTTTGCAAGTTCACACAACAATGTTGCAATTGAACTCTGAACTCTCAGTGCACCTGCATATCCAGTGCATTCTTTCATTTAATGATTTTTTATTGACCACTCAAAATACATCTTTCAAAGAACACATCTGTGCACCCTAACTTTCTGTTTTCATCAATCAAAATCCACCAATCACTGTTACTGCTTCATGAACACAGAAACTCCACAGTTTTTTTTTCATTTTACACTCTCATTTTTTCAACTGCCATTTCATTGCCACACTTCATCTGACTGCAGGAGAACCTTCTCTCACCATGTTTTCTGTCTGGATTGTTGGTCATAGTTATATTCACTGGGCTCAAAGGTACGTTGAAAGCAGGAATTTACCTAACCTCAATTTACAAGATGTGGAAATTAAGTGGTTTGGCCACAGAGGATTAAAATGTCACCAATTGATACCATTGGTGAAAACCTTTATGCATTTGCCAAAACCTGACCTGTTAATTGTGCACTGTGGAGGTAATGACTTGGGCACTTTGACTGGTGTAGGTCTGGAAATGCTTTTAAAGGACACCTTTGAGCAATTAATGGCACTTTTTCCTCAGACTGCCTTGGTATATTCAAATATATGCCAAAGACAGAAATGGAGGTGGTCAAACCAATTTTGTCCACAAATTGAGAAGTCGAGGAAGCATGTAAACAAATCTGTTTCAGCTTACATGAGAGACCATGGAATGGGCTCCCTGTACAACAATAACTTGCGTTACTACATGCAAGATATCTACAGAGGAGATGGAGTTCACTTCTCAGATGAGGGCAACAGAGTTTTCACTCTGAATTTAAGAATGTGCATTGGTACCTACTTATAAGTACCTAAATGTACCATAAACCCAAAAGCTCTTCTCAGAGCTACCCTACATCTAATCACTCACAATTATTATTTTACTCTAACTTTTTTCACTAATTTTCAACAAAGTACGCTCCCTGGGGCGCTACCCGGTACGCGTACCGGGAGCTAACCTCGCGAAATTTTTTAAAAAAAATGTTTTTTTTTCGCACATATAAACCTCCTCAGCCACCCTCAGAAAACCTAGGGGGTCAAGATAACTCTACCGTGCCCCCTTCTACCCATTCCGAACATTATTTGCCCTCCATCTTGTATCTTAATTCGACCGAAACACAAAATGGTGGACTCCCGGAACGCTTAAGGTCCGCGAACCGAGGCGCTCAACGGTTCGCGTACCGGGTCGCTCCCTGGGAAGATAAAGGAAATAAAAAATAATCAAAAAATCCAACAATCAATTAACATACAGCATTTGAAAAGACTATCATTCATTTTTCATTGTAGTACGCTCCCCAGAACGCTTCCCGGTTCGCGGACCGGGCGCTAACCACGAAAAAAAACAAAAAAAAATTATTATTTTTTTGCCCCGCGGGGCCCTTTTAAAACCTCCACATTAAACCTAGGGGGTCAGCGAGGATCTACTATGCCCCCTTATAGTTATTTCCCCCTTTGTTTTGGCCTCCTCTTGTCTCTCGATCCTACCGAGAGACAAGATGGCGGCCGCTCCGGACTGTTTAGAATGTTGACAGACACCGGAGAGCCAATCAGCTTCGCTACGCGAAGTTCCGGTACGCTTAAGGTCCGCGAACCGGGGCGCTGCCCGGTCCGCGCTTACAGATATATATCTTTTTTTGAACGTTAATTTCTCAAAATCCACTGCAGCACATATATTGAGACCTACAAAAGGCACATCGGGCTACCAGTCCCTACAATTTAGCCAAGTTTCGTGCAAATCCATTCAGCCGTTCGGGCTAAAAGTGAGGCTAACCGCCCTATGGAAAACTCAATGTTAAAAACACGTTTTGGGACCCCCCTTTTTTCTCGGACCCCCTGGACGAACCCCCCCCAAATTTTCAGGGGCTCCTCAGAAACAAAATGTTCCATTTTCCAGAAAATTTCAGCCAATTCCGTCCACAAACGCCAAAGTTATTAGACATAGAATTTTCAAAAATCCCATAGGGAAAAAATCCTAAATATATATATATGTCTGGAACTCCGAGATTTCAGCAAATGCAGCCGCAAGCCAAATAACGGAACGGACCCATTAAGATATTTTCAACGCTTTTTATTTTCTGTGCACCCTCTTGGTCGCCATGACGCGTTTCGGGCCCAAAAAGCCCTTGATACATATATATACTCAAAAACAACGCATACGGACCTACTAGTGAATCCTTAAGTAAGGAAGACCCTGTTGGAAGTATTGGAGGGCCAGGAACTTCATAGGTTTTTTTTTGGGGGGGGAAATCTTTTTATTAACATTGCTCACAGACTCGCAGAATACATAGCAGTGTTCAATTAGCTTAAACTCTTTAGCAATACATTGTACAATCAAGGGCAAATCATACAGTATTGGGGCATCACCACCCATATCACTCCTCTCCCTCTTCCCCCCTGTTCCTCGATACTTCCACCAGGGACCCCAGATTTTCATCCATTTCTTCACACACACCCTGGCCCTGTAGACTTTCTCCTCCGCCCTTTGACACCAGTCTAAATCTCATCGCCACTGGTCCCATTGTGGTGCCTTCTGCGCCCCCCAACCCCTGGCTACCTTCTTTTTGCCACCCCGGCTGCTAAGGCCAGCCAGATCTCGTTATACCATGACCAGTCCGTCGGGCCTTTGATCAATAATAAAAACCATCTTGGTTCCACCGGCACTGACGAACCCACAACTATCTCCATAGTGCGAGCCACCCTGGTCCAGAAAGGAACCATGTTTGGACAGTCCCAAAGAATATGATAGAAAGTTCCCTCTTCCTGGCAACACCTCGCACACAGAGGAGACGGGCTCCTACCCCGCGAGAACAGGTGAGTGCGCGAGTAGTACACCCGGTGCAAGATTTTAAATTGAACCTGCTGGAACCAGACCCGCTCCGCTATTTCAAGTGGGCTCTCCAGGGCATCCTGCCAAAAATCATCTTCAATGCTATCAATAACCACTTCACATTTCTCCCGCAGAGACAGCTGGGGGTCAGGCATATTATTTATTAATTTGCGGTAAATGGTTGCCGTGGGCTTCTCCAAGATGGGGTCTAGCAGGAGCATGTCCTCCATCGGTGAGTACTCCGGAATTGAAGTCTCTAAGGGGATATGGACACGTAGAGCCTGTGAAAGACGCAAGTAGTGGTAGTGTTGTGAGTCATGCATTTGGTATTCTTTTTTTAAGGTGATCGAAGGACCTGAGGCCACCCCTCCAGACATCCCCAAGGTATTCGATTCCACTCAACTTCCCGCCCTTGAAGCCAGTGAGCCTCTTCACCTCCGTCAACTAGTCCCCAAACCAGAGTGGGGTTTTGCCGGTTATAGTATCTGTCTATCCCAGAAATGTTTTGGCCTCTCTCCAGCACTCTAGTACCACCCCTGTATGCGAAGGCAAGTTCCTCCGATGTTTTCACGAGTAAAGAAGAGGTTCGCAGTTACCATCCGGCATGGCGTACCTGTCCACCCTATAGGCTGGCACCGAGGCCTCCACGTAGACCCAGTCATTAATGACCTGGAGCTGAGACGCCCAGTAGTACAACCGCACGTCCGGTAGGGCCAGCCCTCCATCGTACACTCCCCTTGTGAGTTTACTCAGCACGATTCACGGTTACCCCTGTCCCAGAGCAGCGTCCGCAGGGCCTGTGATGTGCGCCTGAACACCCCATCTGATAGAACTGAGGTCAGCTAGGTCTCTATCGAATATACTAAACTTAATAGTGAGTGCCAGCTAGCTCAGAGGTCACTAGAAACTTTCTCGAATTCACAAGACGGGATTAGCTTCTGACAACCGCATAATTATGACAGCTTTGTTTCCCAAGAGTAAGAAATATATCTCGAGAGTCGCGGAAACAATAGATAAGTATTTCACTCAGTCAATCGTGCATGCTTCGTTTCAACAGAGTTTGCAGAGAAATAGAAAGACGGGCGTTTTCAATAAAAAGGTTAATTGAACCGTCTTCTTTCTCATACAAGAGAAGTGAACTGCTACAATCGTTAAGCAGACTGCAAAGTATAATGCGTACAGTGAGAATAGTATTATAAAATAAGACTGTAAAAGAATTGTATGGTTTCTAAGACATATAAAAATACACACATAAATACCATTGACTAAAATACTCAACTGGTGCTTCTAAATACGCCTACCCCAATGTACCTAATCTAAGTCTAGTACGCAGGAAGAAGTACGGTTTGTGTAGGATATGTTTAGTTGTTTTTGCCAAGAATCTACCAAAGGTTTCTCTAGGTTCTAATCAGCTCCATACCTTGGTTTAGAATGAAGGAGGTCTGGTATCTCTGTCTCAGGACTCGATTTCCCAACACCCCGCAAGGGGAGCTTGGAAACACTGGTGCTGGATTCTCGGCGAGAGAAAGGCAGCCTCTTGATCAGTGCGTCTGCTGGAGGGTCGGCTTCCTTTGCCACTTGCTGTTGCGAGCTGCGTCGGGCAAGTAGATAGTCAAACTGCTCCAAACCACCGTCGTTTGCCATAGCAAGTTGAGGTATATTTATACCTTGAAGGTGTTTAGGAATGCCCTAGATTGATGTAAAGTCGGGTATAATAACATCAGAAAAGAACCCCTAGGGAATAGTTGTTCTTTGCAAAGTACATGAGTTCTTGGACAAATCAATATTCAAGCAAGGGGAAGTTCCCTAACTGCTTAAGCCGATTTTCTAAGAAATCGTTGTGACATTTGGTACAGGTGGAAGTAGCCATGCCTGTATTTGGTCTGCATGGATTATGTCTAAATAAGGGATTGTTTTCTATGCCTATATAAAGGCAATGTGAAATGTACCTAAATAAGGGCATGAATCAGGACATTCACTCAGAGCTCTAAACACCACACAACACCCACTCCACTTTATTATGTACAACATTACTAAGTTCTAAACACATTAAAACATATCTAAACATGATGTGTCAAAGCCCACCCAAAATACATAAAGATGCATTGATACTGGTTGTACACGAAAAACATTTGTGCTGTACGCATTTAAAGCATTGTTTCATTCAAAGCATATAGATGACATTTGAAAATGCTATCTGAATGAATCATGTAAATACAGTTATGAAATGGCTCTTAATTACAGAAAAAAAGGTCGCGACCATGCCATGGCAGATTATATAAACTGGTTAAATGTGGACAAGGTCAAATATTGTCTCTTGGAAGTTTTTCAAAGAATTCTAGTTCTCTATGAATAGTTCTACTATGAGCAGATTAATTTGTGCCAAAACAAATACAAATTTGGAAAAACAAAAGCATGGTCATAGAAAAAATAGAGTTCCAGAGTTAGGAATCTGTATTGAAAAATAAAGGTCAAATTCACAGTTTCTCTGAACACTGTGTGCCAATTCAAAAGTCAGTGTTATTGTTCGGAGAAAACATCAAATCTTCTAAGTCTGAAAATAATTTGTCTACCATTGTAGGTGAAATTTGCATTACCTCGTTAAGAAGATTAATTGTACAAAGATGCGAAGCATAGCTGTCAGCATTGGTCACGTTAGCAATGTTCGAATTGGATGGTACCTGTGTGCCGCTTTCCTCTCGTACCTCACCGTCAGCATTTTGCATCTGTGAGATCTCAATGAATGCCGTCATCAGAATTGGTAGCCGCTGGGGACAACAATGCGCATGGGCCTTTACCGGGTCCAGCAAAGCATCAACATCCGTTGGCATGACTGATGGGAGTGTGAGACAGATGTCTCACACGCATTATTCTCCACATAGCAGGCATCGTAGAACAGGTAAGATGCAATCTTGCCAGATTGGTCTGAATGACATATACCATGTAATATTTATTTCTCTTAAACGAGTTATTCCCAAAATTTGGACTAGGCGCTCACAACACTTTATCGCCAGAAGAGTGTTCTCCACGGTGATCTGGGTATCGCTTGTGATTGAGCTTGCCATATTGGAGCAGGAGGAGCAAAAATCGAATCCCTGCTGCGAGTCCCAAGACGAGAGACAGTCCGCCAAACACAGAGTGCACAAAGTTTGGAAATGTTCCTAGGACTGCTTCAAAAGGTGCTAACAGTCCCAAAAAAATCGTCTTAAATACATGTACAATACCACTCGTATCAGACATGTTTAAGATATGACCTAACATTTCTGAGAAAAGTACAGGGCAGTTTGTAGTTAATAGGGTGTGTATCTCTGCAGAAGACCTTGAGACTTGCAGATCATAGGTTTCTTTGGCCGAGGTCAATGGCAAAGTTTTTTGTAAAAGAATGACTTTCATCCTGCTCAAAGTATCAATTCATATTGAAGAGATGTTCAGTGAAGGCCATAACGGCGACTCCCGGTCTGTGTTGATTTTTGGAAACAATACTTGCATACAGCAAGTGACCCTGGCTGACACAGTTACGAGATAGGCTAAACCTGGCAACATGCCACAGCAGCTGTGATCATTCACCATAATGTAACTTCCATTAGAAAGATTGCCTTATAATTGGATCAATCACTGCAGCTGGTGAACCTTGCAGGTGGCAGGATAAGTTGTTCGAGGAACCATTGCAGGCCCGTGTAAATTTATACCCTGACATAGGTGAGAACGGCTTAGTGTGTTTTCACAATTATTGCCACTAAGAAAAACTTCTTTCCCCTCACTCCAACATCTGGGTGTATAAGGTAATTCCCAGGATGTCTTGATGTATTCTTTACCCAACCTTTCATATAGGCCTGCTGGTATACCTTATAAGCAATACTGAAAATGGATTCCCTGGTCTCCACTATGTTAAACTCCATCACACTGAGATTGAGCCAGATCGAAAATACAATAAATGGCCTTGAATCCCAGGCTAAGCCAAATTTTCGTACAATAAAGGCATTACTAATTAGAATCAGGCCAATGCCACCGCAAAATGAAAAACTCCAGACCACCCAAGAGACTACCCAAGAGAAAAGCAAATCAGCCCCAATTGCGAAACCATCTAAACCCACAAGGATGAAGTCTGTACCCCAAAGTTTGACACTCTTCACAGATACCAACTCAGCTATTAGTACGGATGAAAATAACATCATGATAGCTGATACATCCGGCAAATTTGCCTAAATCTCCACAAGCCCATCCTGTGCCGACAAATCTAACAAAGCAGCTGACGTAATGAATCCATCAATGGACAATACTGACTGTGTAACTACCGGGCAGAGCAGAATATCATCGGGGAAGTGAGGCTTAGGAGTTAACAGGAAGTACAAAAGATCAGATAGAGGTTCTCTAAAGACTGGAACTCTTACTCTGCATCTGCCACCTGTGGCTGCTCTCTTGGTGGTGGTACTGGGAAATGTGCCACTATTGTGGGAGGGTCAGGCTGAATCCACAGTCCAAATAATGACTAAAGCCATGCACTGGGTGGACCAAAAGCTGAAGGGGGCAGGGGTTTGGGCTGGGGACATACAAAGCCAAATGATTTGATTATGACTAGAAGAGTCACCTGGATAGGGCCTACAAGGGAAGAAATGGGGGAGACTGTGTGGTTTTACATTTTAATAATGGTGTTATTGTAAAATAGGTCCCATGCACAATAGATTCAAAAGAACAATGAATACAGACACAATCAATTCTGTATTAATATGACTTGTCCAGCCGGACAGAGGTCTCAATGTTTTTACTCGACAAGGAATAAGCAAGGAATTTCCTTCGACAATTTCACGTGGTGGGGCACAAGCCTGTACCCTACTTAAGCACATACAGTTTAGTACATTTGAAGAGGCAGTGAACAAGGAAAGGGCTTTTTAGGCAAAAGCTTTAAGGTTCTAAAATAACAGTTAGATCAAAGGATTCAAAATGCACCTTTACATCAACATAATACATGATATACACAATGTGTAAGGGACATAAAAGCTCGACGGCGTTTCGATCCCACTTTTAAATCATGGGGATCATCATCAGGACATTGATTAATGCCTAATTCAATCAAGCCTCTATTCGCCAAGGTGGATCCAAGGCAAAGGCAAGGGATAGTTCGTGCCTGGGGCTCCCGGATTCAGGAACCTCGGGGACGCGTTGGGTGCGGGGCGTACCGGTTCAGTCGGTATCCAGTCCCTCTCGGCATTGCCGAGAGGGACTGAATACCGACTGTACCAGTACACCCTGCACCCAACGCAATCCGATTTTCATATCTAGAACTGCATAATTTATATTAGAGATTATAAGTGCAATACCATGAAATGCCAAAAGCTTTTTAATATTTTTAACATTTTAATATTTTTTTACTTAACCTTTTTACTATTTGTAATATTACAGTATGCATTCAGTGGTAACTCATGTTTTGTATTTTATTGTGTCTTTAGTGATTGAAAATATCGAAATAAAGACTACTTTGACTTTGACTTTAAATACCTCACTATTTGTTACATTTTGGAAAGTCACACCTGCATGGAATTTAGCAGGGGAAAAAAGAACAGTATTTACAGTAACGTGGACTTTGTTGCATTAGGTATCACAATTACTATGTTATTCCTCCAAAAATTCAGAGTAGGTGATGTTTATGAATTACGAACCCCATGGAGTCAGATGCTATCAGATACGATAAATAGCACCTACTCCCTCAACTAACTCGGAATCTTGGCCTCAGCCCACTGATTGCCCTTCTGATATAAAAAATAGGTACCATTGAGGTGGCCACCAAATAACATCTGGAAAGTCTGGAAAGTGCCACCGGCCATACAAAACACTGCTCATTATTTCTGAGGGAAACTTCTTTACTTCAACTGAGAAGCTCTATTATTTAAGCAGGAGTTCTATCATTCCTTAGGGTGGAGCAAATCCAGGGTGTGGTAAATACCTGCTGTTCCTATTTATGGTCTTGGAAATGAGGCACATCATGCAGGTTTGGTATTTATCACAATAAAATCTGCTTTAGTTTCTTTTTACCAGGCAGTTGTCGCAAATAATTTTGCCAGATTTTACCTGGCGAAATCTGTCAGGAAAACACTGTTGTGAGTGATAAATACTGAAGAGCTCAGAATTATGATCCCTGTGCAAAACCTCTGCTTGTGCATGGATCTAGGTAAAATCCAGTCCTTCCACAGAACCCTGATTCTCAATATCTCATTTGAGGCCAGGGGGATTTGCCACTGAATCATCGAAGCTTTCTCCTGCATCTTCAAGTCTAGCGCTATTTATCAAGTTGGGAAATAATTAATACATTACGAGGGTCCCTCAGAGGTGGTGTAATCCAAGACTACATAAGTGAATTTGCAATACTGCCTGTCCAAAAATGAGGCACAGGTGATGTTTGCATTCACTTGCAGCATTTGTTCTAGGCACTGTTATATTAATTTGCATGGACACTGACCTCCCTCACTATCAGTTAAAAAAGGGACCCCATATCATCCCTTATCATGTGGCATTTTGCCCGAATCTACCAGCTTGTTTGTCATCTTTATTCATATGCAGATTGTTAGAAATGGGATTTTTGTTTAGCTAAGGTATACACCCAGGCCAGACAGAACCCACCACTCTAGTCAAGGTAAGCTAGATACACATTTAAGATAACCTGTGCTCACCATCTGAAAGCTTTGCACAGAGCAGGCAGGCTTATCAAAATATGCAATGTGTAAAGTTTTTGTGTAATACACACAGAGTAATGCAATGAAAAGACCAGAAAAATAATCCATACCGTTTTATAAACAAAAGCGCAGTATATTATAAACACATTAAGGCCAAAACCACAAGAATCCAATGCATACTTCCCAATTTATGACATAACATAGCATGTGTATTTGTAAAGCAAAAATTAAGGCCAGAACCACAAGATATATTTCTAAAGCACATGTTCACCCAGAAGGGTATCTTGGCACAACATGGAAGGAATAATAATAAGAACTAGAGCACCCGCAGGTTTGTAGATGAAAGGTTCACGATCCAAGCAGTGAATCGCTGGGCTTCGAAAAGAGTGATCACATAATCTTGTGTCCAACTGGCACTCGTTAAAAGGATCTGCATATGTATATCAGGACTGGGTGTGCAGGAACTTCAGGCACCCGAGAGCATGCAGGTCAGCTTTGTGTACCTCGCTGGTCTGGGGTGCAAATTACAGTACCTTTCCACTTCGCAGAATAGTGGTGGTGTCGGGAGAAGGTGAGTTGAAGGGTAACTCCGGGCTGTCCTTGAGGAGTCAGGGCAGGTCTGGTTGTCCAATACTTTGCACCAAGAAGCGATGGTAAGGCCCCACTGTTATATCCCTGTTCTGTACTTC
This sequence comes from Lissotriton helveticus, assembly GCF_964261635.1. Classification (NCBI taxonomy): domain Eukaryota; kingdom Metazoa; phylum Chordata; class Amphibia; order Caudata; family Salamandridae; genus Lissotriton; species Lissotriton helveticus. The sequence continues at coordinate 1,425,755,285 of NC_136063.1, read as the reverse complement.
CTCGTGCCCCCGTGTGTGACGTCTACCAGTCACCTCTCCTGCGCGAGAGCACCCATTGTCACCTTAACCCTTCCCAGTGGCTCCCAACGTTCCACTCTTCCTTCTGTTCCACTTCAACTGCCCAACTGTCATTCCAGTGATTACCTTCCTGACCCACGCACCGCTCCAGGTGTGGGGCTTTCATGAATAACCTATAGTGATTGTTAATGCCCTTTTAACATCTTTTACGCATTAGTCTTGAGTACGGGTCCTGACACTCGGGATTTGTGCCAATATGGCTTTAATTATCGAGTGAAGTGTCCTCTGGATATTAATTTAACAAACAACACTCTCGCTGCATTTTACCGTGCAAGCAGTTTAGATCATGGATACTCATTCATCTTGTCCATTGGGGATAATGGTGTGTGTTTTGTAGACCCGCTTTCCGTGTCTTCACGATCATGATGACGGATTGGTGATTGAGTCGGGAACTACATTACCCGACAGTACCCTAATGCCCCACGTCTCACGTCATGACGTCTTGACGCACGTGATGTCCAACGACAGGGGCGGAGTAGGAAATGGTCAGTTTTTCGGTAAGTACTCAACCTGACACCGCGTTCTCCTTCTACGCGGTGTTCCAAGGGACAGGAACCTTTGATAGGGCTAGCCCCAGAGAACGGTAAGGAGGTCGGGTGAGGGATACATTGATCGGCTCCTCGATTTGACACTTGAGCGATGCCGGTACAGCTGAAGAGTCACCTATGGGTGACCGGATTGATACTAAACACGCTCTACATTCTATTCCTCCATAGATTGTGTTCTTAGGGAGACCCTCCTGGCGGACACCAGTTCGAGTTTGTGTATTACATAAACTCGGTAAGTTTTTCTACGAGTGGGTCATTAGCCTAAACTAAGGCTTTTTAACGACGTGCCTGTTTTATAGAGTGGTTCACTCGTGGGGTTTGTGTGGGTTCACGGGAGTCCAAGGCCTGGCCATGGTAGCAGGAGTGTGTTGCATATATCATTATAAAATCACTAATCAAATGTCATGAATGAAGATGACGTGATTGTAGTTAATCACCCGGAGTGTTTGAAGTAAAGAAACCTGGGCTGTAACACCATAAAAATAAGGTTAACACTGGAACCTTTGTGAGCATATTTTCATTCATTTTGAGTAACACCCTATTTAGAGAAGCAGAAAATCTAAAGGGGCGAGTTGAGTGAAGGGGGATAGAATGTGTGTCTCTATCATCACTCTTTGCTCTTTTCTAGTGAATGTTTTTTCCCGCATTATGGGGTCTAATCTCCACTGAATGATCAGAAGATCTGGAGGAGTACGGATCTGCAAGACCTACTCTAGTCTGGAGGCCCTGTGACCGAATTACGGCAGGGCGACAAGTGGTTCTGATCGCGACAGTCCTGATGAAGACCGAGGTGACCTTTCGAGGCACAATTCAAGCGGTCGAAACATGTTGACTTCAGCAGTGGTAGGAGGGAAGTCTTGAGGAACCTCATTTTCTCAATAAGACATTTTTCCATCCTTTAATTACTTTTAATCCTGATAGGGGTATCATACTGTGTCTAATAAAGTAATTCTGTCTATTGGCACCCTTAATCAGTTTTAACCACATCCTTACTGCACTTTTTTGTCGCACTATCAGTTAATCCACTAGGAGTTCACTGCACGTTCTATTACTTATGTGTGTTACTCGTTGTACGTATTGACTTATCTGGCTGTACGTCTTGTAGTGTGGAATTTATTATTTTCCCCCTCCCTAATGCTCCACCCTGGATGTGGCTACACCAGGGCGTCTGTAGCAGGCCCTATGATGAAGCATGTCACATACCTTGGTATGTGAGCGAGGTCAGTTTTTTCAAATCAGAAAATTTTCCTTTGTTGTGTCTTTGTGGTGTACTCTACATACCCCTTTTGTGGGATCATTGGTTTGTACTAGGGGGCCTGGGGTATTGGAGTTTAAACAGTATTGGCCCTCTCCCTCATTTGTGTTGATCTGTTCATGAATAAACCTGATCCTGATTTCAACTACTGTGTTCCAGTAATTTATCTTCTACACCCACCCTCCAGCATTGCGGTAAACAGCTGATGTCATCAGAGACCTCTGAGTTGGCAAAGCAACCTGAATCCGTACTGGAGGGAGGTTTTCTGTAGGGTGGTGGCATCTGTCGGAACCACAGACAGCTTTCTGAGCTCGACCACATGAGTAAACCAAAGCGCTCGAGATTACCCTCAACATGCTGACAATTAGACATGTTTTGGGTGCAGTGAGAAGCGCTCAATCTTTCCCCAAGCAGAAGGCGGGTTAGAATGACAACTGCAGTACTCCTGGATAGCAGAGTCCCATAGCAATGGGGAAGTCTTTGATGGCACGGAGACTTTTGGGAACATGGGACACACTAACAAGCCCTTGGAGATCACTCAGAGGGAAGGCATATACTAGCTCTCCTTCCAGCAGAGTCAGGGAGCAGCAAAACAGTCCTTCCAGAAAAGCAATCCAGTTCAGTCCTTGAAGTATCAATGCAGTTCTTCTGACAGACGTTCAGTTCAAGATTTAGAAAATGTCTGATTTTAGGGGGCCAGTGATCCAGTACTTATACTGAAAAGTGCCTTTGAAATGGAGGTGACTTCAAAGCAAAACCTTTGAAGTGCACAGGTCCCCTTTCAGCCCAGTCCTGTCTGCCAGCCTACCTGTTGGGGTTGATCATTGCTTTGTGTGAAGACAGGACACTACCTATTGAGGTGTAGGTGTGTGGTAATCTGTCCATGCTTTCTCTGTACATGAAATGTTTAGTGTAGAACCTTAATGTGTCATGCTAGTATGTGTTAGGTGTCATAGTGTGATGTCATGACATTCTTGGTAACTTTGGAAGTAAACCTGGTCAGTTAGTTCCAGAGCTGACCTGCTCGTTGTTGGATGAGATTCTTTGTGGAAATAAATCTTATGAAGAAACTTACATCTTGTCTTCAATCTGTGATCCAACCTACTTCAAGGTGTCAGTGCCTCCCTTCCCTTTTGCCCAGGAAGACCCATCAGTATGCAGATGAACGCAGATGCCCTGAAGTATCCTGTGTTTGTGGCTGTCTAGAGGGAATGCACCAAGTGTAGCTGTCACCCTACACCATATGTGTATTGGAGACAGGCTGTAAGGGTAAGGCACATAGAACAGTAAGTGCAGAGAAATGTTCACTTCCTAAAAGTGGCACTCCTAAACTAGTAAGGTCAAATCCAACTCCACCAGTAAAGAGGATTTGTCATTACCAATCCAAAGATACAAAACATGAAGCAGCTTCTCCTCTGCAATCAGCAATTAAATATTAAAGGTATGTTATGGAATCCTTAATGCTAACCTATTGGAAGAGCAGGCCTCACAGTAGTGAAAAACGACTTTGAATGTTTGTCACTACTAGGAAATGTAAAACAACCAGGTACCTTTAACTTCCATACCATCCTGCTCTTAGGTGTGACTTAAATGAAATAAAGGGGAGTTTAAGGTGATACAAGTAGCATTAAATGTCAAGTTGCTGTGGCAGTGAAACTGGGCACACAGGCACTGCGGTGGCAGGCCTCAGACAGGTTTGAAAGGCTACTTCTGTGGGTGCTGCAGCCCACCAGTAGCATTTACCTTACAGGCCCTGTGTATATAGTATACCACTTTACAAGGGACTTACAAGTAAATTAAATATGCCAATCATGTATACACAAATTACACACATGTTTTGGAGAGAAAACACATGCGCTTTAGCACTACTTAGCAGTGATAAGTCCTAACATCAACAAAAAGATACAGCAACATGTGGAGGTAAAAAGTAAAACGTTTGGGGAAGTCCGCCCTAGTGATGCCATGTCTAACAGAGATGCTAGTGTGCTACTGATGAGATTCTGTCAATTATTTTGTGCAAAATATCTACATGTTACATAATTCCGAAGGCGTCTTGTACAATATACAATACAATTAAGGCACTTTCACAGTTAGCAAGGTCTTTAAAAATGTATTTGGAACCTTATTTAACAGCCTGAATGCACTGAATGTATACATCTTTTTTGCTTGCAGGATTTGTTTTTTGTAGATTCTTCTTTTGGCATGAAGGTTAATTTTATTTTCCTCTCTGCTGTCCTTTTGCAAATTGCTCTGGCATTTTCAAACTGCAGCTCTGGCCTTTCTAAGCTGTGCAGTAAACCATTTTTAGAGTGTTTGTATTCCCTTTAGTCTACACTTCACGTTAGTTGCTAACAGATCTGTGATACTTTCCACTTTTCCCTGGTAATTCGAAGTGATAGGTTTAGAAGCGTTAGTTTTCACAAGGCTCTTCTATACTTGAGAAGGCCTTTAGCTGAGTGATAATTCAGACCTAGTTATCCACGAATTTTGCACTGAAACTACTCTGACCCCATCATTCCAAGTGGCTCAGTAATGACAAACTGCAAAATTGCACCTGTAAAATGGTATTACCGCTTGGACTTGAGTTTCTGATGTCGGAATAAAAATGCTTGTAGAACTGCACAAGATTCTTTATCGAAGAGTTTTTCATGGATGAATTGAGCGACTTGCAGTCAGAATGCATGGACTGTGAATTTGCATAAGAAAATAAATACATGGGGGCAGATTTATGTTGGGAATGCGCCACGTTTGCGTCACGCAACTGCGGCGTAAACGTGGCGCATCCCTACGACCAATTTACAACGTGACGCATCTAGGCAGATGCGTCACGTTGTAAAGCCCTGCGCCACTTGTGGGCGTTCCGGCGCAGGGTGGGCGTTCTGGGGCAGGTGCGCCTCGCAAAAGTGGCTGAGTGAAATCTATAAGATTTCACTCAGTCACTTTCAGGCCAATGCTGCGTCAAAACCCTGCGCCTGCTTGAAGCAGGCGTAGGTCTTGACGCAGCATTGTAAAGATGGGGCACCCCCGAGCCTTGCTGGAGCTGCGTCGCGCTTGCGACGCAACTCCAGCAATGCTCCACCTTTACGGCACAGATGCGTCACGCATCTGTGCCGATTTTGTCCCATGGTGCGCCGCATTGTAAATGCGGCGCACCATGAGTGGCAGAGCAGCGGCGCAAAATAACTGGCGCATCACTGGGGATGCGCCAGTCATCATAAATCTGCCCCATGGTTTTTATATGTGCGTGTATGTTTCTAATTAACAACCTAAAAAGTGTGCTCTGACAACCATAACTTCTCGCCCCTCCCACATGCCCTCCTGATGACATCCCTGATGAGATCACAAATAACATTACCTTGACATCACTGTGTTAACAAGGGGAATGTGTGCTATAGACTGTGTGCACGATACAAAAGGAAAAGTTTAAGACTTTGTTATATAACTCTTTAGAAGACAATTACATCAAGGTGTCCAAGTTTTGTTTTCAGTGCAACACGTTGTCAGTAGGATGACCTTCTGCTCTTCGATGGATGCTGATGGGGGATCTGGTCAGAAATTTGGAAAGGGATGATTTGTGTGCCCATTGTGAGTGCAGAGAGTAATTTGAGTTTGCTGTTGAGAGAAATACATTGACAGTGTGTTGCCCTTTAGTCAGTGCTTTAAATGGGCCGGGACTGCCCGGTGTAGTAATTGGGTCCACGAGCAAGTAGGTTTCAAGTAGGCTTTATTCAAAGCAAAGAACAGCTTAACATCCACAGCAGGGAACAGTATAGGAAACAGTCCGTTCCCTTCAGCAACCGCTAACTCCACGCCTGCATTCCACCATGACCTCACAGGTTCTAAGAACCACAGGCGTGACATGGGCATGGAATACCACACACCTCCCCCCTTAAACAAAAAAAAAACAAAAGAAGAAAAATAAAATAAAAAAAAAGACACTAAAAACGAACAAAATCCCTAAATTTCTGAGGAATAAATTTCACACGAGAACTCCTACGGGAAGCACTTGAATCATGAAAACAATTAGTGGAAATATCAGAAGAAGCACTGTCATGAAGAGGAGAATTTGAAAAATTATCATTGGAAACACTCTCCTGAACAGTATTATCAAAAGTGCTAACATTGGTTGCATCATCAAGACAGGATCCTTCATACTGATGAGAGAAAGATGATCGAAAACTTCATGAGTACCTGAAAAGCAAGAATCATCATTAACAACAAGTGGGTGTTCAGAGGACTCCAGATTGGGCTGTTGAAGTGTGGACTGAGGAAAATTAGGTTTGCATAAGGAAATGCGTAGAAAATTCCAAATTTTACCACCTTCGACTCTCACAGCTTTACTAAAAACCTCAGTCACAACAACAGGACTAGACCATCTAGAAACACCTTTGCGAACAAGACCACCAAATTTCACCCGCACAAAATCCCCAACACGTAACTTAGGAGAGTTAGTTTTCTGGGGAAAACTTTGTGAAATTTTCGCTTGGTATTTGCTAACACGACCCCTAACACCTTTAAGATCCAATTCCAAATAATCACTATCCTTGGCTTTCAACCACCAGGGCATGAGCTTGGAGCCAGGTTTCCTACAACGCAACATCTCAAAAGTAGATAATCCAGTCACAGAATTAGGGGACATGCGATAAGTAAAAAGAGTAGCTTGCAAAGCTTCTCTCCATTTCAAACCACTACGTAAAGCTAACTGACAAGATTCCTTGATGACCCTGTTAAAACGTTCAACTTGACCGTTAGCTTGAGGAAAATAATTTAAAACTCTCTTGTGAGTAATTCCACAGCTGGAAAGAAAAGATGTAAAAACAGCACTGACAAACTGAGGACCATTATCAGAGATAATTTCTTCAGGCAAACCTTCTCTGCAGAAAACTTCATTCAAAAATTCGATAATGACATCAGAATTGACCTTCTCTACAATTTTCAATTCAGGCCACTTAGAAAAGTAGTCGACCAAAACAACAGCAAACATATCTTTACCAGACTGATAATTAAAAGGACCAATAATGTCAACACCTAACTTACGTCAAGGACTCTGAACAAACTCAATGGGGGTAAAGCCACCAACAGAAACGGGTTTAACAGTTTTATCACTCAAAGAACAAGGAGTACAGTTCCTGACCCACCTGTCAATCATAGCATCCACACTGGGCCACCAGTAAAATTCCCTAATCCTTCTTTTCGTTGTAGACATCCGCATATGCCCTTCATGAGCAAGATTGCAAATATTAAAGTAATCAAGTAGGAAAGGACACTTGTATCTGCAAACCCATTGGTGCAACAAAAGCATCGATTTTCTGGATTTGACGATCTTTTGTCAAAACAAAAAACTGGAGACAAAGACGTTCACGAAGCCCACTGCCAAGAACAGTCTTCTGTCGTATCTGAGCTACCATCCCCAACCTTTGAGGGATAACCTTCCATATAGCCAGTTTTTACGGCACAAACGCAACTGCAGCATATCAAGTGACTATAAACATCAGGCTCATATCCTGAGTAAGAAACTCCAAGATCGAGACTATACCACTCGCGTTATTTCCAAATGCAGAAAGAGGTCCAACAACCAACCACGCGACTGTCTGTTGCAAACATATGAGAAGGAACCAGTGAAAGACCTAGTGACCTGTGTCACGACTTTCTGTCCTGCGACATATGAAGTCCAAAAATTAATAAAGAAAAACTGGTCAATCATCAATTCTGGTACCTATAATTGGCCGAAGCCCAGATTCGCCAATAGGAGAACAAAAAACATCAGAGATGTACTCGTCCACACGCGTCCCCGCGTATCAAGACCAGCACCTACCATCCGGGATCTGCATATGGCTCCAGTGACGGGACATTACCCCTGCGGGACATGTGGAGTGTGTAAATTCACAAGGCCAACAAAAACTGTACAACTTACTGATCAATTGTTATGGACCCAACGTCAACACACGAATTGTAATTCTAGTCACGTAATCTACCTAATCACCTGCCCGTGTCAAAAACAATATGTGGGCATGACCTGCAGAAAGGTGAAAGTGCGACTGGGAGAGCATAGGAGTAACGTGAGACTCAAGAAGAACACCACTAAGTTATGCGCCCACTTCGTTACAGCTGGCCATACATGCGATGAACTGAGATGGACAATTCTCGAGATGCTCCAAAACAAAGATAGTAACGCTGAACAAATTTTGTTCGAAAAGGAGCAAAGATGGGTGAACCGTCTTAAGACTCATGTAACAGGGATGAACGACAACATCCCGTGGCATCATTTCTACTGAATTCTCACCTGAGAGTACACCTCAATTTAAATCCAACTATTCTACAATTTTTGTAGAAATTAAGGTATCCTCTTGAAAAAATTAAAAAAATGAAAAAATAGAATAACATGATGATTGCATTACACCATATCTTTTTTTGAGCATGTTATTAAGCACAATGCGGCACACTCATGGCGACTTCTAATATATTGGGATATATATTTTCATCTTTATTGATATCCTTATTCTGTAAGCCAAATCGCATTTGCACATTATCCTAACGTGGTTTGAGCATAAAATACATACAACAAATCAAAAGACTGTTTACACTAAAAATGGTTAAAATATTTTTTGACCTCTTAATTTGTTAACCTTAAAGTTGTAATATTTGTTAATTCAGATGTTATGGTTCAAATGTGTCCCCTGTTACCATCCTAGACGCCTTCCAAGACGCTAGTCTGTCTTCCAAAAGCGACAGACATCGTCTATTTCCACTCCGCCTGTCATAATACGCTGCCCTGGCCTACCCCGGCGCTTCCAGGGGCAGAGCCAGCACTAGCACGGCGCACAACGCATGTCGGTAAGTGCGAGGCCCCCGGGACATTACACGTCCAGGCGGTGTATCTCGCTATTTTTAAGCTGCATTCATTTTTTTCAGCGGTGACCACAAAACGGCGGCTCTCAGCACCCTGAGGGAGTGATTTTCGCCCCGCACTCAGGTACTTAATAAAAAACGCGATATTGATATCTAAGCGCTCGCATTACTGCGGTGTGTGCCATTTGCTGTACAGACATTGAGACCTGTGCGTGGTTGAGGGGGTGATTTTCGCCTCGCATTCAGGCACTTAACAAACGCTCAATATTTGTGTATTTACATCCTAGTGCTTACATCCTAGAGCTCGCATTACTGCAACCTGTGTGCCTGAGAGTGGTGTTATACATACATTGTTAACTGTGCTTGGCTGCACATATTACTTAGGTCGTGATAGTCCACACTGCCTGGGAATTATAAGAATAGAGAAAAGAGAAGCGCAATTCTGGCTTCTGTTTGTTTATTTATTTATTTTTCGCAGGCGTCATATATTTCTTCCAACTAAGATTTCTTTGACAAAAAACTGACGTTCTATTGTCCCTGATAGAGACTAAAGCCCTCCCTTTCCCCACACCCGTGTTTCACCATTTTGTTAGTTTATTTGCACTAATCACTGTGCACCTTCAGAATTACACTTTGTTAGTGAACACAGTGTGATGGAGACTGTGTGTGGAACAGTCTGGTATGCTTCGAAACTTCATGTGAAATTACACTGAGAATTACAATTGAACAGCATGATGTTGTTGTTTTTGTTTCCTTAATACAGGATAATTTTTTCCATGATTGCCTACTAAGCATTCGAATACTGCACGAGTAGTGTAAGTACAATTTTGTGTGTACGTCCTGACGAAAGCTCCACCGACCCTTCTGGGCCCTTTAGGAGCTGAAACATGTCTTTGAACCAATGGGTTTGCAGATACAAGTGTCCTTTCCTACTTGATTACTTTAATATTGTCCTTGGGGAACCGAACGGGTCAACTATTCCTCATCCCCCCTCTTTTTGATGAACGTCCAAGATTGCAAATAGACTCTCTGATATCCTTGGGAGGAACAATTTTATCAGATCTAAAAACCATGCCAAAGTTTTCCATCAATTCGTCCCTAACTTTAAAGAAAGAAGCCAAATCACCACTCAATGTTCTCTCTTCAGGCCAACCATCTCTTAAAAAGGTTCTCACCTTCAATAGGACATCATCTAGTTGCATAGCCTGTGCCCATAAGGTTTCAGAAATCAAGTTGGAATGATCATTACCAGAAATAATGTTAACGTCATACAAAGTAAAAGCGACGTCACATTCATCAGACTGCACAAAATTAGAGCCATCACTGACAGGAAAACGTGACATGAAATCTGCATGAACATTAAAACGTCCAGGAACATAAACAACTTCACAACGATACTCCTGCAACTTGGCAGCAAGTCTCGCTAAGCGAGCAGTAAGAATCCTACCCCTACCTGCTGATAACATACTGACAAGAGGTTTATGATCTGTCCTCAAAGAAAACTTTGTACCTCAAAGAAATTGGCGGAAATGCTGGACCGCCCAAGTACAAGAAAGTAACTCCTTCTCTATTGTAGAGTAATTAAACTCAGCCCCACGCAAAGTCCTAGAAGCATAAGAAACGACATACTCTCCAAATTTATCTTTTTGCATTAGAACAGCACCAAGGCCAACATTGCTAGCGTCCACGCACACAATACACTCTTTGGCAACAGAAAATGGTTTTAGGAAAGGGGCCTCAACAATTTTACTTTTGAGAGTTTCAAAAGAAACTTGTTGATCGTTACACCATACAAGAGTGAACGCTGTTCCTCAAATTCTTAGAAACCTAGTAATCCTTGAGAAGAGATGCTCCCAATCGTCGCCAAAATATATGTAGTAATTGGGTCCACGAGCAAGTAGGTTTCAAGTAGGCTTTATTCAAAGCGAAGAACAGCTTAACATCCACAGCAGGGAACAGTATAGGAAACAGTCCGCTCCCTTCAGCAACCGCTAACTCCACGCCTGCATTCCACCATGACCTCACAGGTTCTAAGAACCACAGGCATGACATGGGCATGGAATACCACACCCGGCACTATTTTGAGAGGGAGAGTGACGTAAACATTTTCCAGTTCAAAATAGTGTTATTAAGTTAAATGAGTACAACAATGTAAAAGGTATAATAATAGCAAAAGAAAGAAAAAAAAAGTTACATACAAAAGGAGAGACCTAAGTGAACTTTTAATTGGAGAGTACAGGCACTTATCAGAAACAATCAGTTACTCTGGTACAGAGTACCTAGAATTCTATTTTTCCATTTCAAGCACTGCCTTTAGTGATGCTGTAGAGGTCAAATCAGCCTACCATGCAAGAAAGAATATGTGCACCCGGGATGGTGGTGGGCATGCATGCATTTTGATGTTAATAGGAGAGTATGGGGTCAAGCAAGCCCAATCAGCAAGTTTTAAAAATGTTATGCTGAGAATTGTGAGTAGCCATTGGGATGGCCTTTGGAGCTGTGTTGCATTCTACCTGCAGCAATAGAAGGTGAACAGAATTGTAGCTTGCTCTGTAACTATTTCAAAAACGTAATTAGCAGTAATAAACAGTGCTAGACCAGGCATACGAACGAACCTGATATATATTTCTTGTACGTGGGAAGATGATAGACAATACTCAATAGAGAGACTCGGTAGGTCCCGAATTAAAAGAGAGTCCCATAAAGGTCAGAAAGATATTTAAGGTAGTAATGATCCCGACATTTGCAATGGTCTGAAGGTCAAGAGTTTCAATTCAATTCCCGCAGGGTAGAGCCTGTCTTTCTTTTCTTTTTTTTTTAGATTGGTGCACTGAGCGCTATCAATTAGGATAATAATAACATCTGTTATGAATACTGCTTTAAAAGAGAAGACGTGTTCATTGAACAGTGGAATAAAAACACGCTTTTCTTATTATTCTCAGTTCCAATCAGAGTCAGGCCTGTTGGTGCACAGAGGTGCATATAGATGGATATGTGTGCTTTGCGACTGATAATGGTTATATCCCCTCCAAATGCAAATCCAAAAACAATATAATTTGTAAAGAATGGCTCCTCTGACTCTGGGGGGTATGGGGCTCCTCCAAGGAAGGATTGTCTATCCCATCTGAGACAGCAGTGGGGTGACGCAAAAAGTATTACTGTTGCTGTAGCAGCAGCAAGGAGTGTGTCAGAATGCACTAACTTTAGGGAAACAGCCTTTACAACATGGCTCAAACCCTGATGTGCCTTTACAGCGTGGTCTGAGCCATGAAAGCGTCTTTACAACGCATTCCTATACCATACAAGTCATTACAATACTTGCCTTATGGAAAGCGTTGTTGGACTGCTGTTGGATTTTAAGTCCAACACTTTCCCTACTATTGCACAGACTGGAGTTGGAATTGTAAATTATACTATGCAAAGTCGAGCGCTTTTCCTAAAGCAAGTTGTTGTAATGCCATACGTGGTGAAAGAATGCGTTGTGATGATGCATTCATGGTTTGATCGAATTGTAAAGACATGCGGGGCATATGCCTACGTGGAGCTAAGCTTGTTTCTCTGTATCCAGAGTTAACAACACAAAGTTCCAATATTTTGCTTAACTTTACACCTAGGGTATGGGAATGGGAAAAAAGAGAAAACGGGGACACTGGACACCACCACTTCAACTCAGCTGGGCACTGATGTCTATGAAGTGATTATATGAAAAAGAATAGATGAATATCTTTAAAACAATCTATTACTAGCTATGAAAAGATGGGCCTTATGTTAAAAGTTTACAGTGTCATAATGTTCTGATTAACAAACCGGAGCCCTTGCAATGGCAAAATACGTGTTACTGAATCGCAAAATAGGTTTCCAAGTACATAATAAATCACAAATTGGAAGGGCATTTTTAGGGTGTTATTGGACCTGGCCCTTTCCACAGCGATATCCTCAAACATTTTGCTTTTCTCCACCTATTTTTCCGACCTTTGTTTTGTTGGATTTAGGACTCCGGGCACTTTACCACTGCTAATCAGTGCTAAAGTGCATGTGTTTTCTCCTCTAAATGAGGTATGATTGGTTTACACCTGTTTGGCATATTTGGTTTATGTGTAAGTCCCTTGTAAAGTGGTGTACCTTAAAGCCAGGGCGTGTAAATTAAATGCCACTCGTGGGACTGCAGTACTGATTGTTTCCCTCACAGAAGTATCCTTTCAAACCTGTTGTAGGCCTTCCACTGCAGGGCATGTGTGTGCAGTTTACTGCCACTTTGACTTGGCATTTAACTACTACTTGCCAAGCCTTAAACAACCCTTTTAATACACATAAGACACCCCGAAGGTAGGTCCTAGGTAGCCCTATGTACAGGGTGCTGTTCAATTAAATGGTAGGACATGTGACTTATTTATGGCATGTCCTGGTGGTGACAACCAGCCTATTTCTTTTCTCACTGCTGTGAGGACTACTCTTCTCATAGGCTAGCATTGGGAATTCCCTCATTTAAGTGATAACTCCTGATCACAAAGGAGTGGCATTGCCATGTTTGGTATGTTTAGGATGGTGGTTATAAATCCTGCTCACTGGCGTAGCTGCTTTTTACATGATCTATGTTAGGAATGCCACTTTCAATAAGTAGACATTTCTCTGTGCGAATGACTCTTTGTGCATTGCAGCCTGACTCCAATACATGTCTGAGCTAGGTGACAGCTGCCCTTGATACATACTTTTCAAACAGCCATAACGCATGAAGAGCTGGGTGTATCAGGGCAAATATCTGCATTCATCTGCATACTGACAGCCGCAGAGTCTTGGCAGTCTTTGTGGACAGTGGATGAACAGCGAGGGACTCAAAGTCCCAGGAGGCAGCCCGCAGTAACCGCCCTCACCTGAGCCTGCAGGGGGCCATAAATTACCTCGCCTTTCCCGCTCCGCGGGAGCCGCAGCGTCTTGGCAGTATTTGTGGACAGTAGATGAACAGAGAGGGACTCGAAGTCCCAGGAGGCAGCCTGCAGTAACCGCCCTCACCTGAGCCTGCAGGGGGCCATAAATTACCTCGCCGCTCCAGCTTCGCGGTACGCGCGCGGGCGCTCGCCGGGTGAAGCCCGGGCCAAGGGCGGGCCCATCTGAGCCCGCCCGAGACCGGTTGAGGCCGGGCTGGGCCCCCCCTAACATCCAGCTCACTCCAAGGTTAGTGTTGTTAAGTCCTCCAGTGCTTATTATTCTGTATTACACTGTATTTCTGCTGGACTTAAGGCTGAACACTTTGTGACTAACACACAGAAAAATGAGCAGGCGCAATAGGAAAAGAGCAGAGGCAACCAGTGGAGGAAGTATAAAGGCGGACTTTAGACCAATTTATAATTAGGGCAGCCTTAGTACTTGAGAAAGAGATAGCGCTAACGGAGCGCCGCCTGTCCCTTGACCCGCATTTTATGAAAAGATCATCTTTGGGCTCAATTGTTGCAGCTCCTTCCCCGGTAAATCATCAAGTTGATAATCAAGTAAACAAATCTCTGACCCTATCTACGAATGCGGACAGCAATTCGGGGTCCTCCCCACAAACCTACAGGGGAACTTAGACAAGTCAACAACAGCAACAACTATAACACTAACTGCCCCTGTGCGTACTTCAGCTAGATCCCGGGAGGATCTCAGAGATTAGCTACAGCTAAAGTACCCAGGATTTGCAAAAAGGGAGGCCCAACATCAGCTATTGCACCAACCGCTGTGCCAGGTATTAATAGTTCACAGGCAACAACTCTTCCAGATTTTGAATTTGCAGCACTGGGTGATATCAGCTCGAACTCTAATGAAGATATGTGGAGAAGGTTAGAAAATATTTTGTCAACCCTGTTATCACCTATAACATATAGACTGACCAGGATTGAAGATCGCTTGGGCAGTTTTGAAACTAAATTGAACCTAAGTTCCTCGGCACTTGAGGACCTGTCCGCAGATATTAAGTCCCTTTCAGCAACTCTGTCCACTCAATCAGCAAATTTTGCCCAACCCCAGGTCACAGCAAAACCTAAGCGCTCAAATCAGGAAATTCAACACCTACCTGTATTGGAGCCTAGTACAAGCTCAGTAGCAGTAGACATTGGGGCCCCAACTTCTAGGGCAACCCGCGAGACCACAACAGGACATTTGTCGAATGAGACTGCCCAGACGAATATGGGTCCCTCTGCAGGTAGTATATTGGACATAAGAACTGAGCCAGCAGAGGCTCCTATTGGTGACTCCTGCCCTCGTTCTAGGCAATCTATTGTACTGATAGCTGTTCACCGACAAGGAGACAAGGAGCATAATGTTGTAGACCCAGGGAGCTCGACCCTTCATTTACCCTCGGCAGCTGCCCCTTTGGTGATTGTCTTAGCGAATGTGCCTCCGTTACGGTCAAAGCAAACAGAATCCGCCAAGCAGCTCATGTCCAAAGTCTTGCATTGGCTTACCATTAACCTAAGGGACGCTGGGATTTGGGAGGGGGGCTTGAATAGGCACATGATTATGGCTAGACGTACATCTTGGATTGGCAACTTGAAGAAAGTTGGTGGTAGTGATTGTGTAATTGTAAACTTTAACAATGCATATATGCCTAGGTTTCTCCTGGATAATTTGGGAGGGGTGGATGGCAGACATAGGGATAAGGTATTTGTTGTACCTTTAGGGTTTTTCTATAAAACTGGCCCTTACCAACTAACTGGTAGAAATTTCCATGGAGAGGGTTGGTACCCCCAGCCCCCCAAAGCCATATGCCTAAATATTGTGAGGTCCCCCTGTCCAACAGATATGCTCCTCTTTCCGGCCTAGACCAGTGCGATTGACTGCCTCAGCTACCTGTAGAATCAGACGAACTACATGGAAGTCCTTCTACCTCTTTATTAAGTTCGGACAAAGGCTCCCAGCAATATGCATGCGTGATTTCAGAGGGCTTGAAATCTACTCCTACTGAGGTCCCCCCATTGGGCATTACGCCCCCTCAACTTTCCTTCATTTCTTGTAATATAGCTTGCCTCTTGACCAAGATACAGTCTACTGACTGGCTAGGCTTCATTGAAGGCCGTGATTTCATAATATTCCAAGAGACATGGGGGTCATTAGGATAGCGGGCGGCAAACCACCCCGACCGCCATGGAGGCGGAAACCAACCGCCCGCCTGCACCGCGGATACACCGGCGGCCACCTTAGGATCAACGGCCACTAAAGACCGACCGCGGCGGTAGCGGATCAAGCAAAGCTGTCCGACGCGGGCGGTGATGGCCAAAAAACGACCGCGGCGGTCAGAAAAGCTGCGGAAAAGCAACAACCTGCTGCAAGGACAGCAGACACACCACACGGGAAATTAGGATATCCCCGAGGGTGTCGCGGTCAGAACCGCTGTTACCGACCGCCGCGGACGTACACAGGAGTGAATGGGAGAAATAGCGGAAGAGCTGCAGCATAGCCACCGCAGCGAACGGGACATGAAAAACATGGCGGGCGATGCCAAAACACTGCAGTGATGCCAAACATTGCACAAATTAAAGTAGCCATGGCCCCCAAATACATAACACACATACAAATAAAACAAATAAATGCAAATAAAAATAAAACAGCATAGTACAACTCCCAAAACACACCTGACACCCAAATTCCACTTGGACACACCCACACAGCTGAGTATAAAGCCACCCCCTTCACTAACCACAATCCTTTGCAACACTCCAGAAGAGAAGGCCATACACCACATCTAACAGGAGAGGCAAAAGAGCACAGCACACACACACATCGACCACTACCAGCACCACCTCCATTACACCAGCACAAACAATCCCCCAGTACACAACACACCTCACACCTCAATACCACACCCCTGCACCCACACCCCTGCACCCACAAACACCTCAACCACCACCACACACCATGACATCACAAAAAATGCCCAAATTCACCGAGAGTGAGTTGACAGTCATGGTTAATGAGATTGTGAGAGTAGAGCCACAACTGTTTGGTAGCTTGGTCCAACAGACACCATTAGCCACGAGGACACAAATGTGGGAAAGGATAGTCCAAAGGGTGAATGCAGTAGGGACCACCCCAAGATCCAAGAAGGAGATCATGAAGCGGTGGCATGATCTCAAGAGGGTTGTCAAGGAGAGGAGGAGCAAGAACTGGACGCTGGCGAGCGTGACTGGCAGTGTCCCTCCCATCCCACCGAAAACATTCACACCATGGGAGGAGAAGGTGCTTGCCATACTGCTTCCTGAGAGTCTCACATGAGTAAAACATGTACAAACAAATGCCAAACAACACACTGAGAAGTACTTCCTTGCAATACCTAAACACCAATACACTATCCACACTCACCCAACAGGTGGCTAGCCACCTTGCTTTGGAGGCCTGTATGGGGGAGGGAGGCCTGCACTGCCACTCCAACCATGCTCCCTGGCCCACAGCTGAGCAGGATACAGGCCTCCCCCGCCCAGGAGCAAGTGTCAGCCATTGCACAGTTCAACAAACAGACTTACAGGTAGGTAGCCATTTTGTATTGGAGCATTGTTTGGGGTTGGGAGGCCTGTATCACTACTCCCAGCATGCCCCCTGGCCCAACCTCCAGCAGCATGGAGGCCTCCCCCACCCAGCAGCATGTGTCAGCCATTTCACAGTTCAACAAACAGACTTACAGGTAGGTAACCATCTTGTATTGGAGCACTGTTTGGGGTTGGGAGGCCTGTATCACTACTCCCCGCATGCCCCCTGGCCCACACTCCAGCAGCATGGAGGCCTCCCCCACCCAGGAGCATGTGTCAGCCATTGCACAGTTCAACAAACAGACTTACAGGTAGGTAGCCATCTTCACTGGGAGGGTGTTTGGGGGAGGGAGGACTGCACTACCACTCCCACCATCCCCCTGGCCCACAGTTGAGCAGGATACAGGCCACCCCCACCCAGGAGCTTGTGTCAGCCATTGCACTCTTCACCCTCACCTAACAGGTAGGTAGCTATCTTGCTTGTGATGTCTGTCTGTTGGAGGGAGGCCTGCACTACTACTCCCACCATATACCCTGGCCCACAGCTGAGCAGGATACAGGCCACCCCCACGCAGGAGCATGTGTCAGCCATTGCACTCTTCATTCTCACCTAACAGGTAGGTAACTATCTTGCTTGTGATATCTGCCTGTTGGAGGGAGGCCTGCACTACCACTCCCACCATGCCCCCTGGTCCACAGCTGAGCAGGATACAGGCCACCCCCACCCAGGAGCATGTGTCAGCCATTACACTCTTCACCCTCACCTAACAGGTAGGTAGCTATCTTATCTCTTCCTGATGTGTGTGTGTGTGTGTTAGACCTGCATCCCTAAACGCAACAACAATTGCATGCAATACATTGACATTCAACATGTATGAGTAAATGATGTTCCTCTGCACTATGATATTACACACAGTGTTGCCATGAATTGTACTACTGGTGACTTCATAATTGTGTAGTGTACAGACAGTCGATAATACACAGATGATACAACACTTGCACAGTTCCCAACACTGACCATTCCCCATCTACTCCACAGGTGATGAAGAACTCACTGCTGAGACCACCCCAATGACCAGCAGAGCCAGTCTCCACCCCCGGCACAACGACTCTCAGATGTGGACTCCCAGGACAGTTTGGACGATGAGCTCCGGGCCGGCCCATCTGGTGTGCCACAGACCCAGAGGTCCCAGGTCCCCATCCCACCCACCACCACGTCTGCTGCAACAACAGCGCGGTAAATATAAAGGGGGGTTTACCCAACAAGTCACTAGGGACCTGGGTGCTATGTGGCATATACTAGGGGGTGCCAGTGAACCATTATTTGTTTCTTCAAATTAATCAACAAAAACAATCAAGAAGAAATCATCAAATTATCACTTAGAGCACACTATTATTTATTCACAATGAGCTAGCTTCACTGTACATTGAAGGCAATATTAATAACAGTATCTTAGCAAAAGTGCCCCAGGGAGAACAAGGAAATAGTGATGTGATAAAGTGAGGGAGGATTTGGGATGTGCAGCGTGAATAAAAATACAGACACAATATATATTGGTAATTTTCAATACAAAAATCATTGGCTTCAGAGCCATGAGCCAAACAATCAAATAATTGATATCCAAAAAAGGCAGTCCAAAATCATGTCTATGACGCTGTTACTTAATAACCAGAATAAGGGTGACGTCAACTGATCTAAAAGAAAGTAGCTGTCAACGTTTCAACCCCAAAACTACAACTGTAGGCGTTCTTTAGCGCCTCACGCCGGGGTCTTCATCAGGACACAAGGGAAAGGGGCCAAGGGGGCACAGGTTGTACTGTAAGAATTAAAACCATATGTTAGTGCTCACACACCCAATTTGTGGAGCTATTTCCAAAGACACAGTCTCATTAATGGAGGTCAAGGAGGAAGCAATATTTACCATGGTGAGTGGTAAAGCAATTTACCACTGGGCGATGTAACAGAAGACTTCACAGGGTGAATCAAAGAGGCCCACTTGTATGATTGCGTGGACGCTGCAAGAGTCGTCAAATATCTAAAAAGATAAATCAAATCTTGCTCAAGGACTGTTTATGTTCTCAAAGGCAAGACACTCTTGGTATTGAATTCCACAAGATCAGAGCTTAACACAACGCGTTTACAAGTAGAATACATACAGGACTAACCGCATGACTAACCAGCCCGACATCAAACAGTGAAAAATCACTTGAAACACAATGGGTACATAGCAATAGCACATGTACCTTTTCAAAGAATCGACCATGTCATCAATTAATCAGGTGGCTAGTATTACAAAAGATTCAGGAGGACTAACCACTGTACCTGGTTCACACGTCATTTACCTAATTACCGTTAAGTAATCACATCTCCAAACATACATAATTGCGCCGTTACTTGCAATTACCTTATGTAGACTGACGTCGGGCCAACGTACAAATGTCAGCTTGTCTTAGAGTTACCACAAGCCCTTGAAAAAAGGAAGGGGAGCATGTGTTAGCATCAAGCTAACAGAGCGACAATACTTAAAAAGGGCATTACTTTAAACGGGGAGGTCGCAAACCGTTTATGTACATACCAAGTCGTGGGTAAGATTCCTTAAGTGGAGCAAGTCTGGGCTTCGGCAGCCGTCCATAAGTCCGGCACACAAGGCTCCTATAAAAGGAAGGTGTACTTAATAAACCTGTTTCATCTAAGGGTTAAGGGCATAGTCCCGATAATAAAATCAGACGTGAGTCTCTTGGTCACTTTGCCACTGGATTCAAGCAAGCCGGGCTGAAGACGGCTGAAATGCCAGAAACCGGTCCTCGGAAGCTTGTTTCCGGTCCAGGGAAGGCATGGCTTGGCAGTTCGGGCTGGACTGTTCCCATGAGGCAAAGGGTCAGACTGATTTGAACATGGCCATGTCTGAACTGGGGTGGTGGAGTGGGCTAAAGAACGGTGATGGATTGGACCCAGATCTGTTGACTGGGTGTGAGTGTTTGATTGGTTCAGATGCTCCGTCCATCACCACCCCCTTTTGTACCACTTTGTTCGCCATAGGTTGGCAGAGTATGCTCAGACGTGAGTAGCTTGCTCACTTTGCCACTGGATTCAAGCAAGCCGGGCTGAAGACGGCTGAAATGCCAGAAACCGGTCCTCGGAAGCTTGTTTCCGGTCCAGGGAAGGCATGGCTTGGCAGTTCAGGCTGGACTGTTCCCATGAGGCACAGGGTCAGACTGATTTGCATATGGCCATGTCTGAACTGGGGTGGCATAGTGGGATAAAGAACGGTGATGGATTGGACCCAGATCTGTTGACTGGGTATGAGTGTTTGATTGGTTCAGAAGCTCCGTCCATCAGCACCCCCTTTTGTACCACTTTGTTCACCATAGGTTGGCAGAGTATGCTCAGACGTGAGTCCCTTGCTCACTTTGCCACTGGATGCAAGCAAGCCGGGCTGAAGACGGCTGAAATGCCAGAAACCGGTCCTCGGAAGCTTGTTTCCGGTCCAGGGAAGGCATGGCTTGGCAGTTTGGGCTGGACTGTTCCCATGAGGCACAGGGTCAGACTGATTTGCATATGGCCATGTCTGAACTGGGGTGGCGGAGTGGGCTAAAGAACGGTGATGGATTGGACCCAGATCTGTTGACTGGATGTGAGTGTTTGATTGGTTCAGATGCTCCGTCCATCACCACCCCCTTTTATACCACAATGGGCCTCATTTTAGCAGATGTCAGCTGGGGTCCTGGGATTCCTGAGGGGGCTCAACAGCCATGGCCTACTGGGATATGCTGAGTCACCTGTGAATGACAAACACCCATCGCAATGTTGCACAGCCAGAGTGCATCAGGTAACACACAGCACACCATATCAGTAGGCATACTCACCCACAATCCAACCACGCTCGGGATGCAGATTCTGCATCATCCGTGGCACCATGCTGTTCCTCATGATATACGAATCATGAGCCGAGCCAGAATTCTTTGCACACACATGAGACATGGTCATGTCCGCAAGGCACACCACCTGCACATTGATGGAATGATAATGTTTGTGGTCCTATAAATGTGCTCTGTTGCCTGTGGTGCCACCAGACCTACATGGGTGCAATCGATGGCCCCAACAACATTTGGGATGTGCCCAAGGGGATAGAAGTCCCCCTTCACGGCAGCCAATTCTCCTCCCCTAGGGAAATGGATGTAGCGATTCCGATACAGCATCATGGCTGCAAGAACATCCCTCAGCACCATGCTGAACATGGGCTGCGACATCCCTCCAGCGCTAGCCACGGTATCCTGGAAGGAACCTGTCACAAAAAAGTGGAGTGCTGCCATCACCTTGTATGTGGGTGTGAATGCCGTTGGATAGTGACGGCGAGGCTGCAGGTGGGGCTCCAATAGATCAGACAGGATCTTCAGTGTTGGTCTATCCAGGCGGAATCTCCGTATTATTGCCTCATTCTCCATGTCCTCCAGCACTGTCAGGTGACGTAGATTTGGCCTTCTCCTAGTTGAGATGTCAAATTGAAAATGTCAGTGACAACCATCATGAGATGGCCACAGCACATACCATCAATGATGTCATGGAAAATCAAAGACTGCCTGAGAGATGCATGGCATACCAGGTTACATGGGTGGCCTTTTGATACACACAAAGGGCACACCTCTCCACTGACAATACACAAGTGCCACAAACACATCGGGGAATGTGAATATGCACATACTGGAGAGCATAATTCACATGTGCAGGCAAGGTGCTGCAACATCCGCAAATGTTTTGGAAATTACCATGTCTGTATCATACTCATCGGCTGTACCTGTCACACCTCCATGCATCATGTAAACTCTGCACACATCCATCAACACAATGATCACAGTATCCTGAAAACTTTCAGTTGTGTGCATGAGCTCTTGTGACTGCACCAGTCTGATACGATACAATGCAGTGACACAAGCCTTGTCAAGGTCATCACTGACCCACAACAAATTGATTTGTACTACATCATTAACACCAGTTCAAGAGTGCCAAGCATCATCAGCCATCAAATGCATAACTAACATGGCAGGGACCACAGACCAAAGTGTGTCACACTGAATGTGCGTCCACCTGTGGATGACATGGAAGTATGGCATTGTGTGGACAATGATGTGCCCTTCACCATGTTGCTGCTGTGTACTGATACAGTGTTCAGGATTGACATAGCCATTAATGGTTATGAAAATAGCGGTACCTACCGCCTGTCTCCGGCGGTGTGACGCCAGCACCACCCCCTTCACAAGTGCAGTAGCCATTGGCATATGGACATGTGTACATGGTAGTGGGCAAGCTCCGCCAGCGCGGAGGCGGTCATTGGATGCATATGAATGATGCACCATCGCGGTAGCGCACCCCGGGCACCCGCGGTGCATCACCGCCATGGAGCATTGCCTACAGCCAATGGGAGCAATGATCGCGGTGGCATGATGCAGATTTGAAAGTCGCGGAAGGTCATTGGATACTTTTGAATGATGCACCATTGCGATAGCGCACCCCGGGCACCCGCGGTGCGTCACCGCCATGGAGCATTGCCTACAGTCAATGGGAGCGATGATCGCAGTGGCATGATGCAGATTTGAAAGTCGCGGAAGGTGTGCACCGCCACCACGGAGGCGGTCATTGGATACTTTTGAATCATGCACCATCACGGTAGCGCACCCCGGGCACCCGCGGTGCATCACCGCCATGGAGCATTGCCTACAGCCAATGGGAGCGATGATCGCGGTGGCATGATGCAGATTTGAAAGTTGCGGAAGGTGTGCTCCACCACCGCGGAGGCAGTCATTGGATAATTTTGAAAGAAGCAGAGCTGGACAACCAATTGTTGCTGCTTTGCAGCTTCCCAAAAATAAATCTGTGGGAGTGAGCCTCACATATCCACTGCTCACAGAGCCTGCTGCCTGGGACCCTCTCCTGCTGCTGCCTGAAGAGCCTGCTGCCTGGGACCCTCTCCTGCTGCTGCCTGGGACCCTCTCCCGCTGATGCCTGAAGAGCCTGCTGCCTGGGACCCTCTCCTGCTGCTGCCTGGGACCCTCTCCTGCTGCTGCCTGAAGAGCCTGCTTTCTGGGACCCTCTCCTGCGGCTGCCTGAGGAGCCTGCTGCCTGGGACCCTCTCCTGCTGCTGCCTGAAGAGCCTGCTGCCTGGGACCCTCTCCTGCTGCTGCCTGAGACCTTCTCCTGCTGCTGCATGAAGAGCCTGCTGCCTGGGACCCTCTCCTGCTGCTGCCTGAAGAGCCTGCTGCCTGGGACCCCCTCCTGCTGCTGCCTGAAGAGCCTACTGCCTGGGACCCTCTCCTGCTGCTGCCTGGGACCCTCTCCTGCTGCTACCTGGGACATTCTCCTGCTGCGGCCTGGGACCCTCTCCTGCTGCTGTCTGAAGAGCCTGCTGCCTGGGACCCCCTCCTGCTGCTGCCTGAAGAGCCTTCTGCCTGGGACCCCTCACCACTCACTTCCACCACAGGTGTTACATGTCCACAGGGATGGCAAGAACAGACAAGATCCGTGCCAGTCCATTCACAAGTGAGGAGCTGGAAGTCCTTGTGGACGAGGTGCTGGCTTAGTACCCAAGAATGTTTGGTGGTCCCAATGTATTGGTAAGTCACCATGAAGGTAGCTGCAGGGCAGGGGGGTGTCAGACGTGTAGTTGGGCAGCTGCAGTATATGCCTGGTGGTGTGGTGTTGTGTGAAACACTGACAGACAAGCTGTCTCCAGGGCAAGGGAGTGTGTGTGTCACAATGTTACTCTTTTCTATGCCTGGACTTGTATGTGTGTGTGGTGTGTGTTACGTTGTCAGACATACAGAGCCAACAGTTGATAGTCATGTAGGTGCCAGGACAGTATTTGCACGTGTGAATATTTCTGTGTGCACCTGTAGTCTGAGTCAGTGTGACTCAGAGAGTAGATTCAGTGCCTGCCCATCAAAACGATTATACATCACCAAACTTACATGCTCCTTGCTCCAGTTCCTTCACACTGAATAGTAGATATGCCCCATCTATGCCCTGGATTACTGCAGATCTACACACTTCTGTCGATGCATATTGTGTTGAGGCATCATGCATTTGTGGGAATATCATGGAGCATATATGCCCCAATGTGTGCATGCAATCACAAATGTCTGGGCCATGCATAGTGCCCTTGTGAGGGGTCCCCCAGTTTTCGAGGGAGGGAGGTTACAATTAGTCATGAGTATGTGTCTTGCTACTGTTCTGATAGATGTTGGTATCTGACATTGTATAACTGGACATTTACCCTCTTTTCTCTCATACCTGCAGCTCAAGGTACACCAGCGTAAGGCCTTGTGGAGGGCCATTGCAGAAAAGGTGCGAGCCCTGGGGGTTTCCAACAGACGACGCACCCACTGTCACAAGAGGTAGGCCAACATTAGCCGGCTGGCAAAGCAAGTGGCAGAGATGACCTTGGGGTTGCTACCACGCACAGGGCTTTTGGCACGGCGCAGCATGACTCCACTGATGGGCCGCATCTTGGCAGTACCACATGGTGCTTGCTATGGCCTACTTGGCATTGTGGACTGTAATGACCTAATAGATGTGTGCGTTATCCACTCCTGTTCCTGAAGGTCTGACATTGGTAATAAGTGTTGTATCTACATCATGTCCCTAGGGCAGGGAGAGTTGGGGGGGGCACTCCATCTAAGGGCAGGGAGTAGTGCTGTGTTGCATCAACATGGCTAATTCATGGCATTATTTGTGCGTTACAGGCACTGTTGTGGTCTATGTAGTGTGTTGCTGCACAGTGATTGCAGGGTGTGGCGGTTACCATGTAGATTTGGGCATCTCCTATACTGCATTGCTTGTAATTCGGGTGACCAGATAAAGACACTTACACAACCCTGTATCTCTCTCTCATGCAGATTCGCAAGAGACAACGGAGGAACATGAGCCAGAAACCAGTGTTGGGGAGAGTAGCACTACAGCTGCACCGGAGGCCAGTGACACAGAGCCCACCAGTACATCTGAGGGTGACAGAAGTATGCAGGAGGAATCTGTGCCAGAGACACAGAGTACCACATCATCAGATGCCAGCGGGGATGCATCCATGTTGGCAGGCACAGGGAATGGGGAGTCTGCATCATCATCTACCACCCAGTGGCCAGTGCCCAGCCTCCCATCCACTTCCTCTGGTGCTGCCCGTATCCGTGTCACTAAGAGTGGACGAGTCATATTCACACCTGGCACCGCTCCCCCTGCACCTCTCCCCCCTGCTGCCCTCAGTGCAGAGTGTGTTGAGCTCCTGCACCAGCTTTGTGTGGGCCATACCGCCCTGCTCAATGCCTTCAGCGACCATGACAAGAAATTAGGCCAGGTGGTTGCATACATGGAGGGCATACACTCAGACGTGGGTGGGCTACACCGTACAGTCCAGGCGTTGTCATCCACAGTCACGTCAGCCCTTCAACAGGCACATGCTCCCATTGCAGCTCAGGTGCCTTTGTCCACCCCCCAGTCAGTGGCCACATCAGATGACAGTGTGCACGCTTCGCCTGCGTCAAAAAAAAGGTACAGTACCAGGAGCACACAACAGACACAACACTCCCGCCCACAGACACCATCCCCACTGAAGAGCATGGCCACCCCAGAATGCACAGACAAGAGCCAGTCAGGGAAGGGCAAGGCCAGAAGAGCAATGAGGCAGACATCAGGCGCACATGCTGCAGAGGCATCACCAGCAAAAGACTCTCCTGTCCGTAGTACATTACACAAACCTACCCATGGAGTGTCTGTGCCCACTGAGGAGGTTTTGCATATCAGGGGTACACCTAGGAAGAGGACAGGGACACATCCACCAAAAACATCTACCCCAATTCCACGTCCATTGATGCAGGTGGAGGAGGGCAGGGTAGAGACCACCCCTGGCAAGAAGGCAAAGGAGGGCACTGTAGGGGGTACACCTGGCAAGAAGGCAAAGGAGGGCAGTGTAGAGACCACCCCTGGCAAGAAGGCAAAGGAGGGCACTGTAGGGAGTACACCTGGCAAGAAGGCAAAGGAGGGCAGTGTAGAGACCACCCCTGGCAAGAAGGCAAAGGAGGGCACCGTAGGGGGTACACCTGGCAAGAAGGCAAAGGAGGGCACCGTAGGGGGTACACCTGGCAAAGAGGGGAAGGTGGTCCAGAGACGTAGCCAGACCAAGCGTTCCGAGGGTTCCAGCACATCTCCAGAGGTAGTGCCAGTGTCTGCACCTGATGTGGGACAGTTGGGTTGTGTGCCTGTTGTGTCATCACCACTTCCCATCAACCCCAAGATAGGGAAGCCATTTCATATTCCCAAAAAGTGGAAGGGCACCATGCCAACCTCACCCACCCACACTGTGTCAGAGGTCTGCATGACTCCACCTCCACGTGCCACTATGCCACCTGGTCCGCACAGCCCTCCAGCTTGCCAAGCCACTCTTAGCCCCACAGCACCTGGGACTCTGTCACCACAGTCCAATGGGCCTGCTGTCCCCGACACACAGCCAGGTACAAGTCCACATGACAGCCAGGAGTGAGTTGACATCACCCTCATACGCCCGTGCATCATACAGGTGTGCTAGTCCTGTACATTGTTTGGAACATGGGTGTGTTGCTGGCCCTGTTGCTCTGTTGTGTAGGCCTCTCACCTGCCATGGACACTGGCCCTGTTGCTCTGCTGCGCTGTACTCGAGACCTAAAAACTACAAAGGGGGGGCTCTAATCAGTATGGCTGAGCCAATATCCAGAAAAACAAAATGAAAATGCCAGTACTGATGCAAAAGAATAATTAACAAATGTTTAAACACAGAACCTGAAGGAGTAATTCAAGACTGGGAGCTGATTAGTAGCTTTTATTATTTTGTTCAAAAGAACAGCTATATTTTAGAAAAACTTGTTCAAAAAGGTAGACAATATTACATGCTAAGTACAAAAATAAGAGATAAGGGAATCTTTCATCATATCAAACATGTCACAAGCATACAACATTCAACCATTCAGGAACAACAGGAAATTATAACATGTGCAATATATTACAGTGACCAATATTTACAGTGAACGAACAGGCACAAGAATGCTGGAGAAGGCCACGGTCTGCAAAGTATTTTGGAGGGTATTACTAGAAAATTATATATACAAAAAGTACATTCCTTAAACAAATTCAGATATTCTCAGTTTTTTTTGTTAAAGAAAAAATGAACAAAGTAATGTACAAAGAGTAGTGATAAGCAACAGGGCGATTCAGATGAGCTTATCACCCATGCAGACTCGAGAGTGGCAATGGGCCAATTGTGTTGGCCCTTGGTCCTGGTACCATGGCCTACATGAGATGCGTGGTCTTGGGTGTAGCAGAGGTGTGCAGTGTGAAGGTTGTCCGTTTGTAGTGGATGTATGTGTGCCCCTGTATTGTGTGAGACACACATGTGTAACCCAGGAGTTGTATTCCTGTTGTTTGTTTTGTCTTGACCTGTGTAGAGGATTGTATGCACTTGTTTGAGCTGTTTGTAGTGCACTGTGCTGTGTGCTGGTGTGTCCATGGTGTTGTGTGTGACTCCTCCTTGTTGTGTTTGTAAGTTTGAAGTGTGCAAAGTGTGCGAGTTGCACATCAGTGTTGTGTTTGGTTGATACTCAATGTGTTTTGGGTGTTTTTGTGTAAACTGTGTGGCCCTGCTGTCCAAACTGGCATTGTGTTTGTCATGCATTGCAGGCACATGGTGTTTTTTCCACTCCTGTATGGCATGGTGTGTGTGGTTTTGGACCATTCACTATGTGTGCCACTTGTGCCTGGCCATTGTGGGTGTTCCCTCCCTCTATTTGTGTTGGTACACCCCCTTACATATCTCCTACTGACATGCAGGTTGTTTCCATGCATTGGCATCGTGTTTGTCATGCATTGCAGGCACATGGTGGTTTTCCACTCCTGTATGGTATGGTTTGTGTGGTTTTGGACCATTCACTATGTGTGATACTTGTGCCTGGCCATTGTGGGTGTTCCCTCCCTCTATTTGTGTGTGGTACACCCCCTTACATGTCTGCTTCTGACATGCAGGCTGTTTCAATTTGATGTCAGCTGTCCCCTTGGTTTCCATGTGTGTGTGCCTCCACATCACTTCATGTGTGGGCTTGTGCTTTGTGGTGTAGTTCTTGGGCCATGAGTGTTATTCCACTCTGGACATTGCCCCAATGGTTTATGTGTGCTGTCCTTGTGCTATTGGTCATTCTGTAGTGATCATGTGCACTTCAGCTGTGTGTGCTGGCCATTGTATGTTGTTCTTGTGCAGGCATCTGTTGAGGCATCCCTGTGTGTCTGTTGTGTTTGTGGCTACACCCAGGGTGTGTGTTTGTTTGTGTGTGTATGTAATGGGAGGGATTGTGAGCCTTCAGTATGTGTGGCACTGGTGTTGTGTGTTCCTTGTCAGCCACTCCTGCAGTGACTGTGTCCCTGGTTGTGTATTGTGTGGTGCATAGGGTGTGCATTGTGCTTGTTGTTGGTGTGCCTGGGTGGTGCACGGGATGGGCACCTGGCCTGTGACTTGTTGGGGTGTGTTGATGTGTGGTTGGGGGTGGTGTGTCCCTATGGTGCTTGTGCCCTGCCCATGCCTTGGAGTGGCCATGCCTTCTGCATAGTGCGCATGTGTTGACCGTGCGGTGACGTGACCGGGACCGGGACGTTGGTGCTGGGTGGCGGACGATGTGTGTTCTGGATGCAGAGGGGTGCCTTATTGCCAGGTGGGTGAAGTGTGGTTGCCCGTGTGGATGTGTTGTGTCCCCCAGCAGGGTGTCTGTGTGGTGCTTGGGCCCTGTCACGGCATGTGTGTTGTGTGTTGCATATGTGTAGTTGAGTACCTGCGGCAGCGTTCGCGGCGGCCCACATGGCGGTAGTGTTGTAGCAGGTACATCACCAGATGCATATGGAGGGCTGGGTCCATGGCGTTCATGACCGGGTCTCGGATTTCGTGCTCCGCTGTCGTATTTCTGCCTGCTCAGGCTGGGCGGTGTCTCCGCTGCCGTGCGTCAGCTTGTTTGGGCCATCCTAATTTGTCGAGCGGGGCAGACGTCATTCGGCACGGCGGAAGATCTCAATTGGCTCCCGCCGCCGCGGTGGCGGGCGCACTTTGATGCCGGTGCCCGTCGCTCCACGGCGGACGGGAATTGACCTATGTTTTGTTATCCTAATGTGGCGGACGTGAGTACCGCTGCTCGCGGGCTGAAAAAGCTGTTTTTCCACCCTGCCACCACCGCGGTGCCACCGCCCGACATCCTAATGGACCCCTTGGTCTGTAGAGACGATTCATCATCCAGGTTACTTGACCTTTGCCAAATCGGCAATTAACAATAGGAAGTGGAGTGCCAGTGGAGGCCTGTCTATCTGGGTAAAGCAACATAAACTGTTTCAAGTAAAGGAATTACATATAGATAGCCCAGATATTCTTGCTGTAAAAGTGATAGTTGAGGGGGTGATTGATTTTATTTTGTTTAATGTCTATGCAAGAGGAATCCCGGGAGGGAAAGCCTCACCAATTATTACCCATCTAGAGACTATTCTTAATGACTCAAGTACACCTAAATCCCTGGTCATTGCTGGTGATTTTAATTGTACCTTCGAGCCCTTAGGCCCTGGGGACCATAGTCTTTCTGAGGAGGAAGATCAGATTTGGGGGGTACCGTCCCTAATATTGCCACCGGTCACCAAATGGACCGAAGCGGCATTACAACTAAGAAGCATGACTCTCGTGAGGGGGCTAAGGGCAGTAAATGGTAGATCAAGGTCTGATAAGGAAGGCACTAATACTTTTACCAATGGCCGTAGAGGTAGTAGAATCGATTATGTTCTAATTTCTCCTGAGTTATGGTCCAGACTGGGTGATATGCGACTTCATCAAAGACCAGAGAGCGACCATGACCCTTTGTTGTTAACTATTGCAGGGAAGGACATAGCGGTTGTAGGGCCAGCGGAGGATCTAGTATTAGGCGAGGTACACCTATCCCAAGATTGCCGCCGCTTGAAATGGGCAAAAGTTTCTCAAGATGAGGCCTCTGTTGCCCAGATCAAGGCTATGGTAGAGGAAGCCAAAACAATAATTGGCTCGCTCGATCCATCCGACTCTGGCTCTTCCGCCCATAAACAAGTACATGAAGAACTATTTGGAAAACTAAAAACTTTATTTACAAAAAAGGTTAAGTCCCGTGGCCACAATTTAAAAAACAGTAAATTGGTATAATGATTCATGTAAAGCTGCCTTTGAGGAACTGAAGAAGGCTATTAGAGATGGGACACCCCAAGAAGTCAAAGTAGCAAGGTTCACCTATAAAAAAGTACAATTAGAGGCAAAGAAGAACTTTGATGAGGAGAGGTGAGAAGCTTTGCTTAATGCCAGTAACAGGAAAAACTGGACCACATTTTGGTACTTGGTAAAGTGGGGCAGCGGGGGACAGAGTTCTGCCCCAGCGAATAATGTAGCTCCCGAACTGTGGGTAGAATACTATGAGTCCCAATTTGCCTCCTCATGGCCCGGTCAAGCTCCCTATTCTGAGGTTATTACTGACAGGGTTTTAATGTTTAATAAAGGGGAGATTGAACGAGCTCTGGAACGGATTCCTTCGGGGCAGGAGCCGGGCCCGGATTGCATCCCGGTGAATGTTTTTAAACACGACAAGGGGATTTGGATAGATTACATCTATCTCTTTACAAATGCCTTAGCTCGGGGTGCCCAGCTTCCTGATACTTGGGGAGGGGCGGAAATATTCCCCATTCACAAAAAGGGTGATTGTGCTAATCCTTGCAACTACAGACCTATAAGTCTAATTGACACGCTGCAGAAAATAGTTGCAAGATTGGTCTTGGGTAGAATTAATGATTGGATCTTGGATTTTGATGTCCTGTCAATCTACCAAGCGGGTTTTCTCCCCCATGTAAGTACCATCGATCAAGTCTTTAGATTTATGCTGCTATATTGGATTACAGTTGTCATTGCGGGAGGTACTCTTTATGCAGCGTTTGTTGATTTGAAATCAGCATTCGACTTGGTCCCTCGCCAAAAGCTGTGGGATGTTCTAAAAGAGGCTGGGATGCCCTTAGAAATGTTAAGCTTTGTTATTAAGCTGCATGAAGCAAATTACGCCCAAGTTAGATGGGGACAACAGGGCCAACTCACAGATCGTTTCCCTGTAAACAAAGAGGTGCGGCAAGGGTGCGTCCTTGCACCCACACCATTTTCCCTGTTTATTGATAAGGTCATTTCATATTATCATGATATTCCAACAGACGCGCCAACTCTTGCTGGTTCAAGGGTGCCTCTGCTAATGTTTGCAGACGACACGTTAATTCTATCTAAAACGCAATCTGGTCTTCAACGTGCCCTTGATAGATTTACAGAGTTTTGCAACGACAATAACCTTCTTGTAAATTTTGATAAAACCAAGTATATGGTGTTGCATAAACATAAACATATCAAAAGCAAAGTTTTAATGAATGGCATGCTTGTGGAGCAGACGGATATATTCACTTATTTAGGTGTGACCATGAGTAGGAGGATGAATTGGTCTCCACAGTTAGACATCTTAGTACTCAGGCATAATCAGTTAACAGGAGCTCTACTCAAAGAATATAGACTTTCTAGTACCAAACCTGTTGGCCCTGCTATGGAGATTTATAATGGGAAAGTAAGAGCTTACATTGCATACGGCGCAGAATTATGGGGGTATGAAAATGTAACCTCTCTTGTGACTGCGCAAAATAAATTCCTGAGACTATTGACTTCCTTGCCTCAATCCACCCCCACCAAGCCCCTATTGCTAGATCTAGGATGTGCATCCATTGATGAAGTGGCAGGGTTTAGACCCCTAGCCTATTGGAGGCGGATCTGGACTACACCTGAACTGGCACCATATGCCTGCGCCCTCAAGCATATCAGACAGTCTGCACAGACTGTCAAAATCAAATGGATGCTGAAGATTAAGAACAATTTGATTGATATGGGCCTCCGTCACCTGTGGGATGACCCGACAGGGAATCCATTTCCCAGTAGGCTGCATTGTCTATTTGGCAGCTGCACTGCATGCTTGTGGGCAGCTGCATTCATCATCCTTTGCATGCGGGGGACCAAGCAAGGTCTCCCCACCGAATTCAGCAGTGTGTGCCCCCATTTCAGCCATTGAGATGTACCTTGGGAGCATTTGCTTGATTGGGGCATTGCAGGTTTAGACCTCAACAGAGGACCCTGACCGTGGCGTGGCGTGGTACTGCCACCAGGAACTTGCTGCATTTAGGGAAACTTGACTGGATTACCATATCAGGTCGAGTAGGTGCGCAGGTACTCCTGCGCCCTTCACCTGGTTCATAAATACACTTGTTGCAGTTAGGCTCACATATCTAACATTACCCTGCTAGCAGGAGCGCAGATGCACTGGGCCTCTATTTTTATAATTATATGTGTATTTCATGTCCTGGCCTCTAAACAAGTCTGTGTTATCTACAAAGTGTTTATGTTTGATGATGATATATTCATGTGCTTCTCCATAACCTGACAGGCATTTCATGCACTAATGTTGTGATGTTTGCCGTTTTGAGATTAACCTCGTTCAGGATAACGAGTAATATCTCAATAACTCAGTCATGTTGTTTTGGTCTTGTGATATATATATTATAGACAGCACATTTTTATATACCCCAATGTGGAGTCTCTTTTTGTGGTGTATTCATTGTGTTGCTGTGTGAATGTTTTGTGCAAGCAATTTACACATTGCCTCTGATGATAGGCCTGTCTGCTCTTCGCCAAGCTACCAGATGGTGAACACAAGTTATCTTGGTGTGTATCTGACTTGCCCTGACTAGAGTGGTGAGTTCTGCCTGGCTTAGTTGTATACCCTTGCCAAACAGAAACCCCGTTTCTAATAGGCGTCCTTCCAATTTGCGATTCCTTAAGGTATGTATCAATGGTTTGCAATCATCTTTGGCATTGAAAACCATGATAGGTTACCAACATTTCAAAAGAGGAAGTAACGTATTTGCATACAGGAAGGGGTCCCTAGGGGATCTTCCCCTTCGTCTACGTGGACAAAAACATTTTTTAAGACTCAGAAGTGGAACCTTGTACCACTGCCTATTTCTAAAAAGTTTGTGAAACTTTTAATTTTTTTAAATACATCTTGTTTTTCTTTAAGGAAATTGGAAGTGTTAAAAAAATTATTGCTTTATTTAAAAGAAATCACAGACATGGTGATCTGCTGACCTGAGTAGGCCACCATCTCTGCACGTCGCTCCACATAGTAAACAAGTAAGTTTCTACCAAACTTACTTGTTTACTATGTGGAGCGACGTGCCGTCATGTGGAATACAGAAGGAAAAGATACATGAATCACGAGAACACAAAGAAGATACTGAACCTCACTGAACCGTGTGGGTGCATCGCAAGAATTGAACCCCAATGTGTGTTGGAATTATCACCAAATTTGAAAGACTACGGATTTTAAGTATTAGCCTTGAGAAAGTCGCGGGAACAGACCCCCTAAAAGCGACGAAACAAGTGTTGGCATCAGATGTATTGACTACTAAAAGACAAGAACAAGGAAATAAAACAACAAATAAGCCAGAAGGAATTGTTGATTATTTACCTGTATGATCATAACTAATCAAATGTCTTGCAACCATAATAGGGAAACCTTTTTTTTGAATTTGACGTGTGGTGAGGAGTGAAATCAGAAACATAATCATACCTTCCTGCAAATTGCAAGCACAAAATGAAAATTTGAATTGTAACACCATTTCATCTTTCGATGACACAATAATGACTTCTATGTACAGAAATGTCCTCTACAATCTGTTCCAATGTGAATATTAATCGTAAGTCAAACCTCCATACAAAACTCCCATTTCAAACAGTGTTTCAAATACTTCTCATACACCTGTTAATGTATTTATCACCCCCACCCAGCTGCTCCAAAATGTTGTTAGCCCAACAGTAAATCAAAGCCAGGATGAATACATAAAAAACGAGCAAACAGAAACATACTCTGTTAGACCTTTCAACATGTCATTGAATTTGTTTGTGGGTTTCCCTTTTATTATGAGATTGAACAATTTGACAATGAGGACAAGGAGGAGTAGAGCTGAGAGGATTTTCAGGCAAAGGATCAACATCTTTGGAATGTCCAGCCAAGATGTGTTCTCCAGATTCTGTTTACCTCATGATGTTATACTGTACATGGTTATTGAGTGGGAGCAGATTCTTGATTCTGAGACAGGCCGCTCCCATGCAATTTCAGCTTATTTGAAGATCTTAGCAGCTCTACTTATTTTTGTAACTGGAGCCTTCCAAATGGTGTCCAGTGATATTGTCGGCATTTCTCAAGAAAGCCAATCCTGGTGCTTGCATCAGGTACTGAGATACACTGGAAGGAAGGCAAAGGGTTGCATGGATGTTTTACCTCATTTCCCACTCCCCACCTGAGGTAAGTGCAATTGATTGCACTCATGTGGCACTTCAGCCACTTCATTACACAGCACACGTATTCTGCAACAGACACCGCTGGCTCTACCACCATGCAGGGTGGGTCATGACAGTGGCTGCTTACCAATGGGTATGCTGTGTTCTTGGGCTGTGCACACAAGAGCTTCATGTTCCGCAGGTTACTTTTTGCACAATGCTTGGCAGCGGTAAAATCTGGGAATTTGTTGCTTCTGGGTAAGTACTCATGCACCATACAGGTCTAATATTTATAAATGTTGGTTACATATCCACAACCATACTAAATGACTCCTACTCATACCACATATGTGGCTCTAACAGACGCTATATGTTGTTTTACATACAGAAATGAGAGGTCCATTTACAATGTTTCATTATTTTCCCTCTAAATTGATGCAGTGCATGCACTCTCTCCTCACACTATACAGATGTCCGACTACTAGGTACAATGTGGCACACATTTATACACGAGCCATGAGAGAGCACACTTTTGGTCTTCAACAGTCATGGTTCAGATGTCTTGACCATGAGGGGGTGCTGCTGTACTCCCATGAAATTGTGTGGTAATATTACCCTGGTGTATCTTGCACAACGTTACAATACTTCAAAGCTTATACATACCTCTGAACCTTCAACAATGTCAACATCCAGAGAACTGTGGTGCTGTGCCAAATAGAAGCTGGGTATGCAGGTATATGATCAGATGGTTGACACTTTTTTCATTTGGTCCACCAGTTGTGTTACAGCATTTAAATGTTTTCATGGTCTGTTGTCGATGATTGTTTGACATTTAACACTTCGTCCAACGATGCCATACCTGTGGACATCATGAACATTGTCTGCAACAGCTGTCACGATGTGTCATGTCTATGCATTGCCTGAGTGAGGGATGGAATTTTAAACAAGATGGATACAAACAGGTCTGTTTTGAAATGTTATTTTCCCTATACATCTAACATGTTGTCTTTGATTTATTGCAATACACAAACAACAATCAGACTTTCCCCATAGGTATCATGCTGTGTGTTATATTTCTGCTTTTCAATGGCCCTTTACAAACAGTTGTAACATGGGGGTGTCAGACAGTGATGACTGCACATTGGTCCACTGAATCTACATTGTGAGATCAACAAATGACAAAAAGTCACTGAGGACATACTGGTGTAATCAATTGGAGTTTTATGTCAGCAGTGGAGATGAAGTAGTCCCTCGCTGTGACCTATGGAATGGTTGATTAAACTTGGGGCATGAGCCACTATTCTGTGGAAAGTGTAACAGGATAGGTAGTATGAGTCAATTGTTACAAACTACCTTCTCTGTAAAACACTATATGGCACATATAATATATCCTGACAGTACTGAATCTAGTAAGGTCACCTATTTGGAGTTGCATGAAAGGGTTAGAACCAAATGAAACACATTTGTACAGGATTAGAAACATATGTGCTATCTTCGTGTGCTGCTATTCTTATGGCAGTGTAGCTACAGTGCTTGGACACTTACACCATGGAGCAAGTGTTCCAGTGTCATGTACAGGATTGTGTCTAGTCAGGAAGGGACTCCTTCATGCACACAACAAAACATTAGATGGTTGTACGTATATGTGTGTGTGTTAGACTGAATGCATCACATATACAAATTATATGTAATGTGCATATATTAGTTCATGTCACTTTCTCCTTCCTCGTTGGGGGTGACCATTAGCTGATATGATGTATATGGCAAAGAATGATATGTAAATGGTTGAATTCTTCTTCCTCTATATCATTTTTGTGCCCATTGTCACACTTATTTCCTGTATCTCATGTTGTGTGTTTTTCCAGTGATCCCCGCCCCAACTATAGACTCTATGGCCCTAGTCTCTAATCCAAGTGCAGAGTCTCCACTACGCTGACTATTCATCATTCTCTTCCGTGTGAATTGGCAATGCTTTATTAGTGCTTTAGATGATTTGGAGTCGTATCAATTCCCAATCTTCATTTTTGTAAATCTTGTTTCTGATGAAATGCATACAATCTATGGAGCGATCTTTCAACATGAAAGTGCACCTATTCACTGAGTAACCTTATTAAGAACTGCGTAAGGTTTTCAGATACCTACCTCAACCAGTGAACTGTAGAGTGGAGAAAAGCTTTCTATAAGTCGTCCTAGCCCTCTTGTAGTGCCATATGCAGATTTTACATCTTCTGACCAGAAGTCCTTGGGGAAAGATGTAGTCAACATAAAGCTCCACTTGAATCTGATTGACATGATAAAATTCACCTTATCGGGTTAGAGGACTTTTGATTTAGTAGTTTGGCTGGGCCTCAAGCTATTCCTTTGCAGCTCTTAAGACCCTGTGATATCTGTGTGCAGGGGGTGTATGGCAATTTGTTGCATTAAGGTCAGTAAACTGGATGACAACCAAATCCCTCAAAATCAACCCTGATAAAACCTAGGTTACCACGAATATCAACCCTTGGAGTGACCTTTTCTGGCCACAAGAGCCTGGCACTACTCCTAAGCCAGCCCAAGTTGTAAAGAGCCCAGGCATAAAAATCAATGCCATGCTCTCCATGTCTCATCAGGTATCTTCTGTGGTGGGGACATGCATGGCCCTGCTAAGACAGTTACGGAGACTCGCCCCTTCTCTCATTCACGGCGCTCTGAATGGCAGTGTCGGCAATGATCATGTCACAATTAGACTATCGAAATTCCCTGTATATTGGCCTCCCGGAGAAGCTGCTAATGAAACTCCAGGTGATCATGAATGATGCTGCCAGACTGATTTTCAGTCTCCCAAGCCGGGCTCACGTCACCCCCCTACTGCAGGAGCTGCACTGGCTTCCGGTCAAGCAGGGAACCAAGTTCAAGGGTCTATGTATAGCCCACAAAGACATCCACGTTCAGGCCCCAGCATACATTGAGGACAAGTTGGTAAACTATTAGGGGTGGGCGGAGAACTACGCTCCGTTCGCGGAGTTTACGAAGTTTTGGCAACTTCGCGCTTCGTGGGGAGCGCGAAGCTGTCGTCTACTTCGCAATCTACAGCGCCGCGTAGTAGTTTTTCTTCCTCGCGCGCTTAATAGCATTCTCGCGTGCGCGGTAAAGACTTACCGTTGTTCTGCGTTCGCTTTCTAGCTTTTCTCTCCCGGTCGCGTTCGCTACGATGTTTGGAATCCGGCCGCACAATCCAACCCGACTGTGAGAACGCGATGACGTCATTCGGACGCACGACCACGTCATTAGGACGCGCGATCTTCTTACAGCGCTATGTTAGTAAGATCGCGTTTCCGAACACGCAGAAACTGCAATCTGGCACAGAATATCTCTCGACCATGTTAAAATTTTCTCTAAAATGTTCATTTAACCCCTCAGATTGTGATTTGGCTGTTTTTTTTTTGGGTTAGGAGTCCTCTTTTTGTTTCTACTCTTTTTTTCAAGAGAAATGAAGTGCCCCTGAATCTCCAACTTCCTGATCCTGTCCACCAGGCTCCTCCCAGTGCTTTGTCCATGTGGTTTTCACTTTCATTTGGAATTGGAGCTGGAAGGATCACTCTTTGTGTCTGCTGCATCATAGCATTTAATTGGATGTATTGAGGAATTTGGGATTTGAACTTTTCTTTCACAAGTAAGTTTGAGAATTGGTGTACTGTATAAATGTTATTTTTTTTTAACTACTGTTTTCTGTGCTTCTTAATCTTTCCTAAATATTATGATTGAGGGAGGTCTGTACTGTTTTGGTATGTTTGCACAGTGCTGCAACGCGACCTTACAGTTTTTGTCATCTTCGCTCTCTCAATGTGCGTGCTCGGGGGCGCGATCACGACGTTTTGTTCAGTTCGCGCCGCCGAACACGCCGAATTTGCATTCTCGCGAGCAATATCTCCTGAGTTGCCTAAAAAGTTCTGAAAATGTAGATGCTGTTCATTTTGCTAATAGAACCTCCTCAGGTTGTCATTTGCTCGTAGTTTTTGGAGCATGGACCACTCACTGTTTCTGTCCTCTATGTACCTTGTTGTTTGAGGGTGGCCTGACCATGTGGGCGGCTTGGTGGCGGCCATGTTGTCAAGTCAAGCATTGTCCTTTTGCCATAGGAATGTATTGTCTATTTGTCTGTCTTCTTTTTCTTTTCCTGTTTTTGGGGGTGGCACTGGCCCAGCCATGTGGGGGCGGCCATTTTGTGTGACCTTCCATCCTGGTTGCCGCAGGCCTCCAAAGTTGTGTGATTTTTTTCTGCCAGTAGGCCTAGAGTCCCAGAGATAGTCAGCTGGGATGCTTGGTGTAGCGGTTTCCATTTTGTCTGTTGAATTTAACATCATTTAGGGCATGGGTGGCAATGCATTGAATTTTCAGATGTGGTGTTTGGGGTGTAGTTAACTAGTTAACTCTTTGGGGGAAAACTCCAAAATGCCTTTGTTGTTTGTGTTGATGTGTAACTTTCAAACCTTGTAGCCATGGGGATTTTTTTTTGCATTAAGCTGTGATGTATGCATCCTCCTTTTTCTGGCCATATAGGGAGGGATATAAGCCTGGTTGAGTTTATTTTTTTTGGCCTTTGCCCTTTACCCATGTACCTGTGATGTGATGAGTGCCCAATGTGGAGCTGTTGTGGTAGTAGTAGTAGTAGTGTGCCGTTTTGTTTTTGAGAAATTGGCCTGTGTCTTGCCATTGTTCCTGTTGGCTTACTACTGTTCACATCCCCATTGCTATCTGCTGCAGGTCACTGATGCTGCATCCATGATGTACAAATTATGGATAAACAAGTTCCACTTCCACTACATTTGCATTTTAATTCTTTTCTATTCTTACTCTTACTGGATGTACTAATACTTCTAGTAGTAATTAAAGCTAAAATAAATCCATAATCGACTGATGTTGTTCTGCCTTCTTTGCTTGTAGGTGCACAAAAGACCGGAGGAGGTGTCTGTCATCATTCATCGCCCGTTCTACTGCCAGACGGACGTCCTTTTGTACTACGTCACGTGTGGTGTGAGTGACTAACCTGACCAGACATCATTCTCAGCAACTTGTGCAACTGAGTGCTGCTGCTGACATCTGAAGAAGATGGGCCCAAAGAAAGCAGGTACCAGGTCCTCCAAAATAGTTGCTGAGAAGAAGGAAGAGCAGAAGAAGGAAGTGACACTTAAGTCTGGTGTTGACCCGAAAACCTTTTTTGGGAAAAAAAAAAGTACACCTGCAGCAGCAGTGACCGGGGTCCAAGCTGGGGCCAGCACCTCCGCATCAGTGGGCCCAAGCCACCACCCCAGGCCCAAGCAGATGAGTGGGAAGAGGTAGCCAGCCTTGGAAAGCAGTGATACTGAGCATCACCTGAACTTATCGCAAAGTATTACACATTCCACGCAAGAGGGAACACAGCAGAAAAGTGGTGAACAACAACTAGCGCCTGCAATAGTAGATGCTCCACGAAAAGAACAACCACCACCTGTAATAGTAGTTCCACAACCACCAGCCGCAATAGTAGATGTTCAACAAAAACAACTACCACAGCCACCGCCTGCAATAGTTTTTCAAGAACCACCACTGGCAATAGTAGTTGTTGTTCCTCCCGAAGTCGGGGCAGTTCAGGAAATTGAGCCTGATGCAGAGCAAGAAGAGGTAGCACATCCTGCAGGAGATCTATTGGGTTCCAAATCCCCACCAAGGAAAAGGAGGGTTAGTCCATTGAGTTCTTCGCCAAGCATCCCTTCTGATGATCTTGATCTCAATTGGGAGCCAGAACGATCTGAGCATGAGAGGGAGAGACATCCCAAGAAGACCAGGCTAGGGAAAAGGAAGGTTCCAGGAAGCCTACCACTTATGGAGTGCAATGTTCAGCAGCCGGATAATGATAATGATGGTGATGAGGAGTCAGAACCAGACAGCACAAGCATTACGCCTGGCCCTGAGGACATGGAGACCAACATTTTTACCCTATCAAGAATGGCTGCGACTAGGGATGTAGTAGCACGCATACCACCAACACAGGCCACACCAAAACTACCTCCAGCTTCCATTTTTACATTTGCACACAGCCGGCAGCGTCCTACATCCAGCACAAGTTCCACCTCAGCAGAAGGAGGTAGTAGTACTACTGCGCAGCCACATAGTGCAGTTCACCACACAACCTCCAGTTCATCCGGCATTGGAAGTGGCACCTCTAGCAGGAGACAAAAATTAAGCTCCCCAGTGTGGGACTTCTTTACAGTTAGCGCAAATGAGGACAACATTGCTATATGCTCCATTTGTCATTCCTCTGTTCGTCGTGGTAAGCTTGGCACAAACGATGGTACCGGAGGCCAAATGACCCATTTGAAAAAGCACCACGCAATCAAGTGGGAGGACCACCTACGTATCATGAAAACTGGAACCATTAATGTTGGTGGGGAAGCAGTAGAAGGTCCACGGAACACACAGGAAGAAGAGGGAGACATTCTATCGGTTAGTGGTACACCAAGTACCCCTGTCCCACTCCCCAGCACTGCAGTGGTAGAACCCAGATCCTCCGGATCAGCAACATCTCTGTGGCACCAGAGTACGAGTAGCCCGGAGACACCAAGGAGTACGGGTGCGAAGTCTGCGACACGAAGTACTGCATTGGGCATATCTGAAAGAAATACCAAGCAGCAG
Organism: Lissotriton helveticus; assembly: GCF_964261635.1. Classification (NCBI taxonomy): domain Eukaryota; kingdom Metazoa; phylum Chordata; class Amphibia; order Caudata; family Salamandridae; genus Lissotriton; species Lissotriton helveticus. The sequence goes on along the minus strand of NC_136063.1, from coordinate 1,425,713,998 downwards.
CGTACCATTCTTAGCATGTTTAGGCAGGAGGGAAAGTACGAGCGCAACCACCCAATAGCACGTTCACACAATGCTAAGCTTGCTAAAATAATGCACTGAACCTTCTCCCATTTTCTTTTGTTGAAGGGATGGGTTTCCTGGAATTTGTGTCAACCCTCTGCCCAAAATGGAATGTTCCCAGCCGCTACTATTTTGCCAGAGTTGCTGTTCCAGCACTACACCACGACGTGCTGGAATTGCTTGGAAAAACCTTGCAGCAGAGTGCAGTGCATAGTATCCACCTGACAACAGACATGTGGAGCAGTACCCAAGCCACAGATTACATGTGCATCACTGCACACTGGATCTCTTTTTCAGGTGTTAGAGACAAGATATCTACAGGCATTGACATTAATGAGATTTTTAATGATACTCGCAAACATGCAACTGTAGCCATGTTTGCATTGGAGAAATCGCATACTGCTGCAAACATTTTGGATGAGTTCAACAGCAAGGTCTTTGAATGGCTGCGACCAAGAGGCCTCAATATTGGTTTTGTTGCCACTGACAATGGCAGTAATGTAGTTAAGGCCATGGAAGATGGTGGCTATTTCAGGGTCCCGTGTTTGGCACACTGCATCAACATTGTGGTTCAAGACTTTCTGAAAAGTGAAAGCAAAGTCAGCAACTTACTGACCATTTGCAGAAGAATCTGCACGCATTTCAATCATTCTTTTAAAGCCCGGAAGCAGCTACGGGTCATTCAACGTGATTATAAAATGCCAGTCAAAGCACTCATTCAGGAGGTACCAACACGTTGGAACTCGACGTATTACATACTCGAACGGCTGTTTGAGCAGTACATACCACTCAATGCATATGTCATGACAAGATCAGGGGACAATGCTGTTAAAGACATGACCGTTGAGATGTGGCAATGGGACCTCATTAAATGCCTGACTGAGATGCTACTTCCTTTTGAGGTCTTCACACGTGCAGTCAGCAGGGAGGACTGTACTATGAGCCAAGCAATCCCACTGTTGTACATGCTTGAGCAAGAGCTGAAGGAGGTGTCTGAAACGTACGAAGGTATGGAAGGAAAACGTGAAGCATTTAATTTTGCGAAGTCCTTAGCAAGGCGCTTATCTCAGAATACAAGGATTCAAAATAAGATTTTGTCACATGAACATTACATTACTGCCACAATTTTGGATCCACGGTACAAATTATTTGTGAATAGTAATGCATTAATTCCTTTTTCTAAAGAGGATGTTTCCAAGTACAAAACTGTAATAGCCAAGGAAGCCACTGATTTAGAAAACGAACGGCTCTCAATTAGAGGCCTGCCAGTGCCAGCCCAGGACAGTGCAAGTACTACTGAGCATCCTACAGAGTCAAGGTCCTCTTCACAGCATGCGAGCAGTGCGTTTGCTTCTCAGCAGTCACCAACACAAACAACACCAACCACACCAACAGGATCTGATTCATCAGACACAAGCAAAAAAAATAGCTGCTTGGTTTCTACAGAAAGGGATGGGGAAGACCGTTGCTGCCGCAAAGCAAAAAGAGGACGAGCAAGCCAGAGCACCAATGAACATTGAGCGGATGGTCCAGGCCTATCTGGATGACACAACAGAGGTGTTCATGGAGCAAAGCCCATTGGTGTATTGGTATAGGACAAGAAGCCAATGGCCACTGCTTAGCAGGCTGGCGATAAAGTATCTAGCTTGCCCTGTTGCAAGTGTCTCTTCTGAGCGTGTGTTCAGTGCTGCTGGTGCCATTGTGACTGTGAGAAGGACCAGTCTCTCGCCCAAAAGTGTGGAGCGGTTAACCATGATAAAAATGAACCAGCACTTGATACCACCAGACTACAAAGTCCGTGAATCAGAGCTGGAAGAGGAGAGCGAGTCGGAAGAAATAAGTATTGGGTTACAGGACCTACTTCTGTCAGAAGAACCACCAGGGTTTGAGGACGAGCTCCTCTTCCCTGACAACTAGCCCTTGCGGTGCCAAACGTCATCAACATTAACCACAGGTAAGAAGAGAAGTTTGCTGGGAGGTATACTGGAGGAGAGGCTGGTAGTACTAATAGGACAAATATAGCTTTCAGTGAGGGGCACAGCATCTATCTGTTTGCATGTTACACATGTGGTCAGTTAATAAAGTATTTAAATCAAACACTGGCCGCTGCCCTGCATCTAGAGTAAACCTTGTGACGTACAACAGTAACCCCACCACAAAACAACATCATATCATATCTGTATAAGTTGAAAATAAATAACATTTATTCATGTATAAAAATAATATCCTCCTATCCCCACCCTAACCCCAACCAATGTCCAAGTCCAAAGAATGTCCCACAAAAATAACCCCAACACCCAATTCCCACCCACCCACAAAAGTATTAAAAAAGGGGCAAATCAACAGGGTCCGGGTCCATTACAGTTGGCGGGCTTTAAGGTGTTTGTCCACAATGATTTTTACGCGCTCCTCTAATTGGTCCTCCAGCTGGGCCATCCGGAGGAGAAGTTTTTGCAGAAAAGCACGGCACCTGCATTTGCATCCATTGTGTGTTGGGGTGGCAGATGTTACAAACCGGTGGTGAGCGGCTGCCTGGCCACGGCGCCGTACTCCTGCAGGTGGAGCCTTGCTGGGGCCAGACGCATTGGAAGAGGCAGTAGTTGCTGCCGCCGCCTCCTCCTCCTCCTCAGCCTCAGCCACCAGCTTGCGGTACTCCTCCACAATGGCCTGCAGTTTCCTTTGCCGGGCCCTGGCTGCCAACTCCTTCTGCGATGGTTTTGAGGAAGGAGTATGAGTATCTATAAAAAAAGAAACAGAATTGTAACTGAAACTCTTCATAATTAATTCAACAGTACATTGTGGCATAGTAGCACTACCAAGCGCAGTACATACAATTGGTGTCTACTTTTAGTATCTATCTAATCTGTCCTCCTGCTTCCCCTGCCTGTAGCATTTGTTGAAGTTTTTTCCGGCATTATACTTGCCCTAGTACTGGGTGGCCTTGAGTACACATAAGAAGAACAAAAGTCTTTTTTGTATCCTTTTAGTTTTTCAAAGTAAGACTCTGCTTCCAGTGACAGTCTTCACCTATGATGAATGTACAAATAAATGTAGGTGGCATCCACCCATTAAAAGTCAATGTCTATCATTCTTTATTATCGGCTTACCTGGTTTCATTTTCACCAGCAACCACCCATGCGTCCACTCCTTCCTTGCCTTGGGTTTCATTGACAAAAACTCCGCTCATGATCGTTGCTATCCACTGTATCCATGCACCCATATTCTTTTGCCCAACCAGGCCTGCATTTTCTTTGACCTTGCAGTTCTACCCATCCTTTAACAACCCATGTATCCGATTTATATCAGCCATGTGAATGAACCTTACAAAGTATCCTTCTATGGTAGTTTGTCTTATTATTACATCTCTTTAGTCCTTCCTCCTTCCACCCTAGTTCACTTCTTTCCCTTTTTGTTCAACACATCCCTCAGGTCATCTGATCTGACTTTTAGTCTTCTCCAAAAGTTACACAGCTGAGTTGGAGTCTGATGGAAGAGGCCTTGTTTACTCAACTCAAACTGGAAATGCTACAAAGGGTGTCTTCTTCAACCATTGTATTTTGTCCAGCACAACTTCAAATTCATAGTTTCCTAATAAGTCTCATAGCACAGTGAGGAAAAAAATGTCCCCCATCCACCTAGTAATGCAAATAAGTTATGAATATAACTTACCACCGCCCACCGCTGAACTTTCCTCCCCCACTGATGCTCCTGCAGGTGCCGCGTCCTCTGTCCCCTCCTGGATGGCAATCTCTTCGCTGCTGGCCCCGTCAGCACTGGTGGTTAGTATTGATTGTGCACCTGTAAAAACAAGTACACCTTTTTAGATGCCTGCACACCTCCCCCTATTTTACTAGTTGTACTTTTTTCACCAGGAAGGAAGATTGAAAAAACAGTTACGTACAACAACAATCGTTGTGACAGTGTAACTTGTCCAAATTGCGTCCAATGTACAGCAGTCACATTAGACAGAGTTTTGTTTTAATTTATTAGATGGTCCCTAGGGTCATCTAATCTACTCCTACTATAGTCTTTGGAAAGTTAGCCTGAGCCATATAACCATTTTTTGATCCGCGTCTACTGCTTTGCCCATGTTACCTTGCAGCTTGTTGCACAGTAAGAAAGACACCATTGAGGCCACATGAGTCTGGCATACAATTGACAAACCAGTATTGTTAGTCCATAATGTTACACTTGTTGCCATGTGATGACTGCTAAAAACTGGCATAGTTGTATTCACTGTCTAACGTGTAACATTTTTCTCATAGGCAGATGAGAAGAGAAGATTGCCTTCTACGAAACAAGGGATTTGCAGAGCTTTCGAAAGATGTCTCCCACAATTCACACATTTCTCTATCGTGCACTAGATGTACAAAATGTACAGTATTTAATCTTCTTCATTTTGCATGGTGGAACAGGATGTTTCTCATTGAAATACTTCCAAGTTACAACAATACAAAGCTTGTTAATTATTACAAAAAATAAAGTTTTTGAACTTGCACGTAGACTCTGTGGTATATTTTCAGTGTCTGGGGTGCTGGGGACTGAAACGAGTGAGTGAGCGAAAGGGTCTTCTACTCTTCTTCTTCTGTTCTGGCATGGGTTGTGTATTAAAATCATTGGGTATATCTAACTATCTTCGTGTGGGGGTCAGGAGTGGGACAATTGGCTATGACCGAGACACTTAGGTAGGTAGACTAGACGGTCATTGGATTATGGGTTCTTCTGACTGAGTTCTGTGACCAGGGTGTACGGTCCAACCTCCTTATCACCAACATCAACAACATCCTATTTTCTTCTTGTACATAGTTGTGTATGTGCAGAGAGAGAATAATAATAACCACAACAGTAGTAAAAGTATACTAACTGAACAAAAATTAGTAGGCAAACATCTGGTTGTGCATTTTTGTTGGTGGGAATTGAGAGACTGGAGATTACAGAGGACAACGCAAAAGACAGGAGTGGACCCAATGGCTACAGCTATTCTATCACAGCTTTATTCAAAACAATACCTTAACTAAAGAGTGGCCAGCAGGGCAAGCTTATCTACACACAGTCTAATAGTAGTAGCACAGAGACTCTAGGGGCAGAGGCAGTTTGAAGGAACTGAAAGTCAGGGATGGCATTGGATAGTTACGCAAAATTTGGAAAACAAATGTAAGACCAAAGAAGGTTTTGCTAACATTGAATTACGAAGGAGGATTAATAGGTTGAAATAAATAAGGTGCGTTAAAAAGTTAGGGAAATATAATTGTTAATAATATAAGCACTGTAGGACTTACTGGGGCCAGCAACAGGATCCGCGGTAGAGGAGCGCTCCTCCTGTGGTTGTCCCGCCAACTCGGACCCCGTCTTCTTGCCCTTGGGTGGTGCTGATCATCATGTAAGAAATAATAAAGAAAGAGAAGCATTAAGTGCTGTGAAACAAAGACCTCATTCAAAAATCCTCTCAAACATTTTAGGGAACAGCAATTCCAATAAAATTGACTTCGAAGTATAAATGACTACTGGCTTGCAAGATCCACAGACCGTCTACTTATAGAACACTAATCAAATGTGCCATAAACATTCTGATTGCAGAATACTAACGAAGCCAGTACCACCTGACCTACACCACCTATTCAAGAATCCAGATGGGCCAATTGGTCAGTAAGTCGGCATTTCAATTTTATTTTTACCCGCAAACATGCATGGATGATGAGATGGAGGACACATGCATTAATTTGTACATACACATAATTGTTGGTTGCTTGCGTCAGAACTGCTACTGACTCACCTGACCATGCTATTGCTGTGCTAAGCCTACCACTCAGTAAACAAACTCAAACCGGTACTATGGAGGGGTGGGGTAAATAAGAACTAACTAAGCATTCAGTGACAGAGGAGGCGTCATGCAGACCGTTAAAAAATATGAAGCAAGTAATACTATCCATCCACCACTATTTCACTAAAGGACAATGGGACTCACTAGACTCTAGCAATAGCATCAACTAACTTCAGTTCTCTAAAAACTCTAACATCAATAATCAGCAACCCAAGCTAGCGCTAAGTTACAAACCAGTAAGAGAAGTGGCGAGCAGCACCTGTGTCATGCAATAACAGAAGAATTTGAGACTGAATTCATCGGCAATGTAACAAAGCGCACCAGTAACCGTGTTACTTATTCATCCAAGAATTATACACAATACTTGTACTACTATAATATATATTAAATTATTAATATTACTAGCTACTCACCAATCCCCACGACTTCAACACCTATCAGGTCCAACAGGTCCTGCTCCCTGTCTAGAATGTCTGCCCACCGGTGGGCCAGCTGCTGGTGGGTGCGCCGGATTTCTGAGCGACGGTAGACTGCCCGGCGCACCTTCGCCCACCGGCGGTGACGCTCCTCTGGCAGGTAACCAGACCCTGGCCTGCCGCCTGCTGCCAAGGTCAAGGGGAGGTGGCGCTGGATGAAAAAAACCAGGGCGGCCACCTCCGCCTCCCCGAAAAGATTCCGGGCCTTCACCCCTGATGGGCGCATTCTGCCGCAAGGCAGCCGGCTCTTGGGCGCAGGCGCCTTGCCCTTCGAGCCGGTTCTGCTGCTCCCCTTTGCCATGGTTCTGGGGTGGAGGTGGAGGTGGAAAAGAAAGTTAGGGGGAAGAAGTAGGAGCGTAAATAAAGAAATAAAATAAAACAGTAAAAAAGCTAAAAAAAAAAGTGGAAAAGTAGACATAAAATGCAAAATATAAACTTAGGGACAGAGAGAGATAGATGATAAGTAAAAAAAATAAGAAAAACTGTGAAAAGAGGTAAGGATTGAAGAGATAGAAAGTGGATAGAAAACTAGGCCCAGAACCATAGCATAGAGTGTGAAAAACAAGATGGCCGCGCCCATCGCGACCACGTGGGTAAGTTCGCGCGAGATTTCACGCGAACACGCACTTTGTCAGTGTAAACAAGTAGTTGTGTTCCCGAACAAGACGTGCACCGCGCGAACGCGTTATTCGCAACCCGGAAGAGGAAATAGGGGGTGCGGGCGGGCGGGACAATTGAAAAAACAAGATGGCCGCGCCCATAGCCCAACTACATGGGTAAGGTCGCACGCTACAATCCCCCGAACACGCAGACAGCGCCCCGACCACGCACTACGCGCTCCCGAGCAAGAAACACGGCTCGCGAACGGGACCAGCAAGCTACTACGCATGCTCGCGAAGCTACGCGAAGCTCGCGTAGTGCGAGAACGTCTTCGCGTAGCTTCGCGTAGCGCGACTACGCCTACTACGCCCACGGTCCCTCCATTCCTCGGATGCCAGTCTGCTGACTTGCCCCCGTTTTAATACTTCCTCCAAAGGGGGCAGAGCCTGTTCCACAATGATTCCTCAACTCTGGAACAAGCTACCTGCAAGTCTTAGTAAGGAACACGTCCTCCTCCCATTCAGGAAAAAACTAAAAACACTCATTTTTAATGAAGCCTGGGGCACAACCTAAGCCAAGTTTTCGATGCACACTCCTAATGATGTGCCGAGGTTAGGATCTCTCTCATAGTGCTTACAGACCGGTTGGTGATTATGTGCTTTAGAAATTCCAATTAACAATAACAATAAGGCAACTTGGTGAAGCTGTCATTACAATTATTCATGAGTCCTTCAATATATACTTCAAACCAATAAAGATGGTCTGAAACTGCTATTACAGCTTGTGTGATTTAGCACTTGGATAGACTCAGGGTGAGCTACACCATCAGTGGGAGCAGGTGCAAGGAGCTTCTAGCCTGGGATGAGTCAAACATTTCTCGTGGTTTTCTGTAAAGGAATTTCACACTAACATGCTTTAATTCTACATTAGAGGGTTGTAAGACATAATATACATGTTATTTTTAAAAATGGGAATTATCAGGACCTATGGTTGTCTAACCCTCCTATTTAGTAGAACATGGAAAGTGTCCATACTGCTGGGAAAGTGCATGAAAAATATACAAATAAATGTGGAGGACTTTAAGAAAAAGGTGAGTACAGTGCCCTTAACAAGCTGGCACTCAATTCAGAGGATGCTAGAGAGATAACCATGTGGGCATTGACAGTAAATCTCTACTTGCAGCGACACTTCTACTGCCAGGAGTTGCTGGCAAGCATTCCACCCGTACTGACAGAAATGATGATGTTTTTCTACCAGGTTGCCTCCTCAAGTGGTGGATACACCCACTTTATAGAAGAGAACTCTGCCATTCTGAGGGCTAACCTCAAATATGGCAAATTTTCAGAAAACACTTGTAGGCGGGTGTCCAACAGTTCTGTTCTGCCAGTGTTGTGAGGCACGAGGACAACTACTATTGCTCTCTGAATTGCTTGAAAGGTCCTCTGTGTCTGCTACTTGTGATGCTGTGTTGGTTCCTTGGTTTAGATATGACACACTGTAATTCTAGTACACCAATGTATTCATCATTGATTCCGGTGCTTTTGTGTGATTTTCGAATCAAATTTGAAATAATGAAACTATTGATTTAGCAAAAAGACATGGGACACATGCTCACATGCTGGAATACAGTTGCAGGTATGCACTTCTTTTGTGCTGTTAATGGCCAATGATTGTTGTTACTGGAATTCAAGTATATGACATCTTTCAACTCTTTGGTTATACTAGTCATTGCTCATAAGGATTCATTGTTGCTTTGTATGAGTATTCCATACAGAATGACTTCACTGTGGTGGGTTGTTGTGTCATGCATATTATATGCTGTGTTATTGGTTGTGAGGATGACTTTAAGGGTTCTGCTTTTCTAACTGTTACTTTCGTTCAGCCAGTTAAAGTCATCTACATGATGTGTGTAAAGGTATCTCACGATTAAGTTCCATTTCACATTTGGTTCATATCCAAGTGTAGCTGCATCTTAAACTCTTCCTTACGAGTTGGATCATTGCCTTGTGCAGGGACATAGCACCCGGTAACCCTGGTTCTGTATCCTAAATCCAGGCCCTAGAGATGTGATTAAGCCTTTTTACCTAGTACACAGACTCAGTGTTACAGTCCACACATTACCGGTATTATGAATACAATAAAAGCACAACCAAGTGACACCGCAGACATGAAGGGTGCAATGAGCCATCATAAGCCATCATTTAAATAAACGTTATTCGGTTATAAATATGTTTATAAGAGCACAGCATTATAGACGGATGATTTCATCAACGATATCCATCACATGTTAAAAGAAGCATTGGCAAATGCAAAAGGTTTCTCCTATATTTTTTTTTGTTTAAGAAGTTTTTATTAAATTTTTCAAATACAAAAGATAAAAGCGAAAATGGAAACAATAAAATGGAGGGAGGGTAAAAGCCATAAGAAAACATACATAACATAATTAATATAAACAATCAGGCAAATAACATATGAGGAAATAGTAATATTATAATTAAAGAAAGATAGGAAGAAAGGGAAAGTAGGAAAGAAAAAGATAGGAAAAGGAAAAGAGAGACATAAAGAAAGAAAGAAAGAAAAGGAAAAACCAAAATGATGTGAGAAAATATTATAGAGAAAAAGAATTAATGCATAGAAGAGTGAGAAGAGAGATATGTAGTGAAAGGAAGCCAAAGAAGATCTGATTTAATTTTTTGAGAAAGAGAAAAGGAGGAAACAGAAGCAATCCTATGTTCATCACAAATACAATTCCACCAAGTTAGTAAAGATATTTTAGAATTGTCTTTCCAGGATGAAAGAATAACCTTAAAAGCTAATGCAATAAAAATATCAAATAATCTGGAAACAGAAGATGCATCATCCATATCAGGTGATAAGGAACCTAGAAAAACATTCTGTAGTGATAAAGTAGCATTGAATTTGAATATTGACATAAAAATATTCCAAACAGAGTTCCAGAAGGATAAAACATTAGAACATTCATAAAGTTGATGTTTCAACGGACCCGTTTCAACGGAACATGACCAATATAATGGAGAAGAGGTTCGTGAAAATTAACAAATACTAACAGGAGTAAGAATAGCTCTATGGTAAATAAAGTACAAAGATTGAGTAATGCCAGCAGCAGCAGAAACTTTGAATAACTTGGACCATAGTTTATCCCAGGTTATAATAGGAAAAGAAATGGACAAATCAGTTTCCCATGCAATTTCAATATGGGACTTAGGTCTTTCAATAATATTTGATAACAATAACTTATATACAAGAGCAGCTTTAGGTCTGTGGGTTGAAAATAAGGGGTATAGAAGAGTAGAAGGGGATATAGACGGTGTGTGGGGTGGAAGGGAAAAAGTGGTTAGATGAGATTCTACGGCATGAGCAATAATATTATATTCATTGAAAAAAGAGTCGGGTAATTGATATCGAGTTTGTAATGCATGAAAAGGAACAATAGAGTAGTTGTGAAGTAACTGATGCACAAAAATAATACCCTTTTCTTCGCAGTATTTGGAGTAAAATGATCTGCCTTTATATTTAAGAAATGTATTATACCATACAGTGGAGAACAAAAAACATTGAAGTGGAGTAAAATCCATAGAAAATGTGTTGTATAGTAAAGTTTGGGAACATTTTAAAACAGGGTTAGTGGATAAAAAGGTGCTGTTTGACATAAAAACTACATGTTGAAAAGAAAAATCTTGAATAAGGAACGTTCAAAAAGGATCCATCTGGGCACAGGAATCTCCACAAAATCATAAGCTAATGCAAAAGATTGTTTACTCAAAAAAGCTGAATGATAACTTTAAAATTTTGGAAACGTACACCACCTTCAGCCTTAGGACGAAAGAGTTTGTTTAGAGCAATTCGTGGGTGTTTATTGTTCCACAAAAATTTTACACACACAGAGTTAATTCGAGAAAAATATACATTGGGAATTCTTATATGGAGCATAGACAACGCATATAAAACATGAGGTATAATCATCATTTCAATGGTATCTAACCTACCCCACCAGGAAAGATACAGGGGAGACCAAGTAAGGAGGAGTGATTGGATTTTATTTATTAATGCATTAAATAATAATAATCCACATTTGAAAAGTGCACAATCACCCGTAAGAGTCTCTAGGCGCTGGGGGGCGTCGGAAAGATTAAGCAAGCTATTGCCCAGAGTCACATGGTGCTGGGCTAACCTGCTGCCGGAGATGGAGATCGAACCCTGATCCCCAGATTCCAGCATCAGTCGACCTCGCCACGGCGCCACACCTCTCCCAGACAAATGTGAATTTAATTGTATTGTTTAGGATTGACGAAAACCTAATGCCAAGGTATTTAATTTTTGAAGGACACCAAGCAAAATTAGTATCACTAAACATAAATTGATAGCATATAGAGTTTAAGGGCAAGACTTCTGTCTTTGAGAGATTGAGTTTGTAACCAGAAATACTGGAGAATAATCGAACTTCATTCATAAAATATGGGAGAGAGTCAACAAGATTAGACATATAAATCAGTCTATGATCTTCATATGCAGATATTTTAGTTTCTACAGAGTTAAGTTTGAAGCCAGAGATCCGAGAGTTAATACGAATACGCTCTAGAAATGGTTCAAGGCAAAGGTTAAATAATAAAGGGGAAAGAGGGCATCCCTGCCTCGTGCCTCTGGATAAAGAAAAAAAAATTGAGAAATGATTATTAACGACAATACTGGCACGAGGACAAGAGTACAAAAGTTTAATATAAGAAATAAAAGAGGGCCCAAAACCAAACCATTGGAGAGTCTGAAACATGAATTGCCAGTTAGTACAATCAAATGCCTTTACAGCATATAAGGACAGGGCTGCAAGGGGGGATTTGTATTTGTATTTTTTGCCAGAAGAAATGATATTAGCAAACATCCAAGCATTATCAGATGCCAATCTGCCTTTTACGAATTCAACTTGATCAGTTTTAATCAAAAGAGGAATGATGGTTTCAAGACGAGATGCGAGAATTTTGGCGAAAATGTTACAATCATAACTAATTAACAAAATAGGACGGTAAATTTTACAATAAGAGTGGTCTTTATCAGGTTTAGGAATTATAATAATTAAGGCATCCATAAAAGATCCAGATACTTTAGCGTCAGCAATAAAGGAGTTAAAAATTTGCAAGAGCTTAGGGGCAAAAATGGAATTAAGGGTGTTGTAAAACTCTACAGATAAACCATCGGGACCTGGTGCTTTTGACGCTTTTAGAGATTTGATAGCATTAGTTACCTCCTGAAGAGTGATGTCTTTCCCCAATGCGTTAAAATCACCAGGGAAAGATGGTGGGGAGGGGAGACCTACGAAGAAGGTGTTTACATTTTGATAAGTGGGAAATGTATCATCAGAGTAAAGAGTTTTATAATATTCATGAAAGACCTCAGCAATGTCCTCATCTGATGAGACTAGATTCTTAGCAGATTCATTAAGAATAGGACCTATATTTTTACGTTCAGATTTAATTTTTAAGTAATTAGCTAACATCTTACCCGCTTTATTCTGACCTCCATGGTATTTAGATTTAATTTTAAGCAAAATATTACATGCGTCAATCGTTGCTAATTTGTTAAGTTCAGTTTTTGCGTTAATCAAATCATGAAGGGCAGCAGATGATCGAGAAGTATAATACGCATGCTCCAAGCCTTTGAGTTTTTGTAACGGGTCCTCTTACTTCTTCCTAGTGGTCTTCTTTTTTTTCGATACATAAGAAATACTAAAGGCACGAAAAGCAGCCTTAAAAGCATCCCAATTATTAGAAACAGAAGTATCCAATGGGTTATTGATTCTAAATAAATTCATTAATAAAGGTGGAAACTTCTTTGACGAAACTGTGTCTGATAATAAAAAAGTATTAAGTTTCCATCGGCTGAATTGAGAGGTAAGGTAAAGGTCCAAAATAGCATAAACAGGGGCATGGTCCGATATAAAAATGGATCCAATTTCAGATTTTTGGATAGAAGGAAGCAAGGATTTACTGACCAAAATATAATCAATCCTAGAACGAGTGTGATGGACATTAGAAAAAAAAGTAAATTCAAGTAAATCAGAATTACAAGTCTTCCAAACATCATACAATGGACGAGAAGCAATGGCCGATTGGAAAGTTTTATGAGATTTATCAGGTTGAAATTTACATGTGGACAATCTATCAGAAAAAGGGTCTAACCATTGGTTGAAGTCACCAGCAACAATAATATTAGGGCAGTCAATGGAAGAAAGTAGAATTTTAATATAATTCCAAAATTTAGGATCTGGCTTAACAGGACCATAAATATTTAACAAAACTAATGTTTTATTTTGTATCAGAATCTTTGCCATTATCCATCGTCCAACATCATCATTCTGTGTAGATACAATTTGTACTGCTAAAGCTTTATGAAGCAATATAGCGACGCCCCTTTTTTGTTGGATGCAGGAGAAAAAACAACTTGACCCACCCATTGCAATTTTAACTTAAGTGACTCCACATCAGTCAGTCAGTCATAAAGCTTTATTCGATTTTAGGTTTTAAAATCATAAAAGCATACAGACAAATAGTACAATACATTTTGAAAAACATTTTAAAATAAAACTCATAGTGGCTTTAAATTGCACAGTTAAAAAGATTAAGCATGCTTTACACAACCTTTAGGCAACATTGTAGGTAACAGTATTTTGAAAAATTTAATAATTACAATACATAAAACTGTTGTACGACGGCTTGGGACAATTAAAAGCCACTGAAACACTATTTCCATTACTTAGATGGGTTCCTCTACCGACTGGGTTGTTGACAATGCCCCGGGGACTAGGGAAAAGCATGTAAGACATATTAGGATAAAAATCATGTAGGTTCCAGGTGGAAATAAGTCCATCGCCATTTTGAGATATCCATGTCTGTATATCTGGCACAATGTGTCTGCTCCTAAATCGTATCAAGATCAAATCACCCAAAATGTCTTTTTTAAGGGGTCCAAGCCAACCCACCCTCCGAACACTTATTATTCGGCCATCAAGATGGTAGGACAGAGGTCTGTTTTTTGATAGCCAGAACTTGACCTTGTTCATAAGTTCATAGTGTCTCTCAGCTTTACCTTTTGTTAGTTCAGGGACTCCCGAGAGAACAATTACAAAAGGCGCTGCTTCTGGAGGTAAGTGTATATGAGTGGTGCGCACATGTTTGGATGGAATATGGTGTGCTGTTGTTAATTTCGGGGGGGCTTTGGGATTGATAGGCAACAAGGAGGTGGGAGTTGGCAGTTGAGTAGGCACCGCTTCATAAGGAGTGATCGGATTAGGTAGATTTGAAAGAGCGGTTGTCGGCGGGCATTGAGTTGTTGCAACGTGGGTTGAGGATTTCAGGAGAGATTCAACGGAGTACTCCAACCCCGTCAGTTTCTCCCCCAACGTAGTAATTTTGTCCATCAGGGGGTGTATTAAAGATTTGATCAGATTCTCGATCATAGTCAGAAGAGCCTGATGGGAGGATGTTGATAAATCGTTCAGGTTAGCAGCAGGTGACGAATTAAAGGACAAATTAATTAAAGATGGTATAGGACTTGCAGAAGGTGTATCAGGTTTTTCTGTTTTAGGAAGACTCCCATTGTCTTTGTCCCCATCGATCTTCCTTTTGGGAGGTGTAACCCTGGGGGGTATTTTATGGATAACAGGAAAGGATTTCAGCTCCCTTGGATGTGGTGATAAGCTGCAGCATTTTAACGTGGGGGAAAGTGCTGCTGGAACGTACTTAACCTTACACAGGCAATTTAAATCATCCAGCCATGGAAAACTAGATGGAGAATGTGAAAATATATCTTCCGGGATTTTGTCGGACATATCCCCTGTTTTGGGCTTCAGCATAGTTAAAGAAGGTACGAGTCGGAAAATTACCTCTCAACAGACAAAGGGGGTGGCCCGTCCCCGTCCTCCTCAGTCCGATGAGGGCCGTAGAGGGCCCGCCCTTTGCCCGGGCTTGGCGCCGGGCGCCGACCCGCGCGTGATCCCGCGACGCGGGAACTGCTGTCCTTTTGATGCGCCTCCTGGCGCGCTGATCCCATGTCTGGCGAGATGCTGGGGCGTCTGGGGAATGTAGTTTCCACCCCTCGCACTCCGGCCGTTTTTGTACTTGCGGCGGCGAGGGGGAAACTGGCAGGGAGAGTTGACCCCCGGTGCAGGTAAGCCTTTCAATGTCCCCCGATGCTGCTTGCTGTCCCCCCGCTCCCCCGGAACTGCTGTCCTTTTGATGCGCCTCCTGGCGCGCTGATCCCGTGTCTGGCGAGATGCTGGGGCGTCTGGGGAATGTAGTTTCCACACCTCGCACTCCGGCCGTTGTTGTACTTGCGGCGGCGAGGGGGAAACTGGCAGGGAGAGTTGACCCCCGGTGCAGGTAAGCCTTTCAATGTCCCCCGATGCTGCTTGCTGTCCCCCCGCTCCCCCGGAACTGCTGTCCTTTTGATGCGCCTCCTGGCGCGCTGATCCCGTGTCTGGCGAGATGCTGGGGCGTCTGGGGAATGTAGTTTCCACCCCTCGCACTCCGGCCGTTGTTGTACTTGCGGCGGCGAGGGGGAAACTGGCAGGGAGAGTTGACCCCCGGTGCAGGTAAGCCTTTCAATGTCCCCCGATGCTGCTTGCTGTCCCCCGGCTCCCCTGGAACTGCTGTCCTTTTGATGCGCCTCCTGGCGCTCTGATCCCGTGTCTGGCGAGATGCTGGGGCGTCTGGGGAATGTAGTTTCCACCCCTCGCACTCCGGCCGTTGTTGTACTTGCGGCGGCAAGGGGGAAACTGGCAGGGAGAGTTGACCCCCGGTGCAGGTAAGCCTTTCAATGTCCCCCGATGCTGCTTGCTGTCCCCCATCCACATCAGTACAATGAGTTTCCTGAAGAAAAGAAATCTGAGAAGTGAGTTTTGATAAATGAGACAGTACCTTTTGACTTTTGACTGGATTCCCAAGACCGCGGACATTCCACGTAACAGAGTTACACATAATGGAGGGATGGGAGGGTATAACACAGATGGAGATGATACACTTCAAGGATACAACTAGAAGAGAAAGCACACCACACGAAAAAATTACATATGGAAAATACTGCAGAAAAACCCACAATACCAAGGTACATTAACAATAAATGAATAACAAGGGACAATGTTGAACGAATAGAGATAATTTGAAGAAAAAAGCATATAGAAAAGGAGAGAGCAGAAGATGAAAAAAAAGAAAGAAAAAGAGAGGATAAGGAGAAGGAAGTGAATAAACAGATCAAAGCAGAACAGCCAAATCTGTAAAAGGAAGAGAAAACAGTGAATAGGGTGCATAGGGACGCATGGCAAAGCAGATCTGATAAAAACAAATAAAAGATATATAAAAACGAGAACCTGAATGAGGATAAAAAAGGAAAACATCAGGGCACAACAAAGAAAACACAAAGAAAAAGAAAGAAAGAAAAGAAGGCAGAAATATACAGACAGATCAAGGCATAGTAGCCGGATCTGTAAGGAGAGAAGAAGTTGAAAGAGGAAGGGACATAGTAACGCGAGATGGTACAGACCTCAAAAGGACAATAGCAAAGAGGATAAGAAAAAGAGAGCCTCAACAACATAGGAAGATATGCATAGTCAGAAAGGATTGAATAAACATAGTAATGATTTTAAAATGGCAATCTTTAGAAGATTAAAAGTATCAAGTATTAATATCCATTCCGTTAGATGAAGGTTGTTGTAGATAAAGTTTGAGTTTTTCCAGATCATCAAAAGAGCGTGAACGACCATCATGTGTAATGTTGCAGAGACAAGGATGGAGAATTCCATATACGTACCACATGATTTCAAACAGGTGAGGTTTCAGCAGCTTATCAATATGGACAAGCAACAGTGCTGCACTCATGGAGCCATAATACATTCTTTTCAATAGCAGCTGTGCTCATCTGAGGTACAACATGAGTGGACCAGGGGTGCCCAAGCATTAAGACTGGGTGGTACAGTCTGGGCGGTCCTTTAGATTCAAGAAGAAGTACCATATACAGAGCACCGCAGTGCACATTATTGACAAGTACTGAAGCTGACGTAATCTCACAGGATTTCCGGTAATTCACATTGCATTTGTTACACTAAATTTGTGTTTTTTTGTGATAGTGCAGAATTTTTTAAGGGACTGGATGCGAGATGGAGCAGTGCAGGAAAGAGAAAAATGTGAGTGCTTTTAGAACTATTGGTGAACAAATGACCAGATAGCTCCCACATTCATCCTCTCCGTGCGAGGCACTATACCTTGACTTATGTTCCTTGTGGAATAAGAATGTTCCTATTAAATCTGTTTGATTAGAAACAGACCTGGCAATCTGAAAATCGGACAGACTCGTGTCACAACCCCTAGAAATTTAAATTGTCACAACTAAAGGATTGCACAAAATCAGCATGCAAAATTCACTGTAAAATTCCACTATGGAACAATAACTTGCGAATTCTTTTAGTATTCATGTTACATTATTGCATGTTTACATGACTGCTGTGAAACTTAGATAGCACTGTAATGCAAAGCACTGATGACTTCCATATTTATTTCGCACAAAAGAAAGTAATTGGAAGTCAGAAAACTGAATAGCTTATCACTAATCAACGAATCGTTATTTTTTAAATGCTCTCTGTTATAAAAAAAAATAGTTAAATATGCATATGCATATTTACCCATTATTTTATGCATGCAAATATAACAGGTAGTCGAAAATCCACAGTAGTGCAGTCGATGTTTTCTTGGACATCTACAACTTTTAACATTGTAAGCTTGTGTTCAAAATATTCGGCATGCAAAGCACTATTCAGTAAAAAGACAGGATGGATGAAGATGGCACATATTACATGAAGTCACTTGGCAGCCATGAAATTGGAAACATTTGCAATAATATCAGTGGTTTAAAATACTTGGATGAGAGTGTTTCTATTCAGACAAGAATGATGCAGTTTGTGACCAAATAGCTTGTGCAGCAGAAATGAGACCAATATAAATTAACTTGAATGGGCGGCTGATGCAGGATATCCAAACAAGCACAGGCGGTAGGACCTAAGCCAGGCATGGAACTGTTGGCAGACACATGTGCTGCACTATCCAATAAACCAACTCTACTGTGTCATGGGCATTCCACTGACAACAATGTGAGCCTGATTGGGAACACGCCGCTATCACCGTCGACTCGTCTGCACGTTGTGTGAACTCATAGTGCAACTTGCAAGGCAGACCTTGAGCTTTTTCAACAAGATGCAAGTAACATTACAATTAAGGTGGCAACCAATTAGGCAAATGACATTGAACTTTAATGACTTGACAGTGAAGATTTATTTTAGTGAATATGCTTGCCAAGGCACGCCTGCAAATACCTGTCAATGGCACATGTTCTGCATCATTTGCATATATGTGAAGGTTGGAAAGTCACTGAACGCGCACAATGAAAAAAAGGAGAGCGCGTAAAAGTGCAGGGGTGAGGCGAGAGTGCCAAGAGGCATCCACTCAAACTTCTTTTGGAAAGGGCACAATATTTTCTACTCCTCCTTCCATTCCCCTCCCCCTGGTTTTATTTCCAGTGAAAGCACGCAGAGCAAACTCCCTCCCTCTCTGCTTTATAATTTCAAGTAAACTCGAGGAACTGTGTCAAAAGTCATACTCTGCCTATCAAGTGCTTTTTCCGAGACGTTCCTTTGATAATGTCTGCCCCCACTCGCCTTTCTATGCACCCAACAACATGGCTACTCTCTACACAAATGAGAACGATGGTCACCAAGATGTAAGTTGTTCAATAAACTTCTAAGGAAAGCGCGGTTAGAATAGGATGGGTGAAAAACACTTCCCCTCTTTCTTGGTGAGTAAAGACCAGTGTTGACTGTTCCCATTTGTATTTGCTGATTTATAAAGTGCGCAGATCTCCAACAGGGTTTCCTGGCGCTGGACAAGTGGAGGCAGAGCCGCGCAAGTGCTAGGCAACAGGCCGCAATAAGAGTCAAGCCAAGTCGCTAAAAAGAAGAGTCTTTGAGTGCTTGCGGAAAGCTAACAGAGAGTGACAAATCGTGGTGTCGATTGGGAGAGCATTCCAGAGCCTGGGGCCCAGGTAGGAAAAAGAGCAGCCCCTCATATGGACAAGACGAAACCTGGGAACTGAAAACAGGGAGAGACTGGAGGATCTCAACTGTCGAGCCTGCACATAAAGTGTTACCAATCTTTGAATATAAGAGGGAGCAAGGCCACTTTTGAACAGATACATGTAACATAGGGCCTTAAACTCAATGTGCTTATTGACTTTGAACCAATGAAGTTGATGGAGCAGAGGAGACGTAGAAGCGTATCTAGGCAGATGGACAAAAAGATGCGCAGCTGCATTCGGAATAACCTGCAACCCGTGGACTGAGGTTTTATCTGCACCCAGATACAGCCCATTGCTGTAGTCCAACCTGAATATTACCAGAGCCTGCAAAACCGTTCTCTGAACTGCCGGTGGAATTGGCGAGAGGATTTTTCACATCTATTTTAAGAACAGCAAAGCAGGACGCCATGACCCTGAACACTTGAAGTTTGAGGGAAATATTTTTATCAATAATAATACCCAGGTTTTTGACTTTGGAGACAGAGGCAGGCAAAGGACCCAGAGTGTCAGGCCAATGTTTAATTCCCCAAAGCTCATGGTTATTACTCAGAATGAGCACCTCTGTTTTAGTGCCGTTTAGCTTCAGGGCATTATTGGTCCTCCACAAGAAGACATTACTCAAGACAGGCTGTAGAAGGAATGGATCTTGATGCTGACTGTTAGAAGATGAAACAATAATCTATGTATCATCAGCATAGGAAAAGATGGTGAATCCCGTATTCTCAGCAATGTCAACCAAAGGGCGAACATAAATGTTAAAAAGCATAGGGCTCGAAATTGAACCCTGAGGCACTCCAGACATTAAAGCTAGAATATTAGATCTAAAGTCATTGGAAAAGACCTGGAAGGTGCGGTCTTTTAAAAAGGAGATCAACCACCTCAAAGCCAGATCATCAATGCCAGAGGCTTCAAGACGGTCTGTCAGAATGGAATCTGACACCGTGCCAAAAGCGGCACTCATATCTAGCAAAATGAGGGCGGCAGTACCACCAGAGTCAAGTTGTTGCCTGAAATAGTCAGAGACTCCAAGAAGGGCAGATTCGGTACACATGGCCTGGCCTAAACGAAACTGTGAAGGGTGCAGTAAATTACGAGTTGTGATAAAAGAGAAACGTTGAGCATTAATATGCCTTTCCAAAATGTTTGTGAACACGGGCAAAAGAGATATAGGGTGAACATTTGACTAACTGGGAGGATCAATACCTTCCTTTTTTATTAGGGGAAGGACAAGTGCATGTTTCCAACACTGAGGTACCGAGCCTTTACTTAAAAAAGAATTGAAAAAGTTAAGAATCACAGTAAGGGCAGCCTCATCCAAAAGACTCCATTTAGAGGAAGGGAGGGGCTCAAGAGGTGAACCTGACTTAATAGAGCTCTACAACAGCTGCAGGGTAGGCAAAAGCTAAAGGGAGGAGTGACCTGATCTGTGTGGATTCCCCAGACTCAAGAACCTGGGGGAAAAATATAGGGTGCCTCTCCGTTTGGTATAAAGGAAACATTAGATTCCCTTGTTGGGAGGCATCAAACGCAAATTGGCCTTGGACAGATTTAACATTATTGTAATAGAACATCGCTAGCTCATCGCATTGAAGTTGGGAAAGCAAGGGAGGGGCCAAGAAAGTGCCCAGAGTTTAGTCACAACTTTAAACAAAGTTTTCTGGCTGTTTTAGGAGCTCAAAATCTTTTCAGTGTAAAAGGTTGCGTGAGCCGATCTGCAAAAAGCAAGCTATTTCTTTAATGCTCCCAAATATTCCAACTTCGCATTCGGTAAATAGAGTTTTCTTCATTGTCTTTCTAAGGCTTTGCAGTATTTTTTCTCCTGTTTTAGAGGATCAGTAAACTAGGGGGCAGGAGGAAGAATTCTGAGCTGTGGCTTTACTGAAAGAGGGAGGGCAGGATCGATTGCCTCTGTAAGCCATTGATGCACAGAAAGATGGCCTTGATCAGGAAGGGAAGCAAGAGAGCGAATTTTATCAAGAAGCAATTTGTTAAGTGCCTACAAATTAAGTTTGGACCGATTCCTAGTTTTAGGCAATTAAGTCAGCATAGAAGAAAAGGTAGAAGACAGCTTAATAGTAAAATTAACTGCAAAATGATCAGTCCAGCAAATCCGGACGGGTGGCGTAATTGGATAAAGTAGAAAGATTAGAAATAATAGGGCCCAAAAAATACCCTGCAATATGAGTGGGTAACGAATTTAGCAGGAAAAGATTAAGAGTATTCACGTCCTTTATAAATGCGGATACTGATTTATCATTGGTGTTTTCAAGGTGGAGGTTAAGATCACCGAGCATCGCGAAGTTGGTGGCACGAAGAATATGGGGGCCAGTAGGTAGGAGTGAGCTAAACATCAGTTGTGGGAAGACCCGGGTGGGCGATAGATATTGTTATTGTTAACTGGGTTTTGTATAGCGCCGAATCACCGGCAGGTCTCTGGGCGCTCTTGACAAAAATACAGCAACAACAAGTAAGTATATATACAGAAAAGTACCTGCAAAACACCGTCTCAAATAGAACAAAAAGCTTCCCTAAATAAGAATGTTTTCAAGGATTTCCTAAAGGGAAGCAAGTTACCTTCTCTACGAAGAATCTCTGGCAGTTTATTCCACCCATGTGGTAGTTGGATAGAAAAGGATCTCCCACCCTTTGTTGCCAGTTTAAAACGCGGGCATGAGATATGAGAAACCGAAAAGGTAAACTTATGGAAAAGAGGGATAGAAAAAGCCAAGGCTTCACAGTTGGGAATCTGGATGTCCACAATTTTACAGTTATCGATTTTTTTCAAATAATGGCGATACCTCTCTCTACTTTAAGGAGTCTAATAATGCCCCAATAGGAAAAATTGTCAGGAAGTGCCAATCTAACTTCAGATAGGCAATCGGACACATCGTGAAGCCAAGTTTCAGTTAAAAAAACTACATCAGGATCTTTGTCGACAAGGAAGTTGAAGAGATAGAGCTGATGTTTAGGTAGGGAGCGACAATTCAAGCTGAAACAGCAAAATTCATTAGTTGACGAAGAAGCAGTTAAAGAGTTGGGAAAAGAGCATGGTGCATCACTCCCAGCGTGAGGGTGATGCGCAGGCCCCTGCTAAAAGTTCGAAGTATACTCAAAGTGGCAGCAAGAAAAATGTAAAAGGGGGAAATCAAGATTAAAAACCGGGCAAGATGCGTCAAAAGAATGTCTAAGATTGAGCAACATAAGGGAAGAATACAGTCTAGAAGCTAAATGCAGCTGTCCAGGGTTTCTGGACCCTGGCCGGATGCGGTCAGGCGCAGATGGGCTTGCCTTAAGCACGCAAGCCGTTCGCTCGCTGCGCGCCCGCTGCGAGCAGACGCGCATCCGCTTAAGCATCGGGTTCAGTAGGGAAAATGCAGTGAAGACTAGACCTCATCCCACCTCGCCCAGAAGTGCAGGCAATGACTGGAAATGGCTGATGAGACTGTCACCATGCCCTCCGCGCAAACCGGCACTCAGTCGCAGAAGAACGGGGTGAGCGTTACCACAAGTAAGAACGATAAGTTAAAAAAATTACATTTTTCAGCCTGTTCACTGAATGCGAAGGAATGAACTATACCAACCTGTCCATGGTCCGTGATTGTTACTGAAGTTAGACAGAAGTGATAGGCTGAATGCCGTAGCTTTCATTACATATTGGGAGTCCCAAGCTTTTTTCAGTTTTGATGGATAAACCCGGCAATTATAGAATTAATAGGGTGCCTTTGTCACATTGTATGTTAGTTCATTGCTGCTGAATTGCAAAGGTAATTATATGATCCACTCTCAGTTACTAAGCTGAAATCGAGACACATATAGAGAAATGGGGGGTTGATATTTTGCAGTGCAGAGAAAGCTTATAGAGTGCGTCTCTCACAGAGGGTGCAGGCGGGTAAGAATGAGCAAATTCAAGCACTGGCAGAGTCAACACATCTTGGTTAAAGGAGCTGTGTACTTGAAAATTAAACGGAATGCATGTTGGGATGATGGGGTTAAGCAACAGTTAAGAAGAGCAAATACCAGGTTTGGTCTGTGGGGGAGGGAGGAGGAGCTAATGTAGCAGCCTTAGGAATTGGACTGCCATTGTGCCAATAAAAAACACACAAAGGTGGACCAAAAAGTCCAGGAGAGAGTGTCTCTGCCCTGAAAGAAACACCTCAGCCTCTCCAAATGATTAGTGTATTCTAATTATTCCTTTATGTCAGAGCTCTTTAAAAACATGTAGCCGACAAACATGCTTAAAATGTGTGCTGCCACAGGGATAAATCGGAAAAACTAAAACATATGAAATGCGTGCAACCCCAGGGAGATTAGGAAAAGGGCAGAGTAAAAAAAAATGTAGACAGCAAATGAATAGGAGTACTTGGGCCATTGGCTACTGATAAGAAAAACACAGGCAGAACAACAGGAAATAGCATGTGACAGCCAATTGAAATGAGGAAAAGTAAGTGTCAAGCACACAAACCAATTAAAAGCATAGGCAGGATGTAAACCCCTCTTAAGTTTTATATTAAATACAATCGATTTCACAAGCACAGCTCAAGCGCTGGGTATGTGAAACCTAAAAAGCAGTAAATTAGGAAACCAAACAGCAGATTAAAAAAAATGTCAGATCACATTTGTAAACGCGTCAACACAGGTCTATATCTATCAAATCCATTTTTATTAACAAATACATTTGAAATCTTGTTGATGAAGACCAATAACTTTTACAGAAAATGGGTGCACGTGAGTCTTAGGGGAGATTTCACATGCAAAGCAGCAAATCAGATTTAAACTATCCATTTGGAAATTATTATATACATATATTTTTCTCTTTTTTTAGAGATAGTTTATAGGTCACTTAACAAAGAGATACCTCAGTTTTACACCCTGTTTACTTTTCCAGGCTGCGACAAAGCCTCCTATTTACTTGTGACCAATCGGTATCAAACCGTTTTTGATAATCCCTGTTTTACATGGTTGGTTGGTTTAATTAACAACTTCTTTATTGTTGTGTCAAAATCAAAGAAAGAGCTCAAATATGGTTAGGAGGTAAAAAGGGAAAAAAATAAAACCAAACAAATGTTTGGTCCAACAAAGTGCAGACAAATGTATCAAGGTTGAGCAGTTTCCAATTATTTTCTCAATCCATTATACTTGATAGTTTCAAAACGACTACATAATGAGGTGAAATGTATGTCCAAAGCATTTAGACAGCAAGAAGTAATATTTAAAGACTATATGATCATTTGTGATCACTGTAATAGATCCTCTGAACAAAGCCATCAAACATAAGATCTGAACGAGCCATCCCGCCAAGTAAACGTTGCCAAATACTCTTGATCATTGTTATACATGTCATGAACATTAACAAAGTATTGCTGATTTAAGAGATCGAAAAGGACGATACCACAAAAATTGGTAGGTATGTAAGAAAGGACGTCCACTTGAGACACAAGTGAAGGATTAGATAAAGATGGTTCAGATCCTATTTTAGAATTGAAATCACAGCCCAAGTAATGACAAAATGAGCAGGGACGTTTTTTGATGGGATAAATTAGATCTTTGATCATTATAAACAATAAATGAAAATTAGAGTGAGAATTTTTAGAGAACCAACTGTGGTAAAAATTGAAAAGGTAAAATTGAAAACCCACTGTCCAGGAAACAAAAAAATAATTGGATCTCAGTGTGATTAAAACAAATAGGCCTTATGCATGAATTTAATGGAACTCCAAATCATGTTGACTGGTCTCCTTTGGCCATCCCACAGGAAGAAAGAACAGCAGGTGAAGCGTAACATACAAAGCCAACACAGGATTCATCTGGAATAGTTCATATCTCTTGAAACTTAGCAATATCAAAAGATTAAATGAAAGCCAGCTTTTCTGCCCCAACTCAGCTAAAATACCAGAGATGTTCAAACCTATGAGATGTAATGAATTGCCCCTGCTATAATGAATGGGTTTGGTAAAGGGTACTCCCTGGTCTAGGAGAGACCTTATGTCATTGGTGGCTGCGATCAGAGCGGTTTCTGTGCTGTGATTCGAGCAGAACCCATACTGGTATCAGTCCAGAAGGATTTTGTTCTCTATGTGGTTGGTGACTTGACGGGTGATTGCTTTTTCCAGAACTTTAGCAGGGAATGGGAGCAGGGAGATGTTTTATTCATGCTATATTTTACACTGCAATGCACCCTCACGTCAACTTTTGATAAGTTGATGCATTTAAAAAAAGCACTACAAACAACAGCCGCTTGTGTTCTTTTGTTTGCACACAGGTATGTTTTTTAGCATGAATGGAGTGTTTTGTGCTAAATTTTAAGTGTAAATGATGCATACTTGACATAATTTTAGGAATTCTGCGTAATAAGTGTGATGAAAAATTCTCACAAATATCTGAATTATGCTGCCATAATTTAAATGATTTAGCAGATCATCCAACCCAGGATGTGAGCCTTTCAAACAAACTCCTATCAGATAGAGCCATTTATGAATATTCATTTTTTTGGCTATCTAATGCTCTTTACTATTTTAGTTGAGATATGTTTTTAAATGCACTGTATCCCGAGCAAAATCAAACTATGTACAAATCATCAATCAAAATAAAGCATCATATTCCAAGATAGGTGTCAGTCTTCTTCTTTAATGTTCACTACAGAATCTCTTTGATTGCTAGCCAACACGTGTTTTGTCCAATGTTAGCAGTTTATGCATTTAGACTTCATCAGGGCTAGAATACAACAAAAACAACAATTACAAACTAAATATGTCATATAAAACATATTCAAAAAGTAATGCAGAGAAGACAAGTTTTTTCTCAACCCAGTGACATCCATATCACCTCTAACGACAGGAACGTCCAAATAACAATGTCACCTATATGTCAAGGTAACAGATTCGAACAGCACACCCAATGTGAGTAAAGCATATTCGAATGAACAAAGAGTAACCAGAAAGTGTATCTTTTATTTATAAAAGGATAAGAAGTGCAAAGACAGACTCAATAAAACCCAAAAGAAACCCAAAGTGAAAGTTAAATAAAGAAAAAAAAATTGCATGAAAGGACATATCCAACCAAGTACAATCCACAAAAAATCGTGATACCTCAAAAAACCCTAAGTCAGTAACAGTAAATATGAGGAAAAATGAATGTTAAAATAAACGCTCACAAGCACATATATTTACGAGACTGGTGACACCACTGATTCTCTGTTCCGAGTGGCGCAATGAATTAGCTGCATAACAAAATATTATAGGGAGAAATCTACCGGATGAAATCCAATTTGACCATGAAGTGGCATTAGCACTCCCAATTATCTACATCATCACGCTAGGTGAAAAAAGTCTTAAGAAAAACTGCAATACTCACTAAGTTTGAAGTTATAAAGTCGATTCAACGAAGAAGTAGCACCTCAATTTATAGAATAAATGAAACCCTCGTCAGGGCAAAGTCCGGTCACAACATCTAAAACAGAACATTTATATTAAGTCCTCAGCAATAAAATATGTTGTTATACCTAGCCTTCAATAAAATTAGAAAATTGGTGGCCCAACTCGGTCTAACTTTACAGTCTCGAGTCAGGACATATTAAAGTTTTTAGAAAACTTCTCAGACAGAATTTCCCATATTTCGAAACACTCGTGATATTAAAAGGTCATCATTTTATAAAAGGGGAGTGACTTATCGCAGAGCATACCAATTCATAGACTCCGAGTTTAAATTAGAAGGTTTTAGAAGTAAACGTCCTACAAGACACTTACCGAGATAGTTTCTTATATCCAATACTGGTGGCAACACGAGTACGGCGTCTAGCACCCGTGCCATCTTTTCGTGTCAATAAATACAGTCTAAAACACTAAGGAAGGACCAAATATTCCCCGGTTTTAGACCATTCCAAAATGGCGCCCAATATTTTCGCGTTTATAGCAGTACATGTTCAAACCTTTATTCGGCACTCTAAATGAACACACAACAACAATGGGAGAGGTAGGGAAATTCAAGGACACTCTCTCAGTCCCCGGTTAGATACAAATAAACAAAAAAAACAAAAACAGGGAGGTCAGATCAATCTCAAAAAAACCACAGAGACGGAGTCAGATAAGAATCACACACCCACTTTGGGTGGGAGGGAAAGCCCTCACACACCGACCTAGTCAGTGTCATGCTTCATCATCGGGCCCCACCAAAGAGGCCGAGTGCCTCTTCGGTGTGCTGCGACGCCAGAAAGACTGCGGAGCTGGTTGTGTGAGAAGGGCGTGCTGTGAGGTAAAATTAAAAGTGCCTAAAAAAGGGTATCAAAATAACAAATGTTAATAATGGATCCCTAAGGCACAAAATAAAGAGTATTATGTGTCTGAATTTAGCTGCCAAGGTTTTAGGATTGGTTAAATTCAGAAATACTTACATCAGTCTACTCTAAATGAACATGCAAAATGTTCAGGACCCGTCTTAGTATATCTCAAGTTGTTTGCACTGTCATAATTCTATCACTACTCCAAGGGCCACATTTAAAGCGCAAACTAAATGTAGTACTCCATTAATCTTGCTTAATCGACAATCACAAAAGTTATATAACAGTGCTCAAAGAAAAAAATGAATACGAATGAAGATCAATAAAAAGTAAAGTGAGGTAGAGCAAGTATTAGAGCATGCGTAGACCCACCATACAGTAAGAGAAAATCATCACAATATAGATAAGTTCACATCGTTCAACATGTTATGTTATAACAAGACAAATGATCATTATGAGCACGAACCAACTCAGATAACTCAATATATACACATAGTTGTAAGTGGTACATCATATAGGCAAGTGGCTGGTCATATACAATTCCAAAACCCAAACAATAGGAACGACAGCTCAAGCAAGCAGAACACACACAATATATAGAATGAGATTAATACAGTCTGTTATAAAATATTTCATCCTAAAAAATATTGCAGTTCATTATCAAAATTCAAGCCCTTTTCTACAGCACGCAAATTCAAAATCCAGCGTGCTTCCTTCTGTCGGAGTTTAAGCTCTCTATTACCACCTCTCGCATCTATCAGAATATTCTCTATACCATGGAATCTGACCGAAGGGTGAGCGCCCTGTGATGCACATTCAGCAGCATGAGCAGCAATGGGATATCTAGTATCACGATTCTTCAGAGCCCTGAAGTGTTCTGATATCCTATCCCTAAGTCTCCTAATGGTGCTTCCAATATAAATCAATTGGCATTTGCAGATCACGGCATACACTACATAGGTAGTATTACAATCAATATGTGTAGTAATGTTGAAATTTTGCGAGCCATTGTAACTAAAGCAGCGTATGCCCTGTATCATCCTACTGCACATACTACAGTTCCCGCATCTGAATGATCCAATGCTCCTCATTTGTAGCCAATTGGGAGCCCGTGAGTATTGTCTAGGGTAACTAGGACTTAAAATGTTCTTGATTGACTTTCCTTTACGGTAAGTCACAGATGGATAGCTTGCAATGAAAGGGCGTAGCCCAGGGTCAGATGTTAGAAGAAACCAGTATTTATTCAATATCCTATATATTTTAGAGGACAAAGTGCTATAGTTGGTGATAAGACGCACAGTAGACATGCTCCTATTCTTATTCTTAATCTTAGATTTCAATGTTTGTTCTCTAGGGAGCTTAATGATTCTTTGTTTAGCTTGTGCAATTACTTTATTGTCATATCCCCGAGATAGGAAGCGTTGTTCCATATCTTCAATGCACTCCAAAAATTCTAGTTCCCTGGAGCAATTGCGGCGTGCTCTATAGAGTTCTCCATAAGGTATAGAGTTCACTTGTGTTCTCGGGTGGGCGCTTTGACCATGTAGGATCAAATTACAAGCGGTTGATTTTCTATGAAGTTTACTGCAAACTTTATCATTTACAATAAAACGTTCAACATCAAGGAACACTATCCTCTCACTATTGTGATTCATGGTAAACATGATGTTAAACTCGTTGTTGTTCATGTATTCAAAAAAGCGTAGCAGTTCAGTCTCTCCACCCGTCCAGACTAGTAAACAGTCATCAATGTACCGTCCGTAATAACAAATAAAATCGTGCCAAGGGCATCCACCAAGGCCCCAGGTGTGCACCGCCTCAAACCATCCCATGAAGAGACAGGCAAAAGACGGCGCAAATCTGGAACCCATGGCAGTCCCACACATCTGTTTAAACCACTTCCCATTAAATAGGAACACATTTTGCTCCAATATGAGCTTGGACATGGTCAAAAGCATCTCAGTATGTTCTAACAGTTCTACTGGTCTTCGGTATAAAAAGTGTTGTAAGGCGTGCAGACCATGTTGGTGGCCAATGTTCGTATATAACGACACCACATCAAGTGTGACAAAACGCATATCTGGTTCCCAAGCATAGTCATTCATGATATTCAAAACATGCTTAGTGTCTTTAATACCAGACGGCAAGTTTAGAACAGAAGGCTGCAAGAATGAATCAACCAATTCAGAAAGTCTCTCCGTAGGACCCCCAATACCACTCACAATTGGTCTACCAGGGGGGGAGACCGGGTCCTTATGGACCTTGGGTAAGGTATACATGCATGGAAAGCGAGGGCGGTCCACCAGAAGATATTTATATTCACAGTCTTTGATGATACCGAGCGTAAACCATTCCTTAAGGTGTTTGTTAATTATGCTAAAAATAGGGTTCTAAGTAAGCTCCTTATACCACAGGGTGTTACTTACTTGTCTAAGGATCTCGTTGTCATATTTAGATCGATCCATGACGACGTCGTCATGGATAGATCTAAATATGGTGGACCGACCTCGCTTTCCATGTTCTAAACTTGCCGTCTGGTATTAAAGACACTAAGCATGTTTTGAATATCATGAATGACTATGCTTGGGAACCAGATATGCTTTTTGTCACACTTGATGTGGTGTCGTTATATACGAACATTGGCCACCAACATGGTCTGCACGCCTTACAACACTTTTTATACCAAAGACCAGTAGAACTGTTAGAACATACTGAGATGCTTTTGACCATGTCCAAGCTCATATTGGAGCAAAATGTGTTCCTATTTAATGGGAAGTGGTTTAAACAGATGTGTGGGACTGCCATGGGTTCCAGATTTGCGCAGTCTTTTGCCTGTCTCTTCATGGGATGGTTCGAGCCGGTGCACATTTGGGGCCCGTATTTGTCATTACGGACGGTACATTGATGAATGTTTTCTAGTCTGGACGGGTGGAGAGACTGAACAGCTACGTTTTTTTGAATACATGAACAACAACGAGTTTAACATGACGTTTACCATGAATCACAATAGAGAGAGGATAGTGTTCCTTGATGTGTAACTTTTTATTGTAAATAATAAAGTTTGCAGTAAACATCATAGAAAAGCAACCGCTTGTAATTCGATCCTACATTGTCAAAGCGCCCACCCGAGAACACAAGAGAACTCTATACCTTATGGAGAACTCTATAGAGCACGCCGCAATTGCTCCAGGGAACTAGAATTTTTGGAGTGCATTGAAGATATGGAACAACGCTTCCTATCTCGGGGATATGACAATAAAGTAATTGAACGAGCTAAACAAAGAATCATTAAGCTCCCTAGAGAGCAAACATTGAAATCTAAGATTAAGAATAAGAATAGGAGCATGTCTACTGAGCGTCTTATCACTAACTATAGCACTTTGTCCTCTAAAATATATAGGATATTGAATAAATACTGGTTTCTTCTAACATCTGACCCTGGGCTACGCCCTTTCATTGCAAGCTATCCTTCTGTGACTTACCGTAAAGGAAAGTCAATCAAGAACATTTTAAGTCCTAGTTACCCTAGACAATACTCACGGGCTCCCAATTGGCTACAAATGAGGAGCATTGGATCATTCAGATGCGGGAACTGTAGTATGTGCAGTAGGATGATACAGGGCATACGCTGCTTTAGTTACAATGGCTCGCAACATTTCAACATTACTACACATATTGATTGTAATACTACCTATGTAGTGTATGCTGTGATCTGCAAATGCCATTTGATTTATATTGGAAGCACCATTAGGAGACTTAGGGATAGGATATCAGAACACTTCAGGGCTCTGAAGAATCGTGATACTAGATATCCCATTGCTGCTCATGCTGCTGAATGTGCATCACAGGGCGCTCACAATTCGTTCACATTCCATGGTATAGAGAATATTCAGATAGATGCAAGAGGTGGTAATAGAGAGCTTAAACTCCGACAGAAGGAAGCACGCTGGATTTTGAATTTGCGTGCTGTAGAAAAGGGCTTGAATTTTGATAATGAACTGCAATATTTCTTAGGATGAAATATTTTATGATAACAGACTGTATTATTCTCATTCTATATATTGTGTGTGTTCTGCTTGCTTGAGCTGTCGTTCCTATTGTTTGGGTTTTGGAATTGTATATAACCAGCCACTTGCCTATATGATGTACCACTTACAACTATGTGTATATTGAATTATCTGAGTTGGTTCGTGCTCATAATGATCATTTGTCTTGTTATAACATAACATGTTGAATGATGTGAACTGATCTATATTGTGATGATTTTCTCTTACTGTATGGTGGGTCAACGCATGCTCTAATACTTGCTCTACCTCACTTTACTTTTTATTGATCTTCATTCGTATTAATTTTTTTCTTTGAGCACTGTTATATAACTTTTGTGATTGTCGATTAAGCAAGATGAATAGAGTACTACATTTAGTTTGCGCTTTAAATGTGGTCCTTGGAGTAGTGATAGAATTATGACAGTGCATACAACTTGAGATATACCAAGACGGGTCCTGAACATTTTGCATGTATATTTAGAGTGCCGAATAAAGGTTTGAACATGTACTGCTATAAACGCGAAACTTTGGGCGCCATTTTGGAATGGTCTAAAACCGGGGAATATTTTGTCCTTCCTTAGTGTTTTAGACTGTGTCGTGACACGAAAAGAAGGCGCGGGTGCTAGACACCGTACTCGTGCTGCCACCGGTATTGGAAATAAGAAACTTACTCGGTAAGTGTCTTGTAAGACGTTTACTTCTAAAACCCTCTAGTTTAAACTCGGAGTCTATGAATTGGTATGCTCTGCGATATGTCACTCCCCTTTCATAAAATGATGACCTTTTAATATCACGAGTGTTTCGAAATATGGGAAATTCTGTCTGAGACGTTTTCTAAAAACTTTAATATGTCCTGACTCGAGACTGTAAAGTTAGACCGAGTTGGGCCACCAATTTTCTAATTTTATTGAAGGCTAGGTATAACAACATATTTTATTGTTGAGGACTTAATATAAATGTTCTGTTTTAGATGCTGTGACCGGACTTTGCCCTGACGAGGGTTTCGTTTATTCAATAAATTGAGGTGCTACTTCTTCATTGAATCGACTTTATAACTTCAAACTTAGTGAGTATTGCAGTTTTTCTTAAGACTTTTTTCACCTAGCGTGATGATGTAGATAATTGGGAGTGCTAATGCCACTTCATGGTCAAATTGGATTTCATACGGTTAATTTTCTCCCTATAATATTTTGTTATGCAGCTAATTCATTGCGCCTCTCGGAACAGAGAATCAGTGGTGTCGCCAGCCTCGTAAATATATGTGCTGGTGAGCGTTTATTTTAACATTAATTTTTCCTAATATTTACTGTTACTCACTTAGGGTTTTTTGAGGTATCACGAATTTTTGTGGATTGTACTTGGTTGGATATGTCCTTTCATGCTATTCTTTTTTTCTTTATTTAACTTTCACTTTGGGTTTCTTTTGGGTTTTATTGAGTCTGTCTTTGCACTTCTCATCCTTTTATAAATAAAAGATACACTTTCTGGTTACTCTTTGTTCATTCGAATATGCTTTACTCACATTGGGTGTGCTGTTTGAATCTGTTACCTTGACATATAGGTGACATTGTTATTTGGATGCTCCTGTCGTTAGAGGTGATAGGGATGTCACTGGGTTGAGAAAAAACTTGTCTTTTCTGCATTACTTTTTGAATATGTTTTATATGGC
Organism: Lissotriton helveticus; assembly: GCF_964261635.1. Classification (NCBI taxonomy): domain Eukaryota; kingdom Metazoa; phylum Chordata; class Amphibia; order Caudata; family Salamandridae; genus Lissotriton; species Lissotriton helveticus. Next base: position 1,425,680,925 of record NC_136063.1, on the reverse strand, counting down.
ATATTTAGTTTGTAATTGTTGTTTTTGTTGTATATTCTAGCCCTGATGAAGTCTAAATGCATAAACTGCTAAAATTAGATGAAAGACGTGTTGGCTAGCAATCAAAGAGATGCTGTAGTGAACATTAAAGAAGAAGACTGACACCTATCTTGGAATATGATGCTTTATTTTGATTGATGATTTGTATATAGTTTGATTTTGCTCGGGATACATTGCATTTATTCTTGTTGATGTGGTTTTACTACATTATTTGATGACGCTAGATAGACGTCATTCCTATCCCTAGTAGCAGCCCTAATAAGTTCTATCTATTACTGTTGACAATAGAGCGCGAGCACATAACCTTCTATCTATTGCTTTTTCATTGTGAGATATGTTTTTAGATGAAGAGGGGGATAAAGGTGGGACGGCAGCTAAAACTGAAACATTGGGACAGTCTTCAAGGTGTACAGTTGGCAAAAGTGACCCTTGTATTGAGGCCAAAGTGTTTGAATTAAAAACAGCAGTTACAGGGGTAATCGGCTGGCTCATATATCCCAAGGTATTACCTGATAGGGCATATGTAGAGAAAGAAGTGGTACCTGCTGGAGGTGCGGAAACACTCAAAGCAGATGTGTCATTGTTCTTGAGTTTGGGAGCAGAGGTTGTTAAGAAACTACAATAGTATCCACAAGTTACAACTTTGCCCATAGCATATTTGATTTGCAATAATAACTAATTTAAAGGTTTAAAATCAGCATTGATCACACAGTTGACTTTGCTAAAAGAGTATATTGTTAAAAAGGTATCTCAGTATGTTCACAGCCAAAGGATGCTCGTGGTCTTAGCTCTGGTGCCCAGCTTCCCTTACTCAAACATTATAAGCTTTTCTGTTGTGCTTTACAGCTGGACTGGCAGTTAGGGTGAGGAATTAATACTGGGATGTGCTGCACAAGACTGTATTGCTGGGGCCTCTGCTCCATATCAAGGCTGAAGCTACACACTCTACACCTGGTATTACATTGTTCTGCGCCTAGGACAGGGACATAAAATGTAGAACTCTGAATTTGAAGGTCTATTGTGGTATGTTGTGCACTATTGAGTGGCTTTGTCTGTCTCACAATTTGGCAGGAACAGCATGTGAGTGCAACAGCATGCTCATCCCAGCTTATCAACATGAAGTTGCTACAGCTGTGTGGAGGGGAAGGGGGGCTGTGAGCCAGCATGTACTGACACAATACATGGAGGATTAGAAGTTGGGTGTCTCGTGTGATAGAGAGGTCGGTCAGGGTTGATACCTGGAGAGGAACCAGCACAAACCTAGAGTGCATTTTCTGGGCAGAGGCAGAGGTCAGGTGCTTGTGGCCTCTAAGCCACTGTTTGTTTGCTGCTACTGCCTTGGGACTAAGCTTTTGTCAGGTGACCCATCTCCATCTTACTAGTACTTAGATCTTAACATCATAATCAGAATCGTGCTCAACACAAAATTGTGATCCACTGCATAATGTCTAAACAACGATGACCAATGATTATGGAGGATGAAATGGGAAAATTAGGAAACTTGCTTTTCAGGCCAGAAGATGGAAGAGTCATCCACTAGTGACTTTTCTCACCTGAGTACTCTAACTTGTTTCAAGTGATCCCTTCTCCGAGCACTTTGCTAGGTAGAGAGTGGTATGGGTGACCAACGAGGACTTTGTCTTGGCATTTACAGAGGGGCTGTTTTCCAGTTCTGTTTTTCTGGAAGAGATCAGAGTGTACATGAGAGGGGGATCAGGCCTTCAGGTAGAAAGTTGCCTCTCCACCTGTTTGATTTCTTTAGTTATTAAGTCCACTGCACATTCCAAACTACTGTAAATGGTGGAAAGAATAGAACCTTTTGTGACAGGCTAAGAGTTATCTTTAGCCTTAGGTTTCCCGGTGATGCAGATTAAAAAGCACGTGGTAAACATAACAAGTAATGAGACATTACACAGCTCAGTCTCCCCCAAACATCGATGTTGCTATATAGTGCTCAACTCCTCCTTTTCCTCCCAAACGGGATCAGTGTAGCCTGGGAGGAGTAGTTGACGCCATCCTTCCACGTCAGTCAACTCATCCACCACACACAACTCAAGGGCATCCCACATAGTAGGGAAATCAAATGCACGTTATACTTCTCAGCTCCTCCTCCTCCACCTACAAATCAGTGTACCTTGAGAGTATTTCTGGGAGAGATGTTGACTTGGGATCAGATGGCTTTTGGGTTTGGGTTACATTTTACATACACATAGACCTAGATGTGCTTCCCATTCCAAAATGCCTGCCACATGCATTCTTAATAGTTCTGTATTATGTGGCGGGGTCCAATTCAATATGAGAGTAAGGGTTTAAGGATTGGGCATTCACTACTTCTGAGTAAAAGGAGGCACTATCTGTATTTAAATCAGTGAGTCCTGCACGGCAGTGCCTGACATTGGCTCACTGTTGGTGGATTTTCCGTTTCCAGCAGTTTGTGCAGCTGGCCTTCCGTTCCATAACACTGTGCTTATTTTTATTGCACTCCCTTCAGGTCCCTAGTTAGAATGTTTGTGCTGTTTGATTGAGTTGCTCAGTTTGTCAATGTGTCCTCTAATGAATAGTCTGAGAACATGCACCAGTTTCCATCATTGGTTCCTTTCCTCCATATGACTCCATAGTGAATACGGGATGATTGTCATTGTGGGACATGAATTAATTACTTTGCAATTTAGATCCTGCCTGATATTGCTTATCATTTACAGGTTCTAATATTTTTCAGAAACTGATGCTCACGTGTTTGTCTTGATTTCCCTACCCCTATCCCATTTTTCTCTTTCGACTCACAGCTAGCTTCTCAATTCCTTTTTCCCTCACAAGGGAACTGAGTGTCTTAGGGCCTGGGACAAAGGTGTATTACTTTTCTTAGTTCCATTAACAGTCCATAAAGATTGGCAGGCCAATATGGACTCACAAGTTGATTCATTTGCCACTCTTGCACAAGCTGTAGAAGGATTTTAAAAACTACTGAGTACTATAGTCGAGAAAGATACTTTGACAGTTTAAATCCGCAACAAAGCACAGTTGTTCGTATGCCTTCTGCATGTCAATCCTTTTGTGTCCCTTGACCTTTGTTATTTTAATGAATGACATCTACACCCGCAACAGTACCTCCTTTATAATGCACTGGAGATCCGAAGCCTTATCTCACTTTTGCCTCGATTTCAACTCATTATTTGGGACTGATATAAGTAAAGTATCCTTCAGACTATCTATGCTAATTACGTTCTTGCTTCGATCTCTCCAGCAATTCTTCATGAGGTTCAATGCTTACAAAGTTACACAGACAGACGTGTTATCACAGTCAGGAATCTTGAAAGACAACATAAGTCTCAAGAGAGTAATTCGGTCTTTGTATTGTTAGGGCAGGGAACTCTAGAACTGATACAATATATCACCCAGTCCCAGAGATTATGTACAGCAGCAGCCTAGACTGATGAGGTAGCAAAAGCTGCCTTTTTATCAAAGACTATGTAAGGCTTCTAAGAATTTCTTGGCAGAAAATAAACCGAACATAACCAAGGATGTGATTGCATTGGTCTTACAGCTTGAAGAACTGCATTCCTATAGATGAAAAATAACAATGACAGCAGACACATACATGTAGGTGTATCTACACTCCTTGAATTCAGCTAGAGATGTTTTGATGTGGCCAATCCCTGGGAAGAATTAAATGCAAATAGGCAGTACTCAGAAAAGATTGATAACAGCTGAAAGGGACTGTCCATTCCAAGAGAATCATTGGACCTGTTACTAAGGCTAATTCCTTTAAGATGTTTTTTACATGCAAGGTCACATTCATAGGAATCGGATTTGCTTTTCCTGCCAAAGCCAGTGTAAGTACTCATTCTATATTGGAGGCAGGATGATATGATGAATGCACCACCCAGTTGCACATCACACTAAAGAACAACCATTGATTTGTTTGGTAGCTATATTGTCAAGAGAGTTTTGGAAAACATACACATCTGAATGCTGTGTTCACAAACCGAATTGTTACATAAAATCCCATAGACTTTTGTTGCCATTACCTACTTCAACACAACCTTGAGATCCTAAATCGATGTACTCCATCATTGACTTTCCAAAATCTACCTCACGTACCACCATGTTGGTTGCAGTTGAATAATTCACCAAGATGAGTCATCTCATTCCTCTGTCAAATCTGCCATGCCTTCCACAATTGGCCTCACTGTTTATTTGTTTTTTTAAATAATGAGATTGCGTAGACTGTCATCCAATATTGTTACAGACAGAAGTTCACAATTTACATCTTGTTTCTCATCTACTTCACTCAACATGTCATGTGCAAGTAGCAAAAAATCTTGCAACTACCACCCACAATTTGTCATGTGCAAGTAGCAAAAAATCTTGCAACTACCACCCACAATTTTATGGCAAGATTGATCAAAATATTTAGCTTTTCAGCAAAATCTTTTTTGTTTTGTATAGCAGTCTCCTGAAGGCTTGATACCCACAGCATAATTAAAATATAATGATTCCTTATACAATTCCCTAAAATTGTCTCCTTTATTCTTCAATTATGATTTTCATCCTCACATTCTACTTATACAAGAACCTTCCTGCTCAGTTTTATCAGTGGCGTCTCTAGTTTGTTATTTTCACTCCATTCGTAAGGAATTTGCCCCACATCTTTTAGTGAAGAAACATACTGGCTCCAACTACATTTCTGCACTCTCTTACTTAGTTGGGAATTTAGTGTGACTATCTGGTTTCTATCTACAACTTCCTGGTTTTTATGTGAAGTTCAAGTTGCAGTATGCTGATCCCTTTCCAGTTGCTGAAGTCGTCAATCTTGTGCCCATGCCTTTTTTCATCCCTGGACATTGGCATATACACTTACCTTTCATATTTCTATGCTTAGGACTTTCATTTCAGTATCCCTGGCTGTACACCCCCTCCTGATTCTATGGTTTCTAAAGATGAACCGGAGTAAAAAGTTGACACTACTTTAGGTTAAGGTTTGGGCAAAGAAAATTTGCAGTACTCTGTTGTGCCCGCAGGGCACTGTCTCTAATACGCTAATGTGTGCGATCCCTCTCTGTGCACCAAAGTAATTTTATAATATTGATGGGGCCACAGAACTTTGTGCTGCCCTTTGTAATACAGATTGCACAGGTCTGAACACAGGGTAGTGTAGAATTATTTACGTAGTATAAACTAACCTTTCGGCCTGTATTGTAATATAGACGCATCAAGGCAAAAAACCCATCAAGAGGAGTACTGATTGTGCGCCACGAACGGCCGCCAGAAGAGGTAAGTGCGGTGAGGCAGGGTGCAGTTGGAGGAGAAGTCAACAGTTGTCTGTCAACTCCCTCCCACCACCTCACCCCGGCCACCGTCCTACCCCACCAACCCACCGCGCTTACCTGTGCCGGCCGCCACTGTGCACCACACAATGGTGGTGAACGGTTAGTGAGTCCTCCAAGCGCAGCCCTTAGAAGAGAGTAAAGACGATTCCTGGGATCCCTCCAGGCATTATCATAAAGATGGGTGTAATCACTCACTACACCTACCTACACTGGATCACTTTACATACCCTTTAAACCCCAAGCCAGGTTGTCACCTGCGTAGTGAAATATGCTCATTTAAACAGCTGGTCCACCTTTCACTAATGTGCCATTCTCAGTGCAGGCATGAGTTTGCGACTGCAGTGTGAACAGTGTATTCACTTTATTATGTTGCACTCTCCTGGTCTTCACACTGCACGTCCAGTTAAAGTTGTTTCATTGTGCAGACCAGGGCAATGCGGCCTATATATAGTATGTAACAAGAAGGCTTCTGTTGCTGAGGTCTACAGGGTGGCATTTTCCAGCTCTGGGTTCCTCGTGGAATTTGAGACCTGGGCTCTGATGGCATTTGGTCTTGGGTCACATTTCATGCACATAGATCTTGATGTGCTTCCCAGTCCAATAGGACTACTGCAAGCAGTACGAATAGTTTTGTACTATGTGTTGTGATCACAACTCAGTACTGGAAAAAAGGCTGCAACAAGATAACTACGTCAGGGTTAAGAGAGGCAGTAATTATATTAAACCAGCCCTTTCTGGACAGTAGAGCCTGGCAATACTCTACTATTTCCTGCTTCCGACAGCGGGTGCATCCAATCTCCCCTTTCATAGCAGGCATTTGTGTACACTCTTTTTCAATACCCAATTTGGTTTCTTTGCTTTTTGATAGGTTTCTGAAACTTTGTTAAGTTCATCTGTGTTTTTGATACTAGAAGAGTCTGCAGTCTGCATGCTCCCCCTTCAGGACCTTTCATCCCTACACATCAATATTAATGAGCTAACATTGTTTTCCATTGATCTATATATATGGTTTTATTTACAATCAACGTCCTTCCAAATATCGCTTGTCTTTCATAGTTCCTGGTGTTTTTCAAAAATTGGTGCCAGAGTGTTTTCCCCGTTTCCCGTGACATGGCTTCTCAGCTCCATTTTTCCTCACAAGGAAATTGAATATCATTGGTGCTGAGAGGTACGTGAGTTACTTTTCTAGCCTTTTCGTCGAGATGTGACAACTAGCCATTCACCTCCACCCACGTGTGGCTAGAGAATGGAAGGCAACACCCCAACACATCACCACTGCACTTAAACAACAATCTGCAGTTGCAGATCTCAGGTTGTCAGGAGTAACACATACGTAATTAATGTATTGTGTTACTTGGAAGCCAGAGTGTGTCCTAAGGTGTGGTCATTTATACTGATCAGCTTGGGAAATGGGATTAAAAACTGCAAATAGGATGATGGTTATGTTTTCTTATTGACAAGTAGGTTTTCGTGGGTAAATTTTACGTGGGTGTTTTTTCCCCTCTGCACACTTTATTTTTGTCAGTAGTGGTGCTTTCAGTATCTGTTACATTTGAATTTAATTTGGGATAATGTGGTACAGTTTAAGACCTATTCAAACTTGGTGGAGATTTTTGGGTGGCAAATTCACACCCTAGACAAGCTTAACTACAACGCATAATGGCATTTTCAAATACTACACCCTGAAATGCTGGGTGACGTGATTCTGGGTGTGTTTCCACACCTGGAGACACACACAAAATTAAGAGGTGTGTTTCTGCACTCCGCATTAGTGGGTGTGGAGACTTGCCTGGAAACTCGCAGTTGTACGGAGCAGATCTTTTGCCCAACTCTCTCATGTAGGTAATGTATGCATCTGTGGTGTGAGTGAGCAACATGCCTTGTTTTAAAACTTTTACCTCAATGCGGCAATTTGCCTGTTGATTTGACTTTGGTTTCTGTGTGCCAGTGTAAGCCAAAGCTACAATGTATATGTGTCTTGGTTTCTTTCATGATGTATTTCCTTGTTTCAACTCTTTCCCAACCGTGTAACTCAATAGATTGTAATTATGATTTGTGGATCTTTGTGGAATATACCCTGGGCTTCTAACTGACTAGAGGAAAAAGGGTACATTTTCTGTCGAATGGCATTTGGATTTACCGGGAAAACCACTTATGGTATAATGTCAGGTGGTACAGCACTCCCATGAACTAAAGCTTGTATTTGCACTGCAAAGAGTCCATAAGTAAGGCTACCTAAGATTAAATGCAGAGGATGAAAGGTTTCCAATGCCAAAGACAATCCTGGATATCGCTGAGTTTCGTCAAAAAATGTATTTAAGTAAATGGTTATGCCTAACGTTAACACACACATTTTACATGAGCATTGAATACTGAAGAAAACAAAATACGTCCCAGTGCATTATATAAAAATATTGATAATTGTGCTACATGAACAATTTACCATATTTCAACTGGCGTGTAACTGAGTCTGTCAATGGATGAATTCCAACGATAAAATACATATTACCTAACAATTATCAAGCAACCAGACAGCATGTAAAACAGTGCTCGGTAAGTCTACACAAAGAAAAGAAATGTATGTCCAGTAAAAAAGCTGTGCTATTATTTTAGCAGGAGAAAAACTAGAAAATGCTTTTTCTGTGATATTAGCACGTTTATATACATTTGTGTTACACTAATAACAATTAAGACATCTGCTTTGTATTACTAGTGGACTCCGACAAATAGAAAAGGCAAAACCTCTTTGATGCACTGTATAAATGCTAGTATTCCATATTTATAAGATGGCAGGGCTAAAAAACGCGAAATTTTAGGACGCAACCAGTCTGCTTTGCAGTTTGAGTATTTCTTTTTTTCCGGCCATAAAGCAATAATCTAGTAAAAAGATACTAGTTTTACATACTTACCTACACTAAATTTTCGTCTGCAAAGTTGACAATGAATATACCATAGTTTCAAAAGTTAGAATCACTCTGATTGGCTGAAGCGTGTGTCCCAGATTATTCCTTGCCCGTATCGCTTTCCAGTTGCTATTTTTAAAGAAGATATAAAAAAATTGTTTATGGGACAAGCTACAGTGTGGACTATATGGCTACTTGAGGAGCTTCCCGAAACGCTAATTTAATGTAATCATTTTGAAGACATTTTTAAATACTAGAAATAAAAACTGGTGATGATGTATGCTGAATTCAGGTGGAAGCCATAAACAGCACAGACTGTTACCTTTTAGAAATTCTTTTCCCGGCGGTTCCCCTTTTCAAACCATCACGGTTTCAAAAGGCTAATTGTTTCTTTTCAGGAGACCAACCTCTCTCAATGTATGTTTTTGGATACTGGAGCTAAAGTTTGTTGCCTAAATGTTACTGGCAGGCTATATAATTTGGCTCAAAAGAATTTCTATTTAGGGGAAGAAAAACAGGATGTGCTTGGCCGCTCTTAGGAAGTCTGCCTATAGTATAGAAGTTCATCTCTCCCCGATCAGTGAGCTCCTTGTGATTCGTAGCTGTCCTCTCGCGGGAATTTTGCACAGGTGACAACATGCATAGTGAGTTGGATTAAGTAGCAGCGGCAAATTGTGAGTGAAGCATAATAACATACATCAGGCTATTTGTCAGTGTTGAAATGTAATTTATTCAGGCTTTTATATGTTACTAGCAGCCCGCCCCAGCGTTGCCCGGGGCAGAAGGGGGCTGGGGGCAGCATTTCAGGCTTGCGTGCACCTTACCTCAGCGCTTGCTCCCAGTCGCACAAACCCATGCCCCTGCTCCAGTCCGCCTCACTTCACCGCCCCCCACTACACCAAGCCAGTCTACACGCCCCGCTGCAGTCCGCTATCCCGCTCCATTCCGCCTCACTTACCGCTCCTCCCCGCATACTTCACCGCTCCTCCCCGCGTTTCACATACCTCATGGCGCTGCAGTGTTGTTACGTTCTCCGCTCCTCCATGCGCTGTTGTCCTCCATTCCGCTCCAGTCCGCCTTACTTCACCGCTCTTCCCTGCGGTTCACGTACCTCATTCTCTCCAGTCTGGCTAAGTTTTCCGCTCCTCCCTGCACTGTTGTCCGCTCCTCCTCGCGTTCCTGTCCTCCGATGATGTCAGCACGCACGTTGTTAGCACACACGGCCGGCGCTACTTCTTAGGGACTACTTTTTTTTTAGTGTTTATTTTTTAAATAACGTTTAATTTTTTTTTTTATAGCCTATGTCCATCTACTGGACCCCCCCCTTTCCAACGCTGTATTGGGTGTTGCGATTGGTGGTGTACTTTTCGAGTTTACCTGGCTCAAAGGACACAGTTCTCTCTTTATAATAGTAGTATAGATATGGTTTATGGTCAATCAAAGAAAGGTGTTTTTTAATTGTTAACCACAGTTTGAAGTAGCATGCACAAAACCTGCACAAAACGTTTCACAGGTGTGGCTCTTCAAAAAGGGCCGACAGGATTCTGGTAGATGTAGTGCTTGCAACTTAAATTTCATTTATCAAACCTAACTTAGCAGCAAAGTGCTAATCGAGTATCACTGATCCATTCTCCTTTAATTTAAACATTTAGAAAAGGCATGGGCTGGGCATTGGTCGAGGTCCTAGGACTGGTGTGCCAGGTTGTAAAGTATTCCTTCACACTCTTGCTCGTGTGAGTATGCATTGGTTTGCTTTACTGTGTGCTTGTAGATGCCACATTCCTTTTAACTGTGCCAACCACTTTTATATTGTACTGTGGTTAGTAGCTGCCTAATGCTTATGATGGATCTTAATAGAAAACTGAGGTAACACGTCCACAGCCTCCTGTAATGTGTGACTTTTCTCTATTTATATTTCCCTGATGAGGTAAAATTGTTGAAATGTTCACATTCTTAATGCACATGCATATTGCTTGTAATAGCTCTGCAGATGAAACCTAGACCGAAGCGGATGCAGCGCATTTATTAAATCACAACTGTTCACAGGGACTGTATGTAGCACATGCTTGCTCACTTCTTGGTGCAGACAACATTGCCCAAGGAAGTAACAATCTGCGTGTCCTCCTTGGAAGTATGAACAGATGCACTGGCCTGGTTCAATACACATAGACGAGTCTTCTCCATTGGATAAAGACCGCTGCATGGAGATTATACTCCATGCTCAGCAGACAGTGCTCAACCTGTTGGTCCATCTTACCATCATGTGTGAGGCTGCTAGAAAGATAAAACAGAACACATTTTGAAACGTTGTCAATGTTTGTGTACCTTGTTTTTAGTAGTTGTGAGTTTTCCCAATCATAGGCTCTGAAGAATGGTCCAGTCTTGTCACTTTGCTCTTTGGAGATTAACATATTCCAGACTGCTCTCCAGACACAGCCTTTGTGGAGGGATGCCCCCCACAGCAGAGTAGTCTCTAGCCTGGTGCACCTTTAGTAGAGGCACAAAGAGGTGTGATCTTTTAGTACTTTTCTGTCACATGCCCAATTGAAAGTGTGATCAAAAAAGACAACAGGCAGGCCTCTCTTAAAAGGTCCCCTTTACCTTGCACAACAGAATCCATGGTACCACCCTCAACTCTACCTTAAGCTGGGTACTGCTTCCTTTCAGTGAAGCCTAAAAGACCCTCAATGTCCCTGTCTATGCATCCAGCCATTACTTTATGCTTCCAACCCTTAAGATGATCAGCGCTGGTTAGACTTGGCAATCTTTGCAGGGTCACCCAAAACTTGTTTTCCTTTACCCTTCATTAGTTTGCTGAATTCGATTTCGCTGGCCTTAGGTCTCTATGCACTTTGCCACTGCTAACCAGTGCTAAAGAGCTTGTGCTCTCTCTTTAAAACATGGTAAAATTGGCTTATTTCGATTTGGAATATTTCATTTACTTATACATCCCTAGTACAGTGGTAGTACTTGTACCCAGGGCCTGTAATTAAATGCTACCAGTGGGCCTGCAGCTCTGATAGTTGTACTCACTTAAGTAGCCCTTTAAGCATGTCTCAGGCCTGCCATTGCAGTCCATGTTTTGTTTCAAACTGTTATTTCAACCTGGCAAGATAAAGCATTTACCAGGCTCAAACCTTTCCTTTTTAATACATATTATTCACCCATAGGGTAGACCGTAAACAGCCCATGGGGCAGGGTTCCATGCATTTAAAAAATAGGGCATGTAACTGTAAGTCTTATATCTCTTGGCAGTGAAAAGCTCTCAAATTAGTATTTAATTATAGGCCCACCTCTCCCATTGAATAGCTTTGGAGTTACCTTATTACATTTCATAAGCTGTAATTTCCAAATGTGAGTAGGAACGCAGTTCATGTTTTCTGTATTTGGAATTGTAATGAAAAATACTTTCTCATGGTGAAGTCAGATTTTAAACTGCAATTTTAAAAATTCTACTTTTAGAAAGTTACAATTTTCCTGCCTTTGCCATTTAGTGCCTGTACCTGGGTCACATGACTGTTTGTAGCTGGCAGATGAGCTTAGTTTATTCCTCCTAGACAGCCACACCGAGTAGAGAGTGTTGAATGGCCTGGATGGGCACCACTGGCAGGATGTGAGGGAGACGCTTGGCACAGCTCCACTTACACTTGAATGTGCTGTGTCCTGCTTCCACACAAAGGGCTGCATACTCCCTGTAGTTGGTCTGGAGCCAGAGTTGGGAAGATAGGATGCCTGGGGACTTCACAGGGAAACTTTGAGACGATTCTCCCCCACTTCAAAGTATACAGGACCTCAGACACCAACACTCCAGAATCCTTCTGGATATGTGGATACTCTGCCAGGAAGGACTTCTGAGCTGCTGAAGACTGGCCCTTTGCCCGACTGCTGCCTTGCAGGACTACTCTCTTTCTGTGCTGCTGCCTTACAGTGTCAACCTACTGCCGACTGCCCTTTTGCTTGGGTGAGAAAAACTGGACATGCAACCCTTGAACCCTGGACTCCCCGAGTGACTCCAATAGCTCATCTGCTGGCCTCCTGTTCTGAACCACAGGGACATAACTGGCTCCCAACTACCTGCATCAGCACCCAGATCCAGCTGGTGCAACCCCTGACCCCCAGGTGCTGCCCCTCAAGTCCTGGATCCTTGGTGTTGCCTCAGAGAGGCTGGATTGCAGTTTTTAGGCTTTTTATGACCGCAAACAGGCCTGGTGAAGCCAAATCCTTGAAACTCACAGAGTCTGGCAATGCGAAGTTCCATCACCCCGACCTTTCACGCTACAGCATTGACCACTTACATGGAGTGGCACCGCAAAGAGGACTGGCTTGACTGTTCAAGATGACTACAAGATTCTCAGGCTACCCTTCGTGCTAGATCAACGACTGCTACAGTGCTTCCATTGATCCTCGCGGCCCCCCTCCCCATGAACAAGACTCTTGGAACTGGACTGAGAAGGTAGCTTTTCTCCTGGACTAACCTAGTCCCAATTTCTCACCTGCACTCCATCGTGGTTTGCATGAACTTGTGACTTTTTCCCAGAGTCACACAGCCAGATAGCCGCGTTTAGAGCTTTCACCTTTTTGGCACTATCTTCCCTACAATCTTTAGACAATTCATTACTCCAGTTCTATTAATTGGATTATTTTTTTTGGTCATGTTTTATATATTAAAAATCACTCTTTTTGTGGAGGGTTTTTATTGTGTTGTTGTTTCAAGTGTTAAACAAATTATTTACACTTTCCTTCTGAATCAAGCATGTCTGCTCTTTGCCAAACTACCTGAGGGTTGAGCACAAGTTAATTTTCGGTTTGCTTGTGACTTCACCCTGAGGGGAATTGTAGTTGCTGCTTGAGAAGGGTTTCACCCTCTCTCAACTAGTATCCCAATTTCTTACATCGCTCCTTTATGAAGCAATGATCTAACAGCATCCTTGCAGTGAACAGATACTGTTCGCCTAGAGACAGAAGAGTGCATGCTGAAAAATTACTTTCAGAATCATTACTCTACTAAGACTTTGTGAATAAAATCAGGATTAAGTTTAGGAGCGGGCACAATTTTTTATTCCGCTGGTGAAGTTGGAAGAATGTAATAATTCTGTGTTGCTCTTGTAATACAGAATTACTAATACATTTCATTACTCCACTGGCAGCACTGTTTGGTTTTTAAACAAGGCTGGAAAAGGGCACAGTCCCTCTATGTTAAAAACCACTGCAGATTAAACTTTAATCTGCAGTGATTTTTTAACATAAGGATAAAGCTTGCTCTTCTGGACCTGTTTAACAACCATTGACTACACTGCTGTGCATACTTTTCAGCGTCCTTACATACTCAGAGTATATAGGGTTTATATACTCTAAGTATGTAAAGAGGCTGAGGAATATGCACAGCAGTGCATTTGTCTCTGCGCCCTTACATACTCTGCTGTAATTACTGCAGAGCATGTAAGAGCGCCGAGGGGTGTGCACTACAGTGCATACCTCTCAGCCCCCTTACATACTCTGCAATGATTACTATTTCTTATTGCAAAATTCATCCTCATATCTAATTTTGGATGTGGAGGCGCATTTTACGCTAAGAAACTATAGCCAAATGTCCACTCCACCCCGCTGCGGAATTCTGCAGATTTTAAATGTAATTTCAGGGAATTCCAAAGAATCAAATTCCCCCAATTCCACCCACCACTAATTAAGTTATGTTTTCTTGAATTGTGTCCAACTGGATGTTTACATGCACACAAGTGCCTGGATGCCTATCAGACGTACCTTATATATCTCTATTGCCACATGCAAATAATGATGTTTCTTTCTACAATCGTGCATTCTCAAATCATATATGCTATCTCAGAAAGCATTCTCTTTATTTTTAAACCCAGCATGAAAGCTGTTACTCAGAACTTGATTGTCACCTTTCCTTTTTTCTTACAAATAGCTCTCACCTTCCCTTTTACCCTTTTCAAGCCACTTCTCAGAGCATAACCTTCTCTGAGTCACCTGCATGTTTGCATTAATCGTTATACATTCATATTTGCACGTTGGCCACAGCTTATTTCATATTGCATTACCTCTTCCTTCCTTGAATGTCATGCCCCTGCAAGAAAACTGTACCTAAATCTCTTCTACAGAATCTATTAATCCCATCAACCATCTGAATAAACTCACCTACCATGCCGCCCCCACCTGTAATGATCACCTAACACATATTAATTTCATCTACCAGAAAGAAAGTAGAGTGAATTCCTGGAATGAGTTTCTTGAGCACACAAAACTAATCTCTATAACTAACAATAACCAATATCACCGGATTAGCCACTAACCTGGGTTCTGGAGCAGCATGCTGCCTGGCAGAAATCACTTCAACATCTCGTCAGGGGTAGTAAGTGATACATACATGCAAATACAACTACAATGGAATTACAGCAGCTTAGTTTTCAATGAAATAATCTAACATCATGACGTTTCGCTATGATTAAATATGTTGAGATATACTTAAAACTTGTGAGATGGTAATGACTCAGAATGCTGCAAAAATTCAAATCTTAGAATGCCCAAGTATGTTTTCCAGCTCATAAGAAAGCCATTGGTGCAGAGCACTGGCCCCAGGAGCAAACTTTCTAAAGGCATTAACATATATAAACACTGACTCAATCAAAGCAGCACAACGCCTTTCAGAAGCATGCATCTTCCGTAAGGCCTAAAGCACTGTGGCAGTTGTAGTATTTAATATTTTATATACTTTATAGTTGTCATTTGTCAATAAAATACTGATACATTTTCAAGGAGGTAATCTCCTAATATTTAGACTTTGGACACAATTCTTTTTCCATTTCCTTAAATTTCTTCGAAAGAACTTTACATTGTTAGCTAGCACTGCCTTTGTATTCCAGAGAAAAATTCAAATGGTAAAACAAGTACCTGTTTCAACATGGGAATAGAAGCTATTAGTTTTAAAAAAAAACAGTGGTGACTCTGGTAGCACTCAGTTAAAGCAGCAGATAACTTTCCACTGGTGCGTGTCTTCAATAAGGCCCGGTAGAAATGTTCCACCATAACATTGTTTCAAAAATATTGTGGGACACAAATATTATATCTAAAATATTGTTTTGTCGAGAATATTGTGGGATAGAATATTGCAAACAACAATAAAAAATATTGTTGTGATTAGCACACATTTGTGTTAAAGCAAACAGGCCTTATACATTGTACAGTACATTTAAGTTATGCTATGGCAGCTTCATCAAGGAACAAAATTAAAGGGAAACTTTCAGGGGCGTGGCTAGCCAGACTGCGAAATGGCCGCCATCTGAGCAAGCTCCGCCGGCCATGGTAGCAAATCCTTGAATAATCCTACAACGAGGCGTCCCTGTGAGCTGAAAACCGGCGCCTACGAATCCTGATACCCTGGTGACTGCAGCGGGCGATTATCGGCTCCCCAGCGGTCCTTGCTGATGAACATTTGGTGGCTGAAGGGACTGACCCGGAGTGTGGCCCATGCTGGAGACTGGAGTGGTGAGCTCCTCCTCCCCGCATAGCCGGAAATATAGCTCCCGGCTTTCTGGGCCCTGCGCCGCTCCAGCGGTGACGTTCAGAGACGACTGGCAGCTCCGCGGACCTGAGGCGGATGGTGCTGGGTGAGGCCCACATTGCAGCGGTACCAGAGCACTTCCTACAACCAAGCGGAGCGGATGGGGACGCGGTGAGTGCCAGCGGTGATCTGGGACAGCGAGGGGCACCATCTTGGGTCTTCCGACCTCCGCCCCGAGAGAGACTACGGTCCTGCTTGGGATTAAGCTCCGCTGGCCGCGTCTTGCGAGGTCCGTGCTGGAATACGGACAGTCACTGAGCTATTGCTATCATTATGCGCAGAGGTCCGGAGCTCACTGACATCGAGACGCCCGCTCATCAGGACGGCGGTGCATACTCGGTGGGAGCGGTGTGTCACGCCGCCATTACAGGTGTCTGTCCCTGAACCCAGGGGGGAGAATCCCTTCCAAGCGCAACCTACCAGACGCCGCAGTCCTGCCCATAGCCCTCAGGGAGCAGAGTAATGTAATGTAATTTTATTTTTGTAAAGCGCAACTTACACTCCACGGAGTATCTTGGCGCTGACCACTCATGTCTAAGAGGTGTTTGGGCAGGGAGCTAGTGAGGCACCGATAAGACAGTATCTGGTGTCTCTGGGGATTGGGTTTAGACTAGGGCTAAACAGGCTGTGTCTGTGAGTTTAAAAATACATGTCTTTAGAGCCTTTCGGAAAAGGTTCTCTGACGGGATCTAGCGTAGTTGGAGTGGTAGTTTATTCCAGGCCCTAGCACCCAAGGGATTTTCCTCCTTTCGTAGCTAGTCTAAATTCGGGAGTCACCAGCAGGTTCAGGTTGGAAGATCTGAGTGAGCGAGAAGGCATATATCTTCCAAACCTTTTTGACAGGTAGGTGGGACCCAGCTGGTGGTAGGACCTAAAGGTGATTACTAAGATTTTAAATAGTACCCTTTTGTGAATGGGCAACCAGTGCAGAATCTTAAGTGCTGCTGATGCAGACGACTTCCTGGGCCATCTCAGCACGAGGCGGGCGGTGGCATTCTGGACCATCTGCAGTCTATGCAGTACTGCTTTACTGGAGCCTGAGTGCGGTAGGGAGGAGCGAGTGATTATACTGCCTGGGAGCAGTGGGCAATCGAAGTCAGGAATCCCCTGTCCCCGCAGGCCACCCGGGCGGGATAACACCGCCGCGCGCACCGAATTCAGATGGTGGGAAGCGGTCAGGCGGTGAGGGGCGCACCGCTTTCGCCCTTACCGGATTCGAAGCGTTGGGGTGCCACGTGTGGAGCTGGGTGGTGATCCATACTGTTGGTACTGCCGACGGGTGCACCTATCTGGTGGACATCATGGGGAGAAACGACGCGAGGCAGGCGAAAATATCGTTTGACAATGCCCGACCCACGAAGCCCAAGGACACACCGCCAACGAGCTCTGGTGCGGCCGGAGGCGAGGATAATGGGACAGACCGGGAGGAGGATCTTCGCACCCTGATGCTAGACGCGCGCTCCAGCCTACGAAATATAGATGCGAAGCTGGACATGCTGACCACTCAGATGGACCAGGTTAAATCGCAAGTAGCAACTCACGAAACTAGACTTGACGGGCTGGAAAACAGGCACACTGAATGCGTAGAATTTCAGCGCGAGACGAAGGAACAACTCCTACACATGGACAAGCTGTTACTGGTAATCAAAGCAAAGAACGATGATTTGGAGGCGCGTTCCCGAAGGAACAACCTCCGCATCACGGGGATTCCGGAAACAACCAACATAGGGAAGATGGAGGTGTTTGTCACAGACCTGCTCCGAGAAGTCTTTAACCCAGACTTGTCACCGGTGTTTGCGGTGGAGCGCGCACATCGTGCGCGAGGCCCGAAACCGCCAGTGAGTGGAACGCCGAGACCCATTCTCGCGAAGATCCTCAATTATCAAGAAAGAGACCTGATTCTAAAGCTAGCCCGCAAGAAGGGACAAATAATCCACAAAGGAAATAACATCTCCTCCTACCCAGATTTTACACCTACTGTACAAGCGGCGAGACAGGAGTTCTTACCTGCAAAACTGCAAGCACAAGTGCCATATGCGCTCCTATACCCAGCAAAACTGAAGGTCACATATGAAGGGTCGGCTCATTTCTTTGTGGACGCAGAATCTGCCCTAAAGTTTGCTAAACACGTCTGTGGCACGAAAAGGAAAACCCTGAGCTCGCAGCAAGGCACAGGAGTGGATCAGCTAAGTGATAATGATTGACTTTATTTGCTGTGTTGAAGCTATAACAGGCGGGGGTTGGCTCCGGGGTTGGACGGGGCAGATTGGACAATTGGATGAAGCTGGGTGAATGCCTTTGGCATTTCAATACTGCCAAGTTGCCATGTGTTGAATGATATCCTTAAGCTGCAAGAACTTTGCTGGGAGAAAAGATATAGGTATTTACACCACTGGTGGGCGCTGGTGGGAGCCACGGACGACGCCTACATGGACTCCATGGCCACCCTGTGTGAACAGGGTAGTATGTCTGGGGGATCCTCGCCCTCCTGGGGTGCTCCCCAATGTTTAGTTACTCACACGCTTTGCGTGTCTGTGGGGGGATTATCACACAACCTGATTGGGGGGTTGGAGTGGGTGGGGGGAGGGGAGGGATAGTTGAGGGTTTGTTTCATTTGGTTTGGAATAGGCTGCTGAACTGTCGATTCTTATTCACATTGCACATACATGTATCTGGCAGCCCTAGGGAGTATGTACGAGTGTTGTTGTTACAAGCACCATGGGCGCGCCTAAGGAAGTAATTAACATTATCACTTGGAACATTAGGGGAGTGAATGATGGCAGAAAGGCGCGGCTGATGCATGCTTACCTACAGAGGCACAAGGTTGATATCTGTCTTTTGCAGGAAACACATTTACATTCACAGCCGTCGGTGAGGCTAAAACACAGCAGGTGGGGCATAATTCACTCCGCGATATATTCCAATTACGCCAGGAGGGTTGCCATATTGATTCGGAGGGGACTGGACTGGAAGGAGCTAGGCGTACATACTGACCCGGGGGGAGATACATCATGGCTCAGGGCCAGTTATGTGGCAGTTCAGTTGTGCTGGTTAATGTCTATGGCCCGAATACGGACACACCTGATTTTTTTAGAGAGGTCTGGGCCCGGGTCGAAGCTGCGGGGTGCTCCACAGTCATCTGGGGGGGGACTTCAATGTGGTACTGAACGACTCACTCGATCGCAATGGGATATCTAAACAACAGCACCCTCATGCAAACCTCGCACTCCGAGACATTATGGCCGAAGGGAACTTGATAGATGTCTGGAGAGTGCGGAATCCTACCACCCAAGAAGGCACATGCATTTCCACCCAACACGCGGCATAGTCCAGATTAGATTTTTGGTTAGTATCAACAGATGTTGCTGCATGGACCACGAGGGTAAGTCACCTTGCCAGGTCCTTATCAGATCACTCCCCATGCCTTTTGGAGGTGTCTGCCCCGAGCACTGTCACGCGGGCATTTAGCTGGCAACTCCCCCCACACGCACAACTAGATACCGGCTTTAAGGAGGAGATACGGGGTGACATTGCTGACTACTTTACTCTGAACTTGGGCTCAGTGTCCACGGAGTCGACCCTGTGGGAGGCATTTAAGGTGGTGATTCGAGGGCAGTGTATTGCAAGGCAAGCCGGCATGCTGAAGGTCATTAGGGGCACTCTGAGCGCGTTGGAGGGGCAAATAAGGGACCTTGAAAAGGGATTCTGCACCGCCACTAACCCGGAGACTGCATCTGCAATCAAAGAGAAACTATTGGAATTTGCAGAGGAGGCGCAACGTGAACTCAAATTCTTAGGTAAACACGCGTAGGCCAGAAGGTACGGGGAAGGGGATAGACCAGGTCGCACACTGGCGGCACTCATTAATAAAATAAAAGCTGCCCACTTTGTTCACATGATCCGAACTCTGGAAGGAGGTGTAGTGGCAGGGCAGGAGCGGGTGCTGCGGGAATTTAGAACCTTCTATTCCGGACTCTACTCTACGATGCAACCGGATGTTCCTGAACATTTGGAAGCGTTTCTTGAATCCATAGCGCTAGTCTGGTTCAACAATGCCCACCGCCAATATATGGCACTCCCAGTGACAGTAGAGGATATCAAAAAGACGATTCAGAGTATGCCACTGAACAAGGCCCCCGGTCCTGATGGCCTGACGACGGCCTTCTACAAGGCCTACTCGGAAGAGCTGGCACCGAGGCTACATGTGGTTTACGCGGAATCCCTAGAGACTGGGATACTACCGGCATCTATGCGGGAGGCCTTGATCGTGACGCTACTCAAGCCGGACAAGGACGAACACTCACTTGACTCCTACAGGCCGCTCTCATTGATCAATGTAGATGTAAAAATATACGCGAAAATAGCGGTGGAACGTCTCCAACCTCTCCTTCCGATGGTGGCCCTCCCGGACCAATCAGGTTTTATACCTGGGCGCTCGACATCCCACAACCGAAGGACACTGTTCTCGGTGTTGCACTATCTTCATCCGTCAATGCATGCTGCAGCAGTTTTCCTAGACGCCACGAAGGCGTTTGATTCCCTTGAATGGCCCTATATGTTCCGGATACAGGAGCTCATGGGCTTTAGTCCGTTATTTATAGCCCAGATCCGGCTTCTCTACACGGGCCTAACGGCGAGAGTGCGCGTTAACGGATTGATCTCTGAGCCATTTGCAGTGACTAGGGGCACGAGGCAAGGCTGCCCTCTGTCGCCTCTCCTATTCGCTATCGCAATGGAACCTCTTGCGGCGAGAATTAGGCAACATCACACTGCTAGGGGGATTGGGTTCAGTTCCTGTTGCATGTTGATCTCTATCTACGCTGACGATGTCACCCTATATGTCTCGGACCCCTCAGTCAATTTGGACCCCCTGCTGAGAGAGTTTGTAAAATATGGAGGCCTTTCGGGCATATCGATCAACTGGTCTAAGTCTGTAATATTCCCATTGACGGATGGCACCCCTGAGGTGCGGTCTGAGTTCCCCTTGCGTTGGACTGCAGATGAGGTCAAGTACTTGGGGGTCTGGTGGAGCCGCAACCTCCAAGACATCTGGACGCTAAACTTTGGGTGTGCGATTGTCTGGCTTGAATCTAAAGTGGCGATATGGTCTAGGTTACCCCTGTCCATTGCTGGAAAAGTGGCCCTGTCCAAAATGGTAGTCCTGCCGAAATTCCTTTACTTGTTCACGAATATTCCTATACCGCTCACTGCGCAATTCTTTCGGTGTCTTAGATCCCACCTACTTTCTCTGGTGTGGTCGGGCGGCAAGGTCCGAGTGTCTTGGGCCTTACTGACCTTGCCGCTAAAGCAGAGAGGATTGGCGGCTCCAGATATTCACCTGTATGCCCTGTGTGCGCAGGCCTAATTTTTGCATTTCTGGTCATACCCCACTCCGTATCAACCACATGTGGCGGTCGAAGCGGACTCACTATCACCATTGTCCCTGGCGGTCGCCCTCTACCAGAAAAGTCCTCGCCCAACGACTGATGTCGACTCGGCAAACACGCTGCGCTGGGCGTGGCGCGAACTGCAAAAGCGAGCGCGGCTACCTTTATTATTCGCACCTGCCATACCACTGAAAAACAACCCTAAGCTGGCTTGTCTGGAACACTGCGGGGGACAGCTGGTTCTGGGTGGCACCAAGATGCACACCTTCGCTGACCTATACCCGGATGGGAAGTTTAGGGACCCGCGGACTGCAGAAGAAGGGGCGACTATCTCGTTTGGCGAGATGTTTGCATATCACCGGCTGAAAACGGCGTGTAGATACCTTTGGGAGGGGTTTCCCGAGGACCTGCCCACACTAAATGCACTACAGAACATATTGGCTTGCGCCTCCCCAAAGAAACTGGTGACCAGATTATATAATGAAATGCAAGAGCAGGCCCCAATAGTGACCCCTAGATCCCTGGTCCTCTGGAATGAGGAAATAGACCCTCCCTTATCAGACGACCAATGGTCTTTCTGCTTCAAACAACTTCTGGAATTGTCCCCAAACTACAAGCTACGGTTAGTGCATTTTAAATTCCTACATCGTTATTATCGTACTCCGGTGAGTTTCCACAGAATGAACTTGCGGGATGACGCTAGATGTTGGAGATGTGGGAGTGATAATGCTACCTTCTTACATATGGCCTGGAGCTGTCACAAACTCGCTGATTACTGGCTGGAAATATTCGAGGCAGTGAACCAAATTGTTGGTAGACTAGATGACCCCTCTCCACATTTGGGCCTGTTGGGTATGGTAGTGGACACAGCACCTGGCAGTAGGAAATTACATGCCTTGTTATTATTATATGCGAGGCGACAGATTGCTCTTAGTTGGGGACGGAAGAGACTGCCAACGTTCAATGCTTGGCTGACAGAGGTCACGTACGGCCACACACAACTGGGCACCTATTGGGAGCTGATGCCGGCTGCGCCAAGGCCCTGAGACATCTGGGAACCCTTTATTCAATGGACTAGTGCAAGAGCGACGACCCCCGCTTCGGTCGTGGAAGCGACCTCAATAGACAATAGATCTATGACTACACTGCATTAAAGACCCGGTTTACAGAACTATAAGGACGCGTCCTGGCCCCCCACTCCCCCCTCCCCTTCTGCACATCCCCTCCCCCCTCACTTCCTCTCCCCCCCTCCCTCATCTAAGCCAACACGACATTCAAGAAGAGGGTGTCTTTCTCTGCCGTCAATAGAGCTACTCCCCTTCACTATCAAGCTATTCCACTACGGATGGCTTGATGCATGATGTGCTATGTTCCAGGGCGTCTGGCAGACTATATATGCAAGTTGCATTGATGCCCTTGAGTAGGGCTCTCAAATGCTATATCCGCTTAAGAAGACAATAATTATTGCGACCTATGTTATTCCTGGTTAGAGTTATGTAACGTTATAAATGTTCTTGCCTTCATGAGTCTGACACACCTACACCAGATCTCCTCCATCATGTTAATTGGGTGGTGTATTCGTTTGGTGGGAACATCTCCTTCATGCTCAGCTCCTTTGAAGTGTTAGCTTCTCACGGGCATATATTTATAATTGCACTCATCTCACGGTGTGTGGTTATGCAAGGTTAATCTGTTTGAGACGCGGCCGGCCCGAAGTGGTTGTAGGTGACATGCTGTGTATACGTAAATAATTGATATGCCTCATTATCAGATGGGGAGATGTTGCATCAATGGAGCTGCCGGCCAAAGTTTTATTTGGTTGTAGGCGATGAGCTGTGTAAACTGCTTTAAATGCTAATAAAGGTTTTTTGAAATTTAAAAAAAAAAAGAACTTTCAACAATGGTGTGATAATTATTTAATAAAAATACCACAACAACTGAAATAAAGCTCGGCTTATCAATAGTACTGGGATCCCTGAGGGGAAGTATGTCTAAAGCTCTGCATACTATTTCTGAAGTTTTCCTTTATCTACTGTTAGCTACTCACACCTTTGAATTTTCTGACACTCACCAGGTCTTGGTTAGACTATATAAAATGGTATAT
This sequence comes from Lissotriton helveticus, assembly GCF_964261635.1. Taxonomy (NCBI): domain Eukaryota; kingdom Metazoa; phylum Chordata; class Amphibia; order Caudata; family Salamandridae; genus Lissotriton; species Lissotriton helveticus. The sequence continues at coordinate 1,425,657,583 of NC_136063.1, read as the reverse complement.
AAATAGGGAACGTCCTATTGTTAATATTTACCAAGTACATGAGTAACATGTATATTGGCCCACTGTGTCATTTTGTCAGCACTTTAATATGTAGGACCTTATTACGACTTTGGTTGTCCTACTGCGGTGCAGCCACCGCTCCATTTGCAGGAGCACCAGGAAGGCTGTGGTGTGCCGACCCGCTGGATTCAGAGTTCAATCCAAGTGGGGCAGATGGTGCTGCGGTGGTCTCATGGCGGAGGGCTGTTAGGATCATAGAAGAGCCTAACATGCAGCCTGCAACTGCAAGTTCCTGCATGGTGTGAATGCATGCTACACCATTTAGGAACAATGGTGCAATTACAGGGGGAGCACACCATGTGGCACCAGCAGGCCCCCCAAGCCCACATCTGGCAGGGGGCCCTGTTAGGGCATCCTTAGTTGGCTCTCTGCAAACCTTTTTATGGCAGGCTCAACGACAGGAAAAGGATGGTGAGAAGGCAACTCGTAATATGCTCAGCTGACGACCGGCCCAGCGGGATCCTTGATCTCGTTGGAGCTGGTGGTCTTGTGGGGTCTGAACGCCACATTCTGAAAACTGCAGGCTGACCAGCAGTTTGGCAGTGGTTGAACCGCCACCACAAGTACGGCAGTCCTGAGGACCGCTATACTCGTAATAAGGCCCTTAGTGGACAAGGAAAGTAAGCATTTAAGAGAGGAGTCCTGAGGCCATTATACATAAAAAACTACACGGAGTCTACTATTAATCTTCTTATGCCCCCAAAAAGCAGTCTGGCCTCATGCCTCATTTGTTACTTCCATTAACTCCCTACTGCTTCCTTGAGATCTAAAAAACACACCAAAGCTTACCTGTTCGAAGCCTTATTTCTTAAGTTCTCTTTTTCTCACTTTCATATTCCCTGCCTCATTTTACTGATTAGTCATTGCCTCAATATCTGCTTTTCTTGCCTGCTTGGCATCCAAGCCCCAGTTACACATGCACTTCTTAAATGTAGAATCGTTTTTAGTCTAAAGATATCAAACTGACACTTTAGTAAATCAACTGAGGGTATGCAAATGTTTTGCAGAGTTGTGCAAAGTCTTCAGATGGAGTGCCAAAGACAGACAGAAACCATCAAATGAAAAACAGTTTAAGCCACCTCTCACTGACAAATGGCAGTGAATGAAAAAAAAAAACATTTCCTTCTGGCAACTAAAATGTAACACAATTTTTAGAAGGACATGGGGGTATATTATCAAGGGGTTTTATCTCCGCTTTTTTGGCTTTAAAAGCCAAGAAAGCGGAGATAAAATTATCTCCCTATTACCAAGCTGTCGCTAACACCAGTTAGCGACAGCTAATAGGAGATAGCGACCATCATGGGCCCCACTTTGCATGTCAGTGATATTTATCACTAATGATATGCAAAGTGGGCGTGCCAAGATGTTAGCGACTGGAAACAGTCGCTAACATCGCTATCTCCTATTACCAACTTTTGGAGATATTTGCGCTAAGGGCGAATATCTCCAAAAGCTAACACCTGCCCTGAGCAGTTCTTAGCCATGTTCTCCAATGGGAGGTGGATAACATGGCTAAGAGCATTTGCTCGATAATGCATGAATATCGCTGACTTTTCAGCGATATTCATGCATTGCGGGCGTTTTTCATCGCATTTGCGATAAACCTTGCTAATAGCAAGGTTTATCTGCGATAAAAATCGCCGATGTGCGGCGATAATTTTTGTCTCTAAACAAGTTAGAGACAAAAATTATCGCTAGTTGTTGATAATATACCCCATGGTTTCCTCAGCAAGTTAGAAATAAACAGGTTACAGACTACGTGAATCAGAAGAGTTCTTTTAAAAGTACCATATGCTTAAAGGAAAGTACAGAATGATACAATTTTGTTTTGCTACCTGTCAATCGAGCTGTCGGGAAACCAATATTGTTCCTCGTTCAGGGGACCTATTTACAGATAGGGCGCACTTTTCTTGATTGCGCCACAGCACACCTTTAGGCAAGCGTGCTGGGAGCAAACAGGAAAAGTGCTCCCTATCATGTAGAATGCGCAGCCCTCAGGGCAGTTGCCAACTCGTGCTGCCCCCAGAGCAAACCCATTCAAGAAAAATACAGAGCAGTTGCTTAAAAGCTGATCTGTGTTTCTAAGTACAAGTGGCAGCCCACCTGCAGTTAGAGTGATTAGAGATCCCCTTGCAAGCGGGTGCAGTGTGTCAATGCAACTGCCAACAAAGGTTTGTCTGGGGGGGTCAATGGCACCCCCTTTCATCCATCCAGAGGGCAGCCTTTAGGAGGCGCATTAAAAGTATGCCACCTCTTTGTGATCCACTTGCCCTGCTCTTTATAAAGGCATGTTAGCATCTGCACCCATTTCCCTAATACAGCGCTGGCGCAGAGTCAAAGAGATTCCTTCATTTACATGGGACCAGGCCCCCATGCAAATGAGGGCCTGCCCTCTTGTGATAGCGCTGGTGCTACATCTGCACCAGCGCTATCTGTATTACAGAAGGGGGCGCACAAGTGTTTGCAGGCCCTTTCTGTAATAATAACGTGCCCCGTGGGTGCAAGATTCAGATGCAAATACCGACTCTAGGTGTTTATAATCAGTGCACCAGATACAAAGTTTGTATCCTTTGAAGATAGCACTCAAACATATTTACTACTGGTTGTATACTACATACTAAAGGCTCATTCACAAAGAAAGTAATACATCCACATCCACTGATAGAAGCCCTCACATGGGTGATGAACTACATATCTCATAAAAAACATTTGGTTCAATTTACGTAGAAAGTTGCAAAACTGCACCCACACATCTACAACCTCGAATTAATGCAGATTTAGGTAATTTATAGACAATATCCTGGAAAGATTTTGTGAATTTCTGTACCCAATATTTTCTGCAGGCCCAATTTCATATGATCACAGTTGTGCAATTATGTATTTTATCTCCACTGGCAAAATATCTTTCCCCATGTAAAATCTCTTTCTCCTGCAACCTTGGCAGATGACCATTTTTAGGATGGGAATTGTCAGAGATGGACTTTATGTGCTTGCGAGGTGTGGGGGCTCCCAGAAGAGTTGTGGATGCTCCCAAAATATTCTGGGAACCCCTCCAACCCCCCCCCCCCCTCGGGAATGATCATTCTCCTCCACTTGAATTTGATTTACTGATCATGTACATTATTACTCCATCACGGGGCCCCCTGACACATGATTAAAAGGATTAATGATTGCCTGATAACCTTTTGTGACTATCTTAGCTCTGTGACTCGTACCTAATCCTCATTACCCATGCCTAACGTCATTTCACTTACAAATATACTCCCACGGAAGATTTTGACCCAAGGCGGACATGTTTTTTTCAGGGTGCACATGACGTCACATGAGTACTTGTACTTGTTCTTCTGCTAAGTATTCTCCTTTTGTATTATTTTCTATGTTTGACCCGGCATATTTTTCAATGTGTTCTTACAGTGTAGTGAGTAGTTAGTTTTTCTATAGTTTTATGCACCACTTTGCAATGTGCTAATTGTGCGCAAGATTCACCACCACGAATGCCATTTGTGCAAGCACACACGATATGTAATGTGCCTTTTATGATGATGTTGCGCTTGCAGGTAAATGGGGGTGTACCAGACAAGCTTAATTTGTGAACATAACTGGTGTCCTCCGAAACTTTATTCATGTGTACGTACACATTAGAAAATTTGCACATTTATGGCTGTGAAACTCAAAGAAAGGCAAATTTTAATGTTATCGAAGTCCTCTTTGGCACCTATCGCCTGCTCTGGTTTCTACCCTTTTCAAGGCTGGTGTAAATGAGCCCTATTGTCTTTAAGGTTTTCTTATTCCTCGTTTTGTAATGCAAACAAGGCTGTGTCATATATATGCATAAATCACTACTGCCTTTACTTGAAAGGCTTTAATGATAACAGTTAATAAGCATGTTTTAATTAATCCATCTAAGGCAGACAGAACTCTTACGAAATCTTTTATTTTCCCCCTGAGTCTTTCTCGCGTTGTCAGGGGTGACATATCAGTGTTACATAAATTTCAGGTCCCTTTGTTAAACATTTTCATCTGGAAGGTAAGACGCATACACTCTGTTCACTTCAAACCGTTCTTTTTGTCATATGAAAACGTAGCTCCTGGTTTTTAAATAAATCTGTTTTAACATTGTTTTTCATGTTTTGATTAACAGTTTTTTTCATATTGTTTATTTCTGTTACTGAAAGATTAACATGCTGCACTTATATTATTCAGTCAGTTTTCCTTCACAGCAAAATGGTCCCTTACATTCGTTTTTCTTTTTTTATTTCAATGCGCACGGAGGTCCCCATCAACGAAATAAGCCCCCACCACAGAGAAATTAGCCCCCAGCTCGGCAGCACACACAACTGCCCAGTAGCCAGTCCGGCCCTGACTTAAATGCTCTGACATCGCTGCCGAGACCTTGAACAAACTCCCTCTCCGCATCAGACGAAGCCCGACAATGCACCTATTCAGAAAGGATCTCTAGATCTGGCTCTACAAATGAGCACGGAGCTCGAGACTCTCACGGGTGAGTAGCGTGCTTCAAAAATTCCCGATTGATTGATTTGTCAGAAGTCCGGGGCCAGCCCTGTCAAAGGTCGCAGTGCCAGATACCAAGACTTCATAGTCTTGATTCCACCTCATGCCTTTTTAATCCACAACCAGACACTCTCTGCCTTATCTCACTCTTGCAGGTTCTATTTCATCTCAGCTCTTTCCTTTTGTCACTGTTTTCCTTTTTTTCTTCCTACTTCTTTGTCCCTTTTGTATTTTTCTTTCTATTGCTGTGGATCAAAGTCTGTTAAGGAAAAGTAATTCCTGATCCCAAAAAATGAGTCCCAGTGGGCACTACCTGCAACCAGTGGCTCAAATGAAGAACTCTATTTCACACTAAGAACGTCGCCAATTTTAAAAGAACACAAATGCTTTGTCAAAGCAAGGGAACATCCCCAAGATCTAGCAAACACATGGCTCATGCTCCCACAGTTAAAACAGAGTGATAGAAACTTCTAAAAGATTCTTGTCAATCAGGTGCAATTGGCCAGTAACAATTAATATCGGCAAGCTCTCAAATGGGCATATTGTTTTTTAGACACTGGCTCCACTAAAAAGAAAGAGTAATTACTCTGATTAAATTTCAATAACAACTAAAACCAATAGACTCCAATTAACTGGTCGAGGCTGTCCTCCATAACAGAGAAGTAGACGTCCAAAGCACAAATCATATTAACAGCGTCCAGAGAAAACTGTTTGCAACTTATCAGGAGGGATTTCTGCTAGTGTTACACTAATTTGTCTGTGCACTCAAATTGGAGCAAATGCATCTTCTGTTTTTGTTCTGTTTAATCTATGTTTTAATTGAGATAATAGCAACACACTTACACAAAACTATTGAATCAACAAAGAGAAAACCCAGCACTTGAACCATTATCAGATATAGTCAATATAGCAGATGAGACCCAAACAAATGCTTTTACTTCAACTTGATTAATTCTTGTTCCCTATAAATAGATCCCTGCATGGTAGCCCTCGTGGGTTTTCGTTTTCTCTTTTAACTCAGGATTGTCAATCCTCCTCTATTTGCACTGGAAGGCCCTATATAACCACAACGTTCCCAAACTGCTCTATGTTTGTAAACTATTTCCCATTTCCTCATGACAGACTTCAGTTTAGCAGATCAAACTAGATGTGATGGCTTCACATGAGGACCAAGTTTGTGCTATCTGTGAGCCTGCAATCAAGGATTTAAAAAAACATTACTTTCAATTTAGAATTAGCTCTCGACTCAAGGGCATCACAACACAGAAATGCATTAATTAGGCTGAATGTCTAGACCAAAGATTTCCCTTATTTTGGACACTATAAATGTCCAATAGTGCTACAACTAGCTGCACGACCACCACATGCTACATGTCCTATCTCTTTCTTCCATGGAGCATCGACTTGCATGTCGGAATACCTTCTTGGAAATGTAATCAAGCATGCTAGTGTGCAAGGGAGCTGAAATACTGAGATGGAACCTTGTACATATTCTACCTTCATTTCTAAAAATGACTTAATTTTTCTATACAAAAATTTTGGGAAACATATGTAACTCCCTTAAATTCCCGTTCAAGGGGGATCTAAGCAAAAATATTTCTGAATTTGTGAATTTTTTCATAATAAGATGACAGGCAATATCCCTAATTTGATGGAGGTTTACAAAGTCACAAATCATTGTTCTAGCACATGATTTGTAATGTAGAAAATGTCTCTAATACTCTAGAAGACAAAATATAGGTATATTTCCAAATAGCCTAGATGGCCATCTATCCCCTCTAGATACACGTAGAAACTTGGTTGTTTATGCATAGAAGGAACACCCTCTGCACAGCTTGTAAGATAGCTACCAGATAAAAGTTTTCAAAATGGACTCACCACATTCTCCTTCTAGCACCTGGTTTAATCCTAGGTTCCCGAGTTCAATTTCAATTTCAATTTCAAAAAAGCTTTTATTCGGGTTGTCATAACAATTCATGTAAGCACAAACAAAAAACAAAACAACAAATTACAATAATTATTAATCACAACAACACATTATGGCTGACAAAAAAATATAAAAATTATACACAGGGTAGCCAATACATTTCACTTACGTATAATACATATGTACAAACCAAGCCCCCCCCCCGAAGGTTGCTTAAGTTCCGTGTGCAATAAATGTGTACATAAAGTGCAAAAGTGCTACATATATTTCAGGGATGTAAGGCCTAAATACGTTTTAGTAGAAATGTTAAAAACAATCACCTATATACAAATATAAATATTAAAACTCTATTTTTTTTAAATGAACGATATTCCAGCAGGATGGATGCATAGTTCATGTATTTTGACTATGTACTGATTACCAATTTAAACAATAATAGATTTCCTGGCATCGATACATTTCATTATATACATAGCTACAGCAAAGCAGATATCTGAATTTTCCAGGCGCATAATTAATTTCATTGCAATGTTTATGGATCGAGCGTTAAATTTAAAAAAAATTGGTTTGAGGTAAAAAAGCCTTAAAAATGATAATATTTACAGAACAATAAAAAATGACGGCAGCTTTGTCTTGAGGTTCCATCACAGGGGCATACAGAGTTTGAACCAGTTCTCATAACAGGAAATGCCACCAAGTGGTGTTCCCGAGTTATTTGCATGGCCAGATAAAACTACTGCTTAACTCATTACATGTTTTTCATCTTGCGTTTAAGGAATGAGGAAAAGGGCGAACCTGGGCTGAAACCCTGTAACTAGATATCCACGATGACTGTATGTTTTATGTCTTATGTGTATAAAAACAATAAAAAACATGTTGAAATTAAAAAAAAAGAAATGAGGAGGGGATTGCAAAAAGGAATAGATATGACGCTGAATGAAAACTGTATTAACACCCAACTTACAACTATTATAACTGTCCACAACACTGTGAAAGATGTGTAAGGCCAAAATGACACGGCATTTGCTGAAAACCATAACATGAATCAAAATTTGATGGCAACTTTAGATCAAAGGCATTTTCTTGCCTCTACTATTCGCTAGTATATCTCTAATCTTATCCTTCTAAAGACTCCAGGTTATGACACATAAATAATAATCATGCAGCATAATAATCATGTTCCTATCTATATACTTTAAGGGGCACTATGCTTGACACAGATAAAGTTAGATCCATGTACTTATTTGGAGAACGAGTAGATGAACCTTGTCTCGGCAAGAAATCATTGCAAGATTTACAGAAACAGAAGGTAAATGCAGACAGAAAATACTCATTAGCAGATATAATTATATTTTTATAGGCATGGACACCCTGTGCCCATTATCTCCCACTGCAAATCTAAATTGCCTTCCGACTGGTAAATATCTGACACATGATTACAGTAGCAATCAAATTAATTATGCTCTCTAAATGTAAAGTTTAGACCCATGTAGATGATTAATGGCTGAAACATAACAGCTTAGCAAGCTCCACTTAGTACCTACTCTTCTTAATGTAATGAAGCATAATACAAAGTTCTGGCTGATCCTCACTAATCTCTGTCAGTCATGTCGCCCTCATCTTCTTTGGAAATGAAATTCACTTTACAAAGTGTTCTGAAAGTGGATGAACCTTAATTTTATCAATAAAGTCTACTGAATTCAACCCTAATGATTTGATAATGTGATCCACAGTTCAGTTTCACTATAGGGATGAGATGCAGAATGTAACAGTGCACAAAATGATTAATTTAGGAATCCCACCGGAAATAATTTTACTAACCCTATACACACAGAAAACATTAAAGCTTCAAGCAGAGTAAATATGCAGTGATGTCAGTGTTAACAAGTGGTACACATCTACTCCGAATGTAAATAAAATAATAAAATACCATCTATGTGTGTAGTAAACTGCATTAAGAGCAGTAATGTAAAAACATTTTGACGGTGGAAGATTGATTCTTCTCAGGAACAACTAGCACTTTTACAAACATTGTTGTGTGCGCCTCCATTTACACCGGAGCAGCTGAGTATCCAGTCATGTCTATGCTTCATCAATTTTCCCCTTATATACATCACTTTGTAGCAGGTGTGACAGGTATGACCAGGCTTGGTCCCATTTGTAACTGTCTTAGACAATTTCAAATTAAATTGAACGAGCTTTAGATTGAAATGTCTTAAAATTGGCGTAGAGCTCAGCTCTCTGTCAGCCCATGACCCTTGCTCTCTTTTATGATTAGCATAGATGTGCATATGACTTTTTTTCTATGAGTTAGTGTGCATTTTATGAAACATTTTATGAATGAATGAATGGGGCATTTATAAAGCATGCGGTTACTCAAGAGTGTTTTGGAGATAAACACAGTAGGTCAGAAAGGGAGAGCATCAATCGGTTCATTGGAGAGGAAACTGGTTCCAAAGAGCCGCTACCAAGAAGGAGAAAGTTGCACCCACCTAGCCTCCTTTTCTTAAAGATTAGGACAGTCAGGCGTCTAGCGTTTAAGGAGCGCAAACGTCTTGGGGGGCAGTATTTACGAATCCAATAGGTATAAGCTATATTTCGAAATTCAACAACTTGTGCCATAAAATCAGATAAAAAAACAAGTATGTAAAAGGATATAAATACTAGATAGTTCATAAGAAACATTTCATGAAATACACACAAGTTCAGCCTTATGTAAAGACAAAGACTTTGTAGCATGCAAACAATTGAGTGAGTGTCAAAACAGTCCATTCTCCAGTATCTGTGTGGAACACGATCTGCCAGTTTTAAGACTAGCTAGAATTAGATTTTTAGAGCAGCATATCCACCTTCTCAAAGAAAATATTCGCCTATCATCATAAGAACAAGAGCATTTCATCTAAAAAGTACATTCTTACAGTACGGAATTAAAAACTCTTATACTGTTGCAACATTTAAAATAAAATAATAAAATAGTAAAATACCCGTTAAAGCCCTTGCCAAATGTTGCACAATAGGATCTCTAATTCTGTAACCAGTTATTTTGGTCAATCTATAGACTACATACAATAAAGTGCTTGTGCAATGCCACTACTCGGGAGCATATTTCCATGGGCAATAATGCTTAGTGCCCTAGGCCAGTTAGGTGCTAGAAGCCAGCCCACTAAGTTCTGTACTTCTTTTCTCAAATGTTTTTCTCCTAGTGCCCCACATATGGCCAAGGAACTTAGCAACTGCACCTACAAAGAATGGTCTAGTATCAGATTTGAGGATACGCAAGGCCTCCCGGTAGTTCTGTGTGCCCATTTGCTGGCAGATCTGTTGTATCCATTTTGATCTTGGGCACTCATAAACTGGGCATGCAAACAGCACTTGGGCCACAGACGTCAAGGGTGCCTTTCATCCTGGGAAGTTGCTTAGACTTGGGTCATTGAGGTGCCACTTGGTTAGTACCTTGTTCATAGGGAGAGTACCAAACCTGAATTGGATAAAAAGTTTCCTATCCTGAGGTACCTGAATTAAATCAAGGTAAAGTTCCAGCAATCTCACCTGTTTGTGCAATAAAAAATCTGTGGTGAATCTCCCTCGGTCATGTCTGATAGAATCTTGTTACGCAACCCATTGCCAGTAATGGGGCTTTATCATGTATTTTGGAGCAGGAACGAGCCTGGTTTTTCCCAGGCATCCTGAAGCCCTACTTCAATCACCATATTTCTTACATTTATTATCCACCTCACCTTGCTAGTGGTATCCAAATGAATAACCTCTGTTAGGGCTTCTGCATTGGGCAGTAGCTCCGGAGTCCTCTGAATTCTAGCCCAGAATAACCCATGGTAGCACTTATCTATCTCAGGGTAGTGAAGCGGAGCGCTCTAAGGCCTTCTCCTGGGGGTGATGTGGGCTACTACTTTCAGTTCACTGGTACAAAACAGCACTCAATAAATCATTAGCTAGGCAGTGTTTTTCTCAGTGGGATCAGGGTTTTTTTGCTTCCAGCTGGGCATTCTTTCACCAATGTCGATCCCAGGTTTGCTGCATTTTAAAGGGTCTCCGCCTTGTGCATGGGTTTTTAAGTGGGGGTCTAAAGGTCAAGAAGGTAGGTACCTATGCCCAATCCTAGGGGGTCACATAATCACTCCAACCCTGCCTCTACCTTAGCCAACCTTTCTGCACAGCATTTTGGGACATTTAAAGACTTCAAGTGGCTAATGAAAATTATTTTCTTTGGAGCTTCAGCCCCGTCCCCATCTAACACAGCTGCCTGACCCCTTCCTACTAAAAAGTTTATCCTCTGTTCGGCCCCAGATGTCTGACCCTCTCCCTTTGTTTTGGCTTGTCCACACCAGGTGCAATGTGAGCTGAGCTGTTAACACATACAGATTGCCTACATGGCCCTTCCTTTCTCATGAACTGAGTCCAGCACTGTTAATGGCTTTATTTTGTGGGGATGCCATTGATCCTCCTGCTGGCCAGTAGAGTAACATGGCCCAGTAAGGGGGGGGGGCAAAGGCATGGAAATGATTGTGCATCAGCTATGGAAATATGAGCATTTTCAAATGCTACAAGGAGTAACGTTATCATTAAAGTGACAGTGGATCTGCACTTGGGGTACATGTTTACCCTGAGATTCATACCTGACCAGTCTCTGTACACCTAAGTAGGGCACAGTGTTTGTCCCTAATGTATAATACAGTGAGCACACAACCTTTTCAGTAAAGCACTGCAGACTTTTACTATGAATTACCACTCACATTATAAGGTCTTCATCAGGTCCGCAACTCTCTGAAGGGGCCCTTTTACTACAGGCTACCTGTGCACACATATTAGGCTGGGCTGAGCTAGGCAGCAGTCTCACTTGCTCAACATGTACAAGTGCACAGGACACCTATTCACATATAGCTATGCGTGTGGCTCTGTCTTACCCAAAGAGCCAGGTCCTTAGGCTCTTCCTGATGGCATTCAGAGTGGGGTAAAGTCTGATGCTGTGCAGAAGCTTGTTCCAGGTTTTTATAGCGATGTAGGAGTAGGCCTTTACACTCGTTACGGCTCTGCAGATGCAAGGGGTTTTGGCCAGGGGGATATCGGCGGAGCAAAGGTTTCTCTTGGGTGCGTAGAAGGAGACTCTTTCGTTGAGGTGCTGGGGTCCGCCTTTGTGGAGGGATTTATGTATGTATGTATGTATGTATGTATAAATTGTTTTGTAACGCGCACTGTTACTTGGGAGTATCCTGGCGCGATGGAAAGGCAAAGCTGAGCGAACAAGGATCGTCATTATGTCCTGCTACTGAACAGGTGGGTTTTTAGATTTTTCTTAAATTGGGCTACCGATTGACTGGAACGCAAATGGAAAGGAAGAGCGTTCCAGGCTCGAGCTGCTATCACTACAATGGATTGTCCACCTAATCTAGTTCGCTTGAACCTAGGAAGGGTCATTTTTAATAGCGAGGATGACCTAAGAGCTCTTGTGGGAACATAGAGAGTAAATCTCTTCTTTAGATAGACCGGTCCTTGGTCATGGGTGGCTCTAAACGCAAGTACTAGAGCCTTGAAGATGATGCGTTGAGGTACTGGGAGCCAGTGGAGGCTGGACATATGAGACCGAACACTCTTCCATCTAGGAACATTAAACAGAAGGCGAACAGCGGCATTCTGAATGACCAACAGACGTTTGATCAGATAGGCCGGAATGCCGCTGAACAGAGAGTTCGCATAGTCCAGCCTTGCCAAGATAAGTGCTCGGGCTACAGTCTCCCTAGCCTCCCTAGGGAGCAATGGGAACAATTTCCTGAGCATTCTTAAGGTGGCAAAACAGGTCCCGGTTAGTTTTCTTATATGGTCCTCAAATCTTAAATCCTCCCCAAACCAAACCCCAAGATTTTTTGCCGGGCCGCCCATCTCCTTGGGACAAGGGATATCCGGGGGCCACAGTGAGTTTTTAAAACTAGAAGGGAAGGAGCCATAAAAGAGGACCTCCGATTTGTCCTCATTACATTTCTACTGGGCCATGGTTAGCCATTGAAACACTAAGGACAAGCAAAGATGGACCTTTGTAGTGTCCAGATGGTCATCAGGCCAGGTGAAGAGCAGCTGCGTGTCATCAGCATACCCTATAATCTTAGCCCCATACTGTTCCGCAAGACACGCCAGGGGGGTAATGTAAATGTTGAACAGCAGGGGACTAAGAGTAGATCCCTGTGGAACCCCCGTAAGGAGTGGTTTTGGTTCTGAGGTATGAGGTGGCACCCAGACCTGTTGTGTCCTACCCGAGAGGAATGAGGACAACCAGGCCAGGGCATTGCCACTCACGCCAATAGCAGAGAGCCTGGCAGTGAGGAGCGTATGGGGGACGGTATCGAAGGCGGCAGAGAGATCCAGTAAAATCAGGACCGCTCTGCCGCCTCCGTCCAAGCACTCCCTAATCGACTCCGTCACCTCTACCAGAGCCGTCTCCGTACTATATGCTGCCCTGAAGCCTGATTGAGCTGGATGCAAAACATTTGAAGTCTCAACAAAGCTTTCTAATTGTCGAAAGACTATTTTCTCACAGATTTTAGTCAGTGCAGGCAGCAGGGAAATAGACCGGTAGTTTCCAGGAACAGTGGCATCAAGGCCTGGTTTCTTCAAAAGCGGCAAAAGCTTAGCCTGTTTCCATTCGGCAGGAACCACTGTCGAGGAAAGAGAGAGGTTCACGATCTGAGTAACCTCCCCACAGACAATACTGGCCACCTCTGATAGTACCCGGGCAGGGCACGGATCGGAGGGAGAGCCTGATTTAAGAGACTCAAGAAGAGGCAAGACATCATCCTCTGACACCAACTTGAAGTCGGTGAACTGTTGAATATCGGAAAGATGTGACCTAATAGAAAGGTCCCTCCCTAGGCTCTCAGTCGGTGCCTCAGATGTAAAACCCTGCTGAATCTTTGCTATTTTATTTACAAAAAAATTAGACAGAGTTTCGCACCATTCTCCAGAGGAAGGAAGAGTGGTGGTTTCTGCCACAGGGGACACAAAGCTTTTAACAATAGAGAAAATTTCTCTACTGTTATTTTCCGCTTTGGCAATTCTTCCTGCATAATAGAGCCCTTTAGCAGTTTTGATAGTGGCATAATAGTTTTTTTGGGCTGCACGCAGAGCGGCTTTTGCGTCTGACCTATATTCCCGCCTCCAGACTCGCTCCAATTTTTTACAGCCCAGTTTTAATTCCCTCAGCTCAGGAGAAAACCAGGGCTGAGAGGGGCTGTGTCTAAGCCTGGTTGCAGTAACACATTTGGTGGACGCATTCGCCGCCCGCAATACCCACCCATTAAAATCATCAACCGCCTTGTCCAACTCGGGAGTGAGTATCAGGTGTGTTTTTTGTAGTTTCCTGGCCGAACACCAGCAGGTTAATTTTCTGAGGGTGGCTGACGGGTAATGTCAAAGCTGATCTGCCTACATTGTCAACCTCCCATGAGAACCTGACAAGATCATGGTCCGACCAAGTGACCTTTTCTGGGGCCATCATCTCAATGGGGAAGTTGGAACACACCAGATCTAAGAGATGGCCTCTGGTATGAGTCGGGGACGTCACCCATTGTTTGAGCTGTGACAAATCCAAAGCTTCCTCCAGTCTGCGCGTTTCCAGCAACCCAATGTTGTCTACATGGATGTTGAAGTCGCCAACCAGAAGGAATTTGGGATAGCTCAGGGCTCGGGGCACTATACAGTCCTCCAAAGTTTCAATAAAGTGGATGGCAGGGCCTGGGGGCCTATAAATCAGGGACCCCCCCAGCGTAAAGTGGGGACCAATAATAAGGGAAAAATGGAGGACTTCACCCTCCACCCCCCCCGCTAATTGCTCCGCGGCAAAGTGCCACTCTTCTTTAAAAATTACTGCTATACCCCCCCCTCTACCTACAAGTCTGTCCGCTCTAGCAATCTTAAAACCTCTGGGGACTGCCAGTTCGATGGTCGGAGCGCAGGAGTCATTGAGCCATGTTTCTGTGATGAAAAGTAAATCGAGCTGACCATCCGCCAGTACATCAAAGATGTCAGCTGAGTGTTTCACCATAGACCTAGCGTTAATTAGGCCCGCTCTGACAGTTGTAGTGCGGTCTACACCAGTATCTGAGCGTGGGGGAAGGGAGGAGTGAGGGGCAAAACCGCAGTTTGGACATGTAAACAGCAACTTTTATCAACAGGGGGAGCCAGTTTCAGGAGGTCAGTGCGAGAATAAACAGTCCTATGGGGCCCAGGTTGGACATGTGAGTAAAGGGCAGAGTGGCTGGCCCTGGGCCCGTCCGAGGCACGGATGGGCACAGACGGGCCCTCCTTTGGCGCTCCTTCGGCGCGCAGACGGCGCGCCCGCTGCGCGAGACCGCTGCGCGCTCGAGGTCACATCGCTATTTGTAGCTCAAGCCCCTCCCCGAGCTGGACCGCTAACTCGAGTCCAGCCGGGGTCCGGGACTACCTAAGATGGCGCCCGACCTAGCCCTCCACATCAATCGGCACAGGTAAGCCGCGGTGGAACGGGGCCCAGGGGGACCGGCGAACAGCGCACGCACACAGCGATACACAGTTTAACAGTAAAAACACATACAGCACAATTTGTGAATCAATTGGGAGTGTTTAAAAATTATTTTTAAAAAGGTCAACTAAATGATAAGCGTGACGCGAATAGCAGAAGAGATTCCCTCGCAGTCTGCTTCGCCGATCCCAAGCGCTATTACAAGGTGCTGCCACCACCCAGGTCAAACGCACAGGCACGCCTGAATCGATTCTATTTGTAGCTCAAGCCCCTCCCCGAGCTGGACCGCTAACTCGAGTCCAGCCGGGGTCCGGGACTACCTAAGATGGCGCCCGACCTAGCCCTCCACGTCAATCGGCACAGGTAAGCCGCGGTGGAACGGGGCCCAGGGGGACCGGTGAACAGCGCACGCACACAGCGATACACAGTTTAACAGTAAAAACACATACAGCACAATTTGTGAATCAATTGGGAGTGTTTAAAAATTATTTTTAAAATAGGCATGTGTGAGTAGCTTGAAGGTCACTCTCTTCTCGTCAGGGAGCCAGTGGAGGTCTCGTAGAGTGCTCGGTGATGTGGCCTTGTCATGGGATGCCTAGGTCGAGTCTGGTGGCTGTGTTCTAGATGGTCTGGAGTATTCGGAGCTCAGTCTATTTCTACAGTATTTACTGTGACTCGGGCTCAGTTAGTGAGACTCACTCACAGTGAAAGTCCAAAACGTGAGAAATCCAAGGAGAATAAATGGTATGTACCCATTTCCTACTTTACCTTAATGCTATCTAATGATTAAAAGTGTATAAAAACAAGCCTGGTACAAGTACCAGTGTTGCAAATAACAATTGCTTGGGCAAATTAATTTACCAGCATTTCATAGATGTTAAAGGTTATATGGAACCGAATTTGAATCCCATCTGCATATCCAGCATGTCATTGTTGCTCCCACAGCTACCACCCTGCCCTGTGTAAACCCATAAGGGCTGTAGACAGTGCAGCATAGCCATTACCTCGTGCAGTATGCCAATGTTGAGTTATGTGCACACCAAGCTATTAGAACATCCCCATGTGAATAATAAGTGGTGGTTTGAAGCTCTCACAGTTGTGTGTGAGTGCTGAGCACATGGTAGTGTAAGGCTGTCACACTGAGCAAGCACGGAGCGATTCCTCTTCACAGTAAATAAGCAAATCCTCTACAGCGATGATGAGGACTTAATTTCCCAGCAGCAGCACCAGCCAAATCCCGCAAACTCAAGCTCCGAAGCCATCTTGGCCCGAGGGCATAAGAACCATGCCCTGCTGCCACGACTTTACTAGACAATCCGGCTTTATCATTGAAAGCCCTCCATTTCTGAGTCAAGGAGGACCTAATATTGGAGGATTTCCTTTCAGTAAACTTGCTAAATAAAGCTTTCCAAATATAATGAAGCTGGAATGTCCTTCAATCGCCAAAGTTCAGGGCTTTGAATTTACGTTACTAATTCAGTGAAAGAAATTGATGGAATAGAAAACATACTTTACAAAACAGTTAGAATTTGTGAATTTCTAGAATGATTACTCTGGGGAGAGGGATTAATGAAGTCCCAAAAAGTTAAGAAACCAGTGCGTTTCTAGGTAAATACAATTTCAATGAAAACACCTGGGGTTGCCCCTAACAACCATGGTACAAAGCAACTGCGTTTTCCTTATAACATATGAGTGAATTATTTAGACAGCATCACGACATTACAGTCAAGAAAGCAATCAGTAAATTTCCCGAACCAATTTTATAAAAGGATAACTAGTTAACGAACAAAACATAAGCAAAATGAAAATAATTAGACGAGGGAAACGGGGGGTATGACATTTTAAATGTTTAATGTGAAACATTGCACAGAAAATCAAAGAGATACTATTAGTTTTTTGGTCATGGTTGACATGCTCCCATGTGCCTTGATCCTGATGGAACACAGTTTGGATACAGCTCAATTTTTAACTCCAATCAATAGTTTTACCTCCTTTCTATTTTTTTGCAATATTTGCTTATTAGTTTATGCATCTAAAACAAAAGTTACAGAAACATAATGATGTAAGGGAGAATATAAGCAGGAAGAGTTTCAGGGGAAGAGACTAATATACCCTATAAGACCCGGGCTCGGAAAGGTCATAGTGGCTGGATAATGCAAGATACTGCGAAATCCCTGGTATAGGGTAGACAGTCAAACCAGGAAAGCTCGAGGAAGGGAGCTGGGACAGAGTGGTAGGGAGAAGGGAGTCAGTCCTGCCAGGGCTTGAACTGATCCCAATTACTCAGATATGCCATGAAAACCTCAGGCGGATGTACCTAGGGCTCAATGCAGGAGATGTCAGCTTCCCGCCAAATCCAAGGCTTACAGTGAAGCATTTGTGTTACCCTGGAAGTTGCGTCAGACACAAATGAGAATCTCAAACTTATCATTGAGTTTGTACACTGTGTAGCTCCACCACTCATTCCTGACCAGGCAGGATGGAGGATTATCACCAATGGCACAGGATACAGACTTTGTCAACTGCCAGTGATATCACCAGTCATCGGTTGATGTGTGCATCATCATGTCTGAAATATTTGGGACATCATGGAGTAAAGCCAGTTGAGGAAAAGAGGATAACAGTACCAAACTGTGGAGCAGCTAGGACTCATAGAACTCCATCCAGTACTGCTCCGAGGCCAGGCAACCCCATAGGATAAGATACGTATCTCAGTGGGTGACATCGCATCTCCAACAAAGATCATGGGTTAGGGATTTGAATCTGTTCAGTTTCCAGGAAGACCAGTACCAATCATTTGTGTCTCAAAGTACAAAAACATTAGTGTAGATTACCTAAGGACCTTGTCATGATAAAGGAGTAATATCTTCCAGTCTTTGCACACCCGTCATGTTCTGCTCTGCTTATGAACTCACATATTACGTCACTCATGATATGTTATATGATAATGATAACATCACTGATGACATCTAAAACAAAACTTACAAAAACATAATGATATAAGCGAGTATATAAGCAGGAAGAGTTTCTGGGGAAGAGACCTATAAGACCCGGGCTCGGAAAGGTCATAGTGGCTGGATAATGCAAGGATACTGGGAAATCCCTGGTATAGGGTAGACAGTCAAACCAGGAAAGCTCGAGGAAGGGAGCTGGGACAGAGTGGTAGGATGAAGGGAGTCAGTCCTGTCAGTGCTTGAACTGATCCCAATTACTCAGATATGCCATTAAACCCCCAGGCGAACGTACCTAGGGCTCAATGCAGGAGATGTCAGCTTCCCGCCAAATCCAAGGCTTACAGTGAAGCATTTGTGGTACACTGGAAGTTGCGTCAGACACAAATGAGAATCTCAAACTTATCATTGAGTTTATACACTCTCTGTAGCTCCACCACTCATTCCTGACCAGGCAGGATGGAGGATTATCACCAATGGCACAGGATACAGACTTTGTCAACTGCCAGTGATATCACCAGTCATCGGTTGATGTGTGCATCATCATGTCTGAAATATTTGAGACATCATGGAGCAAAGCCAGTTGAGGAGAAGAGGATAACAGTACCAAACTGTGGAGCAGCTAGGACTCATAGAACTCCCTCCGGTACTTCTCCGAGGCCAGGCAATCCCATAGGATATGATACGTATCTCAGTGGGTGACATCGCATCTCCAACAAAAATCATGGGTTAGGGATTTGAATCTGTTCAGTTTCCAGGAAGACCAGTACCAATCATTCGTGTCTCAAAGTACAAAAACATTAGTGTAGATTACCTAAGGACCTTGTCATGATAAAGGAGTAATATCTTCCAGTCTTTGCACACTCGTCATGTTCTGCTCTGCTTATGAACTCACATATTATGTCACTCATGATATGTTATATGATAATTATAACATCACTGATGACATCTGAAAATACATCATTGCTGGAATTTATGAACTTTAAAAAAATATAAATTAAGATGTTTTAACCACACCTCACGATGTTGTCACTTTAACCTTTGACATTTTTTGGTGGATATACACGTTACTAAATTAACCTGTGCTTATCCCTATGGTAGCTTGGAAAAGCAATCAGGCTTAATTTATAGGCAATATGTACATTATTTATTCAGCACTCAAACAGTAAAAAAGTTTAAACACAACACAAGAATTTAGTAAATAAAATGACTGCAAAGCAGTAGAAAATTCAATCACTATAAATGGAGATAGGAGTTTTTAAAGTTTCAAGTGGAAATAACACCAAGAATCATACAGTGTGGCACAAGGGTTATCTATAGGTCTGGAGGAAATTAAAATGGTTCCAGTGTAATTGAATTAATTTCTGTAATTATGCATTACTCTTGTGATGTGAAATTACTGAAATTTCACAATTACTCCAGCTTGAGTAATTAAGAGTAATTTTTAAGCAAACACCTTACCACAGGAGTACAAGAACAGCAAACGATGCAAGAGCAAGCGGCTGCTGGCTACTGCTGTTCGTGTTCTGTAGCATTTAGTTCTATTTTATTGGTGCAAAACGCATTCTCATGCCCATTTTGGACAAGAAGGGCATTTGTCACTAAGAAAATAGCAGTAATACTGGATTACTCTTCTCACGTAATTACAAGTCATTTTGTGGTAAATTCAAGTAGTTATGCTTGAGAGAAATGGATCGGTGACATAACCTCGACAGACCGAATATCGACTGGACAAAATATCGATGACTAATTATCGACAACAAAATTATCGATTTACTATACTTACACAACAAACATCAAAAATATCGACTACACAATATCGACTACTAAAAACAACGACTACAACAATATCGACTCACAACATTATCGATTTCTAAAACACCGATTATTAAATATTTATATAACAACAGTCAAAATATCGATTACACAAACATAGATAGCAAATTTATCGATTGTAAAAAAATCGCCATTAATAGATCCTAAAATAAATGACTTTATTATTTAATAATTAAGTCATACTGATCATAAAAAACCAGATTTAGTTAATATAAATAGATGACATATATTATTTATTTTCATAACATTTACAACACACAATAAATACTAACATACATTTTATAATACATAAACAATGTTTCGACCTTCTACACATTTTTTACAACTAATTACATATATTCCTCCACTTTACAAATATCAAAATAACATTACCTAGAACATTACCTATACAAAATAAATCCTTACACATTCAATAAACGTTAATTTGCGTCACCCATATAAGGAAAGCAATTAGCATAACATAAAAAAAAATTCAAATCAACAAATAAAAACAGACTATCCATTTAAACAACCAATCCTAGTTCTGAAACAATTAACCTAATACTATATAAATGAAATAATAAGTAACTAAAAACGCAGTATACATCTCCTAAGTAAAGGAAGACGAAACTCTGCTGGATTTCTGGAAGAAAACTGATGGACTTCAACAGAAAGAGACCTACACATATCTAAAGTAAGTACTACTACATTATTAGTCAGCGAAAATGTAACTCTCAAAGCTCACACCTATATTTTAAAGCAAAATACATCAAATATATCTTTTTTTTTTAGCACTCATCCTACAGATGAAAAAAAAAAACAGAAGACCTACACAACACCTGGACATCAAAAGTTACATATAAAAAAGTAAGTATATATTAGAAATGTAAAATCGAGAATTAATAGATAGGTAACTAAATCTAAACTAGCAAAAAACGTCGAACAAATTATCATAAATAGTAATAAAATATTTCTACACATTTTCTCAACTTCCACAGGTACAAAAAGATATACACAGAAAATAACAGTTTGAAGAACATCAACAGCTGAAAATAACGACTTGAAAGCATCAAAACATTTGCAGGTAAAATACAAATGTGTGAAACTGTATAATGTGATTAGAACATTTTTTTTCCTTAAAAAATATTTACATTCTCTTTTAATTACCTCCTAGCACTACAATACTATCATGACTGAAGGAGCTAAATTCATTTATTCACAAAAAGGGAAAATGCTTCTTTTTTACATGGGATATGTCTACACTCAAGAGAAACAAAAAGATTTGAAAGTGTTTTGGAAGTGTACGAAATATTATGCCAACAAATGTTATGGTAGAGCTATAACTCAGGAAACTACTGTTACTTATACTAAAGAACATAATCACCCACCCAATGTAACAGAAATAGAGATTAGACAAATGCTAGATTCCCTTAAAGAAGCTAGTACTAGCACTGATCAACCAACAACTGCTATTCTGAAACACCATTTAAGTGTACTTCCCCAACATGCTTCTAGCCAATTACCATCTATAGAATCCCTTAAAAGAACAGTAGCTAGACAAAAAAGAGCAACATGCACTACTCCTCCCACACCAAAAACTTTAGAAGAAGTCCAAATTCCACCTGAACTCTATGTAACTCACAATAAAGAAAATTTTATACTCTATGACAACAAATCTAAAGATAAAAGAATTATACTGTTTGCCACAGCAAACAACATGACAAAACTTACCCAATGCCAAACTTGGATGATGGACGGTACTTTTTCTGTATGCCCCAAACCTTTTTATCAATTATACACCATCCATGGTCATTTCCAAAATGCAAATATTCCATTCCTTTATGCCCTTCTACCAAACAAACAGCAAACTACCTATCAAGAAATACTAACTGAAGTCAAGCAACATACTAACAACTATTTTCCACAAAAAATTATCATTGACTTTGAAAAAGCTATGATAAACAGCATCCTTAAAACATACCCACACACAGCAATACAAGGTTGCTATTACCACTTTAATCAATGTATCTGGCGACATCTACAAAAATCAACCTTGAGTATCCAATACGCCACTGATAGCACATTTGCTTATCAAATCAAAAAACTCATCGCCCTAGCCTATGTTCCACTAACAGATGTAACTGAGCACTATAACTTATTAATAGACAGCCCCTACTATAAAAGAAACGAAGATAAACTAAGCCCTATGCTTGACTACTTCGAAGACACATGGGTAGGAAGGCTACACAGATCAGGCCATAGAAGACAACCCAAATACCAAATAGCTTGGTGGAATGTCTACCTTAGCACACTAAATAAGGAAGCAAAAACAAACAATGCAGTTGAAGGATGGCACAATGCCTTCCAAGCAACTACAGGCCGAGGAACGCCTACCCTTCACAAATTAATACAATCCTTACAAAAAGAACAAAGTTACCAGGAGCTCCGAATGGAGCAATCAGTAACTTTGATTGGACCTAAACTCACCAAAGAAACTAAAAAAATGTATAACACACTCCAAAGTCAAGTTACCCTCTATCCAACTAGCAAAGGACTAGAATATCTATCAATGATTGCCAAAACTATTCTTTAAAACATTACATAACTATACACGTAAAACTAAACATATTTTTCCTAAAATTCTTCATTATAATATGTAACAAATTGCAATTAAATTATCAAATACATAATATTAACATATATAAAATGGATTTAGATAATGTATTTACAAAATGTTACATACAACGTAAGTAAAGCAAAATTAAAAACAGTTTTCCCACCCATTAAAAATCCTGAAAATACTTATATTTCTGATACAGCTTCAAACGTAATCCAATTCCAAGCAATCCATAGGACACCATTCCAAAAACCCATACAATCCATGAAAGCCCAAAAAAAAAGCAAAAATACAAGCAAATGCATAGCGACTCCTTTCCACTTCAGTAGACACCAGATACCATAGAAAACCCAAAAATCCGTAATGGCGAAAAATAAACGCTCCAAGAAAATGTAAAAACCCAAAAAATAGTGTGCAAAAATAAGAGTATATAATACTCGTTACACAGCTGTGATAAAAAAAGAAGAGAGTCCTCCAAAACAGCGAAACGCGACGATAACCTAGAAAAAATTAAATAACATACCCACCCACATAAAAACACCCATACATATATAAAAACACATATTTATACATCAAACATATTATCTTAGTAACATTTAAACATATTACCTCACCTCACACACCTACAACAAAAACGCGGTAAAAATCCAATATCGTACACTCTACCTAACACCGAACACACAATCTTCTCTAATTAACTCTACCTACATAAACATAAACACAGCACACATACACTAGCAATAAGTTCAGAAACTTATAAAACACAATTAAAACAAACTTACCCTCTCTAACGCGAAGCAGCACCCAACCGCGATCTGTTGAAGCACCAAATACGCCTAAGTAACATTACGCGGTTAAAAAGTAGTCCCTGTATACAGCTAAATGCTATTTAATTTCTATATTCCAACACTTTAAAAAAATACACAGAGTATTATATTAAGTGTAAATATTTATTTAAAGTGTATAAAATTATTTCATAAATATTCATAAGTTTGAAATAATTATTCAACTGTTATGCTATAGTTAAAAAATAAATTTTTGATTTATAAATACATTTAGTAAATAATGTTAATGTAAAAATAAATTGCATATATAAGTTTGTTACAAGAAATGTTTTTTTTAAATTTGCAAATATTATGTAAAACATTATGTATGTATATAATAAATGTTTTTGGTGTTTATGTATTTAAAAATGAATATTATAAATATGTTCAATATTCATAATAATTATTTCCAAAAATATAACATGACTTGGTAATAAACAAAAATGTTACAATTACAAAAAAATGTACATAATTTGCAATGACAATAAATTCAATGTGTATCTGAATAAATATTTTGTTATTAAATAAAAAGTACATATTACCAATTTGTTTCAGAAACTATTTAAATGTTAATATATGTAAAAGATAAAAAAATTATGTTAATATAATTTATGTGTTAAAAACATATACATGTACTTCATATTTTTGTTATGTTAATAAAAACATTGAATGAAAATTTTTGATTATAAATAAAAAATGATTCTCTATTTACAAATAAATTTTTATATGTGAATAAACAATTTTTCATTTATGGCATTTAACCCTGTCTATGTTTCCTTCTTTATTATTGTATATAAATATTATTTGCATATTAAATAATCTATTTAAAAATACCTTATACATTTAAATATATTTAAAAATAGTATTAATATTTAAAGTCCTACAATACCAATAATTGTTTTAATGTATATTAATTGAAATATTTTATATAAAATATATGAAAAAGTAACTAATTTAATAGACATTTAAATTGACCATATTTTTACCCTGTATCCCTCTAACCTAAAACCCTAAACTGACCCAAAGCCCTAAAAACACCCCTTTACCCACAAACTAAAAACTGACCCAGAACCCACAAAATACCCCTTTACCCACTAACTGAAAACTGACCCTGACCCCTAACAATAACCCTTTACCCACTAACTGAAAACTGACCCTGACCCCTAAAAATACCCCTTTACCCACTAACTGAAAACTGACCCTGACCCCTAAAAATACCCCTTTACCCAAAAACTGAAAACTGACCCTGACCTCTAAAAATACCCCTTTTCCCACAAACTGAAAACTAACCCTGCAACCAAAAAAATACCCTTTACCCAAATACTGAAAACTGACCCTTAACCCTAAAAATAGCCCTTTACCCACTAACTGAAAACTGACCCTGACCCCTAAAAATACCCCTTTACCCACTAACTGAAAACTGACCCTGACCCCTACAAATACCCCTTTACCCACTAACTAAAAACTGACCCTGACCCCTAAAAATAGCCCTTTACCCAAAAACTGAAAACTGACCCTGACCTCTAAAAATACCCCTTTACCCACAAACTGAAAACTAACCCTGCAACCAAAGAAAGACCCTTTACCCAAATACTGAAAACTGACCCTTAACCCTAAAAATAACCCTTTACCCACTAACTGAAAACTGACCCTAACCCCTAAAAATACCCCTTTACCCACTAACTGAAAACTGACACTGACCCCTACTAATACCCCTTTACCCACTAACTGAAAACTGACCCTAACCCCTAAAAATACCCCTTTACCCAATAACTGAAAACTGACCCTGACCTCTAAAAATACCCCTTTACCCATAAACTGAAAACTGACCCTGCAACCAAAAAAATACCCTTTACCCAAATACTGAAAACTGACCCTTAACCCTAAAAATACCCCTTTACCCACTAACTGAAAACTGACCCTGACCCCTAAAAATACCCCTTTACCCACTAACTGAAAACTGACCCTGACCCCTACAAATACCCCTTTACCCACTAACTGAAAACTGACCCTGACCCCTACAAATACCCCTTTACCCACTAACTGAAAACTGACCCTCACCCCTACAAATACCCCTTTACCCAAAAACTGAAAACTGACCCTGACCCCTAAAAACACCTTTATCCACAAACTGAAAACTAACTCTGAAAGAAAAAAATTACCCTTTACCCAAATACTGAAAACTGACCCTGAACCCTACAAATACCCCTTTACCCACTAACTGAAAACTGACCCTGACCCCTAAAAATACCCCTTTACCCACTAAATGAAAACTGACCCTGACCCCTACAAATACACCTTTACCAAAAAACTGACAACTGACTCTGCACACAACATATACCCCTTAATAACCAAACAGAAAAGTAACCCAGAAGACTAAACCAACCTCTTTCCCCAAATACAAAATAATATATATATGAGAATATCTATAATTATATATATATATGTTATATATATCTTTATATATCTAATTATAAATATATTATATATATGTAATTAAATGTAATTAGACAATTATATTTCATATATATATATTTTATATTTAATTATTATAATATTAGTTATATCTATTTATATCTATATAATTAACATATTTTAAGTCTTTAACAATTATTTCATTATGAATACCAATTAATTAATTAACATATGTCATTACTTATAATTAATTAACTTCCCACCCTATACGCCTATTAACACACAACCCACTACATAACATAAAAATGTGAGATGTAACATAATTTACTATAATAGCATTAATGTTAATAAATTTACAATTACATAAAATATAATTAACATATTTAATTTATTTTACAAATATTTAATTATTCATAACAATTAACTAATTAACATAATTAATTACTTACAATTAAATTACTTCCCACCCTATTCCCCTATAATCCCACAACCCACTACATATCCTAAAAAAGTTTGATTTTACATATTCAACAATAATTCCATTTATTTAAATAAATTAACAATTAAATTATATATAATTAACATATTTTAGATAAATAACAAGTATTTACTTATTCTTACCAATTAATTAATTAACAGATTTAATTACTTACTATTAAATTACTTCCCACCCTAATCCCCTATAATCCCACAACCGGCTACATGAAAAAAATGATTTAAATAAGCATAATTCTCAAATAAGCTATTAAAATAACATATTTACCAATTACATATTATATATTTAATTAAATAGTAATTTAACAATTAATTACATATTAATACCAATAATTATATTTACATATTTAATTAATTTATACCAATTAATATATTTACATATTTAATTAATTAATACCAATTAATATATTTACATATTTAATTAATTAATACCAATTAATATATTTACATAATTAATTAATTAATACCAATTAATATATTTACATAATTAATTAATTATATTTAAAATACTTCCCACCCTATTCCCCTAAAAACCCACTACCCGCTCCTAGAAATTATTATAGTAATATAAATTTTTTTTAATTTATTAATTATTTTTAACATTAATTCTATATAAATAAATAAATAAAATTAATACATTTTAACACAAAATGCTATTATAAAACATTAAAACAATGTACATTGAACTATTACATATTATATATATACATATTAAAATTCGATATCATGAGAGTCGATATTGTGACAGTCGATAACACAACTTTCGATATTTTTAAACTAATAAACATATCGATATTTTTTACTGACGATATTACTTACTCGATATTTTTTATGTCGATATTTTTTACATACATAACAATCGATAAAAAAAAATCGATATTACTTACCTCGATATTAATGCCATCTCGATATTCTCTAGTCGATATTATGTCCAGTCGAAATAAATGACTCGATATTAAGACTGTACACCGAGAGAAATATGCCAATTATGCTCACCCCTAGTTATATGGTTGTGCTGGACTAGGGGAAAGTCATAAGTTCAGGCTGACCACGATGGAGTGCAAGTTGGCTACACGCACCAGGTTCGTCCCACTGAAGAGTTACCTTCTCAAATCCACATGCAAAGTGACATTGGCATTAGCAAGGTCCGCAAGGTGATTGTTGTCAAGGTAAAGATCACATCGGGTGCAAATAGCCCATCATCACTGTAGCTATGCATTGGCAATTGTCTTGGGCTGTCATTGTCAGCGGAAAGATCAGGTCCTGCTGTAGCTTTGAATTTTCAGTACTCATGGGTGTTCGATTCTCGGCGTAAAAAGGTACTTAACAGCTACAAGGAGTCCAAAACATCTGTATCTTTACCTTTTCTTCAGGAGGAGTACAAACTGATGGATGCCAGCCAGTAACATATTTAGTACACAATTCAAGCAATTTGTTTGCCTATTTGTTCAGCTTAGATTAGTGAGCAGCACTTGCACATTAAGTAACACTGCACCTCCTACTGCAAGGGCCTCTGTCTTTATAATTTTCTTGCACACAGCCTGAATATTGCATTCAAATAGCAAGATCCTAGAGAGGAGCTCTGTTTATAATGTTGCATTTTTTATGAGTTATATCTCAAGGAACAGAAAGCTTTCCAAGCAGGAGTGTAGTCATGAGCTTGCGGATGCCATATCGCATTGCATTTATTTTTCTTCTTCATGCAGCATTTACATACAGCATTTGCATACACTGCAGTGATGAGCTATGAAATTATACACCATTCTCTCCTGCATAGCCACCTTGGTCAAGTGATAGTCGGTTAGATCTAACATATTTTTCTTCTAGCCTGCACCCTTAGACCATCTGAGGGTGCAGACTGCCCAAGTTCCAACCAGGAGACATGCCTCATTCTATTGCAAACCTTCATTGTGCGGGCTGAATAACAAACTTGTTACAGATACTATTTTGTAGAATGAGACAATTTTTACCCAATTATGGGGTCAATTGAAATGTTAACCTTCTCTTTAGTAACTTATGATCTGTGTATTATATTCTATGGCTTTTAACTGTAACGATGAAACAATACAGTTGATTGATTGAAAATAAGAAACATAGGGCCAGATGTACGACCATTCTTTTTTGCGAGTCGCAAATTGCATAAAAATTGCGACTGGCAATTTGAGACTCGCAAAAATGAATGTACAGCAGTGTCTAAGACACTGTTTGCAATTCCCATTGGGGTTGCACATTGTATGCCTCATTACTATTCATGAAGCTGTCGCAATTTGAGCCTTCTTGGGAATGGTTCACACTCACAGGGATGGTGAGAGGAAAACCCTGCCTGTGACTGGTTTTTCAATAAAGCAGTTTTTTTTTAAAACAAATGCAGCCCGTTTTCCTTAAAGGAAAACGGGATGCATAAAATAAAAATAAAAACGTTTTACTTCCCGTTTGCCAATGGTTTACCACCCTTTTGAAAAGGGTGCTAAACTGCGAGTTTTTTGCAACCGCAAATGCGATTGCAAAACAATGGTACATGCCATTTGCATTCACTATTAGGAAGGGACGCCCTTGGCATGCTACTTCCTATAAGCGAGTCGCTAACCATATTGTGCGTGTCGCTCATAGGTTAGCGACTCACAAAATAGGGTTAATATATTGGACAGACATTTTATGCGGTCGCAAATGGGCAGAACTTCCCTTTGCAAAGGCAAAAAATGGTCGTCCATCTTGCCCATAGTTTTGTAATGGAGGGGGAAGTATTAGTTCTCATGGAATTTTTCACCCATGCTCACCCTTATGAGTAATGAATTTGTGGTTATAAGTGCTGCTGCTATTTTAGAAGCGGCTCTTTAGCAATGATATAAAGTGCTATTATTTTATAGTTGTGTATCTCCAAGATATCTGTTCCACATTCTTAAACAATACTTTTCTCATTATCTTGCTTAACTGATTCGACAATCAACTCCTGGGGTGCTCACTCTAGTGTACTGAAGCATGTTTCCCAGGCTGACACCTGTGAGGAATTGGAATTTTTGACGTAAATTACCCAAACGACAATGTAGAAATGTGTCTTAACATTAACTTAGGAAATGCCTGTCAATATAGAGGTTAGAGAAAATGTGCTTTTATTAAACATGCAAAAGAGAAATGCTGCTTAATTCTGCAGAAAGCTCTCATTTCTTTTGTTCTTTCACTGCTAGGCCTCTAAATTCTCTGTTATTCCTTCCTTTCCCTACAAAAACAAGAAATGCCTTTTTGTAAATGCTGACTTAACGGTATAATTGAACTGTAGAACTTAACATCTTTGTGAAATGTGCTGTTTGCAGCAAAATGTATTTCTTTCCTCCATCACACCGTATGACTTCATTGTATTTTAGATAGTTACCTCTACCACATACTTGTAATGAACAATATAGATTCGAGACTCACTGTATAACCAGGACATGCTAGATATTAATGTTTCATTTCATAGAGCAGTCCATTGTTACACAATGGGACACTGAGCAGCTAACAGAGTATGTCTGCAAAGGTTTTCATTAGAACGTTCCTAGATTAATCTTTTTGTAAAATGAAATGCTGTAGCAACATTCAAATAACAACATGTTGATATGGATGCTTACCATGGGAATTGACAGTGAAGACTTCGGGCCATCAGAAGATCCTTTCCTATTGGCTAGAGATGATACAACATTCAGAATTTGCAACATATTTTGTGCTTTTCTATATATTATGTGTTAGACTAATCTCTTAATGAGAAAATAATTGTAAAACTTCACAAAACATCTAATCTTTGACTGATCATTAAATACTACAAGTTGATGACTTATTAAGTAATGTATTTGGGTTGTGCACCATTCTAACATGGTGGCAAAGATTCATTGACCTGAGAGGGCATGGAAATTGGCAATTCTCTTAGTAAGTTTCTAGGTGAACCTGTTTAAAAACTTTTAATGAGATTTCGCGCTCGCAAATCTGGTAGCTCAGGATAGGTTTAACACCCTGCAATATAACCCCCGCCCAAAAATCTATTTTAAATTCCTGAATCCAATGTCCAGAGTTTGAAGATCCGACAAATGGTATTCGGAGGCTCTTAGGGTTTAGGAGGTGTGGGGATCAATAGGGAAAATGTGTTGTGATTATGATTGTGTCTTTCTACTTGTCTGAATGTTTGAATAGAATGAGTGGGTAAGAAGAAATAGTCGATAAGTGTTTGTAAAGGTTTTTGAAGATTTCAGACTGGTTGTAGTCGGAAGATCTCGGGATAGCATAATAATAATTGAAAACTTGTTTACAGAGATTTGAAGGTATAGTGTGTGAGGTACCATGACCTATATAATTGACATGGGGACAAGGAGCTTTGTTGTGAATGATTATTATTGATCGGTGCTAGTAGAACCTAATTGCACAAAAGGGGGAATCTGCATTGATTTGGTTGATTTCACACTGGTCTAGATTTCCCTTGCGGTTGTTGAACTTTATTTCTTTTAGTGGAGCAAACAAGAAATCATTTTTGAGGTTATTTGTAAAAAGTGTGTGGATATGAAGAAAATTGTAAAGGAGAGTGAACTGCTGTGAGGGGTGAGGTTGAACGTCATAGTGTTTCTCATTGGGATTGGGGGGACGTTGTAGAGCTATGTTGAGTTTGAATTTTTGGGGAAACATGTAATGCTTGTGATGTGTTAATAAGAGGGTATGAAAATAATAACTGCAATTAATTGGCATATGAGAAACTGATGTATACAGAACCAAATTTGTAGTCCTTTAAAATGACCAGTCATTATGATATGTTTTGAAGATTTTAAGAATTTGGTAAGAATTTGGTGAGAGAGGATGTTACTATTCCAGTACGCAAATGTGAAGGGGCGCCTCATGAGGGTACACCTGCATACATTATGACTACTGAGCATGGTTTAAACACATGTCTTTGGCTTCACCAATGGAGTAGGATTACTGAGAATGATGGTGCCTTGAGCTTAACTAGATATGGGACATTTAACACCAGGATTCTCGATCATTTGAAAGGAAAATTATACAAGATGTAGCCACCACCCAGACACATTTAAAATGAGGCTTTTAATGCATAGGAGAAAGTCGTAAGGGTAATAGAAAGGGAAAAAAATCAGAGGATAATCAACAGAGCAGTGAATAATTATGCAAATGCCAGTGGGATGAAGAACAGTGTAGAAGGAGGAAGGCAATTATAGAAGGAACTAAATTATATCCTGCAATTACACCAGAAGCTGGTAAGAAAGGAAAGGACGAAAATCCCACAAAGAAAAAGAGAGATGAGTCAGATATGGATTCCGGTGATGAAATTTAGAACAAATTTTAAACTCCAGACCCCACCGCATGCAGCCCCTGGTGATCAGAAAGAATTCGGTGTTAGCCCTTGTAGATCCAAGTATTACACCAGTTGAAATACCTTTTCAGATTCTGCCTCTTATACCACCAGTTGTGACCCAGCCACAGGTTATATTTGACAATGACACCTATGGCTGCTGTGATTAACACAGCCCAGTACCTATCGTTCCTGCTCAGATTATAAATCGAGTTGTTGCGAGTGCTCCTCCAATAGCAGAAATGAGGTTCTGACTTCTCAAAATTCATACATAATTGTATGGAAGCACCCACAGACAATACAAGCACTGATAGATGGAGGGAATTTGGTATTCACTGCTCCAGTGGCTCCTGGTGATCTAAATGTTACTGAGGAAGGATATATACCATCTTTGGTTGAGGAGAAGACAGGAAATAAGAAGTCAGAGAATGCTGAGGCATAAGAAAAACCGTATATGGAAAAGGAAAAGCTGTTAGACATAACCACATTGAAAGTGGAAATAGAAGACATAATATTAAAGGATGTTTGGAGTTTGAACACCTAGAGAAGTATCAGAGAAAAGAATGAATTTACCTGTGTGAGAAAATTACAATAAGAGCAGCTTTGGTGCACGGCAGGTTGATTGAAAAAAGCTCAAAAATATGACAGAAATCTCAGCAATAAAGTGACTCTACCCAGGAGCTGTAGGGTTCATTTGGATGGGCCAGTCATAGGAAACATGTGGGCTACAGGAATGCGTTTGCACATTGTAGAACTGGTCTAATGCATTCAGACATGGAAAGAGACTGAGAAACTTGAAATTAGCTCGGCAAATAAACATGATAAAAAGGGAGACAGCCATTGCAGGAATCTAGGGTGAGCAAGATGAGGGAGAGGCAACAAGTTACTCACTTAGAGAAACAGCAGGAGAAATGTCTGTACATTTTCCTTGCAGTCAATGGGGATGTGGCAGCATTCATATATAATTCTCCCAAATTGAGAGACAAGCCGGTGCAGTGGTATACACAAGTGGAAAGGTTAATTAAGATTTCGAAGATGTTGTGGTCTGCTTTGAATATGTCTTTCTATATCGGAGTACCTGCTGATTTTTTGGCATAATGTAAGACTGTGGTACAACGGCTTAAGGAAGAAACAGGGAGGGAAGTTAGAACTAATGCACTCTCACCTAATGTGATGGAAAAATATGAAGCAGTAATGACCTTTTTGAAGGGCAGAGTACCCCTGAAAGATTTGATTGGCTTAATAAATAAAAGAACTACCCAAGAAACAAAGTTAACCCATTCGCTGCTGCCGTCGGCCATTTGTCGTCGCGCGAGCTACCTCCCTGGTGCTGCGCACGCCCGACGCGGCCGCACCCGTTTCTTCGAACGTTCAGCACTGGCGCTGAACGTTCGAAGCAGCAAACGGGTTAATTGTGTTTGAATATTAGGAGAGATTATTACAGGTGTTTCAACAGCACAGTAGATGTGAATATCCTGAGGAGAAGCATTTGGGTTTTTCACATCCCAGTTTGTTTTATGGCTTAAGCCAGAGATCTGTTTACACATAACACAAAGCGTGATCTGCTAGCAGAATAAATCACTAGATGAGATTCTGAGGTAAGCAAAATATTACAGTGACGTAGGCCCACCATTTTGATCTAAGGCCCTTGAAGACTGGCCAGAGGCCCGCTAAATAAAACTGCTGTAATGGTGCCGCATTTATGGCATGTGGCTAATTGTAACTGTCCCCCTATCAGTCGTGTATAACACCAAATAAACTGTAAGTGCTGATATCGACACTGACCTACCAAAATCGGGACCTGCATCCTTCTGGTCCTTCTGCTAGGCACCCATCCAATTTTCATTCCTTCCTCAATATCTCCCAACCGACCTGCAGACCTGCATTGACCACATAGTGTAGATTACACTGAGGCAACAACTGCGCCAACACCTGAGTCACCAATAAATCACTGCCACCCCCGCAAACATTTTTACAATTTCCATCAACTCTCCGAAACACCAAACTGGTCTATAAGGCTCATCTGCCACCAGCAGAGAAATTCCGACTAAACTGTAAAGGCCCACTGACAGCAGTACTTACCTCCCCACCTACCTGTATCTCCATGCACCAGCAGCCATCGGACGGCAACCCCCGGCAGGTCTCTCAGCGGGTGAGGTGCGGACTGCAGCAGGCCTTAGCAAGAGCAAGGAAGTCGAGTCCTCAGCAGTATTTTGTTGCAGAGTGCACCAAGGCCATTAACAGTAGTGAGCCCTCACTGTAGTATGAGCCTCAGGGGGCGTGAAATACAGACTACACGGAGACAGCGCACTTACTCGCCCACTGATCTGCAGATCACAATGGAGCAGAGCAGAGTATAAAGAAACACAGCCGAAATGACATCCGAGTGCTTAGGCGTTTATACATTTGGGATCATAATCAGGCACTTACAAGATTGCATATAACAGGTCACAATATCATGCAAACTAACTGCCAGACAGTCAGAGAGACGCAAAGCAAATTACCCAATGTTAGGCACCCAACTTTAGTCAATATGCTTTGTGAACTCAGCAATGCCAACCCATCAGACTGAAGTAATGGACAAATCCAGAGATCGGGCTGAACAATTTCAGATTGCAAAGTGGGCTATAGGGTACAGGAGACTATAGTACAATCTGCCGGTCAAAGTTCTAACAATAAAGAGTTTGGCTCACGGACCTCTGAAGAATCGTGCTGTCAGATAGATCTATCTAGACCGTCAAATGCAGCTGCTGTACAATCTGGCTCCTAATCCTGAGGATGTCCTACTGAAATAGCTCACCATACTAGTAACAATAACAAACAGGCAGGAATTTGCAAGTGTACTCTCACAGTCCTATCCATACAGCCGGTGCAGCCTGTGCAACCTCCCAAAAGAAACTTAACACAGTGGCAGACAAAAAAGAATCCAGAGTTATGACAGATCATAAAGAATCCAAAGACCAGAGAGCATCTCTCAAAAGAGCAAAACAAGACCTTTCTGCCATTGAGTTACCTGTCAAGCACAAACATATCCTAGACATGAGTGGGAAAATGGACCTGATTCTCTGCAACCTCTCCTCCCATCCGAGAACTGGCAAACTGGCTCAAAGCACCAAAGCGAACACTGACTCATTACCACCTGAGATCTCTGCCACGCGTAATGACCTCAATCCGCAACACTCATGAACTGGCGAGGCTAAATCAAGAATAAGGGGTTCATTACGATGTCGGGCGGTTTGCCTCCGCCAGGCTGGCGGTGGCCACCGCCTGACATCGCAAGTCCAAATCCCCCCCCGCCATATTAGGATGGCAGAGGGGAAGGCGATGGTCAAAAACACCGCCCGCC
This sequence comes from Lissotriton helveticus, assembly GCF_964261635.1. Classification (NCBI taxonomy): domain Eukaryota; kingdom Metazoa; phylum Chordata; class Amphibia; order Caudata; family Salamandridae; genus Lissotriton; species Lissotriton helveticus. Next base: position 1,425,622,792 of record NC_136063.1, on the reverse strand, counting down.
TGTTTTCCGCCCATGTTGCCTTGCGGCCGGGGCGGAAAACGAGTAACATGGAGGCGGTGTCTGTTAGACACCGCCCGCCATATTACTATGGGCTTCTTTCAATGCCTTTCCGTGGTGGCAATGCAGCCAAAGAAAGGCATGCGGTGTTCACTCTGGGGGCCCCCTGCGGGCCCCAAGAGTGAAGGTCAAAGGGGGTGGCACACGGGGGGTACCTGTGGTACCCCCCTGCCTATGCATAATCGAAGAGGCAGGCACCGCGCAGTGCCTGCCGCTTCGATTGTGCAAAGGCTGCTTTTGTTTTATGACATTGTGGTGGGCGGTGCAGTGAGCACCGCCCGCCACGATGTTAAATTGAGGAATGCGCCCGCCACTGTGGCAGGCACATCCTAATGGCACTGTCGGGACCCCGCCCTTTAGGCGGGCGGTCCCTATTTCCGCTAGGGTGGCGGGCGGGCAAAGCCCGGCCGCCATCCTAATGGGCCCCCAAGTGTGCTGTAGAATGAGAACCGCAAGGAGGAAAAAATTGCCAAGACCATAAACAAACAAATCAATCTCAGCTGATGATCTATGGGACCAGGCCAACATGGCACATCGTAGACTGACCAAGAGGTGTAATTATTGGACAGTTCTACCCACCCTCCACATTACTCCTGATCTAATAATCCCCCCAAAAAGGCCACGCTCTCTTCTGTGACTAAAACAATTAACCTTTTGATCTAACTCTTTAAAATATCCAAAGGAGTTCCACTATTCCCTTCAGGATGGGGAATCTACCTGACGCCACCTTTTACAAATTTATCTCCTTGCCAGGAGAATCAAATAGAACACCAATTTACCATGTTCAACAGTGATATCCCCCTTTCCCTCTGAAGGCTGTACTATACCAAAAAATATTAGTACGAGGCTTACCTCTATTTCTTTACCAAGAATTTCAGTCAGGGTCTTACCCACATTCTTCCAATAATCCTTCAACACTAAACAGGTTAAAAAATATGAATATTGTCTGCCTCTTGAGCATAGCCTCTTGTAAGGCTAGCTTCTCCTCCTACCCTCATTTTGGATATCTTGAGCAGAGAACAATATATCCTGTAAATGGTAAAGAGGTGGTTCTTTCTTAGGGCAGCGGATTTAATCAAACAGTATAATTTATCCAAAGATACTTGCCATAAGGTTTGCAGCTCTTCATCTGGCAAGCACTTATCCCAGACCATGTAGGGGGGTCCAGTTTCCTGTCTACAGCCTCCAGTATGTAATTGTACCAGAGAGCGATTTCCTTATTACTTGGGTTTGCATCCTGGAGGTCCTCTTCCATTGCGCAGTCTCCTGGGAATTGCCATTGTTGGTGTTCACACCAGGTCGAAATTTGGTAATATTTAAATCTGGAATGGCAGTTTTTTGTTAGATGACTCCAGGCCTCCTAAGAGAGACAGCTCTTTCCTTCAACTCTATCACCCCACCTCTTCACCCCAGCCTCTTTCAAAGGTTGAGATAAAACATTGTTCAGACATTCCGGAGTACCTGGGGAGTCCCACACCGGGGCCCACTCGCTGTAATATGGAATGCCTAAAATAGAACTTATACATAAAACCCTCAGCTGGACTCCTGTGCAACATAGCCTTTAAAATGTGTTGCCCATCAGGTGATCATTCGGCCTATTTAGGAGCATTCTACTGTTTTGCAATAATTATGCCCAACAGTATAACTGAAGGTCTGGTAGACTCAAACCTCTGTGTGCCAGTTTTCATCTGAGCTTTTTCCAGGAGAGTCTGATCCCCTTACCAGCCCAAACGAAAGTAGAAATCTTTCCCTGGATTTTGTTTAGGAGAATTTTTTCAAACGTCAGGGGGATATTATTAAAAAGATAAGTGATCTTTGGCAGAACACACATTTTAACCTGATTTACCCTGCCATTTAGTGTGAGTGGAAGATTCTGCCATTTATTCAGGAGTGTGTCAACCTCTTTAGATACTCGGGCTATGTTTATTTTAGGAAGTTCAGTCAGCTCTTGTGTGTTGGTAATTCCCAGATACCTTATCTCCTTTAAAACCCTGAAACCCTGCACTTCCGAGTTCCATGACATGATCTCAGTCTTATTCTTATTAATCTCATAACCTGACATTTTACAAAAGACCCGCACTTCCCTTAGTAAACTTGGTAGGGCTTAGTTGACATTAGATGTGAAAAGAATTAAGTCTTCCGCATATAAGGCGAGTTTCCTTGAAAAACCATTCATTAAAATGGGATGTATTTCATTATTTAGCCTTAGACTTCGAGCGAACGGCTCAATGTATAAATCAAAGAGAGTCGTCGACAGCGGGCAGCCAGGCACGGCCTGTGCAGGGCGTTATACCGGGCGGTGACGTCAGGCGGGGGAGGGTCAGGGTGGGTGGTTGTAAAATGCGGGATATGGACCATTACAAGTAAGTACCGAAAAAAAGAAATGAAACAAATTTTGTTACCTGCGCTGCATCACCAAATGTGATCGAGCGCGGGCAACATTTTTTTTTTTTCCGGTACTTACCTGTAATGGGCCATATCCTGCATTTTACAACCCCCCACCCTGACCCTCCCCCGCCTGACATCACCGCCCCGGTATAACGCCCTGCACGGGCCGTGCCTGCGGGCAGCCCTGTCTGGTACCTCTCCCTACTGATATCGGAGCAGAAAGGTTCCCATTAACTAATATTTGAGCTTGTGGTTCAAGATATATTTTTCCCAGCAGATCTCTAAAGGTGCGGTCAAACTCAAAAGCCTCCCGTACACTAGACAAATAACACCAATTGACGCGATCGAAAGCTTTTGCAGGGTCTAGTGTTATAATTGTTAAGGGAGCTCTTGCCATGGATGCCAGATCTATTGCACCAATTAAATAGATGACGAGATCCTTCATCTGCCACCCAGGGAGGAACCCCTTCTGGTCGTCATGTATTATTGCCCCTGCTATTTTACTTAACCTTACGTTAATAATACCAGTAAAAGTTTTATAATCAGAGTTCAATAAGGATATCGGGCGGTATGATGGTCATTGTTTAGGATCTTTACCGGGTTTTAAGATCAGGTTGATAATTGCCTCTTTCCCGGTATACGGTAATGGGGATCGACCTCTCAGAATATCATTAAATAATTTCAACCATATAGGGATGATTTCATCCATTAATATTGAGTAGATCTCATTTGGAATAAAGTCTGGGCAGGCAACTTTGCCTCTTTTGATTTTCTTAATAGCATCCATAATTTCCCTCCCTGTTATATCTTGATCAAGTAGTGTTAATCCTTCAAGACTCACTTTAGGAAGTTGTTTCTGGGCCAGCCAAAGATCTACATCTAGTTTATCTGGTTCTAAATCTTCCCTATATAATTCTTGAAAAAATTTACAGAACTCCCTCTCAATCTCATTCTTATTGTCCAAGAACTGAGCGGAAAGTTCATCACCATTTCCTAATCTGATCCTGGTAATAACATTTTGAGACCTATCCATTCTACTCTTTATTGCTAACAGTTTTCCGCATTCTTCACCCTGACCAAACTCCCTCATTCTACTTGCTTCCCACTTCTGTAGCATAATTCCTTCCAATGTCAACCTATATTCACGCTGGAGATCTTCCAGTATACCCATCAATTTATAATTTTTCTCCCACTGAGCTTGACCAGACTTTAAGCTTGCTTCAGATTTTCTCAACTGCTCCTCCAATGAAGCTGTCTTCTCCTTTTCTGATTTAACCCACCCTGCAGCCGACCACTTCAGCATTCCTCTCAACCATGCTTTAAAGGAATCCTAAACCACATGGATAGGTGCAGACTCTAGGTTTTGATTAAAAAAGGCTGAGGCATCTAGTTTAATTTTCTCCATAACTCCAGTTTGTAAGAGCAGTCTTCTATTTAATATCCACCTCTTAACTAATGGGGTAGAGGGGAGCTCCATGCTTAATTCTATTGCACCGTGGTCTGATATATGAATGGGCAAATATTCGACTTTCTTAACCTTATCTACTTTTGAGTGATCTATAAAAATGTAATCTATCTTGGAATAATGACCGATCTTTTTACTGAAAAAGGAGTAGTCCTTGCATCTCCCATTTTCTTTCGCCATACATCACATAGGTTAAAATTATATAATATAGCAGAAAGGCAGGATCTAACTCTGGGGGCATAGATATGTGTACGAGGAGAAGATCTATCCAACTCATTGTTCATTAGTAGGTTGAAATCCCCACCCATTATCAGAGGGGCGTCGAACTCTAGCAGAGAGGAGCAAAGATTGTTAAAAAAACTAACCTCATCCTCATTTGGCCCGTAATAACTAGCTAGCGTATAGGCGCTGGCCCAAGTTTTTATCTCTGCAACCACCCAACATCCTTTTGAATCAGACTGTGTTTTAGCTAGTTCTATTCCAGAGTTTTTTTAATGACTATTACCACTCCTTTAGAGCAACATTGTTGGTCCATAGCTATTACTTTATTTACCCATTTCTGTTTATTAAATAGTGCCAAACTCTCTGACCTCATTAGATGAGTCTCCTGAAGCATTAGAACACTCATAGGGGTATTTTTCAAATATTCTAAAACCAGTCTCTGTCTCCTTTTCAATCTTAGTCCATTTATATTCCAACATAATATACCCAAATGCTCACTTCCTATGACCGGATTCCTATCCCCCATGGTTAAATTCCCTAGTTCGTCTATTTTCAATAACATTGGCTATATCGATTGAGGACACTTTTTCCATTTTTTTTCTTTTTTATTCCTATGCTCCCCGCCGTACACCCCACCACCACCCCTGTGCCCCCCATCCCATCCACCCTCCTCCCCTGGGAACCCTTCCTGCCTATTTATTGGCTATCGCCAATTTGAGCTACAAACCCACACCCGCCTTCCATATTAAACATTTGTTTTTCTGGCATCCATGCATCTGATTATCTTACTCTGTTTACTTTCTCATCATTCAACTCAGCTAACCACTTGCCTTACAGCCTAGCTGAAATTCGTCTACCTCCTCCGGGGAATGAAAAGTATGCATTTTGTTGGCTCTCATGACTTTGAGGTATGCTGGGATCCTCAGCTGGACTTGAGCACCCAGTTGCCTCAAGGAGTCCATACTTTTACCTAACTCTCATCTTCTGTCCTCAGTTACCCTTGATATATCAGATCTTTTTTTAAACGGAAAATCCTGGGCCTGAATAGCTGTTGATTTTAAGGCTGCCCCTAAAAGCTTTTCTTTGAGGGAATATGACTGTAAGTAAAGCAGGATTTTCCTAGGCTTCTTACGACCTGGGTTAAGCCTAAAAGGGTCCCGGTGCACTCGCTGGATTTCTGCATCCCAGAACGAAGCAGAAGCAATTTGAGGAAAGGATTTAGACAGGATATCTGTCACATAGCCTTTTATGTTCTCTCCTTCTGCACCCTCCTTAATATCAAGAATCCGAATGTTGTGCCTTCTTGAGTTGTTTTCCATCCTTTCTAGTTACTGTACGTTTCTTGAATTCTTTTTCTGGTTACTCTCTGAAGTAGCAAAACACTCTTTAATCTCCAGGGAGAGCTGGCTCAGTAAATCTTTTACAGTATTTAAACCTGCCATGTCTTTAGCTCCCTCTTTAGGTCGTATATCCCCAGCCTGATCAGTCTCCTTTGACATTATTGTGCTCTCAGGTACCTCATTAGTAGCAGTGCTAGTGTCGGTCAAGGGTGAATACTTATTTGAAACCAAAACGGTGTATACAGGTGTCGATGAAAGCGAGGTTAAAGTTGAGTTATTCTGTACCTCTTTAGGGGGTAGGTGGGTCCATACTACTCTGTGAAATAACCTGTGGGTTTACCTTAAAGTAGGACCTTAATGAAGATGTCACTCTGGGTGCTAGCTGAACAGATTGTTTCTTCTTTTCTTTTACAGGTATTCTCCCCCCTGCTTTAATCGTTGAATTTTTGCTCCTGATTTTGCCTTGCGGGAGGGTTAGGGGTTGACCTGCTTGCAGCTCCACCTTAGGCCTCTCAACCTTGCCCAAAAAGTAATTCGATCTCAATTTATATCTTCTTCCATGAGTTACTTCTCTACCTGTGTTGCCCACTTTTTCTTCCACTGTGACTTTTTCTGTAATCAGATTTGTAGACTCACTCTCTAACTCCGCCCTTTCCTTTGACTTTTTACTCATACAAAATGTGCTGCAGGCGGTCATGCCATACCCCAGTTTTACCTTTTTAAGCTGCTTTGCGTGGTTTTCCGGCTTTGGCTGCTGTGGTTGCTGCTTTATAACTCTGTTTGTTGTGTTTTTTGAGGCTCTCTGCCGTCCTTCCTGGCCCCCCTTCTGGGAGTCCCAAGCGTTGATCCTGCCACTGCTGCTGCCCTGAGCGATCCCAAAGTATATAGACAGGGAGCAAAAGTGGAGTGCAGCTCGAGACTCTCCGAGTGCACCCGCTACTCTGAGAACCGCTGAGGCAATACACATCCGGCATCTGGCCCGGGAAACTAAACCAGGAACTACCCACAAGGTAGAATGAGAGACACCGCAGGCAGCAGCGGACTGAGACGGAGATTGAAATCAGCTGCCGGCAGTGTCAGCGATAGCAGTAGCAGCCGCCGCCACCACCCAACAACCTTCCGTCAACCGCCTCAACAAACGCGACCCTCGCGGACGGAAACAGGGTGAGAGGAAGATACCGGCTCCGTCGCTGTCAAGTTCCCGGAGACATGAGCATGCGTAGAAAGCCTATCCAGTAACTATTCCATCACAGTGCGGGTGTCAGGAGCAGCTCTCAACCAGCTCGCTAGCTAGCCGCCATGTTCCCCCGTAGTCAGAATCTGAGAATCTTAAGAATACCGGTGGGGACAGAAAACCAAGCACCTCCTGCGTCTCCTTGCTAGAACAATGGATTCCGCAAACACTTGTCATCAAATTTGACAGACCGTTTGGAATTGAAAGAGGGCACAGATTGCCCACCAGATGCATCCCGGGTGCAAAAAAATCCCAAACTACTCATCTTCAGGCCACTTAGATTCCAGCAAGCCAAATCTATATTATCACCCATGAGGATAGTAAAAGCACTAGTATGAAATTACAGCAAGATTGGACTAGCCCAAGATTTTGCCGAAGAGAGGGTCTTCAGGAGGAAAGGCTTTTTAGCCCTGTGACACTCGCTTACCACCTTGAACATTAGCTTCTCCTTCATCGGTCCTGATAGATTCCGAATTTCTATCATGTGGAAGTCCTTCCTCTTCAATAAACCAGTCTCAACTTGAAACCGACATACAGAACCAGCACTGTCCCTACGCAATGACCGCTTAAAAAGTTCTCCTCTCCTTTAACCACTCAGCTAAGATTAATTTCTACTCATGCCTGAAATATTGTGAAACAATTCAAGAATGTTGTTGCTTGTATGATAGCTCTGCTCTCTGCAGCTGAGAATGATATGATTTCTGCCATTACCAGCTTTGCGCTGAAACTCCTAGTACTGTTCCATCTATGTTGATCTATTTTGATCTGTTGATCTAGGCCCCATCAGGTTGATCAATGTTGTTGACGTTTGACCCTCCTATACCATTGAGCACTAAGTGAAACAGACATTTCGTTTTACTCTATTTACTTTCCTTCCATCTTAATATTCAACATCCTTCCTTCAACATCCAACTTATGTTCAACTTCCGAGAGAACTACAAACATATAGCTCTTATCCTCCACACATATATACCCTGTTAGCTCCACATCACAACCCCCACTCCTAAAAACAAAGATGATCTCACAGGGAATATAAACTAGACCTACACTCACCTACACTCACTTATTTACACTCATGTAGCACAAGCCTGACCCTTCTACAGGGTCTCTAGGCCAACCACTCCAATAACTCCACCACATCACTCACTCCAGCCACATCTCACCATAGCATCTAACAACAACATCTAGCTATCAAGGTGTTAGGCTCAAGACTGTATATGATCAACAATGTCATTGTCAGGTTCCCTAGTTTTAACCCAATGCACTGGATGTGTTTGGCTACAAACTATTAATGACAAACTAGAAAAGTCCCATGTCTCTTGCCCCGTATGCATGAAACTTAAACATGGTAACATAATTGATACATTTATGTGATGTATAATGCAGCATTGTAGTAATGTAATATGTAGGATACATGTTATAAGGAGATACTTATAACATGCATGAAATGTAAACTTGCTAAAATAATCAACACATGCATGTGATGCACAATGCAGCAATCTAGTAATGTAATACATAGGATACATGTTGTAAGGAAATATTTATAACCCCATCTAGAAATGTATGGCAACATATGTACTCCAACTATTCTTGCTATTTTGCCTTATCATTGTAGCACTATAGAGCTTAAAACCTTGTGCATTTCAGCTTACTTACCTGAAATCAGCCACCAGATCTTTTCCCCGCCTCTGGCTGTCATATCTCCCCTCCTCCGTTATGCTCACCCCTCTGGAGTGAAGCTCCCAGCAGGTGTCTCCATGGCAACCACTGTCTCCACCTTTCGTGTCTTTTTGGTTCCCCTAAATGTGTTATTCCTTTTATTCTCTTCCTTCTCTTCTATCTCTCCCGCTTCACCTCTATGCTCATACACCTTGTCTATCACCTACCTCCCACATCCCACCTCCCTCTCCTTCCACTTCCCTCCCCTCTCCTCTCCACCCCAAGGAATATCCCAACCCTACGAGGCGAGATTCTCCACCTCACAGGTCCACCACATCAATTTGTGTCTCTACACCTCCCTCTCCCTGTCAAAGGTTTCCAACCATGACCGAAGTCACCACAATATCTACCATGCCTAACAATACTCTTAAGATCTTATCACTTAACATTAAATGCCACAATCACCTTGTCATCATCATCTTATATGGGGCCACAGCAGATTGCACCACCTTTTGGGTCGACATGAATAAAAAGCGACATGAAATCGTGAATGGTTCTAAAATCCTAGTAGGAGTTAATATTAAGTTCCTAATGGACCTAGATCTAGACAGATTATCATCCTGCAAACTCATCCCGGGTAAATCCCACATGCAAATGAAAATCTTACCATCAAACATAACCTCATAGACATCTGGAGGCTTCTCAATCCAACAGGCAGTGTTTACTTTCTACTCAAACCCGCGTAACTCTCACTCGGGAATAGACTACGGACTCACTAATCAGATACTAACTCCTTCCTGTTCGAACCCGAAGATTAAACTGATCTTAATTTCCAATCATGCCTGCATTTCTGTGGACATCACCATTACTAATTCCCAAAATCTGGACAGACTATAGCACCTTAATGATATGCTTCTAAATGATCCGTCCTGTGGGAAAGAAATACGCTCCACAATTGTAAAATACTTCAGAGAAAATGCATCTCCAGACATATCTCCGGAAATCATCTTGGAGGTGATGAAAGACACTCTCAGGGGCAAAATGATTAGTATCATGACCAACAAAATAAAACTACCAACAAAACTCTGCAGGAATTGGAGGTTAAGGTCAAACAGATCGAGACCGAGCACCACCTTATTTCAAAACACTCCATAGAAACATTAGGCAAACTCAAAAATCTAAAATACTAGTACAATAAACTAATATGCAAGAGAGCACACACCTGGGTAAACAACTACAAAGCGAGAAAAAATGTTTGCAAAATTAACAAAGGTGAGAAGTTTCTTGACAACTACCTAAAAGTGAAAAGCCATAGTGCCTCGATTAATACAATCAGAAACAAAGTAGGCAAAATCAAAACTGAACCTCAAAAATTGGAAGGTGTTTTGCCCATCACTATAATAATCTCTGCAATCTGGACAGACACCTAAACCTTGTGGGCTGCGACAACTATCTCAGAAATATGAACTTTCGCTCACTCATGGAAGAAATTTCACTGAACAAACCATTAGGGACAGAAGAAATAAAAAAACGTGATCAAAGCTAAATCTAAAAAAAGCCTCTTCTACAAAATCTTTAAACTCCTACCCACACCTCAGCTAAAATCCCTCTTTGAGTTCTACACCCGTATGGCACCACATGCCCAAACTTCATGAAAGCTATAATCTCAGAAATCCACAAAGACAATAAAGACCCGTTAGACACCAAAAATTACAAACCAATCTCTCAACTCAATGTTGATTGTAAATTTTATGCAAAAATCCAAGCCACAGATTGGAAAAACTCCTCCCATCTCTAGTCCATCCCTCTCAAACTGGCTTCATAAAAGGGAGATTGGCATGTGACAACATAAGATTATTTGCATGTTTTAGATAAATCTCCCCTTCTCAGCTCCCCTCGATGGCCTAGGCCAGGGGTAATGGCTCCTTCTCTGAAAAACTCTATCACAAGGGACAAGACAAGGGTGTCCCCTTTCACCACTACTCTTGCTCCTAGCCATAGAACCTCTCATCTGGGAAATTCATCACAACCCCGGCATCACAGCCATCCTCTTTGGCTGTACTACTCATAAAATAGCAGTCTATGCAGCCAATGTCCTCATCTTCTCTGAAGAATCATAAGCTGCCATCCCCACAATCATCAAGCTCATCAATACCTACTCCTACTCCTCCAGCTACACACTTAACAAAGAGTAAACAGAAGTTCTCCTGCTCAACACCCTCTGCATGCCCACAATTATCAACAAAAAAGATCTCAATCAGCAAAACCTAGAAATCTTGAAATACTGCAGCCTACATCTAGGCAAATCAATCTCTGATTCCCGCACACATACTGAAAACTTCTTACTGAAAAAAATATAGAACATGGTTGATACCTAGTTCCCCAAACACATGATGTGGTGGGGCAGACTACAATGCACCGAAATGCTAATTACCCAAAAAGTGAACAACATCATCAGTATGTTCTCCTCCAATTATCAGATGCTTTCTTCAAAACTCTAAGCGAGGATACCACTCAATTTATCTGGTGTATTAAAAAACCCAGAATTGCCACAAAAGTCTTATTAGTAAAGAATAAGGAGGAGTGGGTCTATCCAACGTCAGTAAGATGCAAATGGCTTTCCTATTTAAGCAATCCATACACTGGTTCCACCTCCCCTATGGACAGAAGTTGAGAAAGACCTCTATCGACGGCTTACGCCACTCGCATCTATCTCAATGGACCACTTTAAACTGCAACACACCTTAAACATTCTTAGAGACAATGCTCACTGTAAAATAACTAGACAAGATCTGCTCGCTCCGAATCAAACATTTCTCATATGCATATATCTGGCACAACATCCTAATAAATATTGAAGGTAAAGCCCTTTATTGGCACTCATAGTCATCCTACAGTATTAATTAATTATTACTTAATTTATTTCCCACCCTATCCTTCTACAAACCCAGCAACCAAACTACCACACTATAAATTACTATTGAGAATTAAAATGTAAAATTCTAAATCACTTAAAATTACAAATTGTATTTAAATAAAAATTAAAAACAATATTCTTCGCAACGATGTTACTTACCTAAAAAACGATATTCTTGACAACCATATTTCTGCATCACAATATTTTTTCCTGATAGTTCTGTCTCCCAATATTTACATCTCAATATTTTGTCCAAATCCCAATTTACACAGTATAGACAGATAACCCATGTGATATACATGCATAAGTTCCATTTTTTCCTTAATGAAAGCATGGAATTATCAGCTCTGCCAGCAGTACTGCTTCATCTTCTAATCTTGTCCATTGCACCAAGCTCCACTGTTTGTTTTGTGCTGTAATAGGCAGAGTGCCTCAGCCAACTAAAGCAGTCACAGGAGTACACGGACCATCCCGCTACCCCAGCAGGTTGCTTGCACTGCATCCTGCTACTTCAGGCGTTGATATCATATCCTATACAGCACTGTCTATTCTCATATCAGTACTCCTTAACTGCTTAGCTGACAGGAGTGGCAGCCATTTTGTATCCCAGAAAGAGGTTTGCATGCCACGCCTTGCTCTTTATCCAAAATCTCCCGTTAATTAAATTAACAGAAACCAGCTACTCATGTCATTATGGACCAGATGCATCAAAGGATTTTGCCCATTCTGTGACTATGGGAAAATGTGTTGATGCATATGGCCATATGTTCCTGCTCTAAACCAACTTTTGCGAATTTCACATCCACTCAAGATGCATTTTCGTTTTAACTCAGAATCTTTTTATTGAAATTTCAAAGTCAAGAGAACAAAGTGTGACATGGTCACCAAATCCATCATAAAATGACATAAGATCAGATGTACCACAAAAGTATTAGAGGGTCAGAGTCTCAAAGGTGATTACCAAGAACAGAGGTGGTTACCAGAAAGCCAAACAAAAAGAACTATAGCAACCAAGTAAGGTTTGTGTCTAGTCTCTGACACCCATCAGTCACCACTCGGAACCGCCCTTCATCATTTGGGGCTCCGAGGACAAACACCAAACCTGTTGTTTACTCCGACAGAGAAGGACTAGCCCTCCTGTGGGATGAGGATGGTTGAAGTGAGTTAGGTATATACTCACGAATGTGACTGTGGGGTAAAAAAAGAGTGCAGTGCTAGGGATAAGTAATACCAAGAGTGATAGAAGTGAGTAAAATTGGTTTGAAGAGCAAAAAAATAATTTATTAGAGTACAGCTCTTGACACCAAGGTTAAAAAATAGCCAAGACAGGGAAATAAATGAGCTGTCTAGCTGTGGAACGTGGTCAACATGTTTCAGCAATTATTGGCCATGTGGCCTTGCTTTCTTCAGGACCTCAATTTAAACGCTACTGCAGACAAAAAAAACCCAAATGTGAGATAATATATTCTATACATAAATAATACTAGAAAAATACTGGAACGAATTCATTATTAATTTAGTATATCACCTGAACCTTCTAGGTGTATTCGTTCCGTTACTCCTTACCAATTCAGTAAATCACTGATTAGTAAGAAGTAAACACCTCACCCCACCTGGCTGCGGCTCAGGACGAAGGCGAAGCACCGCTCTAACCGTCGGTACTCCAACGCGGCATCTGTGGCCAAATGATGAAGGGCGGTTCCGAGGGGTGACTGATGGGTGTCAGAGACTAGACACAAACCTTACTTGGTTGCTATAGTTCTTTTTGTTTGGCTTTCTGGTAACCACCTCTGTTCTTGGTAATCACCTTTGAGACTCTGACCCTCTAATACTTTTGTGGTACATGTAATTGGGGCGTGTATTAAGAGCTGGTCAATAAACTGCCCTTGGGTCCCCCTTAATTATTTTTGTTGTTGATATAAGATCAGATGTTACATGGCAAGTAAAAACGGTGTGGGCTATGTTCAATTGGAAATACACAAAAGATGTGGCAAATTTGTAGAATATTAGATCATCTATCATACAGTGGATCATAGTACAAAAGAAAGAGAACAAAAAACTCCCGAACAACAAGATATATCAACTGCAGGTCAAGACGGTCAGTGCGCAAACCAGAACCAGAATCAGTGTTGTGGTGGATTTTGACGTGTGTGCCCTTCACATCGAGATATTAAGAGACTTGACATAGTGACAAAGCCCCAGTGAAAGGGTCAATCAAAGTGATATAAGGCCCTTATTTTCGCCTCGTGTTTCAGATGTTGAATCAAGGACACCAGATAGTCTGGAATTTAGCCGCAGCCTAATTTAAGTTATGGGAGAGCTGCTTCTTCGCCGTTATCTGCAACAGGAGTGAGAACCACTGGGTCGTGGAGGGGGGAATTGTCTTTTTCCACTTCAATGCCTCAAGCTTCCGTGCCTCCTTAAGCATGAAGCTGATAAACTTCCAGTCAGCGCGGGTCTTCACTTCCAGGTCAGAAAGACTACAGCAACTTTGAGAGTAAGCGTACTGCATTTACCAGGATGCAATAGGGTGAACTGTGCTGGGATGAGAGTCAGTGTGCTCCCCCCCCCCCCCCACCCTGTGTTCAAAAGGCTCCCTTGAGCGAACGAGCTAACAAACTCTCCTGGGATGCACCTGTGTACCTGTCGAGAGGTACTGTGACCTGTGTAGACTTGGGCACCATTTCAGCAAACCCTGATCACTTTTCTCTGCTTCTTTCTACTTTTTTGCTCTCTACGGATGGCGGGCTAAACCCAGAAACATGTGTCTAGAGATAACAGCACTACCTGCACCAACTTTGGTGAAAGACTACAGTAACTTTGAAAGTAAGCGTTTACCAGGATGCAATGGGGTGAACTGTACTGGGATGAGAGGAAGTTTGCTCCCTCCCCTTCTGTGATCACTTCCAGGTCAATAGGGGTGACACCAAGGATAACTGTGAGGTAGGAGTTAGAGAACTGGAAGCCCACCGTGTGATCCAAGATCTCCTTCCAATATGTAGTAATGAGACTGCAGGGCCACCATATGTGGCAGGAATCCCCCATTGCCAACCCATACTGCCAGTAAAAGGAGGAAGTGAAGGGGTAGATGGTGGAGAGGCGGGCTGGTGTATTATATCAGTGAAACAAAGGTTTTTGCGCCATTACCCTGAAGGCTATGCTTCAATATGTTTGGGGCTATCCAGCCACTGGGTCACCCATTCTTTGAGTGAAATGCCCTTTGTGGTAGTAGTTTGCCACGTAGACTGGTATGCTTGAGTGTGAGGGGATGTAGAGTGTTGGAGCGTGTGGTATGTGTTGGAGATGAATCCCCTAGACCCATCATATGTCCTCGCCAGCTTCTCAAAGGAGCTATAGGGCCAGAAAAGTCAAAGATAAAGGAAAGAATGTAGCACCCAATGTCACAGATGGCAATATTGCAATCTTGCAGTCTCCAGTAGGCAGTAGTCAGCTTTGCACTGAACAAAGGACTTAATGGAGGTCCTAACGAAAAGATCACGAACCATGCTGCAGTCACCCTCCCTCCAGCTATGAAAGGACTGGGCGAAAGTGCAGGTGCACAGGCAGAATTACAGGCAATAGGCATATTAGGAGATGGGAAGTTGTTAAGCCCCCTTCTAAGGGCCAGTCTGTCCAAATGTCAAGCACCATTTTAGTGGGGGTAGCAAGATAAGCACTGCATGGTCGGGCTTGCTTGAGTAACCAAGCTAAATCCCACAAAGGCTGACAGATTACTGCCCTATCCATGTGAAACTTGTGCTTTTAATTTTCACATGCTACCCATTCAGAGATGTATCACAAGTGGGCGACCCAGTAGAGATAGCCCACCCCTGTCGTGAGAAGGCATCATTAGGGCATTAGGTATCCTTGGTTGCCCCTGTTGCAGATGCGCATGATATCTTCTTGCGGGATCAGAGTGTGCAGAGTCTAGAACAGTTGGCGAGACTGTGGGAGCACATTAATTTTTATAACATTAAGCCCGCCCAGCGAAGAGATGTGGAGGGGTTTCCAATGCCTAAGATCCACCAACATGTAGCGATATAGAAGTGGCCAGCTAGCATGAGTTGAAGATGTGTGCGTAGGGGTAACGTTAAGGCCTAGATATCTAATCATGCCTTGGCACCATTGAAAAAAGGTGCCCAACTGTGTAGGGTAGGAAGGCCTTGTTTGGGAACAATTACATTGAGTGTGCACAATTTAGATATGTTAAACCTGAAGCCTGATACTGCCTTGAAAGCGGTTAGACAGGCCAGGAGGGAAACTGGAGGCCAAGAGATAGTAAGCGAAAGGTTATCGGCGAACATGCTAATCTTGTTATCCTGGTACCCAAAGGGAATGCCCATCAAATTGGCCATACAACGGATGGTGATAGTCAGTGGTTCAACCACTAGGGAAAATAAAAGGGGCAATAAAGGGCACCCCTGTTGCATACCCCTGAGAATGGCTATAGGGTCCATATGCTGCCCATTAGCATGGATAGTGGATGTTGGGGTTACATAGGAGGCCATCATTTTAGTTATTATGCCCAGTCCAAGTGGCACCTTGCCCAATATTGCTTGGAGAAAGAAAAGAACAGGACACCCTATCAAAAGCCTTCTCTGTGTCAAACGAAAGAAGGCATGCTGGAATGTGACAGCTGTGAGACTTCTCAACAAGATGGGCTATGCAGCATACGTTGTCCACCCCCTACCTTTTGTGGATAAAGCCCATCTTATCAGGGTCAATAAGGCCTGGGAGGTAGCGTTCAAGTCTAGAAACCAAAATCTTGGTAAATATTTTAGTGCCCGTATTAAGGAGAGATATCGAGAGGTAAGATAAGCAGTACAGGGGCCTTGCCTAGTTTGGATATGAGGAATATCTCTGCTGCAGCCATAGAAGGCGTAAGAGCTGTATCTTGTGTAAAAAAAGTTAAACAGTTGTATCAGGTTGTTGTGCAGATTAAATAAAAACAGCAAATAAAAGAAAAGAACAAGATATCCCAAGGTATCAAGTGAGGAGGCGGGTGTGGTGCGTGCCTCTCAGATGGAGCTAGAGGGGTGCATTTTATTACCTGTAAGATTTAGCTGCAACATCTAATGGAAGTAATTGAATTGGGAAGGAAAATCAAACATAACCAACCAAAGCAAGCGGATCAACGGGGCCCAATAGTTCCGTCCGCATTCCATTAGACCAGCATTGACATGCATATATCCTGCTGGAAGAGTCCTCCTCTTGGGGTGCAAATCGTGGGGGGCGAGGTAGAATCTGAGTCAAGGCACGGGAAGTCAGGCTCTGCAATAATGAGTAATGGCCCAGCAAACCCATAGTACAAGAGGAAGAAAGTAACAGCAACTCTAGCACCAGAAGAAGGGGCCATATTGGCGCAGTGTAGCTGCCACAATTACCGAGTGCTCGAGGTGGATGGACCTGGAGAGGCATCCTTCCCCATGTCCTGAACGTGTGGTATGATGTCACGTTTGGTCTCCTGTGACAATGCCTCAGTTTGATGTTTGTCTGGGTGATAGGGTATCATTGTGGTACATACAGGCCACAGCTGGTCTCTGGCAGACCCTCGAGGTGGAAAGGTGTCCCTGTCCGGGGGTGAGAGGCAAGCCCCAACAGCTGCTTAGCCTCTGTCAAGGAGTGTAGGAAGCATTGTTTACCTTCTCAGGTTATAAAAAAAGAAAAGGGTTGACCCCATCAATATTGAATGTCCATCTCCCTTCGCTTGTCTGTAATCTGTTTGAAATCTCGATCTCTGCGCAGAGTGACAGGGGAAAAGTCCTGATAGAGTTGGATGGCTTGGCCCCGAAACACCAGATCTGACCTGCTCAGAGAGGCCCATAGTATGGCATCTTTCTCTGTGAAGAAGTGTACTCATGTTAGAATGTTTGGAACCAAATCTAGGGACCCTAGGGCAGACGCTACTCGGTGAGCCCTGTCCAAGGTCGTGGGAGGCTTCCTTGTCACTCATCTGCAGAACCTCAGTGGTAAATAGCATGATGTTGCTGCTCTCAGCACCCCTCTTATGCATATATTAT
Source organism: Lissotriton helveticus (assembly GCF_964261635.1). NCBI lineage: Eukaryota > Metazoa > Chordata > Amphibia > Caudata > Salamandridae > Lissotriton > Lissotriton helveticus. The sequence continues at coordinate 1,425,605,490 of NC_136063.1, read as the reverse complement.
TTCAGTGACTCCTTTTTTCCAGGTCCTCCTGCTTAGTTTGCAACTCAATCTGCTGATCCTCAAGTGCCCCTACAGGATACCATAGCATCTACTGGTATTTGGAGCAGGCATCAACAGTCTGCTCCAGATCATCAACTCACCCCCCACCTCCACCCCCATCTCAAAGACATCCCCCAGAGGGAACTTTTAAAATCTGCCTTTAACAAGTCGATTTCAGAGATGATCTCTTTTTAAGAAGTGGTCCATGTACTCTTGTGTTAGAGGCACTGTGGTCGAGTAACCCATTACGAGAGCCGGAGAGGACTCTGTTGTTTGAGAATATGTGGAGGGGAGTTTTCTTCATAAGGAAGGCACTGGGTTGTCCATGATGGATTTCGAACATGGCATAGTGGCCTAGAGTACGGAGCCAAGTGCGTAGAGTTCAAGTCCCCTCAGCACCTCACCCCTGCCCCACCTTTGGGGCGATGACTTGTGACCAGTCTGGCTAGGTACGGATCCTGTTGGAGGGGTCTAGAAGGTGAAATAAGCATGCATGACCCAGAGGGGGCTAAAACAGCCACCCCTATGCGTCATGGGTGAAAGAAGCAGGAGGCCCCTGACAGAGTGTTACACAATAGTGACTGGGCACACCAGTAGTCCAGATTAGCCAGGGAGGGCAGGCGAAGGCGTGGGCACTAAACTACGAGTAGCAGTGATACCTAGTTAGGTATTACTGTCCCCCTGGGCACCGATTCGTGCTGTGTAACCAGCTCCAAAGTTCAATCCAAAGTTAAAGTTCAAATCAATTAAAATGATGCTTCTTCAAAGTTCTTTTTATTTATCCATAATTTCATTTATTCCTCATGAAATCCAATGCATTTCGGCAGATATTACTGCCTTCATCAGGGAAATAAGTTCTACAATCATCAAAAAATCAAAAAATCATCATCAGTAACATCATTAAACTCATTGCATATACTGTTATTCAACATCTTAACTCGTTGATATTTGTGTTTAATTTTATGAAGTTCTAAGTTAATTTAGTGCGCGCTTCATTTTGTTTGTCTTTCATTAAACAGAACCGTGTGAACGTTAGAACTATCTCAAGGTAACGTCGAATGGCTTTCACTAAGCGTGTGCTATACGAGGGGTGTGGTATCGACTACTGTGGCTGGTGTTCGCAGTCTATGGGGTCGATTCCGATCCGGTAAAAAAAAACGGCTTACGATTCGTATTCGTAGCCGATTCCGTACGATTGGGAAACTACCGTCCGACCAGCGAATTCCGATCCGTTACCGTTGATTTCCGTACGATTTTCTAAGATCCGTACGATTGACATTCGTATACCCGTACGAATAAGCCTCGGGCAGACCACCGTACGAATCGTAATCAGTCCGTACAAACTCACTATTCCGATTCGGAACGACATGCCTGAGCGAGATACGTACGGGCCTAAGTATTCACGCTTCAACATTGAGTCGTATGGGACATTCGCCTCACTGCAAGCTCCACCAATACATACTACACGCACACCCCTCGGCCAAGCCTACGCGAACACCCCCACCCGCCAAGGGCCCGTACTACTCACTCGCACGCACAAGTACGACACGCACACCCCCCCAACAAGCCTACGCGAACACCCCCACCCGCCAAGGGCCCGTACTACTCACTCGCACGCACAAGTACGACACGCACACCCCTCGGCCAAGCCTACGCGAACACCCCCACCCGCCAACGGCCCGTACTACTCACTCGCACGCACAAGTACGACACGCACACCCCTCGGCCAAGCCTACGCGAACACCCCCACCCGCCAACGGCCCGTACTACACACTCGCACGCACAAGTACGACACGCACACCCCTCGGCCAAGCCTACGCGAACACCCCCACCCGCCAACGGCCCGTACTACTCACTCGCACGCACAAGTACGACACGCACACCCCCCCCAACAAGCCTACGCGAACACCCCCACCCGCCAAGGGCCCGTACTACTCACTCGCACGCACAAGTACGACACGCACACCCCTCGGCCAAGCCTACGCGAACACCCCCACCCGCCAACGGCCCGTACTACTCACTCGCACGCACAAGTACGACACGCACACCCCTCGGCCAAGCCTACGCGAACACCCCCACCCGCCAACGGCCCGTACTACTCACTCGCACGCACAAGTACGACACGCACACCCCCCCAACAAGCCTACGCGAACACCCCCACCCGCCAACGGCCCGTACTACTCACTCGCACGCACAAGTACGACACGCACACCCCTCGGCCAAGCCTACGCGAACACCCCCACCCGCCAAGGGCCCGTACTACTCACTCGCACGCACAAGTACGACACGCACACCCCCCCAACAAGCCTACGCGAACACCCCCACCCGCCAACGGCCCGTACTACACACTCGCACGCACAAGTACGACACGCACACCCCTCGGCCAAGCCTACGCGAACACCCCCACCCGCCAACGGCCCGTACTACTCACTCGCACGCACAAGTACGACACGCACACCCCCCCAACAAGCCTACGCGAACACCCCCACCCGCCAAGGGCCCGTACTACTCACTCGCACGCACAAGTACGACACGCACACCCCCCCAACAAGCCTACGCGAACACCCCCACCTGCCAAGGGCCCGTACTACTCACTCGCACGCACAAGTACTGCAAGCACACATAACGCCAACACCAAAACGACCACAAGGACCTTGCTAACAAGTCGCACTACCACACTGAACATGTCTCCTGTGTACACACCTTTGACAATCAATGTCCTGGTCACAGCCAAGCAGCCAAACAGAGGACAAAGCCAACACCCACCCCATATAACACCCACACAAAAAATTCAAATTAAGCCACACCCACGATTTGACCAATAAAAGGGACCACACATACAACCCATCATCCTTTGCAACATACCCATGCTTGCGAGGAAACAGAGAGCACACCAACAATTCCAGCCACATACCTTCACACATACACCCTATCACATCTACACCAACACCACCTCCTTCACTATCACAAACACACACCCTAATCCATACACACCATCACACCCTCAATCACATACACCTCACACCATGAGCACACCCAAGAATCCAAAATTCACCAACCCGGAGATGGAGATACTTACTGATGAAGTCATCAGAGTCGACCCACAGCTGTTTGGCGCATTGGTCAGACAGACCAGCATGGCAGAAAGAACACGCCTGTGGGAGAGGATTGTAGACCGGGTCAATGCTGTTGCACCCATCAGGCGCACCAGGGAAGAATGCCAGGCCAGGTGGTACGATCTGCGGAGGATGGTGAAGAAGAAGATGGCACAGGATTACGCCAATGCACACCACACTGGAGGCGGTGGTCCCCGCAGACCTCCTGTATACCAGCCCTGGGAGGAGAAGGTCATGGTCCTACTGCCAGCGGTGGGAGTACATGGAATAGAAGGAGCCATTGAGTCTGGTGAGTGTACAAAAAACACAACTTACATGGGTAGACTAACAACAGTGCCCAGCAGCATGGGGTGGGTGGCCATGACTCCAAGCAGTACACAACCAAATGGTGGGAGTTGCAAGGGGGAGGCACATAGGGTGCAATGTGTAGGGTAAGAGGCTGCTCTCATGCCATATGTCCCAGGGACACACACAAGCATAATGCCCAATGCACAGGGATAGGTAAAGATCACACAAGATACTAGACCACAGCTGCTAAATATTAACATTTTGCTGACACACCTTTCAGAGATGCATCATTTTGTGACAAAGTAAGGCAGTGTAGCAAGAGAGCAAGCACAATCTACCTGTCTCCATCCCTGTCTCGCCCTCTGTCTCTGTCGCCCTCTCCCTCTGTCTCCCTCTGTCGCCCTCTCCCTCTGTCTCCCTCTGTGGCCCTCTCCCTCTGTCTCCCTCTCCCTCTGTCTCCCTCTGTCTCCCTCTGTGGCCCTCTCCCTCCCTCTCCCTCTGTCGCCCTCTGTCTCCCTCTGTCGCCCTCTCCCTCTGTGGCCCTCTCCCTCTGTTGCCCTCTCCCTCTGTCTCCCTCTGTCGCCCTCTCCCTCTGTCTCCCTCTCCCTCTGTCGCCCTCTGTCTCCCTCTGTCGCCCTCTCCCTCTGTCGCCCTCTCCCTCTGTCTCCCTCTGTCGCCCTCTCCCTCTGTCTCCCTCTGTGGCCCTCTCCCTCTGTTGCCCTCTCCCTCTGTCTCCATCAGTCAGTGTTTGTCCCTCGGTCACCTCAACGCACATCCCTGAGGCACACACACAGTTGCACACAAGCACTGCACAGGCCTCACAAACTCCATAGAGCTGAATGTTAAGGGATGTCTCACAAGTACCAGCAAGCATCTGCCATGTGCCTGTAAGACAGCCACCATTTCCTGTCAACACTGTACTGTGTCAGGACACACATCTCAGAAAGCTCAATAGTACACAATGGGCACAGGTGTAGGCAGCACAAGTCCCTCCTGTGCTCATTGCCAACACAAACATCAGGACAAGGTCACACATGCTGTGCATAAACACAAATCCAACATAATGGCAGCATGCCACATGAGGGGACAGCCAAAACATGAACAATGGACGCTTGCAATTTGCAAACAAAGTAATAGCATGGCCTGTTGTACACACCCCTTACATAAACTCATCCCCGGGAGACAGGCGTTGTATTGCAACACTGTCCCAATTGCCATGTACCACAACAAAACACGTACTCATATGAATATGCATACAACTCTTACATGCACATAACAGAAGCTCCAGTCCATTGTGGCCCTCTAAAAAAGCTAGTGCCCCATCTCATTACCTTTGTGGATGTACATAAGCACCAACATGGACATGGGTATTGACAAGGTGATGCGTCTCAGAGAAGTGCCAAGTTCTAAAGCCATGATCTCCAAGTGGGTGTACAGGTCCAGCGGTGTTGCCATTGTTTGGCCAGTATGGAACAGCAAAAGACATCCAAAGTAGTAGCTGACATGCTAAATAATGATGCTCTGTCTCTTACATCAACATGCTGCATCTAAACTCTGTGCATGCTTGCCGCACACATAAGATTTTTCACCACATCCAGGATGTTGCGTGAAACTTACAAATTCTTTACACGTGTGGTGCCGGCAACACAAGACACAGCAATGGCTGTGTCAGTCATTGTCAAGAGATTGGAAGAATGTATATACCCCATCGTACTATTGTGTTTTTCTACCACTAAATACACAACTGTACAATGTCAACTATGTATAGCTTGTGGAACAGTGATGCTGATAATGGATAACAAAACCACATGTCACTTGATATAGCCCTAACAGTGTCTCTCTCTCTCCCACACACAGGGCAACGTGCGGATCGCCCCCCCAGCCAGGGGGGCCAAGGATCCCAGTCCCAGGCTCAGCAGGCCCCAGACCCCACCGCCAGCGCCGTCCCTCAACGCACTGTGGATGACCCCAACCAACCTGGCTCCTCTGGATCCCAAACCCCTGCAGCAACTATACCAGCTACATCTCTGCCAACCACCGGACCTATTCCCACCACATCCCAGCAGACAGGTCAGAGCCCTGCCCATGATTCACAAGAGAGCCAGTCTGAAAATGAGGGACACCCTTTGTCGGGCGCCCCTGAGGTTGGTGACAACCTCCACCCTCCCAGCACTCGGGGGGCCCGTCGATCGGATGTGCCCACAAGCGCAGGCCGTGCTCATGTGGGTCAGGGTGGTGGGAGTGGCGCAAGGCGGAGGCGAGAATCTGGCCAGTCAGCTGCAGGGACCGGTATGGCTGAACTCGATAACATCCTTGAGGCATACCGGCGGGACACCAGTGAGGTAAACCAGCTTGCGGAGACCCTCAACCAGCTCAAAGAACAGCAGGCAGAGCAAATAGCCAGGCAAGACCTGCATTATGGACGGGTGGAGGCACACCAGGCTCAGCTCTTGATGGTGCATAGGGACATTGTCCATGTGCTACGTCAGATGGCTGCCAACATGCAGCCCCCTCCCTGTGTCACAAGGCCAGCAACATCACGGCAAAGTGCAACACCAGCCACAGGGAGGGAGGAGAGGGAGGAGGTTGAACCCTCTGACGTAGCGTCCCATGCACCGTCCATGCCTGCACATGAGGGTCCCCCAAGGAAGGCGGGTCGTCCACGCCGAAGGCGTTGAGGGCCTGTGGCCCATGGACTTCTCCCAGGACACTGGACCTGGCATATAGCCCCTGGGTGCAACAGCATCCCCTACGAGACTCTCCCACAAGGACTTGCTGGTCACAGTCTGCCCAATGATGTCAGGCACTGTGGGCTGGACTCTGTTGACTGAAACAGTAAGCCATCTCATCTCCAGCAGTGAATTTTGGATTCCCCCCCTTTCTGTACAGCACTTATTCACGTTTCATGCACTAGAGCACCCAATAAATAATTTAAACATCATACGCATTTGGTGAGTAATCTTTGAAACAGCATACATGTATATGTGTCAGCAAATGTCATAAATGCAAGGTATACAACAAACAGCAGTCATCCACACACTTGGATCAGAATCTGAGTGAGGACACACATTGGTCAGAAATTTCCACAAACTACATACATGGATGGTAAGACACACCTGTGTGGGACAGTCAATGCTGGAGGGGGGAATGAATCCCAAACAGCTAGCACAGGCAGGCCCAGGAGAGTCACTTTGAGGAGTACATGTCAGTGTCACAAAAGTAGTAGTCCATGTAGGGAGTACCTACAACTGTGTCCTCAGGTATGTGAGCTACCATCAGCATGATGCATTACTGTGTATGTGATTAATGCCGCACAGGATGACGGTGGCAGGACAGACTGTGGGCAATGGGCTGGAGCACTCTACACAGGCACACCTGATTAGGTGACCTACCCCTATGGAGCTACAAGTACTATACTACTGTAATGGGAACAACGCATACAGAAAAACAACACACACCAGACAAATACCAACCCCGGAACGGCCAAATCACACCACACCCAAGAGACAGGGTCATGGTGTGTGTCCCATGTGCCAACTTGACTGACTGTGACAGCAATGTTGAAGTGGTGTGAGCATGTTGTGTTCTGGCACGTGACTGTAAGCTAACAGTTTTCGGATCTAGTGGTGTTGACAAGCTAACACTCTACAATAGTGTGCCTATGTAAGGTGTGTGTGTGTTGGACACGCCACATGACCTGGTGGTACGTAGACCCAATGTCATGTGAATCTGCATAGTTGTGCCAGTATGTGTTGCACACACACGCATAGCAGCAGCTATGACTGAGTACACAGCATTTTCATAGCACGAGGGTGAATGTCTGGTGTTGTCTGTGTGTAGGGTGGCCGGAGCATGCTCTATTAATGGATGGAAGGAGGGTCATCCTGTAGGTGTCTGTGTTCCTGGATAGTGTGCGCTGCATGTTGGCTGTGTATGCAGCTGCAGCAATGAGTGAATAAATGACGGCAGGAGGGGTGTGACTAATTGCTAAACAAACACATAACACAAGGGCAGCCGCAATGCGCAAAGTGACATGTGGATGTGAAGGCAGGAGTGTCTGCCTCACTCAGGATCACTGACTACTAAATGGCACAGTAAACACCACACATCACAGTCAGTGGATCAGGGCCCTTACGGTCAAGTGGGGCACAAGACACACAGCGTCTGCAGGTGTATACAAGAGCTAGTGTGTTCAAATCCAAACTGCACCAACAAAGACATCTACCTCACACACAACATAGTATTATAGCCTTCACCCACCCCATGTGTGTGGACAATACACAGTTACACACCTAACAAGCATGAGGTAACTAAGTTGAAAATAGTATATGTGCACATTAGACGGACATGTGTGTAGAGCCACAAGCAGGCACTAGATTCTGTAGGAGTCAGACGTCATGCACAACATGATAATCTACATTGTGAGCCCATGGAGCTATCACAATCATACATGTGCATTGTCAATAAGTCCAATTTACACTAATCATGATGTCACCTGTAATGCCGCTTTACGAATACCTACAAGGCTGTCAACGACTGGCCGTACCTTTCTTCATCAGACTGGTGTGATGCTCTGAGGGTTCCACCTCCAAATAGCCCATTGGTCTGAGTACAAACAACAGACACAAAAGGGTGATCAGTCGAGGGAAGGAGAGGATGGGAACTGCTGGGAGGGAGACCTGAAACAGAGGCAATTAAGCATTAGGACAACATTCTCATGTCACAGACACTTCAAAAACCTCATTAGCTACACTCTACCAGTCACACCTGTGAAGTGTACTGTCTGGTGACAAATAATGATGATTAATCATGCCATCACATCAGATTCGATGCTGTGACACAGACACATAAAAACTGGGACAGTCTGTCATCCATTAGAGTCATGTGTAACGCTCACAAGTGAGCACCCATGCAAAAAGATCTATGTAGTATAAACACATTCCCAGGCACAGATGAGGTAGACATCAGTAACAAATGGAAACATATGGAAATCAAACTACCGCTAACTCTAAAGTCTGTATGTGATATTGGTTAGCCATAAGGGCCCTGTAAGCTAACTTGAGCAAATCCACTCCAGCTGTTAGTATCACATATGACGAGGAAGTTAATGATCGACATGCAATGAAGGCACTCTGTAGCCAGTCTTTTGGTGTGGCAAGTATGCATCACAATGCTAAACATGATATGCATGTACAACAAATATTAAGTGCAAGTGATGTCCATCCAAGCTACATAATCAGACCCTACCATAGCACAGTCATGGTGCCGGCGACCAGAGATTCATGTGAATGACCGCACTCCACTGGTGCTACACAGAAATTCACATATGCATCTTTCACACTTTTTACTTTGTCATGCTAAACATACATGGCATCATGTGCATCTAAACATCACGGCTACTCACTGTGAAGGCTGGCGTTGCAGTATTCTCAACCTGCACTGAGGTAACGACATGACAGTGACATGATATACTGCTGCAAGGGGCAATGCATCCATGTTAACTGATTCACGGGACAGTTGTCTTAAGATGTGGAACATACACTGGGCAACACCAACACCACATGGTTTCATGGTACTCACACTGGACTGGCCCACAAGCTGGAGGTGAGGATCCAGTCACATTCTAATGCACACAGTGAGGCTGCAATCCCCCACAGAGTCCGTGGTTGTGACCTCTGACACAATGTCATGCCATGGTATGTGCAATGTTGCTGTGGCAATGTCTCCACACATTGATGCATTCACCAGAGTATCAAAGTACAACAGATGACAGAAGGGGTGACTATCCTGTCATGGGAGTGGCCATACATGTCATGAGGTACATAATGGAGTAGCATGTATGCAAGATGACACCACATGCACATGAACATGTACCACACATTTCTACACATACCAATGCTAAACAGCCTCATATGAGTCCTTACCCAAATTGACTCCTCCACATGTTCAAGCATGCTCCGTTGATGTGGCTGACGGTGCAATCGTAATGAGCAGTAGCAGGATGACCACGATGTACCCCAACGGACAACAGGCAGGGCGAGCTGTGGATGAGAGTGGCACACAAGGGGTCACGGTTGGTATAATGTCATTTTGACAATGTCTGTTGAATAGCCAGATGTAGTATGACACCTGTACATTCCGAGTGCACTCATAGCACGTATGTGTGTAGCATTCCAACTGAACATGTGACACAGCACAACACACATCCAATTGATCTTGCTTACAGTCTGTTGCATACATAGCATGCTACCCATGCTACTCTATAGTCCATCTTTTACTGAAAAGATGAAAGGACTCACCATCATGAAAAGAAGTTGCGGATGAGGTGACCGCGGATATCATCTTCACCCTCCTCATCACTGGCATCCTGGCCAAGGCCTTCATCCTCAACGGGCGGATGTTCCAGCTCATCAGGATCCAGGTAGAGTGGCACAGCCTTCTCCACTGCCATGTTGTGTAGCATGCAGCACACGGTGAAGATGTCACACACCTTGCGTGGGCTGTATTGGAGGGCTCCGCCTGTCTTGTCCAGGCACCTGAAGCGGCTCTTCAGGAGTCCAAAGGTCCGTTCGATCACCTGCCTGGTCTTCACATGTGCATTGTTGTAACGCTGGTCTGCAGCTGTCCTGGGGTTGCGTAGCGGAGTCATTAGCCACGGCATGTTTGGATATCCAGCGTCTCCTGCAATTTGACAACATGTACAAGAGTCAATCATATGATGCAGATCATGAAGTTGTGACATACTGACATACAGAGCTCACAGTGTATACTCACCAACTAGACATGCCCGGTGGTTGTGCAGCTGCAGCATCATCTGTGGTACCCTGCTACGCCTCATGATGAAAGCATCGTGGCACGATCCTGGATAACGTGCACAAACATGTGAGATAATCATGTTGGCAAGACACACCACCAGGGCATTTATCGAGTGGTAGTGTTTCCTGTTGCGATACGCTTGCTCCTGAGCCTGTGGTGGGACAAGAGTAACATGTGTACCATCAATTGCACCAATTACATGTGGCATACGGCCCAGGCCATAGAATTGCCCCTTGACATCTGTCAACTCTTCTGGAGTAGGGAATGTAATGAAATCATCAAGGTGGAGCAACATTGCTCCCAAAACATCACTCAATACCCGGCTAAACATGGTCTGAGACATCCCTCCCACATCAGCTATGGTAAATTGGAAGGTACCTGTGGCAAAGAAATGGAGGGCTGCCATCACCTTCACCTTGGGTGTCAGTGCACTTGGATACCTGTGGCGTGGTTGTAGGTGAGCCTCAAGCCTGCCCGTCAGGTCCTTGATCAACTGTCGCCGAAGCGATATCGACGGATGCAGTTGCGCTCCCTCATGGCTTCCAAGTCAGGCAACGGCCTTTCCAGAGGGGGTGCCCTGCAAGACACAATTTTAAGGAAATGTCTACAACTGTCTGACTAAGACTATAACAATGTACATGGCACAAGCAACACCTCTTCAAATGATGTAGACAATTTGGAGTGTGGTGTGGGATACACACAGATGCCAGCTCCCACACACTCCTCCGTGGCGAAGGTAAATACCTGTAGTGTGTGGAATGGATGTGACATGCATACAAGCCTTCAGATGTACAGGTCTAAGTGACCATGACAATGTATCATGTCAGTGAGACACGTCATGTCAATGTCAGTAGGAGGTTGTCTGCACACCCAGAGGGCAGACTGCAATACACACACACACCACATGTGCAATCATTTGCACTGTTCAGCCTTAGTCATGTCGCGGTGTGTACTTTCAGTGACAATTACATGACCATCATCATACAGCATGATAATTACATTTGTCACTGACGGTCTGTAATGCCATCACACATGTGAACGGGTCATTTACACACGTGGCATGGTGTGTGTACATTAGTCACCCTGCCATCACAGCAAGGACACAACATATATGCTCCTACAGCAGATGCACAGTACTTTCAAGGACTAGTTACTTACCTTTTGTAAACCAATATCTGTAAGGAACAGTAGGCAGTAGCAAAGTGTCACATTTCTATACATACATAGCTTAGGACTAATTAGCCTCCCTGGGTGTCATTGATCTGACCAGTGAGTGGTGGCTATCCAGGCCACACCGGAACAAAAGTAGTGTTGTTGATTGGCATCCGACAAGGGCGTGGCCACGTTTTGGCTGTACCTACAACGCATACACTGGCAGCTGTTACACAAACATATCCCACAGAGAGTGTGGGTAGCAGGCAAAGATGCATGTCAAGTAGCTAAACATCACTCCCAGAGTCAGGGAGGATGATGACATCTTTGCATAGTGCCTGTACCTCTTGGATACCCTCTACAGCGTAGGTAACGTGAATGTGTTCTGTGGTTTTGAGGGCTGCATGCAGATGCTTCCTGGGATGGGGTGGTAGGACAGGGAACATGGTCAGTCCGGGTAGGGCAGTGGGGGTCTGACAACGTGCCTATGTACAGACAAACATGCTGCGTGGCTGTACAAGCTTGCAAAAATACATACAGTACTCTCATCAAGATAGGCCTGCAGAGGCTCAGCGTAGCGTTAGTGTAGTTGAAGGACCTGAGTGACAAGTTGGTCCTCACCGCAACAACAGGGAGATGAAGGGCCATGGTTACAACCGCCCACATAAACACTACACTGAACGTTGCCAAATCATCCAAATACATCTTTTGAGTTGAGACATCACCTGTGTCTGGCTAGGTGTCCACAACACTCGCATCCCCCAGTCCACCTGTCCTGTGGTGTTGGGACTGACACTCACGTGCCAGTGGGTCTTCTTGACCCTCCCAATACTCATTAGCGCCAATTGTAATGAGGTGTGGCCAGCTCATTGATGTTTACATTCCCATGCAGCATTAAGAGCGGTGTTCTGCCACACAGTTACCACGGCGGAGCCGTACAGTGTGTGTTATCGGGGCCAGCACCACCCCAGAATGGCGCCACGGCTGACACCTGGGGGAGATCTGGCAGTGAGGTTGTGAGTTGCACCAGCGGGGACCTGGATGAACATTCCGATCATGTCTGTCACAGCGGTTCTGGGACGTATGCACCGCCTGCGTCCGTCACTCAGCGAATGATGGCGTCAGGGGCATATCAACTGAGGCGCAACTGCCCCCTGACGGGTACGGTGGGCCAGAAGCTGATGCAGAGTCACTGGCCGGGGTGAAGGACATCATGGACATGAGGAAGTGCAGTTACTCCTCCTGTGTCACATGCAGGGCTGGGACCGTAGGTCGTGGTGCTGGCTACGATGGCTGCTGTTCTGATGGAGCCGTGTGGTCGCCGTCACCCTAATCCCATGCAGCATTGCACTTGCATCATGGTTATTTGTCAATGCAATTACACATCTCTGACTTTTGTTGTTTACCTGACGAGTGTCGCCTGGGGAATGATGTACTAATGAGGGGCTCACATGTCTCCACACCCACACACATGCACTGGTCCTACATCCCAACCATGAGCTATTGTGCTGCTGTGCCAACTGCTGGAGTCTAAGTGGCTTGTGGGACATATCACACCTGGATTCATATGTCAGCTCCCCGCAATTGGAGCAGCTCTTGTTGTTGTGCCTGACGTGAAAACCGTGGAGACACAGACGGTGAGGGTCACTCACCAACATGAGGCCTTTTCATTCCTCACAGGCTTTGTAAGTGACATCCCTATTGGCACGGTCTTGAGTATGACAATAAAAGGTAAATGTTCTGAAGTGTTAGTACAATGATTTAGGGTACAAAATGTGTAAGCTTTAACTTAGACCGGACCTGCGTTGGTGTTGAGAAACAAACAGAGGACCTGACGTGTGGACGCAGAGGTGACATATGACTACTCAGATAACGTCATCAGGGCAGACACAACGCCAAGGATACTTGCAGAGCCAGAGGAATTACACACCAACACACAAGTGTACGGTATTACGGAAATTGCCATGTCCAGGATGACATGTGTGGATATTCTGAGGTGAGTAATACTTTACTGACCTCTTCATGGCATATGCTAACAGCATGCACAATGTAGCACAAGGCACACACATGACGTGGTCACACAGGGTCATGCTGTGCGGCTATGACACCTCTGTGACAGTGGGCATGTTCCTGTCATCATGTGGCAGTTCCCTGTACTGAATTGTGGCCCATTCGAGTGTTCATGTGCCACGCTACATGTTGCAGACGTCAATCGTGTTGAAATTGTTGAATGCATGTGATGCACATGTGCATCATGAATGATGACATGTTGTGCAAGCTATTTACACATCAACTGAGGCACACGGTCACAATCCCTGTGCTTCTTCAATGTCTGCCAAACCTGGCACATACTGATGTATGTGTGCCATGCTGATGTATGCATCCACATGGTTGACATGAGTGTAGACTACATCCCTGCTGTGTGATTTCCTAGTGTGACTCTGCCAATGGTGACATGAAGGTGGACAGGGACGCAGCCTACACAATCGTTCACTTGACCATGTCTGACTCAATGTACCCCAATGGTACGGGCCTGTGTACGCATCGTTTCCCTATCGCCTTTAGGCTCTACGCGAGCTGAGCGTACCCCAATGGTACGGGCCTGTGTACGCATCGTTTCCCTATCGCCTTTAGGCTCTACGCGAGCTGAGCGTACCCCAATGGTACGGGCCTGTGTACGCATCGTTTCCCTATGCCTTTAGGCTCTACGCGAGCTGAGCGTACCCCAATGGTACGGGCCTGTGTACGCATCGTTTCCCTATCGCCTTTAGGCTCTACGCGAGCTGAGCGTACCCCAATGGTACGGGCCTGTGTACGCATCGTTACACCATTCAATGTGTAGCAATGGCAATGTCACCGTACTTGTGTGTGGATTTTTAAAATTTCATAGGGAACAACTAAGGAAACAGTGTACTGTTCCAAATGCAACCAGGTTGTCATGGATACGGAGTTTTTTACACTCCTACAGGTGTCCTGGAAGATTCAGTTAGGAAAAAGTATACAATGTTGCGAAAGTTGTTGTTCAGCTCTGGCTCTATTTTCAAACCATGCATATGTGTGTAATGGGCTTAGGTGTGATGTGATTGGATGGAACATAGGATGCAAATTATGGTGGCCTATCACACACTACTCCTTGGACTCACAGACCCTCTGCAGCACAGATATAAGGCAGCATGTGGCTGTGGGAGGGCACTTGCCTGCACAACATTGGTGTGCTAACCACAGCTGCTGTCTCTGAATCCTCTGGCCCTGATTAGCTGAACATGGAGAGGGCACCTGCATTCACTGATGGTGAGAACAAGGCCCTTCTGGATGCCCTCCTGCCCAACTTCAGCAAGCTGTATGGGAGACCAGGGGATCAGGTGAGTGATGTGTGCAATACCTTGGAGTGTGCACCTGTTGTGTGTGTGACATCATAGCCACTGTGTAGTAATACTGGATAGATGCAATGTTGTTGTGAGTGAGTGCCAGGGTGCACAGTGTTGTTAGAAGAGAGTTATTTGTTGTAGTGTGGTGTGTGACAGCATGTCACGTGCTGCATTGCACCCAGATATAGCATGTCTTGTTCAGTGAGTGTCATGCTCAAAGAGTGTTTTACAGCCCTCATGTAATCTGTAGATTTACAATGTAATGCTAAGCAGTTTTGTTAGCACACAGGCCACATACTCCTGGACAATGATGCTAATGTGTGTGCCATACGTTGCCCTATTGTCATCATGTATTTTGTGGACATATGGGTGTCTTGGGAACATGCACCAGGTATACTGATGTTCTGTAACTTTACATTTGTGACAGGTATCTGCCTATGAGAAGGGTGAAATCTGGGTGGACATCGCCAGGGCTGTCCGGAGAGAGGGGGGGCCTCGCAGGAGGCTTCGAAACATAAAGAAGAGGTGGCAGGACATCCGGTGCTGGAGCCGCCGCATCGCCCGAGTCCAGCTGAAGCTGGAAGCTCCACGCCGGCATGGCGGCAGCCGGCAACTCACCCCCAACATGCTCCGGGTCATGGAAGTGGTGTTCCCAGACCTCCATAGGCAGTTGCAGGAGGGACAGCAGCACGAAGGGGGTAGGTACATGTCTGTTTGTAGTCATGTGTGTGAGAAATGGTACCTGAAGAGCTCTACGGCATGGTCACACTCCCATAGTTTGAGTGGTGTAGTCAGACAGGCAGTTCATGCATTGGAATTCGATTGTCCCTCTGTCAGCAGCTGCTTCTTTACATGCCTTGCCCTACTCCACAGTAGAGGTTTGCTTTGGCTAATGCTTGTTTTTGACATGTACTCCTATGGTGCAGTGTCTCAAGTTGCATCTTCCTTTGCACATCTTCATGTTGTAGGGGGGTATGTCACACCTGTTCGTACCTTAAATGTAGCACCACATGTGCACTATGTCTGCCCTTCTTCATATTGTGGCACTGTTCTTGAGTCTCAACAAGTGTTTTGTGCACAAGTCAGCCTCAGTGGCCTTTGTCCATGGTACACTTTCTAATTATCTTGTGTTAGCTGCAGGTGCACAATGTACATGTGCTATATTTTGGACTTCTGCATACTCACACTGGGCAGTGCGTGTGTGCATATTCTCTCCATCTGTGGCATGTTCTTTGTACATGGTATTGATGGTTTGCCACACAATGTGACTTTGGATGTACAAAGCGGGGATGGCAGTGTGAGGTGATGGAAGACTTGTTTCAGGTCCCAGGACGGCATCACATGGCAGTTTGCCCAGGACTTTTCTAATGTGGCACAGAGTCAAAGCTAATCAAACATGACCAGGTCTTGATTTGGGTGGCAGGGTTGGGTAATGAACTGTTATGCATCATCAGCTATCCTGTTGTCAGGCAGTGGATCATGATTGTGTCTCTCATACAAGTATTTTCCTTGCCTATACCTTGTCTCCTACCTTACATTGAGCTGTGTGTCTCTGACATTTCTCCACAAGTAGAATTGTCATTATGAAGAGTTATGTGTCATGTGACTCATGATGCATGCCATGTTGACGAAAGAGGCCATATGATTTGCAGCTGATATGTCTGATGTGTACAGGTGACTGATATGTTTTAATTCTTCTCCTTGCTCACAGCATCATCATCTGAATCTGGAGGAGACAGAGGCGCGGACCAGGCGGAGGGACACACCGACAGTGCCACCTGCTGGGAGGTGTCAGAGGGAGGCAGTGGCACAGAGTGGGAGGAGAGTCTACAGGCCGCACGACATGTGACTGACACATCGTACCATGCCGACGAATCCGAGACAGACTCTCAGGAGGGGGGGGAATATGCAGCAATGGTCACTCATACATCTTTGGCTGCCCTCCCCTCCTCCAGTCCCATCTCCAACCTCCCACTCCTTGGTGTGCCTAGGGTCCGTGCTAGCCCCCGTGTCTCCTTTGTTCCCGGCACCGCAGCCCCTGCCCCTGTGTCCCCTGCTGCCCTCAGTGCTGAGACAGTGGACCTACTCCGGCAGATTGCAGTAGGTCAGGCATCCATGCTGTCTGTCCTCCATGGACATACACAACTGATTACACAGGTGGTGTCGTTCATGGAGGGCATGTCATCAGCCATGTCTGATCTGCGTCGGAGTGTGGCTGCCATTGAATCAACGCTGACGGCAGCTATGTACACCCAGCAGCATCTGTCCCCCCCCCATCCTTCCGAGCCATCCACCTCTGCCTCTCACATACCTACACAGCATACACGCACACGCCACAGGTCAGACACACCCAGCGCACACACACAGCATAAGAAGCTCAAAGCTCCACGCACACAGTCTCAAGGGCAAGTAGGCACACCCACAGGGAGAGGGGAGACACCTCACACACACATCCACACACCCAGTAGGACTGACTCACAGCCCTGTACCTCCACCCCCAATGTGTCCCCGGGTTCTGGTGGTAGTTTTTCCGCCCTGGCTGAGGTGTGCAGCCAGGTTTTTGAATCTACTTTCGGCGATGCCCCAACCAGTGTGGATGAATCCACTACACCTGCACCCACTCCACCTGTCCTTCCCTCTCCTGTCCATGCGGTGCCGGAGGATTCCACAGATGGTGCCCCCGTAGTCAGCACAGCTGATTAAACGCCATGTGCAGGCATGTTTGGGTGAGATGACACCCATGGAGGCACAAGCTATTGCTGAGACTCTATTGGACTGGCCATTGCCCTTTAATGAGCGAGGACTCTCATTTGCTTTTCTTTTGTGATTCCGCTGAATAAAGCTGATTTTTTCTTTTCAGATTTGTAGTTTGTGTGATGATGTCTGTGACTGCTGGGTGCCTGGGAGCTGGTGTGATGTTCACATTTAGGTCTACTAAAATGTGTCTATCTCCTGAGGGTAATGAGGTTGACAATGGTATGTTTATGATGTACGAGCTGGGCAGTGGTGGGCACTCTGATGCTGGGCACTCTGATGCTGGGCACTCTGATGCTGGGCAGTGGTGGGGACTCTGATGCTGGGCACTCTGATGCTGGGCACTCTGATGCTAGGCAGTGGTGGGGACTCTGATGCTGGGCAGTGGTGGGCACTCTGATGCTGGGCAGTGGTGGGCACTCTGATGCTGGGCACTCTGATGCTGGGCACTCTGATGCTAGGCAGTGGTGGGCACTCTGATGCTGGGCAGTGGTGGGGACTCTGATGCTGGGCACTCTGATGCTGGGCACTCTGATGCTGGGCAGTGGTGGGCACTCTGATGCTGGGCACTCTGATGCTGGGCAGTGGTGGGCACTCTGATGCTGGGCACTCTGATGCTGGGCAGTGGTGGGGACTCTGATGCTGGGCAGTGGTGGGCACTCTGATGCTGGGCACTCTGATGCTGGGCAGTGGTGGGCACTCTGATGCTGGGCACTCTGATGCTGGGCAGTGGTGGGGACTCTGATGCTGGGCACTCTGATGCTGGGCACTCTGATGCTAGGCAGTGGTGGGGACTCTGATGCTGGGCAGTGGTGGGCACTCTGATGCTGGGCACTCTGATGCTGGGCACTCTGATGCTGGGCAGTGGTGGGGACTCTGATGCTGGGCACTCTGATGCTGGGCAGTGGTGGGGACTCTGATGCTGGGCAGTGGTGGGGACTCTGATGCTGGGCAGTGGTGGGCACTCTGATGCTGGGCACTCTGATGCTGGGCACTCTGATGCTGGGCAGTGGTGGGGACTCTGATGCTGGGCACTCTGATGCTGGGCACTCTGATGCTAGGCAGTGGTGGGGACTCTGATGCTGGGCAGTGGTGGGGACTCTGATGCTGGGCAGTGGTGGGCACTCTGATGCTGGGCACTCTGATGCTGGGCAGTGGTGGGCACTCTGATGCTGGGCACTCTGATGCTGGGCACAGGTGGCCAGGGGGGGGGTGTCTCAGACACACACTCTCATACTTACACATACAATTACTTAGCAGACGTATGTCCCACACGTCTATTGCACTGGTGTTGTGCGGTGAGCTGGATGACGTACATCGAGCTCGATGACGTACATGCAGCACGTATAACACTGGTGGAGTGCGGTGACGTACCGTACCCCGAAGTCGATGACGTAGGTGCGGTACCTCTCCGTATTACACTAGTGATGTGCGGTGACGTTCCGTACCCCGAAGTCGATGACGTAGGTGCGGTACGTCTCCGTATGACACTGGTGTTGTGCGGTGACGTACCGTACCCCGAGCTGGATGACGTACATGCGGCACGTATAACACTGGTGGAGTGCGGTGACGTACCGTACCCCGAAGTCGATGACGTAGGTGCGGTACGTCTCCGTATGACACTGGTGTTGTGCGGTGACGTACCGTACCCCGAGCTGGATGACGTACATGCGGCACGTATAACACTGGTGGAGTGCGGTGACGTACCGTACCCCGAAGTCGATGACGTAGGTGCGGTACGTCTCCGTATGACACTGGTGTTGTGCGGTGACGTACCGTACCCCGAGCTGGATGACGTACATGCGGCACGTATAACACTGGTGGAGTGCGGTGACGTACCGTACCCCGAAGTCGATGACGTAGGTGCGGTACGTCTCCGTATGACACTGGTGTTGTGCGGTGACGTACCGTACCCCAAGCTGGATGACGTACATGCGGCACGTATAACACTGGTGGAGTGCGGTGACGTACCGTACCCCGAAGTCGATGACATAGGTGCGGTACGTCTCCGTATGACACTGGTGTTGTGCGGTGACGTACCGTACCCCGAGCTGGATGACGTACATGCGGCACGTATAACACTGGTGGAGTGCGGTGACGTACCGTACCCCGAAGTCGATGACGTAGGTGCGGTACGTCTCCGTATGACACTGGTGTTGTGCGGTGACGTACCGTACCCCGAGCTGGATGACGTACATGCGGCACGTATAACACTGGTGGAGTCCGGTGACGTACCGTACCCCGAAGTCGATGACGTAGGTGCGGTACCTCTCCGTATTACACTAGTGATGTGCGGTGACGTTCCGTACCCCGTGGTCGATGACGTAGGTGCGGGACGTCTCCGTATTACACTGGTGTTGTGCGGTGACGTTCCGTACCCCGAAGTCGATGACGTAGGTGCGGTACGTCTCCGTATGACACTGGTGTTGTGCGGGATTGTGTGGTGCAACGTACCCAGACATGACAGTCGTGCAATGGAGATGTGCTCGTATGGCAACACGTACAGGTATGTTGGTGTTCGTTGTACTCACCTTCTGCGCCGTCGTCGGTTTCTATATACGAGGTGGTGGGCGTACAGGATAGGGATGACACGGACGATGGCGTTCATGTCTTGCTTGTCGTGTACCGGGTGCCGGGTTTGACGGAGTGTGGGTTTACGGTAGTTTAGAGCTCTCGTAGCAAAAGAGCCGTACGGTGTGTGTTCGACACGGATCGTACTTCCTGGGTCGGAAGGCGCGGTCTATTTACGTACGGACGCTGCGTGGTGCGTCAGCCGACTGCAAATCGTAAGGATTTTCGATTTGTACGGTGTTTTGTACGAGTCGTACGGAGCCACGCATTTATTTGTGATCGTACTTGCTGAATCGTACGGGGACGCCTACGGGTGCTATTCGTACGGGGAAAAACGCTCCGAACTGCAATTCGGAGCGCTTTTTACCGGATCGGAATCGACACCTATATGTTTACTTTTCAATCGCCGCTATGGTATCATTTCGACCTCGCTATACGCGCTGGCCTGTTAGGTTAAATAACTGGTGTAATGTTGCTCAAACACCATGTCTACACACAATGCAGGCGTCTAGTTTTCAAAGCGATTTACGCGCTCTCTATATTAGAGTCCCCCGGTTTTAAGATGCAAATAGCTCACCTCGGCGTGTGTTACGCCCTGCTCAATAGCTCGAACGTGATTTTTTTGCCTACAATGTAACTTTATTGTACGCTATGTTAATACAAGGGTTACCTGTTCGATCCCCCCTGGTGCTCGCTACCACCTATGATAGGTGCTGCCTAAAGCTGGTGCTCTATTCACTATGGTTGAATTTTAAATTTTTAAATTTTAGTACATGGTATAAACTGGAATATGTGTGTTTATAAGTAACAAAGAAATTCAGTCCGTTCATTAAGTCCGCCTGGTTTCAGGCTGCCGAGATTATATATCCAATAATTCTCCTGTTTTAGTAAATTGGTTTTGTTGGAAGTTCCTTCTTTTTTAGGCAATGTTTCCAAAACGCACACTCTTAGTTGACTGACGTTATGCTGCATCTGTGTGAAATGTTATGCAATGCTTGTCTTCGAGGATTTCAACCTTATGGTGCTTTTGTGTTCGTTTATGCGTGTTTTCAATTTCCTTTCGGTGTGTCCTACATAGACATCTCCACATGGGCACTTTATCATGTAGATTAAGTTGGTAGAGTAGTGGGCACGGCATCAATTTCCCCATATGAGTGGGATCGCAATCCTCCAGGAGCGTAGGCACAGGGGTCTTCAATCCGGTTCCAATACTCCCCTGTGGCAAGGAGAAAAGCGCAAATTGTTTATCACAATCCCATTCCCTTCATCAAGCTGCTGTCACTTACTGCTAAAGTCAGACATGAAGGTGGGGCCGGTCTGGAGTCCCAGCCCATTAGAACATTCGGCACAAGGTGCTTGGCAGTCAGTAAGCAAGAGGATGGCCCCAGCTCCAACTTGCATCAAGTGCATGAGGTGGCTCCTAAGTATTATAGCACCAGTGAGGGCAGGCAAGCCCTGTCGTTGAAGGCCCACAAAGAAATCAGAGCGTTCTGGCAACTGAAAATGAGGAGCTCACCGCCGCTCCCCAAGACCTTCTGCCCAGCAAACTATGCACTCCATATAGCCACTCGCAGGCAAACAGACTCCAGGGGTCTGGGGCCAAACCACGTAGGCTCACACCAACAGGGCTCTCGTGGCCCCGGGGCAATGCCCATCAGCCAGGAGGCCATCACCGACATCACAGCAAAGTGTCCTCACAACCCCAAGCAAGGGGGCAGTGTTGTAGCAGGGTGAATCAAAGGCAGCCTCCAGGACCCCATGCAAGCACGCTAAGGAGAACAGCAACAAGTACGCTCAGGCACCACAGTGTCCTGCACTCATGCTGCTTTGCTGTATTTCAAGTCATCATCATCAAGACTACAATATACTACAAGTATATCACATGGGCCATCTACGTAGGGCCACAGTCCACCACTGAGCAGCAGTGGTGCTGGGTTGTTTTCAGGCCATGCCGTCCCCTGGCAGGCAATGATGGCACCTTTGTTGTAGGACACTCCGATGAAACTCGTGGGATCTCCGCAGGTAGAGAGAAGGATGCGGGCACCAGTTCACGTGCCCCACCCCCCATCAGGGAGTGTCACCGCCGTGTATGTGTCTTAGGGGTCCCTGCAAGGTGGCCTCTGATCCTGTTGCCGGAGCCACAGAACACAGCAGCTGCCCACTCATTGCTGGGCAGCTGGGAATCAGCAAATTGTGGCATGGGCTCTCCCTGGCCCTCTAGACAAAGGTGTAGGACATTGGAGCCATCTAGCTCTGAAAATGAGGTATGTCCCTTGGAGCTCTCTGGCTCCTGAAATAAATATGTGCCCAACGTTGGAGCCACACGGGGCTCGGAAGGTGATGGGGCAAACATGGGCCCTGCAACAACTGGGGCCTCGTGGGAGCCTCTTAAGCTCTGTGAATCGATAATGTGCCCCTGGGAGAGCCACACGAGGGCTCTAAAATACTTTAGGCACAGTTGGGGCGGCCCGCTGCCATCCGGGGCCACCCTAGGCTGGGTGAGGTACCGGCACTATGATGCCCTCTGGCCCCCCCGGGGCTGGTAACTAACTTGTACCCCCATTGTTGGAGCCACTCTGGACTCAGTGATTAAAGTGTGCCCCCAAAGGTCGTAGCGGACCCCTGAAAGATGGGGCCGCTCAGAGGAATCCCAACTGCCACTGGCCACGATCGGCCCAAACACGGAAGAGGTGTTCACTCACCCGGGTTCAGGATGGGACTTCTTCGGTCTCTCCTCGGGCCTCCGTGACCGGCACCACTTCTCCGGGAAGTCCGCGAGGCTTCCGCTGCTTGCTCTGTTACCAGGTCCCTCCCTGGGAACGTGGGACTTGGCAGGGGAGCCCGCGAGGCTCAAAACGACTCTCTTCTGTGAAGCGGCGGCGTGGGCAGGACTTCCTCCAGCAAACCGGAAGTCCCGCCTGCCGCCAGGCACAAGACTGCCTGTCTTCCGGTTTTGGCGCGAGGGCCGTGGCGGTGAAACGAGGGGCACAACGAGGGATAGGCTCCCTTGGAATTAAAAGTAAATAGCGGTGTGGGCACCCGCAGGGATAACCGTTAGAATGAGCGGGGTGGTACCCATGTATTAAACATTAAAATAGGCAGCCATGACGCGTGGTGGGCACCCGCTAGGAATAACCAATAAAACCGGCCAGAATGCAGGGTAGGCACCTGCGAGGAGGACAAGGAGGTGGGGGGATCCCCAGTCAGGGGGAACCTCTCGCACATGATGCAGCCCAGCGCTGCAAGGCTGAAAATAAAGCATTTCCAGGGAAAATCCAGCGCTCACCAAGCCATTATTTGAAAGTACAGCAGACAGGGCTCCAGGGCAAGGAAAAGGAGCAGGCAGCTCCCCAAATCATTCCAGGAAGGGCAGAGGGGTCCCAAAGAGTCTTCCAGGCATACAGGGGCTGGGCAGAGCCCAGGGAGGCAAGCCTTCCCCTGAGCTCCAGCAGCAGCACGCCCCTGGCAGATTCCAGTACAAGACAAGAACATTTTCTTGGGGTCACAGCCCCTCTTTTATACACAGAAATCCTTTGATGTAGCAGTGTAGGCAAGGGGAGAACCAGATGCAACTGGTTCTTGAGCACTTTGTTTTCCTCAGCCACCCTTTCCATTCACTAGGCAGGCTAGGGTCATTAGACGCACCACAGGGGGCGGAGCCAGCATTGTGTGGGGAAAGCCCAGCCCTATTCAGGACCCAGGTGTACTCCTCCCTCACATCACTTATGCTAATCTCAACACTCACCACCGGGGCAGACCCATCATGACTCATAGAGCCAGGCTCACCAGCCAGCTCCAGCCAATCACAAGCCAGACACATATTACACAAACCTGCCAACTTCTAGAAGTGGCACTTCCACACTAGCTACAATAAATCTGCACATATCATCGCGCAGCATTTAATCTCACGGGTTCACACATACCAAACTTGACCTTGCACTCCCCACCCATCAGGAACTATCATGGACACACATATTCCCCATGCATTCCTATGGGAGGGCAGACCAACTCAGCACACACACTCAGAGTGCGCCACACTTTACACTGGCCCACAGTGCTAAAGTTCGCAGAGGCCTAAAATCACTATCATCATGCCAGAGGCTAAAGGCAAAAAGTTTAGGGGTGAACCTGCAAAAAAGGCCCAAGTCTAACAGTGCTCTTTCTAAAGAAATTTACTGGGCAGAGAAGCGTTTTTCGACTGTCTTGTCGCACCATGCCTCAGACACATGCCAGCTGTGCAGACCAATCTGTGGGGCTTTAGCCAGCTGCTCTAAACCTGATTTGCCCCAACCCCCGCACAAACTGCTGATTTATTATTTCCCTCCTCTCGGAGAAATGGAAACAAGGCCCTGTTACCTAAGAAAATTCTGAGAAGCGGAAACAAGGCCCTGTTACCTAAGAACATTCTGAATACTCGTGAAGAGCTCCAATGCTACTGCGCCTTTGGTCCAGACAAGCTCTGGTGCCTCCTTCTGTAAAGAGACTCTTTAGGACATGCTCAGGCAATTGGGGACAGAAATTGTGAACATTGTTGAATGCAAAATATCTGGGATGCTTGACCGTATGGGGTGAATTGAGGCCAAACTAGAAGTTCTAGATTGCAGAAGGGAGGTTAGGAGGGTTAAGGGGAATTGGAGGGTACGGTAGGGTGGGTTAATCCTGGTGTGCAGGATTCAACCAGCCCAGCACTTCCTAGATCTGAATGAGATTTAGGGACAGGGTAGCCCTTGATTAAGGAGAGGGGCCAGTCCCTGGATATTGTCCCAGGCAGAGCCCCAAAGCCTGTTCCAACTGATTCAGTGACATGGGGGTAAGTGGGAATGCCCCATTGATTGACATCAACACAGAGTACACATGATTCGGCTATCCCCCACCTAGAAAACCTCCCTGCCCAGTGAAGGTGGGAGGGTCAGCATTTGCTAGCATTTCCAGATGTACCTTCCACCGGTCGCTTGTCCCTATTTAGCCATATTAATGAATGTCCCTAAACTGCTACCTGGAACCAGCAAGTCCACAGTAGATTTCATAGACAAAGTAGCCCACTGGGTTAAGGTGAACTTTGGATTCCAGAGATTTGTATTCCCTGAAATAGTCATGGCGAGATGGGTGAAATGGGTTGAGAAAATGAGGAAGGAGTTTGAGGGTGACTGTGTTATTATTATTACATTTTGGGATCCTAGGACGCTTAGACACTGGGGGTAAATGGGAATTCCCCATTGAAGACATCAACACAAAGTACACATGATTCGGGTATCCCCCACCTAGAAAACCTCCCTGCCTCGTCCAGGAGGGATGGTCAGCATTAGCTAGCATTTCCAGATGTGACCTTCTAACGGTCTCTTGTCCCTATGTAGCCATATTGGTGAATGTCCCTAAACTGCTCCCTGGAACCAGCAAGTCAACAGTAGATTTAATAAAAAAAAGTAGCCCACTGGGTTAAGGTGAACTCTGGATTCCAGTGAAGTATATTCCCAGAAATACTCATGGCGAGATGGGCCAGATGGTTTGAGAAAATGCAGTAGCAGTTTGAGGGTGACTGTGTTTATTACTGTTAGGGATCCTAGGACGGCCACACACTTGATTAGGCTCCCAGTACCAGCAATTCACCCTCATAGTAAGATTAGGTTTTTACCTCTAGGCTTTTTTATAGACATCAAGCAAGCAGGCCTCACCCTACTCCCAGGCGGGCCCCCCACTTTGTTGTGCCAGTCTCTAACCGCTGTTCCCCTTTGGGTGCCCTGTCTGAGAATGACTGACTCAGCCACAACAAAGTCCCACCTTAGCCTTGTTGCCAGGAGCCAGGGGTCACTATTAATGCTACTTTATCCACCCCAGGCTTAATTAGTGCCCAGAAGTGTAATGTGGGGAACATGCCACCCAAGAAGCATACTCAGACCTCAGGGGGAACCCGAAGGACGATGTGAACATCCTCTTTTGGAATGTAGCAGGTTTAGCCAGCAAATTGGCTTATGATGACGTTTGCATGGTATTGCCCTTTTTCAGGAGACCTGGGCTACTGTGGAAGTATGCCTGGTGCCCATTTGTGTGCTGGTTGGCCCAAGGTGGGGCTTAGCCTACTGGGTCAAGATCAACTTGGACTGTAAAGTCACTCCAATCCCCTCGGAAATACCTTTAATCCAAGCCCTTCAAACCACATGGCCTAATGGTTTGTGTATTGTTTAAATACATTTTTATTATGTTTTTTTTTAGGCAGACCATATCACCAATTTGAAAGTGCTGTCTGAATTCATACTTAGTCATGAGGAAACCTTAGATTCCTTGCATAATGGTTATAATATCGTCCTTGGTGGTGGTTTTAATGTGAAGCAAGTGGAGAATGCACAAACTATGTCTGATAGTCTTTTTATCTGAAGTGATAGACAACCCAGAGATGAAAGTCCTCATGGTAGCCATAACCCCCTGTGTGTGGAGCTATGCATCCCTGAAAGGGAGGGAGGCCAACTGATCTTTATCTCACAGTCCCTTAAAACCAAAATGCAAGGATCTTGCTTGATGTGGAGGATCGTGGACATGGCTTCTATTCTAGAGAAGTTAGGTTGCAACAACCTATCACTGGTTCTTGCTTGTCCCAAGCCTCCCGATTGTTTTCAGACAGTGTCTTCCCATTTTGTAGATCAAGGTCTAGTGGTGAGCAGCCTACTGAATAGGCGCAGCAGAACAAGGTCTGCTACATTTAACCAGGTTTGTAGAAAGGCCTCAAAGTGTCTGCAAAAGGCCTTAAAGGCCTATCCCAGCAATGTATTGAAAGTACCTAATTGCAGGGCGGTCTATAGGGTAGTGTTAAAGGTCATTCAGAAGGAATTACAGGATGAGTCTTTGGGAAGACTTGATAATGGTCTGTAGGTTGAAGGATACCAGAGTATTTTGGGAGGCCATAGGAAACATCAAGACAGTGGGGGTAAAATCAAAATCCATTGTCACCACTATAAGCCAGGAAGCCTGGGTGGAGCATTTAAAAAAAAGTCTATGGCTTTTCAAGAGTTTTTGGGGCTAATGAGATGAAGGCTGTCTATCCCTTACTAGTGGAATTTACTGTGGAGGAATGTAGGGATGCTATTGCTAACTGCCCATTTAGAAAGGCAGATGGGCTGCAAATGGACCTTTACAAAACCGCCCTGGACCTCTGGACCCCGCTGTTCTGTAACAACGTTATTGCCCTCTTCAGGATGGGCTTACCACAATCCTGGCATTCTGCCGTTATTGTCCCTGTTTTCAAAAAGAGCAGTCCCCAGATTGTTATTGCCCAATTTCGTTAATGGACTCTGCTGTCAAACTGGTGGGTAGAACAGTTTTAGCCTGCCTCCTACATTAGGTTGGGGCTACTGGTGCTCTGTCGGAGAAGCAGTACAGATTGCAAGAGGGACTAGGCACATTGGGGCAATGTTTAAACCTGTACCTACTGATAAAAAAATATATCATCGCAAAGCAGGGCTCTGTCTGCCTGGCCTTCATGGATCTGTCCTGCTCCTTTAACAGCATGGTGAGGTCCAAGCTCTGGGAAATATTAATGAACATGGGAATTGATGGTGACCTAGTCCAGTTCCTGAGAGCTCTTCATTAGGACCTCTCTGCTGCGGTTCAGGCAGCTAAGCAAGAGGACAGAGGGTTTTAGAATTAGACGAGGGATTCATAAGGGTGTTTGTTTTATCTCCTGTTGTTTAAGTTATATGTAAACTGTCAGGATCTGGGTCCCTTAGACCCTGATCCCATGGAGGACGCAGAGGCTCTGCCTCACTGGCCCCCAGCTCTGTTTCCTTTTCAGCCCCCGGGACCTCTGAATGATGTGAAATACACGGGGGACGATCCCGACGACAGGTACTTTTGGCCTTTCAAAACAAAAACCCTGGGAGACGAAGGAGGAACAAGCCCCGCCCCCTGGAGGTGGAGTTACGGCACACCGGAGGTAGAAGAGGTAGCCGGACGCAGAGGCAAGTTCGTTGTGAACCCGAAGGAAGACATCTCTGTTGCAGATAGGGTGACCAACCGTCCGTAAATTTCACGGACAGTCCGTAATTTCGGCCGTCTGTCCGTTGTCCGTGAAGGATTCTTTAACGGACGCCATTTGTCCGTCATTTTAACAGGGCACCGGTTGCCCCACCCTAAAGCCGGCACAGCTTTCACCCACCTCCCTTCTTGACTCCGATGCTGCGCCAAAGCTCCTCCGACACTCAGCAGTATTGGAGAGGCACAGCGGGATGGCAGCCCTCACACCTCCAGCCCTTGATGACCTGTTAAGATGTGCTCGAAGATGACAGAGAGGGAGGGGCTGCAGGTTCAGGAGCAGCAACGTCTATTCACATGCAAACAGCCAAGAATGCATCAAGTCTCTGCTATTTAGAGGGGGGCTCACACATTCTATTTCTACCCAGGGCCCCAAACATCCTAGACTCGGCCAGATTACACCCCTGATTACACGGAGGCAGCACATGCTTCTCTTCACCGAGCTTAATTACTGTCACTAATTGTAAGCAAACCTCGGTTCTTCAAACATGCAGTCTATAATGTAATACAATAAAGAAATGGCACAATCGCACCCACACTGACTAACAAAGTATGGAGAACAATCAGTTCTCTTAGAGTATCTACTGTAAGTACTGTACATCACAGTGGGGGATGGCATTTTGGACAGAGAGCCTGTCTTCTCGTTGTCTTGTGCAGGAGGGGGCAAGGAGCCCAAGATGATACTAGAATACTGCATGCCCACCCCTGTGCCCACCCTGGTGGATCCTGTTCACTCTCCTGTGATGGCTCCTGCCCTCCCCTCAGTGATGGCTCCTGTCCCCCATGTGGTGGCTCCAGTCCACCCCACGCCTGTGATGGCTCTTGTCCCCCCATGTTGTGGCTCCAGTCCACCCCCGCCTGTGATGGCTCTTGTCCCCCCATGTTGTGGCTCCAGTCCACCCCCCTCCTGTGATGGCTCCTGTCCCCCCATGTTGTGGCTCCAGTCCACCCCCGCCTGTGATTGCTCCTGTCCCCCCATGTTGTGGCTCCAGTCCACCCCCGCCTGTGATGGCTCCTGTCCCCCCATGTTGTGGCTCCAGTCCACCCCCGCCTGTGATGGCTCTTGTCCCCCCCCTGTGGTGGATCCTGTCTCCGCCCTGGGTGGCTTCTGTCCCAGTTCCGGATAGGCCCCTGCAGCGAGGGTGAAGTTCTTGATGGGCCTCTTCTCAAAAGGGCTCAGCTCAAAATTAATACGGGAAGTTGGGCGAGTAAGTAAGTGAAGGGATGGGTGAATGGCTGAATGAATTAGTGAAAGGGGGAATGGATGAATGAAAGATTGAATAAATGGATAATGAGAAAGGATGGATTGATGAGTGAGGGGAAGGATGGAGAGAAAATGTAAATAGCTGTATGTATGGGTGGAAGGGTAGCTGGATGATGGATGAGGGGAAAGATGGATGAGGGGAAGGATGATGGATGAGGAGAAGGATGGGTGGATGCATGGATGGATGGAGGGGATGGATGGATGAAAGGAAGGATGGATGGATGAGGGGAAGGATGGATGGATGAGGGGAGGGATGGATGGATGAGGGGATGGATGAGGGGAAGGAAGGATGGATGGATGAGGGGAAGAATGGATGGATGAGGGGAAGGATGAGGGGATGGATGGAGGGGATGGATGGATGGGTGGGTGAAAGGATGGATGGATGGATGGATGGATGATGAGGGGAAGGATGGATGATGAT
Source organism: Lissotriton helveticus (assembly GCF_964261635.1). NCBI lineage: Eukaryota > Metazoa > Chordata > Amphibia > Caudata > Salamandridae > Lissotriton > Lissotriton helveticus. The sequence goes on along the minus strand of NC_136063.1, from coordinate 1,425,575,679 downwards.
GGGAAGGATGGATGGATGATGAGGGGGTGGGTGAAAGGATGGATGATGAGGGGAAGGGTGGATGGATGGATGGATGGATGGATGGGGGGTGGGTGAAAGGATGGATGGATGGATGATGAGGGAATGGATGGATGATGAGGGGGTGGGTGAAAGGATGGATGGATGATGAGGGGAAGGATGGATGGATGATGAGTGGGTGGGTAGAAGGATGGATGGATGGATGGATGATGAGGGAAAAGGATGGATGGATGATGAGGGAAAAGGATGGATGGATGATGGGGGAAAAGGATGGATGGATGATGAGGGGAAGGATGGATGGATGATGAGGGGAAGGACGGATGGATGGATGATGGGTGGGGAAAGGATGGATGGAGAGTGGGTGGGTGAAAGGATGGATGGATGATGAGTGGGTGGGTGAAAGGATGGATGGATGATGAGTGGGTGGGTGAAAGGATGGATGGATGAGTGGGTGGGTGGATGGTGGGTGGGTGAAAGGATGGATCAGTGGATTGGATGGTGGGTGGGTGAAAGGATGGATGAGTGGGTGGATGGATGGTGGGTTGGTGGATGGTTGGGTGGATGATGGGTGGGTAGGTGGATGAGTGAAATGATGGATGGATTGATGGATTGATAAGTGCAAGAGTGAATGAATGGACATATGAGTGAAAGGGTGGATGTAAGGATGGATGAGTGAGTGAAAGGGAGGGTAGATGGACAAAAGGATGAATAGATGTGTGAAGGAGTGAAATGATAGATGGATGAATGATAGGGTCAATGGATGGATCCATGAGTGGATGAGTAGATGGATGGATGGGTGGGTGGATGGATGGAAGGAAGGATGGCTAAGTGAAAGGGTTAATGGAGAGAGAAAGGGAGGATGGATGGATGACTAAAAGAGTGGATGGGTGGAAGGATTAGTAAGTGAAAGGATGGCTGGATTGGTGAAAGGGTAAATGGCTGAATGGATGAGTGAATGGATGGATGGGATGAAGAGTGGATGGATAAGTGTACAGATGGATAGGGTGAAAGGGTGGATGGATGGATAGATGGATAATGGAGGATGAGTGAAAGGATGGATGAGGGGATGGATGAAGGGATGGATGAGTGAAATGATAGAAGGAAGGATACATGATGGATAGGTTTGCAAATGGTTGAATATGTTTGGAAATGGCTGGGCTTACTTATATACTATTGTGCGACCTCTGATGTGTCTGTAAAACGTACCTATTTTCCTGAAGTTTTGTCCTGAATTTTGACCTCCTGTCCTGAATTTGTGTCCTGAATTTTGACCCTTTGTCCTGAATTTTTACACTCACCATCCTGAATTTGCACCAATGCCAGTTGGTCACCCTAGTTGCAGAGACGGGAGAGACAACCCAACGATCCAGAGGACGGACTGTAAGCAAACTGACCTGGAGACTCCAGGTTACGGTGATGAGCCCAGTGAAGAAGAACTGGGTGGCCAACGACCCCACGAGTCACTCAGCCGCATTCCTGGAGGAACATGGCTTGCACAGGTCCATGCACAACTCCTGGGAGGCAGGAGGCGGGCGCGAGTAACGTCCCCGGGTGGGGAGAAGGGAAACCCCTCAGGAACCTCTTAGTAACCCAGGAGCGTTTTCCTTTTGAACTCCTCCAACACTCATAGTGGCGGTCTCCTTCTCTGATTTGGAAAAATACGGGGAACCCTACCAGAACAAAAGTACTTGCTATGCGTAGGGAACTGAAATTTATATGGAAAAGAGAGAATAGCAAGTTCCTAATTTAAATGCAAAAAATAATCAATTTTCTGTCCGATGTGTGATTATAGGTTAAATACTAAGAAGTCATACAAACCCATCACTACAAATGTGAAAAAATTGTTTCATTTTATTTATTTTATACGATAAAGAGAAAAATGATTCATAAAATTCATTGATCATTCAATTATCTGATGTGGGTAATACACTTTTTTTTTTTGTGTGGTTTTTTTTGTTTTGAGAGTTCGTGAACACATATCACATAGCAAAATACCATTCATTCCAGATGCAAAAATGCAATATACAAATCCGATATACATAAACAAATAATGGTCGCATATGTATAAAGAGAAAAAACAAGAAAGGCAAGACTCTAACTAGGTAAATTAAATTAAAACGTAGCCATTCTTACATTTCATATCTCCACATTCAGCGTTCTACATAAAAGGGAGCTATACAAAGAAAAAAACTAAGGCTGAACAATTGATATCCCATTCGGCTGACCCCTCAACTTTGCCGCCCTCCAACTAGCCACTGGTGCCCAAAGCCGTAGCCCCATCTCTCTTGTTTTTAAACCCTTAAGTTCATATAGGGCTACCTCAATGTTATGGATGCCGAGGAGCCTACATAGCCACATTTGAAATGTTGGAGCCTCTATATCTTTCCAGGCTGCTGATATTAATATTCGGAATACAGCTACTGCTATGAAAACTAAAGCTTCCTCCTCGATCCTTAGATTTAGTTTAATATCGCACCCAATAATCAGTAATGTTGGGGATAGATTTATTTTGACATCTAGCAGCCCTTCTAAAAAGGCCACGATCTCCGTTTTGATTAACTCCAGTTTCTCGCACCCATAAAACATGTGTACGATATCTGCAGGTCCTTTACCACATCTAGGGCAATCACTATCCGCCCTCTTCCCCCAATCAAACAGCTTGGAGGGCGTATAATATAAATTAAATAAAGTTTTAAAATGCTGAGCTCTAAGGTTGGAGGAACGCAGAAATCTTTTATCAAATGAAAGGGCTCTATCCAGATCAGTCTCTTGGTCCCCCAATTTTATAGCCCAGGCTGCCTCAGTCTTGACCATATCATCTGGAGATCTTTCCATAAAGATTTTGTACAGTCCCTTGATTCTGCGCCCCCCACCCTTCAGATAATCCAGAAGTGCACTCCTTTTTTCCAGAATTATTCGGGGTCTTACTGCTCTAATGGTATTAACCACCTGAAGATATGTATATTCTTGCCCTTCCTGTAGTGAATATCGCATCTTTAGATCCTCCAGTGATCTACAAACATCCTTCACCATTATTTGCCCGAGTGTTACAATGCCTTGATGCTCCCAATGTCTCCAGAATCCATCCTTACCCAAGTTTGGGAAAAGTCCAGAATTCCATAGAGGAGTATGATGATTATACCTGGGAACTCCCATTACTTTCTGTACTGATGCCCAAACCCCACTATACCTTCGAGCAATTTATAACGTGTTTTCTTATAATACCTTCTTTCCGTTCTCCTCAAGAGTACACCGAATGCTTCATTACCCAATGCCAGCTGAAATATGGATGGGATATCATCTTGACCCATTCCCTGTCCCGCCCCCCCCCCCCTGATCAAAGAGTATTGCCATTTCTGTAAGGAGACAGGACCAGTGATAATTCCTAATATTTGGCATACCTAACCCTCCCCTTTCCTGAGGTAGAGACATAAACTTATTTGATCTTCTAATCTTGCCATATTGCCATAAGAATTTCATAAAAATGGCTTCAATTTCCTTTATTAATTTATCCTCTATTTTAAATGGGATGGACCTGAATGAATACAAGATTTTGGGAAACATAGTCATTTTATTGACATTGGCCCTACCTATTATCGATAAATGTAGTGTATCCATCCTTTTTAGATCCTGTTCCATTGATTTCAGGAGCGGTATAAAATTATCTCTAATTATATTCCCTGGTTGTGAATTAAGTGTTATACCAAGGTACACCACCAAATTAACATACCTAGCATCCCGTTTAATTATATTCTTGGAGCACAGAATTTGGGTTTTAGCCTCATTTAGTCGGTATCCTGAATATTTCCCAAACAGACTTGTCATAGTCACTATTTCCCTCATAGCAGACTCCGGATCAGTCGTGATGACAGCTAGGTCATCCGCATATGCAAGCAATTTTGTTTGAAAGCCTTTTATGACTACAGGTTTTATCACCATATTGGACATTATTTGAGTTATTAATGGGTCGATGTACAACGCAAATAGAATAGGGGAACAAGGGCAACCCTGTCGAGTCCCCCTCGTTATACTAATTTTTCCTGAGCTCCCCCCATCAACTGGATCCTTGCTGTAGGAGTAGAATACATTGCCTGTATGGCCTGTCGGAACCTTGGCCCGAATCCCCTCTCCTCCAACACCCTCCACAAAAAAGACCACCTTACCCGGTCAAATGCCTTTTCCGCATCGAGGAGGACCATCGCGGCCCCCTCCCCCCGGCAGCACAGATATCAAACACGGTAATCGCTCTTCTAATATGATCCGTCGTACCTCTCCCTGGGATGAACCCGTGCTGCCAGGGTGATACTAGAGCCCCGATGATCCTCCCAAAGCGGATGGCCAAGATCTTAGCATACAGCTTATTGTCAGCATTGATTAGGGAGATAGGCCTGTAGGAACCTGGATTTTCTTTAGGTTTACCTTTTTTGTGGAACACCAGAATGTTGGTACTCATCCATAATTCCGGTATTTTGCCAGTTATCATAATCCCATTAAACAAGTCTAGAAGAAGAGGGGATATTTCCTCCCGCAAGCACTTATATATTTCAAGTGGTAGCCCATCTGGGCCCACCACCTTTCCTAATGCCAGACTTTGTAATCCTCCTATTATCTCATCCATAGTGATAGCCTGTTCGAGAACGTCCCTCTCTTCCTGACCCAGTCTTGCACCTGTGCTTTCCCAGTTGGTAATTGGGGCATCTGTCACCACCTCCTCCTGGTATAGGTCTTGATAATACCTTCTAAAGACCTCCTGGATCTCGGATGGTTCCTCATAGACTCTCCCCAGTTCTTCTATTTTTGTAATTACATTTTTTGACGTAACCTGTTTAATACGCAGCGCTAGTGCCCTCCCGGCCTGTTCCCCTGTCTCATATAACCTAGTTCTCTGTGTATGATATTTGGCAGCTGATTTTTTAGCCAATTGATTCTGTAATCCCGCTTTAATAGTATTGATCCTTTCGAGACTTTCCAATCCTTGCTGCCCCTGACATATATCTCTTCGATGTTGCCCTTCTGCCTCACTCAATCTATTCAGTTATTGCTCCCTTTCCAACTTAATCCTTTTCCAATGCCTGTTAGTATAGCTAATGGTCTCCCCTCTTAACTTATAACTGTCCCATACTACCCCCCGGGAGGCACTGTATCTATTGACATCGAAAAAGGCCTGTGACCAGTTTTTAATATATTCTATGTAGACACTGTCGGTTAATAATTTCCTATCAAAAGTCCAGGGTCTAGGTCCTTTTGTAGGTCGATTAACATCCATTGTTATTACTAGGGGGTTATGATCGGACATTATCATTGGAAGTTTGGAAATTTGAACCTTGTTCAATTCAGTAGCTGATACGAAGAAGTAGTCTAGTTTAAAGTATTTGTTGAAGGGATGTGAGAAGTAGGTGAACCCAGTATCCCCTGCTTTTTATTACCCCAAACATCTCTCAACCCATGTGACTGCACCAGCGAAGATATAGCTCTATATACCCGGGGCTTGCGTCCAGTATATGGGGTACCATTAGCGAAGTCAGCCGATATATTGAAATCCCCGCAGACTACTATTGGGGCTGGCCAGTCTATCAATTCCTTCTCAATAAGATCAAAAATCTCAGGATCGTCCGAATTGGCTCCATATATTGAGCAGACAGTAAATCCCATATTCATTTCACATACAGCCCACCTGCCAAGAGCATCTGCCTTACAACGCTTAAGGCATCCCAGGCCCACCTTCCCAATAATAGCTATCCCCCTTATGGTAGATGTTTGAGAAGAGCATGACAGAATCTCAAACCCTTTTAACTTAAGCCAATGCTTTTTCTTCCATGGTAAATGAGTCTCTTGTAACCCAAGGATGTCTATACCTGTGGTTTTGAGATATTCCTCAAATTTACCCCTCTTCTTCCAGTCGTTCAATCCATTAATGTTTATAGAGCCAATCTTAAGCTTAGGCATACTCCTGAACCAGACATTGCCAGCTTCTCAAACGACAAAGAAACATATTAGATACATAATTGCAACACCTCTTTTTTCGTATATTTACAATTGAATTTGTGTGTGAATTAGTGACCCGTGCTCACTTTCCTTTTGTGTTTACTCCAGAAATTCCTTCGCCTTGATTTCTGACGGGAAATACAATGTCTTCCCATGGTGGATTACTTTGAGCAGGGCTGGGTTTATAAGATAGACTTGAACTTTTTTATCCTGGAAATGCTTAATCAGCTGGCGTAGCCTCCAACGTCTTTCTACCGTAACATGGCAGAAATCAGGTCTAACAAAAAATGATAGCCCCTCGCTTGTTCTCTTAGCATCAGGTCTGGCCTTTTCCGCTATAGCCTGGCGCAAAATGAAGTTCCCCAGAAAAATAAGAATTGCCCTGGGTTTGACTCCTCCCCTTGGGTTTCGATTTATCCTGAACGGGGTTCTGTGTGCCCGCTGAATTTCTGACTCCCAACACCAGCTATCCAATTCAGGAAATGCTTTTGCAAATAATTTAACAATAAAGGCTCTCACATCCCCCCCCTCCGAGCCTTCCGGGACCCCCAAGACCCTTAGATTGTTTCTCCCAAGCCTATTTTCAAGGTCCTCCAGTTTCCACTGTATGTCCTGGGCTTGTGCCCCATACGATTCCACCTTGCAGGTAGCGGCAGCAGATTCAACCTCAGTGGAAACCACTCTTTCTTCAAGGTTCGACACTCTATCATCCACCGTCGCACAGGTCTTTGAGAGTTTCCTCACGATACTCTTTATCTTCCTCATAGCTGCTTGGGACTTACGATTGTCCTGCCTGGTTTCCTCCCGATGCACGATTATTTCCTGGTGGATTGCCTCTAACATGGACCGTTGGATGGACTCATGGTCCTGATCTAGGTTAGGGGACCCTTGAAGCAAAGTAGTAGGTGAATGATCCCAAGCCAACCCCTTCTGCTCACTCTTTTTGAAGGAAGTCCCTGGTTTCACAGCCGTTACAGGGATGGCCTCCTCCGGATCACTGTCTGACTCTAAGTTACTTCCATCTATATCAGAGCTGTGCTCCCCCTCATCTTCAGACCAGTCTGCTTCTTCGGCCACTGAGTGGAAACATTCACTGGGAGTCCTCTCACTCTCAGTATTACTAGCTGCCGCCGTCTCCTCAGTTGAGACAATGCCATTGGTTAATTTATTGACTACAGCGGGATTAGCCTTAGTTATATCACAGTCTTTAAAAGCACTGCATCCCATATCCTCCAGGCGTTCCATTACTGTTACAATTGCTGAGTCTGGATTAACAGCATCAATATCTACCTGGGTGTTACTCTCATCTGGGGATACATCTGCGAGTATGTCAGAGGCGCCCCCAACCGGAACCATAATTGAGTCTTTGGCAGTGGGGCTAGTAGAGTCAGTAGAATCGGACCCGCTGATACCTTCTTGGTCTATAGGGCCGACTTCATTGCCCCCAAGGTCTTTTTGAACCTCCAACGTTATTTCGCCCCCAGACGCACCAGCCTCTGCTTCAGTCACAGTTACAGTTACAGGAACTTTCCCCCCTTTCTCCTTACAACCACGGGCGAGCATCTCTACTATGCTGACACTTGCAGTAATAGCGGTGGTTTGGCGGGTCATGACCGCTGGTGGCCTGGTCTCCTTCGCCGGGGGTTGAGATTGAACTGGTGTTAAAACCTTCATTTTCACCGCCGGCTCCATACTCCGTCCGGAATTGCCATCAATTGCTGCGGGAGTGCTCGCGATTTCGCCCGCATTCTTTTTCTTACTCGCAGCCTTCCCACTGGCATTAACTTTTGGGGCCATCCTGCAGCCTCGCTGTCTGGCCCTGAAGCAGATCACTTTGCCCCGCTCGATCCTCTCGGGTCGGCAGCGCTTCCTCCCTCCACCACAGAGGATAACCGTGAGCACGCCGGGTTCACTCCGCCCACTGACTCCGTGAACTCCGCAAACTGCTTCCGTGCTGCCCGATTCCAACTCTGTCTCCAGGCAAACTGAGACTCCTGCCGTTGCGAGCCCCCGAAGCACAGCAGGTGGCAGCGTCAGCCGGTAAGTAATCATCTGCTCCCGCTCCCGCAAAAATTGCCATACGCCCGCTCTGAGGCAGAATAGTTCATAGCTCCATGTCCTCGCCACAAACGCTGCTGCTCAGCCGCTCAGCAAGGCCGCCATCCGGGGTTATACCCTTCTTTATACATTTTAAATTCATATATACATACATTTTCCGCTTGCCATCATTATACCATCAACTGCTAGTTATATCAATGTTATCATCAATGTTAATTGCACTAATTACAAGCAGTAAATGTGTATATATATATATATATATGAATTTAAAATGCATAAAGAAGGGTATAACCCACATCAGATAATTGAATGATCAATTAATTTTATGAACCGTTTTTCTCTTTATCGTATAAAATAAATGAAATGAAACAATTTTTTCACATTTGTAGTGATGGGTTTGTGTGACTTCTTAGCATTTAACCTGTAATCACATCTTGGACAGAAAGTTGATTATTTTTTGCAATTAAATTAGGAACTTGCTATTTTCTCTTTTCCATATATAAAAAAAAGGTCTCCATCTCTGATACACCCTGTAGCCTGAGTTGAACGGGTGTTGTCTCCCTCACCCCCTCTCCCTCACAAGCAGTATCCGTGCACCGCGCTGACCTTATTTTAAATTTCCTTACTTTTCTGGTGCCTTCCTGTGCTGCCTGAGCCACTGGAAAATAAAGCGAGGTGAAGAAAGATGCAATCTCAAGGAGAAGAAGCAAATTCCCAGAGAAGCTTTGAGACATTTGTTTTGTTTATCTGGAATCTGAACAACAATACATTTGTGTGTAATGCATACTCGGTCACGTAATTCCTGCAAACCCTAACATAAATGGTTTAGGTCCGGCCTTGATCACCAAGTCTTCTTATGTCCCCTCCCCAGGTGATAAAAATGTTCCCGTATTGTTATATGCAGATGATGCCGTTTTGCTATTTATATCACCCAATGGCTTAAAGTCATTGTTCCAGGAATGCGTTAGTTCATGGGCTCCTTGGGTTTTGCTACCAACCAGTTCAAAACATTCATTATGACATGCAACTTAAAGCAAACTAAGCTGCAGGGTATCGAGTTGCCTGGTCACACTGTGGCACTTACCAAAGATTTTCTTACCTGGGTGTAGCCTTTGACTGAAATAGGATTTGGGGGCCCTGTACCACTGCAGTGTGCATACATTTTCCAGGTCAGTCATTTGTAATTATAACTTTGCCAAATACACTGGGAAAAGACCCATTGCCTCACGTTTGGAGGTGTATAAGAGTAAAAATGCTTCTCTATATTGATGTGTGATGCAGGTATATGAGAATAGGCTAGCAACAACACGCATGCCAATACTGATACAAGATCAACAAATTACTTCCTCAAATCACAGGTGACACTCATTGTGATTGAAAAGAAAACACATTTAATTATTCTTTGGTTTCCAAAGGAATTTGTGATCCAATTTTGTCAAGCAATCTTATTTGTTTGCACAATAGTCTATTAATCAATGTTCCATAGACCACAAAAAATTACATCACATACATAACATATCTATACTACTATTATAAAGGAAGAACTTTGAGGCTTTGAGGCGGGTAAACTCGGGAACCACAGCGCCAATCCACACACCCGATACATCGTTATAATCCTCAGGGTGTGCAGATGGACATAGGCTATATAAAGTGAAAAAATACGTTATATTAAAAAAATTAACATTATAAAAAAAGTAGTCCCCTCAAAGTAGTGCCGGACGCGACCTACGTGCTGACGTCAGGAGCGCGAGGAGGAGCGGCGGACATTGCGCGGGGGAGGAGCGGTGACGAGCGACGGACATGGTGCGGGGGAGGAGGTGAGGAGCAGCGGACCGGCGGGAGGAGCGGTGACCAGCGGCGAGGAGCAGTGAAATGAGGAGCGGTGGCTACGGTAAGGCTCCGGGGGACAATGTCGGGCAGGCGGGGGTCGGGGCAGGCGGGGGACGGGGACTTACACCAAAACAGGAGGAGGAGCGGTGAACTGAAGAGCGGCGGCTGAGGTAAGGCTCCGGGGGACAATGTCGGGCAGGCGGGGGTCGGGGCTGGCGGGGGATGGGGACTTACACCAAAACAGAAGGATAGGATTTAGATCGGCTGAGGTAAGGCTCTGGGGGACAATGTCGGGCTAGGCGGGGGTCGGGGCAGACGGGGGACGGGGAGTTACAACAAAACAGAAGGGTACAATTTACATCGGCTGAGGAAAGGCTCCAGGGGACAATGTCGGGGCAGGCGGGGGACGGGTACTTACAGCATCTGCCATTGAGATTTATGCAGAGCGCCTCAACACTGGGCCTTTGTGACATCCGGGGGACAATGTCGGGGCAGGCGGGGGTCGGGGCAGGCGGGGGACGGAGCGGCCAGGAGCCCGGGCTGCTGGACAATGTCGGAGCAGGCTGGGGTCATGTCGGGGCAGGCGGGGGTCGGGGAAGCCTGATTGCTCCCGGACAAGGTCGGGACGGGCTGCTAGTATTCCATATAGTGCTTATACAGATATTTTGGACAACACTGAACGACAACAAATGTATGCTAAATAAACAACAATAAAGCAAGCTAAGGTTCCAAACAAAATTCTCATACAACATAAAGGAATGACATAAATGCAATGAAAACAGGGAGGGGGCAGGGGGAGAACAGAACAGAAGGGTTGGAGAGTATTTTTGAGAAATACACGTATTACTATTTGAACTCAACCCTAGTCTGAACTTTGGCCAAACAGTGTAATATTCTGTCAATCCAGGTCGTTTCTCCAGTGAAATGTAAAACAATTTATTGAACATTAGTACATAAAAGAGTTAGCCTGATAGTAAATGCATGTTCACTCGTTTGGTCGAAAACGTGGTCAATGCGTTTCGAACCCCTACATTCTTTAGGGGGGTTCTCCTCAGGACCTGAAACCGTAACAAAGCTTCTGCAAAACTGTTCAATCTGTAGACCAAAAATCGAAATTTCTTGGTCAAACCATATGGGCATTGGCTACAAGTTTAAAGAGTGCTCAGTTTGGGTGATAATTGGCAATTCAGTTATATCCGAAGTGGTGGGAAACACGCTGTACTTTTGTAGATAAAAGGAGGAAGACGCTGTATTTGAACCGAGGCTTATAGTATAAGGTCGTTGTCTTTGGCTCTGGCTGAAGGTTGCGTTTAAGCCCTTTAATCGCACTACTAGGGAAACCGCATTTGATGGTATTTGCTCCACATGACTCGTGCTTTCAGTCCGGCATCTTCTCTGGTTTCACGTATTATTTTATGCAGATTATGCCGTTTTGCTATTTAGAACACCAATGTCTTAAAGTCAATTTTCAAGGAATGTGTTAGTTCATAGGCCCCTTGGGTTTGGCTAAAAAACAGTCCAAAACATTCATTATGACATGCAACTTAAAGCAAACTAAGCTGCAGGGTATCGAGTTGCATGGTCACCCTGTGGCACTTACTCAGGATTTTTCTTACCTGGGTGTAGCCTTTGACTCAAAGGGGATTTGAGGGCCCTTTACCACTACAGTACAGCATCAATTTTCCAGGTCAGTGAATTACATTTTTAACTTGGCCAAATATATCAGGATAAAACCCATAGCCCCACGATTGGAGGTGTATAGGAGGAAAGGCTTCCCTATTGTGATGTATGTTGCAGGTATATGGGGATATCAGGACCCCAAGCCAATCCAGGGGGTGCAAAATAGAGTCCTGAGGACACTTTTTGGCGTTCCACTTACCTATTCCACCTTCATCTTGCACCAGGAGCTAGGGATGGAATATGCGGAGGACTTCATTAATCTTGCCCCACTGTTGTTGTGGTGCTTCATATGGACTAACCTGCATGTAGCCTTCAATACGGAAACCGTCTTAGACTATCTAGATTGTTACAGAGGGATGAACATCCCCTGGATTCGCTCTGTAAAAACCATGTTTGATGACCTGGGGGAGGAGCAGTTTTTCCAAAGTTTGAATCCTTGTTCAAAGTAAATAGATATAAACTTAGAGCTGTGAAGGAGTTCTCCAACACCACTGCCAGAGCGTACCTTTCACTGAACAACACCCAGGGTCAGGCCCCATATCTGGGATGGATTGACTCTACCTGAGATAGAATGTTAATAACATGCTTCCGCTAAGATTTTGCAAGATGGCATTTGAATTTACCCATGGGCCAGCAAGACGTGACCTGTATTCTTTTATGCCCATGTGATGAAGTTTCATCCCAAAGTTTGTTAAATTTTTTTTTCTGCACATTTTATCAAGATCTCAGCAAAATGTTTTTACTTCCTATTGTAAGTACACTGGGTATTCATTGTTTCCAGGTAGCTTTTGAGTTTTTACCAGTTTTTATCTTTATCTAGAGTAGATTGTAAACATTGATAGTTGTGCCTTGATATTATTTATTTATCTTCCAACAAATTAGCATTTGCACATTACCTGTCCATTCGGGCAAATGTTATTGGGCGGGGTGATTCCCCACTTTCTTGATCTTATGTATATTGATTTGCTGCTTATATCTTAAGAATTACACGTTTCTGCTAGGAAGTTTTATCTTGAATACATTTTAAATTGATTTTGATCACTGATATGCGATGAATTTCTGTTGTGTAATGTGAGGTATTCTGCCTGTACTTTTACAGCCACGGTTGTGGTCGAAATAAAGGTTTAATCCAACTTGGTACAGTGGACTAAATTCGCAATGATTATTTTGTGAGTACAAGTGACTTACTCTTCCAGCATTGAAAGTGAAAAGTAAACCAAGAACACTTCAATAGTTTCAGTCTGATGAATGAACAGGCACGTTGTAAATAGTGGGTAGAACTTGCCCATTGGCTTTTTGTGACTTGCCTGCCATTTTGTGATTTGGCCTATGTACTAATGTCTTGATTACAACATGTCCATTCATAGGGGTTCACAGAGTGACCTGCAAATTGAATATTAATTAGGTATGCCACTATTTGGATCACATTGCGATTGACTACAAATTCAATAGTGGTGGCCAGCAATGAATAGGAAAGTCCACCCCTGTGTTCACATTCCCAACATTTTTATAAAGGAGTCCAAGTTGCTTAAAGGAACAGGTGCTGCTTTAAAAATAAATCCTCTTTGGTAAGATATTGAGTGTAGCATATAGTAGTCCCTGAGACTGTCCAACACACTTTGTGAATCAGGTCCACAATATTTATATTGGTGCTTATATTTATATGGCCCAGTGATGATCATGATGAACTGGTACATGAAACAAAGACCACACTAAAAAAATGTAGAGGGCTTGGTCAAGCATACTTATGTAATATATGCACGTGTGAAGCATGATTCACCATAACCGAACAGACTTGTAATGAACGCCTATATATTTTGGTGCAGGTTTGAGAAGTGAGCTTCTCCAGGGGAATGTCCGAAAAGTGGACAGGGAAATGTAAACTAAAATAAGTTGTCGCTCTTTTGGTATTCCCAGTTTTCGACGTGTTTGACTCGGCCTTTACAGTAATGTTCAACATGAAAAAATGTGAGCATGCGCATAGGTACTTCAGATATACTTACACGAAGTATTGCATTTCCCAAGTATTTGTGCACCTACTTTACACTTAAATTGATCCCTACATTCAAAAATATACATGAATACCCTAAAATGGAGAGAACTAGATGTGAGCATTTGTAATTTAAACATTACCAAAAAGCGATTTAAGGGTAGCAGCTGATGCTCTTAAGTAGCCCTAATTGATGTTCATGGCTTGATACCTTTTGTCAAAATAACTGAGTACATGTATAGACCATCCGTCCATTTTGCTTTTAATATTCACTAAAAGTTTCTTGTTTTTAATTTAGAAACGAAGTAACCAGTTGGACCCTTCTATTGATATCTGGCCCCCCCAGTTTCATTGGTTGCAGCATGCAGCTAGTACTGCACACTTTTTTGATTTCGAAACTTTTATTGAAATTTTCAAAAAAGAAGATTTACAAAAAGCAAATAATACAAAGAATATACATAAAATACATACAGTACATGATACTTAAGTTAAAGAAATACTTAGAGTAAAGGAAATGAAATGCATAAAATAATAGAAAAAGGCAAATGGTTCATCAGTCTCGGTGTAGATATGGTAAGGCAGTGTTACACAGCTTGATAGTAATAGGCAGAGAGGATATCGTATGGGGTGAGAAGATATGGGAGAGTGGGGGGAGAGAACCAGTCATTTGTTTAGGGTATGTATAGGTTGTGCACGTACGACGAGACTTTGAGACCAAGGGGCATATTTATGATTTCTGGCGCATCTCTGCAAATCAGCAGGGATGCGCCAGAACAAATGCGCCACGCAAAACTACTCTTGCGTCACGGTGGATGCGCAGCATTTACAATGCGGCGCGCCGTGGCGCAAGGGTAGGCAGATGCGTGACGCATCTCGTGACGTAAGGGCGGCGCATTGCTGGAGTTGCGTCGCAAGTGCGATGCGACTCCAGCAATGCTCGGGTGTGCCCTATACTTAACGTGCTGCGTCAGTCCTTACACCTGCTTAAAGAAGGCGTAAGGAATTGACGTAGCAGCGTTGCACAAGTGCCTGCGTGAAATCTTGTAGATTTCATATAGGCACTTTTGCGAGGCGCACCTGCCACGGAACGCCCACCCTGCGCCGGAACGCCCACATGTGGCTCAGGGCTTCACAACGTGACGCATCTGCCTAGATGCGTCACGTTGTAAATGGGTCGCAGGGATGCGCCACGTTTACGCCGCTGTTGAGTGACGCAACGGCGGCGTAAACATGGCGCAAGTCCGACATAAATCTGCCCCCAAGTGTATTGTAAGGGTGTAGTACTGCACACATTAAACCCGAGAGTAACCTTGTAAAAAAAAAAATAAAAAAAAAAAAGCTGTACGCTTGTCAGAGAAATGTCCTCCGCCCGGGAAGAGGAAAAAAAAAAGCTTCTTGACTGCGTTGCTGAGAGGCGGTACATACACGGCCGGATTAATAATACTTTAGGCCGCAGACTCTGGCTCCGAGCTGCTGCAGTTAAAAAAGTGCCTCCCGGCTTCCCCTCCCCAGGCACGCCTCCGCCAGTATTCCCTGCGCCTCGCCATCACACTGACGAATGGACACCCGCATCCGTCACCATTGATCAACGCTGACTTTCAGGGTGTCCTTCAGGGGCTCCAGACACTGATTTGAAACAAGTGCCACTTGCTAGCTGCCTTGTGTTTTTTATGGCCGCTACTGAACATCAATAATATGAATTCCATTTTAATTTTTCTGTAAGGGATCTTATTTATAGGGCAATTTCCAGCGCAGTGTCTTGTCTGTATGAAATGATTGCTAACTCAGGCAGCCGTTAAAGTTTACTGCTTGGGCCTTGCTTCGAGGTACAATATGGATATTACTTCCCACGAGCAATTTAGAAACAGAACACACAGGCACGACATCTTTAACTCCTTGCATCCTTCTTGTTCAGTAGCAGCACTTGCTCCCCTTTCCTGCCCTGTGCTGTGCGTGTTTTATGCCTTTAATCTCATCGTGGGATTTGTTTTTAATAAGTATATAGCTATTGTTTCTTGTGTTCCTTTTCTGTGTTCCAATTCTTTCTTCTGCTATTACAGTCATGTGTCTGTGCTGGTGTAATTTAAACGTCGTATGTAAAGCAATGCAATTGCGCAACTATGGTTTGTGTAAACCCGCATCTTAAAACAGAAATATATTAAATTCGCATATCCAAATTGCACCAATGGTCACTCCGAGAGCTCTAGAAATGAGATGATGTTTAAACATTGCTCGGTGCAATACATCGCATCCAATCGGGATCATTTCATCTTCAATAAAACACTCTTAAATGGTTAGGGAAGAGGATGTGCCTTCACAAATTTGCCAATGTACAACTGCTGAGTGCCGTAAGTTCTCTTTTTTTACCTATGGCTAACAATTGCAGATCCATTTGTGCAGCTCTCGGTCTTTGAATGCTAAGCAGTGCTTGTAAGAGACTAGGGGGCATATGTATCAAGGACCGGTGTTAAAATTATTGCAGTTTTATCGGCAGGAAACTGCCGATAAGACGGCGATAATGGGCTTGATAATACGCCCTTGTTAATTCCCATAGAAACCCATGTTAACACCAGAACATGGGCTTCTATGGGAATTAACAAGGGCGTATTATCAAGCCCATTATCGCCGTTTTATCGGCAGTTTCCTGCCGATATAACGGCTATAATTTTAACACCGGTACTTGATAATATGCCACCAGGTTATTGGTTTAGGGGGTGTTGGAATCCCCACTCAGACAACAACACAATCCTTGTCAGGACAAACAACAAGTGTCACTAAACTAACCCGTGCTTAAACCTCTGGTTGCTTGGCACAAAGCAGTGAGGCTTAAATTAGAGACAATGGACCCGATTCACAAAAGTAGTCTGAGACAAAATCCTAACTTTACTACTTTCTGTATTCACAAAAGGCATTGAGTAGTATGCACAAACCCCAACAGCCGAGCCATTCACAGTCATGTGATCCAGGACACTAACAAAAATACAAACTTGTTTGGGAGAAGAAAAAAGACTACTTTATAAAAGTGGCATTTTGAGAATTGTGACTCAAAATCAGACTTTACTAATACAGATGATGTAAAATTTCAATTCATTTGGGTGCAAACAGTATATTTCAGCTCCCATCATAAAGTTACCACTTATTAAATGTAATAAGGCAACCCAGTGTTAGTCAACAAGAGAGATATGCCTTGCTCAGTCAAAAACAACTTTAGGAGTTTTTCAGTGCTAGGGCATGTTAAACTTAACAACACATGGCATACCTTTTAAATACAATGCGCCATGCCTTATGAGGCTTTAGGGCCTACCCTAGGGGTGACGTATCAATTATAAAAAGGAAGGTTTAAGCCTGGCAAAAGGTTTATTTTGACAAGTCGTATTGGCACTTTAAAACTGCATTATAGGTTGCGGTGGCAGGCTTGAGACATATTTTGAAGGACTATATATACCAGGGTGCTCCAAAGACGGTCCTGGAGTGCTGGATCCATGCAAGGTTTTTAAGGTAACTAACATTTAACTAAATAGGGTTATGCTAAAACACTGACATGAATGCGGCCCTCCAGAACCGACTTTGGAGAACCCTGCCATAAACTATGGCCTTGCAAAAAAATTAAATGTTCCAATTAGGTGTAAGCACATTTTACCTTGTTTTAGGGAGAGAGCACATGCAGGGGAAAAGTGCACAGGGTCCTAATGCCAATAAAAATGAGTTCAGCAAAATAAGGGAGTGAAGGCACAAACGGTCAGGGGAATACCGCACCAATGATATCACAGTGATCACAGCCCTTTGGATCACAAAACAGTTTCTTGACATGCCTAAAGGAAAGTCAGCCATTATAGAGAGACCAACATACTATTTTGTCAGAACATAAGAGTCTATGTAACTGCATGGTTCCAACATGTTCACATTGAGACTGGAGTTGCCTGTGTACAGTTGGACCTAAGCATCATGCATCCAGTCTTGCATCAAGCCTTGCCCCACCTAAAGGCACATGTCATTTGTGTGGAATGTGGTCTTGTTGTGGCAAATTAGAGAAAGGCCAGGAAAATCTACCACCAGTAGCCCTCTTCTAGATGAGCTCAGTGTGGGTGGCAGGAAGTTGAGAAGATGAGCTGCTCTGTGCATTTAGATTAGGAGAAATACATTAATGAAATTCAGTAAATGTATTCAAATGTTCATTTTCTCTTCATTGAAAATATCTTGACATCAAAAATTATTTCTTTCTATAAATCCCTCTGTGAAAATTGGAAATTCTGGCACACATTCCACACTTTCTGTGCCACTTAAACCGGGTCAACTGAGGTGTAAGTTTAGAAGTATACATAAATATTGGGCGTGATTAACCTTTTTTTAAATGTCTGCAATGTTACAGTTGTGATAGCATTTGATTAATTTTAGTGTATTTTTCTGATGTCTTCTCTGATAGATTTAATGGAGGGGCGCGTCTACTCTTCTATGTCACTTACAAATGCAATCATTCACACGTGTGAATAGCAGCTCTGATAACATATCTTAAACTCTTCAAGCTTTTTGTAATGCAACTAAGTAAGCTGCATAGCTTCTAACTTTTTGCAAGTGTAGGCCAGACATGACTCTAAACATCATTTTGAAATGTACTTATCAAAGAGTCCTGTTGCATTATTTTGACTCACGAAAAACAAAAATGAACATTCCTTAAAAACGACAGTATGGTGGTACATTTGTGCACACTGTGCTTGCAGATAGGACTTTTTGGTGACTTAGTGGATTAATTAACTGCAAGGCACTGTGTTTAACTTTTTAATAGGTGGTTTAAAATCCTAATTGGTCAATCAGTTGTCATCATTATGAGGCTAACAAAATGAATACTTTTTAGCTGATTCACAATAAGCTTCTGTCGTGTCATTTTCATCAGTTACCTTTGTGTGGTAAACACAGAGGGCCAGATTTATCTAAGTGTTGTGATGCCCTCGTGTCACGCAAGGCAACGCAGCACTAAAGACGGATTTACTAGGCCTCACGGTGGCCCTGCAATGCTTGGTAAATCTGGATTAATGCAAGGCAGTGCAAGTCACAGACCTGCATTACTCTGCCCCAGGGAGGCCTTCCATGGGCGGAGCGTGGGTGTTCACACTCATTTACCCATGTATTTTGGTGCATGCCAGATTTACAATGAGTGGAAGACCTGGGAATGCACCAAAATGCTATGCCTTCCCAGGGGAGGTGTAACAAGAAGAAATAGCTTTCTTGTTCTTTGGTTTTTTATCTACACATAGAAAGAAGAAGATGCCACGAGGATTGATTTTGTGCTGGGAGTTGTCTCATGCTGCACACAAATAAGCCTGCCTGCATGCAGGGCAGGCGCCCTTTCTCCATGATGCAAGGGAACCTGCATTAGTGCTAGGCCGCCAAAAGTGTGCAGCACAATGAGAGGACGTGAATACACAATATAATGTTAAATATGGTGCATTCCTCCCTCTCCCTTTCATGCAGCAAAGCACGGCGTTTTTTTTACATCGCGTGAAATATAGGTAAATCTGCTCCACAATATATCTCATGTGTTCGATCACCTGTCAAAAATATTACGTCAGGTACGTCAATCTTACCACCATATTGAGAGTTTGTTAGATCTGGGGGTCTCTAGTTGGCAAGGGTTATCACCTTTGTCCGAATAGGGACACTTACTTCTAAGTCAGGATAAGGGGATTACACTCCTTAATACCCCCTGCTCACCCCCTTGGTAGCTTGGCACGAGCAAACAGGCTTATCTCAGAGGCAGTGTGTTAAGCATTTGTGAATATACACAGTAATACAGTGAAGACACTACAGATAGACACAACACAGGTTTTATAAAAATAAGTATTCTTTATATAAACTTAACACAAGACCACAAACGACAAAAATCCACAATACTTCACTTAAGATTACTCAAAATATGATTAAAGTCTCTTAGATCAAGTTGTTGGTAAATGCGACAAAGTTCTCAACAACGTACCTGGATGCGTGACGCAAAGTGAACAAAAGCTAACAATTGCAGATCCATTTGTGCAGCTCTCGGTCTTTGAATGCTAAGCAGTGTTTGTAAGAGACTAGGGGGCATATGTATCAAGGACCGGTGTTAAAATTATTGCAGTTTTATCGGCAGGAAACTGCCGATAAGACGGCGATAATGGGCTTGATAATACGCCCTTGTTAATTCCCATAGAAACCCATGTTAACACCAGAACATGGGCTTCTATGGGAATTAACAAGGGCGTATTATCAAGCCCATTATCGCCGTTTTATCGGCAGTTTCCTGCCGATATAACGGCGATAATTTTAACACCGGTACTTGATAATATGCCACCAGGTTATTGGTTTAGGGGGTGTTGGAATCCCCACTCAGACAACAACACAATCCTTGTCAGGACAAACAACAAGTGTCACTAAACTAACCCGTGCTTAAACCTCTGGTTGCTTGGCACAAAGCAGTGAGGCTTAAATTAGAGACAATGGACCCGATTCACAAAAGTAGTCTGAGACAAAATCCTAACTTTACTACTTTCTGTATTCACAAAAGGCATTGAGTAGTATGCACAAACCCCAACAGCCGAGCCATTCACAGTCATGTGATCCAGGACACTAACAAAAATACAAACTTGTTTGGGAGAAGAAAAAAGACTACTTTATAAAAGTGGCATTTTGAGAATTGTGACTCAAAATCAGACTTTACTAATACAGATGATGTAAAATTTCAATTCATTTGGGTGCAAACAGTATATTTCAGCTCCCATCATAAAGTTACCACTTATTAAATGTAATAAGGCAACCCAGTGTTAGTCAACAAGAGAGATATGCCTTGCTCAGTCAAAAACAACTTTAGGAGTTTTTCAGTGCTAGGGCATGTTAAACTTAACAACACATGGCCTACCTTTTAAATACAATGTGCCATGCCTTATGAGCCTTTAGGGCCTACCCTAGGGGTGACGTATCAATTATAAAAAGGAAGGTTTAAGCCTGGCAAAAGGTTTATTTTGACAAGTCGTATTGGCACTTTAAAACTGTATTATAGGTTGCGGTGGCAGGCTTGAGACATATTTTGAAGGACTATATATACCAGGGTGCTCCAAAGACGGTCCTGGAGTGCTGGATCCATGCAAGGTTTTTAAGGTAACTAACATTTAACTAAATAGGGTTATGCTAAAACACTGACATGAATGCGGCCCTCCAGAACCGACTTTGGAGAACCCTGCCATAAACTATGGCCTTGCAAAAAAATTAAATGTTCCAATTAGGTGTAAGCACATTTTACCTTGTTTTAGGGAGAGAGCACATCCAGGGGAAAAGTGCACAGGGTCCTAATGCCAATAAAAATGAGTTCAGCAAAATAAGGGAGTGAAGGCACAAACGGTCAGGGGAATACCGCACCAATGATATCACATTGATCACAGCCCTTTGGATCACAAAACAGTTTCTTGACATGCCTAAAGGAAAGTCAGCCGTTATAGAGAGACCAACATACTATTTTGTCAGAACATAAGAGTCTATGTAACTGCATGGTTCCAACATGTTCACATTGAGACTGGAGTTGCCTGTGTACAGTTGGACCTAAGCATCATGCATCCAGTCTTGCATCAAGCCTTGCCCCACCTAAAGGCACATGTCATTTGTGTGGAATGTGGTCTTGTTGTGGCAAATTAGAGAAAGGCCAGGAAAATCTACCACCAGTAGCCCTCTTCTAGATGAGCTCAGTGTGGGTGGCAGGAAGTTGAGAAGATGAGCTGCTCTGTGCATTTAGATTAGGAGAAATACATTAATGAAATTCAGTAAATGTATTCAAATGTTCATTTTCTCTTCATTGAAAATATCTTGACATCAAAAATTATTTCTTTCTATAAATCCCTCTGTGAAAATTGGAAATTCTGGCACACATTCCACACTTTCTGTGCCACTTAAACCGGGTCAACTGAGGTGTAAGTTTAGAAGTATACATAAATATTGGGCGTGATTAACCTTTTTTTAAATGTCTGCAATGTTACAGTTGTGATAGCATTTGATTAATTTTAGTGTATTTTTCTGATGTCTTCTCTGATACATTTAATGGAGGGGCGCTTCTACTCTTCTATGTCACTTACAAATGCAATCATTCACACGTGTGAATAGCAGCTCTGATAACATATCTTAAACTCTTCAAGCTTTTTGTAATGCAACTAAGTAAGCTGCATAGCTTCTAACTTTTTGCAAGTGTAGGCCAGACATGACTCTAAACATCATTTTGAAATGTACTTATCAAAGAGTCCTGTTGCATTATTTTGACTCACGAAAAACAAAAATGAACATTCCTTAAAAACGACAGTATGGTGGTACATTTGTGCACACTGTGCTTGCAGATAGGACTTTTTGGTGACTTAGTGGATTAATTAACTGCAAGGCACTGTGTTTAACTTTTTAATAGGTGGTTTAAAATCCTAATTGGTCAATCAGTTGTCATCATTATGAGGCTAACAAAATGAATACTTTTTAGCTGATTCACAATAAGCTTCTGTCGTGTCATTTTCATCAGTTACCTTTGTGTGGTAAACACAGAGGGCCAGATTTATCTAAGTGTTGTGATGCCCTCGTGTCACGCAAGGCAACGCAGCACTAAAGACGGATTTACTAGGCCTCACGGTGGCCCTGCAATGCTTGGTAAATCTGGATTAATGCAAGGCAGTGCAAGTCACAGACCTGCATTACTCTGCCCCAGGGAGGCCTTCCATGGGCGGAGCGTGGGTGTTCACACTCATTTACCCATGTATTTTGGTGCATGCCAGATTTACAATGAGTGGAAGACCTGGGAATGCACCAAAATGCTATGCCTTCCCAGGGGAGGTGTACCAAGAAGAAATAGCTTTCTTGTTCTTTGGTTTTTTATCTACACATAGAAAGAAGAAGATGCCACGAGGATTGATTTTGTGCTGGGAGTTGTCTCATGCTGCACAAAAATAAGCCTGCCTGCATGCAGGGCAGGCGCCCTTTCTCCATGATGCAAGGGAACCTGCATTAGTGCTAGGCCGCCAAAAGTGTGCAGCACAATGAGAGGACGTGAATACACAATATAATGTTAAATATGGTGCATTCCTCCCTCTCCCTTTCATGCAGCAAAGCACGGCGTTTTTTTTACATCGCGTGAAATATAGGTAAATCTGCTCCACAATATATCTCATGTGTTCGATCACCTGTCAAAAATATTACGTCAGGTACGTCAATCTTACCACCATATTGAGAGTTTGTTAGATCTGGGGGTCTCTAGTTGGCAAGGGTTATCACCTTTGTCCGAATAGGGACACTTACTTCTAAGTCAGGATAAGGGGATTACACTCCTTAATACCCCCTGCTCACCCCCTTGGTAGCTTGGCACGAGCAAACAGGCTTATCTCAGAGGCAGTGTGTTAAGCATTTGTGAATATACACAGTAATACAGTGAAGACACTACAGATAGACACAACACAGGTTTTATAAAAATAAGTATTCTTTATATAAACTTAACACAAGACCACAAACGACAAAAATCCACAATACTTCACTTAAGATTACTCAAAATATGATTAAAGTCTCTTAGATCAAGTTGTTGGTAAATGCGACAAAGTTCTCAACAAAGTACCTGGATGCGTGACGCAAAGTGAACAAAAGCTAACAATTGCAGATCCATTTGTGCAGCTCTCGGTCTTTGAATGCTAAGCAGTGTTTGTAAGAGACTAGGGGGCATATGTATCAAGGACCGGTGTTAAAATTATTGCAGTTTTATCGGCAGGAAACTGCCGATAAGACGGCGATAATGGGCTTGATAATACGCCCTTGTTAATTCCCATAGAAACCCATGTTAACACCAGAACATGGGCTTCTATGGGAATTAACAAGGGCGTATTATCAAGCCCATTATCGCCGTTTTATCGGCAGTTTCCTGCCGATATAACGGCGATAATTTTAACACCGGTACTTGATAATATGCCACCAGGTTATTGGTTTAGGGGGTGTTGGAATCCCCACTCAGACAACAACACAATCCTTGTCAGGACAAACAACAAGTGTCACTAAACTAACCCGTGCTTAAACCTCTGGTTGCTTGGCACAAAGCAGTGAGGCTTAAATTAGAGACAATGGACCCGATTCACAAAAGTAGTCTGAGACAAAATCCTAACTTTACTACTTTCTGTATTCACAAAAGGCATTGAGTAGTATGCACAAACCCCAACAGCCGAGCCATTCACAGTCATGTGATCCAGGACACTAACAAAAATACAAACTTGTTTGGGAGAAGAAAAAAGACTACTTTATAAAAGTGGCATTTTGAGAATTGTGACTCAAAATCAGACTTTACTAATACAGATGATGTAAAATTTCAATTCATTTGGGTGCAAACAGTATATTTCAGCTCCCATCATAAAGTTACCACTTATTAAATGTAATAAGGCAACCCAGTGTTAGTCAACAAGAGAGATATGCCTTGCTCAGTCAAAAACAACTTTAGGAGTTTTTCAGTGCTAGGGCATGTTAAACTTAACAACACATGGCCTACCTTTTAAATACAATGTGCCATGCCTTATGAGCCTTTAGGGCCTACCCTAGGGGTGACGTATCAATTATAAAAAGGAAGGTTTAAGCCTGGCAAAAGGTTTATTTTGACAAGTCGTATTGGCACTTTAAAACTGTATTATAGGTTGCGGTGGCAGGCTTGAGACATATTTTGAAGGACTATATATACCAGGGTGCTCCAAAGACGGTCCTGGAGTGCTGGATCCATGCAAGGTTTTTAAGGTAACTAACATTTAACTAAATAGGGTTATGCTAAAACACTGACATGAATGCGGCCCTCCAGAACCGACTTTGGAGAACCCTGCCATAAACTATGGCCTTGCAAAAAAATTAAATGTTCCAATTAGGTGTAAGCACATTTTACCTTGTTTTAGGGAGAGAGCACATGCAGGGGAAAAGTGCACAGGGTCCTAATGCCAATAAAAATGAGTTCAGCAAAATAAGGGAGTGAAGGCACAAACGGTCAGGGGAATACCGCACCAATGATATCACATTGATCACAGCCCTTTGGATCACAAAACAGTTTCTTGACATGCCTAAAGGAAAGTCAGCCATTATAGAGAGACCAACATACTATTTTGTCAGAACATAAGAGTCTATGTAACTGCATGGTTCCAACATGTTCACATTGAGACTGGAGTTGCCTGTGTACAGTTGGACCTAAGCATCATGCATCCAGTCTTGCATCAAGCCTTGCCCCACCTAAAGGCACATGTCATTTGTGTGGAATGTGGTCTTGTTGTGGCAAATTAGAGAAAGGCCAGGAAAATCTACCACCAGTAGCCCTCTTCTAGATGAGCTCAGTGTGGGTGGCAGGAAGTTGAGAAGATGAGCTGCTCTGTGCATTTAGATTAGGAGAAATACATTAATGAAATTCAGTAAATGTATTCAAATGTTCATTTTCTCTTCATTGAAAATATCTTGACATCAAAAATTATTTCTTTCTATAAATCCCTCTGTGAAAATGGGAAATTCTGGCACACATTCCACACTTTCTGTGCCAATTAAACCGGGTCAACTGAGGTGTAAGTTTAGAAGTATACATAAATATTGGGCGTGATTAACCTTTTTTTAAATGTCTGCAATGTTACAGTTGTGATAGCATTTGATTAATTTTAGTGTATTTTTCTGATGTCTTCTCTGATACATTTAATGGAGGGGCGCGTCTACTCTTCTATGTCACTTACAAATGCAATCATTCACACGTGTGAATAGCAGCTCTGATAACATATCTTAAACTCTTCAAGCTTTTTGTAATGCAACTAAGTAAGCTGCATAGCTTCTAACTTTTTGCAAGTGTAGGCCAGACATGACTCTAAACATCATTTTGAAATGTACTTATCAAAGAGTCCTGTTGCATTATTTTGACTCACGAAAAACAAAAATGAACATTCCTTAAAAACGACAGTATGGTGGTACATTTGTGCACACTGTGCTTGCAGATAGGACTTTTTGGTGACTTAGTGGATTAATTAACTGCAAGGCACTGTGTTTAACTTTTTAAAAGGTGGTTTAAAATCCTAATTGGTCAATCAGTTGTCATCATTATGAGGCTAACAAAATGAATACTTTTTATCTGATTCACAATAAGCTTCTGTCGTGTCATTTTCATCAGTTACCTTTGTGTGGTAAACACAGAGGGCCAGATTTATCTAAGTGTTGTGATGCCCTCGTGTCACGCAAGGCAACGCAGCACTAAAGACGGATTTACTAGGCCTCACGGTGGCCCTGCAATGCTTGGTAAATCTTGATTAATGCAAGGCAGTGCAAGTCACAGACCTGCATTACTCTGCCCCAGGGAGGCCTTCCATGGGCGGAGCGTGGGTGTTCACACTCATTTACCCATGTATTTTGGTGCATGCCAGATTTACAATGAGTGGAAGACCTGGGAATGCACCAAAATGCTATGCCTTCCCAGGGGAGGTGTAACAAGAAGAAATAGCTTTCTTGTTCTTTGGTTTTTTATCTACACATAGAAAGAAGAAGATGCCACGAGGATTGATTTTGTGCTGGGAGTTGTCTCATGCTGCACAAAAATAAGCCTGCCTGCATGCAGGGCAGGCGCCCTTTCTCCATGATGCAAGGGAACCTGCATTAGTGCTAGGCCGCCAAAAGTGTGCAGCACAATGAGAGGACGTGAATACACAATATAATGTTAAATATGGTGCATTCCTCCCTCTCCCTTTCATGCAGCAAAGCACGGCGTTTTTTTTACATCGCGTGAAATATAGGTAAATCTGCTCCACAATATATCTCATGTGTTCGATCACCTGTCAAAAATATTACGTCAGGTACGTCAATCTTACCACCATATTGAGAGTTTGTTAGATCTGGGGGTCTCTAGTTGGCAAGGGTTATCACCTTTGTCCGAATAGGGACACTTACTTCTAAGTCAGGATAAGGGGATTACACTCCTTAATACCCCCTGCTCACCCCCTTGGTAGCTTGGCACGAGCAAACAGGCTTATCTCAGAGGCAGTGTGTTAAGCATTTGTGAATATACACAGTAATACAGTGAAGACACTACAGATAGACACAACACAGGTTTTATAAAAATAAGTATTCTTTATATAAACTTAACACAAGACCACAAACGACAAAAATCCACAATACTTCACTTAAGATTACTCAAAATATGATTAAAGTCTCTTAGATCAAGTTGTTGGTAAATGCGACAAAGTTCTCAACAAAGTACCTGGATGCGTGACGCAAAGTGAACAAAAGCTCGCAAAAGGGGAGATGCGTCGGTTCTGTGACCCGGGGGATCAGTTGCGTCCTTCCTCAATGCTTGCGCAGAGTAGGGGACTCGTCGTGAGCCTTACCGGTGCGGAGGTGATGCGTAGATTCTTGGCTTGTGGGCCAGTTTCGGTACGCAAGATGGCGCCTTAATGCGATGCGATGATCCAGTTGCGATGTGATGCGGTGATGGGAAGATGATGCGAAGACGCCCTTGCGACGACTCTGTACTTTGGAGCCGCGACAGGCCCTGCGACATGCGTCTCCGGTGATGCGATGGCGACTCTCTCAATGGCGTCGCGCTTGTCCGGTGATGCGACAGCAGGCAGCTTCGATGAACACACTGCTCGAGGGAGATGTGACGAAGGCTTGCTTCTCCGGCGTTGCAATGATTTCAGCTGTGGCAGTGACACGCTTCTTCTCGATGCGTCGCGCTTCCAGCTCCCAGCGGCACGCAAGTGTCTGGAGTCAGAATTCTCAGCAAGGTAATTCAGGAGGGAGCTGGTGGTGAAGTCTTTTGTCCGTGAGACTTCAGCAGGAGGCAAGCACAGTTCAAGCCCTTGGAGAATATTCTGTAGATGAAAGTCCTTACAAAGTTCCTTCTCCTTTCCCTTGGCGATGAAGCAACCACTGCAGGCCAACCCAGCAAAAAGCACACTGGCAGAGGGGCAGTCCAACTCCTGCAGCTTCCTTGGGTCTTTTCCTTGGCAGAAAGGTTTCTTGTTCCAGAAGTGATCTAATTTCTTGGGAGCAGGGTCCCAATAATTATACCCCAAAATCCTTTGTTCTCTGAGACAGAGAGGCCTCTGCCTAGTCCAAACCAGTTCCTGAGCACTTTGTTTACATGACTCTCTTCTTCCTTTCAGTGTGCAGGGTAGAGAAAACAGCCGCCCCACAGGAGGAGGAGCCAGCACAGGGGAGGGAAGATACAGCTCTGGAGCACTCTGTTGACATGATTCCTCCTCTCCTTTCACAGTGCAGGGCAGACACACTGACAAGCCACAGGGGGTGGAGCCAGCATTGTAGAGGGAAGGCCCAGCCCTATTCAGGTCCCAGGTGCACTCCACCCTCACATCTGGATGTAAATCTCTCTATTCACCACTGGGATGTCCCAGCCTGACTCCTGGAATTCACCAGCCCTGTCACTCACAAACCCAGACAAGGAATACACAATCCAGCAGAGGTGGGCTCAAATGGTTAGGCAAGCAAAAACCTGCTTTCTAAAAGTGGTATTTGCAAACACAGAATATTAAAATAAACTTTACTAAAGGATGTATTTTATTATTCTGAGTTCAGGCATACTAAATTCAAATTTTTACCATGCTCCCTGAGTCAGTTAGGATTATAAGAATGTAATAATCTAACTTCCCATTCTAGCCTATGAGAACAGGTAGCCTTCAATAGTAAAACATGAAATGGCTGTAATTCACTATTAGAACATGCTACACGCATCAGCGCATGTCCTACCTGGTACTTACAATGCACCCTGCCCTTGGGCCTACCATTGGGGTGTCTAATATGAAGCAAATGGAAGGTTTAGGGACTGGCAAGTGGGTGCACTTGGTCAAGTCGACATGGCAGTGCTACACTGCACCCAGGCCTTGCAATGACAGGCCTGAGACACATTTTACAAGCTACTTCTGTGGGTGGCACAACCAGTGCTGCAAGCCCACCAGCAGCATTTGAGTTACAAGCCCTGGACACACATGGGGCACTGTACTAAGGGCTGACAGATAAATCAAATAACCCAATCATGGAATCCAATCAGTATATCAATTTAACATAGGGAGCACTTGCACTGTGGCACTGATTAGCAGTGGCACAGTGCCCAAAGCATAAATCCAGCAAAAACATATCAAAAACAGAGGAGGCAATCCATCGAAATGAAAGGGAGACTCACGCCAATGATGCCAGGTCTAACACGGTTGAATCTAGTTAAGAAGATGTGGGGTTAAAAATAAAACATTAAGATTTACCATGATGATGTAACAGATACAATATAGTATAATACAATATTTGATGTAAGTGCATATTTTACAAATACAACTATGATATAGGATGCATTCTGAACGTCACAAATGTTTTGGGGAAAATTATTAAAATATGCATTAATTCTTTAAAAGGATGTTGGAGTGGAAAATTACACTGCAAAGTGATGGGCATGCACCCCTGCCTAAGTGCCCAAGCTGCATGGATTTCTGTATCTCTGGTAATGATTTTTGGTGCTGGACAAACTGATCATGTGTGATCCATGACTTATTCAACAAAGAAGGGGGAGAAGGAGGTTAAACCAAACCAGGTCGGCCTCCAGTCTATGTACGAAATACAGGGACCTTATGTCAAAGGTCCAGAGACCTGGTGGGTATGCTTATGGTTACTGCTTACTAAGTCAGTGTGTACCATAATTTGTGTGTGAGAAAGAAAAATTTCTTTCTAGAGTCCCCTCACTCACCGGGGTTGCCCCACGGTGACATGCTTCATCATTGGGGCCATCCCAGTTCTCTACGAAAAGGGGCGTGCTGCGACAAGGCGACTACGCTGGAGCACTAGTTTTGTGAGATGACTATGTGTGGTGCAAGTGTGATGATGGTGGAGTGGGTGTGAGATTAAAAATACCGACCGCATCAGTATGCGGTCGGGTGAGGAAGCAACCAGGTAGTACCGAGCGGGTCTGCCAATAGGAACAACGTTTCCACGAGGCCCTGTATTTGATCCATGACTTAGCCTGTTTCTGCAATGTGGCCTGGTTAAACTGGGAGGGAAGTACCAATATCTACTCCTATAAAGGTCCTTACCTGGAGTAAGTGACAACACTATGGTGATGCCAGCACATCCATTTTCTGCTTAATAGACCTGTAAGGTGAACAGTCCATTTTACCTGTGTTACTGGTGCGGGGCCTACTACCCCACTTGTGTAAAGTTCTGTGGCTATGTACTCTACTAACCCTTTTCCTGCATGGATTGTATGTAGCACCAGACAGTGTGTTGTACATATCATGGGGACCTGCGAGTTCCATTTTAGAAGCACATGGCCTGGATTGGCTGGAGAGTTCAGGACTGTAACCCTCAGACAGGAAATGTGCATTGCTGGCATTACTCAAGGATATTATGCAACACACACACACTGAAGGGAGAGGAGCAGGCCATCGCCAAATGTCTCTTTGATTCCAGGAGGAATTACAGGTCAGGGTGGCTTGGTTTCATTGTCAGGGAGATGGTGGGACTAGTGGGTCCCATGCTCACTGTGTCTCTGGAATCAAGCTGTACCCAGCTGATGAGCTTATAACTAGGGCATAATTGGTCTGGGGTTGGTTGTATTCCAGTTCAGGGAGGACCTGGCTTGGCAGTTTGAACTGGACTGTTCCTACAAGGAGCAGGGTCAAGATTGATTTGCATATGGTTGGGTGTAAACTGAGGTGGCATGATGTGTAAAAGAACGATGGGTTGGAGTGCTACCACAAGCTATTGCCAGTGGTTAGACTTATTGCAAGCAGCCTCCCATCATATTTTGTGTGTTTCATGCTTTTTACAACAGCATTGTCTCATCAAAGAAGGGTGATTGCCAAGTCTTCTTGCTGTTGAGACCAGGACTGGGGAGCAAGGTCTGGGAGTCTCCCTGCTGGATGAGGGGAAATCAAACTGGGAGTTAAGACCACTTGCTCTGAGCCTGGTTCACCAGTCTTCTGCCTTCTTGCCAATACCAGACTACCTTGTGAGGAAGACAGTGCCTAGACTCTGTCTGTCTGACAGGACCAATGGGCCCTGTGTGGTGGAGGAGAGGGCCCAGAGGGAGCGAAGCCCAGCGGGGATCCTGTCAAGTGGATCCCGGTGAGCGAAGTGTGAGATGCTCTGTTTAGTCAGGGCTATTAACAGCTGTGCACCTGTTTCTGCCAAGTTGAGGATCCCTGTGTGCTGGAAGAGGTCACAGTGAAATATAGGCTGTCATTCATGTGTGCACCAAGTAGGGAGCACCATGAGATCTTGACGGTTGCCTGTGTGAGCACCAGGTTGGTCGACCACGCCCAATGTGCAGGAAGGGGCAGGTGGCACTGTGAATGCTGGGGCATTACCCCTGTGTGTGCTGGAGTTGATCCACCTTTGTGCCAGGAAGGATGGATCACCTCCTGTGTGTGGGCCGAAGTAAGTGACCCCTGTGAGTTCAGAAGGGGACCATTGTGGGACCAGGTTCATTGTCCCGACTTGATGTGCCAAGGGAACTGCCGAGAACACTTACTGATTGCTGGAAGAGCTGAGTGGGGTCGTCCAACATCAACACAGTCATCCTAAGACTGAGCCAGAGCTGACACCTCAGGAGGCCATCTTATCTGGGCTCGAAGCCACACCCCCATAAGACATACCTTTAGGTGAATTTTTCCTTTGTGTGTTTTTTATAGGGGAGGGGATTTTCAGTCACTTGCTTGCATGAGAAACTAAACTCTAAATCTATATGGTTTTAAAGCTGATTAAAAATTGAAAGGGCTCCAAATTGCCAAATATCTAATCCACTTAAGAGTGAATGAAAGAAAATCTCATTTTAGTTTCTAGCCTCTCATAAAAACCGTAAGAGGGCCCCCATTGTACTCCAACGATGGTCCCTTTGAAATGTGCCTCAAATGAATCTAACAACGTGTGTGGATCCTCAATGTTAAAAGTAGACCCGTTAATGGGTGCATGAACCCCAGCTCTGTCTCCTCTTAATAATCCTGATGCCATATCATGCATTCCACACAGCCGTAGGCCTGTGATTAGGCAACTGCAATGCATGTGCGTACATCGTAGCCTGAATTTCACTTCTCCAAGTCAGTGGATGAGCTGCAGAAAGTCAGCTCGGGAACAGAGAAATACAACCATTACCATGGGTGTCAATTCACCAAAATACCAGAGGTAGCTGAAAATACATTACATACCTTTTGACCTTATCAACATCATATGAGGTGACATCATGTGACCCTTGACCTGATTTGATTTTTCCCAGGAAAGCATGTCACATCACCCTAACATCACAATTGATATTGCTGAAATTCTATAATAACTGCATTATTAGTACAATAGCATAACACAGACAAATATATATTTTAGATACCATCTATGTTGTGGAGCTGATTTCCTCTTCTGGGGTATAATACATGCACTGACTTGTAGTGAGCAAGTGTAGTGAATAAGGCAGTAAGCCATTACTTTTTTAGGGTGTTTCTTCAATCAATCAATCAATCAGGTATTTATAAAGCGCGCTACATACCCGTGAGGGTCTCAAGGCGCTGGGGGGGGGGGGGGTTGCTACTGATCGAAGAGCCAGGTCTTGAGAAGTCTTCTGAAGACCAGCAGGTCCTGGGTCTGTTGTAGGCTGGCAGGGATATCGTTCCAGATCTTGGCGGCAAGGTAGGAGAAGGATCTGCAGCCGGCAGTGGTTTTCCGGATACGAGGAACTGTGGTGAGGGCGATGGTGGCAGAGCGGAGGTTGCGGGTGGGGGTGTGGAAGCTGAGTCGGTTGTTGCGGTATGATGGTCCGGTGTTGTGTAGCTCTTTGTGTGCGTGGATGAGGAGTTTGAAGGTGATCCTCTTGTTGACTCGGACCCAGTGCAGGCCTGTCAGGTGGGGTGCGATGTGGCTGCGCCAGGGGACGTCGAGGATCAGTCGTGCTGAGGCATTCTGGATTCGTTGTAGTCGTCTCAGGAGCTTGGCTGTTGTTCCTGAGTAGAGGGCGATTCCGTAGTCGAGTCTGTTGGTGATGAGGGCCTGGATGACGGTTTTTCTCTTGTCGGGAGGGATCCACTTGAAAATCCTGTAGAGCATTGGGAGGGTGTTGAAGCAGGACGCGGAAACGGCGTTGACTTGCTTGGTCATGGAGAGGGAGGAGTCGAGGATGAAACCCACGTTGCGTGCGCAGTTGGTGGGTTCCGGGGGTGTGCCTAGCTATGTGGGCCACCAGGAGTCATCCCAGGCTGATGGGGTGGGTCCGAGGATGAGGACCTCCATTTTGTCTGAATTCAGCTTCAGTCTGCTGTCCTTAATCCAGTCGGCGACGGCCTTCATTCCTCTATGGAGGATGGCTTTGGCGGTGTTGGGGTCTTTGGTGAGGGATATGATCAGCTGGGTGTCGTCGGCGTAGGAGATGATGTTGAGGCTGTGTTGTCGTGCGACGTGGGCGAGTGGAGCCATATAGATATTGAACAGCGTCGGGCTGAGGGAGGATCCCCGTGGGACGCCGCAGATGATCTTGGTGGTTCTTGTGCGGAAGGGAGGGAGGCGGACGCTCTGGGTTCTGCCGAAGAGGAAAAGATGTGGTCCAGGCCAGGGCCTTCTCTTGAATTCCGGCGTCATGGAGGCGCGCTAATAGGGTGCGGTGGCAGACCGTGCCGAAGGCGGCTGATAGGTCCAGGAGGATTAGGGCGGCTCTTTCTCCTTTGTCCATCAGGATCCTGATGTCGTCGGTGGCGGCGATGAGGGCGGTCTCGGTGCTGTGGTTGCTGCGGAAGCCAGATTGGGATGGGTCCAGGACGTTGTTGTCTTCGAGGTAACGGGTCAGCTGTTTGTTGACAATCTTCTCTGTCACTTTTGCCGGGAACGGGAGCATAAAGATGGGCCAGAAGTTCTTGAGGTCCTTGGGGTCCGCCTTGGGTTTCTTCGGAAGGGCGTTGATCTCGGCGTGCTTCCAGCTTGCCGGGAAGGTTGCTGTCTCGAAGGAGCTGTTGATTGTTTTCCGGAGGTGGGGTGCGATGGTTGTGCTGGCTTTGTTGAAGACGTGGTGAGGGCAGGGGTCGGATGGGGATCCGGAGTGGATGGAGTTCATGGTTTTGATGGTGTCTTCGTCGCTGATGTGAGTCCAGGTGGTCAGGCGGTATGTACGGGTCGTGATTGCAGGGGTGGTGGAATCGGTGGTGGATGTGGGGGTGTCGGAGTTGAAGCTGTCATGGATGTCGGTGATCTTGCGATGGAAGAAGGTGGTCAGGGAGTCGCACAGGTCTTGTGATGGTGGATGTCGTTGGTGTTGAAGCTGGGTTCTTTGAAAAGAATGGAGTGAAATAGTGCATTTTGAAGCACAACTTTCATATAAATTAGTTTAAATGACAAAGGCCCTAAAAGGGCACACATTGTATCTTCAAGTCCAAGCCAATGAAATCTTACATTCCCCAGGAGTTGCCCCTATTTTTTCATGATGCCATATGTCAAAACTACCTCTATTGTGCCTGGGCTTGCTTTTTGTCATGGGTGCCCTTTAAAATAAAAATGGCACAAAATATGCCGATGTCAGCTTTGTATGCTATCTATATAAAATAGGTGCTCTTATTTAAAATATTTTCTCAGTATGTCAGGCGCTGCATTTTGTCATGGCTGCCACACACAAATAAGCCAGTTTATCCACCTTAATGTCCAAAATTAACTTTAGTGTTCGTAGCAGCATTCTACCACCGTTGTAAATATGCCAAGAATATCCTCAAGTATGCCAGTTTTTTTCTACAGTTGAACTACCTCTAGTATACCAATATAAGTACTTTACCAGTGTTTCCCTTTTTCGTAAAAGTTTCCCCTGGTGTGCCTGTGCCTGTATGTTCTCACAGGTGTCTGTCATGCTAAGAATTGCGGCAAGTGCTTCAGCACCAGTATAGGTACCTTCAGTATGCCATGCCCAATGAAAACTCACAAGCATCATGTTACATTTTCACTCACTTTCACATTCACTCACACATTCATTCTCTCAGTAACACTCACTGTCACTCATTCATTCTCTCTCACACTCACACCGCTTTACACTCATTCTGATTCATTTTCACTCACTCAGTTGCATTCACTCTTAATCTCACTCATTCATACTTACTGACAATCAAGCCACGGTTTACTAATGCTTTGGGCTTGGTTTGAGTTACTTTTTTGGTGATCTTGGTGCAAAATGTTTGGGTGGGGCTTACTATCCAATACAAATCTGGATTTGTGTTGGAGATTATCCAAAAGTCACACAAAGTTGCACTATGCACTGTTTTGTGTTACCTTGTGTCAGGGGAACGTTCTCTGAGTGGTGTGCGGACATCCCCAAACAACCACCCAAGGGGTTTGATCCAAGTCCCTATCTACTAACATTGATAGACAGGAATTTAATTTGTTTGGAACATACTTTATTGATTTTTGTCAAGTTTAGCCAAACAGTACGACCAACAAGCCCATTTTGAAGCAATGTTAATACAAATGATAAAGCATTAGCAAAAGGAACATACCTGCTCATTAGACCTCCCCACCCCCTCAGCATTAAATGTCATATGTACAAAGGTGCTACAGGCTGCTTTGACTAGCATGCACCGGTCCCCATCACTCCCCCTCTAGGTAAGGTCTAATTTTGTCTAGAATTTTATGACCAACAGGACGTACAGGTGCTAGGTTTACCCCCCTGTGGTCTGTCTCCCTCTTCCAGAATGTGGGGTATTTTTGAAGGCAACCCCTCGCCTCATAGACTGCAATATACAAAGCCATGCAGTGGTCCATACCCTGCTTCCACACTGCCAGCGATGGGGGGGCCTCCGACCTTCCAGTGTTTGGCTATGTCACGTTTGATGAGGGTCAACCTAACATACAGAAGGGGCAATTTATATTTATTCCCACCCAGATCATCTGTGAGGAGATCTATCTTCGGGTCTCTCTGGATCTGCCATGACGAGACCTCACCCAGGCAGACCAACACTCCCTGCCAGAATCTGTCCAATATCTGCCAGCTCCACACTGTGCGGAAGAATGTGCCTGCATTTGAATCACACCGGAGACAGGCCGGGGAGGCAATCACCCCCATACGCCAAAGCCTATGACAAATATAATAGAAATTATGAAGATATTTAAATTGGGTCAGTCGAAGAATGGCTGCCTTCAGCAGAGAACCCAGAGCCTCAGTCCATTCTTCATTCTCCAGTACCACAACATCCGCCTCCCATGCTGCACGAAGGGTGCCAAATAGACCTGGTTGATTATAGATATGTGTTTGATTAATATTAGCTATTTTATCATCTCTCAAGCCCCCGCAAAGAAGTTTACCCTCTAAGGGATTTATTTCTGGGAGCGAAGTCAGTGTGACTATGTATGGTGAGAGTGCGTGGCGGAGCTGAAGGTATCTATGAAATTGGCTGTGATGGAGCTGATATTCCTTCTGCAGAGTTTGGTAAGATTTAAGAAAGCTACCCTGCATGGCATCTCACAGGGTAGATATCCGAATGAGGTCTCATTTCTGGAACCTCATGAGGACAGCCAGCTGCCGAAGCATACTCCCCTGCCACAGTGGTGTATCCTCTGTCACCCTTCCTCACCATTTCATCCGTTCAAGTGTGGATCGCCATAGGTTCAGCACTAATGTATCCCTGGAGGAAGGCCATCCCTCCCTCCCCATACAAATTTGCCACCAGTTGGAGATTCCACATTGCCCACTTGTTCAAAGCATAAGCCGGGTCACCCTGCGTCCAAAGCATAAGCTGGTTCACCCTGAGTGTCATACCACCATTAATTGATAATGCAGAGGTGTACTGCCATGTCGTAGGATTTGATATCAGCAGCGGCAATGCTCCCACAATAAGGTGACTGAAAGCATTTGGAGAGCAAAACACGGGGGTGCCCCCACCCATAGAAACTAAATAGGAATGGAATTGAATTTGTTGAACCATTGTTGCTGGATGGGGTAGGGAAATTTCTGGAGTTAGTAAAGGAATCCAGGTAGAGATACCATCTTTAAGATAGCTGACTGCCCGGTCAAGAACAGGGGAAGTGCCAACCAGATTTTTATGTCCTCGCTAAGGCAGGACATTATCAGCTCTATGTTGAGTGTCTATGCCACTTTCTCATCAGCTGATATAAAGACACCCAGGTATTTGAATCTATTATTGGCTAGTCTCAAGTCGTTGCCCAGTCAAATCTTTGGGGAGGCTGTGCCCAGAGCAAAAACTGTTGATTGTGTTGATTGTTAGACCCGGGATCCCTGGTTGGCTGAGGTAGGTACCTTAGGCCAAGTAGGGACCCACGTTCCAATGTCAGGGAAAGGAAGGTCACCTTCTTAGATAGCCCAGCTCACCCCCTCGGTAGCTTGGCATGAGCAGCCAGGCTTATCTTCAAGGCAAAAGTATAAAGTATTCGCAACCACGCTCACAACAATCCAATGATGACACCACAAATAGGCTCCACACGAGTTTTATAAAACGAGTACAAACTTTATTAATAAGATATACGATAAGACCACACAATATAAAACCAACATATGAGGTTGTGTAATATTTCTCCTGGCCGGATGTTAGGCCAGCCAACCCCTGTAAGTTCTGGCAATGTCAATGTGCACTTCTAAACGTTCTCCTGTACTCCTAATCACATGCCATACAGTTTGTAATGCTAGAATCAGGTACTTTTTCAATGTAAAAGTACTGTAATGCGTAACGCAACAAACAGGCTCTTTGCAAGATAAAACAATGCAATGCGTAATCCAACCACCATATATGTCGTTCTGAAATAATCGGGCTATGTGTATACTCTAATCAGGTAATTCCTTATGCAAGAATAATGCAATGCGCAATACGCTAACCCGGTAAAGTATGTAAAGTAAA
The DNA here is from genome assembly GCF_964261635.1 of Lissotriton helveticus. NCBI lineage: Eukaryota > Metazoa > Chordata > Amphibia > Caudata > Salamandridae > Lissotriton > Lissotriton helveticus. The sequence continues at coordinate 1,425,538,290 of NC_136063.1, read as the reverse complement.
GTTTTTTATTTGCACATTTAATTAAAATCATTGCAAATTGCACTCACAGAAATGACCATTGCGTAGTAAAAAAGGAGAGAAGGTACACAGATCAATTACGAACACAGAAGGATTGAAAATTAAGAGGACAGATGATAATGTCACTGGAGGGGAAACAGACGCAGACTAGGTCAAAAGACAAAGTTAGGGGAATTAATTTCTGAGATAAACTTAACAAAACGCGCCGCCAATTGCGGGGAGTCGCCCCTCATGCAAGCGTCTAATGCTTCTTGGCAAGTCCTGATGTTAAGAAGCAGCCAAATTAGACGCAGCCAAAAGTTTCTTTGAGCTTGGGGTTTTCGACATATGCACAAGATATGAGTAAGGTTTTCGTCGTCCAGCTTGCAAAAGCGACATTGCGATGATACTTCTTTCTTGTATCCTTGGCCAAACTTGTAGGCCATCAGCGGAATTAGGCCGAATCGGAGTCGCATTTGTTGAAGTTTTGTGTGGACTTTCGTAGAAGATGCGAGATAAGACGGAAGAGTTTTCGGGGCGTACAATTTGGAGACCCAAGGGCCATGGGAGAGCTGGGCGACACGTTGCTCGTCAGAATCGCTCGATAGAATTTTTGCTTGTTTGGTTAGGAGTTTTGTTTTCACGTTGATAGGGAGGGAGGATAACCATATGTCCTTTGCTTTGAGGGATTCAAGGCATGATGTCAGATATTTACTCCAGGAGGTTTTTTGGTTACTGAAGACTGACCATAAACAGCTCTTTAAGGTGTAAGGGCTAGCATGCTTAAACTTTAGGCAATAGCTGATGTAACGTGCACTCATTATCCATCTCTGGGAGGACAATAAAAATTCTTTCCGGATTTGGGCGTGGGCAGTTGAAGTTGGCAGTCGGAAAACCCTGCGATAGCACGACGATTGAGCTCTGTCCAACCAATTATTCACTTAAGTGTTATTGCACCGAAGGAGATTGTGGGAAGAAATTTTGCTGAAATCAGTTTTATTAATGGTACTAGGTCCTGGGAGTGCAAAGCGCTTTTCCTTCTTATAAAGGCCCCTTCCAGGGAGCGAGCGACAGCCTGCATTTCAGTTATATGCGCAGAGGTTCTCCCTTTGTGATCGATCCACACTCCCAGATACTTATAGGCGGAAACGGTTTCCAATCTCTTCCCTTTGACGAGCCACGTGATTTTTTGTAGTTTTTCCGGATGATATTGTCATTGCTTTGGTTTTTGACACATTTATCTTGAGCATGTTCGTGATGCAATACTGGGCAAGGGAATCGAGCAGTCTTTGAAGACCCACCTGGGTTTGGTCTAGCAGGATGGTGTCATCAGCATATTGGAGAGTTTGAATCTTTCTTAACTCTATTCCTGGAGGGAAAGCACGGACATGTGACAACCATTCTGGGAGATCCTCGAGGTACAGGTTGAATAGCATTGGTGCAAGGGTGCACCCTTGTTTTAAACCTCTGGTGGTATAGATTTTATTGGAGGTCGACCAGCTTGATGTAACTCGCACTTTTACCCATGTGTCAGTGTGTAGGGCGATTAATGCTTTCAACAATGACTGAGGAATGCCCCATCTTGCCAGTTTTTCCCATAGTTTTGGCGACTAACACTGTCGAAAGCTTTGCGAAAGTCAATGAACCCAAGATGTAGAGCCTTTCCTTTTGAGGCTAGGGTGGATTCCATCAGATGGGCCATACATATCAGGTTGTCCTCGATGTGGCACCCTCTTTGGAAACCAGTTTGGGTGAAGGGGACCAAGTTGTTGTTTTCCACCCATTCGGTGAGTGCTGTTAATAGGATGCTAGCATATGCCTTCCCCTCCACGTCTAAAAGGGCTATCATCCGATAGTTATCGGGGTTGGAACGCGAGCCCTTTTTGTGGAAGGGAACGAGGAGCGATCCTTGCCAAGACTCTGGGATGGGGCCACCCAAAATTGCGGCCTCGTAGAGGGGTGTCAAAATCTGGGCCCATTTTCTGGCGGAGGCTTTGAAAACTTGGGTCGGGATTCCGTTCGGACCAGGGGTGCCGCCCGAGCGCATTTTCTTTATTATTCTGGTTATATCGTCCGTTAGTGTATTGATGAGGACTGTTGTTCTGTCCTGATTAGTTAGTTAATCAAAGATGGCCGGGCTATTAGCACTCTGACCATCTGGTGCAGAATAAAGCGCTTTGACATAGGACTCCCACTCCGCGGGGGAGATGTTAGTTGCGGTAGGAGGTTTAGTTGTTTGACTAGCCTTATTAGCCCAGTTCCAGAATTTCCTTTGATCTTTAGACTTTATAATCTCAAAGGCTATTGCCCAATGCTGTTCTTCTTCCAATTTCTTTTGAGTAAAGCGAGCCTTCCTGTAAGCTTTTCGTGCAGCATTTATGTCCTCCTTCAGAAGGTTGTGATCACTTTCATTGTAAACAATTGTTCGTTGGAGCTTATTTAATTTACTTTTGGCAGTGGTTGTGTGCTGTTGTTGCACTGACAGAGTTGTCGAGGTCGGGATGTCCTTTGAGCAGATGTTTAAAGGTTTTGAGGTGAAGTGGTCTCTGAAGTTGGTCAGTGTAGTTTCCCAAGTGGGGGCCGTCACATGGCTAGTATCAGCCAGGAGCCCTCTAGTCATAAGCTTGTCCACTTCCGCTTCGATTGCGTCCTGGTTGCTTTCTGACCATCGGAGTTTCTTCACACTCTGTAGGCTGGAAGCCGCCCCTATAGGATTTATGATCGGACGTTGAGGGGGGCCCAACGCAATTCTGCAGATTAGAATGGCGTGATCACTGTCTGGAGAGGGCGTTACCAGGAATTGGCGTACCAGGTGGAAGGCCGTTAATGATATCCATATATAGTCTAGGGTGGCCATTCGGAAGAAGGATGTATGTGAGTATGCCGCCGGTTGATCAGTGGCGATCCTTCCATTGAGAGTACGCAGACCAAGATGGTTCAGTTCTGTTGCCAATTGTATTCCTTTCACATCCTTTCGGTGGTACAGGGATTTTGTCTCCGGGATTGCCCACATTACGTTGAGAGATGTTATTTGGAGGATTGGGCTGGGTCGGTTTCCATTAGGTTTACATTGAAGTCGCCCGTTAGCAGCCACCGGTCGGTGGGGTACAGAGTTTCAAGATTATGCATTATTGGGAGTATAGTACTCAGAGTGAGCTCTCGCCTTGCTTTTGTTGGATGTAAATAAACACATCCAAGAATCATTTTTTGTTTTGGTTTCCCCTTTGCTTGGCTCTTAATCTCAATACTAATGAAGACGTGATCACCACCTCCCCTATACAGGGTTTCTATCTTCGTAGTCAGAGAGTTCTTCACTGCTATCAGCACTCCCCCAGACGCGTGGCCGCCTACCTTGGACGGGATGGGGATAGATTCTATTATTGTAAAGTCTTCCCAGATGGTGTTTTCCAGGGCCCAGGTCTCTTGTAGGGCAAAGATTTCATGAGTTTTCAGCGTTCCTAAGGTTAATCGCTCCGCCTTTTCCTTTGTTAGGCCCCGGATGTTCCAAGAGCAGATGTTTAAATGATGGGCTGTCTCGTGGATTGGTTTGTGGCTGTGCGCGGATGCCGGCGCTTTACCCTAACACCCGGGAGGGCCAGGACCAGTCTTCCAATTTGTGCGGTTTTAGTATGCATTTACGTGGGTTGCCTGCTGTGGAGGCAAATATTTGCAGGGGGTGCTCGATCCAAAAAGCTGTTTTTGGTTCCTGTTCGAATCCCCGGAGCATTGTCGGTGGCTCGATTAGATATTTGTCCTGTTTTTGATCTGGTCTGATAGTAGCAGTCCTTTCCACGACAGAGGGGTTTTTGAGGAAAATCGGGTAATTCATGGGGGTGTAAGCGTTAGCCTGGATGCCCCATTCAGACAGTTGTTTTTTGCTCTTCATCAGCGTTTCCCCCCGTTCTGGATTGGAAAAGGTTACTAATGTAGATTCATTTCTTTGTCCAGGCGCTGGGTCTATGAAGGCCACCGTCTCAATATCCGTTGAGTTCACATTTTCTAAGCCCGGCAGATTCTGACATAGCCTTAGGATGTTACCTCTGTTTAAAATGTCCCATTGACCCTGAGACTCATACTCGGGGTAGAGCAGTATTTCTCTGTGCTGTTGTTGTCCGGGGCAAGGGTCTTGGTCCAGTTGAACCGGGTTGGAACTAGGTCCAGCGAGGTCATTACCCAGGGACTCAGAGTTGGCGTGGGTGCTTGGTTTAATCGTTGGTGGGCAGACTGTTTTTGAGGGGTCACCACGCGTTGGAGGTTTTTGATGGAAGGGCGCCATGCTGACAGTACTGTCTGTGTTTGTGTTTGCTTTGGGCTGTTTTCCTTCCTCTTCTGTTCGTGTCAGTTGGATGCCTCCTTCCGGTGTTCTTGCTTTTGGGCTCTGCTCCTTGGGGATCGGTTTGTGCGTTTTGGCCGCTGGGAGCAAGGGGCTGTTATAGGAAGGGTTAGCGAGATCGTGATTTTGCTTTGAGCAATTGCCGGGAGGCTTGCGATCCACTGGTGGCTGCACGTAATTCGGCATAGTTTCCAGGGATTCAGTGTTTTTCTTTGTGGGTGGTGCTAGTTTTTCGCCCTTATTGGTCAGATCGGTGGGCTGCCTGCTTACATTTTTGCCAAGCCATTGTGTTAGTACATTCCCTTTTCTATTTGCTTTATTCAATTTCTTCAGCTTCTTCTTGTTCTTTCTGGACAGGTGGGTGTCTGCTTTTAAATCGTTATCGGTCTTAGTGGCAGGCATATGGGGACTTAGTGAGGTAGGGAGAGACACTGTGGTATTGGGTTGCGTGGTTGGTTTTGGAGCACTCGATGTTTGTATTGAGGAGTTACCGACTGAGTCCGGAGATACGGATAAAAGTTGCTCCGGGGGGATATTGGGTGTTGGTTTGAGCGAAGAGTGGTCCAATTTTGAACTGATATGGATCGTGTTGAGACGGGATAAGCTATTAGAGCATGGTTCAGATGGTCTGTGAGTTTCCGAGGCTCGAAGGTGGATAGGCGGGATATCATGATTCTTTGTTCTGGTTTCGGCTTGCAGCCTCAGGTCTTCTATTAATGTTGACATTATATCAGTGCTTCAAGTTTGTTCAGTAGAGGCTCGCAAATACATCCACTTTGGGCGTGATTTAGATATGCAGTTGCGTTTGCAGTTGGTTCCAAATTTAGATTCGCGTCAGGGGCGAGATTTTGGGCCACATTATTTTGAACTCTTCGTATTAGCGAGTTTAGTTGGTCAAGTTTTGAGTCAATTCCCATTGTTAGAGTCAGCCACCAGTTGTAGGATGGCTATCTGGGTGTCAAGTTTATCGGCGTGCATGTGGGCAGCACAAGTCATAGAGCTCAAGGCTCTGTTGGTAACGGCCAAGAGAGCTTCAATTTTAAGCATTCCAGGGTCAGGTTGAGTGGCTCCTTACCCGAGATCCTTTGCGAATGAGGTAGTTCGTTATGCAGGAACAAGGCAATGCGTCATACGACAATCAAGTAGTTTGTTATACAGAAATGTTGCAATGTGTAATATGTCAGTCAGGTACTCTGCTCTCAGAAAGGGAATACCATGTAGTACACTCAGGCCTCGATCTCCGGGCCTTAGGTGGTCTCTCCGCCTCCTCTTCTGACCTTCAGGCAGCATCTCACAGTTGTCCCCAACACAGTACAATGTAATTCCAAAGTGCAGCTTCGCACTCCAGCCCCTGTATTGCCACTCCTTCAGGCAATAAGGTCTGCAACACAAGCCGAAGCAGGGGCTCGCGCTGCCAATATGGGTGAGGCCGAGAGTGTCTCCCTCAGAGCCCGCGTCCCGCCCCAGGAGTCAACACATGTTACCTAGGGGGCGCAAACCCACTCTCCTCTCCTCGTCCAGCGGTTGGGCCTCCAAGCAGCTTTGTGAAATAGCAACGGCGGCTCGGGCATGCACATGCTCACAGCGTCGATGAGACTCACTTGGATTCCGGTGCACACGATAACAAGGCAAATCCTCACAAAGGTCTCACAGTGCACAGCGCACACGCACACATTGTTGATGAGACTCACTTGGATTCCAGTGCACACGATCACTGGACACTCCACACACAGGTCTCAGGTTGCACAAAGATCACACGCACAGCGCTGCTGAGACTCCCTTTACTCCAGTGCACATGATAAAATGGCAAATTTATTCACATAAGTCTCCCGGTGCACAATGCACCCACCCACAGCAGCAATGAGACTCACGTGGATTCCAGTGTACACGATGACAACAGCAAATCCGCCCGAAGGTCGCACAGTGCACAATGCACATGCTCACAGCATCGATGAGACTCACTTGGATTCTGGTGCACACGATAACAAGGCAAATCCTCACGAAGGTCTCACAGTGCACAACGCACGCGCACACATTATCGATGAGACTCACTTGGATACCAGTGCACAAAGATCACATGCACAGCGTCGCTGAGACTCCCTTTACTCCAGTGCACATGATAACATGGCAAGTTTACTCACGAAAGTCTCCTGGTGCACAACGCACCCACCCACAGCAGCAATGAGACTCACGTGGATTCCGGTGTACACGATAACAAGGAAAATCCTCACGAAGGTCTCACAGTGCACAATGCACGCGCACACATTGTTGATGAGACTCTCTTGGATTCCGGTGCACACGACCACTGGACAATCCTCACAAAGGGTTCAGGGTGGACAAAGCACACTCACACAGCATCGCTGATCCTTGCTTGGAGTCCTGGTGCCCCCGAGCACAAGCCGATCCTCCTGAAGGTCTCAGTGCTGCACAAAGCACACACGCACAGCGTCACTGAGACTCACTTGGACACCAGGCGCCCACGATCACAGGCAGTTTTTACATGTGTCTCAGCCTGCAACAGGCACGCTTCCACAGTGCGGCTGAGACTCTCCTGGAAACTTTTATATTCCTGTGTTTCCAAACAGGAAGCCAGCTCACCTCATGCCCTCAGGTCCTTGGGGATAGTTACTTCAGGACACAGCACACAGCAAGGTCCCTCAAGCAGGGAGGCACAGCACGCAGAAAAGTCCTTTTAGCCTTTCCTTGGTTGAAACAGCAAACTGCAGGCCAGCCCCAGAACACACAGCAATGGTCAGTCCTATCCTTCAGTCTCTTCAGTTGTTTCTTTCTTGGCAAAGGTCCTCTTGACCATGAAGTAGCTCCAGTCTTGTTCACACTTGATCAAGCCATTCTTCAAAGTTCAGGGGCTTTAGCTCTCATAGTTATACCCCTCAATGGCTTTGAAGTCTTTGTGCATCAGGGGTCACTGACCCCTGTTCAAAACCAGTTCTGGGTGCCTCCCTGACACCTTTCCTCCTTTGATTAGTGGGGGTCTGGATTCTCAATCACTCAGCAGGAGACAAGCCAATTGTTTTATAGCAGCAACCCAGGCCTCTTCTCCTCTAAGGGCTTCTCATCCCCTCCAGATGCAGGTCAGCCTTTTGCTGTCTCACCTCCTCCCTTGGATCAAGACATTCTCCAGATCATATCGCTTTGAAATCCACACAGTCAATCCACAGCCAGGCATAGACACACAGAAATGTTGGAGCACAGAAACTCAGCCACTTCTAAAAGAGTGGCTTCTGAACACTTGTGTGGTGGCACACATAGTGCTGCAGGCTCACTAGTAGCAGTTGCATTACCAGCCCTGGCACACATAGTGCACCTTACTAGGGACTTCACATAGTAAGGCAAACAAACCAATCATGAAGAACCAATTACCATTACTTTATACAGGGAACACTTACACTTTGACACTGTTTAGCAGTGCAAAGTGTCCAAAGCATCTAAGTCGGCAACACTATGTCAGGAAAAGGTCTAGGTGATAAGCAAAAAGTTTAGGGACTTTAGCCAAAAAGGGTCAAGTCCCACATTGATGTATCTGCATACTTTGCAGTATCCAGGGTCCCATGGTGTCCGGTGCCGTGAGGAAAAAGAGAACATTGTCAGCATATAATGCTATCGTATCTTAGAGCCCCTCACCCCACTGAAAACCCTGCACATGAGCTTCCAGCATCACCCAAACCGTCAGCGGCTACATGGCTAGTACAAACAGCAAGGAGGACAGGGGACAACTAAGCCACATTCCCTGCTGTATGGGGAATAGCTCCGATCTGATGTTGTTAGGTCTGTGTATAATAAACGGAGATAAGCTATGAACTGCATGCCAACATTGAGTCACTGGAGGAATAGGAACAGATATGCCCAACTCACAGAACCAAATGATTTACCAATATCTGTCAGTAAGAACATTGCTGGCTCTCTCAACCTTTTCTACCAGTGCCGTCGTGTTATAGACGCACCGTATGCTGTGGCGAGTCGCCCTGTGGGGCACAAATCAGGCCTGGTCAAGGTGGACCAGGCCTGGGATATGCTGAATCAGTGTATTCTCTAATGCCCTGGCCAATATTTTGACCTCTAAGTTGAGCTACAAAATTGAGCGGAAGGAGGAAGGGTCATCTGTCGGCCGACCCCGTTTATGTAGAGCCACGATCTCCACATGTTGCCAGTCTGGTGGTATAATGGCCTTGGTTGCCGCTGACATAATTGCTGTCAGCACATGTTTACAGAGTTTGGGTAGGTAGGTTTTGAAGAACTCACAAGGGAATCTATTGTGCCCTGGGGCTTTTCTGGCATTTAAATCTGCCACCCTGAGCGAAAGCTCTGGTTCGCCTCTAATAGCTTATGGGCCACCAAGGAGAGGGACCTGAGTGGCACAGCATGCACAAACTCCTATATTTGTGCTGTAGGCAATACCTACCTTGCAGCATAAACCTGCCCAAAGTGGGAAGCAAAACAGATAGCAATGTCACTCGGGTCAGTGAGCCGTGCCCTGGACCCATCCCTGGCCAAGGGGGCTGGGGGAGAATGAAGGGTACCCTTGCACAGTCTGCCAGGACAAGTGCCAATATAAGAGAGGGCAACTGCATCCCCCTACCTCGCGAAGTTGCCCCTGTGGGTGCCATCTATCCGTGGTCTGGGTCACTACTCCGTTCCAATTATCCCCCTACACCATAAGTCCATATGGTAATTCACGCTACAGCCCCGTTGTGAGTTCTAATAATGTTTGCCCAAAGAGAGGGGGTATTGACACTCACGAACATAAGAGGAACTCCATATAGCGTACCTCTAACTGCTGTATAGTGGCCGTAGCTATCTGACCATGTCTTTATTTGTTGGAAACGGACCGTTTTTATGATCCAAGGCCCTTGGAACCCCAAGTGAATCCCCAGTGGTATATCTGGGTATATCCCCATCTGGAGAGGCAAAGGAATGTATTTCCCACCAAGTGGGTTTTCTTGCAAGAGTAGGACATCTGCCCCAACTCGCCTTGCATATTTAAGTACCGCCTCCCATTTAATCCTGTTGGGTATGCCATTGACGATCTTGGATAACACACAGAGGCGGTCAATTGGGCCAAGTCACCCATGGGTACTAATGTTCTGAGCATATGATGAAATTCATCGGTGGGATGAGTGGAGGAGAAGGCGTCAGGCATGCATGAACATATAAAACCGAAGAAAAACAGTAAAGTGAACATAAAGTCTATAGCAATGTAGTTGCCATCATAATAAAAACTGATACCTCAACCCCCACCCTATACTTCAAGAACAGGAATATCTGTCGTGGGGTAGACCACAGCCAGGTCCCAACAGAGTACCACGCCTGGTCCATCCCAATAGATCCCCATACACAACATAGACTTTCTATTTAGGGAACAAGCTCTCATGTACATGGTTACATGGTCACATGTATCAACACTCCCCACAAAGTCTTCTGGAAACAGCATCCCTGTATAGACGTCAGCCATAATCACTTAGGGGAGTCTGAGACCCCTGTTTGAGTGGGTCGAGGGCCCTCCACCTGCAGCTGGGTTATTGATCACCTGTGGAGCAGGACCTATTGTGGTGTATTGTCAAGATCTTGATGGTCCTGATCCACTGGCTTGTCTGGGCGGAGTCTCTTTCCAGGTGTGGAGGAGTATGAGTCTTTACATGGACTCTTTCATCTGTCCACTGGAAAACCTCCTCCGAGTTGAATAACAATGTCTGTGATTGATAGAGCACCTTGAGTTTCATAGGATACAATAGCATATATCATGTGGTGAGCTCACCAGAACCACTGGTCAAGGAAGTGTTCCATTGCGGGACCCTCACACCACTCCAGAAATCCAATGAAGCTCAGATTATTGTGACATGCCCTTCCCTCTGCATCCTCCACTAGGCTGCCAGCTCCCTGCTCATGGAGGTAAGTTTAGGCACTGCTTGTTGCAGGAATATGACTGAATTCCCTGATTTCACCCCTGAAATCCTGGTCTCTGTCGCTGTGATCTGTTCCACTGCATTCCTAAGATCCTGATGAGGAAGTGAGTCCACCGCTCCTATATTGGCATCTAGGGCATCATGGGACTGCGTAATGGTTTGCCAAGAGGGCAGCATTATCTAGAATCATGGGTTCAAGACCATCAACCCCTAGCTGTGCCTGGTGTCTTGCCAGCTGAGCGTATTTGTTCAAGGTACTCTGTTTGGCGCTACACGCCACCTTGTCTTTTGCCATAGAGCATCATCTTTATAGCACACCTGGTGCTTCTACAGACCCACCAGAACTCCCTCTTGTCCCGTGGGGTGGCACAAGCCATCAGGAAAACCAGTCACCAGCAGGGGGTGATAAATGGATAAGAGGGGCCCTTTACCTCCACAAACCGTACCAAATACTAGCCCGGCTTTCTCGGCATAGGGTGCATGTACCCCTCTGCGTTGCCCTCTAATGAGATCTTGTATTGCAGGAGTTCAGTCGACTTTCGGGGAGCCCTTGCCATTCTCTCGCCATCACCCAAAGGGGTCTCACAGCTAAGTTGCACACGCTTCCAGCTGCCAAGGGGTATCCTGCAGTGTAGATTCATTTATCACTTGGCTGGTGTTTCCCTCTACCACCCCCAGAACTTATGTGGTAAATCAGGCAAGGCCCCCTTTGCAGTATTATGGGCCAAATGGCGCGCAGATAGCATCAGGTGGGCGAGGAGACTAGCACACAGCCCCAGAGACAACTCTCAATATCTCTGCCTGCAGCCTGTGGGGCGCGCCTTTGGAGCTACCTGGGCACGCAGGACTATGGATGCCAGTAGCGCTAGGCCCACATACACCCATGCTGGGTCGCAAATTTCAGCTAGGGGAACTGCACGCCACTTAGGTCCTGGTGCATTAGCAACTGACCAGGCCCCTCCCATAGCCCAGTCCCACACAGGTCCTCAGACTGCACAACTTACCCTGAGGGCTGACCCACTCACCTGTCAGGGCTTCATCCTTACTGCACACTGGCAGTGATATGTTAGCCACGAGTGCCATTTGGCCCTCTGCATCTAACCGCACTCCAGCGATTCCAAGTAGACCTGAGAGCACTGTTCATGGCTCACTCCTATGTGTGGGCTGACCACGGTTCACCAAGCCCCCCTCACCATCGCATGCGTGACTCAGGTGAACAGTATCTCCACGCGGCAGGCTGCCACGGTATTGACAGGCTGGCATCATTTCACAGCACTTGCGGTGGGCCTGGCTAACAGCAAGGTTCCCCCCAGCACTGCAGGCATCTCCTTCAAGTTACTGCAGGTATGATGGAAGCCCCCAGTGGGGTGGGAATGTAGGATTTTGGTTGGATGATGTGTGACCACACAGAGCAGTTCTAAAGCATGGACACAATAATCAGCAGTCAACCAAGCCGCCTAGGTAGATATTTTTGCCAAACTCTTATGTGTTCTCAAAGCAGGCATAACTAGGATAAATGTTTTCATTTCTCCTGTTCATTTTTACTGGTATGACCACTTCCAGGACAAAACCATGGGACTGATTGTGCTGGTGGCTGGACCAGTGTCCGACCGCCATTGTTGAGGGAACAGGACCAGCCAACAGCTAGTAAGCGGTCCTTACGACCGACCTCCTGAGAAGTCATTGCCCCTATCGTGGAAATGTCATCTGACCGACTGCCTTACAAGCTCCTTGAGCCCTTTGGAAGCTGTTGGTCGGTCCCTTGGGCAATGCCGTCAAACTGACCACATCGGTTAGACTGCGGTTATAGATGTCGGTGGGACAAACACGGACAGCACATTGGTGTTAGTCCCACCGACATCGTAATTGGCCGCCTAGTCTTCATATAACACACATGTGAGCTGGCACATGGCTGCCAAAAGTGTGCAAACGCTCAGGTAGAGAAAAAACATACCATATTTTAGTAGACATGGTGCATTTTTTCTCTGCTTTTCATGCAAGCCGTGCAGCAACCTTGGAGCAGCATTACCTTGCATCAATGAACAGTAACTCTGGGTGTCAATTTAACACAATCCCATGCTCTACCTGTCATTAACTTTCACTCATTTTCCCTCACATACACAAGCTTACACATACTCTCACCACATGCACGCACACAACATACATTAAAAAAATATTTTACTTGCCACAGCTGCCACCAGATGCCCCGTTCCAGCTGAGTGTGTTCCATTTTTTAAAACACTAATAATAAATAATACAATATTATTTATTAGTAGTACGATAAGAAACAGGGAGCGTATGTGGAGCACCACCGATGTTCTTGGCATTGATTTTGCCACCTCTGACTCCAGAGGCCACAATGGCAGTGCTAGGGATTACAAGGGACAAGCCAGGGGTTGCAGCTGCCACCACTTGTGACTGCTATATATCGTCTATAACCACCACTCCATGTTTACGAGCTGTACAGTCATCAGCTACTCCCATTGTGCCTGTCAACTCTTTTATATTATGCATCCATGATTTGAGAGCTCCAAGACACAAGTTAAAAGTGACTTAGCCAATATAAAAAGTTGTGTTTTCTGCATATCAAAACGGGTTCTTTTAATTTGTGTTTGCTGTAGTTTTAACCAGTCATCCAGTCACTACTAAGGGAAGTGCCTCAGCTACAGTTATATATTTCAGTTGTGTGTGTAGCTCTCAATAGTGCAGTAGGTGCAGTGCCTCCGGGAACCCTGGGTTTGAGGGACTCACTGCATCTCAACTAAGGGTGTGTGAAATATGTAATTTGCTTTCAGACCATTATGCAAACTTTTGGCAAATTACGCTTAATGAGACAACATACCAAATGGCCATTTTGCGCTATTGTTTATCACAAAAAGCACCATGAACAACAGCTGCTCGCGTTCTGTTGCTCCTGTTAGTACCGTGAATGGCACCATTTGCTGTAATTTTACTTACTGCGAATGCCACGAAATTAAGGGCCATATGTATCAAGCAAAATTGCATTCTCGAATTTCGGCATTTGCGAATGCAATTTTGCCAAATGGTATGTATTAAGGCAAAATAAGGAATCGCTAAATTTGCGATTCCTTATTTTGCGATTGCATTTAAGGAATCCTACATTTTGCGATTCCTTAAATGCAATGTAAGAAGTACCAAAAAATGTGCAATTTGGCCTTAAATCGCAAATTACCACCAACTTCAGGTTGGTGGTAATTTGCGATTTCTTTGAAAAATGCACTTTTTTGCATTTTTCAAAGTGCAATGTGAAGCACATACAAGCCCTTAGGGCATGTATGTGCGTCACATGTGCACCCATACTTATTTCAGGGGTGCATCAGGGTGTCCTTTTGACACCCCCGCACCCTTGAAATTATTCTCAATTTGCGATTCTCAAATTGCGAATCACAAATTGAGAATAACTTCCCATTCATTCCTATGAGCCTCCTGGCCCTTAGAAAAGAATGTGAAAGTATTCCTTAATTGCGATTCGCAATTTGCGAATCGCAATTAAGGAATATGAAGAAATCGCTAAAAAATTGCGATTTTTTACATACATCCCTATTTGCAATTCTCAAATAGCAATTTCTAAAAAATAGCTATTTGAGAATCGCAAATCAGGATGTTGATACTTATGGCCCTAAGTGAAGTTGAGTAATAATGTAATTTCGGGAATTTTGAATAACAAGTGTAATGTGAAATTCCGGAAATTATTCAGATTACACAAACATAATTTAAATGTTAACCTTACTAAATCTCACATATAACTGCTGTCTGTTATTATTCAACTTGGTGGTGGAGACCAAAATTAATTACGCTACATGGCCCCCTTCTACACTGCCGACTCCACCTAGGCTTAGTGAGCCTTTAACATATTTTAAAGTGTAAAACATGGCAATAGAGATCTAATTCTCTGTTTCTCAGTGCCCTAAAATGCTAGAAAATTGAGTCCCAAATTAGAAAAATAAGCACATATAGGGAGACCGCGCACAAGAGAATAATTCCTTATGATAGGTCATTTTTTAACATTATAGAGAGTTTCACTAAGATATGTTATTGAGTTTTATTATGTCAATCATCTGAATGTAGGCTAAAAGCTTATATCTATAACACTCCCTTTTTTGCTAACAACTCTATTCTCTGTATCGATGTACTTTTAATTATTTAAACAGCCTCCTCAATTTCTCTTGCTGTCAACTTTATGCACCTTCAATGTACATCATGTAGTCTGTAATGCTTACTGTTTAATAGGTTTAGTAAAAATAGTTATCATCGGAGTTATCTATAGAATATAACGGTAACCATGCCTTTGTGCAACTTCTTGGGAGTATATTACGGATATATCCCCCAAATACTCCATTTCTAATATGTGAATAGTTTCAGTAGGTATGACAATGAATAGTGTGCTCTTAAAATCCAAGGCACTCTCAAGCATATTGTAAGGTAGATTTGTTTTTCCATGGTCATAATATTCTAGAGATGAAAATGCCAGTATGCGATGAGTGTCCGATTTTTCTATCACTGTATAGATGGTGTAGTTCATGCTGCTCCCAAGAAATTCCATAATAGTATTTTATCCGCTTTTGGCTGATGTTGCAAATCGTATGGTCTGGCCTCTGTTAGCATACATGGCTGTTTCTGTGGGATGGAAAAACCCAATATAGATTTAAGTGCAGTTAGGAGTTCCCCTCAATAGAGTTTGAGTTTGTGGCATTCCCACCAGATGTCCAAAACACAAGCACCCTCAAATGTGCTGTTCTGTAATATGTGCCCATGTCTGATAGGGTCAATCGTCCATTTTCTATGGGCTGGCAAAAAATGTACCATGAGACATTCGGTCTGCCTGACCACCAGATATATTTCAGAATCATGTTCTTTTACTTAGAAGAGAAGCTATCTGTTATTGTAATAGGTAAGCCTGAAATAAGCATAATATTTTTGGGAGTACATTCATTTTCATAGCATTGAACCCATTAATCCGGCCTAACCATGACACTATTAGGGTCGCTGATCTCTGGAAGGCTTCTCATTTCCCCAACATAGGGGAGATCATAATAACCTTATACATACAAGTCTGCCACATCTGGTGTGATAGTAACCCCTAAGTGATGAACTTTAAGGCCCATCCAAAGTGATTATGAGCCTTAATCATGTCTTGCTCTGCCTTTTTTGGATGAATTTATTGGAAGCCCAACCCCTCTCAATTCTAATTGGGTCCGTGGACGAGGGAGGGTTATAGCTGGATCTGTTGGAACATTGTCAGCTAACAAAATTATCTTATGGGTATCTGGGAAGAATTAGAGACTTTTATACCCACATCTTTCCTTATTCGACAAACCAAATGCATGATACATTAGGAAACAATGGGGGAGAGGGGCATCGCTTGTATATTCCTCTAGCAGGACAAACACTTTGGGAGATTCCTCCATTGAGTGTTATTCTTGATGTGGGTGACTTATATTCTGCTAGAGGCATTGCTATAAAATGTTGTCTACCTACCTCTATCAAGTACCTTTGTGAGGAAACACCAGTAAACCCAGGCAAAAGCCTTTTCTACATCCAAGGTGGTCAAAGCTGGTATTGCTTTATGTTTCTGGTTCTCGGCCAGGTGGTTCCAACATCTGACATTATCCTGAGTTTGACAATGTTTAATAATCCTGACTGGTCCAGGAGTATAAGGTCTGATAGGATAGTCTCATGTTTTCAGGCCAAGACCTTTGTATAGATCATAGGCAGTACCACCTTAAAGCTTTTGCAAAGTCCCGCAAAGAATAGGTCCTGAGTGTCAAAAATTTCAAAAGTATGGGATCCCTCAGAATATGTGGTTGAAGTATCCACCTTCCTTTCCCCTAATCTCGCTCACCAATATATGTCTATGGATACCAGGCCACGGCGCAATATAGAGGCATTGGCGGCCCTCACTGGGCAGCACCTATGGCATGTCCTGCACCACTTTGAATCAGGGCCTGTTCAGGCGCTGCATGCACCTAAACTACACCAACCTCTAGGCGAAGGATGGGTTCAGGAAGGGGGTGCTTGCAGGTTGTTTTTCAGTCCCCAGTGTCACTTCTTACACTTTAGCTATTGGCATGCGCATTGTTCTGGTAAGTATCTTTTAAGGTGCCATTTGTTTTTATACAAAGAGTGATAATATTAGCACATTAGCAATGACGTACTCCATTCTGTATTTAAAAGACTGTCTCTGTCCTCTCACCCACTAGGATGTTTAACTCATGATTCCCCACCATGAGAAAAAGGTAGAAGGCTGTAAATTAAATTGTATTTTGCATTTCAGCAGTCTGACAGTTGGCACTTTGACATACAATCAGGACCATGGCCATTATGAATTTCTGAGTCTGCAGCATTTTCTGCATTAGCATGGATTTTCCTTATTTGCCAGATGATGTACCAACTCCTGCATAACTTGAAGATTTCACCCAATAATTAATGTTGTTTCTAGCTCCAGTGGTAGCTAAATAAAGAGTGCTACACTAACTCTCGACAGTGGCAGATCCTTTGCAAAGTTTAAGCAGTCAACTTCACTGTCGGACGAACAGTTTTGATTTTTTTGATATGTTATGATTGGGGACTGAAAAAGCAGTAATAAAAAGTGCTGTTGGGTACAATGCCAGAATTGAAATATGGTGTTATGTATGACATTAAGCCACTTGCCAGCTATTTGTATGTTTTTACGTCCTCTAGCCCATTTAAAATGTTGCTTGTTTTACACATAAAACGAAAAATATATTATACTCTGTTCACTTATTCACTCACGTCATGCTTTAAAACAAGCATTGGCAATGCAAACTGTCTTGTCCTTTTTTGCAGTGGTAAGTCCAATATCGAACTTCACACCACAAAAAAGGTTATAAGAGGAGCAGGAGTAGCAGCAGCACAATATTCCCTAATGCACAGAATAAGTAAGAGACAGGTTGTAGTAACAGAAACATCACATGATTTCAAACACATACAGGACAGGTAGCTAACATACTAAAGAGGGAATGAGAGGCGTTAATGAACCGTTGCATGCTCCCTGTGAATAGACATAAACATGCAAGAAGTATGACAGTCCTGGAAGAAACATGAATATACTAGTCCTAGGTGAAATTTAAAGTTCACCTCCATAATTCATGTCATTTCAGTAACTTCACCTTACACATATTATGTGTAATTCTTCAGATTACGCTATTACACAACTTCACATAATGAATCACAAACATGTCATGCATTGTTAAACTGTACAGTGATTGCACAGGAAGAACGGAACGAGTGCAGTTGTTGATTTTGTTTTTTGTACTTATTTAGTGCAAATTGCTTCCTGTGTCACAAAATGACAGATTCACATTTTTGAAACTTTGCATAATTTTGTAAACATTTCATATAATTAAGAGAACTGTACACACTACTAGGAATTAGCATACATTGATTATTCACCTTTCCAGTGTAGTATGCTTCATCAATGTTTTCCACATCTAGCACTGGAAAGCATCAGAGAGTACTAAAGTCGACTGGTCGTACAATGTTCAAATTATGGGTTTCCTAGATTGGATGAGGTTAAGTTCCTCAAGTCAACACTTGGTTCCTCCATTTTTTAAATTCAGACCTATGTTAACATTATTTGTCAGTAAGTTAAAATGTTTTTAGTGATGCCTCCCTACTACAAAATTCAAAACATGTGTGTCAGACAATGGAAGCTACTTCTCTTTTTGGTCATCATGTTTCAGTGCTTGAATATTGCTTCCTCAGGACTAAAGAACTTGGGGGTATATTCACAAGAACGTGCGATAACTACTGCAAGAGTAGCGTAACACAACTTTCAACTTTGCAGCCCTATGCAGAAAAACAACTCCATGACAACGTGGAATTCACAACACGGCGGTAGCATGCAATAGTTTGCCGACACCGCGAATATTGTCCACAAACAAGTTCAAACCACTTCAATGTAGATAAAAAGACGAACCCCAACGCGAAAAAACCTGCGATGTGCAAAAGCGCGATAAGAACACAGTGACGACCAGCAGCAAGGCAGCCAAACTCTTGCGCAATGCGGGAAAATAGTACAAGAACAGCATACGGAAAATGCCATAGAACAAAATTAATCAACAGCGGAGTACTACGGATGAATCCTGGCCAACTGCAGAGGACAACATGTACACAACAACATCCAAGCACCGTGGAAGAACAGAACCGACAGGCACACCACACGAAAGAGACCAGTGGCAGACAAATCAGAGCCGCAGGAGCCACACACCCACCGTGCAGCATACGCACATAAGCAGGAGTGCACCCCAGCATTGACAACATCCCGGTACAAACAGCACCCCCACCCCATTTGAACACAGGATACAAATGGTTCAGCAAATGTGCATAACCTGCCAAATCACATCTGCATTCGCAGGGAAAAGTAACATTAAAATGTACGAATACAAGCTGAAACCTGCAAATATATTTTATTCACACATGCATGCATCTGAACATTTTCTTCTGTCGCTTGATTGCCATGGACGGTCATGATGTGACGTGCTCATGAGAAGAAAGTGTCAATGATGGTATTACTACAGGTCATTCCTGCCGCTGCTGCAGTGGGATGTGGGCCACCTGCCCCATCACCACCATCCTCGGCCAGTAATTCTGGAACTGGGATCCATGGGGCCCTGGTCGAACACAGATGTTGTGCAACACACAACATGCAACAATCAGCTTGCACACGATGTCCGGGCTGTACAGGAGCTTCCCACCTGTGCTGTCCAGGCACCTGAAACGTGACTTCAACAAGCCATATGTGTGTTCAATGATGCCCCTGGTGCGTATGTGGGCTGCATTGTACTGCCTCTGGGTGGGTGTGGCCGGGTCTCGGAGGGGTGTCATCATCCAAGGGCAGAGTGCATATCCTTGATCACCTGTGACAGTGCAAGGAGAAAAGAGTCAATACTTGGTTCGGCAGAATGTGATGGCAGGTCCACCAATCAAGTGACGCCTGTGCTGGCTGTGTGTGGGGTAAGTGTTAGCCAGCCCGCAGGGAGTAGCTGATACTGGCAAGTACACCACCAGTCATTAGGCACTCAGACATGCAATGTCAGAACTACAAGGGGGGATGACACGAGTCACACAGGGCTAGTGGCCCCGGATGCACAGCGGGCCACATGGGCCCACCGGTACACAGTCAAAATATCGAGTTTAAAATTTCGACCTACCAAAATATTGTGTTTGAAATTTCGAAGGTACAGAATATCGATGTCAAGAATATCGTAGGACAGAATATCGACCCTAAGGTAAATAATATCGAATTTATTTATATCGATGTAAGTAATATCGAAGTTAGTAATATCGATAGCATATATATTGATGTAACTAATTTCGATGTCACTAATATCGATATTTGTATTATTTTTATGTTTTTTATAATGTATGTGTTATATGATTTTGTTAAGTATTTAAATTAATTTATATTATATGTGTATTATTTTTATATATTAATAAATTTATTTTTCAGTAAATTATATGTTTTAGTACCGGAGCAGGTTGTGGGTTTATAGGGGAATAGGGTGAGAAGTAATTTAATTGTAAATAATTAATGAATTTTTTATGTGTAATACATTTTTTATTTAATTATTAATTGGCAATTAATTATTTTAATTGATAAATTAATTATTTAATTGGTAATTAATGTCAATTTTCAGTAAATGTTATGTTTTAGTACCATAGCGGGTTGTGGGTTTATAGGGGAATAGGGTGGGAAGTAATTTAATTGTAATTAATTAATTTTTTATGTATAATATATTTTGTAATTATTTATTAATTGGCAATTAATTATTTTTATTGATAAATTAATTATTTAATTGGTAATTAATGTTAATTTTTATTAAATGTTATGTTTTAGTACCGGAGCGTGTTGTGGGTTTATAGGGGTATTGGGTGGGAAGTAATTTAATTGTAAATATTTAATTATTTATACATTTTTTGTTAGGGATAATTAATGTATTAATTATTTATTATTTTGCAAATAATTAAAAAAACTAATTTATTTAATTGGCAATTAATAATTTTAATTCGTAGTTATTTTTGATTAACTAGAAAAATTCAGTAATTAATTGGTAAAAATGTTTTAATTTTTTTATATTTAGTATATTGTTTCTTAAATTTTAATTGTGATTTAAATTTAAAAAAAAATTTGATGATAGTTTATTTTTTTATAGTTATTATTTGGTGAGTAATATTTAATAATTATTACTTGTTTGTATTTGTTGATAATTTATTGTCAATTAATTATTCAAATGTAGTTTGTTTTATTAATTATTAATTGTTTTTATGGATGTTGATGTATTAAAAAAATTAATTATACATTATTTCAAATAAAAACATTATTTATAAGTATGTTAAAATAAAATTCTACGCTATCCAACGATTTCCCTACTGTTGCACCCTCTGGAGTTGGAATAGTAATTTTCACCCGTACGCTATCCAATGCTTTCACTACTGTTGCACCCTCTGGAGTTGGAATAGTAATTTATACCCGTACGCTATCCAACGCTTTCCCTACTGTTGCACTCACTGAAGTGGGAATAGTAATTTTTCCCCCTACGCTATCCAACGCTTTCCCTACTGTTGCACTCTCTCGAGTGGGAATAGTTATTTTTCCCCCTACGCTATCCAACTCTTTCCCTACTGTTGCACCCTTTGGAGTTGGAATAGTAATTTTTACCCTTACGCTATCCAACGTTTTCCCTAATGTTGCACTCATTGGAGTGGGAATAGTACTTTTTCTCCCCACGCTATCCAACGCTTTCCCTACTGTTGCACTCTCTGGAGTGGGAATAGTAATTTTTCCCCCTACGCTATCCAACGTTTTCCCTACTGTTGCACCCTCTGGAGTTGGAATAGTAATTTTCCCACCTACGCTATCCAACGCTTTCCATACTATTGCACCCTTTGGAGTTGGAATATTATTTATTATTTTTACGCTATCCAACGCGTTCCCTACTGTTGCACTCTCTGGAGTGGGAATAGTAATTTTCCCCCTACGCTATCCAACGCTTCCCTACTGTTGCACCCTTTGGAGTTGGAATAGTAATTTCTACTCTTACGCTATCCAATGCTTTCCCTAATGTTGCACTCATTGGAGTGGGAACAGTAATTTTTACATACACGCGAGCCAACGCTTTCCCTTCTGTTGCACTCACTGGAGTGGGAATAGTACATTTTTTCCTCTACGCTATCCAACGCTTTCCCTACTGTTGCACTCACTGGAGTGGGAATAGTAATTTTTCCCTCTAAGCTATCCAACGCTTTCCCTACCGTTGCATCCTTTGGAGTTGGAATAGTAATTTTTACCCTTACGCTATCCAACGTTTTCCCTACTGTTGCACCCTCTGGAGTTGGAATAGTAATTTTTCCAACTACGCTAACCAACGCTTTCCCTACTGTTGCACCCTTTGGAGTTGGAATATTCATTTTTCTTTTTACGCTATCCAATGCTTTTCTTACTGTTGCACCCTTTGGAGTTGGAATAGTAATTTTTACCCATACGCTATCCAACGCTATCCCTACTGTTGCATCCTTTGGAGTTTGAATAGTAATTTTTCCCTCTAGGCTATCCAACGCTTTCCCTACTGTTGCATCCTTTGGAGTTGGAATAATAATTTTTACCCTTACGCTATCCAACGCTTTCCCTACTGTTGCACCCTCTGGAGTTTGAATAGCAATTTTTACCCTTACGCTATTTAATATTATTTATATTTATTTATGTATTTAATATGTTACATAATGTTGTATTTAATTAATTTTCAAAATATTTAAAGTATATTTAATTGTTGTTATTTATTAAATATAATTATTTATTATTATTTATGTTATTATTTTATGAGGTTTGATGTATTTTTAATTTGTAGTATATGTTAATATTTTTAAATTAATAAAAAAATGTATATATTATTATTAAGTATATATTATATATTGTATGTTTAATTTTAATTAAATGTTTAATATTAAATATGTATTATTTATTCATTTTAAACATTATAACAATTTTTTAAATGAATTTAAATTATATATAAGTATTATTTACTTAATTTAACTTTTTTTTTACAGAAAAAAAACGATATTTTTAATTACGATATTTTTAACATCGATATTTTATTTTCGATATTTTTGTACTTACCATGTTGTAGATAGGGTGTCGATATACTTGCTTTCGATATTCCAGCGTCGATATTTTGTCTGTCGATATTTTAACCCTCGATATTCTGTCATAGATTCGGGCCCACCGCCACGGGACACTGACCTGCGGGGGATTGGGATAGGGTCATGTGGCAGAGCAGTGCTTCAAATGTGTTATGGCTGCATTCCACAAGTTCAACTGTTGTGTGGCTGTGGTGCCATGAAATGTCTGTATTGGGTGCAGGGGTAGGCGAGGATGACCATGAGTGGTGTGGTCTTGTCTGGTAGGTGGTCGTGTAGTTTGACATGTTGATTGTAGTTTGGTCACGTGTGCATCCCCACATTTGTGCATTGTGCTTTGGAGGCATTGTGATGTGTGGTGTGTTGACTGGTACTTACCAACGAGCAGTCCCGTCCCATATGTGCCATCCTGGAAGCGCTGGTTAATGATGGACTCTCGGAAGATGAAAGAATCATGCACACGTTGGCGAAGTGTCCCCGGTAGTCCACTATTGCCTGCACATTGATAGAATGAGTGTGCTTTCTGTTGCAGTAGTGGTATACGCAGGGGGCACAAGTGGGACATATGTGCAGTGGATTGCCCCAACAGGGCCGAGAATCCGGCTATGGTGTAGAAGCCTTGCTTTGTCTCCAGCTGTTCCTGCGCAGTGTTGGGGAAGTGAAGGTACTGGGGTATGAAGCTGAGGATGGCATCCAGGACAGGTGTGATGAACCTTGATAGGGCTGGCTATGAGACCACTCCGACAGTTGTTGGTTGGAAGGTACCAGAGGCCAACAGGTGTAGCACAGCCAGCAGCTTTTTCTGCGGAGGGATGTTGGTTGTCCGCTGTGTTGGACCATCAGCCTGTGAGCGATGTGGGTCATGATGCAGTGAATGGTTGTTCTTTTGAGCCTGTAGTGGGCAATGACTTCCTTGGGCATTAGGTCTGTGAGAGTGGTGCATTTTTGGTAGGTCCGCTGTTTTGCTCTGCGCTGCCTCTGTGGTGCTACGGGGGGGCAGGTCCTGGTCTAGGGGGTGGTGGCGGTCCTGGGGGTGGTGGCGGTGGGTGTTGTGGCCCTGTTGGGGCTCCGAGCTGCATGATGAGTAGCTCTATGGCATTGTTTGTTCTTTGGGTGTGCCTGTGTGCGGGGCTCCGTGGCCTACTGCAGGTAGTCGTCAGTCTTTACACCTGCTTGAGGCAGGTGTTTAATACCTGCAGCTACCGCGCCTTATCACATGTTTTCAGTTTGCTTTGCAGATCTGTCAGTTCTTTGTGAAAGTGTTGTTGTTGTTTTTTCGTGTGTTTCTGCACGGGAATGCCTACTCTGCATCTCATTAGCGTTAGTTGGCTGTGTCTGCCTTGGTGTCAGGGTTTGGGGCTGTTATCGCGAGAATTCTGATGATGTTTGCTGTTTGCACTAGCTTGTGAATGGGGTGTTAAATCTGTCTTCGCTTTTGCTGTGTTAAGGTGGAGATAAATCGGAGTTAACCCCTTGTGAATATGCCCCTAGGTGTCTCACATCAAATATCGTGAAACAGCCCCTGGCTCATAGGGCATGGTATACAAGTGAATTCAATATAGCCCTTGTATTTTCAGAAGATGGGGCAACAGAAGTGGAAACATCCTTTCTCCAGGCACATATTGGGCAGAAACTGTGTAAGCGTCCATCTGTCAGAGGACAGATACAGCTAGATCACCATCAACATAAGCTTTTCCCTTCACAGGGGACATAAAAATCAGATGGAAGCAGTGCAATCCTTGCCTCTTCACAGAACAGGTTCAGCATGACAGTAGCAAAGCAAGCTTCATTGTCTCATGTTGAAAGCAGATAGTCAGTAGGCAGGCTAATACAAGCTCTCATTGCTCCCACAGCTTGCACAGTTAAGGCATTGGTGCAATGTAGGTTAGAGAGAGATCTCTGGAGCAGGTGCTTAACTCCTTGAGGGGAATGTATAGTTGGATAAGTGAGCGAATATGCAATTACTCACACCATTCTCAATTCAGCGTTGTCACAATCCTGAAAATTCTGCTGCTGACTCTCCTGTTCCTGCTGTAACTTTTGGTGTCATATCCTGCAAACTTGTTGCTGTCTCTTTTCTTAGATCCATCTGCTGCCATTGGATACACATTTGTCAAAGGCTGTGCATTTGCTATACAGGGACAAAGACCTTCCTTACTCATGGTGTGAAAGGGAATGAAGATAGCAACACGTGCCCAGTACGGCTCATTTGAAGAACACAACTGCAAATACAAAGATAACAAAGGTAAAAGCAAAGATAACACACCCCTCTTCTGTCTTTATAATCTCCACTTATCTAATATGTATTCCTTTCTCGTTCTCCCTCTCCCTCTAGCTAACCTCTACCTCGATCCATTCACTCCTTTCTACCTTTTGTCTCTTTCTAATTCTCTTTCTTTCCCACCCACTAATGTTCATCTATTTTGCTTACATTTCTATTTTTAGTCTCTTCTCGTTTTATTTTTCTTCACCTTCATTTATTTTTCAGCTTTTCTCTTACTCTCATTGCCCTTAAACTCTTCATTCACACTTGCCCCTCTCTTGCCTTTTTCTATCTCAATGTAATCTATCATACATGCTTCCATCACACTCTTCTCATTTTTCCTACTATCTCACACATACTCCATTCTCTTTCATACTCATCTCCACTACTTCTTTATCAGTCTGCACCATCATAGACCAGCACAAGGATGTTTGCCATCCTTAGTTCAAAGTACATTTTTCTCTACCCACTTTAGCAGTTGTACGACATTTGCTGCTTGTACTGGAAATACGGTACCAAAATGCTGGTGGCAGCTAGGCATCCATGAAGTATTCTTTCACCCAAAATTTGCACCTGCTCTCGCCTGTGTTTCACACTTTGTCATGACTTAAATTAATACAGTGATGATTTTAAGACGAACCACAGATATTTAGTTGTGAAATTGAAGCAAAGTAAAAAATTGGGGTAAATTATAAATTAATGCATTTTATGTAGATTTTTTTTCCAGGTATTGAGAAGAAGCTATTATCCTGTAGGTCACGTGTTTTTGGAGCAGCCCAGGCACAGCCTACGTAACTCTGCTCTAGAAAGGCACACAGATACTACACTCTTCACAAAGGTTTTGAATGCACACACACACCTGACACAGTGCAGTCCCAAACTTAGGGCCATATTATCAAGAAGGGCAATAACATTATTGCCGCTTTCCTGCCGCTAAAGCGGCGATAAGGGGCTTGATAATATGCCCTTGTGAATTCTCAGGGAAGCCCATGCTAACACCAGAACCTGGGCTTCTATGGGAATTCAAAAGGGCAAATTATCAAGCTCCTTATCGCCGCTTTAGCTGCAGTTTCCTGCCGCTAAAGCGGCGATAATGTTATCTCCGTTCTTGATAATATGGCCCTGGTGCTTTAACTATTCTAATATAGATATTGACACTTTCTCAAGAAAGCAGATGCATTATTGGTTAAAATGGATTCAATTCCTGAATATGTTCAATAGCTCTATAAGAAGAACGTAAGACCTGGGCCCATATTATCAAGACCGGTGATGACATTATCACCGCTTCAGTGGCAGGAAACTACCGCTAAAGAGGCGATAAGGGGCTTGATAATATGCCCTTGTGAATTCCCATGGAAGCCCAGGTTGACACCAGAACCTGGGCTTCTATGGGAGATCACGAGGGCATATTATCAAGCCCCTTATTGCCGCTTTAGCGGCAGTTTCCTGCCGCTAAAGCACCGATAATGTTTTCGCCGGTCTTGATAATATGGCCCTTAGTTGTGTGTCATGTTGTTTATGTCAGATGTCTTGGAAACCAAGCTAGTTTGCCTTTAAGTTTCATTGATAAAGGCCCTTGAGTTTGCGATTCCTGTGCCCATTCTACGATTACTGAATTTCAAAATGCATTGAAGTCCACTATGACTAATGCCCAGGATGGTATGGCCTGCTTGGGGCCATAGATCACAGTGAAGGTCCACTTATTCCTCTTCTAATGTTCCCTCAGCAATTACCTATCTACCTTCTTGTCTTTTTTTAAAGTCTACCTTTGCTAAGGGCAATAGCATATTGATGAACAAAGCTATTCCATTGTGTCTAGAGTGGCTCAAGGAGTAATATGCTTATGGGTACTGCGTATCCCTGAGCCTTCTCTCTTCTGTTCATATTAAAAATGTTTCTTTAATGACTTCTCCCAATGTATTGCTACACTACGGTTACTTTACTTGAAGTGTTCACTTGTTTCACATTCAATAATGTTGTCTTCATCAAACTAAGATTTGTGTAGGTGTTGATAATGAGACCCTCAATTTCTCCTAGAATATTTATTTTTACTAATGGTAAAAATGGTTCTCATTCTGTGTTTGCAACCCTTGAAACACATCCTAAGTCAAAGGCCCATGCGCAATAAGCATTTCACAGCATTTTTAAACCGTTTATAGAAACAATCTTATGTTTCTTACAGGGCGTTGTTAGGCTATCATCACATCTGAAGCTGCCCTTGAGCACTAACATCGTCATTGTATGTACCGTAAAGATGGGGTCCACTAGCAATACTTCCTCTGTCTTTGAAGTTTTTTTCAGTTTCAAATGAGATAATATTCTTCAAGCATGCAGGAATTCAGATATGAAGTCTTCCGTATATACCCGGGGCAAAACAAATCTTAAATGTGCAATCGTGGGATGTGGAATCTCTATTGTATTAGGGCTAGACTGTCTTTATTGCAAATACGTGGGCCTGCAAGTCAGTTTTGTAAATCATGTGGTTCTGTTCCCCTGGGCCCTTTGTTTCTTCACATTTCCTGGGATCTCTGTAGTTCGATGATTGTAGCAAAGTGCACTTGAACCTGTTGTGAGTTGTTTGAGCTCTTCCTTATGCTGATTTTAATACAATCTGTTTAATTTGATAGTTGTGGAACTTTGCTCTGATGGCTCAGGATTTACCTGCATCCCACTGTACTTCAGTACAACTTTGTGCACTCAATTTGGTGGAATGTGCTTTTTTTAAAATAAATCTTCCAGCAGTCCAGTGAAGAAATGTTTCATGAATATTTCCACATTAGACCCTTCAACGTCTTCCTGCAAGCCCTGAACTCTAATATTTCTACTTTGAATGTGATTTTCAAGACCTTCCATATTCTTAAAGATTGCGTTGTTTTGTGACTGCATCGTTGGGAGTCTTTCCTTCATTGTTATGGTCTTTCCTTCCAGGTTTTGCCCTTCTCATTCTACTGCTCTAATGTTGGCTGATACTACATCATCTCACTGGGCTATGATCTTTTCTCTAAGTAAAAACATAATATGGCAAGTTCATTATTAATAAAAGCCTTGATCTCATCATTAGCTCATTTTTGAAAGACTGCAGGCTAGCAATCAAGTTGGCTTTTGTCGGGGATATGTTGCGTGTACTAATTATTGTGTGTTCCTCTGAAACATCTTCTGTCTCTATGTTGCACACTGATTGTGTCAAAAAAAGCCTGTTATCTTCTTTTGTAAGTGGTCTTTTGATGATATGGGGCAGGCTGTGCTTCTTGCTGTCATTTACAGTGAGTTTTACCATAGCCTTGCAAGTCACACTTACATCCCCATGGCAATAGGTCCCCAGGTGTAATCTTTCCCCCAATGCATTGCTAAGCTCCAAGCCAGCATCAGAGTTTTGTAAAGAAGGTATTTGTTTATTCTAGCATCCAGCTTACACTTACTACTGGTGAGATAAATGATTTTTGTGTTTTTCAAAATTCTCAGTGATTCACTTTGTTGTGGTCGAGTCTCCATGCAGTTCTAACACAAGTAGGTGTGGTCATACGAAACAGTGGGAAGGGACCCACCTACTTTCTTCTCAACTGTCTTTGGGGGATGATGGAGGCCTGGGAGGCACTGCCTCTAATAGTGGCTGGTTGTTGTCTTTCACTTGCATCTGTTAGTGTCACAGAATGCCCTGGCATGCCACCCCCTCTCCCTTCTTTCCTCAGTCTTTCTTCAGATCATGCTGCTAAGCACTCTTTCTTCTGAGTGCATGCTCTTTCAGGGCTCCCTTTGTGCCTGGAGCTACTAGATGTATCTTCCAGCCACTATCCGTCACCCAGGACACATAGAGTAAGGGGGCTGCCTCACTCGCCACAGTTCTAGGCCGGAGAATAGATTGGAGATAATTACTCGAAATATTCTCCAAAGAGGGAAGACTGTTGGTGAGATTATCTGCTGTGGGCATAGCCCATTCTTTAAAAAAAAAAAAAAATTCTAGGTGTAGTAGGTTTTTTGAGGCCTGTGGAAGGCAAACTGGGGATAAACCGCCCCAATCTGCTCTCCAGAGGGTAGAAAGACTGTGGGGTCCTTTAGGGTTGAAAGTTTGGCCTGATGTCTAGGTGGGCTGTAACCACCTCATACTTTAAAAAAAAGTCTGGTGTTTAGTGGGCTTTGTACCCTTTGTGGGGGAAGAAAGACTGCTGCTGTAGTGTGTTTATCTAAGGACCTGTATCGATACTCCAACTTCTGACCCTTGTCCGGTCATAAATCACTAATATCCATACAACGGCACAGAAACCCATTTCATAAATTAGTCATAGCGCATGCTGTCACATTAAGCAAGCACTATTCCTCCAGCCCCCTAGAAAGCACACCGAGTTCTCTAAACAAACCAAGCCTCCAGCAAACCTGGGAAATCCCCACTGCTATTGTTTTGATTTCGTTCGAGAACTCCTGTAAAGAATGTAAGAACGACCAGTTCTTAATGACATCCTTATTGACGTCTTATGTCCATCCTTACGTCAAACCCGGCACCTCTCGGGTATAAATATACCGACGCTGCCCTAAGTAAACACACGGTGGTGATGAGCTTGGAGCAGCTACTACTTGCCGGAGAGCCCAGCTGATGCGAGAGCCCAAGGACGCTGCCCCTCCCTTTTTGATGCGCTGAGGAAAACGCTGCCTTTCCTCTTGCTGAGGAATCCAGCCTCCAGCGTTTCCAGCTTGCCCTCGCGGGTAACTGGGATACCGAGTCCTGAGCAAGAGATACCAGCCCTCCTGCCTTCTAAATCCCAGGTACTGAACTGACTAACCCCTTACAGAGAATTCTTGAGTCAGATTCTTGGCAAAACAAACTTAACTTAAACTGCTACTTACTTACTCCCTCCCATGTATTAGGCTTAGGTCAGGTACACCGGGGTAGGCGTAGTTAGAAGCACCAGTTGAGTACGATTAGTCAATGTATATATGTATGTATATCTTTTATCCATTTTAAAGTAACATATGGCTAAGAAACTATATCAATGCTTTTACAGTATTATTTTATAATACTGCTTTTACTGTATGCATTTTACTTAACTATAAGTATTACAATTGTAGCGACTCATTTCTCTTGTATGAGAAAAGAGACTGATCAATAAATAACACCTTTTATTGAAAACGCCCATCTCTTCTTTTCTCTACAATCTGGTGAAACTAAGTATGCACGTATTGACTGAGTAAAATAGCTGTCTTTTGTTTTCACACGACTCTAGAGATATACTCTTGATCAGGGAGAGCAAAGTTGTCATGTTCTATGGTTGTCAGAAACTAAATCCCTTCTTGTCTATCCAGGGAGGTTAAACTCCTCCTCGCCTATTCGAGAACGTTTCTAGTGAACTCTGAGCTAGCTGGCACACAAAACTTAAGTCTAATATCGTCAGTAGAAGACCTAGTTAACCTCTGTCCTACGTCTATACTATTGAAGATATTATTCCAATGCGCAGAGCCTATTGGGATAATAGGAACTACACTACATGGCGCCCAACGTGGGGCGCCATGTAGTGTAGTTCCTATTATTCCAATGCGCAGAGCCTATTGGGATAATAGGAACTACACTACACTGCGACTTTTATGGGATTGAGACATGGTCCCATGCATAAATAGACTGTCCCCACTTTTTCTTCTTTTTTTATTATAAAAAACTCCCTAATGTCTAGTGTCCTTTCTCTCCCTTGGAGGTGCAGATTGAGTAGAAAACACCCCATATCTGTCCATCGAGGGCAGAAAGATCTGGGGCTATTATATGGTGGGGGCATGGCGTCTAGTATAGCCACTCCCACTCTTCATTTGAAGGAAACTAAAATCCGGGCACTATTGAGTTTTTTTGTCCACCCTGTGGGGTCAGATGGAGGTCAGGTTGCGGGACCCTTTTGTTAATAACCCCCTCAGCCTGCCCCTTAGGACAGATAAACTGCTGGTTCTCTTATTGGGTGAGGGCACGGCCTGATGCCAGGTGGGTTGCCCGAACCCGTACCCATGACCAGGCCGTAGGCACAAAATAAAACAGGGGAAAACCTGCCAAAAACATATGCATTGCTCCTCAAAAGAGTGCCTCATAATGACCCGCAAGGGGGTCAGTTTTATGTATTTAACTTTTCTGGGCTTGCCCCAAAATGGCCAGGAGCGCTATCAGTATTTGGCAAAGAGTGTTCGAGGGGCTGCAGAAGGGAAGACACTAATATTTTACGAAAGTAGCAAACCTTTACCCGGTGATTCAATCCCTGGCCCCAGAAGAGGTGCACCAGTGATTCAAGCACTCCTAGAGCTGGAACTTTTGCTTTCAAGCTCAGGAGTTCGGGATTCCTTTGATACTTTGGCTTAATGCTGCATTTTCAGTGTAAAGAAAGACTCTGACATACATTTTTTTATTTGAAAATGCTTTATCGATAATATTGGTCACGAACAATGCAATATTTACACTTCTAATTAATGATATTGAATATTGATATTGTTCCCAATATGTTGATGGTGTTAGATTGAAAAAGCATAACATGTAGTCATTATTATCAATGAAGCCTATTAGCTATTTTGTGATGTTGGATCTGTAATAGTTTGGGGATATTATGGTTATCCATCAGGTTCCAGACCCACTAGGAGTAACTTTGTTGCCATAAGGGAATAACCAAAGGTACTTCAATCTATTTGAATGTATATATTTCTAATGTAGTGTATAGCATTTTGTAGTGTGTGAATATTAAAACTAGTTTTCCTTTTTTTAAATGAAATAGCACTGAGTGGACAATAAATGATTTATTGTTGTTCCTGAGTACCAGTGAAATGAGATTATCCACAACACCTCCTCTGATTAGGCCTTAGACTGCTCTGCCTCATCACACTTAGAGAGTAAAGTGTTGCGATAGGTACTTGGTTCCCAGTAAAAGAAATAAAAATGTGCAGACTTATTACTATAAAGGTCTCACATCCTTCGCAGCATATAACCCAAGTGCTTACAGTGTCACTAATGTCCCCATACAATAACGTTTGCTCAAGACAGTTGTTATCTGCTATGACTTAATTAGGGCTATGCGAAATTGGAGTTATTTGCTTTCATGTGATTACACAAAAGTGCTGCTAAATTATGCAAACTTACATGCAATTATGCAAATTGGAAATATGTCACATTTCCCTATATTTTATCTTAAAATGTGTACTCACGTCAATTGTGACGATCACTCAAAAGCTGTGTTCAAGTGGAGTAATTTCATTAGACCTGTTCCTCAAGAGATCCAATCCTCAAAAGTACGGGATCATTATTTTGGTAGTACTGCTGCTGAAGATCCACTGAACTTTAATGTTAAACTAAAATTTTCTTGGGGAATATTTTGCAGATTATTGAGATGTGATATAAATTGCACAAACTCGCAAATCATCTCTCTAACAGCAACAAAGCATGAGCTAAGTACAATACCACTATGTACAATCAATAATTTTATTTACAGCTCAATTTAGTATGGCTGGTGAGGTTTGAAACAATGTTATGCTGCATGGAAGATGTATAAATAACTGCACATTCCCTGCAATAAACATTTCCCACACATTTCCTTTTAATAGAATTGAATTTAATAGAATGCCACATAACCTAAATAACAATCATCTAACACACTCAACCTTTTGCTACAAGCAGTAAAACGAACTACAAACATAAATCATCTCAAAACGTTTGTCCAGGTAGTAAATCCTGTCTAACACGGCTTAATCCACAGCATCGTAAATGGGAAATAAGATTTCAAAGTATATTTGCACAGAAATGAGTCTAAGTAATCAAATCAAGTACTTTTACACGATGACAAGGAATATAAACCAGCAACCCAGGATTATTGAATTTAAAGCGAATACAGACTATTGAACTGCAAGAAAATGACCGAGTATGGAACACGCTTTGAAGTTTTTAAGCAAAGTTTAATTTGAGCAAAAGGCCAAAGAACCAACAATAGGCCTTATTGGGACCTTGACTTGGCAAACAAATATTTTTAATAAAGATCAACCTTTTAGATTTCATGGTAAAAAAATAGAATGTGAATGAATGGGCCAAATATTTTTAGACCTGGCCTGATTAACACTAGTTTGTCTGACTAATTACCTCACTAAACAAACATTTACAATGCAATGGTCTAGTCTTTGTTAAAGTTAGAGCTATTGGCATTGCAAATGTAATTTTTTTCATTTATTGTTTTTTTTTAAACCGATAAATATATGGTATTGTCATTTACAAAGTCAATAGGTAAGCATTGGAGAGTAGCAGAGAGCAATAGCTTAATCTCTCGCAAATGCGAGACCTATTGCATTTGCACCCACACACACACAGCCACTCACACACACACAGAACCCCACACACAGAGCCACACACACAGAGACACATACACACACAGAACCAACACACACACAGAACCAACACACACAGAGCCACACACAGAGCCACACACACACAGAGCCATACACACAGAGCCACACACACACACACAGAGCCACACACACACACAGAGCCACACACACACAGAGCCACACACACATTTGTTTTATATCTCGCATTGACGTACATACACTTTGTATTGTCAGAACTGTCTCCAGCTAAGACCAATCAAATGTTTTACATGATTATATTCTTTCTCATGCGGAACTAGTCAAATAGATTATACTACATATTTGTGATAGGACATACCCGTGTATGTTTTACCCAATCAGGTTTATTTTATGTATCCACCCTTGCTCCATTTTTTGCAATCGATTTTAAAGCACAACCAGGGAACAGAGGCAAGAAAAGCTAGCACAACCAGGGAACAGAGGCAAGTAAAGCCAGCACAACCAGGGAACAGACACAGTGGCTATATTTGACGGATACACTTAAAACAGTACACCTATGTGAACTATGTGTGAAATGCCTTATAAGTGGATGCTTTTTATGTGGGAAGCACCAGAGGTGTGTGTTTGTAATATTAACATTGTCTGCTACAGTGAAAATGGCGTAGCATTATTGTGTGTGCGAGTGAGTGTGTATGTTGTTTGTGGTATGGGGCATATGGTAGACTGTCTGTGATGTGACGCTTCTGTGAAGACCTTAGGGGAGTTTTGTGTGGACTACCCCATGTACTTTAAATGTACAAATCCGGTAATCTGAAAAGATCATAAATGTGTGTCTATCCTATGTAAAACCCTACACTCCTCTCCTCTTTTTGAAATATGTGTTTACTTCAGCAAAGAAAGGGACGGTTTTGGGCAATATTTAATGGGGTCCAGCGCATGAGCCCAGCAACTGTGTTTATAACAAAATATACGCTGTTCCCCACGTGAAGGGGGTTTGATGAGGGGGTAGTGAGGGGTGAACCAAGTGATGAGTGAAGGCCCCAACTGTGGAGGAAAGGGAGGGGAATCGAAACCTCCCTTTCGGAACTAAAACCCTCACACACCCAGCGAGCTAGGTGTCATGCTTCATCATTTGGGTTTGCTCCTCGTCAAGCTGGCGGTGCAATGTCTGACGGGAACCCTTGAAGGGGCTCTTTGCCAGAGATCTTTTGTTCCTGCCGTTGGTGCAGTGCGTGTGAGGGCCCTAGGGGAAGTGTAGACGCAGGGGTATGGTGGTTATAAAAAAGGTTAGATAATCCACTAGCTAAACTTTAATATTGTGGTCATCTACCTTATTTAAAAAGTGCAGTAAGTGCTGGAGTGATGATCCAGCAGGGCACGCTCAACTCAGTTAGACTTGGTCAACATGTTTCATGCTAGTTGTTGACAAGGATACAGTGCAATTCATCAGGACCTATCGGAAATCGCTATCTACACACTGCGGTGGGTGGAGATCCTACCTACCACAAAGGAGAGTGCGGGGCAAACATATTATGCTTGCTACTTCTTATTGGGACCCTACTAGGGAATGGGTTAGGCTTCAACGGTCTTCTCCCGTGCTGAGTGCCTCAGAAGTAGGCACCCTGTCCGCGGTACGGACGTCGCCTCAACACCTACCCGCACGGTCAGGGATTTGCTGGGAAGCCGGAGCCAATATATGAAATATGTGTTGACACAGACGTGGCTTAAACCCAGAGAATCCTTGGTGGATTTATTTTGCCCTCTTATTATGATAGAACGGGGCATGTCATGTGGGAACCTCGCGTTCCTGCGTTATATGGAAAGCGTGGTAGAGATGTTTCTCTGGTGTAGGGAGAGTTGCGTGGTAAAGATTGTAGCTGTGGACGTGGGTCACTCTCTGTGGGAACCCGGGGGTTCATATGTTTGGCACTACTAAGTTTCTCATTTTAAGACTTATGCGGCATAAGGCCTCGGCCATGGGTTGTGTGCAGGGACAGAGGGGGTGGCTCTGGGCAAACCAAGTGCCCTGGCATGGGAGCCCTAACATGGTTTATGCAATGGGAACAGCGCTACCCGCCCCCTCCGGCGCATGCAGGCGCCCTGTCCCGTTTACTGGATATTTACATGTTTATTGCTTGCCTTCTCGCTCGCTCTCTTTTAAAAGGGACAGCACCTTTCGCCGTACTGAGGTGCTTTACTGCTACCCCTAGCGGTCTGGGACTAGCATGCAAGTGCTGCGCGTCGAAGAGCCCTGCTCCTGCCGGTGGCAGTAACAGAGAGACTAACGGGAGAGGCAGGCACATAAACACCAGCTACACTCATACAGGAGCGCAACACATTCGCACACACACAGGTCCACAGTAACACACGCCAGAGGAACTTGTGAACACGTCAAGCAGGCAGGCTCGGACAGGCACATATTACAGGTGTAGACACAGGCACATGTTACAGGCACAGACAGACACAGGCACATATTACAGGTGCAGACAGAGACAGGCACGTATTACAGGTGCAGACAGAGACAGGCACGTATTCCAGGCACAGACTCAGGCGCAGACAGACACAGGGACATATTACGGGCACAGACAAACACAGGCACATGTTACAGGTGCAGACAGACACGGGCACATGTTAGAGGCGCAGACAGACACAGGCACATATTACAGACGCAGACACATGCAGGTTACAGGCGCAGACAGACACAGGCACATATTCCAGGCGCAGACACAGGCACATTTTCCAGGGGCAGACACATGCACGTAACAGGCGCAGACACAGGCACATATTCGAGGCGCAGGCACATACACGTTACAGGTGCTGACAGACACAGGCACATATTCCAGGCGCAGACACGGACACATATTCCAGGCGCAGACACATGCGCATAACAGGCGCAGACACAGGCACATATTCCAGGCGCAGGCACATACACGTTACAGGTGCTGACAGACACAGGCACATATAACAGGCGCAGGCACAGGCACGTTACAGGCACAGACAGGCACAGGCACATATAACAGGCGCAGACAGACACAGGCACATATTACAGGTGCAGACACATGCACATTACAGGCGCAGACACAGGCACGTATAACAGGCGCAGGCACAGGTCCCCCTACCTGGCGCAGCCCCTCACTTACCGCCGCCGGCGAGGCTCCCGCCGCCAAGGGCCCAGCAGGGACGTCAGATGGGCCGGCTCGTGGGTCGGGCCCTTGGGGACCTCGTTGAGCAGGGACAAGCTGAAGTCAGACTCCTGGGATTGGCAGGAAGGCGGTCGTGCAGCAGCCCCTCAGCCGGCAGCGGGTAGGGCTCTTACTTGACATAGCCGCCCAGCAGCCCCCGGGCTCCAGGGGCAGGAGGCTGCCGTCCCCCGCTTCAGGCCGGGGCTCTCGGCGCACAGCTCGCGGTAGAAGCACTTGCTCTCCTCCACCCGGGCCAGCTCACAGGCGCAGCCGAACGACGGGCCGA
This sequence comes from Lissotriton helveticus, assembly GCF_964261635.1. NCBI lineage: Eukaryota > Metazoa > Chordata > Amphibia > Caudata > Salamandridae > Lissotriton > Lissotriton helveticus. The sequence goes on along the minus strand of NC_136063.1, from coordinate 1,425,501,827 downwards.
GGTAGGGCTCGGGGTATCCATTGCAGGGCTCGGGGGCGCCCAGGGCAGGGAGCAGACATCTGCCCCCCCGAGGCGCAGAAGTTGGAGAAGTAGAAGGTGTCGCTGGTGTGGATGTTCACCAGAGGTCCCACAAAGCCCGGGTTCAGCAGATTGTGCTCATCCATTTCCGCGGGCAAGAGAAACCATAAAGAGCTCAGGCGAGAAAAAAAAAACAACCGCTCCACGCGCTCGCCATTTCTAAATAAGCCCCGTCCTTTGCAGACTGGGGGTGTGTGTTTTTCTTTCTCCCCTCTTCCCATTTGCTAGAATGTAAACAGGCGTGTTTTGACTTGTTGTTGTGTACATTCTAATGGGAAGAGGAGAGAAAGAAGCGAAAAAACACACCCCTCAATCCGAAAAAGACGGGGCTTAAATTCACAAACAAACCTCTTCTCCAATGGCTGGCCGCCGTTTAGGAAGCCAGCCAATGGAGAAGAGGGGCGGGTTTAAGCTCCATACTAAGAAACATAAAATCTCGCCAGAGAGACTGCGCAAGCACAGCCTACGCTAGCCAAAACCTAAAAAGGATTATTTAAGGTTGCATTTTATCTTGGATGTGAAGGTAGACCTATACTTTAAAAGTAGGCCAGATGAAATTAAGCAAATATGTTGAAAATAAATTAACTGAAATGATACTCAGCAATTATGTAGATTAAATGATTATTATTTTAATTATTTGTTGATTTACCTTAATTGTGAATCGGTAGATCAGTTTATTTGTTATTAAACTGCAATAATACATTTTATATTAGTTTTAATTCAAAATATTTCTTTTAACTGATTTAAATTTATTTTTTAACTTTTTTTATTTGTGAAATCAATTGTGTGTCTTTAAGAGTGATTGTATTTGATGTTATATTTAATGAATAAACGTATTCCTTAAATATGTGTCCATTTTTTAAAATATGTGTTTAAATATTTATTGATATGATTTAGGAGTGGGAATGGTAAATCTGACCCCTCACAAGAATAACATTTTCTCTACTGTTGCTTAGATTTGAGTGGGAATAGTAAATCTGACCACTCCAAAGTCCACCAATTTCCCTACTGTTGCTTAGGTTTCAGTGGAAAAAGTAGCTCTAACCCCTCCAAAGTCTAAGGGCCTTAATATGAGTGCAGCAGTACACATGACTGCTGTACTTGTGGTGGTGTTCCGACCACCACCACACTGTGGGCCTACCCGCAGCATTAGGAGTGTGGCAGTTGGACCATCATAGGATCTCTGCATCCATCAGGGATCCAGGATTGTCTGGCAGAGGTGCAGCATTTAGGAGCACTAGTATGCTGGTGGTGCTGTTGTGGCACCGCTGAGCATATTAGGAGTTGCCTGTCCATCACCCCTTTCATGTTTAGTTTAGTTTAGTTTAATAGTTTATAAAGCGCGCACCTCACCCTGGGGCATCGCGGCGCTATCCAGTCAAAACAACCTCCCTAAAGCTGAAAACGAGAATACTCTAGGTTAAAATAAGTAAGCTTTCAACTGTTTTCTAAAACCGTTGTAGCTGGTCATAGTACGCAGACCCAACAGGAGTTGATTCCAGTACTTCGGTGCCAGGTACAAGAAGGCTCTCCCTCCCGTCCTGACCAGTCGGATGCGCGGGGGCTGTAGCAAATGATGAGTTGTGGATCTCAGATGCCTACTAGGGATATATTTCCATATCTTGTTGCGTAGGTACATCGGGCCAGTCTCATTGACTGCTTTAAAGGTCAGGCAACAGATCTTAAAGAATGACCTCTTTTTTACTGATAGCCGATGAAGTTTCCTTAACAGTGGCGCTGAGGGAGAACCCGCTGGTTGATTGAAAATCATTCTAGCGGCAGTGTTCCACCTGTAGCTTGGCCATAAGCGTCTCCCCGACTTCCGCCAATAGAGCATTCCCGTAGTCCAATCGTGAGATGACCATATATAATATTTTCCTTAGTAGTCAGAGGGCATAATACCATGAGCTTGTGACTGCCGAGACTTGGGCATTCATATTTAAAGCTTGATCAAGCTTTAGTCCCAGACTTTTCACTATCTTTTTGGGTGATGGAGCAGTCCCTGTGGTAAATAAATAATTAATTACCGGTACTATTTTTGAATACATTAATGAAAACAGATAGCTCAATAAATAAGAGGCAGGATCCGAGGAATCTGAGTTGAACAGGCTTTAATCAGGCATAAGGGAAGGGACAGGATCGGAACAGCCTGAAATAGAATGACACGAGTGGCAGCTGCCACGTCTTATTAACAGTACATAGTATATATAGAAACACATTATAATTGCATTAGGCGTAACAAGTGACAAACGTAAGATAAGAATACATGGGCGTAAAAAGAAGGCGTGCACAGGGCGTGCACGAAGACATGTGATGTAGACGTCACAGAAGTGTCATGAAATGGGTGGATACATGGAGGGGGCTACCTGGGCAGCTGGAACCTTTAACCTAGTGGTGCGCGCAAACGGACTATGACGTGTATCTGGGGAGAACTGGGGGCTCTGACTTCTGCACTAGAAGAGGAGACGAAAGTCTGGGATGTCAGGACGACATGTACCTATAGCATATCTGGTATCTTGTGTTTGGAGTACATGTTGATAGAATCTAAAAGTTATCAGGGTAAAGGCTACTTGACACTAAGACTGGTGCATGCATATACTCTTCATGTATTGCGTGTGCTATGAATCTTCTATGGATATTAATACAGTAATTCACTTGCATGGAGACAGGAAGACTAGACTATAGCTGAAGATGTTTATGCGGTTCATTGGCTTAGGAATGCGAAGACGGAGAGCTGAACTAATAACTGTAGGCATAACATATTCTTGGCAGGCAGGCAGGCAGAGCCCGGACGGGCACCGCGCTGCGCGGCAGGAAGTAAGTGAAGGGTCAGGGATGCAGGTGGGGGCTGTATCGCTCCTCAGAGTGGGTTCAGGAGACGGGAGCTTGAATCTAGCGTCCGGGCCCTCATGAGGCCTAGAAACGGGGACAATTTGCTGAATTAACGTGCACAATGGAAAAGGGTGTCAACATAGGCCTAGAAGCTTAATTCACGTTGCTTTCACGGGCACTGAATAACTGGCATACTAACGTTGGACACAACTATAATTGCGTCTTTATTCGGTCATAGGGGAATACATGCATATTAATCATGCACATATAACATAGGATGGGGGACACGTAGGCACACAAGACAAGGCAAAATTCAATTTTCCTCATTCCCTCCTTGTGCCCTACGTTTCCATCAGGAAACATCAATATTCATGATACCATCTATCATTTCATATAGCATCATTTGCTCGTCTCGAATCTTCTTGGAACGGGACTTTGGACTAGGAATACAGGATGTAGCGCACAAGCCGCAAATCGCAGGGCCACATTGTAGACAGAGACAGCAACTGAATATGACCATTACTGCTATACCCAGGAATGACAATACTTTCCATCCCCAGGCAGATATTATACTCCAGAGCCAACCGGACCATGTCCAGGTGCCTGGATTCTGGTGCAACTGATGGGCAATTTTATGAAGTCTGGTTATAGCTGAATAAACAGACGGTGCGTTATTAGGAATGAAAATGCAGCAACTAGATCCGATGACTCTACAAGCTCCGCCCCTATCAGCCAGTATGACGTCAAGGACGAGACGATTTTGGAGCACGACAAATCTCATAGCAGATTGCTCCTCGGTTAAGTTACCTAGAGCGGAAGTAGTCTCATTCACTACTGCTTCAAGGGTTCTGGTTAGTCTACGTATTAGCTTACTATTCTGGACAGGACCTATGAAGAAAAAGAAACCTTTATTGAAGTCTTGGTATTGTTCTAAGGTAGTTTCAGTCTGATCGACAATTGGGGACTCGATCTCCCTTCTATGTCTGACGTGTACTAGATGTGTGTTTCTGTGATAATCGGATGGGGCTAGGAAAACTGGTGGCAGCAGGAAGGCAATGTAACATGTTCCATCCCAATCTTGGGGCAGACGTACATATGCGGTCTGACCACACACAAAATACGAATGACGTGAGGCTTTAAAAGTAGACTTCCCACTGTCACTATACTCGACCATAGTAGTACAATCACTATGTCCTAGATGTACAGAACCATTCTTTCTGACACATAATTCGCCTTTCACTGGTAGAACTGTAATAGCAGGCAAATCTGGAGTAGTCTCGGACTGAACATTCAAAACCATGAAATTTGAAGAATAATTACCTAGATCATATACTTCATTTTCTAGATCTAACCCTGTCCTATGGGAAAGACCTTCCTTGTCTGGGAAACATGTTCTATTCAGAAGGGACATATCGTTTGAGGATGACGTTAACGTGGACCATGCTCCACACGAACCATTGTGTGAAAACGGATAGGGAAAGAGTGGCAGAACTCCCTTCGGTGTCTGGAAAGGGGGGAGTCGACCACACACCCAACAATTTGTGGCATTGCTGGTCTGGTGTGAATAGTGTAACATTCGGATAAAGGTATTATTGCGCATGGCAAGACGATAGGATAACTCGTGAGGAGGCAGTTCACTAAAAGTGTGCTCTACTGTAACATTAGAAAACATATGCACATGTGAAACAGTAGGAGGAAAATATATATATAAAACATAACTTATGCCTGTAATCATAAAACTCAGAAATAATGTAATTAAAAGAGTAACAATGCATCGGCTTCGAAGAGCTTTGTGATAACGTATTCTCTTAGAGTTTCGACTAACTCTCTCACTATGTCGGTCTATCTCATACATGTCAGGAACCTGTCTAACCGCTTCACCCGAGAGGGACTTAGACAATTAAACTGGCTGACTTACTAGACCTTAATTTTTCTTTATACTCCTGCTGTGGAGTTTTCTCTAACAGGGGAAGTTTAGATTCAGTGTCTGGGCAGTCCTTGAGAACGGGGCAGTCTTTGAAAAATGTTTTTGGACGGAGTCCATGAAATCGCTTCACATGACTGGAGTGCAACCACCCCTTACGACCTTCGACCTTGATTGCAGTCCTTGTTGTTAGCAGGACGAGTCTTGGCTCCTTCCAGCGGGGCTCCAGCGGACTTGAACGATCGAAATTCCTTATGAGGACGAAGTCGCCTGGAACTACCTCGTGCGGTTTTACTTGAGTGTTGTCTGGAAAAGCAGCGGCAACCTGTGAACGACAAGAGAGTAGTGCAGACATCAAGGAAGCCAGGTAATCTGTCAGCATATTACTGTCAACATCAGTTATTGTACGTGGTCTAGGTGTACCCCACATGTTTGGGGGACGACCGAAAATGACTTCGAAGGGGGACAGACCTGAACGGGAGTGAGCGACCATTCTCATGTAAAAAAGGGCGACTGGCAGTGCTACCAACCAATCTACGCCTTTCTCTGCGCATACTTTGGCAATGCGGATCTTTAAAGTCTGATTATGTCTCTCAACGAGACCAGCTGCTTCCGGATGTCGTACACAGTGGAACTTCCACTGGTACCCTAACAGAAGGGATACTTGTTTCATGAGTTCGGATGAGAATGGCTGGCCGTTATCTGAATACACGACCCTCGGTAAACCGTAGCGGGGGAAGTACTCACGAACCAACTGCCTGGCAGTGGTCGCGGCAGTGTGATCTGGGACTGGATATGCTTCTGTCCACCTGGACAAAGCGCATACAACTACGAGGACATACTTGAAACCTCGACATCGCTCCATCTGAATATAATCCATCTGGTGGACTTCAAAAGGGTGGTCAGGAGGATGGAATCCACCTTGTTCCACCGGGACACCTTTACCTGGATTGAACTGACAACAGATCATGCAGGTACGCACTTTCTGCTTGGCGGTTGCTCGTAAATGCTTGTTAAACCACAGGTTCTGAATACTGTCTAACATGGCTTTTTCTCCTAAATGTGCTGGACTATGTGCGGTGTTAATAATGACTTGAACCATAGAGTCGGGGAGAAACCATGTGGCTTTTCCCTTCGTCAACCATCCCTGATCTGTCTGGACCCCTCCTTGTTCAGACCATTTCTTGATTTCATCGGGAGTAGCATGTGACTGTATGTCTAGCACGTCTTGTGTAGGATCCTTAACTGTCATACAAGTAGTCTGAACTGGAATGTCTGTCTGTGTCGTGTTAACTGGAATGTCTGGAGTCTGGGCTGTAAGCTTGGCTGTTCGATCTGCCAGGTCGTTACCCTGGGAAATGATGTCAGTGATTTTCGTATGTGCCTTGCACTTCATGATAGCGATAGCTGTCGGTAAATGTATTGCTTCTAACAGAGCTTGAATGAGGGGGCCATGCTGAATCTTGGTTCCATGAGAAGTCATGAAACCTCTCTCTTGCCAGAGTACTCCAAAGTCGTGTACGACTCCGAATGCATAACGTGAATCTGTGTATATGTTTACTTTCAGGTTCTTGGCTCGTATGCAGGCTTGGGTCAGAGCGACGAGCTCTGCTGCTTGAGCAGACAGGGTGTCAATACGATGTGTTTCTATAACTTCGGTCTCAGTAGTCACTGCATACGCGGCTACTAGTTCTCCTGTACTTGTTCTCATACATGAACCATCTACATAAAGCGTCAGGTCAGGATCAGGTAATGCAATGTCTGTCAAGTCTTGTCTTGGCTTTGTCATGGTGTTAACAACTTCCACACAGTCATGTGTGGCAGGATTTGAAGTAACTGAGGGTAACAGTGTAGCGGGATTTAAAATGTTGCAGCGTCTGATTTCTATGTATGGCTGAAACAGTGTCAGTTCATATCCTGTTAAACGTGCAATTGTCAAGTGCTGAGTCTGTGTTCGGTTTAAAAGAACTTCCACGGAGTGTGGAACTTGTACCGTCAGGGAGTGTCCTAACACTATGGAATCACTCTGTCTGATAGCTAGTGCTGTGGCTGCAACTGACTTGAGGCACGCTGGCAAAGCCTGGGCCACCGGATCTAATGTGCTAGAGAAATAAGCACAGGGTTTGTATTGTCCTGCTTGATCTTGTGTGAGAACAGATAATGCAGTACCATCACGTTCAGTGACAAAAAGTGTAAAAGGCTTACTGTAGTTCGGTGTTGCTAGAACAGGTGCTTGGCATAAAGCTTTCTTTAACTCATTGAAAACAAGTGTATGTTCTTGGGTCCAAGGGAGGACAGTCGATGTGGCTGCCTCCTGTGTCGTTAACTGTATCAGTGGTTTGGCTAGATATGCGTACTGAGGAATCCATTGTCTGCAGAAAGAAGTGAGGCCGATAAAAGCTCGTACCTCCTTCTGAGTCTTGGGCTGTGGAAGATGTGCTATTAACTGGATACGGTCTGGTGTCAACTGCCTACCCCTCTTGGACAGTAAGTGTCCAAGGTAGACCACTTGCTGGACACAGAATTGTAATTTCGAAGGGGACACCTTGTGCCCCATCTCGGCCAGGAAATACAAGACTGTAAGTGATGCACGTTCGCAGTCACGTTCAGAACGGGCTGTGATCAGTAGATCATCGACATACTGGAGCAGGGCAGTGTCAGTTGGCATGTGAATATTGTCTAGTTGTCTCTTAAGTGCTTGACTGTAAATACTAGGACTTTCTGTGAAACCTTGAGGAGCTCGTGTGAATTTATAGCTTCTTCCATTCAAACAGAATCCGAAAAGAAACTGGCTATCTGGATGAATGGGGACACTAAAGAATGCGTTCTTGAGATCAATAACAGTAAAGAACGTAGCTTCGGAATCAATGGCAGTCAATAGGGAAGAAATATCTGGAACCACTGGGTACTGGGGTATGATACATTTATTGAGTTCTCGAAGGTCAATCACTAATCGATAAACTGGAGGTGCATTTGGATCAGTACGTTTAAGAATCGGAATGATAGGAGAATTACATACATTGGAGTCAGTTTCTACAACCACTCCTTGAGCAATGAGCTCGTCAATAATTTTGGATAAGGCTGCTACAGCCTCAGGTGGCAATTTGTACTGTCGGATTCGTGGTAATACAACACCTTGTTTCAGAGTGACACGATAGGGTGTAATATGCATACAACCTACATCAGTTGGGCCTTGCGCCCATAAATGCTGTGGTACATTCACTAATCTTGGATCAAAATCACGTAATACATAATGACCTTTAAAATCTCGTAAGAACAGTCTCACTCCTTCTGGGGAGCAACAAATTACTGCTCCTAATTCCTTCAGGGTTTTAATACCTAATAAATTCTCTCGACAAGATTTCGTAAGTAACAAGTCAGTAGTTCGGGACAATGGACCAACTTCTAGGGAAACTGGTTTCGATATTTCATTAACAATAGGCTTTCCTGAAAATCCAAGGGAAACATTTCTTGAGCCTGAGAGTGGAGCCCCTGGAACCTCGTCATGACTGATGGTAGTCCTACTTGCCCCTGTATCAATCAGAAACTTTCTGTCTTTCCCTAATACTTGACTGTGTACATAGGGACCCTCTTGATCTACAGGAATTTCGATGAGAGGCAAGCCAACCTCCCTCTCTAGGCTGTTTCATGAATACTGCTGAAATTCTGGATACTCCGACTGTGCGTACTGGTACATCTGTTGTGTAACGTGTTGTGTGGCAGCTATAGGCTGCGGTACTGTAACTGTCTGTTGCGCGTTCTGCGGTGCTTGCGTATTCTGCGGAACTTGTTCTTGTCTAGGAGGACGTGGTATCTCTTTCGTCTTACCAGTAGCTATGTTATGTTTCAGAACTGCACATTCGTTTATATAATGACCTGGCTGTTTACAATAATTGCAGGTCCCTTTAACGGGAGCTGCAGGATGACTAGTTTGACTCGGACCCCTCCTCTGACTGTCTTGTGGAACAGACTGTGCAACTAGCACTTTCATTTTCGTGTCTTTCATACGTCTCCTTTCGTTTTCCTGCTCCTCCCTGATTCTGTTCTGGTGATACTGGAGCATCTGAAGCATTTGTGACGGAGTATTAGCTTGCCAAGTACTCTCGACTTTCAGTACTCGATTTTTACCTTGTGGACTTGAATTCTCAACTAGTTTGGTAACAAAAAGATGTGGATACGATTCACTACTTGTTTTCAGGCCGCTATTTATAATGAAACATTTCTCAAATCTAGAATAAAAATCACTAACGTCTTCATCTTGTTTCTGTGTACAGGCTGAGATAGCATCCCAGTCTTCCTTTTTCGTGGCTAGTAATCTTGGCAAGACTTGTATTAACAATTCGGGCAATGCTTTAGCTTTTTCCCCAAGACCAGTACCTGGAACTCGTGTGTTATCTTCAGTCTCTAATGCGGTCCAATCTATCTTTTTCTCTCCCACCTCCCACTCTTTTTCTTTAAGTTTTTCATATATGCCCGCAGGCAAAAGGACCTTTAACATTTTAATGATATCAGGATACGTGTATTCTCCCATACGGAGCATGTCCTTTAATTCACGGTGGAACCCTGCTGGATCTTTATCGTGACAGGGTATTAACTTTTTCATTTCCAGAAGTTCTATTTTCGTGATAGGGGTGTAAACAAATACTCGTTCTAGATCACCCCCCGCTCCCTTAACTGGGTGTACTTCTCGCAACGGATTCTGTCTGTCTATGTAGAATGACTTTCTTGCTGGGGGTGGAACAGGAACAAAGTGTGGATTCAGGAACGTTCTGTATTTATGGCGTTGTTCTAAAATGACACTAATTAAATCAGTACCTAGACCTTTCCATCTGTTTAGGAGTAACTCGCTCAGGACATCATACAAAGGACCTGGATCAGAATGCTGATCCTCATACAGTGTAATGAGGTACTGGATCATATACATACCCACCAGACGCTGCTCGGCTGGGGGCAGCTTCAGAAACATTTGGGCCACTATTTCATCTGGAAACGTGGTAGAATCACTAGTCCATCTGACTGCTGATCGGGCTAGTTCTTGTTCATGCATGGTACTAAGCTCATTATAACCTATTCGTAATTTTAGAATTTTATCTGTAGCCTGGAATACTTGTTCCAGAGAACACTGTTCTGGCACGGGAGGAGGAAAAACTTTCTTGTAATCTAGGCGTGAATGTCGGTCGGAAAATCTAGTTCTACCTACATACGATATTCTGTCGGGATTCTTGCTGTCTACCTCTTCACTGGAAGAGTCATTCTCTTTCTCGGTTGCTCTTATTGCTTTCTCCTTCTCGTGTATACGTAGAATTTCCTTACGAATTTTCCTGTACATACTTTCTATACTACCTTGTGTCTTGTGTTTTCCCTCGGCTATATTGTCACTCCATCTCGTCAGGGCTTTCATCTCGTCTTTGTCTTTATCAGGATAATCTTGTTCTCTTATTAAACAGTTAATCATAAATTGCAGAATCATACTTTGAATCTCGACCTTTCTGTGTGCCATAGCTTCGTGAATACTTTCTGAATTCTCCCCTGTACGGATAAAATGATATATTCTGTCTAGATGTTCCTTCATATCGGGCAGGGTGGCCAAAAAGTTGGCAACTCGTCTTAAACGTACTGAATACAATATCATGTGATCTTCACCTGGTACTGAATCATATATGCAGTCAGTAAGGTGCCGCTTGAGATCTGCGTATGTAGTCACTTTTGGCGTACGCTGTAACGCTGCTTCTCTCAGCGTCATTCGTTTTACTTGAGGCGGGGTGGTAGGAGCACCTCCCCCCGCTCCTCCTGAACTAGAATCGTTTATTAATACTGAATGTGCTGGTAAGGTGACTGGCAAAACACGTGGCGTGGACTGGTCCGGGGGTACTGGCACATGGACAGGGTTCCCGGGACCAGTGACTGGAGGAACAGGAATTACATTATTAACAGGGTGCTGAGGTTGAGCAGGCAGAATAGGATTTGCATATTCTGGGACAGTATCGTCCAAATAGGACGACAGAAATATTTCAGCTGCAGTCGGTTTATGACGTAGCTTAGTCGGGACCAAGGGTGGCGGTAAATTACAGGATGCTTCCGGGGTTGCCTTCGGCAAGCCCTCGGCAAGAAGAGGATACATACCTTTAATAAGGGCATTTCTCTGTCTGTCCGACTGTTCTGCTCTAACTCGTTCACCTTCTTCTAGAAGTTCCTTTTCTTGGGCTTTTTCTGAGGATTCCCTACTTAATTCTGCTTTTCTGAATTCTTTCTCGGATCTCCTGTGAGATTCTTTGCGCCATAACTCGATGGCGTCTTTCTGGGACTGTCTGGCTTTCTTTTTCCATAATGCTTCTTCTACTCGCATGATGCACTCGGCATCCCATGTACCTGATACAGGCCATCTATATTTCTCTTCAAGATCCTTCGTGTACTCCGCCCATAAGTCTAGATATAATATGGCATCTAAGCCATGCTTGTGATACATAAAATGACCAGGACTGTCCCTAGGAGGGACAGGAACTGCTTCTTCGAGTAACCCTTTTCTAGTTTTTATCTGACGTAATTTCGAAAACAGAGGCATTTTGGAGTCGTACTTGGGCTAAACACAATACACAATAAACACAGAAATGAAATGGCAAACAAATCACTCATACCACGACATAGAAATACATTAATAACAGTTCGAACAGAATACTACCTGATACACTGAAAACATAATACTTGAATTTCTCGAGAACAGACTTAATAGAAAAACTAGATGCACTGCTAAAACAGTACAGGAACTAGATGCACTGCTAAAACAGTACAGAACATACCGGTCTCATAAAGAGACACGTCATACCGTATCCACCTAGATGAATACTTCGGACTGGATCTGTGTACCCAAACCCATCGGACCAGGAACAAACTAATGAACCTGTCTAGATACTTCCCCCGCAACGGTACTCACCGGGAAGCAGAAACTGAAGGCCTCGGACTGGACTGGACTGCTACGACGTCTGGTTACTGCTACGCATGCGCTTCGAGCTTCGGGCTTCGGTTACAGGTGGGCCTCCGGATACCTCGGACCTTGCTCTCTCGGCTTGGGCTCTGGTTGGGACGAACCGCATTCCTCACTGCCTCGTCTGGATGCCGGACCGCAGTCTCCGTCTCCTCCGTGGGCCTGAGGGAGACTTAAAGCAGAAATAGCTGCACGTGCACGGTAGAGTTCCGTCACGGCTGTAGAAGGGTCAGGGGGCCTGCGTTACATCGCCGGCGCGTGGGGAAGGGGCTCGTACCTATTCGGGCGCCATTATGTGGTAAATAAATAATTAATTACCGGTACTATTTTTGAATACATTAATGAAAACAGATAGCTCAATAAATAAGAGGCAGGATCCGAGGAATCTGAGTTGAACAGGCTTTAATCAGGCATAAGGGAAGGGACAGGATCGGAACAGCCTGAAATAGAATGACACGAGTGGCAGCTGCCACGTCTTATTAACAGTACATAGTATATATAGAAACACATTATAATTGCATTGAATACAGTAGGCGTAACAAGTGACAAACGTAAGATAAGAATACATGGGCGTAAAAAGAAGGCGTGCACAGGGCGTGCACGAAGACATGTGATGTAGACGTCACAGAAGTGTCATGAAATGGGTGGATACATGGAGGGGGCTACCTGGGCAGCTGGAACCTTTAACCTAGTGGTGCGCGCAAACGGACTATGACGTGTATCTGGGGAGAACTGGGGGCTCTGACTTCTGCACTAGAAGAGGAGACGAAAGTCTGGGATGTCAGGACGACATGTACCTATAGCATATCTGGTATCTTGTGTTTGGAGTACATGTTGATAGAATCTAAAAGTTATCAGGGTAAAGGCTACTTGACACTAAGACTGGTGCATGCATATACTCTTCATGTATTGCGTGTGCTATGAATCTTCTATGGATATTAATACAGTAATTCACTTGCATGGAGACAGGAAGACTAGACTATAGCTGAAGATGTTTATGCGGTTCATTGGCTTAGGAATGCGAAGATGGAGAGCTGAACTGATAACTGTAGGCATAACATATTCTTGGCAGGCAGGCAGGCAAAGCCCGGCCGGGCACCGCGCTGCGCGGCAGGAAGTAAGTGAAGGGTCAGGGATGCAGGTGGGGGCTGTATCGCTCCTCAGAGTGGGTTCAGGAGACGGGAGCTTGAATCTAGCGTCCGGGCCCTCATGAGGCCTAGAAACGGGGACAATTTGCTGAATTAACGTGCACAATGGAAAAGGGTGTCAACATAGGCCTAGAAGCTTAATTCACGTTGCTTTCACGGGGACTGAATAACTGGCATACTAACGTTGGACACAACTATAATTGCGTCTTTATTCGGTCATAGGGGAATACATGCATATTAATCATGCACATATAACATAGGATGGGGGACACGTAGGCACACATGACAAGGCAAAATTCAATTTTCCTCAGTTAAAATAAGTAAGCTTTCAACTGTTTTCTAAAACCGTTGTAGCTGGTCATAGTACGCAGACCCAACAGGAGTTGATTCCAGTACTTCGGTGCCAGGTACAAGAAGGCTCTCCCTCCCGTCCTGACCAGTCGGATGCGCGGGGGCTGTAGCAAATGATGAGTTGTGGATCTCAGATGCCTACTAGGGATATATTTCCATATCTTGTTGCGTAGGTACATCGGGCCAGTCTCATTGACTGCTTTAAAGGTCAGGCAACAGATCTTAAAGAATTACCTCTTTTTTACTGATAGCCGATGAAGTTTCCTTAACAGTGGCGCTGAGGGAGAACCCGCTGGTTGATTGAAAATCATTCTAGCGGCAGTGTTCTGCACCACCTGTAGCTTGGCCATAAGCGTCTCCCCGACTTCCGCCAATAGAGCTTTCCCGTAGTCCAATCGTGAGATGACCATATATAATATTTTCCTTAGTAGTCAGAGGGCATAATAACATGAGCTTGTGACTGCAGAGACTTGGGCATTCATATTTAAAGCTTGATCAAGCTTTAGTCCCAGACTTTTCACTATCTTTTTGGGTGATGGAGCAGTCCCTAACTCTTGTGGCCACCAATCATCTGACCAGACTTCAGTAGCTTTACCTAGTAGCATCAGTTTGGTTTTATCCGGATTCAACTGGAGATAGTTTGCAGTCATCCAGTTTGCAATGGTAAGCATTCCTTTGGCAAAACGTATTTTGTCTAAAGCGGGGTTTGATCCGATATTAAAGATCAACTGCGTATCGTCTGCATAGGAGACGATACCAAAACCTAATTGCTCCACAATCCTCGCCAGTGGGGCCATGTATAAATTAAAAAGTGTCGGGCTCAAACAGGAGCCCTTTGGCACTCCTCTGTTTAGGTGATATTTTTTTGATGAGTAGGGGCCCAGTACCACCATTTGGAATCGCCCTGAGAGAAAGTTGTTAAGCCACTTGAGTGCCATTCCGTTTATCCCTGCTTCCATGAATCTCTCCGCCAGCCTACGGTGCGGGATGGTATCAAAGGCTGCGGAGAGATCCTATAGAACTAGGATTGCTGACCCTCCTGCATCGACAGTAAGTCTTAGCGAATCTGTTATCTCTAGAGTCGCCATCTTGGTACTGAACCCAGGTCTAAAACCTGACTGCGAAGGGTCCAAAAGCTGGTTTGCCTCGAGATAAGAACTTAACTGCCGGTTAATAATCCCTTCAAAGATCTTATTGAGAAGAGGCCGGAGGGAAATAGGTCTATAGTTTCCTAGGGAGGTAGGATCCGCCGAGGTTTTTTTTTAAATCGGGCGTACATGGGCTTCCTTCCATATTGGAGGGATCATGCCCGTGAGGATTGACAGGTTGAAAATATCTGTGATTGATTGAACACAGCTGGAAGCCAGCAGCGTCATAATCCTTGGTGAGCAGATGTCACTCAAAGAGCCCCACTTGGCTGTCCTTAAGCCTTTCAAGACCTCCTCATTTGTAATTGGTGAGAAGCTGCATAAGGAGCAGGCTGCAGTTTCAACCGTCCTTTCTAACAAATTTTGCACTCCCTCACCGGGAGGATCAGGCATGGGGAAGTTTTCATAGATTTTAGAGATTTTATTGTGAAAGAAGTACGCTAGGGAGTCACATAGCTCCTGTGACTCCACTGTGGCCTGACTACATACTGTAGGGGCTACAAACTCCTTCACTATCCCAAACAGAGCTTTGGAGGTGTTGGGAGCGCTATCTATCTGAGTCGTGATAAACATCCGCCTGGCCTCTTTCATTTTTAAGTGGTATTTGGCCAGCGCCTGTCTATACGAAGTTTTATTATCATTGGACTTGTTCGCTCTCCATCTTCTTTCCAAATCTCTGCAGCGAGCTCTATCATGTTTTAATTTCATTGTGTACCAGGGGGCCGAGACCCTCCTAGTTGAGATATTTTGCTTCTGTAAGGGAATAATAGTATCCAATGCCGATTCCAAAGCCAGATTGAAGGCCTCCAATTTGGCCCCTACCTCACTAGCAGTGGGGGCGAGTTCAGTGGGAAAGACCCCCTCAAAGGCTTCTGCAGTGAGCCTGCCATGAAAAGGGTGGCGAAGCAATCAAAAGGGCCCTAAAAGGGCCTCCTGCTGCTGCTGGGCCTGAGGCAGCATGTGGGGGGGGAACATGTTGTGCCACTCTGGGTTTGCAGCCCCTGTTCCTGCACAGTATGGCATGCATGCCACACCGTGCATGAAGGTGCAGTTGGTGCTCTGATAGTGGCGGTCTGCATGAATAAATGATTGAATGAACAAAGGATTTGTAGAGCACTGGAATCACCCCCAGAGAGGTATCTTTTTCCTAATAGTGGAAGGAACAAAGGTGGGAGGCACAATCTGTTATTGAAAAGTTCAGTTTTCAGAAGTTTCCTCAACTTAAGAAAATTCAGGCCCTTGCGTAATGAGACGAGAAGCTAATTTAAAAATTGCGTGTCAAGTTAGTCAAAGGTTTTGCCACTGGCCCGTAGTTTATCAAAGCAAGGGATAACTAGCAAAGCCTTCTCTCCAGAGTGCAGAGATCTTCTAGGAAGGTAGTGGATGAGTTTTTCCACCAGATCACTGGGCTCCCTATCATTCATTTTTTATGGACCAAGCAGAAGATTGTAAACTTAGGGGTATATTATCAAGGGGTTTTATCTCCGCTTTTTTGGCTTTAAAAGCCAAGAAAGCGGAGATAAAATTATCTCCCTATTACCAAGCTGTCGCTAACACCAGTTAGCGACAGCTAATAGGAGATAGCGACCATCATGGGCCCCACTTTGCATGTCAGTGATATTTATCACTAATGATATGCAAAGTGGGCGTGCCAAGATGTTAGCGACTGGAAACAGTCGCTAACATCGCTATCTCCTATTACCAACTTTTGGAGATATTTGCGCTAAGGGCGAATATCTCCAAAAGCTAACACCTGCCCTGAGCAGTTCTTAGCCATGTTATCCAATGGGAGGTGGATAACATGGCTAAGAGCATTTGCTCGATAATGCATGAATATCGCTGACTTTTCAGCGATATTCATGCATTGCAGGCGTTTTTTATCGCATTTGCGATAAACCTTGCTAATAGCAAGGTTTATCTGCGATAAAAATCGCCGATGTGCGGCGATAATTTTTGTCTCTAAACAAGTTAGAGACAAAAATTATCGCTAGTTGTTGATAATATACCCCTTAATTCTTTCATGGATGGGGAGCCAATAGAGGCGTCTCAATAATGACAGAGAAGCTGATCTAGCAGGCATATTAAGAGCCAGATGCACTGCAGTGTTCTGGACTACTTGCCGCCTGTTTAGCACAGTAGTGTTTGCAGCAGCCAAAGGTGCATTACAGTAGTCAAGTCGGCTGATTACCAGAGCTTGGATCAAGGTCTTGCATACTGATTAAGGGAGAAGGTGGAACACTCTCCTTAAAAGCTTCAGCATGTGAAAACAGGTGCCTGAAGTGGTAGCCACTTGATCTTTCATAGATAAGGAGTGGTCCAAATAAACTCCAAGACTTTTTGCCTTGGTTGTAGGGGTGGGGCTTGGGGCTAACTCTGACAGCCACCAATCGGGGGGCCACAGAATTTGCGCTTTGCTGAACAGATGTATTTCTGTTTTATCAGCATTCAACTGAAGAAAATTATTTGTCATCCAGTCAGAAATATCATGCATACCGTCTGCAAAGAGCTATTTTGTCACCACCTCATTATTATAAAACAAAAGAAGAAGTTGTGTATCGTCTGCATATGAAAAGGGAACAAAGCCATGATCTCTGATGATATTTGCAGATGGGCCACATATATATTAAATAATGTAGGACTAAGGCACAAGTCCTGAGGAACCCCCTTCGTAAGGGATTTAGCACAAGAGCGAAAGGGACCCATTTGACGGTTTGTGGGCACTGCTCTAAAAAGCTGGAAAGCCTTTGAAGAGCCAGCTCTCCATACCAAGATCTATCAGTCTTTGCAGAAGCCTATGGTGGGCTACAGTATCGAAGGCTGCAGGCAAGTCCAACAGCACTAATGATACTGCTTTGTTAGTATCTAGGTAAAGTTTAGTGAAGTCCGGGACACGAATATGGGTCAATTCAGTAGAGTATCTTGGTCTAAAACCAGACTGTGAAGGGTCAAGACATAATTGAAAATCAATATGTTCCATGATCTTCGAGTTGATATATCCTTCCAAAAGTTTAGTCATGAGCGGAAAGAGTGAAATGTGGCAGTAATTAGATTGCTCTGTATAAGGCACATTAACCTTTTTACAAATCGGAAGGATTTGAGCTGATATC
Organism: Lissotriton helveticus; assembly: GCF_964261635.1. NCBI lineage: Eukaryota > Metazoa > Chordata > Amphibia > Caudata > Salamandridae > Lissotriton > Lissotriton helveticus. Next base: position 1,425,484,257 of record NC_136063.1, on the reverse strand, counting down.
CATACATGGGGCACTTTCCCCTCACACAGGGAGTTGTTAAATAAGGTGCATAATGAAGCGGCAATATGCTTTGCTAATGAGGCAAACAGTCTGGCTGGCATAATGTTAGTAGGGGAACCTGCTTTAGCCATTTTTAGCTTCTCTTCCACTTTAGAAACCTGCAGAGGTGGAAAGCCTGCTAAGACGATGTCTTTCTTTCTATAAGCTATAGAAGAAGGAATGGAAGTGTCTAAAGTACTGGAGTCCTTAGGACATTTGTCATAGATTTTTTCAAATTTTTCTTTAAAATAAATTGGAGATATCATCATATAAAATCTGAGATGCAGGGATTGGGTTAGCGCAGGCAATTGGAGAAGTAAATGATTTAGGAATCTTATAGAGTTCCTTAGTAGAATTGCCCACTTGGCTTAATTGCGCATAAATATATTCTTTCCGTGTTATCTTAATGTTTTTATGGTAGGGAGTTATAGCCGTTTTAAATATTTCTTTCTCTGCCTGCGATTGAGTTATTTGCTAGATTTTTTCCAATTTTTTACACTTAGATTTCTCCCTACATAGTTCAGGACTGAACCAGACTGCATGCTTTCATTGGGATTTGGGCTGCTGTGTCTTGAGTGGCAACAAAGTGTCTATGGCTACCATTATAGCTTGATGGAGTTCATTAAGTTTAATATTAATATCCCCGGGCTTATCAAAAGAAGGCGGTATGAACTACTGCGAGAACGTATTTTCTGAAATGTTATGCCATTGTCTTGTACTATTACCAGTAGAAGGGATGGGGCGCCAATTAGATGAGTACAGATTAGGCTCTTCTTTATCCTAACAGACCACCGCTGTCAGACCACCACAGGAGCGCCTGCCAGACCAGTACTGAAATCCTTATCTGGCCGGCAGCAGAAACATGGCTTTGGTGGTCCTACAGCGGACAGAATGTAGCACCGTCTGCTGTAGGGCCTCCAAAGTCGCAATAAGGTCCTAGGACTTTTTTGACTGTTGCTTAGATTGAAGTGGAAATTGAAAAATGACCACTCCAAAATATGACACTTTCCTTACTGCTGCTCAGATTGGAGTGGGAATAGTAAGTCCAGCTGCTCCAAAGTTAGACACGTTCCCTGCTGTTAATTAGTTTGGAGTGGGAATAGCACATCTAACCCCTCCAAAGCCTATCATTGTCTGTACTTTTGCTCACTTTTTTATGCGAACAGTAAATCTGACACCTCCAAAGTCCAACACTTTGCCTGCTTTTGCTTACTTTGAACTGTGAATAGTAAAGATAATCCCTGCAAGGTCCAATACTTCCTCTACTTTTGCTTAGACTGGATTGAGAATAGTAAATCCGACCCCTCCAAAGTTCAACATTTTCCCTACTGATGCCTAGATTGGAGTAGGAAAGGAATAGTGAATCTCCACCCTCCACTGTACAAAATGTTCCCTATTGCTGCTTATGTTGGAGTGAGAACAGCAAATCTGACCCCTCCAAAGTCCAAAACGTTCCCTACTTTTGCTTATATTGGAGTGGAAATAGTAAATCTAACCTCTCCTGCATCCAAAATGTTCTCTACTTTTGCTTATGGTCAAGTGGGAATAGTAAACCAGATCCCTGTAAAGTTCAACACACTCTCTATTGTAGCTTGGGTTGGAGTGGGAATAGTAAATCTGACCCTTCAAAGTCCAACATTGTCCTTACTCAGACTTACATTGGAGTGGGAATAGTAACTCTGACCCTTCCAAGCCTAGTACACTTCCTACTTTTGCTTACATTGCAGTGGAAATAATAAAATTGACACATTTGAAACCCAACTCTTTCCCAACTGCTGCTCAGATTAGAGCGGGAACAGTACGTTTTTTATATGTTGTGCTTGATATTATTATTATTACTTTTCATTAATATTTGTTATTATTTATGAATAATTAATAATTAGATTTTTTTAAACGTTTATCATACTTTGAAATTATTTTGATTGCTGCATTTTTAGGCTACGTTTGTAAGTTAAATATATTTTAGAATATATTTATATTAGGTTGGCTTTAACACTGATTATATTTTTTAAGTTAACATACATTTTAAAGTCAATATAGAATGCATAATGGTTCAAATGATGTGCATACTGATGATATTATGGTCTTCTATATTTTTGTTGTCAATATTTTTGACTTTACATGCAAAGCGTATATAGTCCATATTTGTGTTCTCAATATTTGTGGGCAGTGATAGTTTGTCAAATAACCCTTAAATGGAATCACTTGCATAACTTTTTGTTTATTGTTTATGCATGTTTCACCATACTGCTGAATATATGTTAAGTCCAGTTTGCAACTTGGTATTAATCTCCTTCACAAGGCTCAGGGGGCATGGTTTCTACATAAAAATTAACAAACTACTTAAAATTCGTTCACAAAGCTGCAACACCTCAAGTGGGTACAAGGTGGTCTTCTTGAGTCAAATTCAGCTAAAGTCTCTACAATCCTGCAGTACCTCAAGTCATGATTAGAGGTCCCTTTCGAGTTAGATGCCAAAGCCTAAACATTCTTTAATGAAGCTGATGTACCTCAAATTGTTACTAAGCACCTATCTCAAGTTGGATGCTAGTAAAATTTAGGTTCACAATTCTGAGGGAGTGTGGTTCATCGTGAAAATTTGCATGAACACTTTTGCTATTTTAATGATTTGTGCTTACTTTATAAAGGAAAAATAAATATGCTTAAGTAGTTTATGATAATGAGTTAGTAATGCAGATTTCAATTCATTTCTAGATTTTTAGCTAAGTAAATTGACACTATATCATGCATAGGCACTACCAGTAAAAAGTAAACAAAAGGGCCTTCAAATGTTTTACATTTATTTTTTAGGTGGTTGTATACAGTGTTTAAACAAAAAAGCAGCCACTAAAACTAAGGCTGAAGTCCACTTTCATATATGATGTTATGTGGTGGGGAGAGCATAAGCACAAGTAGTGAGATTCCCTCGTAGTAAAAGTCCAAAAAAACAGGTAGTCAAAAGGGAAAAATCTAAGGGGAATAAATAGGCAGAACCCATTTGGTGCACGCACTTTCCCAAGTTTCATATTACAAATACCCACATATTAATGCAGGGTTTACTGTATACATCAACAGTCAGGTGATATATACCTCACATTTCACAGTCATATTATGCTGACTTCTTCCTCATGCTAAAAGAGTTGGTGCTGGAGATGAACGATTGCCCATTTTATATCAAGCATTTACAAACTGGGACCTGTGATGCATGACCTGGGCACCAGCAAAGGTGAAAATAACACCAATTCAGAAAGTTAAAAAAACCAAAAAACAACCTAAGTGTACAATATTAACAGGTGACCAGTATTTCATAAAGAGATCCAGAACATTCAGGCTCAATTAGACTACAGGATCTATTCAGATTAAAAGTTTCTTCCCCGCTGGGGTTTAATATTGTAGAGTAGTGATTCTTAATCTTTTGACTTCTGTGGACTCCTATTTAATCATTACTGGAATTTAAGGGCTCCCACTAAACAATTGTTGGAATCTGGGGACCCTGGTGCAAGCAATTTCTATGATTTGACTGCAATTCAATTCACAAAAATATGGAACCAACCATTCATCAAACCAATACACATATGATGAAATATTTTTTTTAATTCACAAATAATCTTTTTTTTAAATCAAGGTTTTAATTGTAATGGGAAGTTCGGAGCTTATCTAAACTCAATTGAGGCCACCCACTGGCCATATTATGTTAGACTTGACCCCCTTGGGTGGCAATACATGTAAGAAAGTGCCCCTTTTTGTGTGGTTGCCCTCCACTTTTTGCCTGATGTTGTTGCTCTTTGACTAAATGTGTTCTGGGGTCCTGCCTACCAGGTTCCCAGTGCCTATATACTTTCCCTAAATCTGTACCGTTGCGCACCCAAAATTGGCAACTCGCTGGCCACATATAAGTAACTTTTAAAAATTACCGTGAGTACCAAGGGCACTGTGACCAGAGAAGGCCTCTAAGGGCTGCATCACTTATTGTGCCACCCTTAGATGCCCTGTACCTTTAACCTACACACTGCTGGCTGAGTATTTTGGTGCAGAGCAATCTGAAGAGTCAACATGGCACGCATTCGGGAAACAGCCTTTACAATAGAAGCATTACAACGCATGCCATTACAGCCCATGGCTTTACAACATGAAAGGCTTGTTGCAGGGTGTAGAAGGTGTTGGAGTTAACTACAACACCTTCCCTACTGTTGCACACACTGGAGTTGGAATAGTAAATTATACTATTCCAACTTCCAGCGCACCCCAACAGAAATTCGTGGTAAAGGTGTGCATTTTAACAGCATGCGTTGTAATGGCATGCGTTGTAACATCATACAACCCACTCATTCCTATGTGCCATGCCTACAATCCACTGCCATGGCATAGGTAAGCCACCCCTCTAGCTGGGTGCCCTATACCACTGGTGAGGGTATAGGTGCCTGAGCCCGGTACTCCTACAGTGTCTTTGTCCATATTTAGACATTGTAAGTGCAGTAACAGCCATAAGGAGTATACGGTCTGCGAGTTTGTCATTACAAACTCCACAGCACCATAATTGCTTTACTGAACTCTGGGAAGTTTGATAACAAACTTCTAAGCACATTAAACCCACACTCATACCAGTGTGGGATTTAATGAGAAATACACTCATATGCCATCTTAGATATGCCCCCTGTAAAACAACCTGACTCTAGTGTCCTGACTGAGTGGCTGCTCATCAGCTGCCACCACCAGACATGTTTCTGGACCCCTGGGTCATGAGCCTTCCGCTCTCGGGGTCCTGAAACAAAGCACATCCTGGGTCAAGGTGCCAAGCCTCCTCCGTCAGGATGGGCAGGGTCAACGAAGGGGAAGCTTTAAAGGCTTGCCGCCTTTGTAAGCTGACTCAGCCCTTTGCTGCTCCCAGCAACTGTCCCCCACCAGTTCTGACCCCCACTTTAGGTGGGAGTATTGGTGGGAAAACCAAGATAGGAGGAGAGGTGTGCCCACCTTTGCCAACCTCACCCTCAGGTAGGGGAGGCGAGGCAAAGCACAACTCTTAGTCCCTGCCATCTTGAAGTGAAGCTTCTGCCCCCTCCCACTGGAGGATGGCATAAAATAGGGGGCGTACCCACCCCAAGGAAGGGACCCATTGGTCCCTATCTGTACCTGCCTGAAAAACCCCTAAATGTAGTATTTAGGAACAACCCCAAACCTTGCCTCCTCAGACAAGAAGAAACAACAATAAGAAGAACCAAAGAGCCGTGTTGAAGGAAGAAGAGGAGGAAACCAACTGACTTGGCCTCAGCCCTACCAGCCTGTCCTGACCTCGACCTGCTCCAGCGAAATCCTGGTGTGTCCTGCAGCCAGGAGCCCCCGAACCTGGACGCTTTGCCTTGCTTTCCCAAACCAGACTTTGTCTCCCATGAGCACTGGATTTGTTCACCAACTGACTCTGGCTTCGGCCAAATCCACACATCTGCACCACTCTGTACTCAATGCCCACAGCCCTAGTTCGAGTGGCCCAACACCACGAGGAGTCTGCCAGGTGATCCTGACTGGGGATCTGGTGATCCCTGACCTACCTAAAGTCTCCAGCTGACCCCTGCAGCCCCTTTCCGGAAGATTCCCTGACCGGAGCTGGTAAGAAAAACCCAATGCCAAAAGATATGCCTGCTCCCGACGCCTCTCGGCCTTTGATGGCTCAATTCACGGTGTTCCAGCATCCATCAACATCCCAACTTACCTCTCCAACTGGTGGTCACCTCCAGAAGATCATCGTCTCTGAGCCTGTGGTGTTTGTTGCAACAGGAGAATCCCCATTGAAAACAGCAGGGCACCCAATGCCAAAACAGCAACCTGCACTTGCCCCCCCATTTGCCACTGTAGTTGCACTTTGTGTGCTGCCTTGAACCTCCCTGTGCCCTGAGCTTAAGTCCAGGAGCTTTGCTCCCACAACTTTGTGGCCTGCTTGTGAGCAGTCACCAATTGGAGGCCCCCTAACCCCATTGGATAACATTGTGCCTCAGCACTCTGCACCTGGCACCCTAGTGCCACTGAGGGTGCTTTGAGAGTGCATCCTTGACCCTGTGGGAACCCTTGTTCTAATCCCAGAAACCCAACTCCCAAAACCAGGTACTTACATGCAAACCGATAACTTAATTTCCTCCCATAGGATTGCATTAACTGCTTTTCTGTGAGAAACGTTCTAAGTGTGGAGTTGAAACATTTAATGAAAAGGTCAGAAGCTGTATATTTACAAAAAAACGACTTACTAACCTTTTGTTTAGGAAATGTCCCAGTGTGATGTCTAGGCATTTCACACTTAGTAGAAAAAGTAACTTAAAAAGTAATCTAAAAATGTATCATACAGTAACTGCAAAGTAACTGAAACTGTATCTGAATAATTGACCTACCTCTATCCACATCAATTACATACAATTGCATTAAACTGTATTATTCCTGCAAAGTATTATTTCACTTACCTGTACCAGGCCTGACTTGGTTCTAGAAATACGATACAAATAAAAAATATTTTTACACAAACGAATTTGTCTGAGTTCAGTCTTTGTGTGTGACATCATTTCTTGCCTGAGTGTGTACAATAAATACTTAGTACTACCCTCTGATATAGCCTTACTGCTCGCCACACTACCACAAATAGAGAGTAAGGTATTACCTATTTTTACCTCTGCCTACCTTTGGGGATCCATTGGACTCTGTGTACACTATACCTTACTTTGGTATAGTATATACAGAGCCAGCTCCTACAATTCGTAAAACATTTTGTCTTTTCCCCTACTATTTTGCTGAATTTGTTTTTAACAGCTTTAGTACTCTGTGCCCCTTACCATTGCTAACCAATGCTAAAATGCTTGTACTTTGTCATTTATTCAGGGGAAATAACCATCTAACTAGCCAATCTAATTTGCTTGTAAGTCCCTAGTATAGTGGATCTTCATGTATCCAGGGCCTGTTAATTAAATACCACTTTTGCCTGCAGCACTTATTGTGCCAACCCTTTGAAAGATGTCTCAGGCCTGCCATGGCAGCCTGTGTGCAGTTCTAAAAATAAACCTTTTGCCATACCTAAACCTTCCTTTTTAATACATATACGTGGCCCCTAGGCTATGCCCTCAACAGACCATAGGGCAGGGTACAGTGTATTTAAAAAGTTGGACATGTACCCTTATTTTCTGGTAGTGAAAACCCCCAACATTCATTTCTCACTACTGCAAGACTTACCTCTCACATAGCATAACATTGGGTTACCTTAGTACATGTAATAAGTGACAACTTTTGATTGGAAGCAGGTAGGAATGATAAGTATGGTCTCAAACCAGTTGTAATTTAAAACCTTCTTTAATGGTAAAGTTGGATTATAAGTCACAATTATGAAAATGTCACTTTTAGACCTTTGGCATTTTCTTCCGCAAACGATTTGGTGCCTGCAGGAGGTGTCATGGGTCACATGACTAAGAGTAGTTGTCCTTTGTGCCTTCCTCCAAACAGTATTACAAAAGGGGGAATGGGTGTTGGCAGGATGGGCCTTCCTGACAGGGTGATGTCAGCAGAGTTGCCACCTACCATGTTTGCATCCATCATTAGGGGCTGCCCCTTGCACTCACAAAGGACTTCACACTAACCAAACTTCTGTGAACCAGGCAGTTCCAGATCCAGATGTGGGGGGAAGTCTAAAAGCTTATACCAGGTATAAATATTGGACTTCTTGAATCATTCAATAGATTAGATCACTTCTGGACCTGTGGACGATGTACAGGTAGGGCTGCTGTGCTACCCTGCTGTTGGAAGGCCTGTCCTGCTGCCCTGCTGCTCTGCTGCCCTGCTGCCAGAAGGACTGCCCTGCTGCCTCCGGAAGGAAGACTGGACCTGTTCTGTGACCCCAGAACCACCAGAGTGACTCCAATGGCTTGCTAATTGGCATCCGGTTCTGAGCTACTTGAACATAACAAGTTTCAGAGACCTCCCCTGTATCTGCTCAGCAGCCCAGACTCAACTGGATCTTCCTGTACCCTGTTTCTGGCCTCTGGTGGAGTGAGCCCTCAAACATGTGTCTACGGTAACACCGCAGGAGCAAAGGATACATTGCTTTTAAAAGATGTGTGGTGGCTGAGATCTGAGACAGAACTGAATGAAAGAGTTTGCTGAGCAAAACATTAAAACTAGTTACCTTAGATGTATTTTCCGATAGTCTCTGACTTGGTGTATTCAAAAAAGGGGAAACAGCCTTTACTACGCCACTGTTACAACGCATGCCATTACACTGCATGCAATTGCAACGAAAAAGGTGTGCAGCAGTGGCTAGAAGGTGTTGGATTTAACCCCAACACCTTCCCTACTGTTGCACACACTGGAGTTGGAATAGAAAATGAATCTATTCCAACTTCCAGCGCTCCCCCGACAGAAACGGCATGCAATGTGTTGGCATGCATTGTAACGTCACATATTCTAAAAAGAGTAAGACATTTTAGCTGTCTTTTTAACAAATCTAACCTCCTTGGTTTTTGATGGATTCAAGCATAAATTAAACAAGGCAAAATAGTTGTTTGCCTTGTTGAGTTGCATTGGCATTTATTGTGGATTGAACGAACTAAGATTGTGTCGTTTGCAATTTGGAGTAAATCATTTTAGGCATTTTAATTTTAAGCATATAATGAAGCTGTCTCTCTCAGATACATTAATTTATAACAACATCAGGGTGCTAAGGAGCAGCCATGACACTTCCATCTACTGATATCAAAGTATGTTGTAGATCAACCACACTGTTAAAGATTGCAGGGATCTGTTAGCATGAGCTGAAAGCCATTTTGTACTTGGCAGCCATTTTAGTTAGCTATGTGCTCGCCAGAGCCTTGCACATGCTCAGAGGGGCCTAGCCAGTAGAATGCACCTGCTCTTATGTTATAACTGTCAGGCTATTCTTGCTGATGTAAGGAGAAATAACTCTCCTCCCACTTTGGTGAGCAAGCAAATATTGTATACCCATATTAGTCATTTTGCATGCTTACATGTGTCAGGACCTCCCCTTGGTTTTATGCTGACTAATGTAACCTAAGCATATATAAGGCTGCTGTTCTCTGTTCTCCTTAGACTGCCTCATATAGTTTCCTGAGGGTACTGTGTGACGTAGTCTCCCTCTTCTGAGGTTATTAAAATATGTCTTTTGATATTACAGCTTCTGTGCCAATCTCTTCTTTGTTGGAGGTGTATCAGTGAGACCCCTGAGAAGGTTTCTATTTTCTTCAACACCCACCTACACTAATGCAGCTTGTGCTATTCCCAAAGTTAGTTCAGTAAGGTCTACTGCTTTGCCCAATGGGTGTGTCTACACACTAAGTAAAAGGCCCTCTAGTGGTCAAGGAATGCAATATACAGCACACCCTCTTTTTTTTTTTTTTATTAATTTATTTTGTTTTAACCAGTGAAAACAGTAAGTAGTACAGAGTCACTTGCCTACATCCCTTCTCGGGCCGGCATCACCGTCTGTTATCATCAAACCAGGAATCATGTACATCATTAACAGCAGTGAACTAGCAACTTTCAGTTACTGTGAGGTTAAGGATCGTTAGCTGTACCAATGTGTGCCTGTAGTACAGTGCGTATTTCATACAAACAAGAAAAAGAAAATGTGCCCATCAGTATGTTCCCCCCCGTTAGTCTGAACTTCCCCTCCCTATCACACTCCCCCCTCCCCCAACTGACCCAAACTAGACGCGCTTATCAATTCCTAAGTCCTACTGTGTTGTGCGCCGTGGACTCTGTGTATGTGCCAATTGATCTGTAGTCACGTGTGTGCATGCTCGCCTTGCCGTGCTCCCTTTCTCTACATTGTGTGTGCCTCTATACGTGTCGAGATACGTGTCTCCCGCCCATGTCCCACCAGTGCCAGGGTAGAGGGGGGTGGTGTAGGATCTCTCCCTCGTCGATATTATCTAGTGTAGTGTGTCAGCCCTCGGCACCTCACGAACCCCTGTGAATGTGTCGGTGTGTCACTCTCCGCATCCTGAGCTGTCAGGTAAGCCTGGTACAAGCCCCAGAAGTTCTTAGGGCGGCTCCTAGGAGGGAGCAGCTCTCCAAAGGCCTCCAATTGCGTATTACAGTATAGCATCTCGCGAGACCATCTTTTCAGGACTGGCAGAGGCCCTCGCATCCAGCAAGTCGCTACAACTTTACGCGCCACCAAGAGACCCATGTCAACAAGCCTGCGCAGTGGAGCGGGGACCGGCTTGGAGTAACCCAGCAAAGCAAGAGCCGGATCTGGCGGTATCTCTACCTCAGTCATATTACTCATTTCGCTAAAAACCGCCTTCCAGAATTTTTGTACTCCCGGACACTCCCATGCCATGTGCATAAAACCAGCTATCGGCGCATGACACCTCTCACACTCTGCTGATTGTCTAAGACCATATTTGTAGAGTCTTTCCGGGGTGTAGTACACCCGCTGTAAATATTTAAAATGAATCAGCCGGTGCCTGGCATTCAGAGACACCCTCCTAGTGCTTGTACAGCAGTAGGTCCACATAGCGTCGTCTATCTGTACGCCGAGATCCGCCTGCCATGCCAATCTCGCCCTGGTGTAGTTTACTTGTGAATGCTGGTGTCCAATTTTGTACAAATTGGTAATCAATTTACGTTGGGATGTTGTTTTTATCATGTAGGTGAACTCCGGTATTTCTGGGGGCTCCGCTAGGTCCGGGCCAAGCAGTTCCAGAAAGGCTCCACGTACTCTATGATATTGAAATTTTTCTAGGAGCGTATGGTGCTCTCCGTCCTGCCTTACTTGCTCCCAGGTCTTGACTATCCCAGCCTCGAACAAATCTCCCATAGTTTTAATACCAAGTTTTTGCAAGGCCCTGACTACTCCAGTTTCCACAATCGTGGGGAGCCATCTTGCCCATTCAATCGGCATCAACGGGGAGTAAAGTAGCTCGCAGGCCTGCGATCGCAGTAGCGAGTGCCAAGCGTGATTAGTGGCCATAACAGAGTCGAGTGTTCCCACTCTGCGGTCCATGGGGTCACATACTGTAGCCGGCAGCGGAACAGGGGCTGCAAAGAGACGCTCCATTATCACGTGTGGGATGTCTCGATGTCCGTGAATCCAGGTGTGTAAGTGCGTGGCTTGCACAATTCGGTTGTATCTTTCAAAATTAGGTGCTCCCAACCCACCCTGCTCATACGGGAGCATCAGAACCTCCCATTTCACCCTGGGCTGTCCACCTCCCCATGCCAATCGAATGAGGAGCTGCGTGAGAGTACGGAAAAATGATTTCGGCATTACTATGGGGAGGTTAAAGAATAGAAAGAGGAAACGGGGAAGAACCACCATTTTAATGATAGCTATTCTACCCATGAGGGAAAGCGGGAGTTTACACCACCTGTCGACATCGTCAGCTAGCTTGCTGCAGGCCATGCCATAGTTTTTGCGGGCTAAAACGTCCGGGTCAGTGTGTATCTGAATGCCAAGGTATCTGACTGGGTCCGTAGACCACACTAAAGGGTACTCCATGTCAAAGCAGTCAGTACCCCTCGTTAACGGGAACGCCACCGACTTCGTCCAGTTCACACGCAGTCCGGAAAGTGCCCCAAAGCGCACCACTTCCCGCAGGACCGCCGACAAGTTATTAACAGGGTCTCTGATATATAGCAGTGTGTCATCAGCATACGTGGAAATCCCTATCTTATATGTCGGAAAGCTGACAGCCCTGTGTCTGTGGTACTCTCGAAGTGCACACGGCAAAGGTTCCGCAATCAGCGCATACAGTAGAGGAGATAGGGGGCAGCCCTGCCTGGTGCCTCTACTAATCGGGAAGGGATCCGATACTGGGTCTCCTAACCGAACCCTGGCTGTAGGCTTATGGTAGAGTGCACCCAACATTTGGACAAAGGGTTCGCCCACACCCAGCTTTCTCAACACCCTAAGCAGAAAGGGCCACTCCACTGAGTCAAAGGCCTTCTCCATGTCTAAGAAGACCGCAACAGCTTGCGTGTCTTGGCGGGTGTGTTGAATCGCGCCCAGTGCCGTGCGAATGTTATAGTTCAGGTTGCGTTCAGGGATAAAACCAGCTTGCTCCGGCGCCACCAAACCGGGAGCCACCAGCGCCAAGCGCGACGCCAACACTTTCGCGAAGATCTTGGCGTCAACGTTGATCATCGATAATGGCCTATACGACCCGCAATGGTCAGGGGGCTTCCCTGGTTTAAGTATCGTTACTATGAGAGCCTCTCGCATGGATGGGGGCACCATTCCCGTCTCACATATTTCGTCAAATAGAGTGGAGAGATGTGGAATCAGCAGTTCTTTGAAGGCTTTGTAGAAGCCCACCGTCAGTCCGTCCGGCCCGGGGGCACTTCCGGATCTCATGCCCTCTAGAGCGTCAGCAATTTCATCCTTTTGCATCGGGTCCATAAGCAATTCCCTTTGCCAATTTTCCAGGAAGGGCATCTTGATATAGCTCAGATAGTCGTCTATTTCGTCCTCTACATTGGTTAGTCTAGCGGAATAAAGGCGCGAATAAAAGTCTTTGAATTCCGTGAGCATTTCGCCCTCGTCTCGCAGAATTCGGCCCTCCTCTGTGTGAAGTTCCTTGAGTGGGGTGACACGTCTGCTGCCCTTAATAACATTAGCTAGGAGAGAGCTCGGACGCTCCCCCTCACCATAGGTGCGCGCTGAGGCGTATTTACCCAGGTGGCGCACCTCCCTGTCTGCTTCCTCACTAAATTCCCGGAGCAGTTCCTGCATTCGAGTCACGTCAGCATTGGGATCGTCTGCTTGGTGATCCCGCTCCAGCCGCCCTATACTCTGCTCTAGGTAGGACAGTCTCTGTCGTATAGCCTTAAGTACACTGGAATGTTTTGCCATCACCTGGCCCCTTATGACCACCTTAAAAGTCTCCCAGACCGTGGAAAAATTGTCAACCGACCCAACATTAATGACGAAGAATGAGTCTATCTCTTCGGCCAGCTCTGCTCGGAAAGTCTCATCAAGCAGTGAGTATGGAGGGAACCGCCAGGTGTAGGGGGGTATTCTTTTCTCCGGGGTGTCTATCACCAACAGAACTGGAGAGTGATCAGACAGTGTACGAGGCAGTACCTCACATCTCCGTACATGTTTCATCACGACACGTGACGCCAGCCAATAGTCTATTCTTGTATATATGTTGTGGAATGAAGAGTAGTGTGTGAAGCCCCCTGTGTTCGGATATTTGTCCCTCCAAACATCAACTAAGTCTAGTGTGAGCATTTCCGCCTGTAACTGTTGTGCCGCTGCCGCCGGGCGTCGTGAAGGCCCCGTCGATCTGTCTACCTCCGGGTCAAACACTAAGTTGAGATCGCCCCCCCATAACATCTTGGAGTCTTCATATGGGGTACACGAGCTAGCCAATGCATTGTAGAATGCAGGAGTGTCATAGTTCGGGCCGTATACATTGACTACGATAAAGTCTTGCCCTTTCCCCACACACCTCGAGATAACAAATCTGCCATCCGGGTCAGCTCTCAATAGCGTAAGCTGTAGCCGGGATTTGGGGTTGACCCAAGTGAGTACCCCCCTGGAGTGTGAAGTGAAACCTGCCTGCACAGTGCATCCCGCCAACCCTCTAGCATTCAGCATTGTACTAGTGGGAACTAAGTGCGTTTCTTGTATGAGGGCCAGGTCAATGTGCTGTCTCTGTAGGTAGTTCAACACCTTCCGGAGCTTACGATAATCATTAAGACCCCTCACGTTCCATGTCAGGGCCCTGAAGCATATCGTGTCTCCATTCAACCCGGGGTTAATCGCTTCAGTCATAGACATTACAATCTAAACAGCACTACATAGGGCACAAAAGCAGGAATGTTGAAGCACTCAGGGAGGGTCAACTGGCAAGGCCGGTGCCATCTCGCCGATGCACCAAAGGTAACACTGAAGTGTCTGGCTGACATGGGTGAGCATGCACTAGCTGATATGGACGAGCATACACCATCAAACACACCTTGTATGTACCTCCTCAACAATCCATTGTCGTCACCTTCATTCAAGGCATTCCTAAGAACTTTAGCAAGCAGCAGCATCTCGTAGAACAATCCCCAACCCCCAACCTCCCTCCCACAGCAGACCTCCCCCAACTCGGCCCGACAGTATAGCATACCTTCCCATCCCCCAATGTCTCCACACCCAGCCCCAACTTTACCCCAAGTGGACCACGTCCGGGCCACAGTAGCCAAAGGCACTAGGGCAGAGGTCGCCAAAGTAGTCAGCAGTCGTAGTTCCAACAGTTCTCTATGTAATTCGACCCCTACACCTACATACCCTTATCATCCACCATTGTGTGTTGAATCTCAGCATTTCTCAAAAAAGGGGGGGGAAACCTCCATGCACCCTGTGGTGTTGTGTGTCATGCATGGAATCAGGAACACTGCTGTGCTCCGGATTTCATAGGATGATAGTTACGACCCAGGTTACCTGATCAGACGTATCTTATGCTTCTCTACAATAAATCTCTACAACCTCATTATAATTGGTTCCAGAAGATACATCATTTCACTGGCGACGATTGGGCGACGACCCTAATTAACCTGGAGTCCCTACCTGCATCACTGAACCTCGTCTGATGCGGAGGATCACGGAATGTTTAAATGACTCATGACGGTGGCAGCGCTGCGTTCCTGAAGGTGAACCCGTAAAGAAAATGAAAACGCCGTTTTCTTGGATCTTCGTGAGTAGATGCTGAACAATTTTGGACAATATCCGGATTTTCGGGTGAGTCGCGCATATTGAGCCAGTGCGCATGCGCAAGGTGAACAGCGAGCGCATGCGCGAGGAGTAATACACTTGCCAAACGGGGCGCATGCGCATGGAATAACAGCACGCGAGCCACGCAGCAACTAATCTAAATATAAACAAAGCTCATCTACTCACGCGAAAGACGTCATAACGTCATTTCACGCACGGCGGCCATCTTTTGGGAAGAAATCCCTTACTTGACATTGAACATCGAACAAACGTCGATCTTCCTCATTTTTAACTGAATTACGCATCCAACTTCAAAATAAAACGCTAATTTTCAACATACATTATTTAAAAACCTTAATCTTCATTTAGTACAAAAAAAAAAAAAAAAAATAAAAAAAAAATTTTTTACAATATTAATACATTAACAACAAATTAATAAGGAAAAACTCCATTACACTACATTACAATGGAGGGTTTTTCTGCACCACCACCATTCTTACCTAATCCAGGTGAACCAATCCTAGAGTGGAAAAGGTGGAAGGAAGGTTTTCAAGCTTATATTGAAGCAATAGGAAGAGAGGACTATACGGACAAACGCAAACTAGCCATCTTGAAACACTGTTTGGGTGCAGAAGGAAGACATGTCTTGAGTCATTTGCCAATATCTCCTGATGGTGTATCTACTTCGGAAGGCACAATTGACGTTTTTGAAGAAGCAATAAAACAGTTAGATAAACAATATATAAAAAAAGTCAACATTGTAGTTGCTCGCCACAAATTCTTGAGCAGGGGACAATTACCAAATGAATCGGTTGACTCATTCGTAAATGACTTAAGGGTTTTAGCTTCCAAATGCAAATATTCGACATTTCATGACCAGATGTTGCGTGATCAGATGGTTCACAAAATTGCTGATGTCAAACTACAAAGTAAACTGTTAGATGCAGAAGATTTGACTTTAGATAAAGCGTTAGAGATTGCTCATCGTTTTGAAAATATGAAGCTTGGAGTAAAAGAACTTGCGGAGAAAAGCATTGCCGAAGTCAACCTAGTGAAGAAATCAGGTTTTGAAGAAAAACCTTTCAGGAATAGAAATCCACAATTTCAACAAGGAAGAGAATTTGCATGTTTCAAATGTGGTAGCCCGGATCATTTAGCTAATGACAGAAAATGTCCAGCGATTGGTCAAATGTGCAGATACTGTAGAATGAAAGGTCATTTTAGCAAAATGTGCAAGAATAAGAATAAGTTCAAGAATAAGAATTTTACTCAAAGAAAAAATCCTGATGAACATGTGAATGAAATTGATGACGATTATTTAGAAGAAGAATTTCTATTTGCAGTATATGAAGTCAATAATGGCGAGAAAGACTCACCTTATTGCACTGTAAATGTTGGAGGAAAGGATATTAATGTCATGGCTGATTCAGGGGCAAAGCGCACTCTTATTGGTGAAGAATGGTTGAAAGAATTTCCTGGGTTAAAATTGTCGCCTCCAGATATAAAATTACTTGGATACGGCAAGAAACCCATTGATATTCTTGGTTTCTTTAATTCATCCCTATCTTTCAAAGGCAAAACTATTGATTCAAAGGTTTACGTAGCCAAAGATGGCTCTTGTTTGTTGGGTTGGCCTCAACAGAGGGACTTAATGATAAAATTAGATCCCAATCATCCAGAACAAGTACTAGGGTATTCTGATTTAATCTTGAATGTAGACTCTGATCTTGCTTCTGAATGCGAGAAAGCATTTCCTGCAGTTTTTTCAACCTCCAAGTTAGGTCTTTTGAAAAACTTTGAACACAAAATCATTTTGAGGGAGGATGCCATCCCGAAGGTCCACAAAGTTAGGAATGTTCCCTTACATTTAAGAGAAGCAGTAAAATCTGAACTTAAAAGGTTGTGTGAATTAGACGTCATTGAGGAAATAGAATCCTCCGTTTGGTTATCCCCAGTCGTTGTCGCTCACAAGCCCAACGGCAAAGTAAGACTCTGTGTGGATTTGAGGGATTTAAACGAGAATGTTTGGGTAGACAGGCATCCGCTTCCCAATATCAATGAAATGTTCACGAAATTGAAGGGGGCATCAATTTTTTCCACTTTGGACCTGTCAAATGCTTATCATCAGATAGCACTGCACAAAGAAAGTAAGCATTTGACATCCTTCATCACTTCGGAGGGTGCTTTTAGGTACAAGAGGATGCCTTTTGGCCTAATTTCAGCATCTTCCGTTTTTCAAAGGGTCATGAATAATCTTTTTAAGGATTTTGTTAATGTCTTATACTTCCAAGATGACATCTTAATCTTTGCATCCAATCCATCTGATCATTCCGAGATTTTGTACAAAGTTCTATGTAAATTACAAGATAATGGTTTAACACTTACAAAAGAAAAATGTAAATTTGGTGTAACTTCTGTTGATTATTTGGGGCATACCTTAAGTAAAGAGGGCATTTCCCCGAAAATGAATTTAGTTAAAGCTATAGAGTCAGCACCAGATCCTGTTGACAAAGATCAGCTAAGATCTTTCTTAGGGCTTGCAGAATATTATTCAAAATTCATTCCCCTATTTTCTGACAAGACGGTTAACATGAGAAACTTGATGAAAAAAAATGTCCAATTTCTTTGGGATGATAACTGCAGGAAGGAATTTTTATTGTTAAAAAAGAGTATCATATCAGCACCTGCATTAGCAACATTTAACACAGCCAACAGTTCATTTGTCATCACAGATGCTAGCAATGTAGGAGTTGGGGCAGTGTTGATGCAACGTCAAAAAGGTCAATTAGTAACGATTGGGTTCGCATCTAGACCTTTGAGGGATGCAGAATGCAAATATTCCACATTAGAGAAGGAGGCACTAGCTTGCTGGTGGGGCATTGAATACTTCCGTAAATATGTATATGGCACTGTCTTTAAACTTTGGTCTGACCATCGTCCGTTAGTAGATTTGTTTACTACCAAGGGCTGTGGCAAGGCCACTTCAAGAATTGCCAGATGGCAATACAAGCTTCAGGACTTTCATTTTAAAGTAGAATATATCCCTGGCATTAGAAATGTCTTAGCTGACTGTTTATCTAGACTACCCGTTCCTGATGACAAGGTGGTGGAAGAAGATAATGATGATGACAATGTTGTGTCAATTTGTGAAATCTCCAAAGGTTGCATTGATAAGGATAGTTGGGAGGTGGCATGTGATAATGATTCTGTTTATAAGGATGTTTGTGGTTTTGTGAAAACACATTGGCCGCGTAAAGAGCTATTATCTGATAAGATTCTGCCTTTCTTTCATGTAGCGCAGGAATTATCCATTGTAGAAGATGTGTTGTTTAGAGGTTTACAGTTAGTGGTTCCGCATGAATTACAACCAAAGATTTTAGACATGGCCCATGAAGGTCATCCAGGGATGACGTCCATGAAGAGAAGGATCAGGAGTGAATTTTGGTGGCCAGCAATGGACAAGTGTATAGAACGTAGAGTTAGGGACTGTCTAGATTGCTGTTTAAGCGACAAATCACAAAAACATTTTAAGTATGAATCATTTCCCATATCTAGACCTTCACGTGTTTGGGAAAGTGTGTCATTGGACATTGCAGGTCCTTTATCATTTAACAAAAACATGATGTATGCAATAATTCTGATAGACCAGTTGTCTCAGTGGCCTGAGGTGAAAATGGTTTCCAGTATAACATCTAGTGTTGTAATTAAATTTTTAAACGAGGTTTTTGAAAGGGAAAGTTTCCCAGAATCTATCACTACAGACAATGGGGTGCAATTTGTATCAGTAGAAATGAGAGAATTTATGGAGCGCCATGGAATAAAACATAGGCGCGTGTCTGTGTACTATCCCAAAAGTAATGGCATAGTAGAGAGATGGATCAGGGTATTTAAAGAAGGCCTGCAACTTGCCTTGCAGGGTGGAAGGGATTGCAAACAAACCATTAGTGAAGTCTTGTGGTGTTATAGAAACACACCCAGGAGCATGGGAGACCTGTCTCCTTTTGAAAAGATGAGGGGGAGGAGGTGTAGTTCCAACTTGTCTCAACCATGGATGAGAAATCTTGGCTCAAAGGATTCTGATGACATCCATAGTGCTCCTGCAAGGGGTACTTGTCAGTTCAACATTAATGATTGGGTCCGTGTCAAAAAGTGCAGGAATGTCAAGTCTGGAGAGTCTCGATATTCCAGTCCTTTAAGGGTCATGCGGGTTGGAAGACAGGTAGTCGAGCTGTCAGATGGGAATGTGTGGAATTTGTCCAAGGTTATTAAGGTTCCCAGGTGGTTGTGGCCCAAGGATGTGTCTCCAAGTTCCAAAGTTGCTTCTGGTTTGAAATCTTCTAATGGTGCAAATAATTGGAGAAAATTCTCTGATTCTACTATCCCTCACTGTTCTCCAGAAGTTAGTCCTTCCTGTTCCTCTGCTGTCAATATGCCAGTTCAACGAGTACAAAGGACAAGCCGTGTTCCTGCTTGGTCTAAGGACTATCATTTGTATAGATAATTCAATTTGAGTATAACATGTAATGCATTTCTGTCATTAGTATTGATGGGTTTTATTTCCACGAATTTTAATGTATAATATTTGTTAGTTCTCCTAATGTATCTTTACTTTGTGTTTCTGTATTTCTTTCTTCACGAAGGGGGATGTGTGGTGTTGTGTGTCATGCATGGAATCAGGAACACTGCTGTGCTCCGGATTCCATAGGATGACAGTTACGACCCAGGTTACCTGATCAGACGTATCTTATGCTTCTCTACAATAAATCTCTACAACCTCATTATAATTGGTTCCAGAAGATACATCATTTCACACCCCTTTCACGCGAAACGTGGGTATATCTCACCATTCGAGTTACTCGGCCACCCGCCATACATCCCGCCCAGTAAATGTATTATTAAATGCACAAGTGTCCGCCACACAACCCAACAATCCCGCCCCTGCTGATGAGCCTACTCATATACCTGGGATATACACTCCTAAGGGGGCCCCCTCACGGGTGAATACTGAACCATTAACAATGTATACAAACAGTGCAAGAAGCAATGTCCAGTAGTCAAACATTGGTAAGATCTCACCCAGTAGACTCCGCTGTACTCGCATATGGGCTGCTGATCCTCAGGTTCATCCATTCGCCCACAGAGTTCTGGAGCAGCGCGACAACTAACCCCGGCCCACCCATGCGGCGGGAGGCAAGCCGCTCTCTCAGTCCTGCTCATCCAGCGGCGCTGTATCTTCATGGTCCTCACTTTGGCTACGCGGGCTGTTTCGCTGTTCCTTCGACCATACCTTCAGAGATTTCTGTAGCTCCCTCGGGTCTGTGAAGAAGTGGGATCGGCCCTGCTTATTAATGCGGAGTTTAGCGGTTTACAACATTGCGTAGTCCAGACCCAACTCTCGCAGCTGCTTCTTGTAAGGGGCAAAATGGCGTCTCTCCTCTTGTACCTTAGCCGTAAAGTCCGGGTACAAAGATATGTTCATACCCTCAAACTGCAGTGACCCCTTTTCTCTGGCCACTCGCAACGCCGCGTCTCTGTCCCTGTAGTTTAGGAGTTTGGCAATGATGGGTCTTGGTGCAGTACCTGTTGCAGGCTTGGGCCCCAGGGTGCGGTGCGCCCTCTCCACAACAAACATCGATGAGAAGGTTTCCTCGCCCAGGAGGGTGGTCAAGAGCTTCTCAACAAATAGCTCAATTTTCCCAGTATTCGTCGTCTCCGCCACTCCTGTTATTCGTATATTCGAGCGCCTGGAGCGCGCCTCCAAGTCCTCCGACTTGTCCTGGTTGACTTGTAGCAGCATACTGAACTGCCTGCGATCTTTGTCCAACTCCATTTGCGCTTCTTCGACCTCCGTGATCCTCCTTTCCGACATGTCAAGGCGTTCCGCATTCTCATCAACCCTCTCCGACATGCGGTCCATGCGGTAGGAAAGGGCGTCTATTTTGGTGCCGACTGCTGATATGCTATCCTGTAGACCTTTCTCCATGTGTGTCAGCATGTCCCTGATTTCTGAGCACATCCCGCCCTCAGGGGCTGTAGATTGCGTTGGTGACCCCGTGCCCTGAGACTCCGGGACCTTCGCCCGTCTTTGGTCGAATGAAAGCTTGGGCTGAGTCCTGTCGCCCTTACCCATGGTGTGCCCGCCAGTCGTCCAGTTGCGGCAGCACTCTATGCAGGGGGGACCGCAGAGGGTGTCTGCTTCTCGTCGCCCCTAATTCTGTTCACTCCTCGTGGGGCTATCAGTCGCAAGCTACAGGCTGCGTTATTGGCGAAGGGCGTTAAGTGTGTCTCTAAGCTCCGCAATGCGTTGCCCACAGGGGCCCTTTGTGAACGTCTATCCTGGAGCGGGGCCCTCGTCGCGCGCTTCACTCTGTTCACTGGTCAAAGCGAGGCAGGGGGGGAGGGGGGGCCAGAGTCCGTCGCGCAGTGGGTGCTGTGTGTACAGCCGCACCCCGTTGCCCCCTGCGTACCTCTCTCCTCTCGTTGCGATGCGACGTGGTGCCGAGAGTGTAGGCCAACCGACCTCCACGAGCCTCTGGTGAATGGATACCAGCGCGCCAGGTCACTGGGACGGGGCCCCCACGGTCACAGCACACCCCTCACCTCGCCTCAGGACACTCTTCAGATAGGTGTCCCCCGCGCCAAGTCTCCAGGATGGTCCCCTCGTCAGCAAGGGCGCAGATGCGGTCCAGAGCACCGTTTCGCGCTCACCGTCACAGCGGGAGGCCAGGGATCAGGGCCCGGCGCGTGGTGGAAGCGCTCGTGTTTTCAGCGCCTGTAGGCCATCAGGGTCAGTGTGCCAGACAGAGACGCGATATGGGCTCCAA
This sequence comes from Lissotriton helveticus, assembly GCF_964261635.1. NCBI lineage: Eukaryota > Metazoa > Chordata > Amphibia > Caudata > Salamandridae > Lissotriton > Lissotriton helveticus. The sequence goes on along the minus strand of NC_136063.1, from coordinate 1,425,462,702 downwards.
GGCAGGGCTCCGGCGACGGTGGCACCGCAGGATCCGGCGTGTCTCCAGCGGGGACCGGGGCACCTTGCACGTTCCAGGGGCACTTAGCACACAGCAGCTAATGCCAGCCGCAGCTCCCGATCGCCGTCTAATATGCCTGTATCAGGGTGGGGATGCGTCTCCAGGCTTGCAATGTCGTCAGGCAGGTCTTCAGTGGCTGGAAGTGCGCTGTGTGGCGCCGACACGGCCGATTCACACCGCCGCGGAAAGAGGCCAGTCACCGCGCTGCACGCACAGCTACGTACAGCGGACCCTCCTCAGCGCAAGACCGGGGATTGAGGCCCAGTCCGCCACCCTGCGCGTCCAGCAATTGCGAGCCGGCGTGGCTCTCCCCGGGGGTCCGATTCTCTAAGCGGAGGTACCGGACGCTTCTCCCAGGTAGATTCAACTGCTGGATTGGCGATTCACACCAATGGTAGGATTGTAGTACAGGATTATGTGGGTATCGGCGAGGAGCCTAACGCTCACGCGTCCACCATCGACGCTGGCAAGCTCCACCCTCCAGCAGCACACCCTCTTTTACCTCCACCTACGTCTCAAGAAAATTATTGAGCACTGCACAATGTGTTATTGCAGGCTAATTATGTGATTTTGGGAGGAGTAAGGAGTGGTTAAGGAAGTGCTAAGGGGGGTTTAAAGAAGGACAGACACCCACCATTGATTGAGTCCACTGCTATTTGCAAACTGCACTTCTAGAGTTACTACAGCCAAAAATGACCCAAAACATTAGTACAAGTACTACATACAACTTAGATGTGGAGTAAGTCCCTCACTACAATTGGCCAACCACTCATATTGAAACATCATTCCATAGAAAATAACAGATATAAAAAAATCCTGACTAATGTAAAATGTATTTGTTATGAATTAAAAATTTGAAAAAGTAAAGTATAGAATTAATTTATATTAATTGTATTATTTGTATATGAATTAAAGTTATATTTATTTTACAATTTAAAAAGGTGAACGTTTTATTATAAAATAATAATTATCTTTTAATTATATTTGCAATTTTTTGCATTAAATTAATTGTATATATATTTACAACGAGAAATATTATTGGAAATAATTTTCTATTGGGTTATATTTTCTGTTCTTGCCTCTATTATGTTATATAGGAGACGTTGCAGTAACAGTGGTTGGCCATGTCTGGTGCTCGACTTACTACTGTTCTTTTTTGGCTGTAGTAGCTTACAGCTTCACCCCTTTAGAGGCAAGTAAGTCTACACTTTTGAGTAACTGTGCAATCGTAAATAGTGAAATAGTGAATAGACAAAAGTAGCAAATGTCCTTAAAAGTGTTAGTAAGCTTAAATAGGTAATTTATTCACATGCTTAAGTCGCGTTAGTATATAATCCGGGGGAGTGTAAAATGAAAGAATACATCAAGACTAGTATTTTCAGCTTTAGGTCTAGATGTGTGGGGTAAAGGGTATGCATTACTAGGTTGTGGGGGATGCATGTGTACATGTGTACATGTGAATGGGGAGAGTTAGAACGCAGGAGCTAATTGAAACATAGACATGGATTGCACTTACTTTGTACCCGCATTGCTGGTATTGGGATTTCATGCAGTGGACAGGCACATAGAATCAGGAAAATCAATAATATCCAGAAAATTTACTTCCGGAAACTAAACGCAAAGCAACAAAAATCAAATCAGCACATATTACAATGATTTTATTAGTTTTATTCTATCCCTTTATTCTGTGTTGTTTAGTTGTGTTGTGCTGCTGCCTTGTCGGGCGCCAGGACGCTCCTTCGCTGGAGCAGCTGTGCGCTTAATAAATACGCATAACATAACATAACATAACATGGCTTTTAAAGAAAGTAGAGATAAAAGTGCTGATTTATAAAAGAAAATACGGTATTTTGCAACATCTGTTATTGAAGTATCAACCTTGACTCACCCAGATCCACAAAACGTGTAAACTGAGCATATTTGTCTTTGAGAAACGCACCAAGCTGTAACTGGTGTCTGGCGGCACTGATTTTATCCGTGTAAGTTCTTTGTTGAAAATAAATAATCAATGAAATCGAACTTGACAAATTGTGAGTTCAGCAAATAGATACTGAGTTGGCTGAGTTGTGCTCCAGCATCACAAATGTGGCACAAACGCAGTGATTTTCCTAGATTCGTATTCATTATTTTTGTTTCCATGCTCCACAAAGATTGTTGGTTTGTTCTCCAACAAACTTTGAAGCTACAATATCACAGCCTATTTATGTTTTGGTGGAGATTGAGTTGGAAATGTAGGAAATGTCGAACTACAGAAATATTGGGTTCTTAATACCGTGAGTCAGAAATATTGACAGCAAGAATACCATGGTCAAGAATATCGATTTTAAGGTAAGAAATATTGTTTTTAAAAATTTAGGGCCAGATGTAGGTAAATCTCATTTACCGATTCTTAAATACCGAATTTTACCGATTTGGTAAATGAGATGTAGATAAAAAAACTGTATTTTTTACCGAATCGGTAAAATTCGGAATCGGACTTTCCAAAGGGCCCATAGGAATGAATGGGAAATACCGAATCGGTAAATACCGAATCGGTAAATACCGATTCGGTAAATTCCAAATCGGAAAGCAAGCAAAAGTGAAACTTAAGAAAACAGCCAATCAGGTGCTACCACCCTCCCCCTCCCTACCAGGAAGTGGCTACACAGGCAGCTGCAACTAATTAGAAGGTTCTGGAGAGGCAGTTGGAGCAGAGAGACTGGGAGCAGCAGCAGAAAGAGTTTGTGCAGTTTAAAACCTGTAAAATGGCAACCAGCAAAGACACAGAGCAGACAGAGAGAAAGAGAAAGCTGAAATTCAGCAGCATGGAGCTACAGGTCCTTGTAGAGGAGGTGGTTAAGGTGCACCACAAATTGTTTGGCAGGCAGTACATCACTGTGGCTGAATCTGCCAAAAGGAAGATTTGGCATGAAATACTTGACAAAGTGAATGCTCTGGGAGTGACCACCAGAGTCACAGAGGATTTGAAAAAGAGGTTCTATGACCTGAGGAGCCTCATAAAAAAAATTGCAGACCACCACAAGCAGGCATCCTAAACTGGTGGAGTAAAGAACACAGCACCCCCCTCACTGACCTGGAGGAGATGGTGGCCACTACCTTAGAGCCAGAAAGCGTCTGCGGACTGGGAGAAGTGGACAGCTCAGCCAAAGCTGCAAGTAGAAAAGGTAAGATGCATGCACATCAATCCCCTCACACCCTCATCCTTCCCTCACCGCTTGAAGCTAAGTGACCCCAGTCCCGGTGTGCCTGCACCATACAGTAGCAATGCATCATGGTACATGTAGTCAGTTAATGAAAGACCATGTCATACAGCACAGCAAACACCAAGTTAGGCAAATGATTGCAGACATAATGAAGGGCAGGCAACATGTAGATGTGCAATTTGAAAAGATGTAATTGTAGTGGCTGTGAGACATTTGCGCTTAGCTGATATACGCTCATATGTCCACAGGTCACAGATCCAGAAGGCAGTCACAGGAGACTGAAGGCACGGCACCCGAGAGGGATGAAAGTCAGGAGCCAGGTCCCAGTGCATCACAGGACACAGGTGTACCGAGTAGCCAGCCACCTTCCCAAGACCCTGAAATCACTCAAGAATTGCAGGCATCCCCACGACGTTCACAGTCCTCTCTGTTAATGTCTTCACCAGATATGCCAGCATCACTGGATGTTGAAACACCTGCAGCACAACCAAGCAGGAGGCATGTCGTTCCCCCACTGATAGAAATGGAAACAGCTGCCGGTGAAATGGAGGTGGAAGACACACACACCTTGCCTGGAGATGATATCTCTGCCACACTGCAGTCCAGCGCAGAGGTTGTCCGTAGTAGCACAAGACGCCGCAGTGTCCAAGGAAGGAGTGTAGGTGCACGTGGGGAGGGGTCCAGTGTGTTCCAAGGCCTGGAGGGGAGCATGGTAAAGATCCAGAGGATGCAGGGAAAGGCCATCATGTCCTGCCAACGCCAAATGCGCAACCTGAATAGCAATATGGAAGAAATTGGAAAGGGCATCAGGGAACTGGTGGAAGTGAACAAGAACATGGCTACAGGGATACTTGAAATGACACAATCTGCTACTGTGCACGAAACTGGACACAGAAATAGCATCAAGGCACAGGGAGAAGCAGCGTGCACAACAACACAATAAAGCAATTCACCGCCTGGCCACAGCCACATCCCTGCTATGCAGGCGTAGCATAAACAGTCAGGAGGTCTTGACGCAAAACAGCGATGTGGTGACAAGGGGCATAGCCGGAATGACCGGTGCTCTTGAGGTGCTAATAAATGCTCCAACAGCACAAACTGCTGCTATTGGTGTGCCAGAGAGTGAAGGGAGCACAAGTAGGAGCAGCATGGCAAGCCCCCTTTTTGTAGAGACAAGGAGGAGCAGCAGGCGACAAGGTGAGGCTACAGGCCAAACGCCCAGCGAACACAGTGAGCCACATACATCTGGCATTGCTAAGCGTGGACGCAAATGAACAGTTAATATTATGGGGTAGTGACCCTGGACATACAATATTGAAAGTTCAAAGTTTGTGTTGCACATTTGTGCCTTGGATACCTGTGTAGTGACAACATTAAACTACGTTGGGTGCATACTCCCCCTGTCTGTGTCTGTTTACTTACTGTGAGCATTGCAGTTAAATGCTTTCTGGTGCACTTTTGTTCTTTCAATTAACAACGTCATTACAAAATCAAACTAGTGTTCTAGCATTCTACATATGTCTTTGTCTCATTACTTACTCAGAAATAGTTGCGTGTAATATCCTCAGGTCTGTATCTGCCATCACTTGGTGTTGACACTCCAGCAGGTTGTGGTTCAGGCACAGCAACCTCGTTGTCATGATCCTCAAAGTCTGACAACTCCACCTCTGTGCCCTTCTTCACAGCAAGGTTGTGCAACATGGCACAGGCAGCAATGATTTTACAGCAGGTGATGGAGGTATACTGCCGGGCACCTCCACTCTTATGCAGGCACCTGAACCTGCTCTTCCATATAACAAAGGTACGCTCCACAATATTTCTTGTGCTCTTGTGGGCCCTGTTATATCTCCTTTGGCTGGGTGTTGAGGGGTTGAGGTAGAGGGTGAGGATGAAGGAGCGGAGGCCATATGCACTGTCTCCTAAAAGGAAATGGGAATACATTACTCACATGCATACATGTACTTCTTTCTGCAATAGGTGTAAATGGGGTCGCACACTGTGTCTTACCTAGCAGGTATCCTTCACCAAATTCCCCTGCTGTCAGCCGTGCATAGATACCGCTGTTTTGAAATATGAAGGAGTCATGGGTACTCCCAGGAAATTTTGCCACAAGGTCAGTGATGGCGCACTTGGCATTGCAGATCACCTGCACATTGATGGTGTGTGTGGACTTCCTAATCCTATATATGTATTCGGTGGCAGCAGGGGGACAAATGGGAATGTGGGTGCCATCACTGCAGCCAATGACATTGGGGAAACGCGCCATCTGATAAAAGTCAGATTTTGTTTGGACCAGTTCAGTATGGGTTGCAGGGAAAGATATATAATGGTCCATCCTCTGTAACATGGCGTCAAGGAATTTGTGGAAAAAGTGTGACAGGCTGCTCTGGGTAACCCCACCTACCGCAGCAACCACCCTCTGGTAGCTCCCAGACGCAAGCAGGTGTTTGCTGCACAGCACCTGCACGTGGGGTGGAATGGCGTGTGCCCTTGGGGTAGTGTGCTCCAACAGTGGTTGGAGGTCCTGGATGAGGTCCAAGATGGTGTCTGGGTCCAACCTGTACCTCTGGAGTATCTCTGCCTCTGTGAGCATGAACAAGGTGATCCTCTGTCTGTAGACCTGCTCCTGTCTCTGCCATTCCCTCTCTCCTCCTGTAGCCGTAGCCGTCTCGCAATGACTTAAAATGCCGCCATTGTGAAAAAAGTATTGCATTTTGGGTCCTTTTTTATAGGCTGCACCTGGTTACCACCTGATTTCAATCCATGGTAAATACAGACTCTTAAATACCGAATTTCAAGCAAATCCGGTATTTAAGAGCTTACCTATATCTCAATATTCAATTTTACCACTTCTTATTTACTGATTCGGTATATTTACCGATTCGGTAAATTTACCGATTCGCAAACCGCTGCGATTCGGTAAAATTACCGATTCGGTAAATTTTCTGATTCGGAATGTTTACCGATTCGGTAACTTTAACGATTCGGACGATTTTCTGTCCCCTACTTCCCAAATGCTCAATACCGGTCGGAAACGGGCGAAAATCAGTATTTTCGGCCGTTTCCGACCGGTAAAGGGCTACCTACATCTGGCCCATAGTTGTTTAAAATAGCGATTTTTAAATTAGTGTTATGTATTTTGGTATATATTTTAAATGTATGTGATGTATTTGTATAAGAAGTGTTTATGTTTTTTTGATGTTTGTGCTAAATGTTTTGTAGTTATCAATTTTATTTTAATTACATTTTCCATTTTTTTTGTTCCGTAGCGTGGTGTGGGCTTATAGGGTGGGAAGTAATTTAATTATAATAAATTGATTATTTTTTATTTAGTAATATTTATTTAACTGAGATTTTATAGTGTTATTGTGGGAAGTAATTTATTACTACCTAATGATTAATTGGTCTTATTAATAAATTGCTAATTAGTTATGGTTATTGTGTAATTTCTTTTGGTGCAGATTGTGGGGTTTATAGAGGTAAAAGGTAGGAAGTAATTTATTTTGCAATTAATTACTCATTAGTTGTTAATTGATATTAATTAATTTATTGAAAAATAATTATGGAAATTGTGTAATTAATTTTAGGTGCAGTTGTGGGGTTTATTCGGGTAAAGAATGGAAAGTCATTTATGTTTATTTAATTGATAATTAGTTGTTAATAAATATTAATTCATTATTTGTAAGTTCAATATGGGAATTGGGTAATTAAATTTAGGTGTGCATTGTAGGTTTTATAGGGGTAAAGGGTGGGAAGTAATTTATTTTTAATTATTTAATAATTAGTTAATCAATAATATGTATTCATTATTATTTATTTGATATTTAATTAGGGTAATTGTATATATTTTTTGTGTGTAGATTTTACTTTTATTGGGATAAAGGGTGGGGAGTAAATTAATTTTACTTACTTTATAATTAGTTGTTAAATACTATTATTTTTTTATTGAAAATACGTTTTAATTGTGTCAATGTGTTTACAGTTTAATTTTAGCTGTGGTTTGTGGACGTTATAGAGGTAAAGAATGGGAAGATTATTATTTTTTGATGAGTTTTCATTTGTTTTTTAATTAATACTATTTCTTTAATTGGTAATTAATTATGTTAATTATGTAAGTACATTTTTTATTTAAATGTGGGTTGTGAATTGAGTGGTGTTATAGGATAGGACATAAGAAAAGTAAATGTATTTAGTAAATATTTGTTAACACTACTTCAGTGGCCATAAATTCCCTTGGGTGGAATTAGTCTCAAGGAACACTGGAGGAATCTATGCTTACCTTCTTCAGAAATTGTTTGCAACAGTATCAGCTTAAAAATGAAAATTTGATTCCATGCTAGGGAAAGATTGATTTCCCTGACAGTCAATTGTGCTTCTGAGCAATCTATTAGTGGTAATATTAATGTTTACGTCAGCTGTTTGTTTGTGATAGTCGGTGTACAGCTAAACAGTGTGAGCCAGATTCTTGGAACTGCTTGGGTATTACTCATGAATAATTGAATATTACTAGATTAACAAATAATAAAGATCTGATTACCACTGATATCATGTAATTTCTCATTGAGAAGTTTGATGTAAATTAACTCGCCTTAAGTTGAGGGGCTGAATATTTATATTTGGAGGGCCACAAGCTAACCCTAATAAAATAACGACTATGACAAAATTATGAATTCAATTAATAGAAATTACTGAGGACTCTTTAAAAGATTAACGTTTTTCTTACATATTCACATCTCTTGAAATGTAGAGTTTGTTGATTTATTATCAGTCAGAAGTAAACCACCAGCGCTACACTCAGACGAGAAAGCATTCCTCTGCCATTCGTCCATTTTGGTGGTACATTTTAAAGAGTGCTATGATATAAAGAGAATTAGAGGTCACAAAGTCATAGGCCAAAAGCCACATGCCATACATAGAGCTAAAAAGGCGCATTTCAGTCTCAAGCAAATGAATTAATAACTAAAAACTAAACAAAGATAAAGAAAGATCCGTCCTATCAAAATTCAAGACATATATTCTGAGCGTTACAGATAAATTTGCAATATCCTCTTGAAACTACTTCAATATTAGTGTCTGGCTGCTGTGAATGATTAATGTATTTCGTAGGAATTCTGAACAATTTATAATCCTTTGTCTTTACTTTACTAATGAAATAGGTGTTCTGCCCTGACATTACAGAAATGTTTTTAACTTTCAAGCTGGTACACCATTAATCAGAAATGTAGGTGTGTCAGGGTTATGCTAAAGAAAGGCACTTGAAGACTGGCGATTCCCTGAACGCTAATAAAAGTCTGCTCTTAGTTCACATAAGGACGCATAATTCTAATGGCTGACCACAGCCGAGACTCAAAGGGTAATATTCTTTTTTGTGATGCCACTCTGATAGTATATCAAAATGTCATTGATCATGCAGTTTCAGGGATATTTAACTGAAGACTGTAGACAAGCAATAACTAGAAATGAATAAAGGCACTTGAGGCTGTGTAGAAATGGCAAACAAAAGCAGGAAAAGCAAAGCCCTTCCATATCAATTCACAGAAGAGGGCATTACTTAACAATGTCAGAAACAGCTTCTGGTGCCCTCCCTCCTGTGCTCTCTTTTAGGTTAATGCTTAGCTCGTATGTATAATTAATTGATGCAATAGGCATCTTGTGCAATTTATAAGCCTTAACCGAGTTCCTTACCTTAGATTTACTAATAACATTGTTAATCTGTCCTGACATTACAGTCCAGTTTTCCAGTTTTCAAGCTGGGAAACCATTAATCAAGGTTGTAGACTAGTCTAAAAGATGGGGCACTTCAAGCATCCAAGTGTCCTTATTGGCAAAAACCCAGAAATGGCTTCTTTGTACTCTTCTAATGCTGGACAGTTTGTGAGTTCACTGAAGCATTCTAACACAAAAGGTGTTATTTTAAGAAAAAAACAAGGTTTTTAGTCAACTTTCTAATATGATAGTACAGTAGAGCATTTGAATTACACTTCTTTCTTGAACCTTGAATATGAGTAGTAGAATTTCATCCAGAGCTATATCTCTGAGTGGAATCACACTATCCACAATTCTGAGTGTCTCTTGGCAGGGAATTATTGGTCCTGTAAACTAAAGACCCTAAAACGTAGGGAAGCTGTTACAAGCTGTAGTGTCATGGGTTGCAGGCAGGAGCACAGCCTGGCCCTCGCCAAACAGCAGACACTTGATGCCTACTCAGAGCTGGTGTTAAATGTGAGTGGTTTTCTCCCCAGAATTATGGCAAAGGACTGGTTATTTCGGCTTAAATGTGGTTATTTTTCTTTTTGGGGGTTGGAGGGGGAACTTTGGGGGCCTGATTCACAAAGTTAGGCTTCCATGTAGAGATATATTTATTTATTTATTTACGAATTTACACAGCGCATAGCTGCCCAAGCAACGGGGCGTCCCAGCGCTACCCATAGAACAGGTGCCTAAAGCCCGCTCCAACAAACAGAGACAATTACGCCGGAAAGAGCCAGGTCTTTAAAGTCTTTCGAAAAGTCAAATGGTTCTGGAGTCCTCTGATGGAGATCTGGAGGGAGTTCCATAGGTGGGCCTCCTGAACCTTAAAAGATCGACCACCGGCTCTGGGTCTTTGAAACAGGGGGGTACACACCCTTCCCGAGTTGGCAGAGCGCAGGGGGCGATTAGGGATGTATTGGACTAACAGGTCCACTAAGATCGGAGGGCCTTGTTGTGTCAGAACTTTGTGGGCTACACACAGAGACTTAAACTGGATTCTTTTAGCTATTGGCAGCCAATGAAGCTTAGGCAAAAAGTTAGATACTGAGCAGGACTTGGGCAGTGCCAGCAAAGCGCATGCCACGGCATTCTGAATTATTTGGAGGCGTAAGATACAAGATTTATTGACGCCTAGATAAAGAGAGTTGCCATAATCCAACCTGGCTAAGATTGTAGCCTGAAGAATGGTTTGGCGGATTTTTGGTTCAAAATATCCAAGCAGAGGTTTCAACCCCCTTAAGAGTCCAGACCCCTGCAAAAGCTTTAGATTGGGTAGAGATCACTATCTATACAGAAGTCTAAGGGCCAGATGTAGGTGGCCCTTTACCGACCGGTAAATGGGTATTTGGGATGTAGGGGGCCAATTTTACCGATTCGGTAAATTTACCGAATCGGTAAATTTACCGAATCGGTAAAATACAGAATCAGTATTTTTACCGATTCGGTAACTTCGGGATGTAGGTGGGACTCTTCTGAGTCCCAAAGGCCTTTCAGATTCGGTATTTTACCACCCAATCCAATTGGGTGGTAAAATACCGAATCCAGGTGTGCATGCACATGTGTGCATGCACACCTATGCCATGTGACAGACAGACATGCCCTTAGGGCATGTCTGTGTGCCACATGGCACACATGCCTGTATTTGGGGTGCTAGAGGGTGTCAAAGTGACACCCCCTGCACCCTTGCTTGAATCGGTATTTACCGAATCGGTAAATACCGATTCGGTAATGCCCATTGATTCCTATGGACTTCAATGCCCATAGGAATCAATGGGCATTACCGAATCGGTAAATACCGATTCGGTAATGCCCATTGATTCCTATGGACTTCAATGCCCATAGGAATCAATGGGCATTACCGAATCGGTATTTACCGATTCGGTAAATACCGATTTTTACAGATTCGGTAATTCAATTACCGAATTTACCTAAATCTCCCTCCTTCTATCTTACCGATTCATAAATACCGAATCGGTAAAATTCGGTATTTATGAGTCGGTAAAATAGAATTACCTACATCTGGCCCTAAGTTCTTAACCGCCTCTTTAGGCAGTGGCGCTGGTTTGAGTTTATCCGGCCCCCACTGTTCTGAGCAAAGAGCACTATCTGTCCCCAGCACAAGAATTTCCGACTTAGCAGCATTAAGCTGCAAGCAATTAGCTGTCATCCAGTCAGCAATCGCTAACAAGTCTTCTTTAAATTTGAAGAGGTTTTTTTTACACTTTTTTCAAAAGGCAATGACTAGCTGGGTGTCATCGGCATAAGATACCAATGACAGCCCTCTACTTTTTGCAACCATTGCTAGGGGTTGAACATAGATGTTGAAAAGTGCAGGGCTCAATATCAAACCCTGGTATTCCAACGTATACATTAATCAGTCTCTTTTCATAGATAACTTAACAGTACTTAACCATAAACAACCCCCCAACCAACAGAGCAGGTTTCAGGTCCAATTCCAGCACGATTCAAGTGCAAATGCGCATACAGTGAGGTACCTAAATCTCTATCTGAGACGTGTGTAACTAGCATTCAACGGGTATTGGTGAAACATTAAACAGTCCTTAACCCCCATCATGATCCCTTTCATGGAGAGGTCACCTATATGTCGATTACATTCATCTGATTGCATGATTCACATCCATCGTGATCTATGGACTTCCCTCCTCCGTGTCCCTCGATAACATGTACAGTGTGTATGGTCCCCAGATATCCCTAGGCCTTGAGGTTTCCGGCAATTCCTCATAGTAACATGTGAGTTGGTCGCGGCAGTACGCCATGTCCTGTAACCATAATTCGACAGTTGGTGCTCGCTTCCCTCTCCACATCATAGCCACTCTGCGCTTAGCCACCTGCAACGCCAGCCCTATCAAACGTCGATAACTAACAGATAATCCCGATGCTATCCCCAACAAGCATAATCGTGGTTCCGCAGGCACCACTATGGAAGTCATCTCAGACAACGCTCTCGTTACTGCATTCCAGAACTCATATACCTTAGTACAGCCCCACGCCAAATGTATGAAATCAGCATTGTCCTCATTGCATCACACACACCTGGAGTGCGTGCGTAGCCCATAACTCAACAGTCGTGCAGGGGTGTAATACCATTGCTGTAGATATTTATAGTGTATCAGACGAAAATTCCCATTAGCAGCAAAGCCACCCGTCCCAGTACAGCATTCACTCCATTCCTCGTCCGACAATGGCTCAGGCAAACTTGCATCCCATCGTGCTCTTGCCAATTTGCCACCCCCACCTTCATCTTCTTGCGAAGCCCGGTACAAACGTGATATCAGTTTCGCACCCGTCGTTGAGGTGTAAAGTAACTGTAAGGCATTCAAGACCGGGGGTTCATCCGGGAAGGATGGATATAAGTCCCGTAACGCTGCGCGCAGCCTAACATAGAGGAATGTGGCCATAGTTGGGTTGTTTGTAGTATCTAGTAGAGTCTGCAGCTGGAGAAAAGTGGCATCAGGGAACACATGCCCCATGTTTTGTATGCCAGCACCTTGGAGAAGTTGCAGCGCACCCAATTAATTAGATACCGAGATATCATCGTGATATAGAAGTGGCATATCTGGGGCATACAGCGGTAATTTATTCGATCGTTTGCCTAATTCTTGCCAAGCATGATGTGTGCTGCGCACTGTATCCACTTCCCCCTTCTCAAACACAGAGTACCGATTAGCTATCATGGCTTTCAATGGTCGTGGAGTCACTGCACTAGCCTCAAGCGCAACGTGTGGCGTATATGGCGGTGCCGATATCCAGTAGGAAGCAAAGTGCGCCTGTGCGCATAGATAATACAGTTTCATATCCGGTACCGCAAAACCCCCCAGCTCGTATGGCTTCGTCAACACATCCCAACTCACCCGTGCCTTCTTACCGGCCCAGGCCAGCGTGATGAGCAACGATTGGAGTTGTGCAAAAAAGTGTGACGTCAGGCGAATGGGTACATTGACAAAGTAATACAAAAATTTAGGTAGTACCACCATTTTGATGATGGAAACCCGATCAGCAAACGATAGCGGCAACCTCCTCCACTTTTCCACCTGGTCTTCTAGCTTCGATATCGCCACTCCGTAATTGGCTCTCAATACTTCGGTACAGTCCCTATGGACCCAGATTCCCAGATAGCGCACCGGTTCCGTCGCCCATTCTAACGGGAATTCCAGCGTAAACGGTGTGGTGGCATCAGTAAGTGGCAAGAGTATGGATTTATTCCAGTTTATTGAGAGACCAGAGTAATGACCAAATCTTATGAACTCTCTCAATACTCTCTCCAAATGTGTGGCTGGGTCTCTAATGTATAGTACCATGTCGTCAGCATACATAGACACTGCGAAGGACCTAAGTGGGAAGCGCAGCACTGCATCAGCGTATCTTTGCCGTAAAATGCAGGCCAGTGGTTCCAGTACAAGAGCAAAGAGCAGGGGTGAAAGAGGGCACCCCTGCCGAGTTCCTCTTTGAATACAGAACGATGAAGACACATGGCCATTGATCCTTACCCTGGCCATCGGTTTAGTGTACAACAAAGTAATCAGTGATGTGAAAAAAAACGGCACCCCCATTCGATGCAGCACTGCTAGCATGTATCGCCAAGCCACCGAATCGAAAGCTTTGGCCGCGTCCAACAGAACCGCCACCGCCACCGCGGGGAGCTCCGGTTTGAGAAGGTGCAGGACCGCAAACAAGGCCCTCAGATTGTGAGCAGTGGACCGCAGCGGAACAAAACCAGACTGGTCCGGTAGCACCATAATCGGTAGAACCAGCCGCAGCCGTGTCGCTAGTACTTTAGCAATGATTTTGATATCCGGGTTTATTAGCGACAACGGTCTGTACGACTCGCACAGATTGGGGGGTTTGCCCGGCTTCGGCAGGGCCACCAACAGTGCTTCTCTCATAGTGGCTGGCAGCTGCCCCCGATCCATGGCGTCCTCGAGCACAGCCGCCAGTCGGGGTACCAACAAGTCAGCATACTCCTTATAAAATTCTGACGGTAAACCGTCTGTGCCTGCCGCCTTGCCATTAGGCAGAGCCGTAATCGCATCTCGGAGCTCCCCTTCCGTGATATGGTGCATTAAGAAATCTTGTTGCCCTTTAGACAGCCAAACTAAAGCAACGTCATCTAAGTATTTCGCCAAGTCCATTTCATCTGCCGTGTCCACATGGCTGTACATCCGCTCATAGTATTGCGCAAAGCAGTCTAGAATACCCGCAGCATCTGTTACAGTGTCACCCTCCCGTAGTATCTCCTGAACCCCGCAGTGCTTCGCCCATGGCTCTCGAATCCTATCTGCTAGACCTCGCCCCGCTCTCCCTCCCTCGCCATAATACCGCGCCCTAGTGCGTTTAGATAAGAAGGTAATCTCTAGATCAGCCAGCTCATTATATTCAGTAACTTTTCTTCTGATCTCAGCCAGTCTATTATGTGTAGATTCTCGTTCCTGCTGCCTCTCTAATGCCGTCAACTCCTCCTCCAGTTTACTCGTCGAGGTCCTCAGCGATTTGAGCACCCCAGACTGCATACCGATACAAGCGCCTCGAATCGTAACCTTAAACGCTTCCCACACCGTGCCCATGCTTTCAACCTACCCCACATTTCTATCAAAAAAGTCCTCAATACAAGTTCGCAAGTCCTCCCGCAGCACCAGATCGTGTAACATGCCTGGAGTCAATCGCCATGAGAACGGTGCCGGAGTGTGCGATGGCCAGCCCACCTCCAAGAGCACCGGAGCATGGTCCGATAGGGTCCTGGGTAGATGAGCGCCACGCTTGACCCACCCACTGACATCTCGGGTAACCAGCCAATAATCTAATCTCGACCAAGTGTCATGTGCGGACGTGTAGCAAGTGCCTTCTCTCACACCCGGGTGTCCCAGCCTCCACACATCCACCAAGCCAAAGTCTAGCATCCCGTCACGTACCACATCAGCAGCTTTCCTATGCACATTCGACCTCTCATCCTTTCTATCCAGCGTAGCATCCAACGTCACATTCCAATCTCCCCCACATAAAATAGCCGACGGCGGCAGAGCATACACCTTGTTCCACAGAGCAATATAGAAATCGGGATCATCCACATTTGGACCATATACATTCACCATGGTCAGTAGCGTGCCATACAGTTTCCCCTGCAGAATAACATATCTGCCTTCTTTATCCACCTCTTTGTGTAGCAGTTCAAATTGCACATTTTTCTTGATCAATATCATCACCCCGCGCGCGTAAGAGGAATAGTCCGTCGCAACCCGCACCCCAGCCCACTGCCGAGCCACAGCATCTACAGCTTTCCCCCGGAGCTGCGTCTCCTGAAGAAAGACCACATGTGCCCCATGCTTAGAGAGAAATGATAGCATCTGTCTAGACTTCTGCGGCCTGTTTAGTCCGCGCACATTCCACGATATCCAGCAGATTTTCCCATTTTCAGCCATCAGGTTCACTCATTGTATATCCCAACAGCCCGTAAGTATATCCCACCACTTTGCCGTAAAAATGGTGACCCATCAGGTAGGGAATTGCAATCTTCAACCAGCAGCTATTACGTTTCATCAGCCCACTTTGTGAAATCATAGCCCTCCCTGTCGCGCACACATCTATTTATTCTCGTATTCATCTGAAACCATAACCTTACCCCCATCCTCCCCCCACCCACTTCAGCACCCCAAACCTGCCAAAGCTGTCCCCATCCCTCCCGACACCCAACCAGATCCCCTATTAGTACATCCTCGCTGTCTTCCCTCCACAGAACCAGCCCCCCCTCTCCCCAATACAAAGAACAACCGTGCAACAGGCACGCGACACATCCCAAGAACAACGTGCGTCCAGCACAATCAACCAGTGAAAGATAAACTGCTAGCGCAGTCCCCCCTCCCCCCGCCCACCTGACCAATCCCGAACTGTCAGGACCCACTTCCACCCCCCCACTCCTCACAACATTCATCCAACCATCCATCCAGAAGATCAGTCGTACAAAGAAACTTAATAATGGTGGGGTACTCCCGATGGGGTGCATACCAGAGGTGCACAGTACCACCCCCGCACGCTAAGTCGACCCTCCAACCGGAGGGCGAAGGACCGACTCAGGAGCAGTGCGGGAGTGGTTGCCCGGAGCAACGTATTACCATCAACCATCACTCCCATGCCAACCTCAAATAGCAGACTCACAAATCAGACCGGTGGCCCACACATCTGCCCTCAACAGTACAAGCCCGGGGGAAAAAAAAGAAGAAACTCCCAGCCATCAATGGCATCACCACAAGTGACAGTGCAAAGCGTGTACCACAGCCGCTCTGCCACTAGAAACCCATTCAGCTGTCCTCCTCCTCTCCCGCCGAGCGGTGGCCATCCTGCCTCTCCTCGTCCTGCCGACCGGCATCCACCCGTTCCCTCCGGAGGCGCTTCACAAAGTCCTCAGCCAGTTGCGGATTCGTGAAGAAAGTCTGCTTCGCCTGATAAGTCACCCTCAGTTTCGCAGGGTACAACAAAGCGTAGTCCACTTGCAGTTCTCTAAGTTTTTTCTTGACCGCCAGAAACTTGCGTCTCTGCTCCTGTACCATTGGAGTGAAATCCGGATATATAGTGAAATTAACCCCTTCAAAGGAGAGCGAGCGTGTAGTGCGAGCCGCACGTAGAGCCGCATCCCGATCCCGGTAGTTCAGGAGGCGCGCAATGATAGGACGCGGTGCCGCGCCTGTGGCCGGCCGCGGCCCAAGGGATCGGTGTGCCCGCTCCACAATAAATTGCGTGGAGAATGCTTCCGCTCCAATTGCACCAGCCAGTAGTCTTTCCACATACGTCTCCCTCTTCCCCACATTTGTCGTCTCCGGCACGCCTACCACGCTTATGTTATTGCGCCGACTTCTCGCCTCCAACTCCTCATTCTTAGCGGCGATGACTCTTAGGATATTGTCCATCCTTGCCAACTGAGTGGTGTGGGTGGCCGCAGTGTCGTCATGGTCCGAGATGCGCTGCTCCGCCGTAGTCAGGCGTTCCTCATGGACATCAAGTTTTTGCACCACCGCGTCCATGCGCGAGGATAATTTGTCCACTTTATCCACAATGGTGGCGAAGCCTTGCCAAATTTCCTGCATCATCTGTTGAAAATCCGGGGTGCTGGGTTGCAGGCCAGCATCAGCGGCCGGTGGGGGGGGGATCGCGAGCTTCCCGCCTCCTGCACCAAGCGAGCGCCCCTCCTAGAAGCTGCAGTTTCAAATGAGAGCTTTGGCTGCTTATTATCCGGTTTACCCATGATTAAACACACACGGCTCAGAGTAGTCCTCACCACAACGTGTAGGGAAAGGCGAGGGAACCCCCAGGTACAGATCAACAGTTACCAGTCAGTGTTGTACACTCAAAAGAGCACTGAGCACCTCGAGGTCCAAAATTGGAGTGTATGGTCCACATATGCATGCAGCGCCGACAGCTCCCACCACCAGACACAGCCCGCAACCACTTCCGAGGAGACAGAGGGGAGCCACTATGATAACAGACGAAAAAAGCACCTCAGCGGCCCAACACAGCACCCCACAGAGCAGAGATGGTAACGCCGTGCACTAAGTGCGACAGGAATAGTGCATAGGCACCTGCATCGACACCGTCCCCCAGTGATCAGGGCAGCGCAGACCCGGTGTTGTGTGGGATGTGATGTGCAGTAGGAGGCAGCCATAAACCAGCTATTCAAATTGGCTTGGAGGGAAGCAGCGGAGAGTCTCTGAGGGGGGAGGGGACCAGGCCTCCACCCCACGCATGCAGCAGCGGACCAGAGTAGGCTGTGACGCCGAGCCGCAGATCGCCTTCCGTCCAGAGCGTCCAGCGGTGAAACTCCCGGGACCCGTAACTCCAGCTAGAAACCTCCGATCAGCCCAGGAGTTGGACCGAGTGTGGACAGTGGCCAGCCAATGCAATGCAATATCCAGGGTCAGGACAGGGAATGGTGATGGGTGAAAGGATAATTATACGGATAAGAGCTCCGGGCTGCAGGAGCCTCACGACAGTGCGGCCATGCTGCAGTGCGCCCTCTAGCGCCATTGAAGAGGTTTTTTTTACACTTTTTTGAAAAGGCTATGACTAGCTGGGTGTCATCGGCATAAGATACCAATGACAGCCCTCTACTTTTTGCAACCATTGCTAGGGGTTGAACATAGATGTTGAAAAGTGCAGGGCTCAATATCAAACCCTGTGGGACTCCATGCTTAATGACATACACCTGCGAGTGGTAAGGTGGCACAGCAACTTGGAAAGTTCTGCCTTCCAAAAAAAGAACTAAACCAGGCCAAGGCCAGCCCCCTGACCCGATATCCTGTATATACTCACATGTAGATTTCCTACTGCACCTAGGTGTAACTCTACACTTTTTACTTTTCACCATTTTCAAAATGGAGATTTACATCTTGGTGTAGACTTAAGAGTCTACACACCCTTAAATGAGGGGGTTCAGACTCCTATGACTGAATTTACAAGTGTGAAGTTACTATCAGTAACTTTCCACCTGGGAAGAGGTCTTCCTATAGTAAATAGTGGGACATTTATTAAAAAATTATATTTAAACAATTAAATAAAATTACTTGTAGTACGAAATTAAAATGTACAATTATTTTTAAAATAATATTAATCTAGGAATGCTTAAAGAAATGGTGTTTAATTAGTGTTAATAGTGTTTAAGCATTTTAAAAGGAGTTAAAAATGCAATAAATATTATTTGAGATTTCATTTTTAACTTTGTTAAAATAATTAAAAATAATACAATTTAGCATAAACATATTTGGGCTTTTAATGCAAAATGTTTATGTATGTATATAGCTATATATATATATATAACCTGGTAGTTAGTTATAGATAGGATTTAGTTTCCATAGGAAGAGCATTTTTTCATTTGCTAATAACTTTAGCGCTGTTTGATGAATTCTCGCTAAATGTACACAACTAGTTTGCCACTCACCTCAGCTACTGTCTTGAAAGTTTCAGAGTGATCCGTCAAGTGGGAACTGAGAAAAAGGTACGTCCCAAAATGCGTTTTCCCTATGCTAATTTCCGTAGGAACTTTAGACACTGCTACAGCCTGAGCTGCTGAATGGAATTACACCAAATTTGGCATAAAGGTAGATGTTGGTTCAGGGAAGTGCCTTATATGATTTGGTGTAAATCCGTTTTTTAGTTGCAGAGTTATTTACAGACATTTTCACCGACCGACCCCTGCCCGCACCACGTCTTCAACAAGGCCGACGCTGTCATCGCACCCCACCTGCGAGACATCATCAACACATCCTTCGACACCACCATCTTCCCTGAGAGCTGGAAACACGCCGAACTCAGCGCTCTACTCAAGAAACCAACAGCGGACCCCACCGACCTCAAGAACTACCGCCCCATCTCACTCCTCCCGTTTCCAGCCAAAGTCATCGAGAAGACCGTCAACAAGCAGATGGCCGCCTTCCTCGAGACGAACGGATCCCTCGACCCCTCACAGTCCGGCTTCCGAGCCAATCACAGCACCGAGACCGCCCTCATCGCCGCCACCGATGACATCCGAGCCCTGATGGACAATGGAGAAACAGCGGCCCTCATCCTCCTAGACCTCTCCGCGGCATTCGACACGGTCTGCCACCGAACCCTAGTACGGCGCCTCAGCAACATCGGAATCCAGGACAAGGCGCTGGAATGGATCATCTCCTTCCTCGACGGAAGAACACAGAGAGTCCGCCTACCACCGTACAAGTCAGAGGCCTCCGAAGTCATCTGTGGCGTCCCTCAAGGATCATCTCTGAGCCCCACCCTCTTCAACGTCTACATGAGCCCCCTTGCGGCCATCGTACGCAAACACAACCTCAGCACAACCTCCTACGCCGACGACACCCAGCTGATCCTCTCCCTGACCAACGACCCCACCGCCGCCAGAGCCAACCTACACGAAGGGATGAAAGAGGTAGCCGAGTGGATGACGACCAGCCGCCTGAAACTGAACTCGGACAAGACGGAGGTCCTCATCCTGGGCCCCTCACCCTCCGCCTGGGACGACTCCTGGTGGCCTCCCGCCCTGGGCACTGCACCCAAACCGACAGACCATGCACGCAACCTGGGCTTCATCCTGGACTCCTCCCTCTCCATGACCAGGCAAGTCAACAACGTCTCCTCAGCGTGCTTCAACATCCTACGCATGCTACGGAAGATCTTCTGGTGGATCCCCACCGAGACCAGGAAGATCGTCACCCAGGCCCTCGTCACCAGCCGACTGGACTACGGCAACGCCCTCTACGCCGGTACCACCGCCAAGCTCCAGAAGAGACTCCAGCGGATCCAGAACGCCTCAGCCAGACTCATCCTCGACATCCCACGAACCAGTCACATCTCCGGACATCTGAGAGACCTTCACTGGCTCCCCGTCAACAAAAGAATCACCTTCCGCCTCCTCACCCACGCACACAAGGCCCTACACGACCGGGGCCCGAGCTACCTCAACAGCCGAGTCAACTTCTACGCTCCCAGACGCCACCTCCGATCGGCCAGCCACGCCCTCGCCGCCGTCCCCCGCATCCGAAGAGCGACTACAGGAGGAAGGTCCTTCTCCTACCTGGCTGCCAAGACCTGGAACTCCCTGCCGACCGACCTGCGCCTGACCCAAGACCACCTCTCCTTCAGGAAGAAGCTGAAGACCTGGCTGTTCGAGCAGTAGCGGCACCCCCCCCCCCCCCCCAGCGCCTTGAGACCCTACGGGTATGTAGCGCGCTTTACAAGTGTCAGTGATTGATTGATTGATTGAATTGTATTTATAGGAACGCAGAGGATCCATGACACCTCCAGAGCTCATGCTGAGATCTGATTGGCTTCCAACACTTCAAACCAGGAAGTGTTGGAAGCCATTTTGGGACTCGGCTTGAGCTGCGTACCAGAAGACACATTAGAAAAAAAGAAATTGGGGGCATGGTAGAAATACCCTGACCCCCTAGGCCTCTTGGGAGGGGGGTCTCACAAGGACCCTGTCGGACCAAAAAAACATTAAATATGCTCTTGCTTGCTGGAAGTGGAGCAGAATTGCTTTCACAGAGAGGGAGCTGCATGTTTAGAAGCTCCCCCTCTGTGAAAGCAATTGTTTTCCCCCCCATTCAAAAGAGACCTGGCCCCAGGGAAACAGGTCCCCAGGACAGAAATAGACCCAGGGAAGGGGGGGCCACGCGGCCCTCCTCCCCTAATAATAAATTATTATTTATAAATAAAAAAAGCTAAACAGCAAGTGGACAGAGGCCCACCCCCTCCATTCTTCGAATGTGCATCCTGGTGCACAGCCGGTTGAGGGGATGAAGTCCCCTTGGCTGCAGAGGGTCCTTGGGGGCAACAAATGCCTCCTGTTACCTCCAGTAAGTCCCACACAGGGGAATTGCTGAGGTGAACAGAGGCCTGTGCCCTTTCTCCACCACTCTGCAACCGAATCTCTGGCACATTACTGGTTGGGGGAAGAAGTCCTGTTGGATGCTGAGTGTCCTTGGGGGCCAGGAAACGCTTCTGTTACCTCCAGTAAGTCCCACACAGTGGGATTGCTGAAACTCTTTGGAGGCCACATCCCCTTTATCCACAACTCTGTAAATGCACCTCCTCGTGTACTACTGGTTGGGGGATGAAGTCCACTATATTCCTGAGGAACCTTGGGGTCCAACTATCACTCCTGTTACCTCCAGTAAGTTACACACAGCAAGATTGCTGAGAGGTTGTCAGATGCCACACCCCCTTTTTTCACCACTCTGTAAACACACTTTCTGGTGCACTTCCAGTAGGGGGATGAAATATACTTTGCTATTGAGGGTCCTTGGGAGCCAAATACCCCTCCTGTTATCTCCAGTAAATCCCACACAGTGGGTTTGCTGAGAAATTTGCAGTGGCTACACCACCTTTCTCCACCAGGCTACAAACGCACATCCTGGCACACTACGAGTTGGGCAATGAAGTCCTCTTGGCTCTTGAGGGTCCTTTGAGCCAACTAACCCTCATGCTACCTCCAGTAAGTCCCACACAGTGGGATTACTAGACGTATCCAGAGGCCACACCCTCTTTCTCCACCATTTTGTAAACTCACCTCCTGGTGCACTGATGGTTAGGGGATGAAGCCCCCTTGGCTCCAGAGGGTCCTTGGGGACCAACAAGCCATCCTGTAACCTCTAATAATTCCCACACAGTGGGATTGCTGAGATGTCTTCAGAGGTCACGCCCCCTTTCTCCATACTTTGCAAACATGCCTCCTGGTGCAGTGCTGGCTGGGGGATAAAGTGTCCCCCTTGTTCCAGATGGTCCTTGGGGGCCAACTAGTCCTACCGGTACCTATAGTAAGACCCACACAGCTGGATTGCTGAGAGGTCAACAGAGGCCACGCCCCCTTTCTCCAACACTCTGCAAATGTGTGTCCTGATGCACTGCTGTTTGGGAGAAAAAGTCAATTTTAGTCCTGAGGCCCTCATCCCCCCACCAGCAGTGGACCAAAAGGTGTGTTTGCAGAGTAGTGGAGGAAGGGAGTGTGGCTTCCGACCACCTCTCAGCAATCCCAATACATGGGAATTACTGGAGGTAACAGGAGGTCTTTTTGGCACCCAAGGACCCTCAGCAGCCAAGTAGAATTCTTTCCCAACCAGCAGCATGCCAGGAGGCGAGTTTGCAGAGTGATGGAGAAAAGGGGTGTGGCCTCTGGTGAGTTTGCCAACCTTTTTTTTGTATTTTTACAAGGAAAGGGGGACCTGGAAAGCCCCCCTTCCCTGGGCTGATTTGGGCCCCACTTCTCCCGGCATCATCCCAAAAAACGCTCATTCAAGGTCTAATACTGTCAAGATTAGACTACTGCAACACCCTCTTCCTGGCTGCCCCGGAAGCTACGATTAATGTTCTACAGAGAACACAAAATGCCGCCGCAAGGATCCTCACGGGGACCTCTCGCAGAGCATCAGCCAAACCTGCCCTTAAAGCACTACATTGGCTGCCGATCCGTGAAAGGGTCAAATTTAAAGCTCTATGCTCCACTCACAGAGCCTTGCAAAATCAAGGACCCCCAATGCTGAGAACCATGCTCTCCCTATACAAACCCAATAGGTCCCTACGATCAGCCCAAGGCAACCTGGCCACGGTACATCGAATTAAAAAAGCCCGGACTGGAGGACGTCGGTTCTCGGTCATGGCCGCAACCATCTGGAATACTTTGCCAATCCAACTTCGCTCCGAGCCGAATCACATGAAATTCCGGAAACTTCTCAAGACTCACCTTTTCCCTCAATAACCTTTCTCCTCATCCCTCTACTTCCACCCTCAGCTGTTTCTTGCAATCTCAGCGCTGGGACGCTCCCGGGCAGCCATGCGCTATAGAAAACCCAAATTCATTCATTCATTCAGAACCCCAACCCCGGGAACCAGACCTTTTAAGAATGGGCTACATTTGGCCCCAGGGACCTCATTCCCCGGGGCCTGCCCTTTATTTTCTTTATTTTTTTTTTATATGGGAGGGGGGCCGTGTGGTCCCCTCCCAAGGCTAATTTTGGCCCGGGGCAGGTCTTAGCATTGGATGACCTGGTCCCACCCAGGGTACCAGATGTCTTACGTTGGGGACAGCGGAGTAGGCTGAAGGCCCCAGTGGTCCCTGCCGGCTGCCCGTCTCCTGCGGGAGCCGGCATTGCTTTTGGATAGAGGGACCAGCTACCATGCAACTCCCTCTGTCCAAAAGCAATTCTGCTCTGCTTCATGGAAACAAGAGCATTTTACATGCTTTCTCTTCTATGAAGTGGAGCACTGTTTGCTACGGCTTGGCGGCAGCAGCGCTCCAGCCAAGCCAAAGCAAACAGCAATGTCCCAGTGGTGGCCACCCTAGGACATTGCAGGGGCCGGCTCTGGGGGATGGGGGTCTCCAGGGCCATCTAGGGCTGCACGAGGGGGGCTGTACAGCACCCCTCCAATGTTAATTAAGCCACGGAGAGGTAGTGGTGCCAGGGCAGAGGGTGCCACATGGCCCCTGTATTTAATTTGAAAGAGTTGCCCCAGGGAATTGGCGGTCCCCGGGGCTGTGGGAAAAGCCATAAGTGCCTCCCCAAATTAATTTTTTTCAGTAGCCCCGGGGAGTTGGCAGTCCCGGGGGCTGTGGAGGAAACCATAAGTGCCTCCCCCGAATTAATTGTATTCAGTAGCCCCGGGGAGGTGGTGGTCCCCGGAGCTGCAAGGGGCAGTGCAGCCTCCCAAATCCATTTTTATATATTTGCCCTTTGCCCCAGGGAGATGGTGATCCCTGGGGTGCAGGGGCACCACCTGCATTACTATAAAAACTGCCCCAGGGACATGGCCCACTCGGGGCCTATATTTAATGAAGTGAGGGAGCCCAAGCTTGTTTTTTTTTTTAATTTCTGAAGGAGTCGCGGATCCCACGTGACTCCTGATGAATTATTTTGGTTTTTAAACTGCCTTTTCGGCCCTGGGTGTTCCCTGTGCAACCCCCACAAGAAGCCTTGAGGGTTCATGGTGTTTCTACTCTGCCCCCTTTCATTTTAAAAATATTTTTTCTGTTGCTCATTTTTATCAAGTCACAAGGTGGTTGCCAACACTTTTTAGTTTGAAATGTTGGAAGCCAATCAGATCTCAGCATGAGATCGGGAGGGGTCACAGTTCCACCGCGTCCCTATATATATAACTTGGAATTTATTTAAATTTCTCCACAAATACTGAACAGATTTACATGAAATCACAAAAAGGCACATCCCTAAACCAACATCTACCTCCCTGCCAGATTTGGTGTAATTCCTTTCAGAAGTTCAGGCTGTAACCCTGTCTAAAAGTCCTATGAGAATTAACATGGGGAAAACACGCTTTTAAGCACCCCCTGGTTTCTGGCCCCCGCGTGAGAGATCACCCCAAAACCTTCAAGATAGAACTGAAGTCAGCATTGTATTTGTTTTAGAAATGTATTGAAGATGTGTCAAACTGTGCCAAAGTTATTGGCAAAACAAAAAATGCTATTCATATGCCCCCCTCCCTTATTATCAAAATGCCCCCTGGGACCTGTCCCACCCGGTGGCTGATAAGTAACAAAGTGCTGGAGGCTGCACTTTGAAAAACATTTTTACAGGAACTTTTTTCTGCAAAAAAAGCTTTTTGAGCCCTGTGGTCAGGTGGTCAGTTTGAGCAATCTTCATGAAATTTTCGCAAAAAGTGTCTGCTTTTCATTGAAAGTTTTGAGGTGATTCGTGTAGTGGGTACTGAGAATTTGGGGCAGTAAATAAAGGTGCGTTTGTAATGTTAATTCCCCTAGGAAACTCTAGCCACATGTACAGTCCGAACTGCTGAACGCACTTACACCAAATTTGGCAAGGAGGTAGATGTTGGTTCAAGGAAGTGCATTTTGCCTATTTGGTGTAAATCTGTTTAGTAGATGTTGAGAATTTTAAGCTGAAAAATATAGTGATATTTCGGTTTGCAGATATTTCACAGTGGTTTCACAATTACTTGCGAATGCCTGGGCCAATAGGAATGCTCTGATTGGGTGGATGGAACCTGAACAGAAAGTTGCGGCCACAATTTAATTGGTTGGGAATGGTTCCCTGGGATGGAAGTTTCTGAAAAAGCTAACACAAGGGGCCAATCCCGTGCAAAATTTGTGACAATGCCGCAACCGCCAGCACGCTCCCGTGTACCATTGCGGGGACATTGCAACTATCGCAATGTCATCGTAAATATTGTTGAAAATATAACAAATATATCAGTGACTCATTAATACTCATTGTTATAGAGATTTTGAGATTCTGATAAATGTTTTTATAGAGTTATTTATATCGTGAGTTATCTACTGTGATGTTCAGAATTATTTATAGAGTTATAATTTTTTAATGTGATGGTGGCTATTGAATTCCTGCTTTTGCTTTCTGCTATCATGACATAACTGCGGGGATTGCAATCTCTGGCATTACTGCAAAAACAGAAAATTGGTTTTAGAGATGGTTGTTTGATAAATACACTAGAAAAATATGAGTTTGAAGTGTACAGTAAGAAACCCCTCATGTGTAAAATACTGTAATATGTGTGCATATATGTGTTTTCACTTGGAAATGGAGCGATCATCGCAGTTAATGGTGAAGTCAAGATGCCCTGAATAACCACAAAAATGGAAAATAGGTCTTAACGATGGCTTTTAAAGAAACAGTACATAAATATGAGTTCAAACATGCTTTGAAAGAAGTATGTATATAGTAATATGTGTAGTGCAATGTTTAGAATGGATATTTTTTCATTTTGTTGGATATATTGGTGGTCATTGAATGACTGCTTGTGTTTTCTGTTGTCGTGACGTGTCCGCATTGATTGCGATGTCATCGTGAAGAACCACAAAAGCTAAAAAAAAATAGAAAAATACTTCACTATTTCAGGTAGGAGGTTGGCTCTGACAAGAGCCATTCCATTGGTTGTGTGTATATGGCTACTTCACATAAGACCGGTTGCAGAATTTTAGCTTACATAGAAACACCCTGTTGCCTTCATCTGTAAAATGCACTCCATCATTTCCATAAATTCAATGCATTTCAAAATGCAGATTGTTGTTATGGATACAGCCCATGCGATGGTCTCTGAGGAATGCAGAAACAGTTTTATTAACATGTTTCCTGGCTTTGTCAATCTTTGGACAGAATTGATTTGACCACTTCCATTTCTGTCTTTCACATATATTAGAGTACAACAAGACAGTGTGAGGGAATAGCAACATCAGTTTTGCAAAGGTTTCTTTCATTAAGATTTCCAGTGCTGCCCCAGTCAATGTGCCTAGGTCATTGGCATCACAGTGCAGACTCATGCGATGAGGAGCTTGGAAATCCCCAATAGATTTACCCAAAGCCAGCAACTGATGAAAATGCAACCCTCTCTGGGCAAACCAAGTAATCTGCACATTTGGCAAAACTCAAGTCCCTGTCAATACCTCTCTTTTTTGCAGCCTCTTTATCTCAATAGATATAGCTATGGCCCACAATCCATACTCTAAGCATTTTGAAGAGAAGGAGCAATAGTAGTCAGGAGAAGGTTTGGTCTGAATGGCATAGTTTTACAGGTAGTGTGTTGGATGCCCTAAGAAGAAGTCTTATTATTGGCTGTGGATTAAAAAAAGAAATGTAATGCAGACATGGATATGCTTCTGGGTCAGTGGAGTCAACCACACAGGCAGTATCTTATTTGGAAGTAGCATGTTCCTTCTAGAATGTCTTGTGAACCTGTGACCTACTGGTTCCACTGAGTTGCTAGGTAGACTGAGCTAAGAGTTTATCCGGGGGAAGGGTGTTAAAGAAACAGATTTTTTTTTTAAGTTTAGGAGTGATGACACAATTTAAGTAAAGGCAAGCTTTAATTTTCAACTCAGGACTATGTAATAAACTGCAGTGTAATATTTATATTTTAAAAAAATGAAGCTTGACATAGGTTTGAACTCCTGTTTGTTTTTCGTGACTTCTCCTCGATCATCACGAATATATCACTAAAACACACCAAGAGGAACCTCGTTTTGAAAGAGAGGGACAAGGGCTAACAGATGCTAACCATTCACAAGTGGCGATACAGTAGTCTAAAATAAAAGACATTTAATTTGCTTCCTTTCTCATGATCATAGAGTGGAAAGTTGAAGTGGTTGCCATTTTATAGTTGCATACTATGAGAGTGGTGTACCATTCTTGAGCTTAGTTTTTACAAATCTTAACAGTGTCAAAACTGTCTAGAAATAGCTAAAAGAACAATATAATCTACGAGCTCAAGTCAAGTCAAGATTAATTTTATTTTGGCTCAGAGAGCCATAAAAAGGTTTACAGATTAAAAAAGTTTGGTTCTCAATAAAAGGCTAAAACTCTATACAGATTTTACTCATAAGACTTTCTAATCGCAATAGAACCTCCTATGTAGCTAGCTACTGCAATTGAAACGTCAGCCGTAGCTAGGCACTGTAAAAATTTTAAAACCATCAATATACAAACATGGGCGAATATTCCTTAAGAATGGAAGTAGACATCTTGGGTTGTGTAGTTCCTATAAACCTATATAGGATCTCCGCGTTTAGACACATAGCCTGTGGGATTGGTGTCCAGACTGATTCCAGACATGGGTATGTTCACCGGTATACCACCCAGCTCACTGTGCCACTGTTAACTCCTCTTACCATGACAACCCTGTCCCATCAGGGATCGTGGAAACAGTACAGTCCTTTTCGCTCAGTCACTCGTGCTCACTTTGTCTCAGAGAGATACACAGAATAAGAGGCAAGATGGCGGTTTGACTCGAACCGCTTAGCAGCAGCTCACCTGAGCTCCGATAGTTGAATGGAACCTAGGGTTCACCCCCTTGAATGCAGGCTGCTCAAAGGCGTAACGGACTAATGGACTTATTTCCAAAGCACGATCTTGTATTCAACCCCTCAAAGCGATATCGCCTAGTTATTATCAAAAGAGAATCGTGAACGGAGCCTCACCCTTTAAACAATGCCAAGCGACTCCAAAGGCTTTAAAGACTCACCGACTTGTATGTTCTGTGCCGCAGGAACGCAGCAGCGTTCGGTATTCACCTGCCTTAACCACGCAGTCTTGAGGACTCTGTGTGCCGCTCTGTCTGCAAGCTCATTCAGGGATCAGCGTGTTCCAGGCTCGTTGGATTCGGTTGCAGTGTCACAGCCGCAGGAATTTTCCTCTACTTCCGAGCCGATTGTGGTGACTTGGACGGATCCAGTGGTTCGCAGTGAGGCACTGCGAATATTGAGCCGTATCAGCTCCGCTCTTGATTGCCTACCAGAGCTTCTCGATATGCCTCCGAAAACTGCTTCAGTGATTTCCTCTGCTGCAGCTCGAGCGAGACTCGCAAAAGCAGCTCGAACAGTCAGAGAAGAGACGGAACGGATTCAGAAAGACGGAGCCGGACTCGAGAGTGCTTCCACTCCGACAGGGAAGCGCAGAGGAAAAGCGAAGAAACCCCTGTTAACTGAATGCTCACCAAGACAAAAGGTTCTTGCTGTTAGAAGGAAAATGATCCCCCAAGCACAGCCTTCCTCTGGTGGCTCAGTAATGGATTTGTTAATGCGGAAGCAAGGCACCCAAAAGAGAAATCAGTCTGGCTCACTGATCCCGACCGAGCCCTTGATTAATAGTCAGCCTTTACAGTCTTTATCGACTGATGAACCCGTGACTGATATTCAGCCTACACAGACCTCATCGACTGCTGAGCTCTCTATCCCACCGTTACTTCTGACTCCACAAACTGTGAGTACTGTGAGCAGCGGGACATTGATAGGGCCTAGTGATGTTAATGAGGCCAGTAAGGATTTGGGGGCTGCTTCTAATTGTCTTCAAAATCCTGAGCTGAATGAGCATGATACAGCAGGGCTCTGTATGTCTTTCTCGGGTGAAAGTGCAAATGTATTGGGAGGCGAATATCAAGATGCGTTAGAGGCTCAAGCTGGGGGTTAAATCATGATTCAATCTGGTGATATAAATACTCCTATTTTGGAGCAGACGCCGACCAGTTCTAGGACGAACTCAGAACTATCTACTACCAACTTGTCAAATACAGCTTTTATACCATCTTTGCCCCCCGTTATCTCAGAACCCGAATTAACACCAACTATAGCGCAGGAATTACGCACTATGGCAGACGGGGATAAAGAACCTTCTGAATTTTATTCCTTTTCTGACGAAGCAGGGGTAGAGCTAGAAACAGAGGGCTCTATAGAAGCTGAGACTGAGTCGGACCTGGGGCTATCGTCTGATTTGGAGGAGGGGCAGGGGTCGGAGTATATATGCAACTCCTCAGAAGGCACTAACGAAGATAACTTAAAAACCAATACAGTTCGTACCAAACCAAGTGCAAGTTCCAGACCGTTGCCTAGTGGCACTGAGGGGGACCATCCCCCCCCGAAGCTGTCCCTCTCCCCTACACATGAGCCTGAGCACCCTAACCCTAGCGAGTTTTCTTCAGCAGCAGGGGAGACCATTCTGCAAGCTATTGCAGCCCACAGGGAGGAGACCACCCTAGACAGTAAAAGATCTAGAGCTGCACTACGAAAGGTTCAAGGGGTAGTCAGAAAACTCACTAAGACCTGCACTGCATTTGGAGAGAGAGTGACTGAGATCGAGTCAAGAGTGCTCCTCAATGAGAACGAAACGATGGTCAACACTGAAAAAATTAAGCTGCAAGAAGCTGAGTTAATAGATATGAAATGGAAGCTCGAGGACTTTGAGAATCCACAGCGCCGTAGTAATTTACGTATCTTGGGAATTCCGGAAAATATCGAGGGCGAGAACATCCGTACTTTTGTAGTGAAAATGCTTAGAGACTCAATGCCTTAATTGAATGATTGGGACTTAGACTTGGAAATACAGCGTGCACATCGAATCCCTTTTAAACCACCTACTAAACCTGGTGTATATCCACGAGCCATTTTAGTATATTTTGGAAACTTTTTGTTGAGGCAGTTAGTTGCAGAGAAAGCCAGGCCTGATCGTAAACTGAAGTTTAATGACTGTTCTTTTTTTACAAGACCTGACTTCTGTCATGCAACTGTTGAGCGGCGATGGTGCTTACGCTCATTGATCAAGCCATTCCAGGATAAAGGCGCTCAAGCTTATCTGAATAATCCTGCCAAACTAAAAGTTGTACGTGCAGGACAGGCTGCATTCTTTACCTCAGAGATTAAAGCCAAAGCTTATCTAGATGAGATGCAGTGATTAGACGTTTAGACTTTTTGGTGATAACTCTGTGGCTGAATCTCCTTTTTTCTTTTTTTCTCACCTCTGTCCACGTTTGCACGATTGTTCCTCTGGATGGTGATCCTACAGCGATCATATATACAGTATAAATTTAAGTTGGTAGCTCAGGTTTAGCTCTGCTTCTCATCACCCAGACTCTGGTAGAGTCTGAATGCCTATGGTTGTGGGGAGGGGGTTTTGGGGAAGGGTTGCTCAAGGGTGGTAGGGAAGGGTGGGGGTTGGAGGGGGGGAGTATCTAAATCAAAAAAAGAACCAGGCCAGCTAAAAGGATACACAGTATGTATGTATTATAATAAAATAAACTTCAAACAGAAGGAGATTCCACTGTATATTAACCATATTCAAATATGTTCACGCAATATATATCGGCCAACATACAGCTATGATAATGGGTAAGCTAACGATTCAAACAATGAATGTAGGGGGGTTATTGACTACTAATAAACGACAGCTCCTGGCGGAATTAATTCGTTTAAATCCTGTTGATATTCTTTGTCTCCAGGAGACGCATATACCCTGGGAGAAAAGAGCTCAGTATAAACTAAGGGGTTACAACTTATTGACAAGCTCGACTCAAACTTCAAATATCAGGGGCGATCATGGCAAAAACCCATTTCGGGGCGGCCATCCGGCAATTGTCAGACCCGCATGGCAGGTGGCTAAATTGGCCCTAGGAATCACAATCTGTACTATCTACGGCTCTAATCAAGATGAACCAGCTATCTTTGAATTTCTAGAATCAGAGCTTCCGTCTTGGCAGGGTCCACTCATCACCTGTGGGGATTTTAATATTTCTCTTAAAGCCCAATCTGCCATATCTCCACTTCAGCAGAAATACGTAGGTCGTAAACCCAAGGTGTTCAAAGCACTTGCCAGACTGTCTAATAGCTTAGGTTTAGTTGACTTCTGGAATCATTCAAACAAAGATGACCCAGGGTTTACTTACTTCTCGAATCCTCATCAGAAACACGTCAGGATTGATTATTTTTTTGTGTCACACGAATTCTTAGCACAGTCTTCAATTAGCAAACATCCGAAAATCATTTCGGACCACAATCCTCTTATCTTTTCAACTAAAACACCCGACCCCGCTAGTCAACGTAGGTCCTGGACATTTGACCGTAAATTGCTGGTGAATAGCCAATACATCACTCACATTAAACACTGGACTACACAATTCTTTGAGGCCAATCGTTTTAGCGCTCCTAGGAATATAGTCTGGGATAGCTTTAAAGCTTCTCTTAGAGGCGAAACTATCAGCTTTCAAAATCACGCTAGGAAACAGCAACTTAATGATTATAATTTAAAGATGCAAGCCCTAGTGAAAGCAGAGCAAAAACATATTATACAAATATCTCGAGGCTGTGATGCGACACACGAGATGTATCAGGTCATAGCTTTAAAAACTGATCTTAACCTTAATCTCTGCCAGAGCGCGGCCCAAACCTACAGAGCACATAGAAAGGATGTTTATGAGTGCGGAGAAAAAGTTGGCAGACAGTTAGCACTACGTACACGTCAAAAGATCACCACTAACAATATTACCTCTATTCACGATAATGGTCAGGTTTATACCCAAACCGAGGATATCGCTAAGCAACTCCAACAATAAAAAAAAAAAAAAAAAGAAGAGATACACAGAATAAACGGTGGGGACGTTTTAAATAAGCATTTATTGAACCAGTGTCATTCCAGTGTACAATTGGTGTGCTGAAACAACCATAAGACAGAAACAGATATAACTGATATTAAGCACCAACAGAGTAAATGGATGATATTCTATCATAGTGCTAACATAATGGCTATATGCAAGCATATAAATACATGACAATAATAATGTGTACTCCTACAATGCAACCCTAACTAGTGTACTTAGAATAGAACAATATATGCATAATTATAGATTACAGATTGCATACAAAAGCTCGGAGGGAAAAGGAACAGAAGCAAGTACAGTATCTATGCATAATTGAGACTCAAAAGGGGAAAGAGTGATGAATGAAAAAACTATTAGTAAGAGGACAAACTAATTACTTCAAAATACATGTGGACATTTACAAACAATATGAAATAATGAAAATAAAATTCAAACTATGAAAAAGCATAACTATGGACGAAATCTATACGGCAAGAACAGGAAAGAATGTAACAAAGATGTATACACCATAACCAGGAGACAGAAGCAGTTCAAGAAAATCAGAGCTAGGATGTTTTGTAGTAGAGTAGTTATCAATCTACTGAGAAATATTATGAAGTATAGAAGGAGACATGCAGTGAAACAGAAGGAACAGTTGAGAGAGTAGTTGATAAGGCCTTTGCTTTGAAGGTGAAGATTTAAATTTTGATTATAAATAGAACGAAGATTCTTGACAAAAGGGGTTGTACTTGAGGGGACAATACCAGATAAAAATATTAGTGAATAGAAGTAACTTTTGTACAGTTTTTAATGAAGAATGCATACATACTTCTAGTACAGAATCTTTCTTTAATAAAGAAGGCTATCTCCAGAATAATAAATTAGTTCATGCTATTGATTACAGAAAAAATGGTATAAAATGAAGAATGACATTCCAATAGCGAAAGCGGTGATGGTACCTACAACTATAGAACAACTATAGAACAAGGAAGGCAGAGTCAGCTGCTGTATATACATGGAATTGTAGCAAAGTTTGTAGTATTCAACAGCAATTCATTGATATTTTAAGGACATTTCTACATATCTTTCCAAGGTGAAGTTTAAAAGAGAAAATAAGTACTTTACAGGGACTGGATCCTTGCAAGGTTAAAAAGCATACAAATTTACAGGGACACTCACTAGTTTGTTTATCAAACAATGTGTGCCAAATCACTTTTCATTATTTCAGGATTTTAGTTGTACAACACTCAACAATGCGGTTTTTTAGCTAGGAGGCTGTACTATGAAAAAACTGCTTTATGTTTAGGAGAAATTAATACAGCACTTTTGTATGGTACTGTGGCAGATGTAGAAAAGGTTTGTGATGATGTGCAGTTTTGTTTTTTTGGTCATCAGCAGGATTCTAGGGAAAATGCTGAGTTGTTAACAGGAGGAATAGTAGAACAGGACACAGATATTACAGCTGATAGTTTTGAAGAGTAGATTATAAAATTTTGCACAGTGTGGTCTAAAAAAACGAGTATGTTTGTATATGTTGTTGACAAACTCACTAGAAGATTTAAACACAGACTGTTGACCTGTATTTAAAAAGTAAATAATGATAACTTGCAAAATTTAGCTGTGTATTCATTTGTAGAAGAATGCTTTGACCTGTCCATGGGGCAAGTTATATGTATGCAGTGTTACAATAAATAAGAAGATAATACAATGAACAACACATATATGCCCATTTTGTAAGATATTAAAATGCCTGCTAATGTAGAAAATCTATGAAGTGCCAAAAAAAAAATCACATTTATGATTCTTTGCAGTATTGAGTAGGGCTCTTATGTACCCTCTCCAGTACTCACTATAACTCCTCAATCCATGCAGTATGATGCCATCCAGGAAAACTGTGGAGCTAAATCTGGAAGCTGAGATTGGACCTCTGAAGGGACTCTCTGCCCCAGTGTTGTGGCTGATATTGAAGTTCAGGGTCCTTCAGCCTTGCATTGCGTTCTTGCTGCTTTTACACAATTACTTTGGTATGTTTTTTAGATGGTGTAGCATGGATGTAGTTTGCACAAATATTTGTTATTTGTACCACTTGAAAATGTCTTGGGTCATATTGAGTTTTGTGCAAATCTGCTCACTATGAACACCTTTTAAAGAATGTTCAAGATAGATACATGGGCGTGTTCTTTTTATTTTTTTGTTGACAAGTGTATAATCCAATGAAATTCCATTATTTCTCAGTGATTTGATTTTCTGTTTCATTTTTAATTATGTATTTTTGTGGTTTTCTCTGTGGCCATACTTGATAACTCTGGAGCCATATCTGTTGCAGTAGTCCGAACCTCTCACAGGACTTTCCGGGTAGGCATTGTTGCTGGTACCGCTGATGTAGATGTTCCTCCAGCTTCCCTCTACTTTATTGCCAGTTAGAGATGTTTTATATGCAAGGTTTTAAGATTATTGACCATGGACGTCATCCCACATGAATATTTGTATTCATCCCTCTAGAGTGTGTTTTTTTTACAGTCTGTGCATTGTACTAGTGTTGGAATAGTTTCTTATTCCTGTTGAGTTTAGGTAACAATGGGTAGTTTTATGGGTGTTTTGTAATTATGTTTTGTTTGTGAGCTCAGATGATGAAAGTTATTTTTTTAATTGGTGTTTTTGTTAAATGTGTTGTTAAAATAAATTAGACTTAAACTTTGTGTAAAATATGTTTAAATATCTGTTTTACATTTCGTCATTTGTACTTCTGACTACTGATGTCATTGTGACCTTCAGTGTTATTGTGAAGAAGGAAAATGCACTTTTGATATAGTTATTTCCACAAAAGTATACAAAGGAGAAAGTTAAATTAGGATCTTACTAAATAGCTACACTGAAACTTTATTCAAAATATGTCTATATATGTGTTTTACACTTTGTCAAAAACGCCCTGTATTCGCAGTATGTCCATGGCAATGGCACTCATAGAATCACACAGGACCTACCTGTGCAATCATAAAGAACGTTGTTTCTCCACCACTCTGTGAACGTACCTCCTAGCACAATCCTAGTTGGTGGCTGAAGTTCCCTTGGCTATTGAGAGTCGTTGGGGGCCAATTGCCCCTCTAGTTACCCCCAGCAAGTCCCACACAGTGAGTTTGCTAAGAGGTGTATGGATGCCGTGTCCCCTTTCTGCACCACTCTGCAAATGCATCTTCTGACACACTACTGGTTGGTCAATGAGGTTTTCTTGGATGCTAATGGACCATGGAGACTAACACGCCTTCCTGGTACTTTCTGTAAGTCCTAAACAGCAGGATTCCTGAGAGCTGGTCAAAAGGCCCGCCGCCTTTACCCAACACTCTGCAAACACCATTGCTACCTAAAAATACATAGAAATTCACTGGAATAAAAAGGTTACACAGCCATTATAGTTAGGAAATAGAATTTAAAAAACGTAAGAAATTCACTGAAAAGTTACAGGGAAGTTATAGTTAGGCTCAGATTTAAAATGCACAAAACCAGAGAAATTCAGCAGTTATAGGTTGCTGAGCTAACTATATCTCTCGCCCCTGCAATGCACTTCTTATGACCTCAAATATTGCATTACTCTTGACATGGTCAATGACATCACTGATTACATCACTGCTGACATCACTGATTACATAATCCACAGAACCTCTGAGGGACCCACTCACACCTCAATATAACCTTTCATACACCCACTCCAACTTCTACATTAGCATTCTCAAACCCATTTCAACACCCATGCCAGTACTTACACAACCATTTCCTGAGTCATAGGCCAAAATACACACACACTCAGTCACCCATACTGCCACTCATACACCAACTCACTCACTAATACAGCCACTGATATATCCACTCATACACCCATACAGCCACTCACACACAGTCACTCATAGAGTCACTCACACACCTACTCATTCACCAATAGAGTCAATCATACAGCCATTTACTCACCTATACAGTAATATACACACACCCACTCATTTATTCATACAGATACTAAAACATACTCACTCACCTATACAGTCACTGACACAAGCATAAACTCAAACTGTACTGCCTTCCACATATGTAGTTACTCACCCATGTACCACTGACACATCCATTCATTCACTGAGACAGCCATACACACACTCACTCACCCATACAGCTCATTAGACACACACTCACTAACCCATAGAGCCACTGACTTACCCACACACTCATCCATGCAGGCAGTCACACACACTCTCACCCATCCAAACAGACACTCATACACCCACACAGGTACCCAGAAAACCAATCACTCACCCATACAGAAACTCATGTACCCATTCACACACCCATACAGCCTTCAGGAAAGCTTCAGCGTGATCCCTCAAGCAGGGATTGTGAAAAAGGGTGTCAAAAAAGTGAATTCTCCCATGCTAGTCCACATGGAACCTTTCTACACATCTACAGCCCAAACTGATTGCTGGAAATACACCAAATTTGGCAGAAAGGTAGATTTGTTTATGTAGACTGTGCTTTTTGTTATTTGGTGTAAATCTGTTCAGTAGTTGTTGAGAAATGAAAGAGAATAAAGTTAGAGATGTCTGTGGACGCAAAAAGTAATGAACTCGCTCAGGGTAATCCAAAGCTTTGGTTGTTGGCAGCCATCCTGGGACTCGACCAGCTGAATCTAAAAAACAATTAAAAATAAAGACAAGGGCTCAGGGTAGAAATACCCTGACCCACAAGCATTGATCTTGGGGTCCCCATGGGTTCCTACCATGGCTTAAAAGCATTTTTTTAAAATTGTAGTGAATTTGTGAAATTCGCAAATTCACATGAAAAATAACAAGCGCGGGCTCCAGCACTTGCTTTTAAATACCCCTCAGAGGGGCCAAGTCCAGAGGGCATATCATAAAAATAGAAGGGGGTCTCATGAGGCCCTCCTTCTAGGGCTTATGAAAGCCCTTGGGACTGCTACCTCCCCTGAGCATTGCTTTAAATGTATGCGGGGGGCCCACGCAGCACCCCTGTGCCCCAGCGACCACCATCTCCCAAACCAAATGTTTATAATGTAATGCGGGTCTGGCGCTGGCTCTCTGTAGCCCAACAGACTGCCACCTCCCTGGGGCACTTAAAAATATATATTCTGATGGACCTTCTGGGCCCGGATGCACCATGGGGACCTCCACCTCAGAAGGGCTAAACATGAAATTAATGTGTGGGCCCGTGGGGCATCCCTGCAATGCCAGGAACCACCACCTCCCTGGGGCAAATCAATAAAATGAAGGGGGGCAGCATGGCCCCCCCAAGCACCGGGGACCAATACCTCCATAACTCCCTCTCCTAGAGCCCTTGATGGCCTTGGGGACCGCAATCCCCTGGGTATGGCTTCTGCTTTATACCGGGGTGCCCATCTCTAGAACATAGCTGTTTGCTGTGGTTTGGCAGGAGCTTTAACCAGTACCTCGAAGTCACAGCAAACACTCCACTTTCAGCAAGCGAAAGCTGTGAAAATGCTTTTGCTTGATTGAAGCAGAGCTTTTGTCTCTTTACCAGCCCGCTGTTAAACAGCTCCATGTGTGTGAAAGCAATTCCATCTCCCTCATTTGGAATAGGCCAGGCCCTGTTGGTGGGGGTCCCTGGGTCTGAAAACGGCCCAGGGATGTGGGCCAAGCAGCACCTCATCCCTTTTGAAATGTCCAGGGGATGGGGTCCCAAGGCCAAAATCGGCCAGGGAAGGGGGGCTGCGCATCTCCCCGCCTCCATTAGAAAAGAGCCGGACTGAAGAATGGGGTCAGTGGGGCCAAAATCTGCCCTGGGAGGGGACCGCACATCCCCCTTCCCTTTCAAAAATGTTCAGGGTATAGGGTCCCTGCAACCATAATCATCTAGTTATGGAGGGCCATGCGGCCTCCCTTTGGAAATAGACTGGGCCCCATGAATGTGATCCCTAGGGTCAAAATTGGCCCAGGGATTGGGCTGTGCGGTCCCCCCCCTATTAAAAATATATCATTTTAAAGCCAGGGAAGGGGCCCAGATGCTGAAATCGGCCCAGGAGGAGGGCCGCGTGGTCACTTTTTCCTATTGAATTATGGCTGGGTATAGAAGTGTGTCCCTACAGAAAGCACAGTAGATTGTACGTTGGGGGTCAAGAGAGTTTTATTTAAGTATCACAGCTACATAGATCGCATCCATCGTCAAGCTAAGGCCAACTGACAAATGTTTCTATTCCAGCCCACCGCCTAGCACCATCCCCACATTCCAGAATATCATGAAACTGGACATCACACTTGGCTCTAAGGATGGGGTCCCTGCCGCAATAGATGGCTTGGGGAAGTGTGCCATGCATCCCCCACCCCCATTCCAATGTGGCCTGGCTACTCATACACCCACCCACAGACCTACTTAGCCACTTACAGATCCACTCACACACCCATACAGACAATAACACACCCACTCACAGACCCATTCAGAGGCTCATGCACTCACTCACAGACCTGATCAGAGACTTACTCACCAAATCACAGACCCACTCCAAAACTCATACACTCACTCATAGACCCACTTAGACACTCACACATCCACTCACAGACCAATTCAGAGACGTATGTACCCACTTATACACCCACTGTGACACTCATACATTCACTCACACACTCACTCTCAAAGGTTAGAAGTTTCAGTTAGAAAATATAATACAATTTAAAAACCTTAGAAATTCAATTAAAAAAAAACAAAGGTTACAGGGATGTTATAGTTAGGAAATATAATTTTTTTAAACCATGGAAATTCACTGAAAATCCAAAGGTTACAGGGACGTTATAGTTAGGAAATAGAACAAAACAAACCTCAGAAATTCACTGAAAAAATGAAAGGTTGCAGGGACGTTATACTTAGGCTCAGATTTCACTCATTCAAAACCAGAGACATTCAATAGTTATAGTTACCCGAGCTAACTATAACTTACACCCCTGTAATGCACTGCTTACGACCTCACATATTACATCACTCATGACACGGTCAGTGACATCACCCAGGATATCACTTATGACATTACTGATCACATCTCAAATAACATCACTAATGACATCACCTACAGAACCACTCACATCCCAATACAACATCTCATACACCCTCTCCCACTCCCATAGACCACTGACATGCTAATTCACAGACCTATACAAATACTGACACACCCACTCACTCACCCATATATTCACCTACACACCCATTTATGTACCCATACAGCCACTTACGCACCCTCTCCCAGTCACCCATTCACCCACTCATGCCCCCTCTCATTCACCATTTACAGCCACGGACAGACCCATACACTCACCCATACAGTCACTCATTCAGCCTCTCATTCACCATTATACCCACACACCCACTCACTTACCCAGAAACTCACATAGTCACTAACTTACTCAAACACCCACTTTCTCACCCATGCAAAAACGTACACACCCACTGACTAATATATGCAGTCTCTCACATACCCAGTCACTCTTCTATATCTCACTTACACACCCACTCATTAGCCCATACAGGCACTCCCACAGCCACATATTTTAGAAGAAAGCTTTAACACTCAGTAACTTTTAGAAAACACTCAAAATCAGTGAATGGTGTCATAAGTGATGTCATTTGAGATGTCATGAGTGATGTCATGAGTGATATCACTGACCATGTCATGAGTGATATAATATGTGAGGTCATAAGCAATGCATTGCAGGGGCACAAGTTACAGTTAGCTCAGCTATATAACTATAACTGCTGAATTACTCTGTATTTGTACGAGCGAAATCTGAGCCTAAATATAACATCCCTGTAACCTTTGTTTTTTGCAGTGAATATATATACATATATTCATATATTTTACATTAAGTATACATTTAATTTTTTTAAGTTATTTCTTATAAGGTCATATGGGTAGATGCATCATTGTTGCCGTTTGCGATTCCTTA
Source organism: Lissotriton helveticus (assembly GCF_964261635.1). Taxonomy (NCBI): domain Eukaryota; kingdom Metazoa; phylum Chordata; class Amphibia; order Caudata; family Salamandridae; genus Lissotriton; species Lissotriton helveticus. Next base: position 1,425,422,366 of record NC_136063.1, on the reverse strand, counting down.
ATTGCGAAAATTAAGGAATCGCAATTAAGGAATCGCAAACGGCAATGCATCAAAAATTCGCAATGTATTTTGCGATTCCTTATTTTTCCTTATTTGCGATTCCCAATTTTGCGAATCGCAAATAAGGAATCCCTTTACATTGGTTCCTATGGGCCTAGAGGTTCATAGGAATCAATTTGAAGGCATTCTCATTTTGAGATTCGCAATTAAGGAATCGCAAAATGAGAATGCATTCTCAAGGGTGCAGGGGGGGGTCCAAAGGACCCCCCCTACACCCTTAAAATTACAATTTAAGTACATTTTTCACACACACATGCCCAAAGGGCATGTGTGTGTTTAAATTGAAACTTTCAAAAATGCACTTTTGTGCATTTTTGAAAGTTTTCGTAAATTAGCATAAAGTTTAACTTCATGTTAATTTACCACTTCCAAATTGCGATTTTTTACCTTAAAAAAATCATGCATTGCATTTAAGAAATCGCAAAATTGCGATTTCTTAAATGCAATCGCAATTTAAAAGAAATCGCAAATAAATTGCGATATCTTAAATTGCGAAAAATGCAAAAAAGGTTAATGCATCCCAAATCTATGAATTGCATTCGCAAACGGCCGAATTTTGCGATTCGCACCGTTTGCGAATGCAATTCTGTTTGATGCATCTAGGCATTAGTGTTCTAGCTAGGCACACTAGCAATATGCAATTCTACTGCTGTAGTGTTTTTGCATTGTTTTGCATTTGCCTTATAATACATCATCTGCTGCATAATTTCCAGGTTTCAATAAAATATTGTTTCTAACTGAAACAAATCAAAAGCCACTAGAAATTAAGTAATGTGTCGCCATACAGTGGAAGGCCCTTCACAAAGGTTGACTGGTCACCTTACAGTAGCTCATTGCTGTATTTGATAAAGCAATGCTAATTAGGTGAAACCTCTACTAAGACAGTGTTAAAATGGATGAACATGAAAAGAATGAATTAATACTTTACAAAATATGCAGCATATGACGCGTAATTTGCCTGTTCATACAGCATAATGTTTTTTAATGCTGCAACATAATTTGGTCTTCTCCTGCTACATGATTCAAGTTGTCCTGGTTGTAGCCTGCCTTCATTTCTTTCTATGGAAATGCATTGCAGTACCATAGTTGGCTCTAAGGTAGTGTGATGCTTAACTGGCTCTAAGGTTGGGCTGAAGTGAACGCAAGACTGCAGCCTGTAAACATGTTTTGTCATTATTAGGGCTGTGGTAGAATTAGAGGTGTATCTTGTGAATTGCGATTGCCTTACTCTTAAGGGTGTGTGTTTTTTGTGTTAAGATGTCTTTTACTAAACAGCACGTTAACTTTCCCGAAGCTCCTACCAGTTAGTAGGGATTATTCTTTTTCCCACCACACCCCCTTGTCCCTCCCATATTTACTACTTAAATATTTACCTATGTGTGTGGAGACCTTCAACACCAGTGTAGAGATCACTGCACAGAAAATAAAGGAGATGAGAAGGTGAACATCTCCATCCATGGGTTTGGGAACTGCATTTTGTAGTATAGGAAGTAGTGCTACTGGTGTACTTTATAACATGCTGCAAAATGCCTATTGTTAATGGGACCCCTAGTCACTGGCTTTAAACTCCATATCGCTACACCAAACCTGGAGTATGGTGCTTAAACCTTTCTAGTATTGGTTTTTGCTAGTGAGCCAAATCTCTATTAATAATGTATTGAAATAGATTACCTTACCCTGCTCGCCTGAGCAGTCTGCATTATGATTATAGACGTTTTAAGAAGATTTTCTTTTTAATATACGATTCCCTCGAGTCCCAGTCCAGGTTTTCACTTACATAGAAATACTAAAACTCTTGTCTCACTCATTTTGCACATAAAAACTCAAGGTTTAAAATGCCATAACATCGTGGGGTGTTTGAGCTGCAAAATGCGAAACAGTAAAGAGGCATGCGAGTCGTGAATGTGAAAATGTACAATCTCAAAAATAGCAAAGCTAAAGTTAGTATATTAGACATAGAAGCAATCTTTTCTATTAACTGAAAGCAAAGTATACAGCATGAAAAAGGTGGAGAGGAAGCTGTTAATCTTAGCCAAACCAACAGGAGATCATGTCCACAATTACCATCAAATCTGCATTGCAACGCCCACCCTAGAATGAGAACCTTGCAATTAAGCAATCAAACCATTGGCCCAAAGTAACCACGCACGGACATATGCAAAACCAATAGATCTGAAAAATCTAGCTGTACCTAATGACAAAGCAACAGAGCAACACTCAGAATATGGCTTAGAAAGCTACTCTGACAGCCTACCAAGGAGCATATTTATGAGAGGTTTGCGCCATGCCTGCTCCACCCACATGGTATATGTCTGACGCAAACCTCTAAGTCAGGTTTTGATGCAAAGTCACTTTGCGTGAATTTAAATGGCTTCATAAATGTGGAGTAATGCAATGCAGCGCAAATTGCAGTGTTGCATTACTCTGCACCAGGTAGGCATTCCAGGAGTAATGTGTTGGTGCTCGTTACACAACACCCATGGTTTTTAATGCATTTCTAGATTTACCAAACTTGGGAAACCTGGGAATGCGGGGGTGTAACGAGGAGAAATATGTTTATTTCTCCTCTTTGTTCCCTCTTTCTACGTGTGCTGTATTCTGCTTCACACATAGAAAGAGGAACTAGCCTCTCAGGATTGTTTTTGTGCAGGGAGCTGCCCCTTCTTGCACAAAAATATTTGTGCCTACATCACAGATACTATTGCACGATGGTGCATAGAGTGGCTGATTTGGCGCTTGGCTGCCAAAATGGTGCTAGCACAAGGGGAAAGGACAGGTATGCGCAGTATTGAATAAATACAGTGCATTCCTGCTCTTCCCTGTGACACAGGGCAGTGAAGCAAGCACCAACAATGCACAGAAGAGCTCAAGATGACGTTTTCTGTGCATTTCCTGTACAACGAACCAATCTCTAAGATGGATGGCGCAACCTGTACTCCATTGATCTACCTGATGTTGAAAACCAGTGGGAATACCACAGCCTACCTAAAATGCAGTCCTGAAAGACATGCATATACATGGAAAACCTCAGAAGAAAGACCATGGAAACTGAAGAAGGACTGTATTCTACAAATTCTCAGGCTTGAAATTCAGTTAACAATTTAGCCTCAAAAGTCAACACTGTATATTTTGGCACAGCCTAGAAGAAATCTCTTCATGTCCTAACAATGGAGATCCAGCTGCTATGCTGTACCACTAGGACACTGGATCACTACTAAAAGTTACCAGTGACACTCCAGCATTTTTCTGCAGTCTTCTGTAGCAAATCACTTATGTACTAATGGATCATCACCTATGTTGTGTCACATACTCAAGGACACCATAGCAAATCTGGCAGAGTAACTTCTACAATGTGAATTGTTCCCTTTCAGAATACGTGCCATCACTGTCCTACACTCATAATGCCCCCGGAACGCGGGGTGGAGGTGCGGTGGTAGTTGGGGACTCCCACACCAGTGGTCCAACCACCGTAATACAAGACCATTTTGGGACAGGTGCAACCCCCAGGGAACCACATTCCGTGGTGGTGGTGCGGCAGTCTTGGGCAGCAATATGCTTGGTGGTGCCACTGCAGCACTGTCAAGCATATTCTGAGTTAACCCATCACAGGCTTTTTCATGGCTGTGAGCTGTACACTGGCATGGAGAGGGCACATGATCTGCTCCCCCTGTGCGCATGCATGCCCAGTCCCTGCACAGCATTGACTAAACAGTCCATGCCATGCAGGTACTTGCTTTGCCATTCCCAATACTGTGCCTTTTTTCAAAGGTTCCTCCATGGGAACGCTCAAGGACTGCACGCCAGAACAGGAAAAAACTCCTAATCTGGCAGGTGGCTGGCAGTCAACTTTGGCAGTGCAGGAGAGGGGCGGTGGCATTCCACCCCACTCCTGCACCGCCAAAGTCGTAATCTGCCTTAGTCACACACATAGAAAACAAGGAGCCATGGAGGCATCACAGCAGCTACTTCAACAACAAAAGAGACACCTGTTTCAAGATTTATTTGTTCAGGATGCAAACTGATGGTTCACTGACTCCTTCCTGACAAAATGCATCTGTTGTGGATAACGAAAGAATTTGTGCAAAAATGCAAGGACACGGTTACCATGATTGTGCCTATTAATGTAAGTGCACCACATATGCCCTGACGGCACATCAGTTCTACACGATGCTGCCACTGCTCATGAGTTCAAATTCTAGCCACAGTTGAAAATATGTACCCACCTAAAGACCAGCCTGATGGCTTTTTACAGCAATCAGGCATAGATGGAAAAGAGGATGCGCAAGAGAGAGAACAGTTGGCGACAATGCAACATGGATTGGGCTAACAGGATGAGAAAAACAGAGATTTAGATGCCTCCCTAATGCATGTATAGGTCCCAAGCAATAGTGCCAAAGACCGGGTATCTGATGCAGGTCTGTCTCAGTCTGACATCTGCTCTTCAACAGATCCCTGTCTTGAGGACCATACACACATCCTGTTACAGCCAGCATGAAAGCTAAGAGGTGGAGAGGAAACAGTCAAAACACCACCACCTGGAATATGTGTGGAACACAAGAATATCAGAACAAGACTACAGGAGCTGCCCAATAAACTACTTGTAGAAGCTGGGCACATTATTGTATACAACAACACTGTTCCAGTGAGGCATCATTCACACAAACAGTTAACATTTTAATGCTATATTACATAAACAATATTGACAAAGAATGAAGAAGAAACAAAAGCGAGTAAATAGAAAATGCCATGTAAAACACATTGTTTGGTAAATTCATTAGAGAGCAATTTCAGCAAATACATATCCCAAAATGGAACATGAAATCTTCCGTGTAGTACATGGTGCAAGATGATATAGAAAAAAGTTGTGGCCAAGAGTGTTAATTAAAAACAGGGGTAGTATTCTGCAGACTGTTCTGGAAAATAAAGTCCAGCAAATGATGTTCTACTAACATCTTGATACTGATTTATATTTGAAACCATGTTCAGCCTCTTATGTTATTTGTAGATCATGATCAGTGAGAGAAATTGGGTTACTTTGGTGTGAACCCTAGTCAAGCAGCAGCCCAATACTTGTCAGAGTGATAGCCAAGACAACCCCAAATTAACCTGTGCTCAACCCTCTGGTAGCTTAGCACAAAGCAGCCAGGCTTAACCTAAAGGCAATGTGTAAAGTGTTTGTGCAACACTTCAAACATTAATAAAGTGAAAACAACACACAAAAGGGATCCCACGCTAAGTTAGAAAAACTAGAGAAAAATAAGTGAAGACCCAAATGACAAAAATCCAGTTAGTAGAACCAGAGATAGTCAATTTTAGACATTTTAGTGAAAATAGCACCAAAAAGCACAAAGCTCAAACTGTGAATATCTGGACGCCAGACTGGGACAAAGTCACAAGTTGAGGCGGACAATGATGGAGCATGGGCAGGGCTACAGAGATCTAGTTCGGCCAGTTAGACCCAGTTAGGCCAGCTGAATAAAGTACCCTAAATCCTGGTTTGCCGAGTCCTGCCAGGATCCGCATTGAAGACGTGTTGCACAGCTAGAGCAATGCATCAGTCGAAGACTGGGGTTGCACATCTTGGTAGGGTAGACTCACAGATGGCAGAGTCCAAGTGCAGATACAAAGCTGATGGAAGCCTGTTACGTCGCTAAGGCTTCTGATCTGGAACCCAGCCAACTAGCTCTTTGAGTCACTCTGAGTTTAGGGTTTAGGACACGCAGGTCGAATCCTTCTCACCTAAGCAAAATGGCATCAGACAGCTGGTCAGCATATGAGGGCACCAGTTTCTTCAGATCAGCAGCCAGAACAGTGGCAGTCCTTTCATCAGCACATCAATCCTTCCTCCTGGTAGAGTATCCACAGGTTCAGAAGTGTACTGAAGATTTAGCCCAGAACTTTTGACAGGAGGAGAATGTTTGCTTTGTTAGCATTCTGTCCATCATTTGTTTGCTGTAACATTTTTCGACCTAAGTGGGATCGTTATGCCCAGACGTGGGTCCCTTGCTTACTGTGCCACTGGATTCAAGCTAGAATGGCTGAAGAAGGGTGACATATTCTGAAACTGGTCCCAGGATGCTTGTTTCAGTTCCAGGGAGGACCTGGCCTGGCAGTTCGTTTGGACTCTTCCCATGGGGCTCAGGGTCAAGACTGATTTGCATATGGCTGGGTCCAAACTGGGGTGGCGTAGTGGGCAAAATAATGATGGATTTAACCCAGATCTTTTGACTGGGGGAGAATGTTTTCATTGTCAGCATTCCGCCCATCATTTGTTTGCTGTAACACAGAAAGCAGGTCAGCACATGAGGGCAGCAGTTTCTTCAGAGCAGCAGGCCAGCAGAGTGGCAGTCCTTTCATCAGCACATCAGTCCTTCCTCCTGCAGAGTATTCACAAGTTCAGAAGTGTACTAAAGATTTGGTTTCTGAGATTCAGTATTTACACCCAGCTGTGTCATTGAAGTGCACAGGTGCCCTGCTTTCCTGGCTCTGGCTCCACACTAACTGCAAGGGGTATGCAGCCCTTTGTGTGGAGACAGGACACAGCCTCCTCAAGCGTAAGTGAGGCTAGATCCAGCTCCTCCTTCCCATCCTGCCATTGAAGGTCTATCCAGTCACACCTAGGCTCCCCATTGTGTGTGGCTGTCTAGAAGGAATACACAAAGCCCAACAATCACCTACACCCAGTCACGTGAGCCAGTGATAAGCTGCAGGCATCAAATGGCTAAAGCAAAATATGCCAACTTCCAAAAAATGGCATTTGCAAAATTGTAATTTAAAATTCGACTTCACCACAAGTTTTGACAGCAAACACGTGTTTGGCCATCTCTTGACACTGACAGAACAGGCATTTTCTATATATTAATCTTCGGGTAATCATTAAATATCCCCCACCATTGATCATATGGACCTTTGTTCATCAACAAGGAGAAGTAAAAAGGAGCAAACATCTGCATTAAGCACATAGTAATACAATCATCAAAAACTTTTAGTAAGTCAATAAGGAGAGCTATGTAGGTTAAAGGATTTTATTCTCAAATCTTTGGTTTATTATTATTTTGTCTTAAAGTATTACTGTGTTAAATATCAGCATTAAAGTTAAAATAATCCAATGATTGATGTTTCAATATAAGGAAGAATACAAAATTGGCTAAAATCACAGTTCATATCGTAAAAATACAGTAAGCGTGTTACATAAGGAAAGTTACCCAAGCTAAATTAAATTGGAATAAAATAGAATAAGGTGTCAGTTCAGATACCCAATAAAGAGTCTGGATGAGAGAGTCAATGCATAAGCATAAAGCCTTTGCATATCAACCTGGAAAGTATTCCCAGCTATAAAGCAGCAGACATCAAAGAAATAGGCTTAGTAGCTTCCCATGTAGAGAGGTATAAAAAAGCTCGGGGATGAGTATTTAGCAAGTGCGAATGAGCGAATCTCAACGGAAAAAAAACCCTACTCGAGGAACACCCACTAATATAAGCACAACATATTCTAAAAGGCAACATGCTTTCTGTCATCTTCCGCATTATCTAATAGAAATTCAGTAAACTCCTGGGTAGGGAAACTCCTCATCTCTCTTAATGTACAATAGTTAGTCCTTGAAAAGGTACATCGTCCACATTTTGCGGTTTATACAGGGCTTCCCATGAATCATCCTTCCTGGTTTCTCTTCTTCTCTCGGTGAGCAGTGAGAACCTCGCAATAAGTTGTCTAATAACAACAAATGCCTATTTACTAACTTACAAAGGGCTACTAGAAAATCACATCTGCAGTCGAGAAGAAAAACATTATTTGCAAACAGCAGTTTAAAGCTGAAAAACAGTCCTTTCAATGTTAATGTGGATTCTCCATTATTATGACATCAAAATTCAGGCTAAGTTAAAGCAGCACTAGTTTACTTCACTTGTAGGCGTATATCATTCTAAGTATGATTACCTACGACCCACTTGTGTTTTTATACACATACTATTTAAATTTAACAGTTTGCAGACTTCAATTGAAAATGTGTTTTCATGTGCAAAGGAAGGATTCACTATTGCAACTTCCCCTCTCTGATTACTGATTATTGAATGAGCATCAAAGTTTCTTTTCACAAATGGATCTCTAGAGTAGGGTTTGAAGAAACTCATAGAGTTTACTTATTCCACTGAGTTGCCTAAAAACTCCACGGGTTTCCACAAAGATACGCGTGCAGTGTAATTCCTGTCCGTCGCGCTGTTTGTGCTGATTCTTAGGACCGGGAACTGTAGTATAGCCTAAGGCCTGCTTGGCGTTCATGTTATGTTAGCATGGCATATTAGGAGTTTAATTGCCATTTTACCTTTTGCTGCTTTTGCACATGAGACTACATAGCTGTTTTTGTAAGTTAGCCTTCACAAAGGTCTATACATGAGCAAAGGTTTGTTTTCGACATCTCTAGAATTACATCGTGCCACTAGTCTGCACAGTGATTGCTAAAGCCGTCAAGGTTATCAAAACATGTTAGTTGTTTTTCAACATGTTCGGGTAACGTTTTCTAGACACAACATTTTGGCAGCTTGAGCCAAGTAAGATTCTGGTGTCCTTCTTATCACACACTTGCAATGATTTCAGACACTTGGAAGATTTCTATTTCCACGGATGCAGAGAGCCTATGCTTCTCCAGATGTAATTTACTCTTACTGAGCGGAAAGGTAATGGGGTACCCCAAACCAAGCCTAAGAGACCTTCTATAGTTTATAATACATAGTTCCTATATAGGGAGGGTGTTAAAACTAGGCGCTATAGGACCTGTTTTCACCATCATTGTAATATGATTTCTCCTTTTGTATTTTATGGAATTGTAACCATGCTGACCATATTATTTTTAATCATATGTCTGCTTATGTTGGCTAAGATACTGCACATAAAATCACGTTGTTAAAATACATATTTTAACTTTACAGTGTCTCTTATTTACTCCTGTTGTGGACTGGTATGAGAGTATAACAAAAGAGTGTTCTCACTTCCCACCATTCCTGAGAAGGTCCTAAGTCGCATGTTCTAGGTTGTCTAATCATTGGTTACTTTGCTAAAGGACAAAGAGCTAATGTGACACTTATACTAGCTGGTCGGGGTTTTTCTAGGTACGGAGGTGAGTTTCTGGTACACCACAATTCACTGACGTCCCAGGTCTCTGTGCACAGTTCTGTGTTTGAGCAGTATCCTTGCACCAGAACTTGTCCCACACTGTAAAATCAGCACAAACTGCACCACGAGGCGCACAAGAGGGTGCTGCTTCTTTCTGACACTTGAGAAGATTTCCTACTCAAGCAGCAGCTGTCACTGGGAAATGTTCTCAATGTGACCGGTAGCGACCTGTCGCGACTGCCTACTTTGAGAAATCTCACCAGCAGGTGGTCTAGCGCTAATATTTTTCCACACAAACTTTGGTGAACTGTGCCCCTGAAAAGCTCTGCCATGCAGCAGTTGGTGGAGTTTTGCCAAACTCCATGCTCAAAGAGAAGCTGGGAGTGGGAAAAACTCCATGAACTCCACTGCAAGAATGGAGTTTTTCGCCCACCCCTACACTAGAATGCTGTGTCATCACTTTTATTATTCAGGGTTTCAGCTTCTTATATTCTCTATTCTTTCTTCCATTTCGAATTCTTCCCTCAGTTGTCTTTCTCTTTATTTGTTTTTATTCCTTTTTCAATAGTATCCATATTCTTTATATAGAGCATGCATGCATAATAAACAAATGCCTAAAAGTAATACAGGTTTTAAAATGACTTTAAAACGTCCTCCCACCATTGCAAATCAGTTACCATTAACGAAAGCTCCCTTGCCTAAAGCCCCTAATACACTATCGGTTTCTAAAAATTCTAATTTAGGCTTCAGATTAGAAATGTTTTTTGTACATTCTTCTATCATTCTACTCTCATTGGGTATGTATGAGCAGCAATTTTGAGCCTTCAACAATTTACAGACTCTGCCTTTCTCTGCTAACATGTCTAAAGCTAATTAATCTTGCAGAACCATTGATAACTGCTGAGAATGCACAAGATTTACTAGTAGCTAATTTATTTACTACAGGAATATAACTTTAAAATGTTCTCATCATTTAAAACGACTCCATCTGGTGGTATGATTGCTCCAAAAATATCTCCTACTAATTGTGTAGTGGTACTACGTGTGTGTCTGTGAGATGGAGTTATTGTTAAATGATCTATGGTATTTACATGTTACAGCTTGGGAAACAATAAAACTAAATAGCAAACACTTTCCAAATCAGAAGGTAACTGGACATAGGCGTTGTGTCCGCAAACAAAACAACTCTGGGAATAAATGCTTTTTCCCCTTTTAAAAATTGAACAGGCCCTCTCAGCTTCGCGCTGATGCATTAGGGGCATTCTGAGAATGATAAGTCCATTCAGGTGCAGAATACCTGTGGTAAAGCACCCTTTTTTTCTTGGATCTCCTTGGTGTCTATTTATCTTTTTCCATCTCGCTTATACCGCTAGATTCTGTTTTCTCGATAACTGTTTCAGTATGAATTCAACTGACACACTAGACCTTGTTTGCCTCCTACCATTTGGCCATTCCAAACTCCATAGGAGTCTTTCTATTCTCACACTTGTCCTTTTATCTGAATCATTTGGTTGCTTTTGTGATGATTCAACAACTCTTTTACTTTCAGCTCCCAACACTTAATTTTCAGTGGGTATTTCTACACCACTATGCAAGATTTCAGGAACTGGTACAAGTGAGAGATTTTGCTGTACTTCACCTCGCCTCCCCCAATCACACTCGGTCTCAGTCATGGCTCAAACAACACTACTTCTTTAAATGGACACCTTACTCTGTGAGTGTGCCAAGCATGCACCCAATTAGGTATCACGGCACACTTCACAGCAGTGTTGGTAATCAAGATTACTTAGTAGGGCCTTTCCACCTCAGCTCCAGAAAGTATTTTCACACGTGCATTTTGATAAAAGCTCAGTGACCAGCATAATGATTGTGGCACTACTCCTGATGTGGACTGGCAGTAGCAGTGCCAACCTGGTAAGAAACAGAATGCACCACAACAACGAATCCTTCATGATAATCGAGTATCATGTCATCTGTGATGTTCACAAGTTATTTGCAGGCAAAGCAGGCAGCCACATAGCATGCCACACAAGATTCTCATATGCAGACAATAAAGTACTCCTGCCAGGATTGCTTCAAAGACTCATTAACACCAATGGTAAAGTATCTGCTCATTTCAGTGAGGTAGATGCACTCACTTTGGCCAACCGAGATGTCAGTGTGTCATTCAACTGTTCAACTGTCCCCAAAGTTCCACTTGAACTGCCACACACAGCAATCTAAAGATTTTATTAATAAAATCAGTTGCTCGGTTTGACTCAAGAGAAACTGGGAACCCAAACTGTTAAATGAGTTCACCTGACAGCAGATTGGCTACAGTGTGACTGTCATTGCTCCATTCTGAGTAAGCTTTCACTGATTGCGAGAAAATGCACACTATGACCAAGATATATCTCAACCCATTACAAACAGGCATTTAGATAAACTCAAACTGTGTCCTATTAATAGGACTTCCTGATCTTCCTGTGTGGGTTATTAGTTCAATGGTCCTCCTTCCTACATCCATCTGCTGACATGTCATACGTCTATGTCATAGCTCTTCAGCTGGAACTCTGAATCAGGGATTAAACCAGATATGTCTAAACAACCTAACCATTGCATCCCTCCCAAAGTGTGCAGGAACATGGAAATGTTGTTTCATGGAAAACAACAAGCTATCTGACACAATGATCTTCCATCAACTAAAACCCAAATGCTATTTGCTTTTTTAACACATCCTGCATTTACAAATCCTTGCTGTTCTGGCTCTGAAACTTCCTCCTGCAATCTTCTAATTACTTCCAGTGAATCAGCTGCAGACAATAACTTTGAAAATGTATTTTCCTCATCAGATTCATTTGCATATTCTCCATGCCACCACCGCACAATATTGCGCAACATCATCAACATATCTATTTCCAACTGTGGCATAATCTTTGCCACTCCTGTGGGCTGCACATTTAACTACAGGGATTTCTTGTAGCAATTGTAAAGCTTCCAACAATTTCATCATATTTTCACCATTCCTTATAGAGGAACCAGGTGCTGTCATGAGTCCCCTCCGTGACCACACGGCCCAAAATCATGGACCACACCAAAGTCATACTGACTATCTGTAAATATATTCAATCTAAATTAAGCTGAAACATTGCATGCTCTTATAAGGGTAACAATTCAGCCACTTGTGCTGAGTTAACACCTCTAAGCCAGGAGGCTTCTACCACTTCCTGGATTGTGCAAAAAGCGTAAGCTGCTCTTAAAGTCCCCTCATTGTATCTCAAATATGAGCCATCTAAAACAATTACATAGTCAGGCTCATTGAGAGGTTCATATTTAATATCTAGTCACGGTGCATAAATCCGTAACATCAAGGCAGTCATGTTCAACCTCATCTCCATCAATTTCATTTTCATGCAATAGTAACAATGTAGGTGGATTGAGTGTAGTGTTTGACACCTTAAAACTACATTATCAGCAGCAAGAATAAAAGTGTTCCCACTTTGTAAGTCTGCTGTTTGTCAACTACATTGTTTTGGTGCATGTGAGCAATATCACCACTGAGTGATCGACCATCACTGTAAGAGGATGTCACATCACTATGCTCTTGAATTTCTCTATACTGAAACCAATTTCTGCAACCTGTCAAGTGCAGTGTTTTGGTATATGTGAGCAATATCGCCACAGAGTGAGGGACCATCACTGTCAGAGGATGTCACATCACTATCCTCTTGAATTTCTGTATACTGACATAATTTTCTGCAACATCTTTAAAGTAGCCAGGCAGTCCTGTGGCAACAGGGCAAGAGATGTTAAAAAATATTCCACAGGACTTTGGGAGTCTCCCTGCAACTGAGTAAGCCCTCAGAGAGTGCAGCCTCCCTCTCACTGCAAAACAATGTGAACATTTTACTGTAACCAGGCATTCCCCATGGCAGGTCATGACAGAGACTTTCTCTCAGCTCTAGGAATGCTTTCAAGCAATCATTGTCCAATGGAAGAGATCAATCACATCTTTGTGCATCAGCCCTAGTAACGGCTTGGCACTAGAGAAAAGTTAGGTATCCACTATTTACAGTAGACAACCATTCCTAGGAACATCCTGACTGCTCTCTGAATTCTGGGTGGATTTATCTTCAAGATTGTATCGATTGAGGAGCCTAGCTTGAGAGCGTAATGGCCGCCTTTTAGCTCGGCTTCATCGGCCCTCCGGCCAACCTCGAATATCCTGCAATATATCCTGTACTGCGACGATACTTCACTACAGATTTTGGAATTTAACGACCCACTCTTACTCACCGTCTGATCCGGAGGTTCCTGCGTGCTGTGGGTCCGCAGCTGTGCCCTCGTTGGGATTGGGGCCTCCGGGCGCTCGAGACCGGGACCTCGCCTGTGGGACCTGACTGGCGGTGCTGAGATTGCCGGCCCCGGCCGCGAGAGTGAGCCACTGGTGGGAGCCGTTGTGTGTATGCGATCCTGAACCGGCCCCTATTTGTGGACCGTGCGGCTGGAGGGGGACGAGATGTGTCAGGGGCTGACTGTGTGAAGGGGTCCCTTCGCCTTTGTTCTGTCCGGCAGCCCTGGACCCCGCGCCTGGCTCTCGCTTGTGGGGCCCGCCACTGTTCGGAGGGGGCCCCCCCCCATTGAGCGCCGGCCCGTTCTGTGCCGGTGAGGCCATTGTTGGGAACCTCCGGAGGTCTGTAAAGTCCTACATTTGGGAACTGTTTGGGGGCCCACGGTGGAGTGCGAGGCGGCGAAACTCACAAAATGGTTACCAACAACATGTGGGGTGATCCGCTCTGCACCGACGAACCTTGCTGGCCGGATTGCGTGGAGGCTTGGGCGTGTGCTCGAGCGCCCACGCTCGGAGATGTCCTGGACGCCTTGATGTCTTTGTACGCTGCCTTGGCCCCCGGTGCTTCTACCGACCCCATGCGGCCCGCCGCCATTTTGGGTCGTCGCTCTTTCATGCACCCCTCTCGTCCTGATGCCTCCATTGCTTTGCCCCCTTCGGCTGCGCCAGGATTTGCTGTCGCTGTTCTTCAGCCGCTTGATGGGCCGGTGGCTTTTGAACCTCTGCTTCCTCACCGCCCGGACCTCGAGGACTTGCACACGACGCGGAGATCTGCTCCTTCCCGGACAATTGAGAACTATGGTGGACCGCTGTTTGGTCCCGCTTCGATGGGTTCGAGCTTTTGTCCTGGTGGGGCACCTTGGCATTGTCGAACTGCGAAACTGGACTCCGGCTTGCTTTTGCTTGCCCTGTCGTTGCTGCTACAATTGACTTGCCTCATTGACTTTTTGTATTCCATTAGTATGATGGCTCTCCCTACTCTACATCACTGCCGTAACCCTGGTCAACATTACGATTATTTTGTGCTGGGTGGTCCGCTCCATGTTATCCTTTATTGGGTTGGTTTCGTGATTAGGAAGGGCTGGGGGTAAGTTGCACGACACTGATAGATTGCTGGTTTACCTGTCCGTTGCACTGATGCTTGTACTCACGATATTGTGAAACGTTAAAATTCCCCCCCCCTGTAAGTGAAGGTGTAGCATTGATTCGATAATTATTCATTTGCTGGTCGGGGGAGGGTCGTAGCCGAGTGTGTTCGTTCATATCCTCTGGCTCCTCCCTCACATCTTATTTTTGTTTCATATTCCCTTTCCTCCTTCTTTTTGTCTCCTTATTCTACTTCTTTCTTTACTATATTTCGGGTTTCGGATTAGGGCGACAGGCATGCTGTTTGGAGGGTAGGCCGTAGCCTTCTGCAGGGGTGCGGGGTGGGACGGGTGGGCGGGGTTTTTCAGATGTTTCTTTTTTGGTTCTATGGCCCTCTTCTATCCCTTTATAGCGGTGCCGCTTCTTTCCTCGCTTCTCTGGCATGAGTGGGTTGGGGTCTGTCGCTATGCCACTTTTATCTGTTTTGATGCTCCGTCGCGACTGCCATACCCTTCTTCTCGCCAGCTCTCTACTTTCTTCTGTATTGTTAGCCACGGGATGCCTGGCCCGGGGTGGCGCCCATCTTGCACGATTGTGTTTCTCCTTTTATATTTCTTTATTTCTTTTCCTTTTCATTTTTCGTATATTTTAGATCAGACCGGGGGTCGGGTGGTGTTCCTTTTGGGTAGGATTTAGTACTCTGTGCTTATGTTGTTTGCACTGTTTATTGGATTTTGTGTGTATGGCGTTGATATTAGTACGCAGCCATTGAATGCTCGCATATCCTGTTTTCACTTCACGATTGTATTTCTTAGAGGGCCTGTATCCTCCTACATGGCTTGTTCCACGTATAACTTGCTTTATTGTATGACACTGGATCCTTTCTTCCTGCAGTAGGAATGTGCCCTCTCATGTCCTGCTATATAGTGGTTAAGTTTGCAAATAAAACCTGCAGAAATGTATTGACTGGGTGGGCACTGACTGGCCCGGAATGAAGTATGGTGTTTATGTATCCTGTCTACAATGTTCAACGCACACAAATCCTAACTATTGCTGCTCCTTTAGTTGATAATATGTCGTATGGCTCGCCCTTTCGGTTGTCTGGTCTGAATGTATGACACTTCTTAAACTTATAAAATGAAACCTACGTTATTCTCTTATGTCTGCTGCTCATACACCGCGACGCTCTTATTTTTTAGCTTTTCCGCATAGTAAGACGACCTGGACTGTTGTTGATTGTCATAGCGGCCGGCCCGAAGTGGTTGTAGGCAGACGCTGTGTATTATGCATAAGATAAATAAAGGTTTTCCCAAAAAAAAAAAAAAAAAGATTGTATCGATTCTGTTTTGTAACACCTTCCTCATTCCCTTCGTAATTAGACTACGCAAATATAAGACTTCTTTTTGACAGTATTATAATTTGCGTAAGGGTTCCTTGTGTCTGTTCTCAGAAATTTTTTTCAAAGATTAATTGTGTCCTGTTTACAAGCTTCTCGTGTACTTGATTCCACAAGTAGGTCATCAATGTATAACACAACAACTGAATTACAAGGCATTTGTAAACTCTAAAGATTCTTTGTCATGATCTGATTCAGGATCAAAGGACTCTCCGTATACCCTTGTGAAACTCGTTGCATGTGAAAGCTCAATCTCTAAATAGAAAAGAGAGCAATATTTGAATGTCCTCATGCAATGGGATGGAGTAAAAGGCCTGGCAGAGATTCACAACAGTAAACCAATGTGCAGTGCAGGGAATCTAAAATAATATTCTTGCTGGATTCAGTACCGGGGGATAACACAGGATCACAAAAGTATGAATTTTTCAAAGATCCTGCACAATCAGATAATTGCCAATGGGCTTCTATAACCCATGGTGGAGAATACTTCAGCAATTTCTATTATAATCCTTTGTTATAGCATGTTTTCAATCACTGAAGTTATTCCGGCCACTGTTTCAGGTTTTGGGTTATATGGCGGCGTGCTTGGAAAGACTGAATTTAGCTCTATAGTGATTTAGACTGGTTCTACACCTTTGATCATTCCCATATCTTTCCCTGAAACATCTCATACTTCTGATTTTACAGTATCTCTCAAATCAGAAGGTAAATCTTCTCTGGTTCTTACAGGATACAGTCCTACAGCCATTCTTTGTCGGCCATTTTAAACGTAACATCTTTATCATGCTTTTTAAAATTCAACACAAAATGGGGTGCAGCAAATGGTTCAATTTAACTGGCACAAGAGATCTCTTCCTAACAGATTTACAGGACTTGAAACACATACCACAAACTGATGATATTCATCAAATAAAACTATTTTTACAGGCACTTTCTGTGAAACAGGATTAGATTTGTTTATTATTGACACCTACAACTTGGATCTTCTTTTTCAAGAGGAGAAGGTCTGGGACTTCTGCAGTTCTAACAGTAGAACGGTTAACACCTGTGTCAATGAGAAATTACACTTGGTGGCCATTTCCATCTCCTTCTACAAATGGTCCACTTTGTTCACCCTCTAAGACTGCATCAAGTATGCAATCTACCTCTCCCCTCAGTCACCAGTATTGGAAAGTGTCAGAATCAAAGCTCTCATTCTCCAACATATATAACTGTTGAAATGGGTTCTGTCTTTGAGACAGAGAAGAATTTACTCTTGGTATTTGCTTCATATTGAATCTGGGATCATTCATATTCTGTTGGGTCATTTGTGCTTGTAGGACCTACATCAAAGGAACTTACTTGTGATTGGGTAGACATCTTCATTTACTGGACAGGAACCTGAAATGGAACATTTTGCATTTGCATTTGATTTACACCTTGCATTTACCAATCAACACTTAATCGATTTGGATTCAGTCTACACTTCCTCTTCCAATGACTGAGCCTGTTGCAACTGTCCATCAACTGTGTTATTTGCAAAAATGGCAAGGAGCTGATTTATTCAACATTGCAATGTCCACTACTGAATTTGGATCAATGGTAACACCTCAACCTCTACCCTGTGGAACACCAACTCTACCCTGTGCTTTTTGACCTCCAACCTGAAAACAACACCTTGTATTCCACCAGCATTCCCTACATGCGATGAATTCTGAAATCCTTTTTGAGCCACGAATTTCTCTTTAAATCTCTTCTGCTTTATCTCATGCTCATCACTACAGTATTTTGCATACCTCAGAATCTGATCTCAGGGTATTGTCTGCCAACAAAACACATTTTGTTGTAAAATAATGTGAATTAGCGGGAGTATCGGGGGCTTCTGCCATCATGACGGAGCTTAGGGGATAGATGCACATCTTGACACCCTGACCTACAGGTTCAACAGGATGGGCAAACGTCTTGATGGGCATAAAGTCAGATTTGGGGATTCAGAACAAAGGAGATCTGCTCAAGAGGACCAGGCTCAGGACACGGCATGACTGGAACGGATGGGGCGGCTACTGAAGTCAGTGGCAATCAAGAATGAAGACTTGGAGGCCAGATCGTGCAGAAACAGGATCCGCATCATGGGACTGGCGGAGTCCACCAACATGGGCCATCCAGAGCCGTTCATCGAAAACATGCTGAGGGAACTGTTTGGCGTTGAGAACCTATCTGGCAACTTCTTGGTGGAGTGGGCACACTGAACACTTGGCCCGCGGCCACCGCCGGGTACCTCACCGCGCTCCATTGTGGCATGCCTACTTATTTTTAGGGACCGTGATACGTTACTCCGACTGGCCCGTTCAGTACCAAGGGACTGTCCTATCCTTTTATCCTGACAACACCATTGCGGTCCAAGAGGCTCGACGTAAATTCCTGGAAGCTAAGCGCCAAATTGGTTCACTGGGACTCAAGTACGCTATGCTATACCGGTAAAACTGAGGGTGCTGGTGGGCAGAAAACTCCACTTTTTTGACAATGCTATAGACACTTTGGCTTTTTGCAAACAGCGCCAGGGGGAGGCTCGTAGGAGCCCGGTAAGATCCTCAGGACATTCAACCCCGGACAGGCAGCTTGCTGCTAGTGCAGATCTTTTTACGGCAGATTGAGGACTCCTAACCCGGTCAATAGACTCTGTTATTGTTTTATAGATTCAGTGGTTACTCATTGATGCACGCAAACAGCTCTTATATTGCTGATGGTTCTATGCAACGTAAAATGTTTTGCTGTTTTGACTTTTTCTCACTTATTAAACAAGTTACATAAGCTTTTATATAGGCATCGGACGTCCGAGGCATACCCGCCCCCTGGGATGATCCTGAACTTGCTCCTGTTAGGGTTCTTTTTTGTCTTTTTTCTGTGGGTGGATTGAGGTGGGATGAGGTTCTTGGGGCCTTTGAGCCCAGGTGTGGGAGGTGGGAGGGATTTTGGGCACCCGTTTTATATTGTTTTCTTTTGTTTAATGAATTGGTATTTTTGTATTTTCCTGCCTGTATACCCCCTTTAGGTCTCCACTCCCTGTCACACATGCTGGTTATTATCCCTACTGGCTAAACAGATATGTAGGTCATGATAGCTAGATATGGCTTTAGCACAAGAGGTAGAGCTTAAACTCCTTACTTGGAATGTCCGTGGTTTTAATAATCCGAGGGAATGCAAATTAGTTTTGACTTATCTTCATCAACATAATTTAAAAATAGCATTTCTCCATGAAACACATCTAGCTGTGCAAGGTGCTCCCCTTTCACAACCTCCTGGGGCCCACAGAGATTTTTCGCAAGTTATAGTACCTACTGTTGAGGGGTCTGCCTTTTAATCCATCACTCTCTTCCCTTTATAGAAAAAGAGACTGTAGCAGATGTTCAAGGGCGCTACTTGCTGGGACAGGCACTTTACTAGGTAAGACCGTGCTGTTTGTCAACATCTATACACCCAACATAGACAAACCTGATTTCTTCAAAAGCATTCATGTCCTGCTGCACCGGCACGACTATGACGTTATCTGTTTTGGGGGTGACCTGAATCTCTGGATTGATCATACACAAGATTCTTCCAACCCTCTTGCTATTACCAAACCATGTTCCCTTATAATGATGCAGGAACTTATGCACTCCTTCCATTTGAGAGACCTCTGGCACGTACACCTTCCCATGACCCCTGTTTACATGTCCACTCTGCACCACACTCCACGCACATAGACTAACTGCTGGCGGACATGCTGGGATGCCAATGGGCAAAGGGTGAAGATACATTGCCATGTACCTTATCGGACCACACACTGGTACTTAAACACTTGCACATCCCCCACTCATAGGGATGGGAGGGTAAATGGTCCTTTCTGGCTTCTGCTGTATTAGATGAGGTGTTTTGTGCTGAGGTACAGGAGGCCATTACGGAATACTTCACTTTCAATACAGGCACGGTGGGCACATACTGCAAGCTCTGGGATGCCTTCAAAGCGTATATCCGGGGAGTTGTCATATCCAAACAGGCCGGTGTTTTTTAGTCGATTTGCTGTAGTCTCGCCAAAGTTGTGAAGCTAACATAGCTTTAAATCTGATCCGCCGAGCCGCAAACCCAAAATAAAGCTAATGCACTCCTCCTAGAATTTAATGATAACGCTAACAGGGAAGCATTGTTACTTGGTAAACATCAGGCAGTGCGTAGATATGAGGAGGGAGAACGCCCTGGTAAAACCATGGCATGTCTGGTATGCCCCCCAGAGCCTCTGGGCATATTGCAGCGCTAAAATGCGTAGATGATACAATGGCCACGTACAACGCTGACATATTGGCAGAACTAGTAACATTCTTCCGATCCCTTTACTCTACCCCAGGGCTTTTCCTAACACATAGAATATCTAAAAGAGGTTGCGATGGTTTGACTCACCAAAGGGCAAGCAGACTTTCCTGCAGACCCCTTTACTGTGGAAGAAATCTCACTTGCAATAGATGCATTGACCGGCTCTAAGGCCCCAGGGCTCAATTGGCTATCCGGGGTCTTCTAAAAGGCATTCAAGGACAGCCTAGTATCACAGCTTTTGGAGGTTCTTGCAGAGGCGCTGGAGAAAGAAACACTCCCCCCACCATGATAGAGGTGGCATTTCCTTGTTATTAAAACTGGGTAAGGAACTTATTAATTGTCCATCCTATCACCCAAGATCCTTAATTAGCTTTGACAATAAAATCCTAGCTAAGATGCTGTCCTCCCGGCTATCGCTGTTAATGGAACAGATTAATTGTCCATTGCAATCAGGATTTGTAAAACCTGAGAACATTTTTTTCGGTCATAAACCATATTGAACAAACCACTCCGGCAGCAGTAGCATTACTAGATACAGAGAAGGCCTTCAATTCTCTCGAATGGCCCTTTTCTCATCGCTGCATTGTGTAAATTAGGCATCCCAGGTAATTTCATTGCCCTGATTGCGTTACTGTACTCGTCCTCCCCACAGGCCCGACTTCGGGTAAATGGCTCTTTATCCTCTTCCATCCCAATCATGCGTGGGACATGACAGGGGTGCCCCCTCTCCCCGCTGCTTCTTATAATAACTCTGGACCCTTTGGTCTGCAACATGCAGGTATGGCATATGTTTCACAGGTTGCAGTTCCCCTCGTCACCACTGTTAATGTTCATGTACGTAGATGACATTGTATTACTTATACAAGATCCAAATAACAACCTACAACCCCTCATAGAGGAAATTGCCCGCTATAGGGCCATGTCCAGATTGAAGATAAATTGGGATAAATCTGAACTATTTCCCATTACGACGGCAGCTCTGATAGATGAGACTGAGCTCCCCTTGCGTAAGGCTGGCGACACCACCAAGTATCTTGGTGTTCACCTACACATGGATAAAGAACAGGTTATTCGTTGTAATTACGGTCCGGCAATTGCCCAGCTCACTGCACAGGTTGAACTCTGGATCCAACTGCCCATATCTATGGTGGGTCGAATCGCCCTTATTAATATGAAAGTGCTGCCCAGATTTTTACATTTATTCAGCACGATCCCTATCCCACTTACGAATGCCTTCTTCGTTCAGCTATGGGGACTACTTATACAGCTAATATGGGCGGGCCGCCGGCCTAGAGTTTCTTGGGAGACTTTAACACTCTCATATAACTGGGAGGTTTTGTGGTCCCTGATCCACAGCTCTATTTTCTCGTCGGCCAGGCACAATTTGCGCACCACTGGTTCCATCCAGATGCTCCCATACCGTACTCGAAACCGGACAGTGAATTGGCAGCTCCCACCCCATTGGAGGCCTTACTTCCAAAGGGGATTCCTCTGGACTCCGATGACATACAACCAATGCCACCCACCTTTTGGGCATGGCGCAAACGTAATACCAAACTGTCCGATGGCCTCCTTTACTCTCCAGCTATTCCCCTACCCAATAACCCATTCCTTCCTCTTACCTCTGAAAAGGTGGTGCAACACACCCTCACCAAACTAGACTTGGACACCCTTGGATCCCTATTTCCAGACGGTCAGGCACGCACACTTACAGAAATATCCACAGTCCCTGAAATTACATATATGGACAAGTTAATTGTCACCAGGTTACTAGGCACACTACACTCATCAGTCTCCTCTTTCCCATCCCCACCAACAGACTTCGCCCCACTTACTATGCTCATATCCGATAAAGAAGGAACGCATCTGGTTACCAAGCTTTATAAGGCTTGTCTAGCACTCAGGCAGCCTGAGACATGAGATTTAGGCAAGAATGGGAGGAAGATCTGGGGCACCCTCTGACAGACAAAGAATGGGTTTTTTGCCTTGACCAAATAAAAAAAAAATCTCCAAACCATTGACAAAAACTCTTTCATTTTAAATTTATCCATAGAGTCTACATGAGCCAAATTTGACCCTTCCAAATTGTCAGGCTGCCCAAAATGCAGAGTGCCAGACGCAGATTTCGCTCATATGACCTGGACATGTCCTCAGCTCCTGACTTATTGGGTGGCTGTATTTCAGACGATAGTCAAAATAATTGCTGCACCTCTCATTCCCTCACCGAGGCTGGGGCTGCTGGGTCTAGTCAATCATATTAAACCCTGCTTGCGTAGGTTTGCAGCCATAGCTCTGATGCTGGCAAAAAGGGAGCTAGTGGTCCACTGGGGGTGGGCAAACACTGCCCTATTATGGCAGAATGGCTGCGTAGCATGTCTCACTGTAACCTGCAGACTGAAACATATGCCACATTACAGCCTCCAACCTCTAGGCCCAAGGACATATGGTGTGTCTTTTGCAAAAATTTACAGTAAACTCAGCTTATTTCCAAAACTTTGTCCCCGGTGGGACAAGAGCATCAGGGAGGGTACGGGACTGTCGCCCCTCGTTACCATCCACGGGACAGGCCTAGATAAAGCCCCCCTTTTCTTTTTTATAGCTTCTTCTTAGCGGCTCTTGCTCCACCTGCAGTTAGATACAAGTCCCGTCGATGGCTAGTAAGACAAATTGCAGCTAGTGTCGCAACCTACAGAAGACCTTCCCCGTGTCCCCCCCTTGTTGTCTTTTTGTAATATGATCGCTTATACTTCTGATTAATTTGTCCACTTCTCAGCCACCTTTTTACTTTGTATGTACTTTTTCTATTGTAAGGGAACTTTTTTTTGTATGATGTAATATTTTTTGTTTAATAAAAAATAAAAAAATAAAATAAAAATATGGCCGATTTTGAAACGCAATATACCATTACGTTTGCTGGATCCTGATGGTTGCGAGGATATATAGGGTTTGAAGGTTCACCACGAACCCGAGGTACGCAGAGACAATAACTGAGCTGCACCTTGAAGTTGGAGTGGTTTTTCATTATGTAACCAGTATACAGCAATCAATTTGGTAAAATATTAATAGTGAAAAATAGATTTCAAGGAAAACCATGTATTATCGAAATGGATACCAGATATGCTATTTTGAAGCAATGGTTATTTGCACATCTCTGAATTTGTGGGTATCCATACTAGCAAGTGAATTAGAGGGCATTTCTCAAAATGGCATATTTTCTACACACTATCTTACATTTGGAAGAAACACATGCAGAGAAAGACAGTTGAGAATAACCCTTGTTCTGCTTTTCTGTGTCCCCCTTCGTCTCCTGATAGAAGTTGTACTTCATTTTTGTGGGTAGGCCTAGTTTCAGTGACAGGAGACAGTCCAAAAGTCAATGTGGACAAATCAAATTTTTCGCTAAAAACTGTGAACTTTGTGCCCTATCTCAGCCGCCGCGTAGGGAAACCTAGAAACATGTACATTTTTAATAACTACACATCCAGGGAAATTCAGGATGGGGGGATTGTGTGTGTCTCACCATATTCTGTTATCCAAAATAACTTGCACACCTCAAACCTGGTTAAAAAAAACACATTTACCTCATATTTCTGTGAAGGAAAGTTCTGGAATCTGTGTAGAGCCACACACTTCCACCCATTCAGCATTCCCCCAAGTGTCTTGATAAAAATGGTATATCCCATTTGTGGGTAGTCCTAGTGCCCATAGCAGGAAACAGCCTAAAATGCAACTTGGACTCCTCACATTTTTCCAATTAAAACTGACCCTTTTTCTGAAATGTGTAATAGTTGTGGATTTTGGGCCCTATATCATCCGCCATCCTGCAAAACCTAGCAAACCTGTAAATGTTTTAAAACTCAACACCCATGGAAATCTAAGATGGGGTGACCTGTGTTGCTCTCATCAGGTTCTGCTACTCAGAATCCCTTGTAAACCACAAAATGAGTCTAAAAAACACATTTTCCTCACATTTCTTTAATGGAAAGTTCTGGAATTTGCCGGGAACCACAAACTTCCTTCCACTTAACATTTCCCCAAGTCTACTGATAAAAATGGTACCTCAATTGTGTGGGTAGGCCCAGTGCCCGCAACAGGAAAGGACCCAAAATACAACATGGGCACATCTAATTCTTCTATTGATAACTGACCTTTTTTTGCAATGTACCTAGCTGTGGATTTTAGGCTGTCTCTTAGCCTTCACCTAGGGAACCCTAGCAAACCTGTACATTTTTTAAAACTTGACGTCCATGGAAGTACAGTGTGGGGTGACTTGTGTGACTATCACCAGGATCTGTTACCCAGAATCCCATGCAAACCTAAAAAACAAACATATTTTTTTCATATTTCTGTGAGGGAAAATTCTGGAATTTGTAGGGACCCACAAACTTCTGCCCACATAGCATTCCCCCAAGTCTCTCAATAGAAATGGCACCTTATTTGTGTGGGTAGGCCTAGGGCCCGCAACAGGAAATGCCCAAAATGCAAAGTGGACACATTACTTTTTTCCACTGAAAACGAACCCTTTTTTTGCAAAGTGTCTAGTTGTGGATTTTGGGCCCTAGCTCAGCTGGCACATAGGCAAACCTAGCATACATATACAATTTTACCACCAAGGGGAATCCAGGATAGGGTGACTTGTGTGTCGCTCACCGGGTTCTGTTACAGAGAATCCCTTGCAAACCTCAGAATTTGTGTAACAAAACACAGTTTTGTCACATTTCTGTGATGGAAAGTTTCTGGAATCTGTGGGAAGCCACAAACGTCCTTTCACCCAGCATTTCCCCAAGTCTCCTGATAACGTTGAGTAGGGAGCCCCGGGTCTCACACTTGGTGACAGTAGTTCAGGACTGGGACTCCGGGTTCCAACAGGTATTAACAGTATACAGATCTTTCAAAGCCCACTTCTTAAATTTATGACGTCAACCTTTTGACAGTTATCAAAAGTACATCCTCATTGCCCTTACTCGACTCTTCAATATCATCATCTCCTTTCTCCTTACAGACATCTTCCCCTTGCTCATTGTCCTAAATTTAAAATATTCATACATCTCCTGAAAATACTAAGTTCAAATCCGGTAAACTTTCAAACTACTACATTTTTACCAACTCCACCTTGTATTTTTCTAGAGGCACTTAGAAAGGTACACTGACACTCTGTTGAGGAAGAATTGGAAGGGTAGCGGCCACCTCACATCTATCAGTTGAGGCTCTTCCCCAATAAAGAATAGAGACAACTTTCATTCAAGTGGGTGATGTCTGATGCCACCTTGTCCTCCCTGACCTGTCAGAAGCATT
Organism: Lissotriton helveticus; assembly: GCF_964261635.1. Lineage (NCBI taxonomy): Eukaryota > Metazoa > Chordata > Amphibia > Caudata > Salamandridae > Lissotriton > Lissotriton helveticus. Next base: position 1,425,396,764 of record NC_136063.1, on the reverse strand, counting down.
CAGTGTGATTGATCACTAGACTCTGTTGACAACACTCAAAACTTGCAAAGAAAGCCCAGACACTGACCTACCCTGGTCCTATATGATTGGGAACAGTTTGCTTAATTTGAATAGTTCAGATCTCAAGCAATTGAAATGAGTTAACACCCTCGTTGTATATTGTCACAACCCTATAACGAAGCTATACATAGAGGTTTTGAAGGCCTCATTCACCACCTTGAATTTGCCATAACCTGGGCAAATGTCCACTCATAAGCTCCAGTCTATAGTCAAATCCTGGATACCCACCATATATCTGAAACCCAATTAAGCCAGTTCATACTTGCTAGCAGCAGTCCACTCTTATACCTTTCCAGACCTAGCTATCAACCATGAACCAAAATGTTTTCTCCCCCTCTACAGGTGTCAAATCTACAGTGTTCCACATCAAATCCAAGCTTACTTTCAATCATTAGATGACAAACATGTCCTGACAGTCTTTTACCAACTAATCCTGCTGATCAGTTTCAAGCCAATACCACTGCCCAAAGCAGTAATTATTTCCCACATAGATGTGACATCCTCCAATCAGAGCATTCTGAGAGCAATCTACATGGTGGTGCATGACTCCTGCTAAACACAGGAAAGTTGGCAACATTACCCGCATCTGAGTACCTCACTGTCTTCCTTTCCTTGGCTTAATTTATTTCAAATCGTATTGCATGATATGCAAAGCTGTGTGCTCTAGCAACATGAGTACTGTGCACATCTAAGGTGAGTGATGGTCTTCCTGCAGTGCAATTCACAGCAGGCTTAAAACCCAGAAAGAAAAAATAAAGCCGCTAATTTAGATATTTGGCTAATGCGATATGTGGTGGATGTCCCATTCACCATATTACAATGCATTATAGCCTATGGCACTTGTAATTCCATCCATCAAACCCTAAATATGGCCCAAAGTCTTACAAACAAGCCTTCTTCCTCTACTCCTGAAAAACGTTCGAACAAGCTACCATGTCACCTACGGCCCTCCCTTAGAGTACAAAATGTAGGAAAGGTATCAAATTTACAACTATTCGTGACCTATCTTTCTTCCACCAGTAAGCCCCTGCCAATGACAGCCACCTCTAAGTCTCCTGCTTTTGGATCCTTCCCTCACAGTCTTTACCAAATTGTTAATTAGTTTCCATCTACACCTGCACTAAAGGGCTGTGAAGGGTATTTGTGAGTTGTAACCATAAACTGACAATTTCTGCTGTTTACAGGGCTCTGCTGTCAACTATGGTAGGCTTCTGGGCTACAGACACACCTCAAATACATAAAACATAATACATAATAGATAATAATAATACATAAAATATTAATACATATAATATTAATACAAAAAACAAAGAATTTGTTTGATGTCCTGTTTGAGGTGAGAAAATATGTAAATTTTTAAACCCAACGTAAGGCCCGTATACATCTGGCTTTATTGTGCACACATGCAAACTATTTGTAGGTGGGAAACCCAAATGTGAATTCTGATCAGAGTAAACCTATTTTGAGGGAAGGGGAACATATAACTGACTTACTGTATATCAAAGTAACCATACACCAGAAAAAATGAAAAAATAACATAAATGTAGTGAGACAATGTACTTGTTTTTCCTGTTCCATAGGAAACCTTTAGAAGGGGGATAATGCTGAGAGTAATTTGAGGTATGCATGTATGACATTTTTGAAGAATTGCCTGCAGCTTAGTATTGCCAATTTTATGAATGCAGTAGTGGCCATTCAAGGGTCTTCATGTGCAGTGTGTGTGTGTGCTCTGCTCATGTCGAATTTACAGATGACAACTAAAAATACTCTGCAAGTAGGGCAGCAGCATGAGAATGGTCAAAAAATGATCTATGAATAATGCACGTGTGCCATGCCAAGTGCCATATTACAGATGGTGGTCGAACACTGCAGTCAGGCAGGTGGCATTTCGAGAATATGTTTAGATGTACTGTGCATGAACATTCTGCCAATGGCTGTATCGCAGATGTCATTTAAACTCTACCTCGAAAGAAACAGTATCCAGAAATTGGCCCAATGTCTTTACTTGTGCAAGCTGATTCAAGTCGTGTGCAACATTTGTTTTTTGACATCCATACTAAGAAATCAGAAACACATCTGAGGCAGGAGTACCTCCAATATGAATCATATTGTATTGGTATGAGCGTCATTTATCAGGTCACCAAAGTATTCCAATGTAATTGACCAGTACTGTAAACACATGCATAACGATGATGTGTGCCCATATCCAATGGTCATATGGCAGAGCACAGCTTTTAATGCCCTGCTGCCGCCTGAAGAGTCTACGTGCAGCTTCAAATTGTAAAATGAATCATATGAGCAACCACACATTCATAAATGTATGATAGTAGCAAGGAATATCGAATCTGAAACATCGGCGGGTCACAATATCGTGACCACAATATCAAGGGCAAAAATATCAAACAGATAAGCATACAGAGGGAGGTAAGGATTTACTATCCAAACATCGACAACGGACACTACAGAGTCTTATATAGTTATTGTATTCTGTTAGGAGTCTTCCAAAGTGCTACCATGACACATTTCAACTGCTCTGCAGTCTTGAACACATTGAGGGGCCAGTGACGGCCGCCACAAATAATGGGATTCCCGTACTGCAGAGCAGCGCGAGGATTGACCTGAGTTGGCTAGTAAGATGCCCTGCTCGGGCCATGGATTCTATAGGGGTTTTTCCAGCCCGACTTCTCAATGCAGCCTGGTTGGAGAAACCTATATGGGCATGTGTGTTTTGGTCGGCCTGAGTCGGCCGGCCAAACACACATTAGCACTTAGGGATTGGAGTGCATGCCACGTAGCCCTTCTCCACCCCCCTCCCATGCTTCGGTCCTACTTCTCCCAACAGCTCCGACTAATAGCCGGCAGACGCAAAGTAAAATGACGCAAGAGCATCGTTTTATTTGACATTTGCTGGCTCTGAGCGAGGCAGTGGGAAGACACTCCTCCATTGCGGTGGGGCCATCGCTGTGAGGGTCACCAGCTTTGATCTGTGATTTAAAGTGCTTGACATTAAATCATAATAGACATAAACAACATACTTTACAAAAGGGTTTTGTGCTGATGCTTTTCAGTCTGAATAATTGCAAGCAAATTCATAATAGCTCAAATACATCAGACTCTGATTTCCGACCAGGTCACTCCACGAGTTATTTAATGCCGTAACTAATCAATCCAGCTAGGCTGCATGTTCAAAACCAGCCTTTCTACATTAAATTCATAATGTCTTCACAATCGTATTGTAACTAGGCATCTTTGCAGGTAAATGCTTCACATAATCCCTTTAAAATAGCCCTGTTCAGACCACATATTTTCTTATCTGACATTCCGACACAGCTATCAATTAACACACTATGCTCCAGTGGACATACTTTCCCAAATAGTCCCCCGCTGGTTTAATTGCTTATATATCATCAGCTTAAATAGCACAAGACTCACAAGCCTAAGGTGTACTCCACTAAAGGATTGCAAACATTCTTATTTGTCCTGTTGCTCTAATCTCCATCTATCCCATCTCAAAGTGACTGAGTGCAAACAAAACGTGCCCAACATTATTTTTTTTTAGTTTCAAGAAATTTTTATTAAAAGAAGTTCAGATAAGGTAAGCATAACATATCATAAAAACATGTTACATAAAAATGAATTCAAATATTCTAAGAAAAGAAATAAGTATAAAGCATCGCAAAAGAGAAAAGAGTGAAGGTATAAAGAAGAGAGAAAAGGAAGAGAAAAAGAAAAGAGAGAAGGAAAGAAAAAGAAAAATGCAATATGCTATAAGCACGACTAATAACTATAACAAAATACAGCTGAGAAGGTATAACCTATACATAACACTCACAATGAAAACAAATGTAATTCAGAAATGCAAATATAATGTAACAACATGTATTAAATTTAAACAATATGGAACATCAAGGCATCCTCACGGAGGCTTAGAAACTTCTTGTTGCAAAGGAGAAATAGGCAAAGAATGTCTGGCACTATCATCAAACAAGGTGGTAACAGGTGCCCATAACATTTTTCGTTTCGTCGCCATGGACAATGGATAAACAAACGTCGTATCTAATCTGTGATTATAACAGACTGCATACCACCAGGCCTGATAAGATATTTTGGTAAAGTCTTTCCAATTTTTTGTAATTTGTTGAAAAGCAACTGCTAACAATAGATCTATAATTCTGGTACCCATATTGCAGTGTTTCCAAATAGGAGAGACACTTCCCAGGAAAATGTGCGAGACGGAAAAGGGGTGTGTGGAGAGAAAAATGTTGTTAATCTGGGACCATACTTGCGTCCAAAAGGTGCGCACTAAGGAACATTCAAAAAGCATGTGAAAAAGATCTGCTCCAGGCTTAGCACACGACCAGCATGAGTCCGTGACAGCTAGAAATTGCTTGCTTAGAGTGAGAGGGGAAAATAATAGGCGATTATAAATAAAAAATAACGTATGAGTTGCGCTTGCGGCTCTAGAAGATTTGCGTAGTTTAAGCCAAATTTTATCCCAGATAGCAGTAGTCCAAGAAACTTGTAATTCTCTTTCCCAAGTCTCCTCCGTTTCTGTTTTAAGCCTACGTGAGGGGGAGGATAAGAGAGCAGCATACATTTTGGAAGCCATGGCACGTTTGAGGAGTAAAGAGTGCAAAGAAGGCATACTGGAGGGTATTGGATAAACAGGAGAAGGAGAAGTGAGATAGGTATTGTGAGCCTCTTGAAAAGCAGAAATTAACAAGGAATATTTGGTTCGGAAGGAAGAAGGAAAATGAAACAAAGAAGTAGACGAAGAGAAGGAAAGGGGCCGACCATGGTTATATAATTGGTGAACCCATATAAGACCGCATGATCTCCATGCCTTCCAAAAAATGGGCTTCTTATTTATCAAAATAGAACCATTATGCCAAATGGGTTGATCAAAAAAGGAAGTGATAGGGAGAGTAGGAAGAAGTTTAGATGTATGTTTGACAATAGGAGTAACTACACCTTGTGGTTTGCGAGAGAACATAAGATACTCTTGAAAAAGAAAGGGAGAGATGAAAGATTCCTCTAGATCTAACAAAAGAGGAGAGGAAGCATTAATACCCAAAAGCCACCTGGAGATGTGGTGTAACAAAAAAGATTTATGGTACAAAGAGAAGTTGAGAAAATTCACCCCCCCCCTCTGATTTGGGTCGAGATAGTTTGTTCAAGGACATACGAGATTTTTTGTGCCCCCACAAGAAGGCCGAAAGGATAGAATTAATTTTCTTAAAATATTTGGAAGGGATGGACAAAGGGATGTTGGAAACGGTAAAAAGTATAATAGGGGATAGCATCATCTTAATCGTATCTAGCCTCCCCCACCAGGATAAATAAAGAGGATGCCATTTAGAAGTAAGGGTGAGTATCTTTTGAATACAATCCTCTAAACAGCGAACAACTGTGCCTTTAAGGGATGCCGTAAAATTAAGCCCCAAATATTTAATGGAAGAAGAATTCCAAGTGAAGCCTAAAGCAGTAAAGTCATTTTTAAGAGTACATTTCGTTAAGGGCAATATTACACATTTGTCCCTATTTAATTTATATCCGGAGACAAAAGAAAAAGAATCTACCTCAGTCAGGAACGCGGGAAGGGAGGAGCTACGTTGTGAGAGAAATAAAAGGACATCATCCGCATACGCTGCCATCTTAATATGAGACTTTTGGAAAGTGAATCCATGAATATCAGAATGTTGGTGAATTTTTAATAGGAAAGGTTCTAGGGCGAGATCGAACAAAAAGGGGGAAAGAGGGCAGCCCTGACGAACTCCTCTCTTAAGAGAAAAATAAGAAGAGAGACATCCATTCGCCGAAATTGCCGCCCTAGGGCTAGAATATAAGAGTGAGATCAATGTAGATATTTTTGGACCGAAACCAAACCACTCAAGGTGTGAAAAAGGTACTTCCATTCAACTCTATCAAAAGCTTTCTCAGCATCAAGAGCAATGGCTGCGAGAGACTGAGATGAGCGAGAAGATTTAGAAATGATGTAGAAAAATAAACTGGTATTGTCTGCATGATATCTACCCTTGACGAAGCCAGATTATTCTTTTCCCAGAAGATCGGGCAAGTGAGATTCCAACCGCATGGCCAGTGCTTTCGAGAAAATCTTATAATCAATATTCACCAATGAAATTGGCCGATAGTTTTTACAATACTGCGGGTCTTTACCTGGTTTAGGGAGAATGCAAATGAGAGCGTCTGCAAAAGTACCTGAAGCAGATTCAGACTCAAGAAAAGTAGAGATTAAGGAATGCAATGTGGGGATAAGCAATTGCGAAAAGTGAGAAAAGAAGTACCCAACATTATTATAACTTAAAAATAAAAAAATAAACAATATCTTAAGTGTTATAACTGATTTCATTCACCCATCAATAGTTAAAAGAAATGGAAAGCATGTCTGAAGATGTGTATGAAAATCCTCTTCCATGGTTAATCCCATGGGGGGTCTTAATATTCAGTTCAATTATATATATCTCAATTCCACTTGTCTAAGAATTCTCTCTGTATAGCCCCGTCTATTGCTTATACTTTCTAGACTACTTTTTACCAAGTTAACCCTCATAGATTTCTTGCACTTTCTGGGAACACTCCTGGCTTTTCTGGGGATAGTTGACCAATTACTAGATTGTTTTTAACCAAGTGCCAGTATTTCTGCAATTTCTTCCAAATTGCACCTTCTTGCTTCCTAAAGGTGGTTATTAACCCATAATGAGAGGTTATTTTGGTATGTTTCTCTATGCTTCTTTGGTATAGCAGATGTTCTCATGTACCTAAATTCAGTTGCCTTTTTGGTTCCTCTATACAACTTCGAGGATATCCTCTCACCTGAAATCTTCACACCACAAAAAGATTGTCAATTAATCTATACCACAGTATTACACATTCAGTCCATTCTGTCTGGTGTTCTTGCACCTGCTCTTATCACCATCCCATATGCAAATTAGCATAGCTGGGGGCAAAGCAGATGCCCCTCACTATACCTCTTACTTGGCAGAGGAGCTCCTTGCTAATATGAAAGCAAATGTTCTCTAGACATCTCTGAAACATACATAGTAACATATAAGTATGCTTTCACATTTTGAATGGTCTAGAACTTAAAAAAGTGCTCTTGGTCCATGTTCATGTTTTATACTAGTGTTTAGTGTCACTACAGTAATAGTCATTAATGTGCCGTCACTATCCCAAGGATCTCTAGTGCTCTGTGTGTAGGAAATGAGGTTTCTTACAAAATCTCTTAAACAGAAGTCTACATATTTTGATATATTTTCAAATGCATTACCCAGTGCTGAAATTATTTGACAACCAGTCTGGTTTATTTTATGTTTGTGAATTTTTTTATTTAAATAGAAGACAGGTGTCTTTAGATGCTCAATGCATAACAACTGATATTCTACTTGGTTCAAAAGTCCCTGAGTATGCCAATCTGATAATTCTTCATTAGTCAGTAATTATAGTAGTAGTAGTAGTGATTATAGTAGATAGTGTGTAGTGTAATAGCTTAGTCGTACATATAAAGATGCAGCGGGATGGGTGAGCACTAGGTGGGCTTTTCACTGAACATCACAAGGGGGATTGGCCCTAAGGCCTCAATGGTGGGGGAGGGACACGGGTTTTTTTTTTTTTTTTAGTTGGTGGTGGGGTGGTGTAGGTTGGTATCTGGGGAATAGGGGACTTGGTGGGTGTCAGGTAAAGGGTAAACATTCAGTTCTTAGCATGTTTTGTAGGAATGACGTGATATATATTGACAAATTGATTGCTGTGAGATACAAACATATTAATGGCAGATAAGGGGAGTGATAGGAGGTTGCGTATATGTACATTCAATGTTTGTGGTTTGAATAATTCCCACAAGAGGAAGCGTGTTGCTGCTGATCTGAGATTAATAAACCCTGATATTCTGTGTTTACAAGAGACGCATGTTCCCTGGTCTAATCGCAAGATATCTGAGCTGGGATTTACATTAAAATTAATTTCCAGACAATCTATTATGAATAGGGGGGGGTGGCGATCTTAGCGCGCCATGGAAAAGATTGGCACGGGTAGAGAGAAGGTGGATAATTTGGGGAGGTGGGCCATTGCGGAGCCTATTATAGGGGCACTAAGATTGTACTCTGTACAGTGTATGGCTCAAACTTGGATGTGGCTGAGACTCTGGAATGTAGGAATGTTGTGTTGGCACTATGGGGAACTCCACTGATATTGTGTGAGGATTTTAACATACACTGGGACAGGCAGACGTGGGATCTTCATTATGCAAAGTATACTGGGCGCAAACCGAAAGTGTATAGGGCCCCACAATAGCTTTTGCAGAATCATGGGTTAGTAGATGGGTGGGCCGCTGTGAATCATGGGGATCCACGGTATACATCCCCACACAATAAGTTTGTTCGGTTAGACTATGTTTTCTTGTCCCGGCCACTTATGGTTGGTGCAAAGATGCAGGTATGGCCACGTATTACGTCGGATCATGGTACCGTGGTATTAGATCTTATTAGTCTAAGCCTTCCAAGGGAATATCGGTCTTTTACCTTCAATAAAAAGCTTTTACGGGATGATGACTATATCCGCCACATCCAAACCTGAGTCAAATTATTCCTCAAGAGTAATAGAGGTTCGACTGCTCAACCGATGGTTTTGGATGCATTGAAAGCTGGGTTAAGGGGTGAAACACTCAGTTATGGCTGGGTTAAGCAGAGACAACTGAAGGAACAAATGCTGGATCTACTTGAGGAGTTAACCCCTTCCATGCTCAGGACGAGCTCAGCTCGTCATGCAGTACAGTGCTCCTGTGCTCAGATAGCAGAGTGGGAACTTATCCAAGTGGTCAGAGTAAATGCCGACAGTAAAGAAGCACAAACTAAGATTGCATTCTGTAAGGCCAGGATTAATGGGATATGTGCCAGGAAATCGCAGCTCAGTTTAAAAAGTATAAAGAAGAAAGATATGAATATGGCGAGGCAACTTGCAGATGTTTAGCTTAAAGACTGCAGGGTAGACAAACAGCTCAGAGCATCGAAATTTTGGAAGATAGTAAAGGGGGCATAGTGGAGAATATGGAAGGAATATTGGAGGTATTTCATTCTTATTATAAAGAGTTATATACTAAAGACCCAGTGGGGCAGGACAGTATAGAGCAGTTTCTGCGGAGTCTAGATTTAACTGGGCTTGGACAAGAAGAGCAAGACGAGTTGGAAGCCCCCATTACCATGTTAGAGTTGGAGGCAGCATTGGGCGCATTATCGGCGGGTAAAGCGGCAGGGCCAAATAAACTCCCATTGGAGATTTATCGTATAGTTTTTTCTATCATAAAAGAAGATATGTTGCCTACATTTTTAGAGGCTCAGCGGGGGAATCCACCACCCTCCTGGGAGGATAGCAACATTGTGTTTTTTTTTAAAAAAAGAAAAATTTGCAAGGCTTCCGGGGTCGTATAGACCCATATAATTAATAAACGCAGATGATGAGGTGTATTCGAAAATTCTTGCAACTAGGCTGGTTCAAGTTATTTCCTCACTGGTGTCTAGGCATTAACATGGTTTTCTACCCGGTAGGGGCACAGTCAACCATTTACATAGGGTGATTGCAATGCTAGATTATGCTAATGTACAGCAAAAACATATTGGGATGATTTTTTTAGATGCTGAAAAAGCATTTGACCGTGTATCTTGGCCGTTTCTCTGGACCACAATGCGGAAGATGGGGTTTGGACCCCGCTATATAATAGCGTTACAAACTATATACAAAAGACCACGTGCTAAAATTTGTACAATGGGCAAAGAGTCATCTTTTGTATATAACTAGGAGAACATGACAGGGATGTCCCTGCTTGCCTTTACTTGTTGCTATTTATATCAACCCGTTGCTACAATTGCTGGAAATGACGAATGGAATCCAGTCAATGTTAGTTATGGCAGTATCAAGTGCGTGTTCTTGCTTATGCTGATGATATAGCGGTAGTATCATCTAACCCAAAGCAAGCGATAAGGGAGATTGAGAACCAGACTCAGCGATTCAGGGAAATTGCCAGGTATAAGTTGAATATATCTAAAACCCAGATTGTTTGTACTGAGGGACTTTGTCCTGGTGAAACATTGTCTGAATTTCTGATCGCACAGTCTGTTCTATTGCAAAGTTTGCTGATCAATTTAGAATATTCCTTTTGCCTAATGCTTTCATTCTTTTGCTTTTTCCAATTTTTCCTTTAAGATTCTTTTAACTCCTGAGTCACTAGTCAGGAATGGTGGCATGAATTTGGAATTGGATTTGAAGTCTGTAGAGGCTTCTCCATGTATGCCTAGACCTAAGTTCATAATCATTTCCTCCTTAGTCAATGTATCTGGTATGCTCATCATTTCATACTCCAGTTCTTGATGCTCCTTCATGAGTTTAACATCTGCTATGATTAACTGATGTTGTTAATTGTCACTTAATTTCATGTTTGGTCACACGCTGCATCATAAAATACATGTTTTATCATATTGATCTTATAAACTTAACAAGATCTATCCTTGTTGGTGTACAGTCCATAGTCCGTCCTGAGCAGTAAGAAAGCCCCATTACCAAGATGCTCTCTTCCTGTTTTGTTAAGGTCATATTTGTCAAATTTATAATTGTGTTGCTATCACCTGTTATTACTTCTGTCTTAGTTTGTTTCCCAGAAGTCTGGCTTTTTCTTTCTCCTTCCACCTCAAGTCTTTCTCCTTTGCCTCCTCCTTTTTGATATTTCTGTTTTTGTTCTCATTCACTTGAGTGCAGATTAAGATGCCTGTCTAGTCTTAAAAAATGTCACTCATCCAATACATTAGGACATCTTCTCTTCTGCCCCTAGTAGCCCGTTCTTCTATGTCAATGTCTACTTTAGAGCTTAAATCACTGCTCTGATCCCTTTACAGTGGCATCTGGCTCTGTCTATTCAATTCTGTTCATTTTTGTCTTTTCAAATTGTCAAATTGCTTTGCAAATGTATAAATTCATAGTTTATCACAATCCACCTTATATCATCTGAATTTCCGGGTTTTCTATTTTCAATAGATTCTTCTAGTTTTTTTCAACATTTTATTCGTGTCACCATTGATTTTGCCAACAATTCTTGTTTTTATTTGATTGATTTAAGATTGAATTTTTTCTATTGTGCCAAGTATTTTATTTCTCTCTGATTCCGCATATTTCACCAAAATCTCCAGGATATGCTTTGAGGCTTCATTGTTATTTGCTGCCCACTCTGGGAGCTTATCAGGAGGAATGGTATTTTCATAGCTCAGCACTCTTAATATTCTCAAACCAAGTGGCATACACCCAACTTCTGGGTAGGGCTGTAGTAATTTACTTTCCCATCAAACATTTACTACATTTCAATTTTTACACAAATTTCGAATCATCATCTTTGTAATCTAATTTGCTCTCTCTTGTGTACACTCCTGTTATTTGAGTTGTTATTTACTCGAACACCTTTTACACTGCTTCTTCTCTCTCCTCCAACTCAGTAGCCAACTGTAAACTCAATTGTTTAAAACTTATAGTTCCACCCGTTCCTTACTCAAGCTTACTATATTTAGGCTTTTCTGTTTTCAGAGTCTATTTTTAGTAAATTCTGGTGGGGTGTTTCAGTGATTTCAATGCCTTAAAAAAGCAGTGGTTGCACATTTCCCCACCATTAAAAACAACAGAAACAGTGTTTTGCCAGTGTTTGTGGAACATTTTGCTTTTATTATTGCTTATTTTCTGCACTGATAGTGCATGGTATGTAGACAGTATATGTACAGTGTATATGAGGTCCATTTTTACAAATCAAACTATTTTGTAATACACTACAGAATACTTCTTCATTGATTCTTTGGTCATGCCTGGTCGCTCTTTCCTTCCATGTAAATGTTTATCTGTGAAAAAGCCCTCTCAACATTGACATTTGAGATTAGCAATGCCAAAACAGCCAGTACACAAATTGCTAACTCTGGCCACCTACATAGCTTTCCATGCCAATACTGGTAAACCTGAAGATTGTGATCCTTTGGGACAGTTTCTGCAACATATACATTGAACTGGGAGCATATGGCCTCAGAGTTATTGAAGAGGTCAAAAAGGAAGCAGTATTTTTCAAGAATAATGTAGAGTGTACCTTTTCACATTGCTATCAATATGCGGAGATCCTCACATCTCTTGCCTTTGGCATCATCACTAAGCAAAAATTCTGTAAACGGTCGCCACATGGGAGAAATAGCATTCATTGCCTCTAAAACTGAGAACCACTGGCTAAATGACACAGTTGGGATGAAACTTTCTTTGATGCCACTCAAAGTACAAAATGAGAAATATTTGCATTTAGTTCTCACGCATAACAAAACTGTGCACCAGAATGGGCAACATAGCATTCTTCATTAACTCTGAAGACTGTAAACATACATTCAGCATACTATACTGCAAGTTGCACGAATCTCTTACAAGGAAGCATTTCATTTCATGTATCGACTTTGACAGCTCATCACACAACATTTTCATATACATAGCTGAATCACTGCAAATACAAACAATATCATTTGAATCTTTGTTGAATTTGGTAACACCTTTGGCAGCAGCATTCCAAGTGACACTGTGTTCTATGTTTTTCAAAAGACTGGTGCCATATTTTCACCACTATCACAGATGCTTGGTGACAGCACTCTTTTGACATATACCTGTCACTGCACCTTGCATTGAATGTTTAAAGCCTGGGGTGTTTTGCAATTCATCTACTATAAATACTGACTCGCTAGGAAAGGGGGCTGATGTATCAAAGGGTTTCACCCATTCTCTGTCTGTGGGTAAATGTGATGATACATAGTAGGAAAAGTCTTATGAAACCAGCCATTTTATGTGTCAGTAAAATATTCAAACATAGCCAAAATATCAAATATGATTTTGATATTTCCTGATTCTCCACAGTTTATAAAAGAATCAAATATGACCTAAGACATGCTTCTAAACCCTGAAACTTTAGACCAAAGACCATAAAACTAAAAAAAAGCAAATGTGATCTCCCTAAATAGCAAAACCTAAGCAGAATAAAGCTAACCCAGTCTTTCTTGCTTCTACCCTGTGTAACAAAGTTACATTATATTAGCCCCTTCAGGAAGAAATACAAATGACTTTCACACTCCTTTTCCTTTCTTTGAATGCCATTTAGTTTATGATTCTGCAGGTGTTTTTTCAGTGTTTATATGTTTACACTTGTGAGGGCTATTTCCCTTTTGGTCGGGTTTTATCAGTTATTATATGTTTAACCCTAACACAGGATAGCCTAACTATATTCAATGCTTTTTATGTCAATGAACATTCCCTTCTTTCATTTGTAAACACACTGCCTGTGTGCAGCCCTTACCGGGGGATTCTGTCGGAACGCCAGGCATCCACTGACTCTCAGGTCCCTGGATCTAGCCCATTAGTGCTTGCAAGTGATCCTCTTCGTGGGGGAGTTAGTATAGAAAATGTATATCAACATATCTTTAAACATTTTGTCCACCAATATTGTGGTCACTATATTGTGACCCGTCAACATTTTGTATTTGATATTCCAAGCCTCCACCGAAGTGTAGGCTCATGCTCAGATGTATTCACATTGAACCATTAAGCATAGGTATAGCTTCAAATAATTTGGTACAATCTTGTGTGCCCATTACAGCTACCGGAATAGTCCCATATACCATCTAAAGTCAATCAATGTGAAGGTATTTTTTCTAGTGGGCAAAACAACATCACATTGTACAGCCTCTCCATCTGCAGTTACCACTTAAAATGCCCAATTCAGCATCCCAGTGGGGTCTCAAGTGTCTGTGCTACGTTTCCGTGCACCAGCAAAGCCTCAAATACACAGAGCTTCCTCCATATGGATGATGGGGCTTCAAAGACCCAGTGCATTAATCATATATCCTCATATTCCCAATATGGATTCCTTCCTTATGCATGGGCCACATTTGTGAGGTGCATCCTCCCGATAAGCAGGTGTATCCTTCTTTGTCCAGTATGTCCTCTAGTGCAAAAGTATAGCTTCTTACAACTAATACACCCTTGCACTATGCAGCTCAGACATTAAGTACTCAGATAAACTTTGAGCTGTCCGGGTATAGTCTCGAAACTTGCAGGGTGGCCTCCACACGCCTTTGGTTAAACACAAATGAGCAACATAGTCTCTATTGTACTGGAACATTTTCAAATGCCAAGTTCACACTCCTCATTTATAGACAGAGCCTTCCCACGCCATTCAGCTTCCAAATGCACTACAATAGCCTCACATGGACAGTGCTGAATACCAATCCCCAGGCAAAGCTGATAATGTCCAGTGCGGTCTTTCTAGCAGACTTATTGCTTAAAATATCCAGTACCATCTCCCATTGAGCAAATTCAGTCACAAAAGCACTTTACAGATTTTCAATGCACAGAGGTAGTCTTAAAAGCTCATCCTCTCCATTCTTATTAGGTTGGATAGAATTGTTGCCTATCCTTTTCCAAGGTTTACCTTTGGATTTATCTACTATCTTGGATTTCAACATCCTTCAGAGAGGCAATGCTGGAAGTGTCAACTGATCGGTGCTCCACCAAACCAGATCCCTTTACCACAAAGTCTTACTAAACATTTTTGAATGTGGCAAAAAGCTCTGCACAGTACAAGCCTAGTTTTCACACCATGGGTGCAACCGTCCTCGGCATACCTTATGACCTTGACCTGTGCTTCTGCTTTTTGTATTTCTGCACCAGACAAGCAGGCGTCCAACCACTTGGCCTTTATCGATCTGTTGTTGTCCCTGGGTGGCAGCAGGTTTTGATGTCATCACTTATTGAGTGGGTCAGGGGTCTTCTTTATTATTATTTGTTATATTTTAGGTGTGGGTTATTGGGTTTGGAGGCGCATAGGGTAGAAAGTTAATTACATAATAACTGATTATTGATAAATTATTAATTAACTAATTGTTAATTAGTTATGTAAATTGTGTAATTATTAAAAAAAATTAATTTATATTTAGGGGGCAGGTTTTGGGGTTTGTAGGAGTATAGGGTGGAAAGTTAATTAAATCATAATTGATTAATTATGAATTATTTATTAATTGTTAAATAATGATGTAAATTGTGTAACTAAGATAATATTTAAATTTAGATATATGTTAAATGTGTGATGCTAGATATGTGGAGAAGTGTGGCTCACTGGTTAGAGGAGGCAGACCTGGAAGCAAAGGTCAGCCCGGGACCAGGGTTCAATTCCCGGCTCGGCGGGGTCTTGAGTCCTAAAATGTCCATGGCTCGACAATTCTCGCTCCGGTGCCTACTTGATTCACGGGTTCACACTCTGTGACTCTGGGCAATAGCTTGCTTAATCTACACAACGGCCCCTCGCGGTGGGATGCCTGGCTTTCACCTTGCGGATACCCTGCTGGGGTTATCTCACAGGGGAATACCAGGACGGGTTCCCTAAGCAAGCGCTTAGAAACCGCTTGGTGATTTGCGCTATATAAATTCCTGTACATTTACATAGTGTGGGAATTTATGGAAAAAAACTATTAAATAACTTTTTTCCTTATATTAATTATTTAGAATTATTTTAATTGTTGAATTGTGTTTGAATGTATATATTTAATTTTAAGTTAATAGTTTTAAAATTACATGAAATCAATACTTGTATTAAAATATGATATGTATTTGAAATTAAATACTGTCCCTAGTGTTTCACAGACTGGTAATAGTGAATTGTACCCCTTCTGATTCCAACGCTTTCCCTACTGGTGCACAGACTGGAGAGGGAATAGTATATGTATTATTCCTCGAATTGTTTGGCTTTGTTTATATTGTTTAAAATTATATCATTTTTTATTTTCTATTTATTGCTCAATTTTTTTTTACACAATATTTTTAACCATGATATTTTGGGTTGCAATAGTTTGTCAGTGAACTTGGCGAATGTGCTTTCCCTTGCCATGAGGTACTGAAGTACTTATAGATGCAGCTCAGTCACAGCACAGTAGTTCTCGAACCAGCCATACATTGTTGTCATATGTGGGTGGTGTATATACACCCTGAAACCCACATACCATAGGGCATTTTTGGGTACCATCTACAATGGGCCTACAGGGAAAGTATTTAGGTCAAACAAGGAGTTCCAGATGGGAATCACATTTTAGTGAGGATGCTCAGGGACTTTACTACCACATGTTTTTAATGTGGCCTGTTTGCATGGTCTGCTGAGGTCTTAGTCACGATCTATTATTAGACCAGTTTTTAAGAAGGGGCAGAGAGAGGATTCACAATATTATACGCCCATATCGCTGATTGATTCATCAGTAAAGGTAAAGAGGAGAGTGATCCTTAAAAAACTAATGGACTGGTTAGATGAGCACAAGGTTTTGTCAAACTTACAGTATGGGTTCTGGAAAGGCAGATCAGTGTCTAAATTTACATTTGATAGCAGGGAAATATATTCCCGCTAAGAAGGGGACACTACATTTGGCCTTTGTGGATCTGTCCTCAGCTTTTGACTGAGTAAACAGACCCAAACTATGGGTATTATTAACTAATATAGGAATCAACCAAAATATTGTTAACTTTCTGTCTGACCTGCATAGGAACCTTTCCGCCATGGTGAGATATGACCAATGGGGCAATTATACACAGTATATTTGTATAACAAGAGGAGTTAGACAGGGATGTATGTTAGCTCCCCTATTGAGTACATTATACATTAACAATCTAGACTCATTCCTGTCTAGAACCTTTAAAGATATTTCCAGTGCGTGGGGTTGGTCAATTCCCATGCTCTTATACGCTGATACTGCTGT
This sequence comes from Lissotriton helveticus, assembly GCF_964261635.1. NCBI lineage: Eukaryota > Metazoa > Chordata > Amphibia > Caudata > Salamandridae > Lissotriton > Lissotriton helveticus. The sequence goes on along the minus strand of NC_136063.1, from coordinate 1,425,379,899 downwards.
TTTACTAGCACAGACAGCGATTGGGTTTCAGTGTCTCCTAGACTCTTTTTCTGATTTTATGAGATCATTAAACCTAAGTGTCAATATCTCAAAATCACACACAATGGTTATGGGCCCAAGATCAAAAAGATCTAAAACTCATTTCTGTGAAGGAAAATGTGAAATGAAATCACAAGTGTAACTTATGTTTTCTATCATGGGATACTCTGCACTAAAAGGGGTACTTGGGCAACACAAAAAAAGCAAAAAGAAATGCCATGGTGAGAACATCAGTAGCAGTTCATGAGTTTGCATGTAGGCTAGGGACCAAACCCATCCAAGCAATGTTAAATATATATAGAGTCAAGTGTACCGCTATTGCCAAATATGGGTCTGATATTTGGGGCTATAAGGAGGCTGAAGAACTCCAAATAGTGGAGAATATGTTTTGTAGAAACTTACTATCAGTTTCGCAATCAACACCTTCTTATATGATGCATCAGGAACTGGGTGTTGTTTTTGTATCAGATCTGATTGGTATGGCCCCACTCTTGAATTACGATTTGGACCAACCCAGATCTGGAGCTGAATCAGAAGAACATTCGGGATTGCTTATCTTTAGATAAAGCAAGTAGCATCCTCTGGCTAGGACATTAAGAGCTTGACAGTGAAATTAGGGTGGCCTGCATTATTTGACTCCCCCAACAGGCTAGTGAGAGAGAGGACCTGTTGTGGGTGAAACACCATTTTATATGTATTACGCAAGTAGAGGGAGAGGCTAGAGAGCTCCTGAAACCTACGGTACGAGCATATGTTCTATTGAGCATTAGAACCATACCTACATGAAATAACAAAGCCATACCACCACATCCTTTTAACAAGATTAAGACTTAACCTTTTGCACTTTGGTTTGGCAGAACTGGGGTGGTGTAAGATGGAAGATTTGGGTCCTTACTTTTGTGATGCTTTCTCCCCCTGGAACCCCTTTGCACTTTATAATGTTTTGTGACAATTATCATCATATTCACAAACGTTTTTTAATACCAATACTGGAAAACAAAGGTTTTATGCAGACTAGGCCTGCATTAATATATTTACAGATATTAAATAATTATGATGCCAGTTGGACCGACATCTGTGGCCTCGTTAGTGTCAGTTCGACAACGAGGGTCTTGTCTGAAATGGTCAGATTGGCCACCAAATTACGATGCATGCTGAATGCAGTCTCACTGACTGCTAGAGGGCAGCCAACTTTGATAGCCTTTCTCCAACTGCTAAGATGGCATTCAGAAAAAAACAGCAGCCATAGAGCTGTACAGTGAGTTTCGACTGCCATCCGGAATAGGATGTGCATATCCGATGAGCCGACTGTGATGGTCAAACCGGCTGCCTTGACTTGTTGGGAATGAAGTATTTGTGGTGCATCCTCACCCAAATCAGCTTTCCCTGAGAGTCTCTGTCATGGATCTGATTCTCCAGGTACCCCCTACATTGTGGCAGTTGATCCTCCAAAAACTTTGAGCCTGTGGGTGTCGGTGGTATATATCCCCATTGACTGGCTTGTGCCCAGAATGCCACAATCCAGCAATGGGGTACATGCAGCAGAAGGCTTATCCCCACCTATGTCATGAATGTGTGTACATATCATGTTTCCTGTGAGTTTGTACGTACTTGCAGCCACATATTCAGGGATATGTACACCGCCGTAGATGGTAACAGGGGTTGCATCGTAATATGGCAGGGGAACTTTTCCGGCCTCGTGGTCAAAATCGAGTCATGGTAGCAGCCGTCGGACGGTCGGTCTGACCGGCATCCTAATGAGGCCCTATGCCATTCCTTAAATTGAATGCAAATTGAAAATGTAGCCATGGATAGGAATATTGGCCAGAAACATATTGGGTATACATGCTCCTTTACACCCTCGTGGGTAGCCCGCAATTTCATTGGAGACTATGGCCACCACTCCAATGATGGAGGACAACATATAGGTGCGATGGTTGCCCTAAAGGCACAATGTTTTGCGAACCAGACACCATGTTTTTTTGGGCAAGGTCAGCTTACATTTTCGTTTTTCAGAAACAAATCCCAAGCAGGAGTTATACTTTCGAAAACAGAAAAGTAAATAAAATAGACCTGGTCGTTTTTTTCCCTGCACTTCAGGGTCATTATTTGATTTCGCTGCCTGTGACCACCTTGCCTCATATCGCCCTACTGGGCAGGAAAATCTAGTGAAATTCCCTATGTCCTAAATATTGTTGAGTAACTGTCACTATTACTTGGTGGCCATTTGGTAGACAGACCTCCAATTCAAAGGTTAGCACTGGTGGAGCCAGCTGACACTCCTTCAGAGGACACCCTATGTATATCTAACCTGTAAATGTAGCTGACCATCCATGATTTGGGTGAGTTGGGAGCCCTATTGGTATGTATTGGGTCTCTTGCTCATGAAAGTGATTGATGAAGAAATTAACTTGTACGGACTTCGACAGACATCTTGGAATTAATGTTAATGAATGGAGAAGCTGTGCATATTAAAAGGAGAAAATCAAAAAAGAAAGCCAAGATTACATAGATGAAGAAACATTAAAAATAGCTGGATTTTTTAACAGAAGCACTAAAAAAGTGTGTTTGGTTTCTTTGAACCATAACTATATAATGAGTCCCACAAAATTACATGCTGGTGCACAGAATTCCCATCCAAGTAAAAAGAACAATACAGGATATTCTCCTACCACAACACAACCACAGCAGTATTGGTCTCTAATAAAATATTGAAGAAAATCCCGGTTCACAGAGAGAAGCCAACAAAGGTGGCACTGGCACATAGTCCAATAAAAGTACCGTAGTAAACCTGAATTCTACCCTACCCCATGTTCTCACCAGTCGGAGAGGTCACTCAAGGTTCCACTATGCGCTTATTAGGACTTTGGCTGTGTGGCTCTGGGTTCCCCCCACCAAAGCTGTGGTAAAACCACTTGCCAGATTAGTAGTCTCCTCCTGTCTGGCAGGCTTTGTTTTGGATGTTCCCACAGCGGTGCCCTGAAAATGGGCACTGCAATAAGATGGCCAAAAACAGTTCCTGAACAGCATGGAACCGCCATGAAACCCGTGGTTAAGAGAAAACTTGTGATATGCTTGGTGGGACCACGTTGGTACTGTCAAGCATATTACTGCCTTCTGACCGCCGGAACACCGCCAGGAAACGGCGGTTCCCTGCCGGTGTGGTGGTACAATGGCCATTCGACCTCCCTTGTTGTAATAGGAGACTGCCACCACCGCACCCCTTTGAGTCTGGTGGTCCGTGGGCCGCCAGACTCGTAATCAAGACCTTAGTAGATGCAGCAACCATGCATCATTGAGAATGGATGAGCAACTTTGAAGACACACAAAAATAATGGTGATTCAAACAAAAGGAGAGGAGTGTTCTCCTCAACCTAAGCAAGCCTGATGTGCCCTTTTTGTGTTCTGTTTTTTCAGACGTCTTGTTGGGACGAAAACAAACAAAACTACTGGTTTACCGATGCCTACACACGGATGGATTGAGATAGACAATAGACCTGGACAGCAAAATAACAAAAGCTCCCAATTAGCCAATCTGATAGCTAAAAAAAATGGTCTTTATATACAAATTGAGGTAATTTTGAACTTAAATATACACAGTCAATATGCTTTGCTAGGTATGGGAGGCAGCATGCATTAGTGTTTGTTGCACAACAACATTTGCAGAAATATCAGGAAAATCAATAGTAAAAACTGGGCCACCAGACTATAAATATACCTGTCAGCTCATCAGCATTTATTGGGTGTCACCTGCTATCATTCACCAACCTGGCACTCAAAATGCCTCCATTGACTTTAACGGAGTCACCCACTTTTCAAAAGGCCAATCCGACCCTGTGCCTAGAAAATATGTGGAGAGCAATAATTCGTTATACAATGTGGCCAGTATATTTTAAATATAACATCAACGTTTGAAAGCAGACACACCACTTAAAAGCATGATTCTCACATAAAAAATATGGCTGGATTATTTTTCAAACTTCACATGATTTTGTCATTTGCGATGCAATAATGTTACATTCAATTAACTTCCAGCACAACGATAGCTTCTAAGCTCGGATATGTCAGAATATGTTTAAAACTCGCTAATTTAATGACTAAACAAAGACTTGTTTACTGTCGTAAAAATATCTTTCTCGATCCCCTATGTAATACAAATCATCAATTATTTTCAAACGCCCCGTGCAGATACTTCTATTGTGTAATTAGTTTTGATTAAATGGGTGCAATTGATATTTAATTCTCTAGACGCTATTAGTATTCTGTAATTTAAAAGCCATTGATACTGAATACTCCATTAGCTGCAAATACATTTAATCACGCATGCTTTAATTTACGGTTATGTTGATGAGGCAGTGTGCATAGCGCCAGACCTAACACATTCGTCTAAAACGAGTTCCTGGTAGTTTGACTTCGCCTTTACCGTCGTGGCTTGAAAGGTGGCTTGATACCACTAAAAACAGCTGTACCCTGGGAACCAATGTTTATCCTGCCATATACTACGATTTAAAAAGGCTGCAGTACTGCTACCGCAACTGCTAGGGCCAGCCTTACGGCCATGTTTTTAGATGCGGTATTATCGATGCTTTAACATCTGTGGGGCATATTATCAAGGGGGTTTATCTCCGCTTTTTTGGCTTTAAAAGCCAAGAAAGCGGAGATAAAATTATCTCCCTATTACCTAGCTGTCGCTAACACCAGTTAGCGACAGCTAGTAGGAGATGCGACCATCTTGGGCCCCACTTTGCATGTCAGAGAAATGTATCACTAATGACATGCAAAGTGGGCGTGCCAAGATGTTAGCGACTGGAAACAGTCGCTAACATCGCTATCTCCTATTACCAACTTTTGGAGATATTCGCGCTAAGCGCGAATATCTCCAAAAGCTAACACCTGCCCTGAGCAGTTCTTAGCCATGTTTTCCAATGGGAGGTGGTTAACATGGCTAAGAGCATTAGCTCAGTAATGCCTGAATATCGCTGACTTTTCAGCGATATTCATGCATTGCAGCCGATTTTTATCGCATTTGCGATAAACCTTGGTAATACCAAGGTTTATCTGCGATAAAAATCGCCGCAGGTCGGCGATACATTTTTGTCTCTAACCAAGCAATAGCGATAGTTATCGCTATTGCTTGGTAATATGCCCCCAAATCCCCACTCCACAGGGATGCTTAATTTCTAGATGTGGTATTACTGCACCAGTGCAAGATCTCTGGATTTACTGTGGAAACTAATGTTCCACAGCTATTTCTGCATGTAACTCCCCACACGTCGGACCTTTTTCTAATGGCATATTCTGTTAGATTTCACCTGAAAATCATGCCCTGGAAAATTCTACGGGACTATTTTACTCATATATCATGCAACTCATACAGAAAGGAAAGTTGCTGCTCTTCGTTACGTGAGAAGGTACCAGTAGAAATGTGACATATTTACTAAAATAGGGGCCACTCCAGCTCTCTCCTAGAGCTGGTGCACTGCGTGCTGCCTAGCTCCAACGCAGACACCATTGCATCATTCTGCAAGGGCGTCTGTGTTACAGTAAGATTGTTTTTGTACAGAAAGTAATAACTTCCTGCACAAAAACAATTCTAAGGAAATTTCCTTTTTCTATGTGTGATGCAGAATCACAATTAGATGCGCAATCCCAAGCTTACTGCCTTCAGTAAATCTGGAAAGCATCAAATTCTATAGGTGGATGCCCATCCTTCATCGATGGAATGCATACCACAAGAAAATGTAACACAACGCAACGCAACGCAAGCTGCTATGTTATGTTACATTTCTTCATAAATTCACGCAAGGCGGCACAAACCGTCCTTTGTGTGGCTTTCTAAATCCCATTTAAGGAATTTAGCTGCATTACAAGGTCTTGAATCATGCGAGAACAATGCAAGTCCTTAGAAAATTTGCCCCAGCGTATGCTGTGCTACTCCATTAGTAGGTACTGCACATTTCAGAATCAACATTCAGCCAACAAAACTGGTAATTTAGAGAAATTGAGAATGAGGGCCGATCAGTGGCAGGCGGAAGAAGAGGGTAAGGAGGTTTAAAAAAGAATAAAACCTGATGCCGCGTTTCTCCTCCATCTCTCCGTCACCGTCTCTCCGTTGGGAATGGAACAGGAAGCACCCAGGCTCCCCAAAGCCAATTACAAGGCTGCAATGCAGTGTTGTGATTAGTCTGAGCACCGTGGTTTGGCGCTCAGACAGGGAATGGGAGCCTGGGCATGTTTTCCACACGGGCTGTAATGCAGCCTGCGTGGAGAACATGCAAAGTGCGCATGAATGTTTGGCCAGCCTGAGAAGACCGGCCAAACATTGATGCCCACTTGGAGTGGGAAAACCACTCCTCCTTCTGCTCCTCTGTCAATGGAGCAGCCCCACCCGCAAACCTGCTGCAGCAGGAAAACATAAAACGATAATAACCTTGAATTATTATCATTTTATGTTTACTTTCTTTCACTGCTTCAAAGCAGTGGGGCGACGCTCCTCCGCCTTAGCGGAGGAGCCACCACTGGGGCCTATGATGTCATGTTTGCGGGATACGACATGTGTTTGGTGTACTCCTTCCATAACATATATTCATTAGCTGTAGAGTTAATTTAAAACCACTGATAGTTTTTTTAATTTGCTGTCTTTAAGGAGGACCCAGGCAATATTTCCCTGCATTTTGAGTCTTAGAATCAATGGTATATTGGTTTAAATAATATTGTATGCGCTTTTCAGTCTACCGTGACAAAATATGAGGAGATAAATGATGGTAAAGGTTTGTGTTTCCTACTGTTCTTGAACGGGATTGATTGGTGATTGGGCTAGTCACTTCGATTTTCTCCGATCTCTCAACAAGCTGAATATATGAAGTTATACTTTTTGCCTTTTTCTGGAGTGAAATAGTGGTCAAAGGAGGTTTGACAGCTTTACCTTGTACTTTTTTCAAATATTATTTTCAAATGATTCACACAACTAATCTTAAAAGTTTCCACAGATGGAGGGCAATATTTTTTGGGGTACATTGCCTCACACAATTCTTGGTTGAAAGAAAAAATTAACTTCAGGCTAGAACTGCTTTCATCCACTGGTTTTGTTACTTTCATTATTTTCTTTATGCTCCTCAGTTGTCTTCAGCAGAGCTCACAATTTTCCAAAGTTGAATGACCGTACCTCAATGTTGTTTTGCAGTGGTAGAAAGCTGCATAGAGCCATTGAAAGTATTCTTAAGTTATGCTTCCAAAGAATTCCTTCATTATTACAAAAAGGCCCATGTAAGTTTGGCTAAATTACACCCAAATGTTTGAGACATTTAGAGATCAGGGCCCACATATACTAACATTTGAGGCAACGCAATGCAGCAAGACAAGTTGCTGTGCTGCACTACTTCAATGAAAGAGAGCAGGAATGTGCTATATATACTGGACACTTTCCTGCCCAAAACAATCCTTAAAGGCATTTTCCTCTTTCTGTTTGTGCTGCAGAAAGCAGCACACTTAGAAAGAGGAAATAACAAGGAGACATGAACACATTTCTCCTTGTTACATCTCTGACAGGATGCCATGCCATTTTGACACATTCCCAACTTTACTATTATTAGTAAATCTGCAAATGCACTAACATCCATGAGTGGTGCATGGGAATGCCCACACTCCACCCATGGAACACCTTGCCAATGCGGAGTAACTTAAGGCAGTGACTTGTGCTGGTTTGAATTGTTATGTTATGTTATGTTACGGACATTTATCGTGCGCACAGCTGCTCCAGCGAAGGAGCGTCCTGGCTCAAGACAAGGTAGGACACAACACCGCTAAATGTAAGGACAGAAAAGAAGAAACAACTGTGGGGGAAAACAAATTAAAATAGGAAGGTTTTAATGGCCTTACGAAACTGCAGGAGGTCCTCCAACAGACGGATCTCAACCGGGAGAGAATTCCAGATAGCCGCAGCTCTCACTCGAAAAGATCGGCCCCCAACTCGGCAAAGCTTGAACCGGGGGACAATGACGAGTGTCTGGCCCAGGGATCGAAGAGAGCGTGTCGGAACATACAAAGATAAAAGGTTGGTCAGGATCTGGGGGGCAGAGCCTTTCAAGATTTTGAAGGCCAAACATAGGACCTTAAAATGGATTCTCATCTTCACCCGTAACCAGTGCAGAAAACGTAGGGTGTTAGAAACGGGGCAAAATCTGGGCAAGCCAACTATCGCTCTGGCTGCAGCATTTTGGACGCGCTGCAGGCGAGTGATTTCTGCCTGATTAGCTCCCACCAGGAGAGAGCTGGCGTAATCAAGCCGGGAGATCACCGTCGCCTGAATCACCAGCTGCCTGGTCGGGGCATCAAAGAATTTGAGGACAGGTCTTAAGCCCCGAAGAACACCAAAGCAGCAGGCCGCGGTTTTCATTGTATGGCCAAAAAAGTTAAGGCTAGAGTCCAGCCAAACTCCCAGGTTTCTTAATTCCGAGACCGGAGTCGGAGACGGCCCCAATTCCGAAGGCCACCACCTGTCCCCCCAGAGCTCCGCTCTCTTACCGACAATCATGATTTCAGTCTAATTACTCTAGATTTACTCAGCAACACAGAGTCACACAAGGTGGTTTTGCGTGGTTAAGTAAATCTGATTTAAGGGCATGCTTTGCCTTGCATTACCTTGCTTGACACAAGGGCAATGCAAGCCATTAGTAAACCTGGGCCCAGATGTCTTCAGAACTGCCCATGGAGTGGCAGATCCATGAAATTCAGTGGAGCTTATAAACAAATGAGTTCTCTTACTTTGAACCCCAATGCTGAAGAAGCATTGGGGAGAGAAGGTCCTATTCACAAACTGCATGTCTTAGCATATTTAGTAGTAAAGCAAACAGTTACCACAAAATGCTATTTATTCATAAACATATGCGCAAAATTTCCACTTCCATCTCTCCAATCGATTTCTGTGAAGAGATCTTTGTCATGACAATGCAAATCTCTGCACACATATGTATATTTTTTAGCTGTACATGAGTGAAGGAAAGGGAGAAGTGGCTGTGAAATGGGGAATACTCAATACTGAGGGGTAGAGATTAAGAGGGGGAGAAAGGAGGGGTTAAGGAAAGGTAAGTGAGGGATTTAGGGATGGACATGTACACCCCACAAAAATGTAGGCCCATTGTTACTCACAAACTGCAGTTTAAGCGTTATTCCAGTTAAAAAGGACCCACAATAGTAGTATATGTAATCCAGCATACCTGAAGAAAGTCCAGCACCATACATGGCCAAACCTAGCACTGCAACACCCTCCCATAGAAATCAAGGAGGGCAATAAATTAATATAGAAAAGAATTGGTAAATATAGCCACATGTATTTATTTCATTACTATCCACATTACTGACATATTTTGTTAAATCCTCATCCATTATCTTTGTTTTTATTGTAAACTCCCTCTATAATTTTATATTAAGTTACATTTTGTTTTAACATAAATGAAAATGCTGTTTTATGTTTGAACCAAGGTATTTTCTTTAATTTAAACATTTTCAATCAGAAGAAAAATGCTGGATATTTACATGACAATGATTACAACAATTACAATAAACCTGGTATGAAAATAGTGATTTTTCTCCATCTTGTGCACATTTCCACAATAACTTATCACAGCCACTCTGACCACATAGGAAACAAGCTCATTCCAAACAACTTTTGATGCATTTACCATGTCAGAGAGCACATTTAGAGACTTGACGATTGTTTTGAGAAGGAATTATTTGAGGAGGAGGAGAGCGAGGGTTAACAGCTAAATGATTCCATCTTTTCAATGTCCAGGAAAGCTGTCAGTGTCAGATAAAGCTTCTCACCTGATGTGATCCTGGACATTGTTATTGACTGGGAGCATGAGCTTGATTCAGCCTGCTTACAGGCTATCTCAACCTATTTCATTATACTGGCTGCACTCCATTCCATTGCCACTAGCTCTTTCCAGAGGGCCTCCCTTGACAACATTGGCATCTCACAGAAAAAACTGTCTTGATGTCTGCATCAGGTCCTCAGATGCATAAACAGAAGATCATTGACAGCATTCACGTGGCAACTCAGCTACCTCACCACACAGCACACCTTTTACGCTACAGTCACTGCTGGTATTCCATCAACGCTCAGACAGTCTATGTTTTCAGGAACTACTTTATAGATGTTCATGCTGCCCTTCCAGGAATAACACACAGCAGCTAAAGTTTTTTTAGACACTCATCTCAAGTACTTTGCTTGGTTTCTGGGGATTTTGGTGAAATGTGACTTATTGGTAAGTAATAACACTACACACTAGGGCTACAAGTGCACCTGGAGGGTGGCCTCCCAAATATAATTAATAATCACTATAACTCAATTGACACACAATGCCCTGACACTCACTGCATGTAGTAAAAGATTTAGAATAGAGGCCCCTCTGTCAAATAAATCACTCTTTTTGTCAGAGGTGAGGCAAGGTATACTCTCTCCATCTTCTCACAGCCTAAAGATGTCCAACTGCAGTGTTGCAATAGAGGCACACATACGTGCACAATGCATTATTGAACATACTTTTGGGTTCCTCAAGTCAGGATTCATTTATCTTGACTGTACATTGGGAGTACTGCTGCACTTCCCAGATGTTGTATGCAAGGTTCCTGTAATGTGCTGCACAACATCTCCATGAGATTGGGCTTACATATAGATCTTGACCCTGATTTATGCCCACATTCAGGTACCTGGGTGCAGTAGAGATTTAAGTTCAGGGTATGCACATACAAAATCATCAAGTTAACTTTTTTTCTCTTGAGCTGAACGTTTGCTTGCAGTATTTATATAGTTGGACAGTCTCCTGTCAATGATGAATTGTGCATGACAAAAACAATGTCCATATATATCATCCTGAGACAACTCACACAATGCCACATACTGTATTCATGTTTTTGGGTAAACATACTTAACTTCTTATTTGAAAAAAGGTCATGTTTTACACAGCAAATATCTTTATTTTTTTTAACTATATCACATTTTTATTACTTTAGGTATATGTAAGGTGTCACCCTCACACATTTGGAGAATTCCCTCCTGTATGAAAAGTCTCTGCTCCAGGTGTGGAGACTTGTTTCTGTACACAGGGCAGACACTTGAGGAGGATATCTCCACATACTGCAACACGCAGGAAATGACATACAGGAAGAGGAGGTCACCCATTCCCAGCTATCTTCTCTTCACAACAACAGCCTCATCCATCAAGTTGCTACTTGCACTATTGTTTCCCCCAACATCGCTGAGGCAATTGATGAGAAGGCCCTCCCCATCTTCTGAGGGCAACATCTTTAGCTGGAGGGAGGCTATCAGCTTTATGGGGTTAGGAGTCCCAGCTGAGCCATGCAGCACAGGCACAAATCTGGAAAGCCATTGCGTCATGCTGCAGTGCAGTAGTTGTCTTCACTTGGGGGTGAATAATGCCACAAGCGCCGAGAGGACCATCGTCACGAGGCCCAAATTAAGGTCTAAGACAATATGGACTCGGCTCCCAGCAACATTCTCTCCACCCCTGCATGACACCACTGTACCGAAACACAACTGGAATAGACTAAGTAGCAGAGAAGGAGTTAGTGTATATTAGTAGTAACCAGTTAAGTGTATGCATTTTGATTGTGGTGTCCTTTCACATGTTCACTATGAATTTATTTATACATTTTAACTTGTTTTTGATGGTATGAAAGGTTTTAAAAAAACTTTCCTAACATACATGTAAGAAAAATTGGGTATTGGTCGAGGAGGGTGAAACCCTACTGAAGGAACAACCATGATCCTTGTCAGGTTGACTTAAAAAAGTCACTAAATTAACCCGTGCTTAATCATCTGGTAGCTTGGCACAAAAGCAGTAAGGCTTAACTTATGGGCAATTTGAAAAGTATTTATGCAGCACTTAAACAGTAATAAAGCGATAACACAGCACAAGAAAAATATAGTCATCTTTAATTTAAAAAAAAGACACTACTACAACAACAATACTTTCTGTAAAACTGGGGTTATGCAGTTTCAAAGATTTAAGGGAAAATAGCTTCTGATCGCACTGGACCAAGACAAAGTCACAAGTCCAGCCTGGCCAACAAGGAGCTCATGCCGGGCACAATTACAAGTTTGGACTTCTCCATCTGTCTCCCTCACTCTGTCTCCATCCCTCTGTCTCCATCCCTCTGTTGCCCTCCTCACTCTGTCTCCCTCTCTCTCTGTCTACCGCTCTCTGTCTCCCTCCCTCCCTCTCTCTCCTTCTCTACCCCTCCCCCTCTCACTCTCCCTCTGTCTCTCTCCATCTGTCTCCCTCCATCTGTCTCCCTCCCTCTGTCTCCATCCCTCTGTCTCCATCCTTCTGTAACCCTCCTCCCTCTGTCTCACTCTGTCTCACTCACTCTGTCTCCCTCTCTCTCTCCCCCTGTCTGTCTCCCTAACTCTATCTCTCCCTCCCTCTTGTCTGTCTCCCTCTTGTCTGTCTCCCTCTATCTGTCTCCCTCTATCTGTCTCCCTCTATCTGTCTCCCTCCCTTGTCTCCATCCTCCCTCTGTCACCCTCCTCCCTCTGTCACCCTCCTCCCTCTGTCGCCCTCCTCCCTCTGTCTGTCTACTACAATTGTAATCGGACCGCTTCAGAACGTCTCAGAAAGGCGGCAATGTTTTTAAACTGACCGTGAGCGCTTCTCCGCAGAGATGCTATCATTTTAAGTATCAAATTTTCTCAGCTTCACTGCTATTTTAAAAAAAAGGTTCCCATCAAAACGTCTGAAATGTATGTTTCCATTAGTGCAGTACTCAGACATTTTGCTGTCTCATAACACAGATCCATAATTGAATGGAGAGTGGATGCCGCTTGTACACTCCCAAGCAGGTTGGAAGGCTAATGGTGCAGGTGGTAACTCAGTTAGTTAAATACTCGCCTCTGGGGGTGGGGTGGGGGTGGGGGGTGCTAGAGGGCGCCAGGCGAGATGGCCGCACTTTAGTGCAGTTCTGCCCGGCTGATCCGCAATCCGCCAATTATCCGATTTCCATAGAGGCATCCGACCTCTTCTGCTGGCGATTCATGTGGGGCACCTTACCTGTCATTGCCTGCGCTGCAGAACAAGCCTTCTGGTAGCTGTGGCGCCGGGACACTGGACGGGGCGACTTCAGCACCGGCGAGTGTGACATGGCGGAGTGAGCGGGCTGGAGGGGGAGCCCGGGCGCTACTCGGAGCAGCAAAAGTCTGGACGATCCTGAGCCCCGAGGAACTCTGCACTCCTGGCGAGGTGTAGCGGCGGGAGCTGGCCTGCTGCGAAGAGGTGGCGGCGGGGGCTGTTCCTCGCGGAGACTCGCTGGTGCAGCCTGGTCATCTGGAGGCAGCAGAGGGAAGCCGGCATCACCTGCGTGCCCCGGATCCTGGGAGCGAATGAAAGGCTGTGCCCGCGGCGGGCTTAGGTAATGGGGTACGGCCTAGGCCTTGGTCCTGCAGCTGTGGAGGTGGGTGTGGGCCTCAGCCCTGGGTCGCGGCCCGCGGCCTGAGGCCTGCACGCGTGACTGTTGTGCTCCTGTGTGCGATCCCAACCATCGGCTGCTGCCCCCGGGGGGTGCGCACCGCGGGGTGCTGCGGCTCCCGATCTGGTGTTTTTAGGGCCTGGGGGCTTATTATGGAGTGGCGGCTGCTGCGAAAGCATACAGGGCAGCGTGCAGGGCCCGAGACTCACCATCTAAGGAACTGCATTCTTGTGCTCTGGGGGGGCCTTGAGGAGACTCACATTGCCACTGATCTGAGAGGGGACCCTGTGTTTATTGCTGGCCCCTGCCTGGCTGGTTAGGAGTGGCTTCAGACAGTGGAACGCTTGACTTTGCAGGTAACTATCCCGGGCTGTTGGGCAGCTGAGTGGTGGATGTGACTGAGCCCCGCCCCGTGGGATTGCTGCAAGAGCCTTCAAGATTACTGTACCACCGGTGTTGAGGCCTTCTGAGATCACTGTAGATCTATAGCCACCTGTGGACGCGCACCAACTGCCACTTGCGTTCGGATTGCATGCCTGCCTTATTTTTGACGTACATCGGCCCATACCTATACGTTCTCGTGCCATCGCCTTCAGCGGAAAACAGGGGAAGGAAAATAACTGGACAAAAAAAAGAAGGGGGGCACAATACTACAGGCAACACCTCTGAGGGACGCTGCTATATTACTGCTGCATTTTATACCTGCCCTGCCTACCTGCGCTGGGTGACACTGGTATACCCCCCTGGCACAACTGAGCACTTCACATCTCCTACTAATCAGCATGGGTAAGGCAGATAAGTTGCAGCCCGCCTCAATTTTGAGGCGCGAAAATCAGGCAGAGCACAACAGAAGGCGGCTTCTGATTCTGAGGCGGATGGGCAGGGAGACAGCCCCCCCCCAACCTGGAATCCACATTACTGGCCATGCAGAAAAGCCCACAGGCTATAGAAGGGGCATGTCCACCATAAACCATAGATTAGACCACATGTCCTCACAACTGGAGAAACAATCGACGGGAATCGGGGAGGTCGAGCAACGGGTCTCTGATGCGGGGGATCGCTTAAGTGAGGTGACTAACAGGACTCTGAACATGGAAAAAGTGCTGTCCCACATACAAGCAAAGAACGAGGAGTTGGAGGCCAGATCCCAGAGGAATAACCTTTGCATAACGGGCCTGCCAGAGTCGACAAACACCGGGAGGATGGAACAGTACATTGAGAACCTGCTACAGGATATCTTTGGCGCAGAGCACCTGTCCTCCATGCTAGTTGTGGAGCGTGCTCATCGCTCCTTGGCGGCATGCCCTGTCCCTGGTGCCCCACCCCGTCCAATAATAGCCCGGCTATTGAACTACAGAGACCGGGACACTGTTTTAAGGCTGGCCAGGGAGAAAGGCACTATAACTCACCAGGGGAATACTCTGTCCTTCTTTCCAGATTTTACTGTCGCTGTCCAGGCGGCGCGACGGGAGTATGGTGCGGTTAAAACATTTCTGCAATCCGAAAATAACCCGTACACCATGCTATATCCCGCGTGACTTCGGGTGGGGAAGGAGGGAAACTTTAATATTTTCTCCACCCCCAAGGCAGCAATGGACCACTCAAGCAGCTGAAGAGACACCGTCACGAGGCAGAAGTTGAGCAGGAGGAGAACGACTAATAGTGATGGACTGTGCCTTGAAGTGAAGTGGCCATGTGACTACTTGATGTGTTGCCCCCAGTTCTGCTAAATACATATGTGACATGTTAATGCTTTTGCTGCGCTAGGCACGTCCAGAAAAGCTTTGTATAAGAAGCATGAAAGTAGTCTTATGGTTTTTAATATCTAGCTGTATATTGTAACACAGGTAATAGACTTGATCAGCCACCTCCCACGCAGTGGGAGGACAGTAGCACTCTCACACCCCTCACATGGGAATTCCGCACAGTAGCATATTATGTAGTTGTGTTAAAGGGGTTTATTTTGCCACATGAAGATGGCTTTGGCGAGTTGGGGGAGCCGAAGTGGGTGGGGGGTGATTTGGGGGGTTTGGGTGGGGTGGACGGAGGAGGTAAGAGTAGTAATTCTTTGGGCTGTGATTGAAATGTTTTTTGAGGGTACTGTTTTACGATATGGGGTTGACCTTGGCATGTTGGAGCAGCTGAAGTGGGTGGGAAGTGGGGTGGGATCCTCGATGGACAGCCAAAATAAAAAATGTGTACTTTTGGACGGACACTATGTAGTTGGTGTCTTCTGGTTTGATGGTTGCATGTTTGATAGTCGCCTCGGCGGTCGCATATGGCAGGTATTCACCAATGGCTAGTGTGATTAAGTTTCTTACCTGGAATGTCCGGGGCCTTAACACACCCAAAAAGATCAGATCAGTATTTGCTTGCCTTCACCGCATGGGAATACAAGTTGCCCTCCTTCAGGAAACCCATGTTACGGGTGAAACTGCTAGCAAAATGGGCACTAGGTGGGCGGGGACCCGGGTCTCTTCCTCCTTTTCCTCATACTCCGGGGGGGTAGTGACTGTGGTGAAAAAGGGGGTGCCTTTTACTGTGCTCAGGACTGAGGTGGATGACGAGGGCTGGGTTGCAATGGTGCATGGCCGATTGTCTGAAGAGAGTGTGATGATCGTGAATGTCTATGGACCAAATGTGGATGACCCTTCGTTCTATTCGGATGTGTGGCGCCGGATATCGCTATTTCCTCAGGCATCCAATATATGGGGAGGGGATTTTAATCTATGTTTGGACACCACTATGGACCGTACTGGTGGTGGTGGGGTCAGACCCAAACGAGCAGCTGATGTCTTACTGGGGCTCCTGGACGCCGGGCATTTAAAGGACATATGGCGGACCCACCATCCTACGGACCGTCAGAGCACGTTCGCATCCTCAGTGCATGGCTCGTGGTCCCGTATTGACTTCTGGCTGGTCTCTGAAGTGGTCTGCGTCTGGACAACGGCAGTATCGCACGAGGCCCGAACTCTATCGGACCATTCCCCAGTATTGTAAGCGTTACAGATACCTACATATCGGACGCCGCCGTTTACATGGCGGCTGCAGCCTTCCGAACTTACGGATCCAGTCTTTAAACAGAGTATAGCAGAAGCCATAAAAACTACTTCAGGGAGAATGAGGGGACTGTAGACAGTGCGGGAACACTCTGGGAAGCGTTTAAGGTTACAGTGCGGAGGGCTTGTATCGGGGCCCAGTCGGGGGTACTGCGTGATATCCGTCGGCGGATTACAAAATTTGCATCTGACATATCTACATTGGAGCGGAACTATGAGTCTGACCCCTCCACTGCAAAACTGGCTGCCATATGGGAATTGATAACAGAGCATAACGAGACCGTGGACCAGGTGCTACTGCACTGTTCCCGGCATCGAATAGCACGGAATTATGGGGAGGGAGGCCGCCCTGGCCCTTCGCTGGTGCTAACATTGTCGGAACAGAGGCGCCAGGAGCAAATAACAGAACTCCTTGATGAAGCTGGGGAGGCCCATCATTCGACCACAGAGCTCTGTGACGTAATGCTGCAATTCTACACTCAACTCCATACGGCTAAAGCGACTCCGCCGACGGGGGAGATACACCAGTATCTTGATGATGTGGCGCTTGGGTGGCTTTCCGATGGAAAGCATGAGTACCTTGTGCAGCCGTTCGATGAGGAGGATGTACGAGAGGCCATCATGTCCCTCCCGACCTGCAAAGCTGCAGGCCCGGATGGATTGCGAGCACATTTTATAAGTCATATGTGGCGGACCTCCCCCCGTGGCTGCTGGATTTCTACGCGGAGGCGTACAAGAGTGGGAAGTTGCCCCCTTCGCTCCGTGAGGGCCTGCTGGTCACACTTCTCAAGCCAGATAAACCAATGAATCAGTGCAGGTCGTACTGACCGCTCTCTATGATCAATATAGATACAAAGATACTGGCGAAAATGGTTGCTATTAGAATGCAGCCCTTGATTCCCTTGCTGATGTTGGTGACCAATCAGGATTCGTCATGGAGCATTCCACTACTCATAATGTGCGTACACTATTTTCCACTCTGCGCAATTTTGAGCCGGACTTTCAGGCGGTGGCTGTGCTGCTTGATGCGGCCAAGGCCTTCAATTTCTACAGTGGCCCTTTATGTTTACAGTACTGGAAAGGATGGACTTTCCCCTTTTTTCCTGCAGTGGCTCCGAGTGTTGTACTGCAACCCAGTTGCCCGGGTACTGGTCAACGGCTGAGTATCCTCATTGTTTCCCATCGGAGGAGGCACGACGCACGGCTGCCCACTGTCACCTATGCTATTCGCCTTGGCGCTGGAACCCCTCGCCTGCAAGTTGCAGCAGCGGCATGCTGCAGCTGCCTTGCGGTTCCGACAGCGGCCGCTGATTGTCTCTCTTTATGCAGACAACATGCTGCTATATGTCCGGGAGCCCGAGATCCATCTCTCTGCGTTACTCCAGGAATATGTCCAATTCGAGCATTTCTCCGGTCTGGGGATAATTTGGTCCAAATCAGTGGTGTTCCCCCTAACTGCGTTCACCAAGGAGGTGGAATTGGATTTTCCACTAACTTGGACAACTGACCCTGTGAAGTACCTGGGTGTTTGGGTGCATAGAGATCCTGACATCGTGATCTCTGAAAACTATGGCTGCACGGTGACTCGTATTTCAGAGCAGGCTGCGAGATGGACACACATGCCCCTCACTCTGGGGTACAAGATTGAGGTGGTGAAAATGTTGTTTTTACCTACGTTGTTATACTTCTTCATCAACATTCCTGTCAAACTGAACATAGCGCTCTTCCGCACTCTCCAGTCTGTCTTGCTCTCATTTGTATGGGGTGGCAGGAAGCCGAGATGCCGCTGGGACCTGTTGGTGCAACCTTTTGAAAGAGGAGGCTTTGAGGCGTGGGCCTGGCGAATGCTGGCGACTAGGCGACTAGGGCGCAGCTGTCTTATCTGTATGCGCCACTATTGCCGTTACTTTCCCACCCTGGAATTTCGGCGGCCCGGGAGGCGCCTACTTTGCGAGAATTAGCTGCGGCTGGCATTCACAGGTTGGGCGATCTATATGTGGAGTGTAAATTTAAAACGTTACGAGAGGTGCAGAGCGGCTCCGAGCAGGGTTTCATGTTTAACTTCACATATGTTCGGGTCCGTCAGGCTATCCGCGCGGTGTATCCGGGCTATCCTGCTGAGCCCACCACTTTGCAAGCCCTACAGGTGCTGCTGACGGGAGAGAGTCGAAAGAAATTGGTTACGAGACTATACAATGCCTCCCTGTGAGAGCGCGATGTGGAGGTGCACCCCTCTTCTTTACGCTGGCAATTGGCGCTGGGTGCTCCTATCGAGCCGAAGGTCTGGACTGCGTGTTGCCAGCTTACCGGTCGCCTCACGGCTAATTGTAATCTCCGAATTATACATTTCAAGTTCTTTCATCAGGTTTACTACTCCCCTTTGCAGCTATATAAATACGGCCTGAAGGAAACTTCTAACTGTGTGAAATGTGGCCCGTGGGATGCAGATTTCATTCATGATGCCTGGATGTATGGGAGGGTGTTTGCTTTTTGGATGGAAGTGGTGTCCATTTTGTCTGATGTTGTGCTGGAGCCCGTGGATTGCTCTCCGGAGCGTTGCCTTCTGGGGTATGTCAAGCGCCACAAGCCCTGTAACAGGCTAATAGTCGCAGTTTCCACCTTGTTTGCGAAGAGGGCGGTGGCGCAATGCTGGGGAGCCAGAACGTCGCCCACTGTAAAGAAGTAGCTCCGAGACTTGTGTACTGCAAAACTCAGTTACAGGCATATGAGGAGGAGCTGCCAGAATCCTCTTGTCCCCAAGATTTCTGGGCCCCCTTGATGGAGTATCTGCTGTCCTACCCTGATTTGAGCCCATCAGTAGATCCCACTGAACACCCTTACACGGGTAAAGACCTCCAGCTAATTATTGCGCTGGCCTGAAGGCTGAACGCTCTTGATTATTATGTGCTACCAATGTAGCTTTGTGGTCAAATGTGTACCGTACTTGTACTACTGTCCCACCAGGGGGTGAGGGGCATGGTTTGGGTTTCATATGTGTTCTTGCTTTCTCTGATTCTGTATCATTGATTAATTGCTTTGCATTAAAAATCAATTAAAAAAAATAATACTCGCCTCTGGTGATTGATAGGTCACAAGTTTGAATATTGACCATACTGATTCAGTGTTCCATCCTCCAGAAAGTCTGTATATCGAATATCATAAACTGGGCAATAGTAGAAACAGCAGAACTTTGGTAAGAAGTGATATATAGAATAAAAAATCTATGTACAACTGGCAGCATCAGAGCACACTTTTCTTTCACACACAACAGGTACAGAAGAGCTACAGTACAAGTGACAGACTACAAATGTATGCTTTATGTAATAAGTCCTACAAATGTGATTCACCTGCCCTTATCTTGTGACTATCCGAGAATAATGCATGGGGGACACAGAGATAAAGGGCATGAGAAGGCGATTAAGGGCAATCCTCACTAGCCACAGTGAAGTCACAGGGACACAAAAGAAGTTCTGTCTGCCTGACATGCGGTGTCTGAGAAGGCTCTCGTGTCTGCAGCTCTGAATGCTGCTCTCTGCCTGGTACCCTGCTCATCCACATAAACGCCAGCCCCCCTTCCACTCTTTTATTTGTTAATGGGGCTTTGTTGTGAATCGCCTGGCCCCCATAGAGCAGAGTGTCTTGGAGTCCGCGCTGCTGCTGCAGACTCCGAGACACTCTTTCAAAGGAATGCCTCTTAATTAGCAGCAGTTATGTGCTAAGTGCCCTTAATACTGGTGTCATCCTGCGACACACCCATCATGTGCAGGCTACAAAGTACTGTGTCGGGACACACAGTCTGGAAAGCCCTGTTCTAGTGCCTTGCAAAAATATGAGGTACACCAATGTGATGTCTCAAATATTTGTCATGGCCTAAAGGAAGATCACAACAAATCATGGCTTCATTTATTATCGTTTACAAATAATACTGATCTCCTTCAAGCATTGGAGGCAAAAACTATAAATCTATCAGACAAGAGGATGAAAACTCAAAGTGCAGTATAACACATGAACATAGTCAGCCGATAATAGAAATATGTAGTACCATGGAGCATTTCGCCGAAGTTGGTACAGGGAAAGAGAGTAAGCAAGAGGAAAATGACTATAAAAGAAATTAAGGCGTTAACGGAGTTGTATTCTAGTGCAAAGCAAACAAGCAAAATAGTGTTAGAAACAACAGAAAAAATAAAGGAGAACGAAATGCCAACACAAGAAGAGGACAGCCCCAAAAAAAGGGAGAAACCAAAATAGAGGACTACACAGCTGTGTCTGCCTCGCTATTAAACATGCTAAAAACAAAAATAGCCACTTTTAACATGCACTTGGATAAATTAGATATTCAGATCGATTTAATGAATATAATAGCCACTTACATTGCTGGAATAAATGCAAAATTGTAAAATCCTACAGGTCTAATATCTGCTAAAAGAAGTCCGAAGGCAGTGGTTTCCAGCGAGTGTGCATGTGGCCAAATAATCGACAAATTGAGCACAGTACCAGCAATTTTACAAAGTATCTTACTAGCATGACAAACTAATGACCTGGAGCAGTCAAAAAATGTAATCCATAGAGATGAAGTGATTAAAGATTCTGAGCAAGTTTAAATCTATGAGCAGTCAAAACCACGGGAACCAAATGAATTACTCAAGACCCCCAATGGGGACCTAGAAGTTGAGAAAAATAATTCAAAACAATTACAACAACAACAGGCTATGATAACTGTTCAAGATGCTTCAAAGCCATGTAAAAAAAGAGACAACAACACGGGCAAGGAAAGCGAGGAAGAGCAATAACGGTGAAAAAAGATTGTTCCTCATTTTTGATAAAAAGCAACCAGTCCAAATAAACAAATCTAAAAACCATGTAAGGAAAGATGGGAACGATATAATCAA
Source organism: Lissotriton helveticus (assembly GCF_964261635.1). NCBI lineage: Eukaryota > Metazoa > Chordata > Amphibia > Caudata > Salamandridae > Lissotriton > Lissotriton helveticus. The sequence continues at coordinate 1,425,358,427 of NC_136063.1, read as the reverse complement.
TGATGCACCCCCCTTGTGGAATTCAAAAAGACATGGTACAAGTACAGAGGAGTAAATGATCTCAAGTCAAAGCAATCTGGAGACATTAAGTAAAAAAATTACAACAGCCAAAAGGAAGAAGCTAATAAAACAAATAAAGAATAGAGATATCCTATGCAAATGTGAGACGGCACTTGTAAAAAAAAAAAGGAAACAAAATCAAAGTGTTAGACAAGCAGAATTTTAAGACAGTATGGTGACGGGACCGGCAATATGACAAGAGTTAATCCTGGAATAAAACATCTCTAAAAGCCAAACTCAATCAAATATTAAGAATAGGCAAGAACATACCAATCGCTCATGTACTTCCCTAGAGATAAGATCTACACACACTGTAATAAAAAACAATCCTCAGGATCTAAACGAATCTGACCAACTTCCCCAAAGGAATATACAAATGGAAGATGCGCTAAAAGAGCCAGTGCTAATTAAAGTTAATATACGAAACACAAATGAAGTAGGGGTAAACTCTAGAAAGGTGATGACAGCATATGTCATCATATATTGAGACAAATCAAGAGGATAGTTGGAGTAAGCAGATTATCCAAATACACTTTACAGTGACAGCAAGATATCCTTAATAGTGGAAATATAATGTAACTACTGGCTAAAATTCCCGCTCTAAAAAACTTGTCTCAATGTGACTTACTGTCCATCAAATTTATTCCCCATAAAGAAAAGAAACAGATGGAAAGAACTCTTGAGTCATGGAGAAATGAAGAAATAGTGGAAGCTATTATGAAGGTTGGGGTATCTCATTGGAAAGACCCTTAAGACCTTGTTACCCATCACCGCTAATGAAGCTCTTGAAGAATCGTTCACCAGACACTGAAAAAAGCCAGGTGTCGTTGGTATTACAAAATGCTAGAGGTAAAAAAGATGACATTAATAATGGTAACAATATACAAACACAGAGGCTGGGTCCAATACACTGGGGATGGTTAACTGCAACTCTCAACGTTCCCAAAAGGGAATTACTTGACAACCAAGCTATCAGTCCTCCTTACGATTATTTGAAGCTTCTTTCTTGGAATATAGCGGGGGCTAAAAGTGAAATTCAGGGGGATGTTCCACCAATACTCTGGAATAAATACAAAATTATTGCATTGCAAGAGACCTTGTTGTTAAATCTGCAGGATTAGTAGCTAATTATAAACTTCATTATGTCAACGTTGCAAGAACACATCAGCACAGGAGAGCAAAGGGAGGTCTAGCAGTATACATTTCAATGACAGTAGCCATAGGTTCAGGGCAACTTAGTAGAACAACTTCAGGCACACAGGTTATCAAATTGGACAATTTGTTAAAATATGATTTAGCAACAATAATACATGTCTATTTGCATCCAAATGTAGGGAAAAAATGACTGCTGTTGGATACATTACTCTCGATAATTACAGAATACTGATTGATGAACCCAGAGTGGGAAATCATATTAACAGGTGATTTTAATACCAACCTCCCCGAGGAGGATGAGTTAATAACTGTGCAAAATGTTTTCTGGTCTGTACTGGTACAAACACCCTCAACGGCAAAACAAAAGGACTTAATGGAACAAAAAACAGTCATGCCTTGGAACATCTATGACTGAGAATATTAAATGGGAAAACGCAAGACGATACGCCTCCATGTTGGAGATATGAAGGTATAAATTCTCAGTCAATAATAGACTTTACAATCGAGTCTTTACCTTTATTGAATGAAGTGAGGAAATTCATAATTAAATACACAACAAAAAATTATCATTCATATGAGCATCTGGAAATAAGAACACATTTTTGTAAGAATCTGGGAGCTCCCACAATGATAGGCAACCTATCTACAATGAATTTCAAGCACATAAGATGCTTGGCTGGTAATCTACTAGAGCTAACAGAGTTAGCAAAGGAGGGACTAGAAACCAATATGGCTACAGATAGCAATCAAGTAGAAAACTGTACAACTTTCACTACAAAGTTCATGAGGCTCGCACCCAAACAGGAGCATGTAAAACAGAAAAGAAGCAGGGAGACAGCAAAACTTTCAAACGAAGCCTTAACATTAAGGAAACAAATTAGGAAGGCGGTCAGAAAGAATAGGCTAAATAATGATGTGAGCTCCTGGAACGATATAAAAAATGTTAAAAGAATATATAAAAAATAAATTTGGAAGGATCAAAAATCGGGAGCAGTTCTGGACAAAGCTTCTTTTTTGTGTCAAACAATCGAACAATCAAGCATTTTGGAAAATAATAAATGGAATAGCTGGACCCTCGCAAGCTATAAACGACGCATATGTGACTGAGTCGGATTGGGTATATTACTTGAGTAGCAACTTTATAAAAGATACAGGTTGTGATAATAAACACTGTTATATTGGCTTGGAATCTAAGTCTCCAGATACAACTAATGAATAGTCTTAAATCACGGATTGCCAAATAACGTTGGATTGCCAACTCCAGATAGCTGAAAGGATAATGAAAATAATAAAATCGGGCTTAATGGAATACTGCAGGCCATATTTTTCAAGTGACCATGAATACTGGGCAATCAAACTGTCAGGGCTCTTTAGGGAGGCACAATTATCAAATAATCTGCCCATGAGTTGTAAAGGTGCAATAATTAACCCAATATTCAAGGGCGGAGACAGATCAGATCCTGCAAATTATAGGCTCATAGCCCTAATGGATGTGGAAGCAAAATATTACGCTTCCCTAATCTTGGAGGACCTAGTAGAATGGTCTACTAAAAATAAGCTGATTCCTATGAGGAATTTGTGAGGGGTTCAGAACAACAAATAACATACTTGCTTTGACCATGATTGCAGAAAGGTATAAACGTCTGAACTTAAAATTACAGCTCTGTTTTATTGATTTTAAAGCAGCGTTTGACAGCATAGAGCGAGGTCTACTGTGGTGTAAATTGAAGAAGATGGGTCTCCCAAAATTAATATCACGTGCCATAATTCAATTGTATACCGGAACTTGGATACGAATAAAAATCGCAGATGGTACGAGAATTTCATGGGGAATCTGCACGACAATAGGGCTAAAGCAAAGCTGCGTACTAGCCACCCACTTATTCAATCTCTTTATTGCAGACCTCTCAATAAGACTAAATGAGGCAAATTCTCATCCACCACATTTTGGCCTGTTGCCGATAACACATCTATGATACACCGATGATATAGTTTTACTCAGCTTGACAAGAGTTGGATTACAAAAATCATTTAATGAGCTAGCAACATTTGCAAATAACAACGCCTTGGAAATCAACTTAAAGAAAACGAAAACTATGACAATTGCAAAGCGGTCAGGATACAAATTCCCGGTCAGGCTGGGGAAATAACATTAGGGGAAGTCAATAACTACAAATATCTAGGGCTGTACATTGATGATCGTTTAGATTTCCAAAAACATAAACACTATCTGGAAACAAAAGGTAATGGCCCAATAGAACCATTTTGTGGCCTCTCATAAAAGTTAAAGGGTCCTTCTTTAAAGCCACTGTTAGCCGTAATGGCCACTAAATTGAATCCAATAGTGGAGCACGCAAACATCGTTCTACACGGAACAGATGCTGAACTGTTTGAAAAGAAACAAGTAAAAGCACACAAAAGGGTTTTTAAGCTACCTCAGAATGCGTCACCAGCACAGGTGAGACTGGAATTTGGCCTTATTCATCAAGGGAATGGGAAAATCCATGCGTATGTCAAAAGCTGGTACAAAATCTGGTTAAGTCAACCTGAACGATGCCTTGTGGCAGGCCCAGGAAGAAGATCAGCACTCTAGTTATTGCAAGTTTTTTTTTAAATTGGCCTTGGATGAAACAAAGTCCAAAGATCTCTGGACACAGTCCCCCTCTTTTCCTGTTTTTCGTAAGGTGACAAACAAAATGGCGAAACTACATTCACTAATAGACGATAAAAATTAATTTGCAAGGAGGTCTCATGTCTGGATGGTCCTGCAGTTTATTACAAAATTACGACCGGCTGAATATCTGAACACAAATGAAGATACAATGGGCCTATATTATGCACACTATGTGGTGCAGACAAGCAAGACCTCATTCATCTTATTTGCATATATCTTGGTTTAAAGTCGATTCTGGCATGGCTCTTGAAAAAGGCATTTAATGAGAGAGGGATTAGATCTTGTAGATCTGCAATAATCAAGGGCTTGGACGCAACGGATTCCAATTGAAACTGTAAGGTGATGACATTTTTGATGCGGTATGAACAGATAATAATGAAAATGGATAAATAACTCACCATGCCACTGATTATGTAGTGTTTTAAAGTACCACAAAAAAACGTTACGTCCACCAGTTAAGAACAAATAAGATGCTGTAGTAGGAATTGTACTATTGATTCAAAAATAAGGACTGAAATAAGTAGCAATGGAAGCTCTGTTTCTTGGCAAATACAAATTGGACCATGTATCTTGGTTTTAATATGTTAGATTGTTTTTAAAAGGATTCTATGTCTTGTTTTTAGTTAGAAAGTCAGCAACACTGTATATTTTCCTATGAAATTACTTTTAATAATTTTTCTTCTGAAATTTTTGGTAAAAGAATCTTTTAAGATACAGTGTTTTCGATATTGTATGTTTTTTTTAACTGAAACAATAACGATTTTTAATACTTTCAACTTAGACAGACATGAACACTTAACCCAACCAGCGAGGAAGAAGAACCCGCCACTAGCAGTTATAGTGTTTCTTTCCAGAGACTAACATGATAATTAGCCAATAGACTCTGGGCGAGGGATGAACAGACAACTGAAAGGCCAGCAGATGTGGGCATCACATGCCAGGAGGAGGAGGACCATTTGGCTCCTCCCGGCCTTGACAACACCAACCTGTGGTGTCTCAACAGCAGAACTCCATGCCATCTGGGCCTGCAACCAGCCCCTCCTTAAATCCTGAAGCTTCCATTCCATCAAGGCTTCAAGAGGCACCCACTAACAATGCATCACCTCCTACTCCCATTGCCTGTCCAGATGGCAGTTCATACGTTTTGTCTGCCATTCCAACTCACCCTCCCTCCTGTAAATCCTATCTTCTAGTCCATCCGTGATCCCTGTTTTCCTTGCTACTCCTGTTTTGTTCTGCCAGTGGAGTGCATGGTCCTGCCATGGCTAGCCATTTGACCTCCACATCTGAGGATTTCACCATTGTTATGAAGAGTCAGAGCAAGGATCGCCAGGAACATTTCCTTCAAACATTTTTTGGACTCACCCTCTGGCATGGGGGGATGACTTTGTAATGATTTGGAACTGTGCATTCTTATTTTTGGACATTTTATGGGCTGTAGACAGACTCCACAACATCGCATACAGCAAAACACCCTCAAGTGTATTGACTCCTTCCTCTCAGGACGCACTCAGAGCATCCGCATACCTCGTTTCTCCTCTGCACCCAGGAACATTTTATGTGGCATACCCCAAGTATCATCCGACATCCTGTTCAACATATGCATGATGCCCCTCACAGATGTTGTCAGATCCCATGGACTCAACATAATCTCCTATGCCTATGAGACTCAGCTTAGCCTCTCTCTGTCCAATGCCAAAACCAACTTCTGCAATGCCATGACTGACATAGCTAGATTGATGAGGGGCAGCTGCCTCAAACTCAACTCCGACAAAACAGAATTACTGATCTTCTGGAAGAACACATCCGCATGGGACCACAGTTGTTGGCCAGCGGAATTCGGACCAACACCCAAACCAACAGACCATGCACGTAACCTTGGCATCATCCTCGACAGCAAACTAACTATGAAACGACAAGTCACTGCAATCACCACCTCCTGCTTCAACAGGCTCCACATGCTCCACAAAATCATCAGATGGATCCCATCAAAACCAGAAAGACAGTCACACAGACCTTTTTCACCAGCCGCCTCAACCATGGCATCACACTCTATGCAAGAAGTTCTACCCAGCTCTACAAAAGACTCCAGACCATACAGAACTCTGCAGCAAGACTCATTCCTGGACATTCCCAGATGGACCTATATCACCTCCCACCTCAGAAACCTCCACTGGCTACCCATCCAAAAGAGATGCAGCTTAAGATCCTCACACACACATACAAGGCTCTATACACCCTAGGACCATTCTACATCAACCACTGACTGGAACTTCCACTTACCTGCAAGACACCTGCGCTCTGCCTCTCTCGCCCTTGTACACACTTCAAATCCTTTGTAACCACAGCAGTGACCACTCCTTCTCTTATGTCACTGTCAGTACCTGGCACTCCCTGCCCCTCCACCTCCACCTCCAACTCCAAACAGGACCCTCCTTTGCAGACTGCAGAAAGAAACTCAGACCTCACTTTTTGAAAGAGATTCATCACCCTCAGCGCCCGATATCCCTAGGGTTCGACAGTGCTGTGCTCTACAAAGTCTGATTGATTGATAGTTGTTTCCTGTCCCTTTGTATATAGATGGGTTAAGTTGAAGTTTCCATATTTTTTTAATTAATTGGCTAACCCCCTGCATGTCAGAATTTCCCCTCTGAATTAACCCTGGGTAGCGAACTGCACTCTGTTCGTGGAGTTTGCAGAGTTTTCCTGACTCCGCGTTATGCGGAGCTCATGGAGCAGAGCAGAGTTTTTCCCTCGCTACCGTTTGTCAGTGCCAAGTTGGCGACCGCGAGTGAGGAAAATCGACCTCCTGGCGGGATTTTTACTCGTTTGCGATTGTCAACATCAAGTTGGCGAGCTCAAGCATGGAAAATCAACCTCCCAGTGAGATTTCGTAACGCAGGGGGTCAGGTTTCACATTGCGAATGGTCGCATATGCTCAGGACCGCTCGCATTGAAAAATAGCTAATTTGCGTTGAGAAAGCTTCAGCTAGAGTAAAAATCTACACGAGCGGCAGAAAAGGAAAGAAGGGACCACAAGCGCTGTGCATGGTGCTGTTCGCAATGATTGCACAGTGTGGGAAAGCATCAAGCGCTGCGCAAGGGGGAGCGACCCTTGACCCTTCCAGGTAGGTCGCTCCCCCTCTGCACAGCACTGCCTGTGTGTCCCTGCCCCAGCTGCGGCTGCTGAGGAAGTTCGAGGCTCTCCTCCACCCGCAGGCTACCACCTGCGCCTCTTACCTGGTGGCCAGTGGTAAGCCGTAGGTTTGCTCATCCTCCATTGTGTTGCCTGTATTTTCTTTCATTGCTCCCGTTGTAGTGACTGCACTTTCATTGTTGTGTCTGTGACTGCTGTTGTATGTTTCCCTCGCTGCCTGTACGTGGTCTGTGCCTGTTCTCTCCCTCTGCTCATCTCGCTGCCCCCGTGTCTCTCTGCCCGGTTTTCCTTCTGCTCCCCTCGCGGCCCCGTGTCTCTCTGCCCGTTTTTGCCTGCTCTTGCTTAGCTGCCCCTGCATTTCTGTGACCTTTCTGCCCTTTCTTGTGACCTTTCTGCCTTCTGTGCCACTTGTTTCCCCCCGTTTTTTTGTGACCTTTCTGCCCTTTCTTGTGACCTTTCTGCCTTCTGTGCCACTCGTTTCCCCCTGTTTTTTGTGACCTTTCTGCCCTTTCTTTTAACCTTTCTGTCCTCTGTGCCACTCGGTTCCCCCCATTTTTTCTGACCTTTCTGCCCTTTCTTGGGACCTTTGTGCCTCTGTGCCACTTGTTTCCCCCTGTTTTGTGTTACCTTTCTGCCCTCTCTTGGTACCTTTCTGCCCTTTGTGCCACTCGTTTCCCTCCATTTTTTGTGACTTTTCTATCCGTTCTTGGGACCTTTGTGCCTCTGTGCCACTTGTTTCCCCCTGTTTTTTGTGACTTTTCTGCCCTTTCTTGTGACCTCTGTGCCCTCTGTGCCACTCGTTTCACCTGTTTTTTGTGACCTTTCTGCCCTTTCTTGTGACCTTTGTGCCTCTGTTCCTATCGTTTCCCCCTATTTTTCTGACCCTTCTGCCCTTTCTTGTGACCTTTGTGCCTCTGTGCCACTTGTTTCCCCTGTTTATTATGACCTTTCTGCCCTTTATTGGGACCTTTGTGCCTCTGTGCCACTCGTTTCCCCCGTTTTTTTGTGACCTTTCTGCCCTTGCTTGGGACCTTTGTGCGTCTGTGCCACTTATTTCCCCCTGTATATGTGAGACCTTCTGCCCTTTTTGTGACCTTTCTGCCTTCTGTGCCACTCGTTTCCGCTGCCTTCTGTGCCACTCGTTTGCCCCTCAATTGTTGTGCCCTTTTGCCTTCTGTTTCCTTTTTTTATTTTTATTTTTTGCAGAGTTTTATATAGCACTAACTAGACCCGAACCGAATCAGGTATCAGAGCGCTTTACATAGCACCAGTTACGTTACATGAGGACACACTTTCATTTTAGGCACGGGGATTTGCCCATCATCACAGGAGTTTTTTTTTATTTTTGGCGTTGTTACCGAGACTCGAACCCAGATCCCCAGGTCCGAGGTCGAGCGCCTTAGCCGTTAGGTCAACTCCTCTCCTTTGCTGCCCCTCGCCTCTGTGTCCCCTGCGGCCTGCCCCCTTGACTGCCCATTCGCTGCCCCCACTTCCCGCCTCCCAGCTGCTCCTCCCTCCCACCTCCCCATATAGGCCGGCTACTGCGTGGTGAGGAGAGCAACCCTTGACCCTTCCAGGTAGGTTGCTCCCCCTCTGCACAGCACCGCCTGTGCCTCCCTGCCCAACTGCTGAGGAAGTTCGAGGCCCTCCTCCACCCACAGGCTACAACCTGCGCCTCATCCCTGGTGGCCAGTGGCAGGCCGTAGGTTTGCTCATCCTCCATTGTAATGCCTGTATTTTGTTTCATTGCTCCCGTTGTAGTGACTGCATTTTCATTGTTGTGTCTGTGACTGCTGTTGTCTGTCTCCCCTGCTGCCTGTACGTGGTCTGTGCCCGTTCTCTCCCTCTGTTCCCCTCGCTGCCCCCTTGTCTCTCTACCCGGTTTCCCTTCTGCTCCCCTCACTGCCCCTGTGTCTCTCTGCCCCGTTTTTCCTTCTGCCCCCCTCGCGGCCCCCGTGTCTCTCTGCCCGTTTTTGCCTTCTGTTGCTTAGCTACCCTGCATTTCTGCGACCTTTCTGCCTTCTGTGCCACTCGTTTCCCCTCGTTTTTTGTGACCTTTCTGCCCTTTCTTGTGACCTTTTGCCTTCTGTGCCACTCGTTTCCCCCCGTTTTTCTGTGGCCTTTTTCCCTTCTTGCGACCTTTTGCCTTCTGTGCCACTCGTTTCCCCCTGTACTCTTGTGACCTTTTTGCCCTTTCTGTGACCTTTCTGCCCTCTGTGCCACTAGTCCCCCCTTAATTGTTGTGCTCTTTTGCCTTCTGTTTCCTTTGTCGCCCCTCACCACCCCCGCCGCAGCGTCCCCTGCGGCTCAACCCCCCTGACTGCCCATTCGCTGCACCAGCCTCCCGTCTCCCAGCTGCTCCTCACTCCCACCTCCCCATACATGCCAGCCTCTGCAGGGTCGTGCTGCTGGCGCGCGGCAAGCCCGTCTGCGCCTGTCAGTGCCTGGAGCACGCCCAACGCCAGAACCCAAGGCACCAGCACCCGCCATGACGACCGCCGCCACTACGACACCAGCACTCTGCACACTCTCAACCCCGGCCAGACCCACAACTGCTTCAATGCCGCCTCGAAACGCACACACTGTCCCTTCACCTGCCGGAACTGCAGCTACACCAGCCACAGAGCCGACGAACCACCCGCCGAAAAAGGCCTCAAACACCTCCGATGCATACTACTGAACACCTGCTCCACAAGCAAACACTCCGTCGAGCTCTGAGACATGCTCAACACAACCTCCCCGGACGTCGCCTTCCTGACAGAGACCTGGTTGAACAATTCCTCTGCACCCAACATCGCCATAGCCATCCCAGACGGCTACAAGATCACCCGAAGAGACCGCACCAACGGAGTCAGAGGAGGAATCGCCATTGTCCACAAGAACAGCATCAGGGTCTTGACTAGCACTGATGACGCGCTCAGCACAGCCGAACACATGCATTTCCAGATCCACACAGACCCCAACTCCACCCTCTGAGGTACCCTCATCCACTGACCCCACAGACCCTGCCCCCAGTTCAGCGACTCCATCGCTGACTTCATCAACACACATGCCCTGACCTCCACCGACTACATCCTCCTCGGAGACCTGAACTTTCACCTTGAGAACAACAACGACAACTCCACAACCCTGATCGATAACTTCGCCAACCTCGGACTGAGACAACTCATCACAACGCCCACCCACAACGCCGGCCACATGTTCGACCCGTCTTCTCCTCAAGCTCGCACGTCTCTGTCAGCCACACCACCGAACTCCTCTGGACCGACCACCGCTGCATCCACTTCACCTTTCAGAAACCCACCACATACCACCGTACCCAACAGATCCCCCGCCGCCGCTGGAGCAAAATCACCGAAGACCAACTACATGGAAACTTCGCTCTCAGCCCACCCACCGAACCCTCAAACACCGACATCGCTGCCCACAACCTCAGACGCTGTATCAAGGACTGCGTCAACACCCTCGCCCCGCTGAAGAAACCCCCCACAGAGACACCAGCAAGAGGGCCAGCTGGTTCTCCGCAGAACTCCTAGATTCCAAGCAAGCCTGTCTCCTTCAAAGACCGCCTCGACAACAACGCACACGACAGCAGGGAGCTCTTCAACATCGTGAAGGAACTCTCCAGCCCCAGCTCCAACACCAGCGACATCCTACCGTCGCAAGCCCTGTGCGACTTCCTCAACACCTTCTTCCACCGCAAGATAGCAGACATCCACGACAGCTTCAACACCCAGACAGCCCCAACAGACAGCAACACAACAGACCCTCCGCACACCATCGACCACGTCCCCTTGGTAGCCTGGACCAGAGTGAGCGTCGATGACACCATCAAGACCATGAGCACAATCCAGTCTGGCTCTCCGTCAGACCCATTCCCGCACCACGTCCTCAACAAAGCAAGCAGCTCCATCGCACCCCACCTACACAACGTCATCAATCTCTCCCTTGAGACCGCGACCTTCCCACAGAGCCGGAAACACACCGAGATCAACGCCCTGCTCAAAAAACCCAAGGCAGACCCAAGAGACTTCAAGAACTTCCGACCCATCTCTCTGCTCCTCTTCCCGGCCAAGGTCATCAAGAAAATCATTAACAGACAGCTAACCCGATACCTCGAAGAGAAAAGAATCCTGGACCCTTCCCAGTCAGGGTTCCGCAGCAACCACAGCACCGAGACCGCCCTCTTCGCCGCCTTCGCCGACATCAGGACCCTGCTAGACAACGGGGAGACTTCAGCACTCATCCTCCTAGAGTTCTCCGCCGCCTTCGACACCGTCTGCCACCGCTGACTACGCGCATGCCTCCATGCCGCAGGGATCCGAGACAAGGCTCTGGAATGGACCACCTCCTTCTTCTCCGGCAGAACCCAGAGCGTCCACCTCTCCCCGTTCCGTTCCGAAGCCTCTGAGATCATCTGCGGCGTACCTCAAGGATCCTCCCTCAGCCCGACACTGTTCAACATTTACATGGCCCTGCTTGCACACGTCGTCCGACAGCATGACCTCAACATAATCTCCTACGCCGACGACACTCAACTGATCCTCTCCCTCACCAAGGACCCCATCACTGCCATAGCTAACCTCCATGAAGGAATGAAGGCTGTCGCCAACTGGATGAAGATCAGCCGTCTGAAGCTGAACTCGGACAAGACAGAGGTCCCCATCATTGGCTCCAACCCGTCAGCCAGGGACGACTCCAGGTGGCCAACGGCACTGGGGGCAGCCCCGACCCCCACCGAACACGCACGCAACCTGGGAATCATCCTCGACTCAAAGCTCTCAATGACCAAGCAAGTCAACGCCGTCTCCTCCTCCTGCTTCAACACCCTCCGCGTGCTCCGCAAGATCTACAGATGGATCCCGACAGATACAAGAAAGACAGTCACCCAGGACCTCGTCAGCAGCAGACTCGACTACAGAAACACCCTCTACACGGGAGCCCCGACCAAGCTCATCAATCGACTACAACACATCCAAAATGCCTCAGCACAACTGATCCTCAATGTACCATGACATGGCCACATCACCCCCCACGTGAGAATCCTGCACTGGCTCCCCGTCAACAAGAGGATATACTTTAAGCTCCTCATCCACACACACAAGTCACGCCACAAGACCGGCCCAGCCTACCTCAACAGCCGGCTCTCTTTCCACACCCCCATCCGCCAGCTACACTCTGCCGACCTCTCACTTGCCCCCGTCCCGCGCATGCGAAGAACAACCACCGGTGGGAGATCCTTCTCCCACCTCACCGCCAAGACATGGAACACCCTCACACTGAGCCTATGACAGACCCAAGATCTGCTGACTTTCAGCAGGACACTAAAGACCTGGCTGTTCGAACAGTAGTGGCCCCCCCAGTGCCTTGAGACCCTCGCAGGTATGTAGTGAGCCTAACAAATGGCTGATTGATTGATCACTGCGAATGCCATTTTTCTATCGTACTAGAATGCGTGCGGAGCTCCTCATAGTGTGGCAAAGTTTTTTTTACACTTTGCAGAGTTCAGCGTAGTGCAACTCTGCGAACTCCACCCAGAGTTACTCTGAATACAGCTCTATTTTCATTCATTTTGGCCTATTCCCAGTATTTGTGTGTATTTGTCTATGTTGTAGGTCACCAGTAGTTTGTTATAGTTAGGACCTAGTTTCCATAGGAAGTAAGTTTTCTGACTTGCTTACAACTTTGGCGCTGTTAGGAAAACCTTCACAAAATGTTCCCCAAAAAGTGGCACATGTCTAGTTCTGCATGGAAAGCTTTGGAGTGATCCATCAAGCGGGGCCTGAGAAAAAGGGGGACCCAAATATTTGTGTTTCCCGTACAGTTTCCCAACGGGATTTTAAACATGACTACAGCCCGAACTACTGGACAGAATCACACCAATAGAGGTAGATGTTGGTCCAGAAAGAGCCCTTTTTGTGATTTTGTGTAAATCATTCAGTAGTTGCAGAGTTAATAAAGAAAAAACTAAATTTCATATCTAGGAAGTCGGGACATGGAACCTCCGCGGCTCCTGGAGATTTCATGCTGAGATTTGATTAGCTGTAGATTATGGGGGGATTCAGTGATGACAACGCAACAAACAAGTCAGAGGGTACAAAAGACCGGGTGACTGGACAGTCTAAGGAGTAAACACCAATTCTTTGGCAGTAAGGCTTCTGAATTGTGGATGAAGGGTTAGAGCGAGATAGTGGTGTCACAGAAGGCAAAAGTGGACTAGTAGACAGAGTGGGTTGCTGCATTGCTATGGTTCATCACTGAATCCCCCCCTAAATTTACAGGTTCCTTTAATTTGCGTCCTTGTATTTTCCTTCCCTTTTCCCCCAGGCTATTGAGGCACTTATCAAACAGGCATGCAACCAATGTCCAGATGATGATCTGTTCATCCACTCAATGGATCGAAACTCCGTAGACACCTTAAAACAATCCTTATACGCCTAATGTCATGTTTAATTCACTGTAAAGGTGTTCTTTTTGCGATTTGTTCCCATGATATTGTGCATTCGTTGATGTCTGACACACAAAAAAGCTTTGCCAGAGCCCCCTGTTTGTGTTTTCCCATGTTTTGTAATTCACAGGCTACGTAGGACACAAGCTTGCGTCCCACTTTATGTATCGTTTGTGAATTCTTGTTCATATTATTCAAAAGTAAATACTAGACCTCTGTCCGGCTGGACAAGTCCACTTAATATAGAAACGACTGAGTCTATATTCATTGTGGGTTTCCTATCTTCTCTCTGGGGACCACTGTTGTTTAAACAATCGATTCCCAAGGTCCCTGATTGACTCGTTTGGGTATCCTTGTTGTCTAAAAATATATAGACTCCACAACACCAGCATACAGGGAACTGCCATGGACTGGATCCACTCTTTCCTCGCCAGCTGAACTCGAAAAGTCAGGCTCCCGCCTTTCTTTTTTGAACCCACAGAGATCAGATGCAGTGTACCCCAGGGATCCACTCTCAGCCCCACGCTCTTCAGCAGCTACATGACCCACTCGCAACCATCATCAGAAAACATGGACTCAGCATTGTATTCTATGCCGATGACACTTTGCTTATCCTCTCCCTCATCAAGGAACCCAACATCACCAGACACAGTCAAACCAATGTGGGATCACACTGCTTCACCTCCCAGCGGGTCGCCCCTGAGCATTGTGGTCAATGCAGTTCACCAAGCATGTGTGCTTGCAGGATTGTCTCAAGTAATTACAAAGTTGTACTGGCCATCTCTATACACGTGTTTCTGGATCATTATCCGTCATCAGTAGAGATTAGGCATCAAATATTTGGGGTGGCTGAGCAGGCTGCCAATGTATTCTCGGGTCACAGTACCTCTCAAGGCGCGCAGGTGCCTCTCCACGAGCTTTCAGCTCAACCTGCTCGAGGGAGCCTTTTAAACAGGAAACCAATGTGGGACCACACTGCTTCACCTCCCAGCGGGTCACCCCTGAGCATTATGGTCAATGCAGTTCACCAAGCATGTGTGCTTGCAGGATTGTCTCAAGTAATACCAAAGTTGTACTGGCCATCTCTGTACACGTTATTCTGGAACATTATCCGTCGTCAGAAGAGATTAGGCATCAATTATTTGGGTTTGCTGAGCAGGCTGCAAATGTATTCTCAGGTCACAGTACCTCTCAAGGCGCGCAGGTGCCTCTCCATGAGCTCATCAGCTCAACCGGCTCGAATCTGCTGAGAGGTGAATGAGTGTGATCCCACATTTGTCACCAGACTATAGGAACAACTACTATGCGGAAATCAACAAATTTCTACTCCTCAAACTCCAGACCGCCCAAAACGCTGCAGCCATTCTCGCCCTCAGAATCCCATGTCAAGACCACATCACCCAGCACCTGCGAGACCTACACTGGCTCCCTGTCAAAAAGGTAGTCACTTTCAAGCAGCTCACACACATCCACATAGCCCTCCACAACACTGGGCCCCAATACCTTGATGAAAGAATCTCCTTCTATGACCCCAAGAGGAACCTCTGCTCCTCCGACATTGCCCTGGACATAATTCCATGCATCCACAGAGCCAGAACGGGAGGAAGAGCCTTCTCCTACAACGCGGCCAAGGCGTGGAATGAACACCCCCTCAGCATCAGACAAACCCCCACACTGCAAGCATTCAGGAAGAGCCTCAAGAGAAGACCTGGCTCTTTGGATAAGCCGGAGCTGCCCAAATTCTCCCACAGCGCCTTGAGACCCTAACGGGTGAGTAGTGCAATTCACAAATCCCTGATTGATTGATTGAACATGAAATCATGAGAAGGGGGCCCTCACAGGCCGTTTACATCCCCGGGACTGCTACCTTCCATTGGCAAGGCCATAACAATATTGAGGAGGGGTTCCCACAGACCCCATTCTGGACGTGTTGCGGTAATGGGGACCACCACCTGCCTGAGGCCAGTACCCATCACAAATAGGAGGAGAGAGCACAGGCCCCCTCCTGGGCCACCTTCGGCCCCAGGCATCACCTACTCCTTGTGGCAGGCCCTGCAATAAGTAAGGAAGGGGGCTACAACCCCCCCTCCTGGAGCCATCAATGGCCCTGAAGACCACCACCCCCTAGTCCGGCTCCCTATGCCCCAAGATGCCCATCCTTGGGACATAGTAGTTTAGTGTTGCTATGAAAGCTCCTGCTAAGCAAGAGCAAACAGTAAAAAGTAAGAAAACTGCTCCTGCCCACTGGGAACAGACTTTTCATCTTTTTTCCTGCCTGCTGTCAATTGGGCAGGAAAACAGATGAAAGAAATGCTGTTGCACTAAGGGACCAACATTTTTGTCTACTTCCTGTGTGCAGGAGCTATGCCAGCTTCCGCTGGAGGCAGGGAGCCATCTGGGGCTGGGGGGCATTGAGGCATCCCCATAGTCCCAACAGCCCAACAGTGCACACTGGCTGCCCTGGTTATGATCCTCGGCACCCATCATCAGGTGACCGGGCCCCAGGAAATGGGGTTCCTTCTGTCAAAATCAGCCTGTGCGGTCTTCCTCCCCTTCACCAAAGAAGAAATAAACCACATTTCCTGGGCTTGATGAAGGCAAAGCAAGTATGTTTCTTTTAATTCCACATTAAAAAATGATCTGAAATCCTTGTTGAAGGTTAATGCATCGTTGATCTATAGGAGCACAATCTGTAGTGACTGTGACAAGTGGGTTCTTTCTTGTCCTTTCCTGGTGAGAGCAAAGTCCATAGTTCGCCCTTCAAATTACTACCAGTGTCCAAATGTGTAAAATCACCCGGAAGCCTTGCCCTTTTGACTCCACTCTGTCCACCTTATTACTATGCAAAGGTCTTCCAGCCTTTTGCCAGTATGATGGACTTCTTACCAAATGTCCCCAGTGTCTTTCCTGCTGATTTTGTTGTAGCCTTCTCGATGCAAAAAATATGAGGACATCTCCCTTGTTTGGTGGAGATTCACCTCTTTGCAGTATTTTCATCTTCTCTATAGGAGAATTAATGTTATCACAGATTTCTGGAAGAAGACTCATGAGGAATAATCACATTGCCAAAATTAAACGCACAGAAGGACCCTGGTGACATTTCCTCCAGGTAGATTATGCAGCTGAAGTGTAGAACATGCACTAGACATTTACCCAATGAGTTAGCACTTGCTAATTAGGAAGTAGAAAGTACTCCAAATGGATAGAAATGTTGTGCAAAACTGTGGACTCTGGTTGGATAAAGGGGCAGGTGAGGTTCCATTCTGGCCCAGGTGCTCACACAATTACTGACATACCCACAGAGACACTCAAACACCCACTCACACACCCATTCAGCAACTCTCACATCCACTCACGGTCCCACATAACCACTCACACACCCATATAGTCACTCAAACATCCACAAAACCCCTCACACACCCACATACAGACCCCATACATTCACTCATATACCCACTCACACATCCACATAACCACTCATTAGGCAAATGTCTTTATTTTCCACATTTCTGTAGGATAAAAGCACATTGAAAAATACAAGCAAAGTACAAATACAAATTTAAAAGACAGTTAGAGCAAGATATAAAACCACCTCACCTATCGTCTGTAAAAAGAGACACAAAACCCGTAACAAATAAAAACAGCTCATGTAATAGCCAAACCCAGCATGAAAAATAATACAACTCTAGGCATGGCCTTAAGCACAACAGCCTTACAATAGAAAAGAACGAGCTCTATAGTAGTCTCAGAAGACCAGAATCATGTAAGTCACTGAAGTTATCGCCCTTTAGGAAAATCTATTAGTTTTTTAAAATAACCCTAACCCACTAACCTAGTTGGTGGCATGCTTCATCATTGGGTTCCCACTTAGGGAGGCAAGTGCCTCCTTGGTTTGCCTTGACGCCTGATTATAGCGGAGCAGGATTTTTTTGAGTGGATAGTTGAATAGAGTGAGTGTAAACCTAAAAACTTCCTTCAGGATACTAGGTTAAATCAAAGGAAAAAGAAACTATTAGAGTGTTATTGGGGCAGGAATAACATCAAGGGTGGATATGAAAGAGAAAAAATGATCCCACACATCCCAAGGAAGTATAATGGTCTACATGTTTCAGCCAAACAAACCAGTGTCAGGTGGCTTTCTTCAGGACCAGTGCTGCCAGGGCCTGAACAGACCTGCACACACACTTTCTTTCTTTATTAATCTTCATTCTGCTTACAAATAAAACTATAACAATTCATAATAAAAACAATACAGTTTGCATAATGCAAATTAAAATATAACTATTAAAACCTAATCACATGTATCAGTGCCCTCTCACACTTACTAAACATAGGAATTAGAATGAAGCGGCATGGGTCATGTAAACTAAAAAAAAAACCTGCCACCTGGGCTGCTAAGTTAGTGTTTATGTTAGCAAAGAGCCGCTCTAACTAAATCCAATCAATCCTGTGCAGTGCACAAGGATCCTTGTTTGGCTACATAACCAACCCTGAAGCTGCACTCATAGACAAATTGATGAGAAGGTAAATATAGGGAGTTTCTGTTAGGTGGCAGGCATAATCTTTCCTGAATACAGCTATCTAAAAATCTCTAAAAAAGTATGATATATTATAAAACAGACATGGATTGACACCCTCGCACAGCGATTTTCAGAAACAGCCCAACACAAGTAAAAGTATCCTCATTATTCAGTTGAAGTAGTACATTGTAAGCTTCTATACAATCATTAATATGTAACCTCTTGATTAATGGTACCAAAATGCTTTTGGTGTACATTGAGTAGAAATCACAAAACAGTAAAAAATTTAACGTAGATTGGCCAGACCACCCATTCCATATATAGGGACAAGAGTTTAAATTTGCCTGAAAGCCTAATGGGAAATTTAGCAGGTATTTTATTGTAACTTCCCTAAGGCGAAACAACAGACTGAATTCCTAGTGGTCCATTGGGCTGTTCAAATAGATTTGGGGTGGGACATGCCCTCCCTGGTTTCTGCTCAGCTAGGCTGTCACTTTAGATTTATAGGACTCCCCCTTCATTCTCTCCACATGCACGCACACATTGTAACCAACAGGCCTGCAATTGTTTTTTGTTAATGGTGGGAGAGCTCACTGGGTTCTCAAACAGCTGGGTACAGCCTATCTTGTGCAAGCAGGATTCAATATTCTTAAGCCATGGTGTTTTTCTACCTTCATCACAGGAAAGGCATCTTTTATGATGTCTTTTGTAAAAAGGCTCCCTCTGTCTTATGCCAAATTGCAAACCAGAAAAGTAGTGGGTGGGCGCTAATGTAATCTTCAACATAAGGGATACCTAGTGCACTATGAATATAAAGCTGGAGCTAGAGATCGGTACACCCAGAATCTTCCTGCAGAATCTATGGGCATATCTATCAAGATACCATTTTGCAAGTCCTTAATAGCAAATTTTAGCAATTCGCTATTAAGGACTCGCAAAAGGCAATGTATGTAGGATTCACAATACTAATTGTGATTCCTACATATTCCTTAATTGTGAATCGCAAATTGCGATTCTCAATTAAGGAATACCTTTCCATTCCTTCCTATGGGCCTAGAGGTCCATAGAAATGAATGGGAATACATTCGCAATTTGCGAGTACCCATTAGGTACTTGCAAATTGCAAATGCAATCTCAAGGGTGCAAAAGTGTCAAAAGGACACCCTGTTGCACCCCTGAAATAAGCATGTGTGCACATGTGGTGCACATACATGCCCTTAGGGCATATATGTGCGCCACATGACACTCTGAAAATTGCAAAAAACTGAATTTTTCAAAGAAATCGCAAATTACCACTTTGCGATATCTAATGGCAAAATTTTACAACTTGGGTGCTTCCAGAACTCCATTTAAGGAATCACAATTTGCGATTCTTTAAATGAATTCGCTGAATAGAGAATCACAAAATGTGCGATTCCCTATTGTGCGAGGGCCTTTTGTGATGATACATCCTAAAAAGCTTTTTCCTGTTCACAAACAGAGGAGAGGAGTTGGCCTAACGGCTAGGGCGCTCGACCTCGGACCTGGGGGTCTGGGTTCGAGTCTCGGTAACGATGCCAAAACTTCCTGTGATTCTGGGCAAATCACTTAATCTCCCCGTGCCTAAAATGAATGTGTGTCCGTCCTCATGTAACGTAACTGGTGCTATGTAAAGCGCTCTGATACCTGATTCGGTTCGGGTCTAGTTCGTGCTATATAAAACTCTGCAAAAAAGAAAAAAAAACGGTCCGATTCTGAGAATCAGCCGATTTGCGAACTGGAAAAAGGCTTCATACATACGCCCCTATGCTCCTTGAGTTGAGTTTGGTGGCAATTCTTGATTCAAAGGGGACTACTCATACACCCACCCACTGACCCATACAGCCACTCACACATCTACTCACACACCTACAAAACCACTCACTCACAATCACACACCCATACAGCCACTCACATACCCACTTACCAACTCACAAATTCACTCATCACATCCACACACACCTTCAAAACTACTCACACACCCACTCATATACCCATGCAGTAACTCACGCACACATATACACTCACAGACCCATACAGCCACTAACACATCAGTGGCCCATACAGCTACTCACACATCCACTAACACACCCATACAGCCACTCACACACCCACTCACTGACCCATACAGACACTCATATCCCCACTCACACACCCACAAAACCACTCCTACACCCACTCACTGACCTATACAGCCACTCACACACCAACTCTCAAAAGTTACAGGTTACAAAATGGAAATACAATTTTAAAAAAACCTTTACAAAATCTAAGGTTACAGGTACATTATAGATAGGAAATTACATTAAAAACCATGAAAATTCACTGAAAAAAACAAAAGTAACAGGGATGTCAGATTTCACACTCACAAAGCCATAGAAATGCAGCAGTTACATCACTCATGACATGGTCAGTGGCATCAATGATGACATCTAAGATTACATCACTGATGAAATCATTCACAGAGCTACTCTCACCCCATACAACCTTTCATACATCCACTCACACACACACACACAACCACTCACATATCTATTCACAGATCCATACAACTACTCACACATCCATAGAGATACTCACACACCCACTCATTCACTCACTCATGCAACTACTCACACAACCACTCACTCAACCATACAGCTACTCATATAACCACTTGCTCACATATACAGCCACTCATGCAGCTACATACTTACCCATACAGCTACTTTCACATATTGACCCATACAGCCGATCACACACCCATAGAGTCACCCACAAAGCTACTCACTCAACCATACAACCAATCACCAACGAGCTCACTCACCAATACACCCACTCACACAGGCACTCAATCTCTAATACAGCCACTCACACACCCGCTCACTCAACCAAACACTCAAACATACATGCAGCCAATTACACACAGAATCACTCTCTCATAAAGCCACTCACATACTCATTTGGTCACCCATGCAGCCACTCACACACCTATACAGCTTCTCACCTACCCCCTCACTCACTAATGCAGCCACTCATTCACCCACATATCTACTCACACACCCACTTATATACCCTTACAGTCACTCACACACCCATACAGCCACTCAGACACCCCCTCGTAAACAGATACACACAGTCACACAGCCACTCACACAAGATATGTTAGCAGTAGTACCACTCATTAGTAGTACACAAAGTATACTAATGAAACGTTTATAGTAGCTCAGTATATGTATTTAACAGTTCTTTAGAAAACACTCACATTTACTGCATGATATCACCAGTGTTGTCATGAGTGTTGTTACTGACCATGTCATGAGTGATGTAATATGTGAGGCCATAAGCAGTGCAATGCATGGGCGTAAGTAACAGTTAGCTCACTTAACTATATCTGCTGAATTTCTATGGGTTTGTACGTGTGAAATCTGAGCCTAAATATAACATGCCTGTAACCTTTGTTTTTTCAGTTTTTTTTAGAGAAAACACAAATATATATATATATATATATATATATATATATATATATATATATATATATATATATATATATATATATACACACATATATATATATATACATATATACATTTATACACACGCACACACACGAAGCATAACATACCTTTTATTACAAGGCTGGCCATTGACCATATTGAAGTGTGTAATTACTATTCTAACTCCACTTGCGCTTTGATAGTAGGGAATGCAAGTGAGCTTTTGTTTTTTTTGATGCATTCACTCAAAAGTACATAAACACAGTACTGCAACCAGTTCTCACAATGCAACGGTCCTCATAAAGATAGTGTTTATAAGGTCCTAACAAGGTTAACCCACGCTGTGAGGACTGGGAAGGTCCCCACATTGTGGGTATACATGCCCACACACACATATATTTTCACTGGAAAATACAGAGGTTGAAGTGATTTCTCCTTTGCCGTTGTTCATGAGGCTTTCTCCTGCTTGGGATTATCTTTCACAGCCACGCCACAGCTAGCAAGCAGAACACACTCCCTGCCGCACTCCCTCAGTCCCAAGGCCTGCTGACCATCTTGTATGGTACTTGTGTGTCAGCAGCAGACTCAGGGACCACTCCACAGTATCTCCAGGGGAACCCTCCAGAATCCCCATCAGTGTTCGTTAGGAGGGCTTAACTAGGCAAGCATCACTGGCCTTGATAAAATTATCGTAATCCTTGGGGTCAGCGGAGGTTAAAGTCCTGTTTTGGGCTCCATAGATCTGACCCTCCAACTTTGTTTCTGTGTGGCTGGGCTGTCTCAGCCCAGGTGTATTGTGACACGCTAATTAAAAGATGCAGCTTTCCTACCCTCTCCTTCCTTTCTGAGAAACTGAGTTAAGCACTGTAAATGACTGCATTGTGCGGGGAACCTTTGACTCTCTTGCTAAAGAGCAGAGTAATTGGCAAAATCTTGAATCTGTTTTTTTTTTCTTTAAAAAGTTTACATCCAAATAATGCAGTCATGGCATTAATACATCACAAAAGAAATACATTTGAATTCATAACATCCATCAATATTAAGATAATTTCTTTGAAGAAAATCAGATCACGATTTAGATTTAATAAGCGTGGAAAAGCATGAATGACAATATCCTATCATTTCAGTTAATCCAATCTTCTACAGGTGCCAAAATCCTAGATGCCGTCTCCCTCCTCCTCCTACCCTTTAAAGAAAAAACTGAAAATTCGACCCTATGGATAGCTAGTAATCTAGCTCTCCAATTCATAAAAGTAGGACCTTCAGGGGACAACCATTGAGAAGTTATACACAACCGGATCTGGGACATAGCTATAAACAAAAAAGCTGTTATATGTCGTGTATTTCTATCATCTTCCTTATTCCCAAAATCTACGCCAAATATCACCAATTCTGGGGTCAGAGTACACCTAATTTTAAGAGTAGAATTAATAAAACGCTCAATATCTGCCAAAAAACCAGAAAGGGATGGGCAGGAATAAAACATGTGTATAACATCAGCTGCAAATAGCCTACACCTTGCACAAGAGTCTCCCCTTCTACTACCCCATTTTGCGGGTGATAGGGGATTTAGTCGCGGAGGAGCAATTGTTACCCTCTGTTTCTCTAAAGGACAAATTTCAGTTATTATCACGTGAATTTTTTAAATATCTTCAGATTCAAAGTTTTTTATACAAATATCTGAAGGGTGTACCCTCTATGTTAGACAAACTACCTATCATAGAATTGATTCATAAAAGAGGCAGAATAGGAATGCTCTACCAGTATTTATTGTCTACTCTCCCTGATTATTTGATGGCCCAAAGTGTTAAATGGGAAGATAAGCTTGGCAAG
Source organism: Lissotriton helveticus (assembly GCF_964261635.1). Classification (NCBI taxonomy): domain Eukaryota; kingdom Metazoa; phylum Chordata; class Amphibia; order Caudata; family Salamandridae; genus Lissotriton; species Lissotriton helveticus. The sequence continues at coordinate 1,425,335,086 of NC_136063.1, read as the reverse complement.
ACAGGTATCGACTTAATACCAGTACTGGAGCTTGCCAGTGAGGCATTGGTCTCTGGCACTCTCAGAACCCAAAGCTATTTGACAATGCTGGATTTATATTATACACCGGCAAAAATAAAAATCTTGAATCTGATTATGAGCTAAGCCAGGGATATATTACTATTTTAAATGTACGATAAGGGGAGCAGGGTATGATGTAAGGGACTATGGATCTACACTATGGATGCATGTTTGCTGGACCCTGAAAGCCTAAATGGGGTGAAACTGTTCTTTCCGCTATGTTTAGGGATTACAGGTATTCAGTAAGCACTACAGACCTACATTATGAATGCCTCATTATAAGGATTAAGTAGGTCAATACCAATTCCTGAAGATTTCCATCTGCAACAGGCTCCATGTGTGCTGAGACTTAGCTGCCCAAGAGGGTAGTCTCACACATGCAGCCAACTCATATGCTCACACACATCTGCTCAGACGTTCACGAATACCCAGCCCAGAGTCTCTTACGTAAGCTGCAGAGCAGTGGCCTTGCCTTAAAAGTCCGACTGGCAGTTAGCAATCTCCGTCCATTTACCTTGAATTTACAGTGCGTGAGACTCAGGTGGTGAGACATGTTGTCCTTTACTATTCAACCTTTGGAATCCCTATATCCATTCTGGCTCCAATGATGTAAATATTTGTTATAAGACTGGACACAGTAAGCTGAATTTCACTCAATTAGTTTGTGGAATTCACAATTCGTATTTTTTAGTTCCAGTATCAGGGCTTTTAGTTCTGCCAGCTGTATTGTGCAATCCACTAGGGATAGAGTGTGTGTTTTCCCAGGATGGAAATTTCCATCATGCATGTGCCCTTTTATTATTTTGCATGCCTTGAAATATTGTTGTTTTGTTCCTACCGCCAGCTGGGCAGATCCATTAGTATAAATGATACATTCATATCCATCTAGAGGCATTATTTAATTTGGCAGTGGATATATTTGTTCGCACTGCAAAAATGCTTTTGTTTGTGATGTAGAGTCAAATCTGTAATCTACACCTGATGCTGTGTGGATGTAAAGCTTTAGCATTCTGGATGCTTGCCTTTGTAACTGCTTCTACAGTCATTACCAGGGTCACAACAATTATGCTTTGCCCTTGTGCTAGTGCCCCTTCTCTCACTACAGCAGTTTGTACCACTGTGAGTATCTTAGTTGGTGCAAAACATATTTCAGTGTTGTAGTACACAGGTGATTTGTGTGCAATACGGACTGTATTGCCTTAATTGAAAGTGATGTAAGTGTACCCAGTTGGTCCTGTGACTACGTGGATCATTAGGTTAGTTGTGTTAACACAGGTATGTTAATGTTTAGAAGCTATCATGTCAGCTTGTACAGAACATAGAATATCTGTATGTTCCTGGGTCCTCAGTAGCCGGGGATTTCTAGTTTTAATCCCCACTAACTTCTTCTTTTTAAATTGAGGTTTAGAAGTCTTTTGTTTATCTTCCTGTTTAATGATGTAGTCTGAAGTGCGATGTGTCACTCTTTTTGGCTTGACTCACTCTTCCGATCTCTGCTCTGACTGCTTATCTCTCTCTGAATGTTTTTTGAATGACTCCTGGAATGAACAAGAGGAATGTGTATCAGTATCCTGATACCTGTCAGGCTTTTTAATATCGTCACAGTTTCTTAAATCCCTGTTGAGGAGACCCACCCTGTGACTGTGCTTTTGTTTTGTTTATTTATTTTGTTTATCTTCCCATTTCTTCTTTGAAGAATCGGGTACTTGCTTTTTTTAGGAACGCTCATTCATGTTCCTGCCTGTCTTTAAAACTGACTTTCTGCAAATCTAGAAATGTACTCACTAAGAAATACCCACATTGGAAAAGGTAAGCCTCTGTTGGAAATCTTCATTAACATCTATTTTGCAGAAGTTGAAGTTTCCTTGTGGTGGAAATTTGGACCGTCACTCTATTAAAATCAGGTTCTCGATCTAGTTGTTCAGACGCGAGACCGAAGAGCAGTGTAATTGCACCTGAGCGAGTATTGCATGGCGCACTCCAACTGTAGTTTTCCTGATGAGAAGTCTTTCTCCTTTGCGCCTTCTCAGCTTTCTCCTCAGAGAGTTGGCGCCTGTCTTGGCTATACACATGCTCATATGAACTAATATTTGTTGAATCTGGGAGACCAGTGTTCTTGACTTCAATTCCTCAGAGTCTCACCAGCGGCATAGATCATTTTGCCGAGGGAGAACAGTGTTCTTGACTTCAATTCCTCAAATGTTCATCAGCTCCACAGAATCCATCATCATGGGATAGCAGTGTCACAGTATAAGAGGGAATGCTTCAGTGAAGTGAAGTATTTTTCTCAAATTCAAGTAGGGATATTTATTCAAAGAATACTTACAAGAAGTGCATCAAACAGTCTGCCCAATGGATGTCATCAATAATTGTGTGTAAAATGACTTTACAAACGTAATATTCTTCAACTATAGGAAAATATTTCTTTTAACCCCTTGCATGCTGATGACGGCCCCCCAGCCGTCATGCACTACAGTGCTTGTGTGCTGATGACGGCTGGGGCCGTCATGACCGCACCCGCGCTGAAATCTGCAGCACAGGAGCAGAATCGGCACAGCATGGAAGGGGTTAAAAAAGGACTAAGGAGAAGCAACATTTTTCTGATCTTTCAACATAAATTCATTTTTAAATAAACTCTGTATTCAAGCTGCATTGTTCCAAATTATGGCATGCAAAATGTATCAACCCAAAAACTATAAACAGTGTTATTAAATAATTAAGGCAGCTTCTAGAAATATTCAGCAATTTTCAACATCAATAGGAAATACAGAATGATCTACAATGTTTATACATAAATAAACAGAGTCAATTAATAGAGAGAGGCTACCCCTCAGTGTAAAAAATCTAAGAGAGGATTCATATAGAGAATAGACTAGAATTGCATGTGAGCATAGGAGAGTAATTGTTTGTGCTTATTTTCAGGTAATTTAACAAGATCCATTGTAGAAGGACCAGACGACTGAGGCAGTCTCTTTCCACTTCCCACATCCTAATGTGGTGGGGTAAATGGGAGTCAAATGGCCGAGAGACCACCACTGCACGGATGGCGGTGGCAGTCCCTCCACCATTGTAATCGGCCCCTTGGTGTCCAGCCAGGGGTCTCCCACCAGTATCTTGTGAGCTACTGAATTTCTCCATCTATCTCTGAGTAGCTCACCTGTGTATGCAATCCAGCTTGTTACATTTGAAAGCGTTTGCTTGGTTGAATTAATAATCATATAAAAAATGGAGATTATACAACACTAATAATATTAGTAGTTTTCAGTGCATTATATTAAACATAAGTAGCTCACAGTACTGAAAAGTTTTGAGGTCTCTGGTCTAGACTTATTCCGAACACCCCCACAGGATGTGTTGGCCTATAGAACAGCTAGCTCACAGTACCACTGTAACCCCCTTAACCTACCAGGGAGCAAATGGTTTCTGACAACTACGGAATATGACATTGCTGACCCCCCCAAGGAATGTGGAGACAGTACAGAATCTTTTGCTCAGTCACTCTTGCTCACTTATTCTCAGAGAAATATACAGATGCTACACAATGATATGTTCTCGATAAATTTATTGAACCAACTTTATTCTTGCATAAAATACAGGAAACATCCATTACAACGCAGGCATTACATTGCAATGCCTTTACAACGCAACTTTTACAACACAAGTGCCTTTACATTGCATGCCATTAAAACGCATGCCATTACAACGCATGTCATTACAACGCATGCCCATACAATGGATGCTATTACAACGCATGCTATCACAATCCATTATAAGGTTCGCAATGGAGATTTTGAAGTTTTAGGTTGGGTGTAGGTTTTGGGGTAGTTGGGAATAATAATTTTTACCCCTACGCAATCCAACACTTTCCCTATTGTTGCACTCACTGGAGTGGGAATAATAATTTTCACCTCTACGCTATCCAACACTTTACCTACTGTTGCACTCACTGGAGGGGGAATAGAAAATGTTACCCCATGCTATCCAACACTCACCATACTGTTGCACTAAAAGTATTATGTGTTATAATGGTATGCATTGTAATGGTATGCGTTGTAATGGTAGTTTTAAAAAATGTGTTGTAATGGTATGCGTTGTAAAATCATGCAATATAATGGTAGTTGCGTTGTAAAAACTGCAATGTAAAATAATGTGTTGTAATTGTTTGCGTTGTAACGTCATATATTCATAAAATACGTGTACTGGAATTTTTTATAGACAGAAGCAGATAAACGTGATTATAAGCACCAAAAGCATAAATAGTAGATATAGTTTTGCCATGGTGCTGAAACAATGCATAAATGCAGGCATAAAAACAAGGCAGTAATCTAGTGTAGTCCCATGATACAAACCATGCTCTACGTGTACCTTCAGTGTGTATAGGTGTAAAGGCAAGAGGGACAAACAAACCCCATTATCTGATGTGACCCCGTCTTGGTCACAAACCAGACAACCCTCACAAGATGTCAGACCACTGCGTGGTTATTTCACAGCATGCAAAGATTTTGGTGTCAGCGGAAGCACCTCCCCTGCTACTCTATTGGGATATTCATCTTTTATAAAGGAAAGCAGCCTTGTGATGTGCATGTTGATTAGTGATGTTATGGGATGTGTATTTTATACAAGCAACAATGGTCCTTAATATATCACAATGCTTATAACCAAAATTGAATTATAGACAAAGATCTGTACTATAAGGCAGCATGTGTCCAGCCGGACACTAATTTAATCAATATAGAAGCATACATAAGATAAGGTGAACAATTATACAGTCCTGTATCCAGTACACATAACACATAAGAAACAAAACAAAGGTTAGGAATTTACAGGCAATTAGGAAGAAAGGGAGGCGCTAGTACCAGTTTAAAATTTGTCTAGCTGACTTCATGTAGTATACACAATTAAGGTAACAAAATGGGAATTTTTGTGTCACTACATTAACTGTCGACGGCGTTTCGATCCTACATAAAATAAGGGATCATCATCAGGACTAACAATGAATTGCCTGAATGTGCAAGCCTAATGATGGCTTGGGGCAAGAGTTTCAGTGTAGAAGACACGTGGACTAGGAGGGCGTCCAGGTAGCGGTGTTCCTTAGTCTCGAGTTATCATTCAATCCACAACAAGATGTGGAGTTCCGGTGGATGAGGCTGGTCTGGTTAATCACGCCGATGTGGCACCAGGCCGGTTAGCAATGTGTAAGGTACACACATAATTATGTCATCCTTTATCATTGGCAACCTCTACTGACTCTGGTAGGACAGTGTCATCTGGGTAGACTAGACCCCCTGTTGGGCCTACGTATCTGGATCCTACTTTTTATTCAGTAGCCTTTTATTTAAGAACTCCCTCCTTCTGTAAGTCCAATAGGAGGTAGAGTCTGCCCTGGTGGCACTGTCCTTCCAGGGTTTGGGTAGGTTGTCAAAGATGATGATTGACACAATTATGTGTGTGAGGCTTCCTGTTCCATAGGGATGACCTTCCCTTCCCTTCACTCTTCCACAGAAATTCTGTGAGTATCCACTCTGGAATTTCACGTAACCTGTTTTTTGGTTGGGAATACATGTATTCCTCCGTGAGCTACCGCACCCATTTGTGCTTGTTGTAGTCCACAGAATTCAATGATTTCCATTGTATATACTAAGGGCCTTATATACAAGCTCTGTGCACCACAGCAACATCACTTTTTTTTAAATTCTGGCGGTGCTCAATGCACAGCCATATCTAAGAGCCCACAAAAGCCACCCTGCATGGCTTTTCTTGGCCTTGTAGATGGTGTAAGGGAACGCAGCACAAGTTGCTATGTTGTCTGCGTCGGGGAGACATGCCATGGGCATTGTGGTGCATGTTCCCATGCAATGCTCATGGTATTTCACACATTCCGAGATTTAGAGTATAGTGTAAATCTGGGAATGCATCAAAACCGTGTACATCCCCAAGGGAGGCGTTCCAATTTTTTTCTTTCTGGAAGGTGCCCCTTTCTGCACGAAAATAATTGCGCCAACAAAGCAGACTCCCTTGCACCATAGCAATTATTTGTGTGCCAGCGCAGTGCGAGAGGACTGGAATGCATCATATCTCATAGATACAGTACATTTCTGCCCTTTTCTTTTGATGTAGGGCAGAGCAGCAATGTGACATGCAGCGCTGTCCTTCGTCTAATTGATGTAAATGAAGCCCTGTGTCTTTAGAGGACAAGAGAAGAACCATTGTTTAGCAACGAATGATTGAGAAAGAAAAGGTTATTGCAGTTTGCATTCAGTTCCTTGATGCCTCCTCATAACTCACTGGATTGTAACTCATGACCTGCAGATAAAGCAAGGATCTTGGAAACAAAAGGATTAACTCTTGAGATCTCTGCATAAAATATAAATCAGTGACCTGTATGTTACATATTGTGCTTAGCTGAAGTCGCATAAACCCTTTTTATGCTGAATCAATTTGTGGTACGATTACAAAAAGACTCTTCAGAAAGTGCATTCAACACCAGGGTTATCTTGCATTATTAATCCCTGGAAATTGCTGTATATGAAAGATTTATGCACAGGGTACCCTAACCACTAAGCTATTTTAAAGGACAGGCTTTTAGTGACTGATTAAGTAAGCCAGAACAGATTCACTGTAACATTTGTCCTTGTTAACAAGTTCTTTGGGGCATATGAGCACAAACATCTTACATATTCAGCAGTTATTATGCCTACTCCCACTCATCTTTTAATTTTGAGATTTTCATAGTTGTGTTGGTGGTCTCCTAGTGGTGGTTCCCTGACAGAGGGAGTCTGTAGCGGTACATGCTCCCTACGAGCATCCATCCCTGGCACTGTGGCCAAATAGAAACACCTGCGTACCACACTATAAAACACACTTCAGTTTCGACAAGGATCCTTTGCAATTCCACTACATCGCAACATATTCTAGCAGAGCTTTTGCCAGTTACTTGAGGTGTTATAGTTCATTTTCCCTGTTTCTTGTTCTATTATCTACTTTCATTTATTTCCTTTTAGTTATTTTTTATTTAATCATATTTCTTTGCACAATGCCAGTCTCTGAAAATCCACGTTTTACTGAGGGAGAATTGTCAGACATGGTGGATGAAATGATTAGAGTAGGACCACAATTGGTTGGAGCCCAAGTCCAAAATACACCTCTATCTCAGCAAAGGTAAATGTGGGTCAGGTTTGTTGACAAAGTGAATGCTGTAGCTAACAACCTGTGCACACAGGAGGAAATTACGAAGAGATGGAATGACCTGAGAGGAAGGAAACTTTCCCTGGCCTCCAAACGTCACATATATGCCCAGAGAACTGGTGGTGGTTCTCCCATGCCCCTCTTGCAACTCATGCTCTGGGAAGAGAAGTTCTTGCTGATCCTATATCCTGAAGGCTTGACAGGAATACCTGGTGGAGTGGAGTCTGGTATGTTACACTTTACAAAGTCTCACTAAACCTCAAAGTCCTATTTGTTCTTAACTCAACAGTTGCCAATGTGTTCTGCACACAATTTTCATAACATACTAACCGTAAACTATCAGTTTCAGATAATCTGGATTGTTTGTGTGAATGTATGATATTCCAACTAAGATTACAGCTGGCAATCTCCATTACATGTCACATGATGGTATGGTGCCTGTATGTGTTACAACCCCAAATACCCCATTACCTAACTGTGTGCCATGTTGTAAGTGTCTGTCCTATTTCAATTGTATAATTTCCATTGGTATGTTCCACTAACCATATTGCAAGTGTTGGGAAGTTGTCTTTCAAATGACTATAGCTACCATGATGCCCTTTTTCTGTTTTGTCAAAGAAAAATGCCTGCTATGTCAAATTGCTCATTCGTTCTTATCTAACAGATTTAAACATACGGTAAAGTGTCCTGTAGTGATCAATACCTATTCAATGCTCTCTTATGAAAATGGTTTGTGTTGTTTTCTCAATGTTGTCCTGGGCTTCTTATACAATTGAATTGAAAGAATGAATGAATAAATAGTTTTATAAAGTGCAAATGCGCATGGCCTTCTTGGTGCTGGTATGTGCTAAACATAAACACTGAGGGAACGGCCTATAATAGAGTGAATCACTGGGTCAGGAAAACAACTAGGTCTTAAGGTTTTTCCCGAAACTGAACTGAAGTTGGCTTGAACTCTAAGATGTACCAGTACAATATTACAAAGTAGGCACGTGATGTAGACAAAACGTCTGCCAGCCCATGTTATTGTCCTATTTGTAGGTGCATTGACTGTTAGAGGTAGCTGAACGCAAGGTTCTTCTGGGGTGATACCAGGAGAATTTCCTCTTTAGGTAGTCAGGACCTCTGCCATGCAGAGCATTATGTGCAGAGCAAAGTGCCTTGAAATCAATTCTATTCTTTACAGGGAGTCAATGGAGCTCCACCAGAACCTTTGAAACAACTCAAACTTGGAGGCCATCCTAAGAAGTCGGGCCGCTATATTGTGAGAGTTTGAAGTCTCTTTAGTGCTCGTTGATGAATGCCTACTCATAAGGTATTGCAGTAGACCAGCTTGGATAAGACTTGCAGTGTGACCACTGATTTTTTTAGATCATATGGTATGAAGGGGAGAGCTTTTCCTAAAGTGTGCAATAAAAAGAAATAAGATGTGTTAAGTTTGTTGATCTGAGCATTAAAAGAGAGGCTGGAATAAAAAATCAGTCCCAGATTCCTAGCAGAGAATATCAGAGTGGGAGGAAGGTCCCAGAGTCCGAGGCTATCAAGGTTTGTCCCAGAAGGTATTGTTCCTGCCAAAAAGAAGAACCTTGGTTTTATACACACTAAGCTTTAGCTTGATGTCATGAGTTTCACAAATCAAACTGTGTTAACTAAAAAATTGTAAGGTATGAAAATTACTATGCTGAATATAAGTGGCAATTGCAAAAATTGCCTCAGCACTCTTTGCATGATGACTAATGCAAACATCCATCCAAGTTGTCAATATGTCTGTTTTGAAGTCAGCCAAACCATAGAATTGTCAATGACACATTTCACCTCTCCACTGTGTTGTCATATCACTTCTTAAACATTTCAGGACATCTTTTTAAATGCTTATTTGAAGTTATACTGTTTGAAATTACTAAACGTTAGGATACTCTTTTAAATACCACTGAAAGATATCATCATAACAATTTCAACACCTTTTTACGTCTTGGTATCTTGTTTGTCTCAAAAGTTGTGGATGTGTAATACACACTTTTACTAATAACATTTTCTCAACTTCTCAATAGGTCCAACTGCTAGAGCACATGGCCAGGAAACCTCCTGGTAATCTGGATGACTATGAGGATCCTGGTCCATCTGGTCAACATGGGAAGACGGCCCCAGTGAGTTTCACTGGGCCCACAACGATACTTCCTAATTCAGCTCTAACACCTCAGCTAATTGAAGGCTCAACTTCCTGTGTTCTTACCACTGTAACAATGATTGTATTCCCCCCACTCGTGGGTAATGTTGACACCACAGCATCAGCTCCAGCTTACCCAGGATTCAGTCAAATGCAGCACACTGGACCAACTGCGCAGGGTAGTGGAGTTAGGGGTCATGAGAGGGATTCTGTGGGCCACCAAAGTAGGGCCACCGTGGTCAATCTCTCCCAGACCACCATTGACTAAGTCTTAGGAGCCTCTCATCAATCCCAAGACATAATGGGTCAGATACTTACTGAGCTCTGGGAGATGAAGCAGTTACAGAGAGAGATCAGTATCATATGGAGGCTCACAACTCCAATATGGGATCCCTAACTGAGGTGCTGCATGACATTTACACCCATACGTGCAGGGCTTTCCCAGCACCACCTGTGGTCCTATAACATCTGGCCCATATACATCTGCCACAGCCACAGGAAGAGAGGCACTGCCACTGGAGGAACCACCTACAGCCACTCAGGCCCTGCAACTGTGGACCCCCTTCACCCTCAGGAATCAACATCTATCCTAATTATCAGGAGGTAAGGATGGCAAGCCCTCTGCCACCACCAGCAAGAAGCCCTGAACCTAATTTCCTCCAGTGTGTGACTAGCATTCACTCTGTTGACTATTTCTGGAAACATTTACCTTTCTAAAGGCAGTCTTATTTTGGACATTGGACCTCAAACAATTTTAAGTCTTAATCTATGGGTTCATTCACCATGACTGACTTCTTCACTTTTTGTTTGCTTTATCGTTTTAACCCTGTTTAATTTCTTCACGTTTAGTTAGATAAATTCACAACTCAAAAGCTCATAGACTAGTATTGTATATATCAACTTTATCAATGCATTTGTTTCCTTCCATCATAACTTTACAATCACAACAATCAAAATATGGATACTTTGCATGCAGGTGATGTTTTTCTTAAGTTCCCAACCATGATGTCCCAAAATATACTACTAAATCATCTACTACTATGTTTATTCCATTTGACCAATAACTGTCAACCTTTTCACTAACACAGCAATCCATATATGAGACTAATACTCAGTGAAAATTTTCACATTTCCTTTTCCAGACCTTGCTAACATAGGACAAGGGGCTATATCAAAAACAATCAGTTTGAATAGGCAAGTTAGCATTGACTCATGTCATCAGCCGGAGCCAGATATTCTGGCTCACATAGGGAATCCCACATCAATAATGAAACAGACAAAAACATGGTAGTACTACATGTTGTAGACACAGGATCATTGCAATCTACTGTTCTAATATCTGGTGGAATGTCACAACCAGGTTTCAGTGGTGTGCCACAAGAAATACATCCTACAGTGATGAGACACATCAACAGCTACATACACCTTTCACACTATGAGGCTTTTGCCAATGTGATGGAAAATGGGCATGATTTGCCGCCCCACTACATGTGGTTTGAGCTAATGATGACACAAATACTGCCTTATAGACTATACACAAAGGAAAACAAGTCCAATGTAATCTTAAAATCTTCCATTCAATCACAGTGCAAGTTGTCTTGGTACACAATTTGTACACCAAGTGTCTGTGTCTATGTTTCTCAGGATCAACTGGTTTTCCCTTTGTTCTTCAAAATAGCCCCATATGGCACAACTCTGAAATGGCCAAATGAAGATGACGTGGTGAAGGAACCTAAAACAGATCAAAACAAAAAGATTACCAATCACATATAACATAGTAAAACATAACAAAGTCAACTTTTGGAGGACACAGTTTCACAAAACAATATGCGATAAACAATGTAATTGAACACAGTAGTCAATGCTTCTAATCTTTGCTCAACAAACAACTTTGGCCTGAATTTCCGTGAACTTGCGCTTACTAACAACTTACCACTCCATACTGCTCTCATCATCACATCAATAGTTTGATGTAAACGTGATAACATGTAAACATATATTTACACTCATGAGAAGAAGTTGTCAATGACATCTTGACATAAGTTGACCCCTTCCTCTCCACCACTATCACCTTCATGTGGCCTTTCAGGGTCCTTACTCGGTGGCTCTTCATGGTCTCCATTCTCTCTGATGTAAGGGATGTTCCATCACAGGGCGATGTTGTGGAGCATGCAGCAGGCCACAGTGATTTGGCACACCTTACCGGGTGACTAAAGGAAGACTCCACCAGTTTTGTACAGACACCAACATTTTGCCTTCAGCAGCCTAAAAGCCCACTCTACTGTCCGATGTGTTCTTTCATGGGCCTCATTGAAGCAGGCTTCCCCTGGTGTTGTTGGATTCCTCAGAGATGCCAACAACCATTATCAGATGGGATAAGCTGAGTCTCCTAGATGGAAGACAAAAAAAGTGCCAAAAAATTTAACACAATTGCAGATTATTCAACTAGAATTTGCCAAAACGATATTATGAAAGATTGTACTGACCACAAAGCCAGACCCTCTCAGGTCCAAGTTGTGACATTTACAGTGGTATGGAACCGTAGTACAAAGGAATCATGGTCAAAGTCAGGGAAATGCACACAGATGCTATTGATGTACAGATCTGGTAAGCAAACACATCTTGCACATTGATTGAATGGAAGTGTTTCTGATTCTGGTAGACCTGTTCTATTGCATGTGGTGGCACTAAGGCAATATGTATGCCATCAATTGCTCTAACCACATCCGGTAGGTGATCAAAACCGTAAAAGCCCCCCTTCACATTGACTAAATCCTGCTGCCGTGAAAATTGGATGAAGCTGTTGATGTGTTTCATCATTGCAGATATAACTTTTTATAGCACACCACTGAAAGTTGGTGGTGACATTCCACCAGATACTGCCCCAGTGTATTGGAAGGACCCTGTGTCCTCAAAATGAAGTACTGCCATGAGTTTGAAAACTGGTGCAATAGATGTGGGATTTTTGTTGTGAGGCTGAAGAGCTGGATCCAGCTGATTTTATAAATCCAGTAAAATTGGCCTATTCAATCTGAACTTCTTGATTATATCCCTTTATTCCATGGTGGAAAGGCCTAGAAATGAAGAGTACACCCAAGGCTCACATCTCCCCACTCTCAGATGTCTGTATTGGTGAAACATTTGAACTTTGTTCACATTTTCCACAGCAACATATCTGATATTTAACACTAAAGTCATGTAGTTGTTCAAAATATATATGGTTTTTCTATATATTTTCCTTAAACATTTGCTTTTTGTCCTTTATTCCTCACAAATTACTTGTATAGCCTAAAAAAATTTTTTTTTTAAATTGTGTAAATAAAACATTTCAAATGTATTATTTACACAATATATTTTCAACATTTCTACCCCAAAAAACAAAAATGCACTAATATCGCCTTTCAGTACAGTAACGCACTACATATAAATGTTTATTTTTAAAAGAATGAGTGCCCATCGAAGTTTGAATATGTAAACAAACTAGCCCCATTTTTCACTGGTGTTGACTCACTTAACAGTCACAAACACACTATTTTTAAATTCTAAAATGGGGCAGCCAGACCTCGCCGATAGGACATTTGAAATCAGATGCCCGCGGCGGACATTGACCACCTAGAGGGCGCTAAACTCTCTGATAGACACAGCCATAGGCTAAAATTGGTGAAAGTAATGGAGGAAGGTCAATGGCTGTGATTACGTAGATGTATGCTCCTAACACTTCTGTGATCAAGATCTCCTCCACTTTTGCTGCTGTTACTTACCGCTGGGAGAAACAATGGCTAGTCGAAAAAGTAAGTAAGAGGGCCCCTGATTTCTCGCAAGAGGAGCTGGACTTGCTGGCACAGGAGGTCCTCTCCCTGATTGGACTACTCTTTGGCTCACTAGAGGAACATGATACACGTCTAAAATATATATGAGAATGTAACTAACTGGTATTTGCCCATTAACACAGGCTACAATATCCCTATGAGTTCCTGAGTGAAGTGCAGTCATTGATGTGAAGTGTCATATAATTTTGTTCCTTGTAGAGGACAATGATGTTGGGGATTCATCATATAATTTTGTTCCTTACAGAGGACAATGATGTAGGGGATTTCTAAGCACTTTACAATGTGAAAAACAACAACATTGGTATGTGCTGTGTGTTTAAAGCCCTATGTTCTAATTAGTGTATATGTAGAGAAATATCTATGTGTATGTTTAAATTGCATGCACTACTTTGAAAACTCACACAATGGAAATTAGACAACACAATATATAGTCTCTACAACTGTACATACAAATGTTTTCTGTACAATGCTATTGAAATGTATGTTAGCTATGTGTATGGTCCCACAAATCACCGATAACAGAGCTCTCCAAACAGGTGTATGGGAGCTCCCAGATACCTTCAGAGTACAAGACAGGCTTGAGTACATTTATTAGATGGGCGCAAGGTACATTTTTCATGTAAAAGGTAAGGGGAGGCTGTGTTCATGTGACATGATGATCATTGTGCTGCAGATAAAAAGGCCTGACAATAAGCAGTGCTCAGTCAGACTCATGGGCCAGGCTGGAGCTGAGTCACAGGGACCTAGAACTGTAGCAATGAGGTATATCTGTCATAAACATATAACCTTGTCAGGTCAATTTCTTTGAGGTGTTCATAAAAATATTTACTTGAATGCTTTGAATGGATGACAGTTGAGAGGGAGAATTACCTAACTTCTTGAGCTAACACTTCATTTAATTTTACTCCCTTTTCAAAGTGTGTAATTTCCAAACTGCAGGCCTCTTACTCATAGTGGCCAGTATTCACCGTGCCATAAGTATTTATGTTTAGCCTTCAGTAGTTCACTAGCTTTTGCACTGATCAGAAGTAGGTCACATCACAGAATCCGTAGGAGCACCCTGGGCTAGATGATGTTGCAGGCCTAGATTGGTGAGTTTAGACCATGACATGGAATGAGTGTAGTCAACAGGTCACCACAAAAGTGTGTATTAGGATATTTGTTTTGTACCAGCATGTGAAAATACATGTTATATGCTAACCTATGAGTCATGCTAGTAATAGACGTAGAAACATTTTGATACGTCAATACAGACAAGCAAAAAGTCACAAAACCTTTCTTTTTTCTTTCATTTCTTGTATCCATACAGGTCAACGCCCATCACAAGTGGGACATTTGGAAGGCCATTGCCAGGAAGGTGGGGACACTGGGGGTCTACAAGCAGGGCGGTTTCGATTGTTTCAAGAGGAGGGAGCACCTATGACGCTGGACTAGAAAGATAATGGATGCGCAGCAAGAGAAACCCTTCCAACATGGGAAGCAAGTGCGCCGCACGCCAAACCCCCTAATGCCCCATATTCTTGTAGTGGCCTATCCATAACTTGATGGGCAGTTGAGGGCGAAACAGCAGCAATAAGAAGGTAAATTCTTTTTTCAGATTTTCACATATTATTACTAGATTTTTGTTATAGCTAGGATTTTTCCCATCAACATTGAGGAAGACCCATGCCCAACACACAAGAAGAGTTCTTTAAGTCTTAAGTTTATGATGTGCTTTGTATATTAACTTGTTGGAAAGGATCCAACCTTGCGGCGCCTGGAGACCCCATGTGGGTAGCTGTGCGCCCTATAAATGTAATTACAAATACAAATTCCTATTCACAGCAAAAGGACTGTTACGGGCACACTCATGGCTGCCTAAACTCCACATATACATCAGGTTCTTTGATGTCATGAGTTACAGTTGTACTGAAAAACTCAATTGTGTTTATTGTGTCAGTTATGATGCTCCACTGTTTTGGATGATGTAATGGTAGCCCTATTATATGTGACATAGCATATTAGGCATTTATGATACCGCAGATATACCAAACGTCACATTGGTAAGGCGGGATTCTACACAAACAAGCATGTGATCCAAAATGACTAGTGACTTTGGAATTCATGGCTACATTTTGGGAATCAAAACATATCCAAATTGTGCTTAGCATCAGAAATGTGTTTCATGTTCAAAGTGACAGATTGGCCTGATGTCTTACTCCTTCACAAATGTGTGTGTAAGCCAGTATGTTTTAGGACAAATAATTGTGATAGACGTACAGTGTTTGATGAAACACAGAAAGGAATGTATTAACACTGGTGACAGAGTAACACACATCCAAAACCATTTCTCAATGCACATTGTCATGTCCAGATGAAAAATCAATGATGGAGAAAAATGGAAAAATTAAAGGGATTTGGAAGATGCAATGTTCCATTACATATATGTAATAGTATCCCATCAGAAAAACTCCTAAACAGGCCTAACTCATGACTCATTAGGCACATTTCGAAATGCATCAAGGTATATGTTGCATATTGTGATTTACATTTGAATCTTTAAAATAATTATTGTATATGAATCACTGTCTGCAATGATTTTACTACAATAAAAGCTAGCATATTTAGTGAAATAATTTCACAAAGATACAGCAAAGTTCAAATGACTAGAGATGTTTAGGAGTCAAATGTGAAGATGCTTTTGCTCTGTACTGAAGTGTATTAGAAATGTTTCAAGAGCTAAGTATTTCTGTATGCAGTAAAAGTCATTTGTCAAACCACACAAATATTTGTTTCTGACTGTCTTCAACAGCCTAGGTGGCTACATAGTGTGCAATGCATTGCTAAGGTACTTTAGTAAAGAATACATTTCTAATTTGTTACAATTGACATGTACTTTATTGACTTGAAGTAAGTGAAAATGTACAAATAAAGGCAACCTGCTTTCCATTTGTGCTAAAATTTGTACAACATTGCAGTATATGTTGACACACATTTATTCATATTTTACTTATTAAGAATGTAAAATACGCAGACTTTAGGGCCTTACGAACACACTGTACAAAGATACGTTTGGTTGATATCCTTTTTGGGGACTTGAGTTCACTATTCTAAACAACAAAGGCCAACCATAGAGAGGTGTGAAACAATTCCTGGACATCAAAATTGGATAAGAGACAAGATCATACATAACAATGGAACCATCATGGGGAATGATATAACTGTGATCAAAGGTTTTCTGAAAATGCTGCCTACATGGATGAGCTTATGCTAATGTAGAACCAAAGATTGTGAGGCTTTTCCAGTTTGTGATAGGCTGCCATATCCTTTGACCTAATAACTTAGCTTTCCTACATTTCCTATCGTAAATTGCCTTTTCTAGATTATACATAGCAAGTAGGCTCGCTATCCATACTTGAAACGGGGGGGAGCCTTGTCCAACCAAGTTCTTGCTATGCATATACGAAACACCGCAAGGGAGACGAACATAAATTCTACTGCAATCCATCTGCCATATCCCCCACCCCCAAAATAATTAGTTCATCTGTAAGCTTTATCTTAATCTTTAGCGTACTATCCATAAACTCCTCAATGGCATTTTTTAGGGTGTACAATTGAGGACATCGTGCAAACATATGTACGATGTCTGCATCAGTTGAGTCACAGCGGGGGCATGTTATTCCAGTCGTACCGCCCCATTGGGCAATTCTAGCCGGAGTGTGGTACAGTGAGTATACAGTCTTAAAATGTTGGGATTGTAAGGTAGCTGAACATAGCACCGTTCTTCCCAGATCCAGAGATACCTGAAAGCTTTCTGAATCTGCCCCTAGTTTTTCTGTCCATTTTAGAGCATATTTCCCCCTGTCGTCAGTTTTACTTGCTTTCAGCCGCCCCTTTCTCTGGATACCGTTAGGTGTCGATAGGCTCTCCTTGTCTTCCCCT
Organism: Lissotriton helveticus; assembly: GCF_964261635.1. Classification (NCBI taxonomy): domain Eukaryota; kingdom Metazoa; phylum Chordata; class Amphibia; order Caudata; family Salamandridae; genus Lissotriton; species Lissotriton helveticus. Next base: position 1,425,317,923 of record NC_136063.1, on the reverse strand, counting down.
GAGCCCATATAAACTTATTCAAAATCGCTTCAAGTTTATTAAACCATATGTTGTCAAAGAATAACGGGATGGCTCTAAACAGATAAAGGAACTTCGGGAATGTTACCATCTTTATTACGTTGATACGACCCATCAGGGTCAGATGCAAATTGTTAATCCTTTCAGTATTCTCTTTTACCTTTGCCAGCAAAGGGCCCATATTTATCTCCACTAGCCTATCTAGGTCAGTTGTGATTTTTACTCCTAAATACGTAGCTTCGGGGACCACTCTTATATCCTGATAGTTGACCAAGTTATTCTGAGCAATCTGTGTCTTTTCTTTGTTTAGGGAATAGCCCGACACTCCACCAAAAGCTGCGGCCTCCTGCTCTATTTCTATAATTGCCGATTCCCGATCTGGCGTGACCACCGCCACGTCGTCTGCATAGGCGAGTATTTTGTACTCATAGCTTTGTAGTTTTACCGGGCAGATATTGGTATTCCCTTCCAGCTTGCGCAGTAGGGGATCCAGATATAGCGCAAAGAGGAGTGGCGAGGCCGGACAGCCCTGCCGTGTGCCGCGCCTTATTCGTATTTCGGCAGTATACCCTCTGTTTATCCTCACTTTTGCCATAGGTTCCACATAGAGAGCCAGTATGGCCTTAATAAAACCTACCCACATACCAAACCAATCCAAGACCTTCCATAGATACCCCCAGGAGACCCTGTCAAAGGCCTTTTCCGCATCCAAAAAAATAGCCGAGACAGGGCCCCCGTGGCTCCTGCTGCATCCAGGATGGTGACCATCTGTCTTGTGTGCTGCGTGGTCCCTTTCCCTGGTATAAAGCCGTGCTGTGTTACATAGACTAAACCCTCAATCACCTTGCTTAACCTGTGTGAGAGTGTTTTAGAATAAATTTTTGCGTCAGCATTCATAAGTGTTATTGGCCTATACGACCGCGGCTCCAAATGTGGCTTATTTTTTTTCAGAATTACTATAATGTTCGCTCCGGCCCAAGATCAAGGAATAGCTTCCCCCCTCTGTGCTTGCCTTAATGTCTCCAGCATATCAATCCCCAGGGTGTCCCAAAAGGTTTTATAAAATTCCGCCGGGATTTGATCAGGCCCTGCCGCCTTCCCTGAAGGGAGTTTGGTTACTGCATTTTGAACTTCCTTCAGTGTCAATGGCATCTCCAGTGCTTTTTTCCTCTCGTCACTTAGCTTCTCGTGTGGAATACCTGTTAGATAATCCTCTACCTCAGCATCAACATTACCCAGGTCTTGATCATATAGATCAGAATAAAACTCCCTAAAAACTTCCAGCACGTCCTCTACCTTATTCACAACCCTTCCCCCTCTATCCTTAATTTCTTTTATTTCACCAGCTGCCATATTTTGTCTAATACGGACTGTTAAGAGATGGCCTACCCTCTCATTAAATTCGTAGCATTTTTCCTTTTTCGTCAAATAGTTGCTTGCAGCTTTCCTTGCCAAGCTCTCGCTAGCCTCTGATTTTTTCAACTCAATCCCCAATAAGATCTCCTCCAGTGGTTCTTGGCTATTGACTGCTCGAATAAGTTGCTCTTCCAGTTCCATCAGGTCATTCAGTCTTTTAGCTAATGCTGATTTTTCACTTTTACCCCTGTGGAGTGTGTAGGCCAGTGTTTCCCCCCTTACCCCTGCTTTAAAAGCATCCCAGACCATCCCCGCAGATGCCGTACCTCTATTCACTTCCCAGAACTGCCTAATCCATACCCTCATTTTAGTCACGTAATCTTCTTCCCTAAGTAGCCCTCTCTCAAACGTCCAGTTATACTCTTTGTGTTCTCCCCTAGGGTTCTGGGGGATAGTTAATACTAAGGGATTGTGGTCTGAGAAGACGCGAGGGAGCCTCTCTATTTGTGTACCGGAAACTAGTGAGCTGGAAACCAAAAAGTAATCTAATCTAGCTATCACCCTATGAGGAGCAGAATAGAAAGTACTGCCTGTCCCAGTAGGATTGTTGGCTGCCCAGACATCTACCAGTGCGTTGTGATATACTAAATTGCCAATAGCCCTACGTGTTTTCTTTTTGCGATCCCCCTGACCCCCCCCTCCCGACAGACCCAACCCTGACAAGCCGTTGACATTAAAATCCCCACAACAGATCACAGGTTCTGGCCAGAGGGCTAGTTCCATATCTAAGAAGTCAAATACTTCGGGTTCATCGTCGTTTGAGCCATATACTGAGAAAATAGTGTAACACCCCACAGATGTTTCCCCTTCGATCATGACCCATCTCCCCCCATCATCTTCCTTTCTCTTCTTCACCTGTATGACTCCCTTTTTAGCGATTATAGCAACGCCTTTTGTTTTGGAATCCTGCTGCGTATGTGCTAAGACCTCAAAGCCAAGCTGATCCATGAGGTATTTATCCTTACCCCTCAAATGTGTCTCCTGAAAACATATAACATCCAGCTTCAACAACCTAAGCATAGCTGCAACCTTCTGCCTTTTCCCGCCCTCGTTTAGCCCACAAATATTAATAGAAGCAATTCTTAACGCCATCTGATCTTAAAAAATGAACTAACCAGTCGCCTTCCTCTTAGTGTATCTAACACCTGTTTGTTCCTGTATGTCATCCTCTCTTGTGCTGTACATATCCATGATTCATCACCACCCCCCCATCCCCTCCTCCACCCCCCCGTCAGCCCCCCTCCCCTTGCCTACCCCCCCTACTACAGGCAAATAGGTCAACCATGACCTATGTGTGACCGCTCTCTGTTGTAGCGTCGCCTCCCCCTCCTTCCCATCTCCACCCAGTCTACTGGCATATCCAATACTCTCCTGAGTATTGCACTATGCTTCCTTGGCTGGCTCCGTACCTCTATTATTCCTTCCCCTTTGATTCTCCATGATCTCTGCAAGGTACTCGCCTGCCTTAATTTCTGAAAAGAACAATCTGACGCGACCCCCTGTGATGACTTTTAGTTTTGCGGGAAACATCAAGTATGCTTCAGATCCCTGTCGCTGAAAGGGAGTAATTAATTGCCTGAGCTTCCATCTCCTTTCAACTGTCGCGTGACAGAAGTCAGGCCTTGAAAAAAAAGTAACCCCCTCAAATGTTCTCTTTTTGTCTGGCCTAGCCGTCTCCATGATTTCCTGCCTAGCCAGAAAATTCCTGAAAAAGACTAGCATAGCCCTCGGCAAAGAGTCCTGACTACCACCTCTTGACTTTTTCTGCGTGAGTGGAAATCTATGGGCTCTCTGGACTTCAGTTTCCCATTGCCACTGCGCCTCTGGGAATGCTCCTTTCAGCAACTTGACCACATACCCTCTCGGATCCTTCCCTTCCACCCCCTCTTCCAGGCCAAGAAGTCTCAGGTTGTTCCGCCGCTGGCGGTTCTCAAAGTCCTCCAGCTTCCATTGCAAGTCCTCGACCACCTTCACTTGCTCCATTTTATGCGTCTGCCAGTCCGTTACCTCATCCTCCAACCTGCCAGTCCTTTCTTCCACTTGAACAACTCTCTCTTCCACTTCTTCATATTTTTTATTCATTTTCCTAATACTTGCTTGGATTTTTTTAGTATCCTGTCTGGCTCTCCGGCTTTCAGTTCTGGCCTCTGCGTGCATTTGTTTCAGCATATTAAACATTTCCTCTAGTGTAGCATGTGATGTTGATTCAGCATTGGTATCCTGAGAGACATGAGTGGCATGAGTAGCAGCTCCCTCTTCTATATACTGCTCCTGGTACGCTCTAGAGGTATTGCCATAGTCCCAAAGTAATTTCCTATTTGTACTAGATGCCGATCTGTCCCTATCCCGTCTTATCACCGATCTCCTTTTCTTCTGTGTTTCCTTGCCTCTGGAGGTGCTAGAGCAGGATCCCTCTGACTCTGTCGATAGTTCTGTAGTGCTGCCCTCCTCCTCCGTACACACTTCTGAGGAGTCAGAACCTTCAGTCAATGAATAGAACTTCTCCCCTTCTGGGGTTCGAACTCTCCTTCCCTTGGCCCCCTTATGTCCCTGCTTTGAGGCATGGCTTTCTACACTCCTCATACTTCCCCAAGTAGCAGTTTGCAGCAGTGTGTTCTCGCCTCCAGGGAGGGGGGCGACATTGACCTGCATCAAGGCTTCTAGCATTTGAGAGTTGTTATAATTTTCTGTGTCCCCCAAGCCTGCCCCTGCCTCCTCCAGCTCCCCTCCGCTCACCGTGACTGTGCTCTCTATGTCCTCCTTTCCCAGGGCGGCTTCCGCGGGAGGCGTGTGCAGCAGGAGCTCCTGTTGCTTGGCAACCGCCATGCTTGCGTCCTCGAGGACGGTGAATACGGGACCAGCGTTCGCTGCCATGGAAGCCTCGGAAGCCTGATTCTCCGACTGGATTCTGCCCGCAAAAGCCTCTGTGACGGTAAGCTGCCTTGAATCTTTGTAGGCAGCAGCGATCGCTTGCTTCGATCCCCTGCCTTCCTTAGAAAGCATGCCGCCGTCTGATTGCGAGCGCCGCTGCTGCTGTCCTTTGGTGCCGGTAGCGCCTGCCTGCGCTGCTGTCTTAAGTTCCACTTTATCTTTGCCAGCTTTCTCTGTTTTCTCTCCCTTCTTGGGCTGCTGGGGTTTTGGGAGGGTACTGTTTGCTGGAGTTGATCGTTTGCTTGGGAGCTTCGGGACTGCTCCTGAGCGATGTGCCATTTTCACGGCCGCTCTGACTCTATCCCCCCGAGCGCACAAATTCCTCCAGTGCCTCCCGAGGATGACGAATATTGCTGAGAGGGATTTTCGTACTGCCTTAGCTGTGTGGGGTAAAGCGCCAGTGCTTCCTTCGTCCTGGGTCTTGCCGAGTCCTTGGAGAAACAGCATACCTATTCAGGCTGCCAGCCACATGTTCCGTGGGTCAGGAGAGGGAGTAGGTGCGACTACTCTCTACAGCAGCTTAGCGGCCATCTTGCCCCCCCCATGTTTCTATCTTTCATTGATTCCTATGTTTCCATATTCGTTTTTGTTACAACTAGTCATCCTTTCTTTTATTACTTTTTATTTTATCACCCAATGAGATTGGAAGCATTTTTTACCTGGAGTGGCTTCTTTTATCTTATCCAGTCATCACAGTAGCAAACGAAGAATGAGGCACCTTAAACAACTCTTTATTTCGGTATGTGAAATCTAAGAAGACAAAATTGTATTTCTAGCTATTCCATCATATCGCTATATATTACTTCAAAATGGAATTCCTAATTTGCATAAACGCGATGTGATATTTGCATATTCTCGCGTTACCTTGTTCAGAGGATTTCACTGCTCGCTTCTCACTCTTCGTTTCGGAAATACGTAACCACTATTTTCCTTAAAATGAATATTCTATAATAGGAGAAATATTGGAACATAGAATTAAGGCCTAGCAAAGTGTTTTCAGATAGAATTTTGTAAAGTAAATTCATGGCTTCTTACCGCCACGAATGATATTTTCACTTCGAGGTGGTTTAAAATGTTGGTACTGAAGAAAACGCTCAGGACGCCATGATAGCTCTGGATATTACCCCTTTAATTCTAAACAATAGAAACCGATATTAACATTCACTTAGCTTGAAATTATTTCTTTAAGTAGTTTTTCGTGGAAAAACAAGGCGTATTCCTACCTTTTGGAGTTACGCTGTAAAAATACGAGTGATGATTTTCTAATGTGAGACTCCAGCGGTGTGGCCGAGTCTTTCTTTTAGCGTATAGCGGACAGGGGACAATGCTTCTAAGTGTCAAGATACGAGGACGTTTTCAAAACAAGGGTTTTAGAAATCTAAAAAAATAAGACAGCAACAAATTTATATTGTCTCAGTATTCTAAAGTTTAAAGAAAGAGAAAAAGAAAGATTATTCTCTTTTTCTGTTTGCTATGTATCTAGCGTTTTCCCGGTCCTCGTGAGCTTACCTGTTCGGTTTCTTCTACTCTAGTATTTCCACCGTGCGCTGTCTGGTTCAAAGAACAAGGGGATTTGTTAGCCACTTTTCTATTGGTATTTATACAGAACTGTTGTGATGTCATATCTTTAAAGCCATGCCCCTATTTAAAGCTAAAGCGCTTATTTTGTTGACCTATTTCCTCACATCGTATTCGGATCTATAGTGTGCTTATACTCATTATTTACACTCGTTATTTACAATCCAATATATGGATTCATTTATATACAGAATTTTCGTTTTTAATCTGAATTATATTAGTGTAAGATATATTATATCTGGAATTATTCTCTTACATTTTTTGTCTTGCTTACAAGTTCCGGTCTCTAATCTAGATTTACCACAATGTTGTTTATTTTTTATGTTATGACATTTTCCCAGGGCAATTCTTGGTTCAAACCATGTTCAAATGTGCCAAGGGTAAAGATCCAATATACCTCCCTCTTTTTCCTTATTCTGTCGCCTCCTTTGTTGTTTGGTATATGTATCTTTTCTAGGATGCGCCACTTTAGTTCCTCTGGAGCGTGTCTATGTTCCACAAAGTGATTCACCAGTGGCGCTGTCAGCTTCCTTGTTCTGATTGCTGATCTGTGTTCAGTCAGTCGGGTTTTCACGGCCCTTGCTGTCTCTCCTACATATCCCAGATTGCAAGGGCATGTAATTAAATAGACAATATTTTGCGTATTACATATCTATAATTCTTTAGCTTGGATATTGATGTTGTTAAACATCATGGCTTCTCCAGTTAGGATACTGTTGCATGACTGGCAGGAGCCGCAACGGGAGGTACCTTTTACTGCATTTGTGCTCTCAAATGACCTCTGTAGAAAAGGTGGACTCTCTGTTTTTTTAACAAAACGGGAACGGACAATTTGGTCCTTCAAATTTTTATTTCGCCTATGTGCGTACATCAGTTTGGCTATCTTTTGTTGGTTATTATTCAAATTCAGCAGATGCCAATTCAAGTTAATTATTTGTCTGACCGTCGAGTCCAATGTTGAATGTTTAGTTACACATACCAATTTAGGGTCTGTTTTCTGTTTTTGTGAATTAAGGAGTGCATCTCGGTCATAAAACCTGGCTCTTTTATAGGCCTCTCTGACCAGGGGACGAGGATATCCTCTGTGGAGGAATTTTTGCTTCATAGTTTCTGATTGAATATCGAAGTCCCTAAGGTTGGTGCAATTGCGCCTGACCCTTAGTGTAGGAAATGGGGGTTACCCAGATCTCCAAAGGGGTAGCATGGCATCAAGCGGGCAGGCCAAACTTCGAGGACATGTGAAGCACTCACGCAGTACCCTCAGTCAGCACACCAGGCACACCACAAAAGAGGCAGGACACCAGTTTGAGTTGGAAAAAAAATACGTAGTTTAGTAGGGTTTCCAACCTGCAAGGCAAAAGAATGCAAAACAGTAGTGTCACAACAGGACGCCGAATGGCGCCAGAGCCAAGCGAATATTGGGGGGAATTATTTACATAGGAAGTAGTCCATGCTGAAAGGAAGAAAAAGGATGGGATCAAAATGTCATTAGATCTGGGGCCAATCTGGCGGGGCCAACTCAGACTCTCATCCTAAAGGGAAGGCTGTAATTGCAAAATTCTACATTAACATAGAAATACATCATGCACATTAACACCAACCCACCCCTGTTAGGGAAAACATTAGGGCATCACGGCATAACATGGACAGGAACGCCTGTAATAAATTAGCCTGTCTGGCCCATTAATCTGGTACATAAACAAGGGCCTGGAATAACACATCAGGCCAACCCATTGACCACCCTAGGCGGAACATACATCGCCCAGCATAGATATCAGGTAGGGGCCCTTTTCATAAATCAGGAACACCTGTCAGGATTCAACTAGGCTCCCTCTACCATCAAACTAGGGGTATCGAACATCAGGGTGTACACAACAGCCCACCCTTATTAGGCAACAGGCAAAAAAGTGCATTTCAATGATCCCGGCAACTTATCACCATGAACATTCCACGAAGCCCGCCCCTGCAAGGAATGCCATAAAGAGGTGCTCAATTAACATTTCCTGGCACCAGCACCTGCAAAACATTTCACTAGTCATGAATCAACCAACAAGCAGGGAGCATCCGGTAAGTAGTCACCTTCCCTTACTTACGTATTTACAAGCACCAAGCTTCGGGCAACCTTTCTTTAGGCCAGGACACCCACTTCCTCATGACAGGGTACACATTCCCCTAATCAAGAAGAACATTTCCATGGGCATTAGATGAGGACATCGGCACTAACTCATGGGTGGACAGAAGGTGAACCTGGGCGTATGACCACTAAGCCTAACTTAGAGCATCTAGCCTGAAGACATGCTCATCCTGTCCCAGTTCAGGGGGGGGGGTTCCTTCCATCCAGGCCCTTACAGTCCTGATTAGTCCCACCACAGGGTTAGTCCGGGCCACCACCGTGGTATCTGGGGCCAACGGGGCCCAACTACAAATGTCCAAGCTAAGGGGAGGGGGGGGGGCGAGCACTGACCCTGTGCCCCGTTGCCCTCTTCACCCTCTCCCCACACAGTTTGCCCAAAGCCCCACTCACCGGGCTCCTGATGCCTCTCCGGCGTCTTCAGGGCTCTTGACGGCCCCGCAGCTAATCGCAGGGCGGCGGGCCTCCCAGGCCTAACGCGGCCTTCCTGGGGGCCGCAGCGAGTGGAGGACACCTTCTCCTGCGGGCGGAGGCGGGGTAGGCTCCTGCCCTCCGCTCTCTCCTGACCCAGCGGCGCTCCCAGCCTCCTGCAGGTCCTGACCGGCGGGGTGGCCTCTCGGACCGGTCACTCTGCACGCGGACCCGGGACTTCGGTCCTCCGCTCCTTCCCGGGCTGTCGGGCCGACAACCAATCGCTGCGCGGTCTTCTCGGGGGCTCGGCCGCGCGGCCAATCCGTACGCGGTGTGGCGGGGGCGTGGCCAATGACGCCACCAGGCGCCCCCGTCACATGACACGGGCCTGGACGGCTTCAGGGCCTAGCGCGGCCCTCTCTCACTTCGGCGGCCCCCTCCTGGCATCGGGGGCAGCCGCAACGTTTCACACCCCAGCAGGGGGGTCTCCTCAAGGCGGCGCCTGGCCGCGGCGGTGATTTTCGGCACTGCCACACAGCGCGAGGCCAGGACAAGGAGTAGGCTCCCTTTCTTGTTACGAAGTCCCCTCACAGTCTCCTCAGCGTCCGGGCTGCGACGGTGATCTCCGGCTGTGACAAGGGGTAGGCTCCCTTTTATTATTTATTAATCAGGTAGCAAGCGCCACAACAAGGGTAGGCTCCTCCAGCGCTACTTCCCCTCACAGTCTCCTCAGCACTATGGCGCTATTCACAGCGCACTGCTTGTAAGGCAGTCCAGGGGCCGGTTGACCTAGGCAGGTCAGCAAGACACAGTTCCTCGGGGGCACAATCCTCCCCGGGCAGCTCCTCCCAGTCCAGCGCTTCCACGGGGGCCACAACTTCCCAAGGGAGCGGACAGTCCCAGTACAGATCCTCAGGGGCACACTCCTCACCTCCTGGGCGCTTCTTCACACAGCGCTGGCGTGATACTCGGTCAAACAGCGTCAGTGACCTGGATAGGGGCCCTCCCTTGTCAGGGGCCCATGGGGACAGCAGAGGGGGGGGTCTAGGGGTGCAGGGCCCAGCTCACAGGCCCATGTGGCGGTAGCACCTCACAGCAGGTCCCCTCTCTTCCTTGTCCCAGCGCTGACTGACTCTCTGGTGGCACTTCCCCTTACTTATACCCTCCTCCCAGGCAGTGCCAGGACCTTCTAGAATGTTGGCAAAACTGGCCCAAACTGGCTCAAGGGGAGGGGGTGAGCACCCTGGGTGCCAGGCTTTCCCTCCAAAAGCTAGGGGTAGCTGGGTAATATTATCTAGACCGCTGACCTATGGCAGTCCAGTGGCAAAACCCATGACCATGGCATCCATTTTAAATACAATACTTTTCAGTCAGGTGCAGTTCTAAAATGGGGAAATTTACAAGTGCTCACATTATTACATGTCATTACATTTTCAACAAGGTGTCTCACACCACTCATGGCCTATACAGGTTTAATCCCATGGGGGAGACATCTTAGACAAGGGGGTCAAAAGCGAAATATTTTGGGGGAAAAGGCCAAGTCCAACACAACTCCTCCCCAGCCAAAAGCCAGGGTAGACCGATCAATGCCTTGATGGGCTTCCCTGCTTGGGGCGGAAAAAGGTGGACGCAGGCCTGCAACTACAGGAGCACCTGCAGTCTCTCCTCCCCTCTGGAACCCAATGGTTCTCTCTCGCAACCCTCCTTTCACCAATAAAATCACTCCACTGGTGTTCCCTAGTGGGATGTCTTTCCTTCCTAGAGTGGGAGGCTCTAGCCTCAGGCTTGTTATACTCTGGAACCACTCTTTTCCTTCCAAATTGCGACTGGTCCACCCACCTGGGGTCTACACCCTCAGGCTGACCAGCTCTCAGGGGCAAGGCTTTCCTCCCCCTACTTCTCCTCCTAGGGTTCCTCCATCTCCTTCTCCTGGGGACACCCTCACACAACCACTCTCTCCCCAACCTGGAGTCGAAACCCTCAGGTTGCACTGGTGACAGGGGCGAGTCCTCCCTCTCCCTGCACCCCCTCCCAGAGTTCCGCACCCTCCTAACTGGAGTAGTACCCCTGAGAGTCAACTTTGGGGGGACTCTGAACTCAGATGTCCCACCCGCCAGGTCCGGAAAACCCTCAACCTGGCCACCCAACCCAGGATCTGCGCCCTTTGGCTGAGCCGGTGACAGAGGAGAGACCTTGCTCCCTCTGCACCCCCTCCCAGAGTTCCGCACCCTCCCACTGGGAGAAGTACCCCTGGGAGTCAACTTGGTAGGGACCTGGGTTACAGGTACCCCACCCTCCAGGACAGGCAACCCCTGAACCTGGAAGCCCAGTCCAGGATCTAAACCCCGTGACTGGTCAGACCCCCAAACCACTGGAGCTCTGGTTACTGATGCTCCGGGTTCTCCTGACACTAGGGGATCCCCTTCACGAGAAGGCACACCGGGACAGCCTAGACTCCCAACCTGGGGTTCCTTAAAAGAACTCTCCAGGCCCTGTGACTGCAGTTGGGGCACCTCGGGACACCTCCCCGTCTCACTCCCTCCTATAGATGGGATGTGAGGCCCTACAACCCGCCCACTATCCTGGGACCTAGCTGGGCTTCTCACCTCTCCCGCCACGCTGGGTCGGAAGATCCCTGCACCACTCCTTTCTGGATCACTCCCCAAGGTCTTCCCAGACGCTCTGGCACTTACCCAGAGGTCTGCCTCCCGTGCAAGTTCCCTGGGGTCTGAGAACCTACACTGCAACAGATGGTGACGCAGACTTGGGACACAACTCCTCAGCATGTGCTCCCGAATAACGGCATGGCACAGCCCTTCCCAATCCTCTACTGCTCTCCTCACCACCCAATCCTCCAATGCAGTCCAACACTCCTCCTCAAACTCTCCCCAGGACTGGTGGGACAGTTTTCCCCTGCCCCTGAACACTAACCCGTCCCCCTCTTCCTGGGAATCAGGCACGGTCTCCTGGGCATCTGGAATGGGACTCCTTGCACTGGACCTACACTCGCTGCCACCACTGGATCCCACCCTCACTGGTGAATCCAGACTACACAACCCACTCTCAGGGGACAACCTACCCACCTGAGCTGATCTCTCTGTGGCGAAAGCCCTCTCCGCCTCCGCCATCCTCTCCTGTGCTAGGACCATTTCTGTCTCTAGCCTCTGCTCCTGAATCCTCAGCTGCGCTAATTCTGTGGCCTGCTCAAACCTGAGCTTCGCCAGCGCCAGCTGATGCTCCCTTTCTTCCCTCCTATCTACCCGCTCTTCTGGGGACAGGGAAAGGGATGGGGCAGTGCCCCCGGGACAGGACCCAGTGCGAGACTCCCTATCTACGGTGTCCTCATCAGCTACTGGTGTCTCTGCCCTGTTAAACTCTTCCTCCTCTTCATCCAGGTAATTACCCTCCAGGGTTGGCGATTGGGAGCCCTCCCACTGGGTTCTACCGAATCCACCCTTCAAATACTCGGGGGGGGGTAATCAGACAGGTCCCCACTGATCTTTAAGGGCTCCCCCCTTTTGAGGGCCTCATAAAGAAACAGCTTTCTCCTAATGTTCCCTACTGGGGGTATCCCTCTCTCTAGGAGGAAGTCTATCACCTCCTGTTCGGTGTACTCCCTCAGTTCCACCTCCTCATAAACCAACCCCATCGTGGTGAGGTTTCTCGGGACACACCCTCCCAGTGGAACAAGGGGACACAATTCCACAACAACACTTTTCAGGAGGAAGCAATACAAAGTCACAATGTTCCGCCAAACAATAATCCCCACAACAAGGCTATGATCACTCTCAAAGCTCTACTTGTGGTGTAACCCGTGGCCGCTGTGGTACTGCGCAAACACAAGTCCTATCCCACCGCTCGCCGCCAAATGTAGGAAATGGGGGTTACCCAGATCTCCAAAGGGGTAGCATGGCATCAAGCGGGCAGGCCAAACTTCGAGGACATGTGAAGCACTCACGCAGTACCCTCAGTCAGCACACCAGGCACACCACAAAAGAGGCAGGACACCAGTTTGAGTTGGAAAAAAAATACGTAGTTTAGTAGGGTTTCCAACCTGCAAGGCAAAAGAATGCAAAACAGTAGTGTCACAACAGGACGCCGAATGGCGCCAGAGCCAAGCGAATATTGGGGGGAATTATTTACATAGGAAGTAGTCCATGCTGAAAGGAAGAAAAAGGATGGGATCAAAATGTCATTAGATCTGGGGCCAATCTGGCGGGGCCAACTCAGACTCTCATCCTAAAGGGAAGGCTGTAATTGCAAAATTCTACATTAACATAGAAATACATCATGCACATTAACACCAACCCACCCCTGTTAGGGAAAACATTAGGGCATCACGGCATAACATGGACAGGAACACCTGTAATAAATTAGCCTGTCTGGCCCATTAATCTGGTACATAAACAAGGGCCTGGAATAACACATCAGGCCAACCCATTGACCACCCTAGGCGGAACATACATCGCCCAGCATAGATATCAGGTAGGGGCCCTTTTCATAAATCAGGAACACCTGTCAGGATTCAAATAGGCTCCCTCTACCATCAAACTAGGGGTATCGAACATCAGGGTGTACACAACAGCCCACCCTTATTAGGCAACAGGCAAAAAGGTGCATTTCAATGATCCCGGCAACTTATCACCATGAACATTCCACGAAGCCCGCCCCTGCAAGGAATGCCATAAAGAGGTGCTCAATTAACATTTCCTGGCACCAGCACCTGCAAAACATTTCACTAGTCATGAATCAACCAACAAGCAGGGAGCATCCGGTAAGTAGTCACCTTCCCTTACTTATGTATTTACAAGCACCAAGCTTCGGGCAACCTTTCTTTAGGCCAGGACACCCACTTCCTCATGACAGGGTACACATTCCCCTAATCAAGAAGAACATTTCCATGGGCATTAGATGAGGACATCGGCACTAACTCATGGGTGGACAGAAGGTGAACCTGGGCGTATGACCACTAAGCCTAACTTAGAGCATCTAGCCTGAAGACATGCTCATCCTGTCCCAGTTCAGGGGGGGGGTTCCTTCTATCCAGGCCCTTACAGTCCTGATTAGTCCCACCACAGGGTTAGTCCGGGCCACCACCGTGGTATCTGGGGCCAACGGGGCCCAACTACAAATGTCCAAGCTAAGGGGAGGGGGGGGCGAGCACCGACCCTGTGCCCCGTTGCCCTCTTCACCCTCTCCCCACACAGTTTGCCCAAAGCCCCACTCACCGGGCTCCTGATGCCTCTCCGGCGTCTTCAGGGCTCTTGACGGCCCCGCAGCCAATCGCAGGGCGGCGGGCCTCCCAGGCCTAACGCGGCCTTCCTGGGGGCCGCAGCGAGTGGAGGACACCTTCTCCTGCGGGCGGAGGCGGGGTAGGCTCCTGCCCTCCGCTCTCTCCTGACCCAGCGGCGCTCCCAGCCTCCTGCAGGTCCTGACCGGCGGGGTGGCCTCTCGGACCGGTCACTCTGCACGCGGACCCGGGACTTCGGTCCTCCGCTCCTTCCCGGGCTGTCGGGCCGACAACCAATCGCTGCGCGGTCTTCTCGGGGGCTCGGCCGCGCAGCCAATCTGTACGCGGTGTGGCGGGGGCGTGGCCAATGACGCCACCAGGCGCCCCCGTCACATGACACGGGCCTGGACGGCTTCAGGGCCTAGCGCAGCCCTCTCTCACTTCGGCGGCCCCCTCCTGGCATCGGGGGCTGCCGCAACGTTGCAAACCCCAGCAGGGGGGTCTCCTCAAGGCGGCGCCTGGCCGCGGCGGTGATTTTCGGCACTGCCACACAGCGCGAGGCCAGGACAAGGGGTAGGCTCCCTTTCTTGTTACGAAGTCCCCTCACAGTCTCCTCAGCGTCCGGGCTGCGACGGTGATCTCCGGCTGTGACAAGGGGTAGGCTCCCTTTTATTATTTATTAATCAGGTAGCAAGCGCCACAACAAGGGTAGGCTCCTCCAGCGCTACTTCCCCTCACAGTCTCCTCAGCACTATGGCGCTATTCACAGCGCACTGCTTGTAAGGCAGTCCAGGGGCCGGTTGACTGAGGCAGGTCAGCAAGACACAGTTCCTCGGGGGCACAATCCTCCCCGGGCAGCTCCTCCCAGTCCAGCGCTTCCACGGGGGCCACAACTTCCCAAGGGAGCGGACAGTCCCAGTACAGATCCTCATGGGCACACTCCTCACCTCCTGGGCGCTTCTTCACACAGCGCTGGCGTGATACTCGGTCAAACAGCGTCAGTGACCTGGATAGGGGCCCTCCCTTGTCAGGGGCCCATGGGGACAGCAGAGGGGGGGGGTCTAGGGGTGCAGGGCCCAGCTCACAGGCCCATGTGGCGGTAGCACCTCACAGCAGGTCCCCTCTCTTCCTTGTCCCAGCGCTGACTGACTCTCTGGTGGCACTTCCCCTTACTTATACCCTCCTCCCAGGCAGTGCCAGGACCTTCTAGAATGTTGGCAAAACTGGCCCAAACTGGCTCAAGGGGAGGGGGTGAGCACCCTGGGTGCCAGGCTTTCCCTCCAAAAGCTAGGGTTAGCTGGGTAATATTATCTAGACCGCTGACCTATGGCAGTCCAGTGGCAAAACCCATGACCATGGCATCCATTTTAAATACAATGCTTTTCAGTCAGGTGCAGTTCTAAAATGGGGAAATTTACAAGTGCTCACATTATTACATGTCATTACATTTTCAACAAGGTGTCTCACACCACTCATGGCCTATACAGGTTTAATCCCATGGGGGAGACATCTTAGACAAGGGGGTCAAAAGCGAAAAATTTGGGGGGAAAATCCAAGTCCAACACTTAGGAACTGCGAAAAGGGGATACTGTCTTTTTGACATCATGGGTGGTAGCTTTTAAAGTGTAGTAAAGTATTCCTTGCGGTGGGTTTTGTGTATAGGTCCACTTCTAGGAGGCCTTCGTTGTTTCTGATGTAGATGTCTAAAAACTCCACTTTTGTTCTACTGGTGTGGGCAGTGAACCGGAGATTCTCATCCGCTAGATTCAGCCATAGGAGGAATTCTTTTAAGGTCTGTTCCCCATTGGTCCATATAAAAAAGATATCATCTATGTATCGGTACCAATGGGAAACAGATTCAACCTTAGTTACTTCGATATATAATTAACTCGAATTGGCATCTGCTGAATTTGAATAATAACCAACAAAAGATAGCCAAACCGATGTACGCACATAGGCGAAATAAAAATTTGAAGGACCAAATTGTCCGTTCCCATTTTGTTAAAAAAACAGAGAGTCCACCTTTTCTACAGAGGTCATTTGAGAGCACAAATGCAGTAAAAGGTACCTCCCGTTGCGGCTCCTGCCAGTCATGCAACAGTATCCTAATTGGAGAAGCCATGATGTTTAACAACATCAATATCCAAGCTAAAGAATTATGGACATGTAATACGCAAAATATTGTCTATTTAAATACATGCCCTTGCAATCTGGGATATGTAGGAGAGACAGCAAGGGCCGTGAAAACCTGAATCACTTTGTGGAACATAGACACGCTCCAGAGGAACTAAAGTGACGCATCCTAGAAAAGATACATATACCAAACAACAAAAGAGGCGACAGAATAAGGAAAAAGAGGGAGGTATATTGGATCTTTACCCGTGGCACATTTGAACATGGTTTGAACCAAGAATTGCCCTGGGAAAATGCCATAACATAAAAAATAAACAACATTGTGGTAAATCTAGATTAGAGACAGGAACTTGTAAGCAAGACAAAAAATGTAAGAGAATAATTCCAGATATAATATATCTTACACTAATATAATTCAGATTAAAAACGAAAATTCTGTATATAAATGAATCCATATATTGGATTGTAAATAACGAGTGTAAATAATGAGTATAAGCACACTGTAGATCCGAATACGATGTGAGGAAATAGGTCAACAAAATAAGCGCTTTAGCTTTAAATAGGGGCATGGCTTTAAAGATATGACATCACAACAGTTCTGTATAAATACCAATAGAAAAGTGGCTTACAAATCCCCTTGTTCTTTGAACCAGACAGCGCACGGTGGAAATACTAGAGTAGAAGAAACCGAACAGGTAAGCTCACGAGGACCGGGAAAACGCTAGATACATAGCAAACAGAAAAAGAGAATAATCTTTCTTTTTCTCTTTCTTTAAACTTTAGAACACTGAGACAATATCAATTTGTTGCTGTCTTATTTTTTTAGATTTCTAAAACCCTCGTTTTGAAAACGTCCTCGTATCTTGACACTTAGAAGCATTGTCCCCTGTCCGCTATACGCTAAAAGAAAGACTCGGCCACACCGCTGGAGTCTCACATTAGAAAATCATCACTCGTATTTTTACAGCGTAACTCCAAAAGGTAGGAAGACGCCTTGTTTTTCCACGAAAAACTACTTAAAGAAATAATTTCAAGCTAAGTGAATGTTAATATCGGTTTCTATTGTTTAGAATTAAAGGGGTAATATCCAGAGCTATCATGGCGTCCTGAGCGTTTTCTTCAGTACCAACATTTTAAACCACCTCGAAGTGAAAATATCATTCGTGGCGGTTAGAAGCCATGAATTTACTTTACAAAATTCTATGTGAAAACGCTTTGCTAGACCTTAATTCTATGTTCCAATATTTCTCCTATTATAGAATATTCATTTTAAGGAAAATAGTGGTTACGTATTTCCGAAACGAAGAGTGAGAAGCGAGCAGTGAAATCCTCTGAACAAGGTAACGCGAGAATATGCAAATATCACATCGCGTTTATGCAAATTAGGAATTCCATTTTGAAGTAATATATAGCGATATGATGGAATAGCTAGAAATACAATTTTGTCTTCTTAGATTTCACATACCGAAATAAAGAGTTGTTTAAGGTGCCTCATTCTTCGTTTGCTACTGTGATGACTGGATAAGATAAAAGAAGCCACTCCAGGTAAAAAATGCTTCCAATCTCATTGGGTAATTAAATAAAAAGTAATAAAAGAAAGGATGACTAGTTGTAACAAAAACAAATATGGAAACATAGGAATCAATGAAAGATAGAAACATGGTATCAATAAGTATCAACAAGTGAATGCAAATAAGAATAATCATGATTGAACAGATAATATCCAATGCAAATGTTAGTTGGAAATTATAACTTTACGAACATAGAGAAGGATAAAAACATACCTGTATGAATATTAAAATTAAAAAAACAAAAAACTTTTACTGCACCCAAAACAAGTTGAGAAGCCGTGTGTGTACTAGATGAGATAAGGTATGCATAATTGTTAGAACCCAAGAAGAGGGTTTTTATAACCCAAGAAGAGGGTTTTTAAATTTTCTATCCTTGTTAGGAAGACGAGTCAGGGAAATATAAGAAATAACCTAAAACTTCTGCTTGTTCTTCACTATGACCTTTTAGGCCCTATAAATATCAACTGATTTTTAACCCGAAACTACAGAAACTACAGAAATCTCAGAGATTTTGATTTCATCCTATATACAATGGTGAGTCACTTTTCCAGTCTGAACTTAATGGAGAAAGTATGTACTGAAAGCAGATACAAAATAGGCCAGCTCAACTAACAACATTTATGAATGTTGAATAATATAAATGTTGAATAATTTGGTAAGAAACATTAGGGAGTATGTAAACTTTTGAACAAACTAGCCTTAGGAGATACACCAGCTACAAGAATAAAAATATGTTTTCACACCTCTAATAACTTTACCCTTTTCCTTTACTTCTCTCTCTATTTAAGTACGATGAAAAATCCAAAGATGTGACCATTTGCATTTGAGTATGATGGAAAGCCCAAAGATGTAACTATCTGCATCTACGGGCTATTTACTAACTAAACATGTGATCAACTGCCTGTATCAAATGTAGTGAAAAATTCTAGATAAATGTATAATCTTTTACTGATGCCAAGATTCATTATAGGAATTGTGTTCTTAGACTCTTGTCAAGACCGCTCTTTTGGCTATCTTCAGTGGAAAAATAATTGATCGGACTCTTATACCTGGCTAAAAAAAGAATATCCTAAATTAAAGAAAAAGTTTATTCTAAAAAAAATAAGAGAATAATGCACTATAACACAATGTACTATGTGTTAAGAAAATCTAAAAATGTTTTGTTCTTTTTGGAAAATTTGGCTGCAGAAAATATTGTCCTGAGGAAGACACTACGACGTGTCGAAACGCGTTGACAGACTACAGCCACACCAATAATATATAGGACAACAATACTGTCCCTTGAGTCTTTTTAGAACGAATGTTTCATTTTTATCATTAACAAAAATCTTTTTATTGTATCAACTTATCATGTATACGTGATTTATATGTTTAATCTCTTTTATCAATATAATTAAAAAATATTTTTATATCAGTATATTTTTCTGTGTTATAGTGTGTGTATAATTTGTGTCTTTAAACAGCCAGTGTTTGTCCTTTGTAATTTGGCCTGGGTTGATACCTTTGCCCTGAGGGAGTGTTGCCTAGGTTCCTGGTAACCCATCGATTGGCCCGCACGCCAGCCTGAGAAAACGAGTCAAGGACCACAGTGAAGCGGTGCTGCTCCTAACACCACTCTGGCTTACCACACTGACGTTTGTGAAGGCTGGGCGAGTGGACAGCGATCCTGATGCTTCACCACTCGGCTTAAAGCACGATCTGGTGCAGGGCGCCATTTTGAGGGACCAACACCGTGGCACGATCACGAAATAGACACGTCGACCCGAATCTGATAGTGGGTCCCGGCTTCTACACGCCGCTCAGCACGTCAGGGAAGACACACGACGACGGACAGCAGCCACGACGCAAAGCAAGTGGGGAGTGAATAGTGCAGCGCCATTCGTGAGTTGAACGACTTTGAGGGCACGACCATGGCTGGCAGAGGCCCCAAGCACAATTCCACACAAGCCAAGCTTGACAAATTCGAGTATGACAAGCAGACCCCCCTGTCGGGGGACCAGCGCAAGTCAACAGGTAAATTGGTGGACGGCGAGGGGGTGAAGAAGGCCACGTTGGAGGACGTGATGAGTGCCCTGGCACGGGTACAGGCGACGGTTGGGGCAACAGCGACGGAGGTGACCGTGATACGTGCTGACTTCCAAAAAATGAATGAGCGGGTGAAACAAGTGGAAGTGGTGACCAAGTCCCTGGTGGAGGATGTTTCAGACCTACAAGTGGAGATGGAGAAAATGCAAGCTGAAAACAAAGTCCTCAGGGAGAAGCTGGATGATCAGGAAGGGCGATCCCGTCGAAACAACGTCCGAATACTTGGGGTTCCGGAGTCCGAAACTACAGGGGCCATGGACCTTTTTGTAGAGGACTTGATTAAAAACCATCCCAATCCAAAGGGTCTATCACACTTTTTCTCCGTGGAAAGGGCCCACAGAGTACCCGGTGGTCAATCGAAACCAGGGGCGCCGCCGAGGCCAATTCTAGCAAGACTTTTCAATTTCCGAGATCGAGATCCCATACTACAGGCAGCTAGGGTGGCGCCGGCCGTACAAATCCGGAACTCCAGAATAACATTTTTCCCGGACTACACTGCGGAGGTATCGCGGAAAAGGAGGACGTTCCTTGAGGTTAAAAAGACGCTGCGAGAAAAAGAACTGCCTTATTCGATGCTGTTTCGGGCCAGACTGCGGGTAGTTGCCGATAAAAAGGTCTAATTCTTTGACACTCCAGATGCGGCCAGGGATTGGCTCGAGGGTTGGCGTACGGCAGGACCTCCCCGAAGATCGCATAGAACCAACAACGGACACCGAGGCAATAGCCAGGCCGGGTCACAAGCATCAGGCAGAGGGGGCATGGAGCGGTCACCGACGCGGGACCACACTGAGGCCGAGGGAAGAGAATGAACCGGAGTACCCGGTGCGGTGACAGACGCCGATTCTTGTACTTGATTTCTTTCATGTACTGGTTGCGAACGGACACTGGCCTGGGATGCCCGGAATGAGTGCAGGGAGGCCGCCTGCCCGGGGAGACACTCTCCCCCCACACGCAAGTACTTTGGTTGAGGGACGGGTAAAGCGCTCTGCTCAGTTGGGGAGGTGGGCAGTTGAAGGTCCTTTAAGCAGGGAGGCAGGGAGGGGGGGCGGCGGGGGGGTTGTTTCATAGTTGGTAAGAAACCACAAATAGAGTCACGATGTACGGATGGATGCTTGCACCGCTTGACTGTCGAGGGAGGGTGGGGCGTGTGTGCCACAGGGAGTAGTAAGCATACAATATACAACACAGGAAGTTCCATGACCGATTACGAGATACGTAGCACAGAGGGAGAGAGGCCGAGGAGGCAGGGTGCACCACTCCGCATGCTGACATGGAATGTAAGAGGGCTGGGAGATAAGGTAAAGCGCGGACTGGTACTTACGGCACTGAAAAGAAAAGGGCCCACCCTAGCACTTCTCCAAGAGACTCACTTGATGGGAGGGGCGACCAAGGCTCTGGACAGGAGAGGTTATTGCATGGTAGTGCATTCCGAATTCACCTCTGGCTCCAGAGGAACCGGCATTTTAATCAAGAAGTCCTCGCAATTCATACCACTGGACAGCAGGGTGGACGGACAGGGATGCTTTGCGGCACTACAAGGACAATGGGAGGGGCGACTCCTTAATGTGGTCTCGGTATACATCCCCACGGCGCTTCACTCAGTCATGCTGCCGGCACTAGGTGATTTCCTCTTAACCCTACCAGAGGGAGATGTTATACTTGGGGGAGATTTTAACGCCACAGTGGACACCCTACTAGACAAATTCCCAGAGGTAACCCCGACGGGAGGCCCCTCCCGCTTTCAACGCTTCCTGACCGCCATGGGTCTGGTTGACATATGGCGGCATACCCACCCTCGAGAGAGACAGTATACCTTCCACTCCTCTGTCCACAACAGTTTATCGTGGATTGACTATTTCCTGGCACTGGGAGATGGCATACAGCGCGTAGACACCGTAGACATTCACCCTAGAGGCATATCGGACCACTCACCAGTCACCCTGACGATCTCCACCCAAGAAAAATCACGTAGACACATCTATCCCATACAGGCCACGTACCTTAAGGTCCCCAAGGTCAGAAAGGCACTCAAGACGGCGACGACGCACTACTTTGCTGAGAATGCAACGTCAGTGCCTTCCGCAGCAATTTTGTGGGAGGCATATAAGGCATTGTTCAGGGGCCAGGCCATAGCCTCGATCACGGGTTACAAAAGGGTAAAAGCGACGGATCTTGCCGGACTAGAGTTGGCACTGAGAGATGCGACGGCAGCACACGAGGTGCACCCCGGGCCTGACACGTCCCATGCCCTACACATCCAACAACAACTATACGCGGAACATTTACGTCATCAGGTGAGGGGGCAAATTACTGACACACAGCACAGGATCTACGATATAGGGGACAAGGCAGGTAAAATGCTGGCCTGGCTAGATAAAAGGGGAGGGAGCTCCAGGGGTATCCAACGAGTGAAAGACAAGCAAGGAGCGGTTCACACGAGCCCCGAACTAATAGTGGAGACACTGGCAGTGCACTTTGAGGAGGTATATACACCAGGCGGGGAAGTATCCGCCGACATGGCCAGGGCAGCACTAGAATCCATCCCAACGCCAACAATTCAGCCGGAGAGATCGGCCGAGTTAGATGCTGACATCACTGCAGAGGAAATACAAATGGCCATACGGGCGATAAAGCCTGGTAAGGCGCTTGGACCGAACGGTATCCCGATAGAATGGTACCAGGCCACGCCGGAGAGTTTGAGCGCCCACCTACTGGCTATGTATAAGAACTGCTTGGGAAAGCGCGAGCTTCCTCATGACCAAAGAATAGCGACCATTGTCGCAATCCCTAAACCTGGGAAACCACCGGAAGAGTGCACTTCCTACCGCCCTATTTCTCTGCTTAATGCGGAAGGCAAAATACTGGCCAAACTCCTGGCTACCCGGCTGATGGCGCACCTGCCTGACCTCATACATCCCGATCAATCTGGATTCATGCCACATAGAAACACGGCAATGAACCTACGCAGGGTACACGGAGTACTGGCAAGGGCGGGCTCGATCCCCGAACCGGCGGTCATATTGGCACTCGATGCGAAGATGGCTTTCGATTTGGTGGAGTGGAACTATCTGTTCGAGGTCCTGACTCGTTTGGGTTTCGGGCCCAAGTTCATAGCGTGGGTCAGGCTACTCTATGCTAAACCAGTGGCACATGTGGTAGCAAATGGCCACATTTCGCGAACATTCCAGTTAAAGAGAGGCACCCGCCAAGGTTGCCCTTTGTCGTCGTTGCTTTTCGCAATTGCCTTAGAACCCTTGGCGAACCTGATTCGGTCTACCCCATTGCTGAAAGGCATATCCTGGGCTGAGGGGTGGGAGGATCGCCTCTCACTATACGCGGACGATATGCTGGTGTACCTAACAGATCCAGGGCATGGTATTCCAGCGCTTTTGGCCCTCTGTGATGAACTCGGGAAAGTTTCGGGCTACAAGTTGAACTGGACTAAATCGGAACTATATGGTTTGAGGGGCCAGACTCCGGCGTTGAACGAGGACTACCCCTTAAAGGTGGCCGGCTCCTCCTTTAAATATTTGGGAGTCCATGTCACCATGGACCCATTGGAATTTGTCCGGAAGAATTTGATACCACCCATGGAGAGGCTTAAACAGGACGTTGCATTTTGGGCAGGGCTGCCCCTAATGATGCTGGGTAAGGCAGCACTCTATAAGATGATGTCACTGCCCCGTTTTTTATACATTCTAGAAAATACGCCGTATCCGGTAGAACCAGGATACTTCAGGAAGGTATCGGCGTTGGTGGCGGGCCTTTTATGGAGTAATCGTCTGGCTCGCATTGCCCAGGCTAAATTGCATAGAAGTTGGTACAACGGAGGGATCGCACTGCCTAGTATGCAACTGTATTACTGGGCAGCGCAGTTGAAACCCATAAATCAATGGCTTCATGCCCCCCAGGACGACCCGGCATTCCGGGCCAACAGGGCACAGTTGGGCACCAGCACCTTATTGGCCCCTTTATACGATCGGCAAAAGATATACAAATTGACGGGACCCACGAGACTGACCACAGGGCTGTGGCACACGGCGCTGTTGGCCCTGGGATGGAAAGGAAAAATAACCAAACTCACTTCGCTGTGGGACTCCCGCACTCTGGGAAACCTGAGACATAGCAAGGGCTTCTCCCAGTGGGATACCATAGGGCTATCCACGGTAGGGGATTTATGGGAAAGAGGAACGGTAGTCCCCTTTGATCAGTTGAGGGAGCAATACGAGCTGGGAACTCGGGAACTGTTACACTATGTTCAGATTCGGCACGTGTTGCTCACGGCCATCCCCCCCCCCGAGACAGAAATCCCAGAGGCCTCTCCGCTTGAAGATCGCCTTCTTACGGACTTCATGCCGGAAAGGGCAACCTCCCTTGTATACCGCAAATTAATTAATAACTTGCCAGACCCCCTGCTTAAACTGAAGGGCAAATGGGAGGGAGAAGTGGAGGCTATGGATGAGAATGAATGGAATGCGGCGCTGGCGTCACCCAGAGAAGTCGGCATCTCGGCTAAATTTCGTCTTGTACAATTAAAAATTCTACACAGGGTGTACTATATGAGAACGACGCTTCACCTCATACACCGTGCACTGCACCCATACTGTCTTCGTGGATGTGGGGAGGAGGGCACGTTCTTCCACACGATATGGGAGTGCCCGCGCATTCAGGATTACTGGAGGCAGATAATGCGCACAATATCACAGACGGTGGACACCTCTTTGGTTCCGGAGCCGCGACAGTGCTTACTGAATGTATGGGGGCCCAACGATTTGTCCAGACATTAGGCATAATGATCGCAAAGAGGGACATAGCGCAAAAATGGGGGGCGGTAGAGGTGCCAACGAAAACGCAATGGTGTTTGAATATGGACAGGGTGATGATAGCAGAAAGGGCTGTGTAAGCTAGCCGGGCTTGTCCAAGGAAATGGAACAGGATATGGACCCCGTGGAATATATACACGGGGGAGATCTGTGAACCCTTACCGGAGGAAGACATACTGACATCAGATGATGAAGGGGATGAAGTCTAAAGACACCTATAAGGTGGACGGGGAGGGAGATGCCACGGGTAGAGAGGGAGGGATTGTGAATCGGAGAGTAGGAGCGAGTGGTTCCCAAAGTGTAAAGCCTCAGTAGGACTGGGCGCGCATGACCGCTCTCCTCTCACAGGCAGCGCGGCCTCGGCCGCTACCACGACTACACACTGATGCATTAACGGGAGTTCCACCAGGCACAAGTAGTGCTAATTACTTATGCTACTGATGACCTAAATGTGGTTTATTCATTGTTATGTTGTTTAAGGATATAAAACAGAAAACCAAACCTACATAGAACTGCATGCTGCTGCGATTTCTGCACCTATAATATGCTGTGAATTAGCCAAACACCGAGCGTAGCGGCCGATAGGCGATATTATCCTACTGATCAGTACTTGCATTGATGATGTCGCGGCCGGCCCTTTGGGTTGTAGGCCTATGGCTGTGTAAAATGTTCAAGTGCAATAAAGGTTTTTATAAAAAATAAAATAAAAAAAAAAGTCTCTTGAACAGAGGTTAAGGGCACGGATCTCTGTAAAAGCATGGATTTCATTCTGCTCAAAGCATCAAACCGTATTAATGAAACATTTAGTGAAGGCCATAACGGCACCTCCCTGACTGTATGTGCTGGTGGAAACAATATTTTCATACCGCAAGTAACACTGGAGCTCACGGTTACCAGATATGCGATGCCCTGAAACATCCCACAGCAGCCTTGATCCTTCAGCATCAAGTAACTCCTATTCGAAAGCAACCTGAACACTGGAGTGTTCATGGCAGCAGGGGCACCCCTCAAGTGACAGGATAAGTTTGCTACTGAACCATTACAGGCCCCATGAAGCATTATATCCTGGCATCTGAGTGATCCACTTAAAGTATTCTCGCCGTTCCTATCACTTAGAAACACTTCTTTTTCCCCACTCCGGCATTGAAATCTGTACTGTAATTCCAATATTCCTTGATGAATTCCCTACCCATTTCTTCATATCTGCTTCCTGCATTTGTTCAAGGCAATATTGGAATAGAAAAGTTGTGACCGGAAGAGTTATGTGACCGTGGATTAACCATTCTGTGGATGGTGACACCGTCACTGTGAATGCTAATCTTTCCAGTTTTTTAGTACGCAGTATTGTATACTTTTCTCCTCTATGTGCCATCTCTATCTGTTTTTCTGTCAGATTGTATGAAGAAAACAGAGATGCGCTGTTTATGAAACGTCAGGTCACCTAGGCCTCGTGCAAAGATTGCAACATCCAGCTTAATAACATAATAGAACACAATTGTGATTGCCCGTGTTGTAATATGGACACATCCTATTCAAGTAGATCAATAGCAGAAGATACAATGTTGCCAGTGAATATATCCTGGAGGTTAGTGTCGTTAAACCATTGTCGACCACTGCAAGAGATTTATCTAGGTTTATACGGTCTGTTTCTCGTAATCTTTCCTCTGCCTCTTGTTATGATATTTTCCAAATATCATTATAGATAGCATAATAGAAATTTTATGACGTGGCTTCCCATGACCTAATAAAAAATCATGTAGGTCCACATGTTCTATAAGTAAGGATAAGTGTTGTTCCACATGTGTAAGGGTTGAGATCTTTAGCCAATTCTAATTCTGGCATAACTTCCCAACACTGTATGATGTCACTACCCCTGGGTATTGTCTTTGTATATAGCGTGGATCCGGCCTGTTCATACTAAATCCTTTGATTTTACCCATGAATCTTTCCTGACAGTTATTGGTGTCTGTAAGCCAAATCACCCATTTCTTCCAATCGGGGTCTGATCTATTGTATTGCATGATCTCATCAAGTGTAACACCTTCTTGTGATGTTGTGTTACCCTCAGTGTGTGATGGTGTGGGTATCCGAGGTGTAATGAAATCTTTGTTCTTAGCTAATGCAAGACAAGTCATTTGTTGCACCGTTTCATTCAAAAACATTATTTGCTGAGGAATAAGGCATGCTCTAAATAGTGCCTCTGTTCCCTGGACCTGCCAGTCTCTAGTATCCCAGACAGATTTTAAGTCAATGGTGTCTTTTCATAAGTCAAAACCTTGTTCAGACAACTGGGCAATAAAATAAGCAGAATAAATGTGTTTGGTGTTAGTAAATATATTTTTCTGTGCTGGTGTTGGTGCAACCTTATAATAATATGAGGCTTGGTCAGACGTGTCAAACCCCAAAAAATATGGGACTGCTTTTCGACGGTGTCGGGCAATGTTCCCATTGTTGGTAAGCAAAAAACATTTCTGGGATTAGCAGACTTTCGCAGAAAGGGATGACCATAATGTTGATAGCAATACATTGTTTCAAAGTCTAATGTGTCTTCCAACAGTTCATTATTAGAAAAAGCAGCAGATTTTCCTAAATCAGACAACATATTATTTACAGTTTCATAATCCCAATCATCGGAAATGTCCTTAATGAAATTTTAAATAAATGTAGTATTTTTAAAAGTTCAGTCGGGACAAATATATCATAATCAACCTTGTCCCACACTATACCATCAGGTATAGGTACTGCTGTAATATTCACCGATGATAGGTCTCTTTTTTATGATGTGATGTGAGATGTGGTTTCAGAATCACATTTACTTTTTGTGCTTCAGGGCTTTCACGAAGATAAGTTCCATTTATAAGCATACTAAAGACAGTTACTAAGCCTATCCAGAAGAGAAAGAAAAGTATCTCGGTAATTACCCGGAGTTCCACCCAGGGTGATACTAGGTAAGTCTTTTTCAGAAAGTTCAGAAAATCTTTAAATCGCTGTAGACAAGTTTTCTTGGCTGGCATTGTTTCAGGATCACTTGGATCCAATGAAAGTGTATCGGAGTCAATGAAATAGCTAGATGCAGTTCGGTCAATTTTCGGTAATTCCGCAGGTCTTGTGGAAACTGTAGCTTGCTCTTGTTGGGGCATGTTGATGTAGATATCCGTGTTTGGTCGAATTTAAATTTGTCTTTAATTTGACTTCTGATTTTGTACTTTAGTTTCAAGAGGAATGAGTTCCATGGCATTGTTGCATAGTCCTTCATTCTGTGCAGGTGACTCTTCAAACAGGATGAGTCTTTCTGTTTGACCTTGTTGTATAGTTGCGAGAGGAGGGTGTCTGTTACTCTGGAGTTTACATGGTCTACTACTCAGAATCTGCCACATAGTGTGGTTTGATTATGTCTATTGAGACAAATCTTTTCTCCTTTTTGCTGGCAAGAGGTGGTAGAAGTACTGGTCTTGTTCCTTCAACTGCCAGGACAGGTACAGGCTTTCTGTATGATGGCCCAATTCCTTTTGGTCCGCTATCTGCTCCCTGACCAGGTCCCCGATTTTAGGGATCCAGGCAGGTCTTGCAGTGGCAGACTTGAATTCCCAAGTGGCAGTACATTTCACCTGGACGTTACTTTGTAGTGCCCTGGTTTCATTTTGATCCTGTAAAACAGCCAAACGTTTATGGATGTCAAAAGGTTTTTCATCCACCACTGTGCCTTCACAATTAAGATCAGGTACCCACATTCTCATCCCAAACAGGACCTCATAAGGAGTGACGCCACCTAGAGAACTTCTTGGCTGACTATTCAACGCCCTTGGAACTCCATACTAAGCATGGGCGTAAAATCCGTTCCGCTCGCAGATTTTCGGCAAATTCGCAATCCGTGAACTCTCACAAACTTGCTGAAAATTCGTAAATCCATGCGAGGCGGATTTTTTGCTTGGTCGCACTTGCCAACTAGAATACTATACAATTTTGCGGGAGTAAACACTTGCGAACACGTAGATGCGGCGGGCAGCGACAATCTGGCAATTGCGAGATTGCAAAATTTACAATTTCGCACAAGAAATCCACCAGCAGGCAGCATAAACCTTGAAAATTATGATTTTTATCAGAATAACTCCTCAGGTTGACATTTGCCTGCACTTTTTTTTTGCAAGGAGTCCATTTTGGGGGGGGGGGTGGGAGGAAGGAAGTGCCCCACAGTCTCCAACTTCCTGTTCCTGTCCAGCAGACTCCTCCCAGTGCTTTCTTCATGTGCTGGTCACTTAGATTTGGATCTTGACCTGGAAGGATTACTTTTTGTGGATGCTGCTGGATATTTGGATTTTTGCAAAACTGAAAGCACTCAGCAGGTGCAAAAGTTCAATCTTATCATTAGTAACCATTCCCTGTAGTGCCTGGAAGAATTACTTTTTGTGGATGCTGCTGGATATTTGGATTTTTGCAAAACTGAAAGCACTCAGCAGGTGCAAAAGTTCAATCTTATCATTAGTAACCATTCCCTGTAGGGCTTCCTGAGGGGCCCCTTCAGAGTTCAGTTGCCTACTTGCAACTATTCTATGACCCTGCTCTGACCCGCACAGCAGGCTCAGAGAATAGCTACAAGTATACAACAAAGGTCCTGTTAAAAAAATTACACTGCAACAGAAAGCAATTACAGATAAGGAAGCAGGTGCCAGCCTGGAAGTTCAAATTCAGTGACACATTAATCAGCCCCTAATTCATTCATGTCAGTTGAGGCAGGGCAGGTGTGCTTTTCCCTCCATAATCTACAGTGATGAACTAGAGGGTGGCATGGGTGAGCCAGAGGGTGGCATGGGTGAGCCAGAGGGTGGCAGTGGTGAAACAGAGGGAGGCAGTGGTGAAACAGAGGGTGCTGTGATGAAAAAGACATAGAAACAACATGGTCGCGACCGTTGCTACCCGACAAGTAAGTTCGCGTTTACGAACTGGTAAAAAACTCTTGCGAAATGGCAGAAACACTTGCGAACAAAAAAAAAGGAATCCGCAAAATTCGCGAGAGTTCGCGGATTTTGCGGATTGCGATCCGTAAATACGCAATTTCGCTGGTTGCCAATTCGCAAAATCCGCGCATGCTTACTTCATACATATGTTTTACCCAACTTTCACCCGAGCCTAATACTCTAGCTGTTAAAGATTGCTTTAAGTCCCAGTTTTTCCTCTCCACGACCAAATTTCCCTCTGGATGGTACAGAGAGGAGTATCGCCATGCTAGAACCAAACCTCCCATGGCTTCCTTGTAAGCCTGAGAGCTAAACTCGGGCTACATTCAGAATGTAATGTGCCTATTGCGTATCTCCCCATAAAGACTCGTAAATCTTTTATAACAGTTTGAGTGTCAGCGAGTGCTGGGGCCACACCAATAGGAATCTAGAGCAGATATCCACTGCAACCATGAAATACTTGTAAGCTCCATCAATTTGTAAGGGGCTGCAATGGTCCAAATAAACACACGTGAGTGGTTTGACTGATATTAGTAATGGTGTCTTCACTGGACATGTTATGGTGGAGCCTTTCATCTGCTGGTAGATGTCGCATTTCAAGATGTAGTCCTTAATCTGCTTTCTTAGTACTGTCCACTAGTAGCACTGTTCCAACAAGGAAACAGTCGCTGTCTTTCCTGCGTGTGCAGAACCTATTCCCTCTTGTGCTGCTAGAATTAAACCTAACCTGCGATCCATATTTGGGGATCACTCTACCCCCCACTCCTGGAATCTGAGCAAATGGAACATTGTTTGCATCTAACTTGTAGGAGTACTTGAGTGGAAATCTTTTCGGTACTGCAGAGTTATTGCGTGTAGCAATAATCGCAACCATAATCTCACTGTCTATTCTCATTTTTGAACGAGTGATTTCAGCTACGGAAGCCATTAGTTCAGCCCCCTTTACGGCTTCGTCAACCAATGAATTCCCTTCGCCATCACAGTGATGACTCAGTGTGTGTATCACGTGAGCCCTTGGTAGTTCTTTTTTGAACTCCATTACCTCTTCCCATAGCGTTTTGTGCTTAATTGGGCCACCTTTTTGCATCTTTAAACCCTTCTGTCCCCAGTGATGTAAATATTTATTGTATGATTGCACACAGTAAAAGGAATCAAACACTACACTATTAGTGTGGGGATTTCTCGACCTGTATTTGCCAGTACCAGTAACAGTGCGTTGAATTCTGCCAGCTGCGCCGTGCAGTCTCCTGGAGACTGGGTTTTTGTACAGCTCGGATGAAACTTTCCTTCCTGCATGCGCGCTTTAATGATAGCACATGCAGCACTGTATTGCTGTTCACTCCCTATGGCTGGTTGATCAGAACCGTCAGTGTAAATTATATATTCATCCTGATCTAGAGGCATTATTTAATTTGGTAGAGGATATTCTTGTTCATATTGCGGAAATGCTTGTGTTTTTAGATTTGGGTTGTGCCTATGTTCTACATCTGTTGCAGAGAGAGAATAAGCCCATTGTATCCATCCTGGATGTAAGGCTTTAGCGTTGGGAACGTTTACCTTTGTTGCAGCTTCTAGGACTGGAACTGGGGAAAAGTCTATTATATGCTTCCCTTAAGCCAGTGCTCTTTCTCTCACTACAGCAGTCTTTACTGCTGTTAGAATGTTTTTGGTTGATGCAAAGCGCATCTTAGCATTTATGTACAAATGTGATTTGTATGCTATTGATACTGTCTCACCTTCATTATATGTTAGGTAGGTGTACCCTGATTGACCTGCAACTATACGGATTACCAGGTTGCATACATTTACGTGTGTCTGTAAGTGTTAGAAAGCTATCATGTCAGCTTGTAAGGAATTAAATGTATCTGTGTGTTCCTATGTCCACTGTCTAACTGAAAAGTCAGGTTTTATTAAATCGTAGAAAGGTTTGACCCTTTCTGCGTAATTCAAATATATGTTCTGCCAAAGTTCAGGATACCCAGGATTGATTGTACATTTTTGAATGATTTTGGAGGTTGTAACAGCGCACATTTTTCTAAAAAGTTAGCTGCTATGCTTTTTCCTTCACTTGAAAGCTCATATCCTAGACAAAGGCCATTAATGTGGGCTATCTTTGATTTTTTAAAGTTGAATTTGTACCCCAAAAGGCAAATATCAAAATTATGTTATTCACTCAGTTCAAGTGTTCCTCCGGGTCATCGTCTGTTAGATAAATATCATCCACTTATGACAATGCCCCTTCATCCAAATTTTGAAGTAATTCAGTTGCTCTGGCTGAAAACAACCCCGGTCTGTTCTTATACCCCTGGGGGAGTCTGCAAAATTGTCGCTCGGAGCCTAATGCGGAGAATGCGGTTAAATACCTGCTCTCGGGCGCTATATTCTGGCAGAAAAATCAATCTCAGATATCAAGAGTGGTTTTGTGTTTTTTAAGCAAATGTTATTCATTAATGTGGCACTGTGTGCATTTTGTACTGCAAATGTCTTAGTGCAAGTGTTTAAATGTATGTAATCAAAAACTAAACAATATGAATTGTCCAGTTTTTATAAAGGAAATAAAGGGTTATTCGTTTTAGAGGTGCAAGTTTCAATCACCCCTTGGAATTCAAGTTGATCTAAGATCTCCCTGACCTGTTTCTTAGCTTCTTGGCTTATGGGTTACTTCCTCTGTGCAGTTGGAGTATTTTTTAGTGGAATAATGTGGTGGGTTGAATCCTCTTCCCACCCAACATGGTTTTTGTATAATGCCGGAGTTTGGGCTACCGCCCACTCCCACGCATATGTATATTTCAGGTATCTGGGAACAGGGTCGGAAAATGCTGGTAAAATTACCATTTCACCCCTAGGCCAATCGATGACAAATGCTGGTAGCCAATCTTGTTCAGCTAACAAAATGTCATAGCCAAACATTATGTCCTCCTAAAAAAGACCTCTAACTAACTTACCCTAGTATCAGGTGTTTTCATCGTAATATATTCATTCAAGTCTGCTGTCACCAGAAATTCCATCAGGTTCTGGCGAGCTATTGATACTTTTGCCACACTGTTCTCAGAATTCTGGGCATGTCTGATCTTTAGACCTGCAACCTTCTTCTTTTTGATCTGTGGTTTTTGTTTTGGTTTATCTTCTTTTTGGGAAATATATTCTTGAGCGTGCTGCTTGTCCCTGGACTTTGTACGCTCTTCTTGTCTGTCTGACCATCCTTCCATCTCGGATTTTTTGTTGAACCCTGAAAGGAACGAGAGGAACGTGTATCGGTATCCTGATACCCGTAAGGTAGCCTAATATTGTCCCTATTCTTAAGGTTATACCTACTTTCGGGAGGCTCCTGTGGAGGAGATATACCTCTGGATTGAGATCTGTTTTCTTTACCCTTTTGCTTTTTGTTATTGTTCCACTTCTTTCTTGAGGAAGTAGGTGTCTGATTGAAGGGCTCTCTTTCTGGACTACCCATCAGTTGTGATCTTAATGCTTTTCCACCCAAACTGTCCCTGCCTAATTCTGCTTATGCAGTTTCAATTATTTTAGGTAGTTAGGATACCTGTTATAAAAGACTGAACTCCCTTAGGCATTGGCGGATAGCCAGTGATTTTGCCTCCCCTTTAATATTTGCTAATATTTCAGCTGATACCTGGGCATAATTACCTAATAATTTCTCCCCCAAGTTCAGAGCAGGCTCTGTTCCGTGCTCATTTTGTATTTGTCTTAATACATCTGATATTACTGCTAATGAGTGGATACCATGAGTTCTGGTATATATGGCAGCAAAGACTGTACCCCAAGAGGTGCAATCCTCTATCATGGGCAAGCAGATAGTCAGCATTCTGTGTTTTTCATATGGGCTAGTATTCGGAAATACTCCTTCTAGCTGTATTATTTTCTGAGCTACCTAAAATGGAATTTGTTCACGTTTTACTGGCATTTTACACATTACTGCGTGTAATGTTTGTGGTGTTATTTTAGTTGCTGTACCTTGAACTGGAGTTGTATTAGTTGTAACCATAGCCGGCTGGACTTTAAGTGTCCTCATGACAAACTGCGTCATGTTTCTGTAAATTTTTTATTAATTCTTTGCGAAGTATTAGTAAGTCTCCTCCTGGCATTGTTTCGATAGCAGGGTGTGGTGTGTAGGCCGCTAATATTAGCCATGTTGCTCCTTCTCTTCCGAGTGGACCGAGTCTCACTTTACTTCTTGTATGGGGAAGGGGCCCTCTAAACCAGTATAAGTGTTCCTGGTAAGTGAGCAGAACTTCAATGTCCTCTTACGGACAATATTCCTCTGATGGTTCATCTTCTGTGTAGGAATAAAATGTTTTAGCTCTTGCATTTGCTGCTGGGAATGTAGTCCGCAAATAAAATACCTCTGTTCTGTATGGTTCAAGTGCCTCAATCACGAAAGCTACTACGCCACCCCTAGGTATTAGACCATGCACAAGCAGTTTCAGGGTGGCTGCATTTCTAATATTCTCTGCAATGTGAATTGCATCTGCATCTTCCTCATCTGCTGAGAGATTTAGTTCTTGCACAACTCTATCCCCTTCCTCAGTCATTGTTTTTTTTAAAGAAAGAAAAGTTTTTCAAGGGAACTAAGATAAGGTGTTTTGCACAATTTTAGGAACTCTGTTTCCTTCATGCTTGAGTAACCAACAGCCAATAAATAGGATATTTCACCTACTCAGCTGTGGCAGAGTTTTTCCCACCCACTCCAGACGTCTCCTTTGTGAATAGGGGTTTCTGAGAATAGCACAACTGAACTACTCAGATTTTACTTTTAAATAAGTACCCAACCAACGTTGGTGGCACCATATCATGTTGTTCCTAAAATAATTATACAGGATTTGTGCATTTAGACAACATACACTGTAGGTTTGGTGCCAGACTGATTCTGAACACCCCCATTGGGTATGTTGGCCTTTTGTACCACCTAGCTCACAGTGCCACTAGAATCTCCTCTCACCAGGGGGAGAGAATAGTTCTTGACAACCATCGAACATGACAACCCTGATCCATCAGGACCGTGGAACCAATATACTTCTTTTCGCTCAGTCACTCGTGCTTACTTGATCTGTCTTAGAGATTTACACAGAATAAACAGCACCATACCCATTTTCTTATTAAATTTGTCATTTTTATCATTGCCCTAACCCCAGTCAAATCCCAACCCACCCCTAGCAGATACCAAGCATGCCCTTCAACAACCCAACCCACCACTTCCACATCTCATCCCACCCCTACCAAACACTAATCTACCTTTTCCACACCCTAGTCCACCCCTACCACATCCCAACCCATCCCTACCAAGGGCAACAGCATCGCTCCCAAAACCACCCCCCTCCCAAACCCAAGGGCACCCCTCCCAAAGGCAAGGGCACCCATCCCAAACGTATCCCCCCTCTCTTGTAAGATCTTGGAGGTGCCTGATCTGCCCACTAGATGCCCCTGCCTGGGGAGGTTCCCATTGCCAGTGTATTTGGAGGTAGGCTTTGTGCCACTGCACAACAGTGCAGATGTATCACTTTATGGACAGCCATTTGGCTTGATTATTATTTTGAGAGCCTCATCTCAATTTGTGTAATAAATCCCTACTTTTGATTTTGCCAAATTAGTCCTGGCATATTTATCCTTAGCAATTGTTTGATTCTTAGCAATGTTTCTGAGTAAAATATATGTTCCTTTACGACGACGGCAGGTAATAACGATTTTTTAATGTCTACTTTGTTAAGTGCATGCACTGGTTAACAAAGAATGTGATGATAATTTGAATTTAAGTGCAGACATTCATCATAGTAATGGTCACTTGCAACAAGTAATTGATGTTACAAATATTATTTGGATGTGTTACTACAGGTGTGGTTGTTTCACCTTGATTACTGATCAGCATGAAATATTATTTTGTGACTATTGAAATTGGATACAGTACAGGACTTGTACTAGATAAGGGGTAATGTTGCATGGGTGTATATCTTGAATACTTCTAATTTGTGACTGACATTGATTTTACAGTTAATATCTAAGGTAAAGTTTATTCCTTATCTAGTGCAATTTCTACATCATGCTAAATTGCACTTATCCCTATGATGTGTGTAGCATAGTTTTTAATATGGGAATTTTTGAATTTCTTTTAAACCCACCTGTATGGTGACTTTTTGATTTTTATTTGGATATCATTTGTTGTGCTGTTTCCCATTTTTTAAGGCAGCTTGCACCAAAATTATACATACAATACAATCATATAAGTGTCTTTCTTTAAATTTCAAGAACGTCAATATTACAGATATATGCAATGCCCAATGATATGCTACTGCTTGTAAAAGAGATTTATAAATGCATGAGTCCTGTGCCTATGTTAACAGGCAAGTTGATTGTTAACAGGTAAAAGAGGAGTTTACTGTTGATTGTATCTACGGTGCTGTTGGATATTTTGTCATCAAGCGGCAGGACTTAGAAAAACGGATTCTTGACAGAACAGAAAGTGTGTGAGTGAAAAAAGGTGAGTTTCTGCCTTATATCCCTTCCATTCTGCCAACTTAGGTGTGGGGGTTTTACAGCCACAGTGACAACGGTAGGTAGGCACATTGGGCCAGTGAGGAAATTGGCAGTCCTCCCTCTGACAACCGCTTTTGCCTATCCTGCTGTCAACTCGGTCCAGATTTCTAGGCGGTCAAGACGGGTCTGTGGCGGTCTTTCATCTATGGACCCACTAACATCAATATAGGATGAGAAGACCACTCAAAAAGCCACTGTGGGACACAATCCGCTAAGATCTAAATCAGGCCCCAGGAGTCCATAATTTTGTGTACTATCTATTATGGTGGGTGCCTCCGACGAATTGTTAGTCAGCCAGTAACATCTGATTGACCAAGCCCTGTGCACAGCCTTACGTTATTTAGGCCGAGTGGTATGACTTCGGGCAACTCCTGAATTGGATAGCCAATGACTTGTTTTATCTGACTGAGCACCACCTTTTAAAAAAAGTGCCTCAGTTTAGTAGAGGACCATCATATGAGCAGACTGGTACCCCATGTTTCCCAATGCCTCAGTAACAGTCACTCATATCCCAATAGATCTGTTTGAGACGTGGAGGTGTAAGGTAGCAGCTATATATCATTTTATAGCTGTGCCCCGGACACAATATTTTTGTGCCTTGTGTATATCATTCCACAGTCTCTTCAATTCCTTATCACAGAACTCTCTCCCCACTATTCAGTCCCACAGGACATCGCTTTTAAGAGTATAAATTGACTGTCAGACTATGCACCTTGTTGCTCTGCCCACCTTCAACCACAATTTATGATATACCAGAGATGTTTTCCACTTCCAACAAAGGACCACAGTTTGATAAAACTAGCTATGCATACACATGTAACACTTTATCCATAAACGTAATGTATCAACACAAACATTTTGAATTACCACTGATCATACAGCTCAGGCCTATTTGAATGTAAATGTAGTATACTTGTAAAGCGCACAGCTGCCCCAGCAACGGGGCGTCCCGGCGCTGTATAACTCTGGGGAACCCGTCCTGGCTTTCCCTGTGGGATGGTCCCTTGCTGGGAGTCCCCAAGGTGGAGCCAGGCATCCCCGGAATTGGTGGGGCCGTTGTGGAGATTAGGCAAGCTAATGCCCAGAGTTGCCGAGTGGAACCCCTGATTAGAGTAAGCACCGAAGCGAGAATTATCGAGTCCGCTGACCAAGGTCCACAACCCTGCCGCGTCGGGAATTGAACCCTGGTCCCGGGCTGACTTCTGCTCTCAGGCCTGCTGCCTCTAACCAGTGAGCCACACTACTCCACTGAATGAGAGTTGGTTTTAAAAACCACCAATGCTCGCTCTCCAGAATCGCGCAGCAGCCTAACCTATGCCAAGGATTTTGTGAAAAAACACAATCTTTTGAGCCTGAATTTGTGAATGGTTTTCTGGAGTGGAGTTGCCCAATGGGGCAAAACCAAAATTAGAGTCTAATCAATATGGCTTTTACTGAAAGGAGCAATTGACAATCCACAAATGTTAAAGGACATGGGGGTAATAGGAGTTCAGCTCCAGCTAGGAATGTTTATTTGGAGGTAAATGCATCAAAAACTAAACTCACGATCCACGTCTTCACAGGGGTTCCCAGATACACTTGTAGGAAGTAGTGAGTTTTCATCCGTCCTGAATTTGAGCTGGTGTCTGCTGGTGGGGCTCACTGGCACTCATATTTGGGGAAAACATATGAAAAAGAAAAATGAGGAAGATAAAAACGGAAAAGCAAGCACCTAGGGAGAAAGCAGGGTCAGGCGAGAACCAGATGATTGGGCATGAATGTCTGGTATTGTATTAACGAGGCCTGAGATGAATTCAACACTACGCAGCCTTGCTTTTTGGCACACCGATTTTAAATAGCACCGGTTGAGCAGATCTTTGGGCACTGGCACTCATTGTGTAACAAAGAATTCAGTGGTTTCAAAAAACACATGACCAGATTGAGATTTTCCTATTGTCCAAATCTCTAAAAGACATGACTACTTGGCTAATGGATTTTGTGTGAGTCACCTGTAACAGCAAAAAGGTTTTCTTGGAAATTAGTCAAAGAAATTTCATGGACAGCTCCAGCAGCACTTCAAACTGCAAAAGCTTTAAGGAATGATCTTCGAAGCCTTAATGATTTCGTTTTGTTTAGTGCAAGGTCTCGTTAGTATG
Source organism: Lissotriton helveticus (assembly GCF_964261635.1). Taxonomy (NCBI): domain Eukaryota; kingdom Metazoa; phylum Chordata; class Amphibia; order Caudata; family Salamandridae; genus Lissotriton; species Lissotriton helveticus. The sequence goes on along the minus strand of NC_136063.1, from coordinate 1,425,279,960 downwards.
CTAATGGTTCTCAATGCCACGCTGAAGACATGGACTTATGTAAATGGAATCTCATCTCTGTTTTTAATTTATCTCAGGGAGCCTAAATATAATTGTTGTTTCAATAACTTTCCATCACCCGATAAGTTTCAGCAGTCAAGATCGGTGAAATTTACTAGTTGAAAAAGGCCCAATGAAAATGGGGATTTGTCGATTTTTTTGTATCAAAATGTGGAGGTTATTAACAAAAAGTTGCCCCACGAGTGGATAATATTCTATTAACGTCAAATATAAATCAGTGGCAGCTCCTCCACTAAGGTGAAGGAGTGCTGCCCCACTGCTCTCAGGTTAATGTAAAAGGGAAAATAAAATGATAATAACTGAAATTATGATCATTTAATTTTTAGTACCTTCCAGCCAGGTTACAGCGGGCGGGGCTGGGCTCCCATGACTTCGAGGGAGGATGAATGTTTGCTTCACCTAAAGTGTATATGACAGTTTGGCCCATCGTCTTGGGCCAGCCAAACAGTCATGCACACTTTGCATGTTGTCCACTGGGCTGAAATGCACAGCCGGGTGAAGAACATGCACAGGCTGTCAGTCACCATCTGTGCGCTGAAACATGGCACTCAGACCGATCACAAGGCTGCTATGATGGTGACTGCAGCATCATGATTGGCTTAGGGGAGGTTGTGTGCTGCCGGAAGCCAGCAGAACAGCGAGAAAGAAGAAGAGGCTACTGCTGGTTACCTGGAAAAAGCAGGTAAGTCTATTTTTTCTACGACCCCTCCGCGCCCTCTCCACTGTTATCTACAAGCCGCCACTGAATTTTAGGGTTATTTCAACATATATACAAGTTCAATTATGCTGGCATAATTTGCAAAATTTCAGGAATTTGGCATAATGTTTGTTTTTGCAAAATTCTCAAAATTATGCCATTATCTCAATTTGTGCACTTATGTGACATTCACAGTAAAAATGTGCTGTGAATATGCAATGTCCTGGAAGAATTTACCATGACCTCATGGGGACAACACAACCTGAGCTGCTGTTAACAATGCTTTTGTCTAAATATGTCCCTGTGCCATAAATTGACATGAGGACACATTTTGCTTTAATATATAGCGTGAAATGACTGATTTCCATACTTTTACTGCAATTGCAATCAATTAGGAAAAACAAAATGATGTGAATTTCACACAACCCTACATATGTCCGCTTGTATGTCCACATTAAACAAGACCAAACCAGATACAATACCGATAAACTCTCTCTGTATGATTGATAACCCTTTTGGAGCTGCTTAGACTGACATTATGTGAGGGCATAATGTAATACCTGACTGCGTTACTCTGGTCATACGTGACTGAAATCTAAACTAATCCATGTCCATGAATCTATACTGTTGAAGAAGGACTGAGATGCTTAAGAGGATACTTATATTATAATGATATAAAAGTAAATATATATATCCACAACACTTCCCTTTGAGAAAGAAATGGGTCGCACCTCAGCAAATCCGTTTGTAAAATTCCAAGCTGTTTATTTCATTTGGTTATCCAAAACATAGTGCCCACACCACCAGCGCTCGCTCCACATTGTGCACCATAACACTTACATACCAAGGAAACTCACGAGTCAGATTTGTGGGAAAGCAGTGGTGCAGGTTTATTTCGCACAACAAGAGCAGATAAGGTAGGTCATCTTACAGGCGATCCAATGCGGCAGCCCCTCGCTGACCCGCATGCCTAACCAGCCATCTTGCACGGCGAGTCGATGCTCTGACGGTGCAGTACATTATCACTTTATTTTGATCTACTCCCGCCCCCCCTGTCAGGGCGGAGCGATGAGGCACACCCCCGGTCGGTTCAGGCCCCCCGACCGCCCGAAGGACTAACGGGGCGCCGACGCTGTTTCCTGGAACCCCCTCGGCTCCAGGTTCTTGGCTCAGGCACCCCTACTGTGCCAGGCAGAGGTATTGACTGTATCCTTCTGCCGCAGAGGTACCCCTACTGTCCATCTGCTTCCAGATCGCCCTGTGACTCCGCCTGCAACACAAAACAAGACCATTAACCGTTCAAAAATGTTCGCCTGCCGCTCTGCCGCTGGGTCAGGGCTAGGGTGGGAACAGCGCAGAGCAGCCCAGGGAACAAGCGCGGCAGGAAAGACCGAGCAGTGTTGCCGTGCTACCTATAAACCCCTTGGGACCGCCCACAACGCCAGGGGACGCCCTCCCATTGGTCGCTAATGACGAGGGCGGCTCTGGGGCTGGCGCACTGCAGTTCCTCTCGCGCGGCATGTGGTACTAAGACGCTGTCTCGCTCAGCTCCCCTTTGCGTCGCGCGGCCAGCGGCATAGTGCCCACACCACCAGCGCTCGCTCCACATTGTGCACCATAACACTTACATACCAAGGAAACTCACGAGTCAGATTTGTGGGAAAGCAGTGGTGCAGGTTTATTTCGCACAACAAGAGCAGATAAGGTGGGTCATCTTACAGGCGATCCAATGCGGCAGCCCCTCGCTGACCCGCATGCCTATCCAGCCATCTTGCACGGCGAGTCGATGCTCTGACGGTGCAGTACATTATCACTTTATTTCGATCTACTCCCGCCCCCCCTGTCAGGGCGGAGTGATGAGGCACACCCCCGGTCGGTTCAGGCCCCCCGACCGCCCGAAGGACTAACAGGGCGCCGACGCTGTTTCCTGGAACCCCCTCGGCTCCAGGTTCTTGGCTCAGGCACCCCTACTGTGCCAGGCAGAGGTATTGACTGTATCCTTCTGCCGCAGAGGTACCCCTACTGTCCATCTGCTTCCAGATCGCCCTGTACTCCGCCACAGCTCTGGAGGAGGCCCCCGTCGATGACAGAGCCCCCCACCCACCTAGCTACTTTCGGTCGCTGTTTAGTGCACCTCTATCATAGTATCCTCCACCACACCACTTATGGAGATTTCTTAGGACGGTTCTTAGGACTCGCCCTTGGTTACATAGGCCGCACCTCAATGGGGATTGCTTAGATACGGTTCTTAGGCCAAGCCCTTAGTTACATAAGCCACCTCTGACAGAGACCTTGGTGGTTAGTTGTTTTTGTCCGGACATATTATACGGGGGATCGGCAAGTGACTATTATTTCTCTGCTGATAGTGGAAAACCCGTGATATTCGTCCAAGCAAAGTGGAGGGCTTAAGGAAGTCATCCCGTAGTGAATCATTTACTTGCCGCATGGGCACAGCTGTAATAATCATGACAGGGAATGTCCTGGCAAATCACTGCCAGATCATTATTTGAGATGGGATAGAGCACAAACTAGCAGATGCCCGTAACCGACCAATGTCATTCACAGCTCTCTGTTGTATTGCGGTATTTCACCTCTAATTATACTGTATTTTCCCTTGTCACCTGCACACTGTCGTGCTGTTTGCTGCCTCCTGTATTTATTTCCTCACAATTGTCTCTCTTACCTCATGTAACTTGCTGTTTTTGTAGGTTTTTTACCTGTCATTTTCTGTAAAGTTTCTCGCCTGCAATTTCTGGGTTGGTTATACACCCTTGCGTTAAGCAGTGATCCGCATATCACTAGCGACTTACACTTGGAGCTTGAGTTGAGTTTCGCGGATAAACTGCCCCTTACCACATCTGACGCCCGGCATCTGCTCCTATTACCAATGTATTATATCCTAGCGACTTATATTAGGTGTCTTGTATGTTCGTCACTTTTGTCCCAGAGTAGCCTGACTGATTCTACCTCAGGCACTTGCAGCCATCTGCGGTTTGTCAATTACCAACAGCTACCAGGCGTTACCTACCACACTTAACTCCGGCGGGGGTGGAACATGGGGCCTGCCCTTAATCAAATCAAATTGCGATTATCATTGGCTATGGGAAAGTACAGGGCCGCAAAGACATCTGGAACTCTTACAGTGCCCGCACTTATCCATAGAGTGAGCAAGTCGCCGGCATGCCTTCTTGAGTCCCTGCGGAGTATCTGCCATTGAATGCCGCATTGTACTGTTTTGTAACATGCACCCGCCATTTCCTCTTGTAACACACTGTTTGCTACTTCTCACATGTTGTTTAACGACATTTTACAATATGACCACAATTCCAACTTATTTGAGCCTGTCTGTGCCCTGCTAGTACAACCAGATATATTAACCAATAATCTGTTACATAACGTATACAGAGCCATGCATGTACCACCCGAGCTCACTCTTCACAAATGGATGCATTCTCCGTGTATACCTAAACTCACTCCGACTTAATGATGGAACTGTTAAATTAAAACTACAGCAGATTTGTGACGTTGCCAGTAATGGTTCTCTTGGTTAGAAAGACACATAAGCTAGCCTGAATTGTCATATACACATCGTTAGTTACGATCCCTTACCTTAATTCGTCAGCTCCGTTAGGTGCCAGAATGTTAAGGGCATAGGCCACAATAGTCATCTCATATTACAGAAAATAAATAGAAACCCTGCCCCCCAATCCTGTGTTTTGCACGAAACAGGGATCAATAATGCCCCACTCGCGGCCCTGGCCAGGCCTGGTGCAAGCATTAAGTTAACATAGAACGGCTGTTAGCACTAAGCTAAACACTGCAACTCTGTATGTTAATGGTATTAACAACATCAGGTATACTCCTTTCGAATTGTGACTGGTGTACCTTAATGCAGAAAAGGATTTTTCATGCGTTCACTAAGCCTCTATTCTACAATAAGTGATGAAAGCAATACCGCAGCAAGTGTACAGCAGGGGCAAGTAGATAGCCCCACTCCTAAGGCAAACGAACCCTAGATTGAAGTCTTTCTGATCGTAGATCATTAAAAGAACAAGATATATACGCTTTTAACTACCTTACAACATGGGTTGCTCCCTATTTGCTACTTTTGTCATAAATCAAGGGACAGGGGTTTGACCAAACTGACTAAAGATACATTATCTTGCATACCTCCAGGGCACCCTCTGGACCCACCTCGTCTGTTTATAACACAACCATTGGCAAATCTACTCTCGCTGCACCAACTGCAGACCCAATGTCTGACATGAACTCAGGTCGGTACCCACCTTGGAATTTCGGATCAACCCTGCAAGAACAGTAACCTGCTTGATCCAGTTCTTGGATTGTGTATGTGTGAGCCAGCCATACAAGCACATGGGCAGATGCCAGGAGCTGGCAGAAGCCCTCAAGCGCACTGGGGCGCGAATGCCATAGTAGTTTGCGCCAGCATGATCGTTTCCTCCCCAAACGGGCAGGCAGGCCTGGTTGCCCCCTAAGCCCCTACCAGACACCGCAGTTAGGCTCCCAGCACAGCGCCCGCCCTGTTTCTCATGCTTGCGCGTCACACTACTGCCCAGGGGGTACCTAATATTTCCCACCCGGTGACTGCCCGCATATCACTATCATGTGTGTAAGCTGTGCGCCCCACATCTGGAACTGGATGGCAACTGAGGAGGGGATGGGTCCCTGATCCTGGCAAACTGCCCCACGTGTTTTACGACCCTTATCCTGTTGCTAGCATGTGGTCTTCCCCTGTGGGTAGAGCGGTTCTCCAGCGCCGGTCCTGCATTTAGAGACAAAAGAAAACATTCATTAGAAGCCCTGTCCCCCCCCCCACTACTGCCAATCGTGCTATTCTGGAGTAGGACATGGGCCAACACTGTCCCATGCCTCCATGTATTTTCTTTACATTTTCTTGACAATAGGAGCTATTGTATGGTCATATGGGGACATAGGGGTACGTGCATCCTTAGTAACACTCTGACTTGTCCGCAATTGCTGCGCATCTTAGCCCACTTTGGGGATACTAACTCTTCATTAGGCTAAACTTAGACACCCCGCTATTCTCCTTAACTATGATAACTATGCCCCTGCAGATGTGACCCAGCGCCCGCGTACCAGGATCTGGAAATGTAGTCTTCTTGGTTGGACCCCAGTATGCTGCTTCAATACTGTTACTTCAAGGACACCTCCAGTGCTAATGCATGCCCTCTCTATTATCTGAAGGGAGATCTTCCAGGACACTTCCAAGCCAAGGCATGCCCTCTCTATTATCTGAAGGGGGATCTATTGGTATAGAAGAATCCCGCCCCCCCTGACTATGGAAGTGCATTCCCAGCGTGTTCTTGTAGTTTGAGAGTGCCATTTGTTGCAGTGTGATCCTTCCACCTATGTTTGGTACTCTTCTGTAACATGCACATACTCAAACAATTGCCGCCCTTGGGGTGCTGACGCGAACTTGATGCACGAATCGTGCTCTCTAGATCATTGCAAAATGTAATCCGCTGATAAGGTGACCCTAACACCGCTTCCCCCGGGTCATTGGTGGGGCGCGAAAGCAGGGGTCCCCTCACCCCTGGCACCCACTTCGCTGGAGCGTCGGCCACCCAGCCAGGCGACGCTCGGGTCCAGCCTCATGGCCCGGCTCCTCCCAATGGTCGCTAATGACGAGGGCGGCTCTGGGGCTGGCGCACTGCAGTTCCTCTCGCGCGGCATGTGGTACTAAGACGCTGTCTCGCTCAGCTCCCCTTTGCGTCGCGCGGCCAGCGGCAAACACACCAACGCGTTTCGTTGGTGTGTTTGTTTTGGATAACCAAATGAAATAAACAGCTTGGAATTTTACAAACGGATTTGCTGAGGTGCGACCCATTTCTTTCTCAAAGGGAAGTGTTGTGGATATTTGTGGCGGGTTGCTCGCCCGCGGGGTCACGCACGGCCGGCAAGCAGCGCCAGGACCGCGAATTGAGCACATGGTGAATGATATATATATCAGTAACAGTGCAGACTGTTACTGACAAAGTTAGCAAAGGTTAAAGTATAGTGAAATATTATGACCTTTTAAAACTCCAGATTTCCATGTATATTATCCGATATTTAAAGAGAGGCAGGAAAGACCGAGCAGTGTTGCCGTGCTACCTATAAACCCCTTGGGACCGCCCACAACGCCAGGGAACGCCCTCCCATTGGTCGCTAATGACGAGGGCGGCTCTGGGGCTGGCGCACTGCAGTTCCTCTCGCGCGGCATGTGGTACTAAGACGCTGTCTCGCTCAGCTCCCCTTTGCGTCGCGCGGCCAGCGGCAAACACACCAACGCGTTTCGTTGGTGTGTTTGTTTTGGATAACCAAATGAAATAAACAGCTTGGAATTTTACAAACGGATTTGCTGAGGTGCGACCCATTTCGTTCTCAAAGGGCAGTGTTGTGGATATTTGAGGCGGGTTGCTCGCCCGCGGGGTCACGCGCGGCCGGCAAGCAGCGCCAGGACCGCGAATTGAGCACATGGTGAATGATATATATATCAGTAACAGTGCAGACTGTTACTGACAAAGTTAGCAAAGGTTAAAGTATAGTGAAATATTCTGACCTTTTAAAACTCCAGATTTCCATGTATATTATCCGATATTTAAAGAGAGGGTGTTCACCTAGTTGATTTCAATGAAGAGATTGTGACTCAACCAAGCTGCCCAGTAGTGGAAGAATCTATGCATATTTACAAGGGCTTAATACCACATGAATGCCACTTTTTGTGACATTTCTTTGGCGTTAAGTCCTTTGCCTTATTTACAAGGTGGCATAAGCCACTTAGCGTGGCTTAACGCCACCTTGTAAACAAAACCGCCCTTTACGCTACACTTAGTGTGAAAGGCACGGGCAATGGGTGTTGTGGCGGGCGGTCTGCCACAACACCCATTGCTTTTTTACGCTGCCCCCTATTTAGAAGGGTGGCGTAAATAGGAGGAAGGCCCAAAAAGTTGCCCAGGGGGAAACCCGGTCTTAAACTGGCAAAATGAGGAGACATTATTAATGTCTCTGTGTTTTGGCTGTTTCTCATTCTGCAGCACTCATAGAAACAGCAAATCGCCACTAGTGATTGTTCATGTGCAGGAAGGTCTCCCTTCCTGCACATCAACATTCATTGAAAAATGATGAGTTGCAACTTCTATGTGTGCTGCATAAAACAGCATACAAAGTAGTCACTAATCAACATTACTGATTGTTTATGTGCAGGAAGGGAAAACTTAGTGCACATAAACAATAATCCCCTGCAACTCAGGCATTCTTGCACTATGTGCTAGGCAGCTAAATGTAGCCCCAGCTCTAGGGGAAATGCAGGGGTGCGCTGCATTCTTGTAAACATGATGTATCCCTGCTTTTGGAAAGTGTTGGAGCACAGCATTAGCAATCTTGGCTTAACACTGCCCACAAAAGTTTCCTTGTACGTATACCCCTTTGTTTTAACCATATTATATCAGGGCAATTGCATTTCTTAAATATTTGATCAACATTTTTATGGGAATGTTGTTTTAAAGGACAGTGCTTAGAACCATGCAAAAACATGCACTTGTAAAATTATAGGAATCAGGTTATGTAACTCTTAGGTAATACCAGGCCGCCAGTGGAATCTGCATTAGATTGCACTCACGTGGTCATTATGAGAAACTATTTTAGATTTTAGGATAAATTCTACCTCCAGGTGCACGGAGCTTAAATGAGCAGTAAATTTGCCGGAGCATTGTCTGTATTTATGTTCACAACTTTGAAATGGCACACATTTTAAGGCATTCAAATCCTTTCTCCAACAGCATCATGGTTTAGAAGTGATGCATTGATGATGTACTCATCATCTGGAGCGGCAGCGAGACAGAGTCAGTCAATTTCACAAACTGGATTAAAACCCATAATAAATTCCGAAGATTCACAATACAAATAGGTAAAAAAAAGAGATTAGTTTCTTACATTTACATATAAAAGCTCATAACCCTGAAATGTGAGACCTTTAATAAGATGACAGACCAGAACAACGTTTTGAGGGATGACAGTTTACATCCAAAATCACTGAGCAACATCTTACCTTCTTGCCATTTACTCAGACTCAGGAGGAACTCCATTGAGAAGAATTACTTTAAACATCATTCAGGCTTACTGGCAAGCAAACATAGCGAGAAAGAGTACACTGACAAGATACAAAATAAAGCAGCGAAAAGAGCTTTAAAAAATCCGCAAGCAGCTTCTTCAACCTTTTAAAAAGCCTAAAACAGATTGTTTGATCTGTGTCACTAACTATAGCAAACTTTGTACTCATTTGAGAAAACAATCCAGAGGTATTGGAGAATCCTCACACCTGACCCATCACAGTTTGAAATACTATGTTCTCATTTAAAGGGGGCAGATCACTGGTATGAAAAACTCAATTGTCCATACCAGGCCCAGAACAGCTCCACAACACAGTAAGTTGAGAACAGCATGGAACCGTTCCCCAGTTTCCAGTTATTACCCATGTAGGCATTGTAATATCTCTCCAATAACAAAGAAAGTTAAAGAGCTTGATCGGGGTCTAAATACACGTTGGTATCCAAAACATCACAGCAATTGTGATTCAAAAAATGTAATCTATGTGCTCATCTGTCTGTGTGGTCTTAAATATGTGAGAATGATGAAGCGTACAATTCAAACAAGGATAATTGTGGTGATAAGCTGTAAGAAAACTTTAGTAAAGTTGATAATTCATTTGTTGTAGAAAGGCCATTCTGGAAACAATTTAAAATGGTACATCACAATAAACTGCCCCTGGTACTTAAAATCAAATCTGCTCAATTTTGAACAGATCTGGATACACCCTTTGCAAAGTTCATGCCTGGGTCCAAACTGTGTTATCCAATGGATAACACATACTGGAAATGGACAGTAGGTAGTTATAGTTAGGACCAAGTTTCTATAGGTAGAGCATTTTTTGTTTTGCAAATAACTTTGGTGTCCTTTGATGAATCCTAGCAATATTTTCAAAACTAATATGATGCTTACTTCAGCTGCTGTCCTGAAAGTTTTGTGGCGATTCATCAAGTGGGGGCAGAGAAAGGGGGGGTCCCAAAACATGTTTTCCCCATGTTAATAGGAACTTTAGACACAGCTACAGCCCAAACAGCTGAATGGAATTATACCAAATTTAGCAGAAAGGTAGACATCAGTCCAGGGACTTGCCTTTTGTGATTTGGTGTAAATTAGTTCAGTCGTTGTGGAATTAGTACAAGAAATCAAAAATTTGTACAGAAAGAGACGTCAATTCCCCAAGGATCTGACAGTCCCCATGCTCAAATCTGATTGGTTTCTTTGGGAAGGATGGCCCGGAGGGACCCCGCCAGGACAAAAAACGTTTTTGAAAAAAATTATAGTCGGAGCCTAGCTAAAGACACGGCTCCCACCCAAAAAGAAAACAAAGAAGAGCAGGGTTCCCATGCTTCTTTACTATGAGGACCCGGTTGGCCAGGTCCTGGGAATATAAAGAAGGTGGCTGCATAAGGCCTCTATCCTAGGGCTTATCACAAGCCCCGGGAACTGCCACCTCCTGGGGTAGTTTCAAATATGTGTTCAGGCAGACCTGCTGGGCCCACCCTTACCCTGGGGACTACCAACTCTCAGGGGCCAGTGAAGTTAGGTTATTGCAAGGGGGCCCATGAATCACTCCCGCAGCCTCAGGGACCACCCCCTCCATGGGCCAAAAAATAAACTCAATGCAGGGACTCGCAGGGGCCCCCCACAGCCCCGGGATTGCCAGCCCTGGGGCAATGTATTGAATTTAGGGGCCACTGCAGACTCAGTGAGACAACTGCCTCAGAGCTGAAAAAAATTAACATAGGGTGTCCATCAAGGACTCCTGGCCCAGGGGAGGGGGCTGCCATTTATGGCCCTGGAGACTGCCACCACCCAGGGCAAACTCTTGCTACCTCCCGAGATGCCCACCAACGGAAGGCAGTTGTTTGCTTTTACTTGGTGGGAGCTGACAGCTCCCACCAAGAAAAAGCAAACATAATTCCGCTTTCTGCAAGCTGGATCTGTCAGACTCCTCCAGCTTGCTGAAAGTGGAGGTTTCATCTGAAACAGATGAAAACATTGCTCTGACAGAAAGGTGTTGCCTTTCAGCAGCCTCCTCTCTGTCATGGTAATGCTGGTCCCACAGGAGATGGGGATCCAGCAGTGACCATGGGGGTCTTGAGGCTTCCCCTGTGGGCCCCAACACAGGTCGCTGAGTGCCCCCAGGGCCACCCAGAATAAAGAGGCCGGGCCCCGGGAATCAGGTCCCCAGGGCTGCAACCGGCTTGGGTAGAGGTGCTGCCTCCCTTTTGCAAAACAGCCGGGCCCTGGGGGATGGGATCACCAGGACTGAAATCAGCCTGGGAGGAGGTCCGCGGGAAGCCCCCCTCTCATAATAAAAGAAAAAGGATAGCCCTGGGAAAAATCGCCAGAGGTCCTGTCGCCTTTCTCAACTACTCTGCAAAGGGGTCTCCTGGCATACAACTTGTTGTAGGATGAAGTCCCCTTGAATGGTGAGGGTGCTTTGGGGCCAACAACTCTTCCTGTTACCTCCAGCAAGTTCCACACAGCGGGATTGCTGAGAGCTCATCTAATGCCCCGCCCTCATTGCCACAACTATTCAAACGTGCCTACTGGCAAAGTACTGGTTGGGGATGAAGTCCCTTTGGCTGCTGAGGGTCCTTGCAGGGCAAAGAACCCCTCCTGTTACCTCCAGGAAGTCTGACACTGCAGGATTGTTGAAAGATCATCAAAAGCCCTTCTTCTTTCTCCACCACTCTGCAAATGCGCCTCCTGGCACAGTCCTTGTTTGGCGACGGAGTACCTTTGGATGTTGAGGGTCCTAGGGGGCCAAAAAGCCCTCCTGTTACCAGCAGTAAGGCCCACACAGCGGTTTGCCGAGAGCTGGTGTGGGGCACATCTCCTTTCTTCACCACTCTGGAAATGTGCCACGTAGTTAAAAACCCATAGATGACAGAGACATTATAGTAAGGAAATAGAGTTTGTAAAACTTTTGAAATCCTCTTAAAAAACTTAAAGGTTACAGGGACATTATAGTTAGTAAATAGATACATTGAAAACACAGAAATTCACTGAAAAAAACAAAGGTTACAGGTACGTTGTATTTAGGAAATAGAATTATAATCTGCCTGAGCCCCCCGGCCAGAGCAGGTTTGCAGGAATTTTCAAACATCTATTTGGGTGGAAACCTCTAGTATCTTCTCCTACTTCATAGTGGGCACATGTATATGTATTGGCCCCTTAGGCCCAACGCTTCAGTATATCTCTAAACCTGTAGAAGTCTGAGAAGACTGATGTGTGGCTTTGCAACAAGGACTGCTACTCTGGTACCCTACTGCCCTGCTGCCTGAGTGAAGGACTGGACCTGCTTCTTGATCCCAGGACCACCAGAGTGACTCCAAGGGCCGGTTGGCTAGTGTTGGACTTGGCCCTTTTGGCAGGTTCACCCCGAAACTTTTTGCATTTGCCTAGCCTGTTTCTGTAACCTGGTGTTGGTGATTTTAGTCTTCTGCGCACTTTTTCTCTGTGGTCCTGTGTAAAGTGCGCGCACTCTCTGTGTATGTGTGGTGAGAGCGGCCTGCCCTCCCATAGGAATGCATGGGGAATATGTGTGTCCATGATAGTTCCTGATGTGTGGGGAGTGCAGGGTCGAGTTTGGTATGTGCAAACTCGTGACATTAAATGCTGCGCAATGATGTGTGCGGATTTATTGTGTCTAGTGGAGAAGTGCCACTTCTAGAAGTTGGCATGTCTGTGCAGTAAATGTGAATCGACTGTCTGGCTTGTGATTGGCTGGAGCTGGCTGGTGTGCCTGGCTCCAGGAGTCCAGATGGGTCTGCCCGGTTGTGAATGGGGGGATCTGCATGTTGATGAGAAGGAGGAGTGCACCTGGGACCTGAATAGGGCTGGGCCTTCCCTCCACAATGCTGGCTCCACCCCCTGTGGTGTGTCTGATTTCCCTGACCCATCCTGTGAATAGGCAAAGGGGCTGAGCAAAACAAAGTGCTCAAGAACCAGTTGCATCTGGTTCGCCCCTTGCCTGCACCTTGTTAACAAAGGATTTCTATGTGTAAAAAGGGGCTGTGACCCCATGAAAAAGGTTCTTGTGCTCAACTCGAATCATTCAGGGGCGTGCTGCTGCTGGGGCCCAGGGGAAGGCTTGCCTCCCTGGGCCCTGCCCAGCCCCTGGATGCTGGATGATTTTCCTTGTGGGGAGCTGTTTTGCCTCATCTTTGCTGCCCATGACTTCTGGGACCTATTTCCTCCTTTGTGGATTTTGCCAAGGCTTGTTCAGCCTTCCTGCGCCTTATTTTTGGACTGGGCACTTTGATTTAATCTCCCTGGGAAAGGGAGAACTTGGGGGCTGAGCAGTGCGGTGCCGCAGCCCCTTTTGAGAGGGATTCCCCCCTCCTTGTGTTCCTTGCGGGTGCCCACCCCGCTTATTTTGATGCCTTCAGTGCGCAGGTGCCCACCCTGCATCTTTGTGTTTGTTATGAAATGACTGCGGGTGCTTATCGGAGTCCTAGCAGGCGCCCACCCTGCATGCCAAACTCAATTTTTGATCCCGAGGGAGCCTACCCCTCGTTCCTGCCCCCGAAAGTTCACCGCCGCAGCTGCCGGCTTACCGGAAGTCAGGCACCGTAGTGCTTGGCGGTGGGCGGGACTTCGGTTTTGGAAGGGAAGTCCAACCGCTGCATTTGGATTGGGAGAAGCCCCGCGAGTCAAGGAAGCCATGCCAGATCCCCCATGTGGGGAGAGAAGGAGCATGGTGGTGAAGCCCGGGTCCCAGGAGCGGGCCCGGGTGGAGAAGTGAGAAGCGTCTTCCCAATCTGGGCTCCTGTGTGCCGATGGGATCCCTGCATGTACCGGAAGTCAGCGCGGGGCTCCCGTGAGCCTGGGAGAGGCCCACTAACAGCACCAGTATGCCGACCGCAGGCGGAGGGGGCCCGAGGCACATTGTTGGTGCCTGCCTCGGTCGTATTACAGGAGAACTGCAGCCTTGAAGGAGGACGCCGCAGAGACGCCTCCAAGAGCAGCCCGGTGAGTAGGGGCTTCTCCAAGGTTATCAGTGCCTTCGAAGCACATTTCCGGTGCTTATGGTATGCTGAGCGGGCCTGCCATTGCGGGGAGCTCCCACGCGATTGCCGCAGTATTATTTAAAGTACCAGTGAGGGCAACATGGTTGTTCCCTGAGCGGCCCCGCTGGCTAGAGGGCTGCTCCAACGCTGGGGGCAAGCCCTTGCTCTTAATGGCCACCCTTTATCTTAGAGTCTCCGTGGGGGGGGGCTTGGGGGCACCATTTGTTTACCGCTCCCATGTGGACATGATTGTTTAAGGGGCCAGAGGGGCCCGTGGTGTTTTCGACATTTGGGGGCATAGTCCTTTTTAGGAGCCAGTGTGCTCTCTGACCCATGTTTATTTTTAGAGCCCGATGGCTCCACAGTTGGCCCCACCATTTCCAGAGGCCCCCAGTTATTTCCCGATCCCGAGGGCTCCAACGATGGCACCATTATTTTATGGCTGGTCCAGAGGGGCCCATAATTTCCTCATTCTTTTCGGAGCCAGTGTGCTCCTTGGGGACCATGTTTTTGTTTTTAGAGCCTAGAGGGCTCCTATGTGCGCAGTATTTATTTCCAGATCCTGGAGGGCTGCAGCATTTGGCGCAGTTTCGTTCCTAAGGGCCAGTGAGGGCCCATGCTGCAGTTTTGTATCCACAGCTGCCCAGCAAGTAGTGGGCAGCTGCACCGTTTAGGTTTTTCTTTTAGGTGGACTGGTTCTTTGTGAACCCAGGAGTGAGTCGCACTACTTTGCCCTACCCCTGGCCTCCACAGCTGCACAGCACTTAGTACCAGCTGCAGCGTTTAGGCCTCCCAGTGATTGTTCTCAACTGCCGAGCAAGTAGTGGGCAGCTGCAACGTTTAGGTTGGCGCAGATGGCGCACCCATGACTGGCGCTGCATTGGCAGCATGCCCTGACATTCTGGACGCAGGGCATTTGAGCCCCTTGGGAGTTGGCCAGTTGGCCAGGAGACTGGTAGATGTATAGGGTGCAAGGCCCTAATGTGATTTATGTGCTCTAAATGTGGTGCTAGGAAATGTAATTCATTTAATATGTATTCCACACCCTGTTTGATGCCTCTAGATATGGTTTAGACTTATGAGGTTGTTTTGTAGGTTTGTGTTAGTGAGATTGCACTTCATTCTGTGCTTTACGCCCCTAATGTGAGTTATACGTAGGAGGTAGGGTCTAATGTGTTTAGACTAGTGAAGAGATTGCATAATGTTTTTATGCTGGCGAGGTTGGCGCAGGATGTAATTCGCGCCTGATGTGACTGGGCATAATGTAAAGTTATGTTACAGGTTGAGGTGGAGTACAATGATTACCAGTCGCTACTGGTTGTAGGTTTATGATCTGTTTTTACTTGTACCAAATTCTGCTAAATGTTGATCCTGACAGTGGCCCACGTGGCCCTGTCCTGTGTAAATAATCCCTTGTGAATATTCCCCGTGCCAGTTGGCACAATGTATATTGTGTGATTACTATCTGAAGTGTTTTGAAAATACAAAGACTATTTTTATATAACTGTTAGACCTGACACCCTTGCCTCTGCCTCCTGTATTTTTGTATGCTGTGCTGGATTTCGTTTTTGCTGGTTTAGATGCTTTGGACACTCTGCCACTGCTGAGCAGTGCCAGAGTGTAAGTGCTCCCTATGTAAATTGTCATATTGATTGGGTATACCTGATTGGCATATTTGTATCACCATGAAGTCCCTAGTAAAGTGCACTGTGTGTGCCAGGGCTGGTGATGACAGATGCTACTAGTGGGTCTGAAGCGCAGATTGCGCCACCCACATGAGTAGCCCTAAAATGGTGTCTCAGGCCTGCCAGCGCAGTGCCTGTGTGCAGTCAGTGGACTGCCATGTCCACCTGGCCAGTGTCCCCACTAACCCTTCCCTGTCTGTGCACATCAGTCACCCCTATAGAAGGCTCAAGGTACCCCCCTGGGCAGGGTGCAGTGTATGGGTAAGGTAGAGTATGTACTAGTGCAGGTCACATGCTCTGGTAGTGAGCGGCAGCCATTTTGTGTGTTCACTGCTGCAAGGTTATCTTGCTCCATAGTCTAACATGGGGGAGGCTGGTCCCAATGAATACCAGCCTATCTTCCCATAGGAACAAGACGGGACATAAGTGAATGATATCCCTGAACTCAGAATTTAATAACACATCTTTTAGTAAAGGTTGTTTTTAAATTCTGTGTTTGAGAATAGTACTTTTAGAAAGTGGCTGTTCTCTTGTCTAACCTTTCTGTGTGCCTGGGCCTGCTTGTGGATTGACTGTCTGGTTTGAGGGTGACAGGGGCTGCAGAGCCCCCAGGAGGTTGTCTGAGTCAGCATCTGCTGCCAGGGAAGTGGGAGGAGATAGCACCTGGGAGTGAATAGGGCTGTGCCTGCCTGACCACAATGCTGGCTCCACCTCCCGCTGCGCTACTGTCACCTCTGTCCCTGATACTGAAAGAAAGAAGGAAGCCAGGAAAGCCCTAGTGCTCAAGCAACACCCAGAACTGGTTTAGACCGGGCTCAGGGCCCACTTGCACAAAGACTTCAAAGGACTTCAAAGACTTTTAGGGGTATAAGAAAAGGACCCCTGACAACAGAAAATTTGATTCAACAATCAAGAGGAACCTCTGCTGGAAGAAGGACTGCTGAAGAACTAAAGGAAGATTGCCTTGTTGTGTGCTCTAAGGGCTGACCTGTTCTGCTGACCAACTGAAGCTGAGGAGAAGAGGGACTTTGCTGTGTGCTGTTCCCCTGTTTACTTGAACTAAAAAGACTTTGCTGTGTGCTGTGTCTTCAACTTGAATCTCCAAGGGCCTGAGCAGAGCTGGCCTCCTGTTTTGCAACCCAGGGACATAAAGGTTGCCAAGGACTACAAAACTCTGCTGTGTCCCCTGAAGCTGCTGTGGGCTTAAGAGATCGTGAGCACTGCTGTTGCCCCGTGTAGCGCCCTGGCTGCTCTCTGACTCGATTGAGAGTGCCGCGCTGACCACACCTGCCGTGCTGCCAGATTGACGTGTTCATCGACACGTATTTTGTGGAGACCGAAGGGTTGTGGGCCTCCCCAGTGCAGGGCGCATTGAATCAACCTGTGCGCAGTTTCACCACCGCGGCCCGTGGTCAGGAAATACTCTACGAAGGGCCCCGTACCTTGCCGGTACCGACGAAGCCGAGAACGAGCCCGCCGCTCCCTGATTGGAGGAGGGAGCCGAGCCCCCTCACTAACGCCGCGACGGGATTGGCCTGTGTGCCGTAGCGTCATCGTTGAGGCCGTGTTGTGGTTGGTTGCCAAGGACGCATCATCGCGGGCCTGCCCCGGGAGCCGCACTGCCATTGGCTGACTCCCGGGCGAGTGTGGAGGCTTGCCACGAACGCCGCAACCGGATAGGTCCCCGGCGTCAACCTCATCAAGAGCCGTGTTTACATTGCCGAGGCCGGGGAAGATTGACCCGACCTCGCCGAGGGAGCGCCGTGAGTGCCCCCCTGCGCCTGGCCTGTGTCCCTGATCGAAGCGGTGTGCTAGCTCCCCGCCTCTCCCTGGAAGTGCTGAGAGCGGGCGAAGAGCAGCCGGGACCGGCCGAGGCGGGGTGTGAGTCAGCTCTGATCGGCACGGTGGTGCCCATAAATTACTCGGTGAGGCGTGCTTGCAGCGCTTGGGGCTCATTTAATCGAAGGGCTGATTCTGAGGCTGAGAGCACGCTGGCATTACTGGGACCATTCGTTTTAAGGGCTGATTGGAGATAAGTAAGTAGCGTTATTTTTACTACTGATTTTAAAAAGACTTGAGACTGATTTTTCTATAAGAACTTCCTGAGCACAAGTGCAACCATTAAGATTAAGTGCCAAGTTTTCCTAAAGAAGCAACTAACGTGTACTGTTGATCTTTTTTTTACTGCTGCAACTAGATAAAGTTATAGTTTTTATATATACTTACCTGTGTGGTCTCAGTTTGTGGTGGATTGGGGATCATTGTTTGAGTTAAGTGCAATTATTATACACAGTGCCTTAGGGATACGCCTGTCTGCTCGTGCCAAGCTACCTAGGGGGTGAGCAGGGGTTATCTACTGTGTGTATGCCTTCACCCTGACTAGAAGCAAGGGTTCCTACTTGGTCTAAGGTATTTACCTCTGCCAATTAGAGACCCCCAGATCTAACAATAACCTTGTGCGGAGTTCCTTTTGTAGTGTACCTGGGATGTTGTTGCTGTGTGCGTGCACAAATGCTTTACACATTGCCTCTAGTATAAGCCTGACTACTCGTGCCAAGCTACCAAGGGGTTGAGCAGGGGTTATCTCTGGCGTGTAACTCCCTTGCCCTGACTAGAGTGGTGGTTTCTGCCTGGCTTTCCCGCAAGCCTTAGCCAACAAGAAATCCCAGTTCTAACAGCTAGCCTCCTGATCTGAAGCCCCAGGGACAAAACAGGCTTCACCTATCTTGAAACCAACACTTGCCCTCAGTCTGCTCTGAGTCTTCAAGTCAAGTCAAGTCAAAAACCACTTTATTCGATTTTGATAAAAATCATAAAAGCATACTACAGCAATTAAAAATCAGTCCAAGTGCATGTTTAAAAGTATTTCAAACAATACAATATAAAAACAATAAAAAGATCAGATTAAAAAGGACTCTACATGTGCAAAAAAGCTAGATATACCACGTTCGTCACACTCCACACTGTTAAGCATGTAATTTCCTCTTCCTTATTCGCACAGCAGCAACAAGGAAATTTGCTACACTAAACATTACCAAGGGCGAATCAAGCATTTGTAAAAATAGAAGAGCTGGTTTTGCTTGCATAAAGGCTTTCCCCTTTAACAAAGGTAACAGATACTTCTGCCTTGGAGCATGATAAAGGGGGCAGAACAACATAAGGTGCATATTGTCTTGAATAGAAAAATTGTCGCATTTACATACAGGTGCATCCTCAGGCTTGAACCAACCCTGTCTGTCGCAGAGTACCAAATAAATCTGGTTAAATCTAAACTTAACCAGAAGCCACCTGTGAAACGGAATGGTAACTACGGCAAGATACGGTTGGATGGCTATACAGGTGATTGTCATAAAATGTGCTCTAACCATAGGTTTTAATAACTGGAGTTGTTCTCTCTCCAAAGACTTAAGCTTATAAAAGTTTTCCTTCACCCAGATTAAGTCTGCTTTTTTTAGGTCAAGCGGGGAGGAGAAAATCTCCGGGCGTCCCAGTTCTACAGAGCACTTATAAATATATGCCAACCAAGCAATATCTTTATATTTGTCAAGTTTTAAACAATCCATCAGAATTTTGTGGTTGAGACCTAGGTTATTATTAATCCAGACCCTTATCCACAAAAGAATGGGTGCCATAGAGAGGATATCAGTAATGTATCCTACTCCAAGCTCCTGGTGGACAGAAAAAGTGGGGGTTGATGAAGGAAGTCCTAATATAGAACAGAAAAACGTATTAACCTCTATTTGAATGGTTTCAGTTTTTACATATCCCCACAATCCAGCTCCATACCTAGCTATAGCCAATGATTTTGCCCTATACAGAGCTAGTAGTGCACCACTTGGTTTCCCCCCCGAGTCTCCTTGAGAAGCTTAGAATAGCGTTAACAGAGCTCCTCACTGCTTTGGTCTTTGCTGTTAACTGGGGGGTCCAACTGCCCTTAGTGTCAAAAATGACACCGAGGTAAGTGAAGACTTTTACGTTAGTGATTACTTCCCCCTTGCAATAAAAGGATTTGGTATTATTTTTAGCTGCCCCAAAAACCATAACATGAGATTTTGCATTGTTAACCACAAGGTCAAGAGAAGACATAAAATCACTGAATGCATTGAGAAGTCTCTGGAGGCCCAGATGTGTCCTAGCTATTAAGGCGGCATCATCCGCGTACAGGAGCACTGGGATATGAGTGTCTCCTGCACGCGGTGTGTCCGCAGACGCAGCCAGAAGATTTCTTTCCAGAGAGTTTATGTAAAGAGTAAACAGCATAGGGGCAAGGATGCAGCCTTGCCGCACACCCCTGCCTGATTTAAACCATGCTGTACGATGTCCATCTTGATCCATTCTAATGGAAGCCTTTAAATCCTTATGGAGTTCAGCTAAGAAATGAACCAAAGGAGGATCCAATCCCATTTCTAATAACATGCCCCACAGCTTGGCTCTATTCACTAAATCAAATGCTGTGGATAGATCCATATAAGCAACAAAAATTGCCCCCTTTTTTGCCTTAGTGTATTTAGAAATTAACATGTGCAAGTTTAGGCATTGATCCTCAGTCCCTCTGCCTGACCGGAAACCATACTGGGCATTGGACAAAATATCATTCTCTAGTGTCCACATGTTGATTTTCGCCAACAGTACTTTACCCAGGATCTTCATGGAAGAATCCAGCAAGGATATAGGGCGATAACATTTCGGGTCGCTTCTTAGTCCTTTTTTAAAAATTGGGACAATGATTGAACATGCCCAGGTGCTGGGGAATCCCCCTACAAGTACACGATTAAAAACATTCGTTAATATAGTTGCCCACAACTCTGGGTTTGATTTATATAAGTACAGAGGGACCCCATCGGGACCTGGGGCTTTATTCTTAGCAGACCCAATTATCGCAACCTTGACATCATTTTCGGTAAAATCTAAAATGGGTTGCATGTCAGAGTAGCAAGGTATACAAAATGTTTCATAAACTTGATTGCTCCCATAGATAACGGAAAAATGATTAAGCCACTCTGATTCAGGTATATTTGTCTCAAGATCTATGTTACGTGTTTGGGCAAATATGGGGTTATTTATTATGGACCAGAATTTGGAGCTATGTTTGAGGGTGGTCGAATCCATCAAAGCGTCCCATGCTTCTTCTTTTACAGCTTTTTTCCGTAACTTTACCGCCTCAGCATATTTTTTCCTTAGCTGCGCTATTACTAACTTGTTTCTAGGGGAGTGTTTAAGCGCTGCAATCAATGCAGAGTGGGCTTTTGAACAAGAGTGGTCGAACCAACCGGAGACTGGGGCAGGTCCCCTTTTTGGACTAAGAGTAAGTTCTTTATCCACCCTTGAGCAGATAGCCTCAAAGGCGGCAATAGTCGCTTTATCCCCCCTGGCAGGGTCCCTACAGGTCTGAAATTCCACCATCATATCTTGTTAAATAAGATTCAAAAAGTCCTCTGGGCAAACTTTGGTCCATTTTAAATGCCTCCCTTGGTCTTTGCTCTTAACGTGCTTCACGGAGGTGGCCAACAAAGCCCCCTTGAGCAATCCAAGCGACCCATCCAGAATTAAACACACTGGGTTGTGGTCACTGAATCTACTTTCAATAGCGTTGTAAAAGTGAACATAGTGAAGAAGCCCTGGGGACAAAAAAATGTAATCGATGATAGATTCACTACCCCTTGCACTATATGTGACCACACGTTCATTTGGGTCAGAAAAGCCTGGTTCATACAGGTCATTTGCTGATAGCAAATGTTCCATTGCTAATCCCTTCAAATTATGCTCAAAGTGGGGAGGAGTCGTAAAATCAGGCCCATTAAAGTCTTTGATCTGGCAATGTGAGTCACACAGATGAACGTTAACATCACCCATTAAAATAATTTGTACAAAAGTGGTTTGTTTTGACATGTAATCAGTTACAAATAAACTTAAACTATCTAAAACAAAATTTTGAGGACCGCCCTGCAAAGAGTTATAACAGTTAATAAGAACTGTCTTATTTTTATCTGAGTGGCGGATCTCTAAGAGCTGAAAATAATGTGAGGAGCTAGGAATTTCCCTCACACTCCCAGCTATTTTTAGTGAGACCAGGAACATCAGGCCGCCTATGTCCCTTCCCGCCTGGGTACACTGTGCTTTGACAAAGAATGAAGAGTAACCATCCAGCCAAAATGAGTTATCCCTTGCCCAAGTTTCCTGCATGGCTACTATGTCGTGTTCCTTCAGCTTACCCAACCAAGTTGGGTCATCCTGTTTAGCGCGTAAGCCAGCAATGTTCCAGGATAAGATACTAGCTTTTCTGTTACCTAGTTCTGTTGTCACCTCCCCTTCATTGGGTGCAGCATTACAGAGGGTGGGGCTAATAACAGTGATACAGGGGGTGAAGATGTTAGTAAAGTCATCCAGGGCATCGCCTGACAGGTTTGTTTGCTCGGGCTCTAGTCAATCCATGTTGTCATGATTAGCGAGAGCCGCAAATCTGTTTGAGAGTGGCAAGTTATCTGGCTGTGTGTGCTTTGCAGAAGTAACTACGGCGCCGCCCCTCGCTTCCTTTGTCACCCATTCATTCCCTTGAGAGGGGAGAATTTTTTTGCCCAGAAACCCATGATTGTTATTTAGCTGCGACCCGCCATGCCCGCCTACGGCTGTCATGAGTGCAGGTGGGTAGAAGAAACCCAGCGGCATGGCGCGCACTCCCTTGACTAATGGATCCAAGGGGGAAGCATCCCAGAAGAGGCGGCTAATGACATCACGAGATTTAAAATTAACAATAACACAGTCACCTGCCACACGCTTCTTAGTTCTGCCCACCCAATCAACCCTTCTACACATCAGTATATTAGCTGCGATATTACTTTCACCCGTGCAATTTGCATTGCACCATTTTTCCATATGGTTACGCAGCGTTTCATGATGTTCTACCTCCCCCGCATCTAGTTTGGGTACATTTACCAGCACAGCTACAAAAGGTGTTCCATCGGGGGGTAGGTGCACTGGAGGTACCCTGCCCGTCCGGTCTCCCAGAAGACCTAACGGCTTTCCCAGTGAAACACGGTTAGGCGTTGTTGACGGCATGGGCGTATATCTTCCATTTACAACTTTCCCTTTAGTAGGCGCAGAATTTTCTGCGGGCATATTGATTACTGGGTTAGAAGGAGGGTCAGTTTCTAAAGGTACTGAAACCTGGGGGACATGGGGGCAAATCAAATTTAGTGATGGTGGTGCAGGGGCTTGACTAATCAAAAAATCATTAATGCGTTCACATTTGCTCTGAGTCTTGTGCCCCAAGTGTTGCCATCCCGGTCCTTGACCCTTGGAAGTGGACTTGAAGGTGCTCCGCTAGCCCAACTGTGGTCCTTTGGGCAGAACCATCTCAGTACAATGCATCTCCTTGCAGCTCTGCTTCAGCATCCCTGTTGTGTAATGCATCCCCAACAAAGGACTTTGCATCCTGGCCCACAGTCTTCTTGGAATTGCCTTTAGGATGCATCCTCAATGCAGGCCTTTGCATCACAGGCCCCTCGTCGATGGATGAAGATGACAAACTTTGATCACAACCGCACAGATTCTCAGAACTCAAACTCAGGATTTAAGGTACTTTTGTTCAGTGGGCCTAACTTGGTCCCAGTATCCGTCCCATGCGCCATCACAGTCAGCTTGAACTAGTGACTTTCTCCCAGTCCAGTGTGACCAGATAACCACAGTTGGCACTTGTGCTTATAGGCACCATTCTTATTTAAATCTTAATCTTAGAATTGCATTTCTCCGGTTCTAATGATTGCATTTTTGTCATTTTTGTATGAAATTATTTAATAAATGTTACTCTAAATTTCTAAATTGGTGTGGGATTTTTCTTGTGTTGTGTTTTCACTTTACTACTCTTTGATGTGCTGCATAAATGCTTTACACATTTACTCTAAGGTAAGCCTGACTGCTTTTATGCAATCAATTCAGAGGGTTTGTCACAGGTTAATTTGGGGTTTGCTTGTGTTTCCTCTTGACAGGGATTGTGGTTGCTGCTTGGATAGTGTTTCATGCCCCTCAACAAGTAACCAAAATTCCATAACCTACTAACTTTGTTAACATCTGGGCAACAGTCTATGGTGTAAAGCAATGGTCAATGGTAGGATAACTTCACTGAAACATCCTTGCTGAAATGGAAGGAGATTATTACCACTAACCCAGTTATTTAGCTGCACTTTAAACACATTCCTATAGACCCCCACCAAGCAGTGCGATTAGACAATAGGTAAATGTCTTCTGCTTCTTTTTAATGTATTGGGATAATTGAGGTATCCTGTCACTAGTCAAGGAGTGTGGCTATCGGTACTATGTTTAGAAATAATGGAAATAGGTGTTTTGAAAATTTTGCTCGCTGCTGCTGGTAAATTATTGTGTCCCAAAAACAAGAGAGTAATGGCCTCAAGCATATTTTCTAAAAATCTTCTTTTGCCTTGTAAGGACAATTTCTCATCTCACCTACTTTGAACATGTAGGTTTACTTCCATTGTGGGTCCTCAAACTTGGGTCTTAGAGACAGGACAGTGACAGTGTACTGCTCTGCTTTGCTCGAGGACTGATGATTGTGTTTTACCTGGCGCTCACCTTCTTTGTACCCTTACCACAATTTTTGGGGAGTCAATGTCTACACCTACTGAATAACACACCTGGAAGCCTTCTTCAGAGATTTGCTACACATTAAATGTCCTTTAACTCTAACCTGATGATAATTATTTGTAAATATCTCTTCTAAAATCAGACTTTACCATTGCAGTGTAGTTCCGATAGTACCCTTTCATGCAGGACCTATGCTATTTACGGATAACATATACTGTGGGCTTGGTGGCAAACTGAAATTCCTCTTACGCTAGAATTTGCAGGATTATGTAAGCACTAAGGGGCATATTATCAAGAACGGCGATAAAATTATTGCCGGTTTAGCGGCAGAAAACTGCAGCTAAAGCGGCGATAATGGGCTTCATAATATGCCCTGGAGAATTCCAATAGAAGCCCATGTACACACCAGAACATGGACATTTATTGGAATTCTCAATGACATATTATCAAGCCCATTATGGCTGCTTTAGTGGCAGTTTTCTGCCGCTAAACCAGCGATAATTTTATCGCCGTTCTTGATAATATGCCCCCGAGTCTGTACACCCCCACCGAATATGTCAGCCTATGTTTTCGCATTAGCTAGCTAACAGTGCTACTAGAATCTCCTGTCATCAGAGAGATTCATTTTTGCAGCTTCAGAACATAATATCCTCAGACTTGTGGAAACAATATACTACTTTTCACCCAGTCACTCGTGCTTGCTTGTTTTGCTCTCAGAGAGTTACACAGAAGAAACAGTCGCGCATGTTTACAATAAGAATTTATTGTACCGTAGTTCCTCTCATGTAAAATAAGTGCACTGCTACAACTGTAACACAGTAGCAGTGATATAGAACAAGCAGTACAATGAATAAGAAGAAATAGTGTTGTTCTACCATTTTGCAATAGTCATGAACACATACATGAATATGAAATGCATTTATAAAATAGAGTGCATACTCCTAAAATGCCTGTCTAGATGTACCTAAATGTACCTAGCTTGTAAGTAGGTGTGGAAGAGCCTAAGTCTAAGAATCTAAGTCTAAGTGCCAAGAATCCCACTAGGATTTAGTCGAACCTCCATACCTGAATAGTGAGAGTGTGGGACCTAGTCCTGGACTTGAGTTGGACACCCCGCAAGGGATCGTAAGACCACTGTCAGCTGGAGTGATTGCATGCCGGAGCCGCAGCATCTCTGGTCAGTGTGTCGGCCTTGAAGTCTCAGTTCCCTCCTGACTACTGATAGCAAGAGGTGCTGTATTTATACCGTCTATGTGGGTATGTTCCCCATTGTTCAGTATAAGGATAATGTGGGGGATTAAACCTTCTGCGTTGATGGGAGAGGTGAAGTGGACCTCCTGTAGATGTACTCATAAATTATTCATATGTGATAAGGATGACGTCTTAGCAATATCGATTAGGAAAAACCCACCCTCGACATGGAACTAGGTGAAAGGTTTAGTCCATAAAAGGCTATTGTCCTTATGAGGCGCTATGTCCATACACGGCAGTCTGTCCTTATTTGGAGTTATGACCTTATAAGGCTCGTTCATATGAAATGACGGGAGATGATGTAGGGAAATTGTACGATGTTCCCTAGACCTATTTCAGGGTATCAACATGAAATATAACACCATTACATAGGATTTAAAATTGCAGTTCATGAGTGTAAACAGCAAATGCTGAAGTTTGGGCTCTTCACTACCATAAACGGGCCCCTTCATGACAAGACTCTGCCTTCTGCTCCAGTGAAGACCTGCTCTTTGCGCTACAGTGACCGTCCGTGATGGCCAGCAATGCGAGATTTGCCCATGGAGACTGCTAACTAGAAGCACTAGCAGTAACCGTCCACGATGCCTGACCATCTCTTTGCACTACAGAAACAATAGCCCCCGCCACCTGGCCTGCTCTTTGTACTACAGCGATGACCAGTGATGATGCTTTCCCTTTCTCCTTGTGGCTTCCTTCACCGCAAATGCAACTCTTCAAGCTGAACTTTGAGAAGTAACTCTTTCAGCAGTATTAACCTGATCACTGTATCGTACCCACACTCCATCATGGTAGGCCTGAACTTGTGATTTCCCCCGTTCTAGCATTACCAGAGCACTCTGAGTGTCAGTTTTGTGCTTTTAGACACTCTATCCACTTAAAGCTGTAAAATGTAATATCTCCAATTCTACTTTTGTATTTTTGTAATTTTAGTATCATTTTATGCATTAAACTTTAATCTATTTTTCTAACTTGGTTTGGTATTTTCACTTTATTACTGTTTGTGTACTGTATAAACACGTTACACATTGCCTCTAAGTCAGGCAGGACTTCTTTGTGCTAAGCTACCAGATGGTTAAGCACAGGTTAATTGAGTGACTTTTTATGATTCACTCCCCTCAAACAACACCCCAATTTCTTACACACACATATATGAGTTACCAATATTCTGTAAGTAAATTTTACCAGAGAGCAGGGTGGTAGGTAAAAGCCGAGATGTATTTTAGTTTCAGACAAGAGCACCAATGAAACGTAAACAGAAAGGTAGATTATTCAGCAGCCTTGCTTGTTCCTCAACTGCTGCGCAGCTTAATTATTGTGTCCAATTTGCATCCAATTCTCTTTAAAAAAAAGAGGCAATGTCTGATCTGATCGATTTAACCTCTGTAGTGGTTTCTATTATACTTTTTAACCGAGTCAATAGTAGAATTTAATATACGTTAGTTCCTGCAACAGGGATTCAAGAGTGAACATGCATTTATGTAGTGGGAGTCAGCTATTGCTTGGCTCACTGTTTCCCAGCCACAGCTTCAGTAAATTTTAATTGCTTTGAGCCTTTTCATTTAGTCAGAGGTGTAACTTCTGACTGTTACCACAGCACCAAGTTGTTAAAGACTCCTATATTGGAGGAAGAACGTGTAGTGAATTTCACATACATCAGCAGGGTTGACTTGGTAAGTGTATCAGTCTATCAGTGCAGAAGCTACTCTTTGCCATGAGCATGGCAGGTATACTGTGAGCTAGTAACTGTTGATTTTCCAATGGTGATTTCCAAAACTGCTAATCCTCATTGTGTTAGGTAGTGCTCTGGGCAAATTTCATTTTTTGTGGATTTAAAAAGGCAGGCAAAAAGCTTTGTGCCAAGTCTAACGAGATCAGTGGTGAGACGCTCATCAATTTGATTAAATATGAAAGGCTATCAGTTCTGTGTGCTGACTCTGTTCATTATATAAACTTCAGCAGATGGATTGTAGGGCAGAAACCATGATTTCATATCTTTAAAAGAAAAAGAAAAGGGAGGTAGCTGCATGTGTACCCATCATTTTTCCCCTTTTTGGGAATCTTTCCCTTGTTAAATCTATGGCAGCTGGGACCAATGGTCTTGTCATCCTTCTGCAATGCCTCTGTGAAAGCGATCTTTCTGTTGAGAGTTAAGGAAACCAAAAGCCACTATTACTCTAGCCAAATTCTGAACTTAATCATGAGTGTCTGTTGAATCCTTACTATCTGCTTGATCCCTCCCCTACCTAAAATAATCGCTGATACACCATGGCAGCTGGTGACAATCGCATGTCAGTGCATCAGTAAGGGCCAGAAGTATGTATATTTCACTTAGCGATTTCCAAATAGTGATTCCATCCAAATCACTAATGGAAATGTATGAAAGCACATCTTCCACAATAAACTATTCAGTAAGAGTT
Source organism: Lissotriton helveticus (assembly GCF_964261635.1). Classification (NCBI taxonomy): domain Eukaryota; kingdom Metazoa; phylum Chordata; class Amphibia; order Caudata; family Salamandridae; genus Lissotriton; species Lissotriton helveticus. Next base: position 1,425,252,125 of record NC_136063.1, on the reverse strand, counting down.
GTATTCACAATTTTGCGTTTTCCTAATAGGGATTCAGTATTAGGAAATTGCAAATAGGAAAAGTTTATTTTTGTGAACAGAATGATGATATCACTATGAGAAATGGTTCAAATGCATGCCCCTCCTAGTGTTCTGTAGCACAGAGGAAGTGAGTGCTGCTGTAGCAGTACATCTGTGGACCCTTGTGGGAATCTTTGGTTGTAAACAATTACAAATATGTCCATGGAAGAGGTAGACAAAGACCTTGCAGCTAGAAAGTGCAAGCTTAAGTTCTCAGCAAAGGAGCTGGAGGTCCTCACCCAGGAGTGTGATGGCCATATTGGGAAGGTGTTTGTTCAGAGTTAATTTACTGTGCTCGAAACACACACAAATTAAATCTGGAATGACATCCTGGAGAAAATCAATTCCATTGGAGTGGCGCAACATACCATCCCAGAAAACAGGAAAATATGGCAAGACTTCAGATCACGTATGAAAGAGAGGGTAGCAAGTCACTTGGAAGAGGCACATGGGTCAGGCAGCGCCAATCTGAGCATCCACTGTCAACACTCATGGAAACAATGAGTTTGGCAGCAATTTAGCCAGAGAGTTTGGGTGTGCAACATAGACATCTCCAGTCCACCATCTACAGTGAAAGGGAAGATTTAATAAATATTTCATTATATCATGATAGCATTCGAAATACAGTAATTCATCAATGTATGTCAGAAAAGACACCCCATTTTAATGGTTATTTCAACTTTCAATAGCATTATGGGAGTTGTAGTAACAATAAACATCAATTTATCATATGTAGAGAAACACATATAAAATGATTTGCTCTCCAAAACCCAATAATGAGAGAAGTGAACTTAGAGTTAAAGTACAACTATATGTTTTTTCTTAGATGTATTACAACAGATAGAGTGCGTCACAGAGCAGAATGGCACTGATGAAAGTCGTTGTGAAATTGGGGAATTCAAAGATGATCCAGCGCCCCTAAGGAAAAACTGTCTCACCAACACTACCCAATACCATAATACTCACCATTAATCATAAATCACTCAAAAGGCCCATATACCAACGAGACAATATTTGGGCAACTGAATGATGTGACCTAATTAAACAGGACAATTCACAAACTATTTACAAATGTATATACAACTGCAGTTTATCTTTTCTTACCATGGTTTTATTCGCATATCATTTTAATTAAATCACTAAGGTAAATGGATCAGCTGATGGTAACTAGACCATGAATAAACAAGACCAGCTTATCGTTTCAAAAATCTAATTTTTATTTACTTTATTATTCAAGAAAGAGCATTTCCATAAGAATCTTTATTTTATTAGCATTTTAAAGCAGCGTTTATTAAGAGGAAAACACATTAGTCTGACACTTCAAAGGCAAATCAGTTACCATGAATTAAAGAAAATAACAATTTCCATTCCCTAAATTCTATTTCCCTGTCAAAATCTCGCTCCACCTAATAAAAAGTCATTTAAGCCCTATTATCCTTACGTGTGCCAAAGGGTCCAATAGCACATCACGCCCATCAGGAATCGGAAAGCGAGAAGCGCCCTCCTGCCCATGAGGCCAATTTTGATACCTTTCTAACTAGCTAATCTCACAAAATTGTATATTATTTTCTGCCATCCAGTGTCCTTATTGGCTGACTGATGTCAGTCCATTACGTGTCATCACATTTCCATACCAAAATCGAGCCTTTTCTTTGACTCCATTGTCCACTGTCTCTCGTGACTTTTGGCTTCCTTAAAAATGAAACTTTTCATGGGTTTCAGTTCATGACTTCCTTAGCTTGGCAAACTTTGCCGCATCCTGTCCTTGAGTCCGTCTCTCCAAGAGCACATTAAGCATTATTCATTTAAGTTTGCAAATATTTTTCAGCGTGGTAAAAGTTTCCACTTCCAAGCAGGGCTCTTTCAGAACAGGACTCGTGAACACCATCTTTTCAATGTGTCTTTAGGCCTCACTCGAAAACTATTATTTAAACAAACACAAGACATTAATTAATTAGAGGAATGAGACCCATTCTGTTACCCACCCCCTTTGCTAATTATTAACCCATTAATTTATGATACCTAGCTGTGCACACAAAGCAGCGTTTTATAATAACCTTCTTCTTATAGGCCACAGGGATTCTCCACAAGTTTTGCCACATAAAGACGTAATGACATAACATAAGCACACAAATAAGCACATGCCATTAGTTAAACAGCCACATTTAATACTGACAAAGATAATAGACAAGGTTAGTTTATTATTTTTCCACGCACTTGCATTTGCGACATAGAGCACATTAGTTAGTCCCTCGTGTTTTCATGTGTATATGCATTTTAAAACTAAGTTGGTTAATAATTCACCACACACTGATTAATACAGTTACGGTTTTTATTGGAAGTTTAACTTTGCGAGTCAGAACAAAATATCATTCTGAACCTCGCTCCATCAACTCCCTCATCTAGTGATTTCAAAATCACCAAACTACACCCAAAATTTTAGCAAAAATTTTAAACCCTTGAACATGTTTTGGACAATCACAGTATCAGCATTTCTAAACTTTCGATTCAGCTGTTTGTATGTAACTCTCATATTGTGACCTACGAATCTCTTCTAATTCTATTTCTTTTTCCTGTTCCTTTCTGAGCTTATAGATTCTCTTCTTCTCCCTTAGATATTTTTGTCTTTTGTGTAACATGCAACTAATTTTTAACAAATGTATCACAAAGACTATAACTAATAAAGGACACAGTATTTTGCCTAAAATTGAACTACCAATCTCTTGAAACCAGTTTCTGATTGCTGCAAATCTTTTGCTCAAACGTTCTGAAAAATCCTCATCTTCTATAGGTACAATTTCTGAATGTAATTCAGTAATATTTTTAATATACATCTCTATGTTCTGGCTCTTATCTGGGATATATGTACAGCAATGCTGGACATGTAAAATTCCACAAACTCCTCCCTCTTTAGCTAATAGAATGTCAAGTGCAAGACAGTTCTGCATAACCATCGATCTCATCGAAATAAGTTCAGTATTGACGAATTGGAATCCACTAGCAGTATCAGTAGACAATCTGTCAAAAATTGTAGACATTTTTCTGATTTTAACTGCATTTAGGGTTATACCTACCAATGGTATTACTGCACCAAAAACATCTCCCAAAATTTCTGAAAAACTTTCCCTTCTGAATCTAGTCAGATGATTGCTAATTTCAAATGATCCCTTTGCATTTCTATCAACATGAAAAATCTTTGGAAAAACTAATCCGATATAGCAAGTGCCATACCAGTGATCGGGGAGATTATAATAGGCCTTGTTCCCGCAGACAAAATAAATTCCAGGAAAAATTGGGTCTTTGCCACCTTTAAATCCCCATCCACCCAAAATTTGATAAGTGTCTTCACATTGACTCGCACCAACAAAATAATTATCAAATTGAGTATTGTCTCTTCTTATACAAAGCTTACTACTGACAGGTTTATCTATGTGAATAGCAACATTTTCATTTCTACCATTGAGCTTTTCATCCTCAATCTGCCAAAACTTAGATTTGGTTTGTTTCAGCATTTCGTTTCTTTTATAAATCGCTTTTCTTTCCTCAACTAAGTTTAAGAAAGATTTCTCTTCAGTTCTCAATTTACAGGTTAAATTGTTTCTAAAAGCATACTCATAAGTAAGTTCATTAGTTACAATGAAAAATTCCCTCATCTGTTTAGCATGTTTATATTTATCCAAGCTTTTATCAATCTTCAAGTTTGCAAAAATCTCATCATAGTTAGAATAATAATACTCTAAACGACCTGTCTGATAAAATAAACTAGCAATTACACTACAAGTGATGCCATAAGTAAGAGGAAGCATGTTATAGGTCACCCCTTCAGAAACTGAAGCGGGTAATTTCACACAAATGTAACAATCTTTAACATCCATAACCTTAACATATTCAGATAAAAGTCTTGAAAAGGTATTACTAGAAAAATCACCAACAGATCTATCTTGGTGGATCTCTGGTTTGTGATCAATAACTCTGTTAGACTTGCCTACAACATTATGGTTATCTTGTTTTGCTACAACTTTACTAGTCATATTAGTCTTGTATTCTTCTTTATCAATGCCAAAAGGAAAAATTACAGCTAAAATTAACCAAACCAAAACTATTAAAATCACACAAATAGAAGACATTTTGCAACATCTCCTGATGATTGAACACCTTGAGTTAATATTAGAAGAAGGCATCTTTACTCTAAAACAAGAGCCTTACAAAAAAAATCAAAAATCAAAAATTAATATACACCCCCCTGTTTTAATTTTTTTTTTTAAAGAAAACCCTACTTTCTAACAGCTTTTCTTCGACCTTGCGTCTTACATCAATGTGTTTTTCCAGCGAACACAATTTCTTCTACCTTGTGTCACCTAACACAATTTCTTCAGCCTTATGCCAAAATTAAATTTCAACGTGGTAAAAGTTTCCACTTCCAAGCAGGGCTCTTTCAGAACAGGACTCGTGAACACCATCTTTTCAATGTGTCTTTAGGCCTCACTCGAAAACTATTATTTAAACAAACACAAGACATTAATTAATTAGAGAAATGAGACCCATTCTGTTACCCACCCCCTTTGCTAATTATTAACCCATTAATTTATGTTACCTAGCTGTGCACACAAAGCAGCGTTTTATAATAACCTTCTTCTTATAGGCCACAGGGATTCTGCACGAGCTTTGCCACATAAAGACGTAATGACATAACATAAGCACACAAATAAGCACATGCCATTAGTTAAACAGCCGCATTTAATACTGACAAAGACAATAGACATGGTTAGTTTATTATTTTTCCACGCACTTGCATTTGCGACATAGAGCACATTAGTTAGTCCCTCGTGTTTTAATGTGTACATGCATTTTAAAACTAAGTTGGTTAATAATTCACCACACACTGATTAATACAGTTACGGTTTTTATTGGAAGTTTAACTTTGCGAGTCAGAACAAAATATCATTCTGAACCTCGCTCCATCAAAGACATATCTGCCACACAGACAGAGCAAGTAACAACCAGAAGAAAAGCTACAGTTTCACTTCTCCCTGATTTCCGAGATATGAACCAACCCCGGGCAGGGAAAGCACAGCAACAAATTTGAGAGACAGACAGATGCATCGCAGGTCTTTGCAGAGGTGGCACGGCTTCTTGTAATGCCGGTCTCCTTGCTGCAGAAAATGCTCCTGAGAAATCTCAATTATTTAGAGGGGTAGAGGCCTTATTGCTCTCTGTGCAGCAGCAGCAGATCAAAAATATTTAAAAAATGTAAATCAGCAACTTAGGTGTATCAGTCGCACAATGCCACAATTGCTCGATAGGAAAGAGAGTCTTAGAAAAACAGTTGAGGATGGTCAGATCATGATGACTAACACCTTTGCAAGGCTCACTGTTTCGAAAGATAAATGTGTTACAACAATATACCAGGACCACTCAACACAAAGGCACAGGCATTTCCAGCTCATTAAGCCGTTCCATCAACCATCTAGCAGTTTGACTAGGCGCATTGTCAACATTCAAACTCAAACGAATCTCTACTGTAGTGATGTAGCCCGTGGTTTAGTTCAGATTGCATCTGCCTTAGAAAACATTAAAAATAGTGTTGTTTCAGTGCCTGCAGAAGTATGGTTAGGGGGTAGTTAAGAGGCATCAAGCTTAAGTAGCCTCCCTGGGCCTGATGTCTCAAACATTAAACACACACACCGACATACATCCAGTACAGATGTTGGTTATACTACACAGTCGGGCACTGCTGAGACAATAGTGCAAGCAGAGGTAGAAGTAATGACTAGTCTGTTTGTGTCTATTCATATGCATTTCACTTAATGGAACAACACAGAAGAATTATGAAAAAGTTGTACATGATGTACATTTTTTGATCGTTCAACCCAAAATGAATCCTGAATGAAATAAACAATTTGATTTAAAACCATCGTCAAACATGTGGTATTGTTTTCATTTCCAATATTCACTTTTCACTGATGTGAAAAATAATATTTAGGGATCTCAGCACGACTTGTTCTACCCTCTGCAGCACGAGAGGCATCCCGCTGGTGTGTCTATGTGGTTTTCCATCCCCAGGAATCAGAATCTGATCCAATCTCCCCATTGTGTAGACCCCTCCTAATAAAAAGATTGAGCAGCATTGCACATGTAACTATAATTTTGTAACATTTTTAAGGATGTACTCGAGGGCTCCACTGCTCTTGTGAAGATACCTGAAGCATCATTTTAGGATTCCAAGGGCCAAATGACCAACCATTTTGCAGCTCACCAAACGGTTGCAAAACCATTACTGTATGCAAAATGAACATATGCGCTATACATCAGGCAGTCTCAAATATGATATTGTGATGTGACAGATTATCGACGTGCAAAAATATGTGTTTTGAATTTGAGTGTCTCAAATAGCGACTCGCTATTAGCGAGTCACAATCCTTCATGTATGAGCGAGTCGCAATTTGCAAATAGGTGCAAAATGACCCATTTGCACTTGAAATTTACCATTAATCAAAACCAGTTAGTAACAGGTCCCAACCTATAAACTGGCCCATAATGCATCACAAATCTTACTACAATGGCTGTTCAGTACATGATAGCGAGGAGGATACACATTTTGGCTGCTCAATAAAGGAGGCAGAGACAGGAGAGAATTTTCAGGGTCATGATAACCATTTTTAACAAGACAGAGGAAGAGATATATAAGCAGTGCAGGCTGAGAAGCAATGTGATTATAGAGCTAATTGACATATTGAAGCCACAACTAGAAAGCAAAACCCAGGGCAGACATGCAATCCCCACCCATGTCCAAGTGTTGCTCTCACTCCACCTATTGGCCAATGGAAGTTACCAAGATGTCAGTGCAGTGGCTGGAGGGTGTGCTTTCACGTTTCTTTTGCAAATTTTTTAAAGAGCCATGATCCACCACATACACAAACACATCTACCTGCCCAGGGATGCTACAGATATTCAGAACACAATCACACAATTTTAGAGGATAGCAAGATTTCCACAGGTAATTGGCTGCATAGATGGGACCCATCCATCCAACCTGAAATACATATCCCGGAACCACAAGAGGATATATTTACTAAACATTCAGATAGTCTGCATGCACAGTACATCTTCACAGATTGTAGCAAAATTTACAGGGAGCACCCAAGACTCCTACATCTTTCGCCGCACAGCATTCACTAACGACTAGTAAGGGGGAAATATGACACAGGATACCTACTAGGTAATGCAATGTGATGTATAACGTGAGATATATTAGTTCAAACATTACTCATCCTCATATTTGTCTCACCGGGTGATAGTGCGTATGCTCTGCGGCCATGGATCCTCACGCCGTTCTTGAATCCTAAAAGCCCACACAAGAGAGGGTACAACAATGCAAACAAACACACAAAGAGTAGGATTGAGCTCACCTTCCGCATCCTTAAATCGCTGCATGTGTGTCTCCACAGTGGAGACACTGCTGTGGCTGGATACCTCACTATCAGGAGCACCCCTCATTACCCCAGTGACAACACTGGAGATCTGTATGGCCTCAAGAGCAGTGATCATATTCTGCAGGCCTCTGGCCACATCTCAACTATAGAGGCCCATTTCCCTCTGCAGGGCCAGTGTGCGTCTTGAGTGGATGGTGGTTGCCTGGAACAGGCTACTAATCACCCTGGGTAATGCCCCCATCCTGCTTGCACTGCTCCTCTCATTGTGCCTCTGCTGTCTCCTATCCTCCACCAGCTCAGGGCAGGTAGTCCCATCACTCCGGTCAAGGCATCTAACTTGGCATCCAGCTGGGCCTGGTTTTCTGCCATTTGGAGGGATATATTTGTGAATCCCTGTACAAGCTAGCTGTTTATATCCCTCAACTGTCTTTGTTGCAGATACTGAATTTGCTGCATTGCCTGCTCAATGCCACTGGCCTCTGGCTGTTCACCTGTGCCTGCCTGGAAGTGGGCACAAGGCCTTGCCCGTTGCCGCCTCTGCAAGCGCTGCGTTGGCTGCAGCTCTCGGACCCTGGTAACAGGAGTTGTTGCTGATGCTGTTGCCTGCTGGGATGTGTTGTCTTGGCCATCTGATATACCTGGCTGTGACTCTGCCTGGGCAATCAGCCCTGCCTCCATCACGTCAAGGTCCTGCTCTTCCCCTACTTCCCCTTGTGTGTCCTCATCTAGCACAGGTGCATATATGTGGTACATGCAAATAAAACATGCACATGTGAAACACTAACTCAGTGGTCGGATAATGTTCTTCAGCTTATGTCAGAGTTACTCCACTTTCTGTGTGCCTAATTACATATCCCATGATGCTAATGCTGTGACTTTTGGTGCCTGAAACGGAGTGTCTAGGGGTACCTAGGTTACATGCCTGTGGACTGCTGGGTCCTGGTAGGTATGTTTGAATAATAGGAATTTTGCACTTACCAGAGGTGGTTGCAGATGTGTGGACGTCCCTGAGGCACACACTGCCTCTGTATCCTATCCAGGATCCAGTTGTGGTTCCACAAATGAAGGGGGAGCATTAGATTGTCCCGCTCGGGATCCTCGGGACTGTCCAAGCTGTGCTTCCATCCTTGCCTTATCATGAGAACGCAGGTTGTACCACGTTTTCTTAAGGTCATTCATGGACCTATCTGCAACTCCCAAGGCATTAATTTGTTGCTCCATATCCGTCCAGATCTTGCGTTTTTCTGCTTCTGTAAAATTCTGGGAGGCCCGGCCAAACAGCTGTTCAGCTTGTTGCATCAACCAACTGCGAGAATTTCCAATTCTCTTTCTGAAAACTTGATTTTGCGCTTGTGCTCCTTTGCTCCCTTCTTGCTCTGCTGGCTTTCCATTGCAGGGCTTGCTTGGTGTCTGTATGCAGTCTGAAGTTTGCTTCTGGCTCCCCCTGCTACTGCTATAACTCCCTGGTAACTTCCAGCATGGGAACACTGCAAAAAACTTGAAAGTGAGAGGCTGTCGTTTGTGGCAATAATATTTGCCATGCTATTTCTTAGTAAAAAAAGCATTTTGCGATAATGTACACGACTAAGGGCCATACGTATCAAGCTCCCTATTTGCAATTCTGAATTTGCGATTTTTTGCGAATCGCAAATTCAGAATTGCAAAATGGTATGTATGTAAAAATTCGCAATAAATAGCAATTGTGTAAAAATCGCTATTTTCATTGCGATGCCCCCAATAGCGATTTCTTAATGTAACAAATCGCAATTAGGCGCTTCCTTACCGTAAAAAAATGCAATTTTGCAAATTTCGCAAATCTGCTAATCGGAAACTCAGGTGCAGCTTGATGACATCACAACCAGGAAGTGTGAATACCCATGATGCACCTGAGTTTCTGATTCAGTCAGAGAGAAGGAGTGGTGGAGAGGGAACACTGTAGTGGATGAAAGAATGCAGGACACAGGAGACATGCCCAGCCAGGACACCCCCCAGCAGCAGCAGGCTGACAACCAGAGGAAGAGGAAACAAACATTCTCAGAAGCAGAGCTGAAAGTACTCATCCAAGAAATGGTCACAAGCCATGAGCTGCTGTTTGGAAAAAAATCACTGAGGGTGCCTGAGACACGGAAGAGGCGCATATGGGCAGACATACAACAAAAGGTGAATGCTGTTGGGGTAACACACAGGAGTGTGGAAAACTTAAGGAAGCACTGGTACGACATGCGCCAGCGCTCCAAGGAGAAGGTGGCAGCCAGGTTGGAGCAAGTCAGGAAGACTGGTGGAGGGACCTCCACTGCCACTGACTCAACACCTTTGGAGGAACTAGTGGAGGGAACCCTACTTCCTGAAAGCGTCATGGGCGTGGCCGACCTGGACAGCTCCGATCCCCCAGGACCAGGACAAGGTAAGAGGCATGCCATCACACCCCTGACCCCCCAAACTACCCCCACACACCCAGCAGCAACCCAGGGCAGGACAAAACTAAAAGGCCAGTGCAGGTACACAAGCACACACTGAAATGCATTATGGGCGATGTAGTCACATGCACATTACAGTGATCCATTTACACCCAGCCAATCCCCAAATGCATGTGCACATCATGAAAGGAAAAAACAAGATACATCTAATCCCAACAAGTGATATTTAATAAATGTCAAGTGCAGTCAGAACAGAAAATAAATGTGTGCTTTTACGTCCACAGCATCAACTGCAAATCAGGCAACAGGCAGTGGGAGACAGGGCAATTCCCCTACCAGACCAGCGGCTTTGCAGGAGGATGAAAGTGAGGATGAGGCTAGCCCAGTGAACCCCCCCAAGTGCCGCAGGAGGAATGTTGTCCAACCACTACCCCCTTTGGAGGGCGAGGGCCAGGACACTGATGGCGATGGCCAAACTGATACCACACAGCCAGAACCACAACAGCGCCCCCGTGCAGATCCAATGCCAGAAGTCCCAACCAGGCGCAGGTCCCGTGCTTCCAGCAGTGCAGCTGATCCAGGGGATGGGTCCATGTTTGCCGGTCTTGAGCTGAACATGTTGCAGGTACAGCGCCTGCTAGCAAAAAAAGTCATAGGGAGATGCAGCGCCTGGACTTGTACACACAGGCGGTGCACCGCCTGTCCTCTACCACCAGTGTTTTAGCTAGGCACAGCATCTGCAAGCAGCGCGAGGTGGCACACAACAGCCAGGACGTGGCAAGGGCCCTGCTCCAAATCACTACGGCTGTGGATGAGCTGCGTGCAATCCTCACTACTGGGCCAGGAGACCTGACTCCCACTGAGGAGGACTCCCTATCAGGAAGGAGCAGTGCCACCCACCCACCCACCATGGATAGGCGCCGTAGTGGCCGTAACAGTAGGGCTAGTGACACAAGTGAGGGAGGCAATGTGCATCCCCAAACAGGGGCTTCCTCCCGACAGCGCAGCTTGTGAGGAGATATACATGGGACCACATGATGGGTGCAGCTACCCACTGTGCATGGACACTTGCCCCTGATGGGAGACTTGCACTGTGCATGAACATGTGCTGGACATTTTGATGGACATTGAGTGTCACTCAGCCTGTGTGAAATTAACAATCCTGATGTTCAGGAATAAAAACACAGTCTGTCAATTGAGATATAGCATTTTGTCATTTTCTCTTACCTAAAAATAGTTGCGCGTGATCTCATCCAGCCTCTGGCGTCCAGTAGCTGCACCAACTACACCGGCTGGCATGCGATGTGGAGCTGGCCCCTCCACATCTGATGTGTCAGATTCACTGACCTCCACCGGTGTGTCTTTCCTGGTGGCGATGTTGTGCAGCATGGCACATGCCACCACTATCTTGCAACAGGTCTGTGGGTTGTATTGCAGTGCCCCTCCGCTCTTGTGTAGGTACCTGAATCTCCTTTTGAGTATCCCAAATGTCCTCTCAATGGTGGCTCTTGTTGCAATGTGGGCGCTATTGTACTGCCGCTCCGCTGCATTGGCTGGATTGAGGTAGGGCATCAGTATGAAGTCACGGACCACGTACGCACTGTCACCTGTGGGGAGGGAGGTATATGGTGAAACATGTCCTGCACAAGCTACCTTAACAAGTGTGGCCTCTGTTCAAATGCATTTACCTAGTAGATAGCCGTCGCCAAACTCCCCACTTGTGAGTCTACGGTGTGTCCCACTGTGGCGGAAGATGTAAGAGTCATGCAGGCTGCCAGGGTATTTGGAAACAATGTCCGTGATGATGTGTTTGGCATCACACACCACCTGTATGTTCAGGGAATGGTAGGATTTGCGATTCCTGAACACGTACTCATTCTGGGAGGGGGGGATATTGCAATGTGTGTCCCATCTATACATCCGATGACGTGGGGAAATAGGGCTATTTGATAAAAGTCCTGTTTGGTCTGGTCTAGTGCCTGTGGGGTGCTTGGGAGGTGAATGTGGTGATGCAGCCTCTGTACCATGGCATCAAGGAACAGGTAGAAAAAGCGCGAAAGTGAACTCCTACAGAGGCAATCACCCCCTGGAAACTACCAGATGCCAAGAGGCGGAGTGAGCACAGGACCTGGATGTGGGTGGGGATGGAGTGTGTCTTGTGTGTGGGATGTTCAAGGAAGGGTTTGAGTACATCAATTAAATCAAGGATGCTCTCTTCATCCAGCCTGTAGTGTGTATGAATGTCCTCCTCAGTGCGCTAGAAGATAGTAATGTGCGCATACAATATCCTCTCCTGGCGTCTCCTCCTCTGTGCAGCAGCTCTGAGTCGCAGCCTCCTGGCTATCACGTAGAGCCCAGCCATTGTGGAAAAAAGTCTGTTGCATTGTGGGACTCCTTATATAGTTTGCACCTGGTTACAACCTGCTCCCACTTGGTGTTAATTGCGATTCTCTAAAAAGCGAATTTCGAGAAATCGCTAATTGCGATTTTTTCATACATTCCATAGCGATTCCTTATTTTGCGATTACCCCATTTGCGTATTTCGCTAACTGAGGTAATTGCAAAATAAGGAATCGCTAGGGAAATTGCAAAATTCAGGCTCTCGCAAAGTAGGGAATCGCTATTTTAGCGATTCCTTATTTTTCTATGCGATTGTGCTTCATACATTGGGAATAGCAAATTTTTAATCGCAAACGCTGTTTTTGCGATTCGCAACATTTGCGACTAAAAATTTGCTTGATACATATGGCCCTAAGTGATGATTTGCATGTCCTGTAATTACATATAATTTGGAGTAACTTCCCAAAATTACACATATGTACATAGTAACAAATTATGTGAATTTTACACATCCCTACTTGCAACTCTTCCCCTAAAATCTGTTTTATGCCTAAAATGTCAGTGTTTGAGAACGTATTGCCTAATTCAGACTTTGGCGGTCCTGGGAGCTCCATTGCTTTTTGGCGGCCTGACTGCCTGCATATCTGGTGGTCCAACCGCCTGATAATAATGCAGGCAGTGAGACCGCTATCTGACTGACTCCAGACCACCTCTACCGCCAAGATGTAAGCTCCTGTGGTGGTGGGAAGAGCGGCAGTCAATGATGGACGGACCAGCATGGGCACCGCCATCAGGATTACAACCAGCCTCTCCGCCAACCTTTTCCTGACACCAACATGAAAAGGTCAGCAGAAAGGCACGTTTTGGGGTGCAAACGTTTCTCCGGTGCGAGTGTGCCCTGGGGACATGTTTCTGGTGCTGCTCTGTGTGTGCCCCCCTTGGCTTGTACATGTTGTCGCACACTGTTTCTCCTGTAGAACGTGCTGCATGAAAACAGTGATCTGACTGCCCAGAGCCTTCTCAGCATGGCCGGCATTGGCTGCAGCTCTTAACTAGAACCACAGCACTCCATCGTCATGACTGCGCTGCAGGCACACTGCCAGCCCCGTGGTGACATCGTAATACAGTAGTCAGGATGGCACCTATTTGTCGGTGTTTTCCCAACTGCTGCAGGCTGGCGGTGTGCCCCCAAAATCATAAACGGGCCCTCAGTCTGGCTGAACAGTAAGTTATTAATCTCCTACGTTTTTTTTACTGGATGACCTAATAGTTAGGGGTGATGATAAGTGAATCCCTTTTCCTAAAATGACTGCTAATCATTTAATGAGAGTAGAATTGTGTATCCAAGTCAGCAAAGAGCAAGACATTAGATTAGCAGAAAGACTTGCTTTGTGATTCACGAAGCCACTAATACCATTTGACTTAGAACTATTATCTGCAAATCTCTGCATTGAGGAGGCAAGTGGTGAAATTATAGCATCAAAACTTATGTTCTCAAAAACTAAATTGCCTTCCACAGCATTCCCGGCAATTTCATCTTATTAAGGCCCTCTGTATTTTTCCTTCACTGATGTTGTTGGAACTGGCCCTTCTTGCAGGGTCATCCTCAAACTTTTTTGCTTCTTCCTCCCTTATTTTTCCTGACCCGTGGCTGTTGGCAATAGGACTCTGCACACTTTACCACTGCTGATCAGTGCTAAAGTGCATATGTTCTCTGTGTAAATTGTATTGTAATTGGTTATCCGTGGTTGGCATATTTGTATTACCAAGAAGTCCCTAGTGCACTGAGTTTGCCAGGGCATGTGATGACAAATGCTACTAGTGGGCCTGCAGCACTGATTGTGCCACCCACATGAGTAGCCCTAAAATGGTGTCTCAGGCCTGCCACCGCAGTGCCTGTGTGCAGTCTGTGAACTGCCATGTCCTCCTGGTCAGTGTCCCCACTGACCAGGCCTAACCCTTCCCTTTTTGTGCATATTGGTCACCCCTGTGGAAGGCCCAAGGTACCCCCCTGGGCAGGGTGCAGTGTATGTGAAAGGTAGAGCATGTACTGGTGCAGGTGACATGCTCTGGTAGTAAATTACAGCCATTTTCGTTTTTCACTATTGTAAGGCTATCTTCATAGGCTATCATGGGGGATGCTGGCTACAGTGGCTACCAGCATATCTTCCCATAGAAGCAAGATAGGACATACAAGTCTGGTATCCCTGAACTCAGAATTTAATAACACATCTTTTAGGAAAAATGTTTTTTAACTCCTGTGTTTGAGTATAGCACTTTTAGAAAGTTATTGTTCTCTTGTCTGACCTTTCTGTGTGCCTTGGCCTGTTTGTGTATTGGCTGTCTGGTTTGAGAGTGACAGGGGCTGGGGATTCCCCAGGAGGCTGGCTGAGTCAGCCCTAGGCTGAATGACTGCATTTGCAACTTGAGTGGTGGGAGGAGATAGCACCTGGGCCTGAATAGAGCTGTGCCTGCCTTCCACAAGGCTGGCTCCACCTCCTGCTGGGCGGCTGACGAACCTTCCCCTCACTCTGAAAGGAAAGGAGAAGCCAGGAAAACAAAGTGCTCAAGAAACACCCAGAACTGGTTCAGACCGGGCTCAGGGCCCACTTGCACAAAGAGAACAAAGACTTTTAGGGGTATAAGTACAGGACCCCTGACAACAGAAAATTAGATCATCCTGGAATCAAGAAGGAACCTCTGCCAATGAGAAAGCTGAAACTGAAGAAGGAAGATTGTCCAGCTGTTGCTCTGCTGGATTGCCCTGCTGTTGCTTTGCTGCCAAGGAGAGGGGAAGGACTTTGCTTTGTGCTGTGTCCCCTTGCTTGAAGGAATCTCCAAGGGCCTGAGAAGAGCTGGCTCCCTGTTTTGAAGTCCCAGGAACAAAAGGACATCACCCCCAGCTTCCCCTGAGCTCTACTGAGAGAGTTCTGTCCTTCCTGGAGTGCTTGGCCCATGTGTGGTGCCTCTGGAAGTGGTACCTGTGTTGGGAAGCTGGAAACTAAGCTCGAGAGACTTTGCTACAGAAAAGTTATTGCATCGCTCGCTGAAGAGCGCATCCCCGACAGTGCGAGGAGATTCCCGCCGCTACGAAGGTCGTGATCGTTGCAGCACCTGTTGCCGCTGTCAGAGCCGTTGCATCCTTCGTTTGCGGGATGCACCCGATCGGTGCGGGAAGTCTAACATCGCTGCGAGTGCCGTCGCAGAGCCTGTCGTCGTTGGGGTGAGATCGCCGCACCGCCTGCTTGCGGACCGCATCACGTCGCTGCGAGAGTCATCGCCGAAGCCATCGCATCGAGGAGCTGTGAGAGAGAAGATCACCACTGGTCCGTGCATCGTCGCCCTGAAGATCGTCGCAACTCCAAAGATCGTCGCATCGGACCTTTGTGAGAACAAACTTCCTACGCACCAGCTTCTGTTTTTGGAACTTTGTCGCAACTAAAGGTACTGTGAGCTAAACGTGTCGCAACTGTGAACTTTTCACGCAACTGTGGATTATTTTATCGCAACCTAAAGAATTTTATCACAACCTTAAGAACTCTTTTGAAACTATATTGTTGATCTGTGTATGTTGGATTTTTGTCGTTTTGGTCTTGTGTAGTTTAGATGAAATACCTTTATTTTTCTAAACTGTTGTGGAGTCAGTTTGTGGTGTTTTCACTGTGTTACTGTGAGTGTTGGTACAAATACTTTACACATTGCCTCTGGTTAGCCTAGAGTGCTCGTGCCAAGCTACCTAGAGGGTGAGCAGGGGTTATCTCAGAGGGTTTCCTCCGTACCCTGACTAGAAGCAAGGGTCCCTATTTGGACAGTGGTACCTACCCCTGCCAACTAGAGAACCCCATTTCTAACAGATGTTCTATGGCAGCCAGCAAATCTTAGAGAAGAGGTTAGGGCAGTATTGTATTCAACTTACATTGTTTTTTCATTTTCCACCCACTTAAATTGATTCCTTGAAGTCTTTAAATTGTAGTACATTTCTCTTCATGTGACCTAGTCTACTGATCAAATGACTAAAGAACAGTATTTTGCCTCTTAAACTTAAAATGGACATTGCAAATTCAGTCTGGAAGTAAATGATAGTTGGAGTGCCCAAGAAACTATAAAGCTCCACAATGCCATTCATGTTGTTACAAAGTATTATCCGCAGTCAAGCAGGCTGACACCGGGCCATCAAATATCTTTGATGCCAGCAGATCACAATCCAAATCCAGAAGTTTCAACTGAAGTTACAACTATATTTGGGGTGATTGATGATAATGAAATAAATATTATGCAATAAACAATTAAGTAATTCACTAACATTAATGCTACTTAATTCCATTATCACTTAGCTCTCTTACCCAGTGAGGGGGAAATTGTTGATCCACCAGAAACAATACGGGATTCCAGATCATCATTTCATCCACAGTGTGCTATTCCAGACAGAGATCAACAACATGGAAATTAGACTCAACACAACTGTGGGGGAACAGTCTGGAAAGAAGTGCTTGGTTTCCGATCCTCTGAATATGAACACAGACAACTATCAACATTGCCATGTTTTGTTGGCCTCATCCGAAATGTGTGATTTGCATCTTTATGCCATGGGTAGTATACCATTCACATCTGTGCTTCCGATGACCACTTTCTTAAACTAAGAACATTCAAAAGTTATGAATGAAGTGAAACAATCACATCCCCTGCAAATTACTCTGGCATGCATTGCAAGTCACTGTTGTTTTCCTCATTGTGCCATTGCAAATGGGGACCAACCATATGCAAATCAGACGCCATCCATTACCAAAAGAGACTGTATGGAACTATTAGGAAACGCACATTCTGATAATACACATACCTCAAGGCACTATTGGCAGTGTTAGGAGTCATCCGTGAAGTTCAGCCTTGTCCTTAGGTCGTAGAGAGCTACTACGTACAAATGTGCAACTAACAGTGACTCACTGAGGAAAAAATAAATTGGATGGAACACTTGATCTCAGCCACTAGCATTATGCTGTACTCTTGAGAAGGTTCCGCTCAATCATGTTTTTGCTTACAGTACCTTTCCAGCCAGAAAGCTACCACATGCAAACAAGCCCTGCTCCCCACCAAAGGGGACAGTGCAGCTACAACTGCTTGTTCACGTTTCCTCAGAATGGGACAAGCCACACCACAGATCTCATCCTTGTCGAACACATCACTGAGTTGCAGTCTCATTATCATATTTCAGACAGATAAACCATGTCCATAATAACTGTGGGGCATATTATCAAGACGGGTGATAAAAATATCGCTGGTTTAGAGGCAGAAAACTGCCACTAAAACAGCGATAATGGGCTTGATAATATGCCCTATGGAATTCCAATTGAAGCTTAGGTTAGATGTCCTTCACATCTAACCTGAGCTTTAATTGGAATACCATAGAGCATATTATCAAGCCCATTATCCCCCCTGTGTGTCTTAGGGTAACTCACTGAGAAAAAAAGCAATGTATGGCATGCTTGAATCAATGACAATCACTAGATGTCCCAGAATCCACTGCCACATATGCATGCCATAGGGAAATGGGTCTCCCCTATATTTCAGATATTATTAAAGTTAATCCCCTTCTTTTGTGGCACAAAGTGTGGTCCACCGTTGAGCCAAGTTTTAATAGAGATGTGATCAAAGACTGTCTCAAACTGGAAGGTGTGTCCAGGATTTCATGGATTAAATACGTAAAAGAATTGTTCTATGATATCGGACACCCAAAGTATTTTGATTCTCCAAATTGTTTAGAAACTATTACTAGGAAGAACTTGAAACTAATCTGCATAAATTTTTTATAAAATCAGCGCTGGCTTTCTGAAAAAGTAAAACCCTCAGTTATGGAGAATCCTTTGATGCTTTAGTGTAACGGTATCCAGCCTTATTTGATACATGTTCAAGAATGTTACCCACGCATGTTGTTGACTCGTTTTCGTGGTGAGTCTTTTTTTAGAATGATTACTTTTCCAGAGATAAATTCATGGTCTAAAAACCTCCTACCTTGTCCATGCGATGATGTTTCTACTCAATCTATGTTACACTGTATACTCTCTGTAAATGCTATGATTTACCCAGGAAAAGATTTTTAATACCCATTTTAAAGAAGTGGGAACTTAGACAATGTAGAACGGCATTTTTGAGATTACAAACGTTAGAGAATGAACTGATTATGTTTGCTGTATCGTACTTTTTAAAAACTATTATCAGATATAGCAATACAATGCATTAATTGTCTTACTAAATGAGTTCACCATTCCTGTAAAAATAACTTACCTAGCTTTTTATTTTTAACAATGAATTTGGCTTAAGAAGGATTTTGTAGTATACTGATAAAATGAATATGTATATTTTACTCTATTTGTTGTGCATTTATGGTTTTTATGAAACAAAATCGAATAAAGCTATTTTTGATTTTGATTTGATTTGATACAGTAGGCCACATTCCATTCCATTGTTGTTTTGTTCGCTTTGCCATTCCTAAGAAGAGGTAACCGCATGCAACTCAGCCTTGCCTCACTCTTTCAGTCCTAATTGCAAAGAGAGGGCCTCTCTGATCTAGAAAATCAACTGAGCTATATTTTGGCCTGGTTATGCCTCATCAATAAGGTGCAGTCTGAGTAACTATTCCACAGGAAACTGCAGGACCATGCTCTGGGCATATCCGCTTAGGCTGACTCACTGAGAAAAACAAAACGTCGATGGCTGGAGATTTCGAATTAATCTCAACAGTTAGTTGAGCTTAAGAATTACTCAGGGAGTCATTCCATGTGATTATTATTATTTTTTTTTAAACATTGCTTTAAAACTGTTAGGAAACGCCATTTGCAATCCACCCATCACATTTTGAATATTTGAGTCATATAATGCCAGTGAGTGATCCCAGATGGTATGGTCAAATATCTGAATTCTTATAGGTATGGTCGCAAGACCGTTGCCTGCTGAACTTTTATCATCTCTTTTCTGAATTGCATTTTTGCCCTTTCCTTTCACTGGCATGCTTTATGTGTGCAGTTCTTTCCAGACTAAGTGGCCCATTCAAAATTTGAATATCCATTTTTAACAATAGAACCCATTAAATGGGTCTCACTGCACCTCCCTCATTGGCCATTATGTAGTAGTACGCTTTATAAATCAGTTATCCTGTCCTTGACATGGATTGAGAAATACTGATCTCGTTACTAATCAACTGAGACCATTAAGTATTACAAAAAGCCTACACATTTATAAGCAGTGACCCGTGTAATGCATGCTTTTACTAATGCATTTTTTGTTAAAATGCTCATATTATTTTTGACTCTGAGTCAACGTTGCCAATTTCTTGGAATGCATATGCAGGGTGTAAGAATATTTTCTGTGATTTACATTTTTTCCAAGCAGCCCTGTAAAGGTCCAAAAATACTTTAAAAGTACACACACACTGTGGGGCATATTACCTAGCAATAGCGATATTTATCGCTAAGCAGGGTTAGCGGGAATCATTTTATCGCCGCGCTACGACGATTTTTATCGCTGAGATACCTTGCTATCATCAAGGTTTATCTCAGAAATGATAAAAATCATTCGAAATGCGTGAATATCGCTGGAGATACAGCAATATTCACACATTATCGTGACAATGCTCTTAGCCATGTTATCCACCTCCCATTGGATAACATGGCAAAGAACTGCTCTGGGCAGGTGTTAGCTTTTGGAGATATTCGCGCTTAGCCCGAATATTTCCAAAACTACGCCTTTGTAGGTAATAGGAGATAGCGATGTTAGCGACTGTTTTCAGTCGCTAACATCTTGGCACGCCCACTTTGCATCTCATTAGCGATAATTATCGCTGACATGCAAAGTGGGCCCTAAATGCCCACTATCGCCTACAAGCTGTCGCTAACTGGTGTTAGCGACAGCTTGGTAATAGGGCGATAAAATTATCGCCGCATTAGCGGGAAAAAGTCCCGCTAAAGCGGCGATAATGGCCCTTGATAATATGCCCCTGTGTTATTAGTACAGGTATACATTTGACGGCTACTGGTAAGGGAAAGTGAACATATCTAATATACAATTTGGGGCAGATGCTGCAACAGCCTTTTTTCTGTCTTTTACGTGAATAAAGCTTATCATTTTTCAAGGTTCAGCCCAGGCAATGCCTTGCTGGTAACAATGCAGGTTAAATCTTGACTGCTGGAAAGCTCTACGGGGGAGCAGTTGAAGTCATCTCTAACTCATATGAATGCTATGAACCATTAATGTCCTGGCTTATTTTCTGAGAATCAGTGAGGGGTTTATAGCATGGCGAACGGATAGAAAAACGCTCATTTTCGAAAAGCGTTTAATTCATTAATCCCTCATAAAAGTCACGCGCTTGAACAAAAGGTGTCCATGAAACCCCTGCGAAGCTTAGTACTAAAAATTATACGTTAATTCAGGGCATCGACGTGATTCCTTTTCTGTGCGATTTGCAACTTCTGTACACCAAAGAAGCATTCTGTCTCCCAGAGATAACAGTAATTACAGAGCTGAAAGATTTACTTTCTAATGTTCCTACAAAAGAGTCTATAACTGAAATGTCTTAATAGAACATTTTCACGTAATAAGTCTCAGTCGGAATAATATTATATTTATGTCCCTCCTAGGTATCCCCATTCTTGCATTATACACCTTAGTTAGTTGGATGTGACTCTGAAACATACCATGTACACTTATTATTGTCGTTTTTCCAATAACATAATATTGCAGCCAATTAATGGAATGCTCTTCAAGGTTTTATTGCTCAGGAGAACATTTTTGGTTTACACAAAGGGGTGGGTTCCAGAGACCATAAAAGTGAACAGGTGCTAAAGCCTTTTATTTGTTTTGAAAAGTTCAATAGTGGTCTGATATGGTATAAAAGCCATGAACAGAGTGTGAAAACATAGCAAGGAACTTCATACCATAGAAATGGGACTGAGGCTGTGCAGAACCTTATCATCTTCCTTTGCTGAAGGCTACCAGGAGGCACTTCGCCTTCACTTGATGGACGTATTGGTCTGCTTGCATGTACAGACAGGAATAGCAGAAAGGGCCAAGTGAATCTGAATACTGACTTCATTGAGGTATGCAGGTGTGATCCAACTTTAAAGCTTGAACTAGGCATGTTTCTTTGGTACTAAGATCAGGTATGACAGAGGGTGTGTGTTACATTGTGGATTATTAGTAGTTGTAGATAGGGAGCTATCACTACCTATAAGGCCACAATCCCAATATCAGGCTCAGTCAAGCTCTCAATAAATTATTCCCTTGCTCAACCTTTGGTAGCTGGTGACGAGGAGGCAGACTTACCTTAAGAGACAGGTGTGTGAAACATTTAAAACCACCAATACATTAAATAAGACAAAGCACAAAATCCAAATCCAACACCAATTTATAACAATAGGAATTATTTTTAAATTTCAAATGACACCAACTGACACAAATTCAATCTAGGGAACCAGAAATATGATTTTTTAAAGATTGAATACTTTTTAATGCCTAAAAATGAAAAGCACCAACTTGGGACAGCTGGTCGTGCCTGACTGGGAAGAAATGTCAGAGTTTCAGGCCAACCGCAATGAAGCGCCGATCAGATACACTTAGGGCCTGATTCTGATGCGGGTTGGAAAGCTTTCCCACCAAGGGCCTGATTCTGATGTGGTTAGGAAGGCCTCCTAATGGCATTTGCTCCTTCCAAATCGGATCGGGAACGACCCAGGGCCCAATTATGATGCAGCTAGGAACATATGCTCCCATTGAAGTCAATGGGAGTCCAACCAAATCGTATTGGGAAGCCTCCGGATGCATTGTACTCCGTCGGTCGGACTGTCCCGATCCGAGTGGGTTGGAAACCATATCCAACCCGATTCAGTCGGGAAGCATTTCCAACCCGCATCGGATTCAGCCCCTTAGTAGTAGGGCCCGGTTACGTTTTTACCTTATGACTTAGTCACTTTTTGGGAGCTTTTTCTCTTGACATCGAGCAAAGCTCCTCATCAGACTGGGTTTCAAGGCCACAGCAGCGGCTTGTTCAGCACGAAGAGTTGGTGCAATCCTTGGAAGTCTTAAGCTCCGAAGCTTTCGGTGTAACAAATCTGAACTCCGGTCTGGGTCACGGTTTGACGTTGTTGGCTTGACTCTTGTCAACGTGTCAGTCACATTACTGAGTCTTTTACCAACAATTCTCCAATATTCTCCAAACTTCTGGATCTTCTTCCAGAAGGTTCTTTTCGTATTCCATGGTGACCACAAAACCAATCCAATGTTCCAGAAACTGAATTTCTCCTTGGGATTTTGGGACTACATCTCCCATAATGCACCTGGCCAAATCCTTCAAAGACAAGCTCAAGGGGGCCAACTGGTTTTCTCTTTCTGGAGATGATGCAGGAGGAACTCTTTTAACACCTTATTTTCAATGAGTCCACTCCATCTCTTTTTTAAGCAAGGCAAAGTCCTAAGGGTTTTATTTCCCATAGTGTGCAGCAGGTGCAGGCATTCAGAGGGCAATTCTCTTGGTGCAGGCCAGGTTCCAGCAGGGCCACCTTTCTTCTTCTTGTAGTTTTCAGGCAGGGATCTAAGTTTCTGGCCATCTCTCCCATATTTATCCAGTCTTCCTGGGTGAAAAGCAGGGAGGCACCACCCTGACCAATGGTATACAGGGTGAAACCAAGAAGTATGAAAGCTTCCCCCAAAGTGTGATATATTCCTGTCCCCAAAACACTATTACTTTGAAATCCAAAATGCAGAAACTCCCTTCTGGTGGTTAGGCTCTGGCTAAGCCAACCTACTGGTTTGGTTAAATATTCTTAAAACTCTTCTCGAAACCCCTCTGATAATTCAATTACTGGGGCTCCTGTCTGGCTGGGGTTGCAGCGAGTGGGGGTGAGCCTGTGTCCTGTCATTCCCTCTTTGAAGACCAGTTTGTCTACCCAACCCCCATCTTGACTTTTGCTTGCATCTTGCAGATCTCCTCCCACAAGGTGTCATCTGACTCAATGCAGGTCACTTCACACCATATCAGAGCAGTTTGGATCACTCTGCCAAAGTCTGGCCAATCAGGATAGGCTGTTGGAAGGCTGGATTTTAGTTAATCAGAAAAGAAAGTTCTATAAATTATTTTTGGAGGTAGTTATAATAAATCTAATCTTGGCAAGTTGTTGAATGTATTCCATTATTTAATGCTTTGAAGTATATTTTTAACTGGCTTCTGTCAATATTTATATTTTATTAAAGTATTCCAATGTTAGCCTATGGAGGCAATGTGCTACATTGGGGAGACATGAAAGTGGCAGTTTTTCTCTCACCAAGGCATCTTAAAAAAAATGTATAAGGCCCCTGCTCATAGTTACAATGCACGCTACCCCTTGGGCATCTAGGGGAGACCTTAGAGCTGAATTTTATGTACATTTAAGGTAGGTTGGGACTTTGGAAGTGGTGCAGAGACATAATATCGAGTTTTTTATTTTAAACTACAGAAATATTGAGTTGGAAATATCGAAGGGACAGAATATCGACATCCAGAATATCGGTGACCGATATATCGACCTTAAGGTAAGAAATATCGTTTTTGTTAATAACGAAGTCAGTAATATAGTTGGAAAAAATATTGTTAATAATATCAATGTTTGTATTAGTTTTATATATTTTAATATGTATTTTATATGTATGTGTTCTATATTTTTTGTTAAGTATTGTATTTTATTTTAAATATATGTATTACATTTATAGAAGTTCGTTTTTGAAAGTATTTTTTTTCATCTTAGTACCGTAGCGGGTTGTAGGTTTATAGGGGAAGAGGTTGGGAAGTATTTGAATTATAGTAAATTAAATAATAATTTTTAAAAACTATTAATTATTTTTAATTAAATTGTGTGTTTTAGGTCGTGGCGGGTTGTGGGTTAATAGGGGAATAGAGCGGGAAGTCATTTATTTATAATAAAGTAATTATTCATTTTTTGGCATTGCACAATAATTTATTATTATATAATTATTAATTGGTAATTACTTTTTATTGATTGATTACTTGATAATTATATTAATTGTGTTAACTATTTTAGGAGCGGGTTGTGGGTTTATAGGGAATAGGGTGGGAAGTAATTAATTTTAACAAAGAAATATTACATTTGTATTTATTGGTGTTGATTTAAAGTATTGTTAATTAATTATTAATTGGTAATTCATTTTTAATAATTGATTCATTGATAATTATATTAGTTGTGTTACTTTGTTTCAGTAGTTGGTTGTGGGTTTATAAGGGAATAGGATGGGAAGTAAATTAATTATATTAAAGGCATTATTAATTATCATTTAGTGATATCGATAATGTATTGTTAATTAATTATTAATTGGTAATTCATTTTTATTATTTTATAATTATATTAATTGTGTTCATTTATTTTAGGAGTGAGTTGTGGGTTTATAGGGGAATAGGTTGGGAAATATTTAAATGTTATTAAAGTAATTTTTCATTTTAATGTATTGGTATTCATAATTAATTTATTGTTAATTAATTAATCATTGCTTATTTATTTAAAAAAATATTTAATTGATAAGCATGTTAATTTTAACCCTCTGCTATCCAACACTTTCCCTACAGTCACACTTTCTGGAGTGGGAATAGCAATTTTTACCTCTACGCTATCCAACACTTTCCCTACTGTTGCACCCTCTGGAGTTGGAATAGTAATTTTTACCACTTCGCTATCCAACACCTTTCCTACCGTTGCACTCACTGGAGTGATTTAGGGGTCTCTAGTTGGCACAGGTAGGTACTTGTGACAAATAGGGACCCTTGCCTCTAGTCAGGATAAGGGGGTATTCTCCTAAAATAACCCCTGATCACCCTCTTGGTAGCTTGGCATCAGCAAACAGGCTTATCTCAGAGGCAGCGTGTAAAGCATTTGTGACCACATACAGTAATCCAGTGACAACACTACAGATGGACACCACACAGTTGTATATTAAAAATAAGTTTTCTTTATATAGACTTAACACAGGACCACAAACAACAAAATTCCACAATACTATACTTAAAAAGGGTACTTTTAGCTTAGTTCAGTTCAGTTCTTAAGATGCGGCACTTTGCGTCAATATAGCTTACGATGCGTTGCGCTTCCACAACAAGTAATGTTGCAGCGATGGAAATGCGGCAAAGTTATGGTGCAAAGAAATAAAGATGTGGCGTGCTTCTCTGATGATGTCTCAGTTCGATGCGTCAACTGCAGCGGCGACACCCTTGTTCAGCGATGCGACAGCAACAGCTTTGGCTGCGACACTCTTCTCTGACGTTTGCGAAAAGCTTCTGCACGATGCGACAACTACAGTGGTGACATCCAAGATGCCATGGCAGCAGCTGCGACGGCGACACACTTCTTCCTCGTTGAGTCGTGCTTCCAGATCCTTGCGACAGGCAGTCCCTCAGAAGGCCCCAAAACAGCAGCAGGCACTTCCAAAGAACTCTGGGGAGATGGGGGTTGAAGTCTTTTGTTCCTGAGACTTCAGCAGGAGGCAAGCTCTTTTCCACACCCTTGGAGATCCTTCACAAGTTGAAAGCAAAGCACACAAAGTTCTTTCTCCTCCCTGCGGCAGTCAGGCAACCACTGCAGGCCAACCCCCTAAGCAGCACTTCAGCTTAGGAATAGTCTCTCCTCAGTTTCTTTAGGTACCTCTCAGCAAAGGTTTCTTCTTGTAGTCCAAAAGTGATCTAATTTATTGGGATCAGGTTCGCAATATTTATACCCCAAAATCCTTTGTCCTCTGAGGTCAGAGGGGCCTTTGCCAAGTCCAAACCAGCTCTGGAGCACTCTGTTTACAAGATTCCTTCTTTCCTTCCACAGTGCAGGGCAGAAACATCAGAGGCCCCACAGGAGATGGAGACAGCATTGTGGAGGGAAAGCACAGCCCTGGAGCACTTTGTTGAGATCATTCCTTCTCTTCCTTCACAATGCAGGGCAGAGACATCAGCCGCACCACAGGAGGTGGAGCCAGCATTGTGGAAGGCAGAGCCCTATTCAGGTCCCAGGTGCAACTCCCCCCACCCATCTAGATGCAGATCTCTCTATTCACCACTGGGCTGACTCTTTCTGTGTCTTGGAATCCCCCAGCCCTGTCACTCAAACTCCAGACAAGGAATACACAACCTATCAGAGGCAGGCTTTGGATAGTTAGACAAGAAAATACCTGCTTTCTAAAAGTGGTATTTTCAAACACAGAATGTTAAAACCAACTTCACTAAAAGATGTATTTTATCATTCTGAGTTCAGGCATACTAAACTCGAATTTCTACCATGTTCCCTGAGTCAGTTAGGATTGCAAGATGTAATAATCTAACTGCCCATTCTGGCCTATGGAGAACAGGTAGCCTTGCAATAGTGAAAAACGAAAATGGCTGTAATTCACTATTAGGACATGCCACACACATCAGGGCTTGTCCTACCTTATAATTACAATGCACCCTGCCCTTGGGCCTACCATAGGGGTGTCTGACATGAAGAAAATGGAAGGTTTAGGGACTGGCAAGTGGTTGCAATTGCTCAGTCAGCATGAGGGTACCAGACTGCACACAGGCTCTGCAATGGCAGACCTTAGACACATTTTACAAAGCTGCTTCTTTGGGTGGCACAACCAGTGCTGCTAGCACACCCACAGCATTTGGATTTACAAGCCCTGGGCACACTCAGTGCACTATACTAGGGTCTGACAAGTAAATCAAACAGCCAATCATAGAATCACTAATCCATACATCAATTTACAATAGGGAGCACTTGCACTGTGGCACTGGACAGCAGTGGCACAGTGCCGAAAGCATCTAACACCAGCAAAAACACATCAGGCAACAGAGAGTAGGAAGAGTCGCGCACCGCGGCTGAAAATTGCGGCCGAAAATCACCGAAAAACACCAGCTTGGGAGCCTGGGAATCAAGGCTGCATGGAAGGAGGGGGCTCTGACCGGCTGTCTCCCTTGCTGACTCCCCCGCTGATCTGACTCACGCTGCCTCTCCCGGCGAACCAGGGTTCCTGCTGCCAGAGGACAGAGAGTGGTGTTCTGGCCACGAGTCGGACGAGGTGGCTGAGGGGTTGAGGGGCTGCTTTCGGGTGCTGCCTCTCCCCAATTAGTCCGACCTAGCCATCTGTTTGCCTTGCTTCGTGAGAGCCCAGCCACCTCTGCACATCTGAGGTGCGGCAGCAGGAGGCGGGCAGCGGTAGTGCAGTATGGCCCCAGAGTTCCCAGGCATTATCTAATGGGACTCCGCTGGTAGCTGCCCCTCCACACGGACTTTTTTGTAAGAGGAACATGAGTGTGACCCATAAACCAATCGGGATTGGGGTTCAGAGATGTAAAGATAATACAATATCCCAATAGGTAGAATTCAAAAGACAATTTTTGTTGCATGCACAAGGCATTACACAGAGCAGAGAAAGAGGAGACACTTGTTCAGGTGATTTTCAAGTCAAAGTTAATTTTAGTATTTGTAGTATTCAAAAAAGGAAGGGGAAAAAATTCATGTAGGAACAATTCTGTACAGCACAAGGTTAGACAAGTCATATGACAACCGACAGGACTTGGTGCTCAATATGTACAAGTGATATGTGGCAACGCAAGTGTGAAAGTGAACAGCGAGAAGCGGCGCAAAGTGAGCAAGGTGAAATTATTTACAGTGAGTGGCTCGAGATGTGACAAAGTATTAGTGACTTTTTTCACAATTCACAATTTCAATGGAGCCACAACGTAAGATGCGCCTATAATTGCGCCGTGGAGTCGACGACGTTTCGGTCCTTAATCAATGTGGACCATCTTCAGGACAAGGTTATCTCGTTTTCAGTGCTGTTGGGTGGTGAAGTCTCGACCCGGTCCAATGGATCCGGCGAGGTTCGTCTGACCGCCAGGGGACTGAATAGTCCGGAGGGCCGGAGGGGGCATCAAGCTCAGATTGCGACAAAAATTGTCTTTTGAATTCTACCTATTGGGATATTGTATTATCTTTACACCTCCACACGGAAACAGCACACAGTAGGGCACTCTGTGCACGGTGGAAGACGTCACAACCAACCAACAACCCACCATCTGCAAGGAGCATCGAGGAGCAGACACAGACCATTCAGTGGAGCACAGAAGTGAGCACAGGTGAGCCTGTTCCAGAGCTCCATTTCTTTTACAGGCAGGCAAAGCAGCACACTTAAACAAGGGGCAAGAACTCCCAAAAGGGATAATCGAGGCACGCCTATGACTACCCTGTGTGCCACACGCATCGTTACTTGCCCCACTAGTTTCCACATGCTTCTACAAGATCCTAGTCCATCCATAGGGATCAGTGGATAGACACTTTGCCTGAATACCCAGCAGCAACAAAATAGTGGGGTACAGTTTCACTCGTGGCACCTAGCTGCGGAGCCAAACAACAGCCAACACCGATTTCACCCCACCCGACTCAGACCCATTCAGCAGAGCTGATAAGTTCAACCATAAGCACAATTATTAGGTATTTTCAGCGTCCCGAACAACAGGTGGTCAGCTACGGACGACATAAGTTGAGGGGACTGTTAAAAACTATGCACGTTCACAAGAATTAAATCGGGCAAATCCTGCACACAAAATTAAGGAACATACCGTCCCTAAACACCAGATTCACATCACACCAGTCTTTCAGTCTCAAACGTGAACAAAGAAAATAATAACAATGGGCACGTTAGCCAAGCTTATCAGCGTCCTCCCCAAGTGAAACTTTGTAAAATGGGACCCAAAAAAAAGGCCAGACAACATACGACCGCTGAGGACCCCTCCAATACGGGCCTGCTAATAAAAGGATCACCAGGAGTAAATCACTCACGGAAAATCTAAATGAACTGCCTCAAGATGCAGAACCAATGGGGTCGATTAGAAACTTTTTTAGAACAAAGGGCACTGCCAATACCGACCAGGGTAGGCAGGAGCAGGTAACCGAGAACATACCAGGGGAAGGGGGCATTGCGAGCACCATGCAAGAAAGTAATACTAATCAACCTCCAATCTACACTACCGTACCCAGAGGAGGCTCACCTCCTTACCTGGAATATAGCAATAAACAGGAACTGGGTCAACCAGAGCGCAAACAACTTAAAGGTATACAATCAAATGAAATACCCAGCGTATGAAATTCTTGTACACCTATAGATAAAGCTATCAACATCACTAATGACTTGGACCACGCAACTGCACCAAGAGGAGCTGCGGACGTTGCAGTGATAAGGGCGCAAATCCACTGGTCAAAAGATCACGATCACAGCTCGGCTAGTAAGAGCATGGAGAGCATAGTACCAGCGCCATCCCCCACAAGCAGCCAACAGCAACTAATTGCTCAACACTTAGATTCACCAGTGGTAGGGGAGCTTACATCTTCGTTTCTTCTAAATTGAGGAGATAAAATCGAGAGAACACTAGAACTGACCCCAAATTTGCTGGGGTGGGGGCAAACTCAACAAATAGGATCTCCCCGGGCTACCACTGCAAAAGTAGATCACTGCACATTTTATGACAGCCCAGAAGCAGACTTCCGGCGAACTCTGAGGCCGGAATTAAACAGTGACACTAACAAAGCTCTACTACGGCAGTCAACCAAAATGGAAGTCCAAATCGATCTTCTGCAATCGATCACTGGCGGCCTAGTTAACATAAGCTCTAGAGTGGAAGAGTTGAAAAAGAGGATTGACCAGCACTTCCTATCTAACCAAGGTGAATGCTCCTGTTCCTGCTCAACCCAGACGATAGGATCTCAAGAAGCGGCTACCCTTTAGGAGTGAGACAAATGGAAGCAATCGATCTCGGCTTAAGGTTACCTGCAGGATTGGAGCAAAAAGAAGCACAAAGGAGTGAGGCCTCTGCGCACAATGCCAAAATGGCACAAGGAATACAAAGCCCAAAAAGCAGGGCAACAGAGAGCAATGATGTTCCTGATGACAGGGAATCAGACTTAAAAGAACTCCCTGCAAAAGAAACAACAGAAAAAAACAAGCTAAGAGGAAGATAATTGCAGCTAAGGAAGATTGACGGCAGACTGCCACAAGGGGACCCCAAAGTGAGCCAGC
This sequence comes from Lissotriton helveticus, assembly GCF_964261635.1. Taxonomy (NCBI): domain Eukaryota; kingdom Metazoa; phylum Chordata; class Amphibia; order Caudata; family Salamandridae; genus Lissotriton; species Lissotriton helveticus. Next base: position 1,425,221,812 of record NC_136063.1, on the reverse strand, counting down.
TTTATCCAATTTTCACAAATAAGAACTGGGGCACAAAGGCTTTTGACACGATTTTGCCTCCAGCAGAACAGCAAAAACAGCTAATCGCCACAAGTAATCCACCTGCAACAGGTCAAAAACCGCAGTTAAGAACAGGACACTCCCCAGGGAGCCAAAAGACAGAGGATACAAGCCATGCACCAGCTGTAAAAATGATACTGCAATCATGGTCAAAATCACTGCCACTGCCGGATGATAAAAAACCACTACACTATATGTCAGAGGATATATATCATGCACCAGCTGAGAAAATGATACAGCAATCGTGGTCAATATCACTGCCACTGCTGGACGATATGAAACCACTACAGCAAAGCCCCAGGCACCAGCCCAGCACCAGGAACACCAACAACCAGAGCTCGAAATCCAAAGTAGGACCTGCCACAAGCAAACAAGGATGCCCAAACATTGGATTAATCCAGGTGGCACAAAATTTAGGGAGGAACAAAAGGAGTCATTCATCGGGAACAGACACTACCATCCATGAGATAGTCCTCACCCCAAGATTCTATAGCACGGGTCAGCATGACATTTTGAACAGGTGCAATATTCTTCGCCTTTTTAAGCACCTTGCCGTGCTAGACAAACTACTTACAGGGGACATAGAGTGAGTGAGATTCTTGAGCATGAAGGGCGACACACATGGCAATTCAACAATATTAGGCTTGAAGAAAAAGGAAACTGCACAAGCCATTTTGAACAACTCCATACAACTTGCCGAGTGGGTCATCGATGCTCAGAATCTTCCCAACCCAAAATACATTCTTTCTCCAGACAAAGGGGACATGGGACCCTGGTCAGTCCTGCAGGGGACAAATAGATCAGGACTCCTCGAGAATACAGGGAAGAGACATGAGGACTGCACAGGACTCAAGATTGCATGCAAAACAACCAAAGGGTTATTAGTGCCATCCCTTCCCTCTTGGATCAATCTGGAAACTGGGGAAGAACACAGAATCATTCCTAACAACAGCAAGTCCAGGCCCGGCAGGAGTGAAACCAAGGGAATGCCTCTTCCTAAGAAGACCTTAACATTAATTTCATGGAACATCGCAGGGAGCAGCAAGATCGCAGAGAATAACAACCTGAGGCGATTCCTGGAAACAGGAGACATACTCTGCCTCCAAGAGACCTGAGCATTATCTAGCATGCTATTGGCAGGGTTCAATGAACATCATGTGGCAGCAATAAAGAAGAACCTCTTTGGTCGCCCCTCCTGCGGACTATCAATTTATATAAAACATGCAAGCCCTCTCCTAGTGACTGAAATAAACTTAAATTTACCTGGGCTGCAAGCCCTACAAATAGATGGTCTGAAACACACACTACAGCCAAGGCGTCTCCTAATAATAAACTGCTACGTCAATCCAGCACAAACCACCATGAAAGATCAGTTGAAGGCTTTGACAAGGGAAATCGACAGCCTCCTAAACAAATACAAAAATCATCAAGTAATCTTAGTCGGGGACTTTAACCTGAAGGACCTCGACAATAAAGCATCCCCATATAGAGGGACGGGAAAGGCTGCACCCTTTAATGACTTATTTGACAATCATAAGCTATCTTCAACATACGCTGTGAAAACAAGATACTCGAATGGCGGGCGACTACAGCCGACCTTCCGGTACATCTCGAGGATCGACTATATCATGGTCAGCGAAGTAATGGCTGCCAGTCTGGAAGATTTTACAGTCAAGATCAGGTCAGAAAGCGATCACAGGCCACTAATAGCAGTGTTCAAGCTAGAAGTTCCAGCGGCCCTTAAGTTCCAAGCCATCAGAGAGTCTAGAGTAGACGAAAATTACAGCCTCCTAAAGAGAATCAGATGGACAGACGAGAAGGGAGCAAAACGTCTAAACTGGCTGGACCTAAAACAGGAGGAGATCCCAAGAATTCCGTATTCACCAATAAAAATATGGGAGACCATAGTTGATGAGATACAAATAAGCTTGGGCCATCCCCAGCCACAATGCTCCAGGCCCAAAAAGAAAATAACAGCTGGAATCATCCGTCCAACCAAGGACATACGCGAGACCAAACGCCTCTTGCGTAAGGAACTAGTAATAAAGAAAAGAGAGGGCAGACAAACAGATGCGACATCGATTGCATCATTGAGGGCAGCCCTAAGAAAGAAATGGTGGGAACACAAAAATGCTCACATGGAGAGGGAATGGATCAAAGTTTTCTCCCTGCTCAAACAGAATAATTCAGCAGGATTATGGAGACACATGAACCGGCTAAGTAGCAGAGGTGCTCAAAGAGAAACCGGTGTGGCAGATCAAGATTGGCTGGTCTACGTAAAGCAGCTATATTCAATTGCCCATGTAAACACATGCAGTACTGAAGATTCTAACTGTGGGCGCACTGTCTCCACCTACCAAGGGCAATGATCGAAGAAAAAGCTTCTAGCCCCCAAAATCCTTCTGAGGGTCTGCGAGACCAGGCAGAGATGCGCTGTACCCTGTCAGCCCAGATAAACCATCAAATGGTTATTAAGATATTTAAGAACATGAAGACCGATGGGGCCCCTGGAACAAACGGGATACCCTCCCAGCTTTTTAAAAAGGCCCCCGACTTTTGGGCATCCATCCTCACTCCTCTTTACAACCATCCCTTAACAACAGCAATAACCCCCGACTCATGGAGGGGCTCCATATTAGTCCCAATTTTTAAAAAGGGAGATCGTTTAAAGTCATCGAATTATAGGCTCATCGCTCATCTTGACATAGAAGCCAAGGAATTCGCACGCCTCATACTGAAGGACCGGGAGACATGGGCGGAAGGAAAAAGCATCATCCCGTGCTATCAGACTGACTTCAGACCACAAGCATCGACAATGGATAATATCCTGGCGTTAGCGCACCTAGCAACTGAAGCAATAAAGAAGAAAACCCACCACTCTTTTATTGCTTCATTGATTACAGCACAGCATTCGATAAAGTGGTACGAAATAGGCTAATGGGGGAAACTAGAAAACTGGGGCGTTCCACCAAACCTACTGAAGGCAATCAGATCACTTTACGATGGCACCTGGGTGCGGGTTAAAACCAGTGCTGGTACAGTGTCCCCTAAAATAATAACAAACAATGGGCTGAAACAAGGATGCGTGCTGGCGCCCATCCTTTTTAAAACCAAAGGAAATGATGGACGGAGCGTTGACAATACAAGCACACACCCCCAGTCAACTGATCTAGGTTTAATCCATCACCATTCTTTAGCCCACTCTGCCACCGCAGTTCAGACATGGCCATATGCAAATCAGTCTGACCCTGTGCCTCATAGGAACAGTCCAGACCGAACTGCCAATAAGGTGATATTCCTTTTAAAGCAACTGAGCTTACATCTGATAAGCCCCACGGCCGGACCAATATTAACTGCCTTAAAAGCAAAATTGCTGCCAGCCATTAGCTATGGCCACCAGGCTTTTCCGGGCTCGCAGGGTGCCCTTCTCACCGCAATCCAAGCCAAAGCATATAAATCAGTCTTTTCTATCCCAAGGTCAGCAAGGACGTCAAGACCAAGGGCCCAATGTAGGTAGCCAAATACCGGTCGGAAGCGGCCGAAAATATTGATTTTCGGCCGATTCCGACCGGTATGTGGATATTGAGATGTAGGGGCATGTAAAATTACAGAATCGGTAATTTTACCGATTCTGCAATTTTACCGATTCGGTAAAATACCGAATTGGTAAAATTACCGATTCTGTAATTTTAGATGTAGGTAGCACTGTTTTCAGTGCTACAAGGGTTTAAGAATTCGTTATTTACCACCAACTAGAAGGTGGTGGTAAATAATGAAAACCCTTCAAAAAAGAATTTTTTTTGCTTTAAAAATTGTGCCATGTTGCAGACTGTCGGCAACATGTGCACCCATGCACAATTGAGGGGTGCAACAAGGTGTCAAAGTGACACCCTGCTACCCTTCAATGTTTCCCCCAATTACCGAATCAGTATTTACAGATTCGGTAATTGACATTGAAACCTATGGGCCTCAAGGCCCATAGGAATCAATGACAATTACAGACTCGGTAAATACCGATTCATTAATTACCGAATCATACCGATTCGGTAATTAATTCGGTAAATATACCTACATCCCGATTGCCAGTTCTTAAATACCGAATCGATATGATTCGGTATTTAAGAATCGGTAATCTGGGATTACCTACATCTGGCCCTAAGATTGGAGCTAGGCATGGTAAGGCCAGACTTGATGTGCCAAGGGGAGATTACAAAATCATACTTAAGGATCATAAGGGCCCCAACAAACTCCCTAATATACCAATTGAAAGCCGTCTTTGAAGGGCCAAGATCAGCATGGCACACTAGTCTTGGCTAAGCATTCAAGATTTTAAAGATCGAGGAAAAGAGCATGCCACTGCCAGAAATCACACTAAATGCATGGAAAAAAGCCATAAACAGGCAAGTTCTGAAAATCTCATTCGAACTGGACCTTAAATCCCTTCGCTATAGCCCCCACCTAGACCCGTTGAACAGTTCCTACATTGTAGGCAAGGCACAACCCTACCTGAATGAGGCCCTGACACCACAAGCCAGAACTAAAATCCTCTCTATGAGACAGTGTACTCTAGGAATCACTGAATTTAACCCCACATGGGCACGCAATGGGGAAAATACAAGCTGCAGACTGTGCCCCTACACAAGAGAATCCTGGCTTCACCTTTTATGCTGCTGCCCCTCCCTTACGAACAAACGCCGTCGACTTCTCCGCCCAGTCTGCATCATCAAGAGAATCAAGACATGCCGCGAAGCATCAGCCTTGTGCTTTTCTAGAATAACCACGATGACCTTGGCGAGTCTTGGGAAATTCATTAATCTGATTAGAATGGCTTTAAAGGAAGCAAACGTTCACAAACAAACCAGAGCCACCAGGGTGGTACAATAAGGAGATCAAGGCAGCTTCCCCTCAAATGAGGGAAGAGCCATGATTCTATCCACCCGCCCTACAGAAATTGCTCCACATCAATGGTTCGAAACGGAAGGGTCAAGGAGAACTCTCCACAGACTGCTGTAGGAGAAAACCACCAAGGCCTACGAAGCTGTCTAAGAAACTTGGTGTAAGGACTTTTGATAAAGACCCAATGCTGTCGGTCCGAGTGGGTGCAGCGGAGATGGGATATATTACTTGAACAAAAACCTTTTAACTAGCAGTTTTTATAGTTTTAATGTGATCATTGTTTTACTCACTAGTTTTATTCTTTCTTACTGTAATGATTTTAATTAATTGAACAGTTAATAAATTCATTCACATCAGGCAACAGCAAAAATGGAACGGAGATCCGCGCCAATGGTGCCAGGTCTAAAACGTGTCCCATCCAGCTGAAATGTAGGGAGAACTACCCTACCACCTGGGAGTTCTCATCACTAAGGCGGAAAAATATGGACAGACCATCAGCTTTGGTGTGTTCTCTACCAGGGTGGTGTTCCACCGTAAAGTCCTTACCCTGAAGGACATGGACCACCTCAACAGCTTTGGATTCTCACCCCTCATCCGCATTAACCATCTGAGGGGCTGTGGTCTGTCTGAACCCGGAAGTGAGTCCCAAACATGTATGGTCTCAGCTTCTTCAGTGCCCAGACAACAGTAAATGCCTCATGTTCAGTAGCACACCACCTCTGTTCCCATGGAAGTAACGTCCTACTGATGAAGGCTACAGGTTGATCTAGGCCTTCCTCATTTATCTGTGACAAAACATCTCCCACACCATCCTCTGAAGCGCCTGTCTGAATGATAAACTCTCTCGAGAAGTTGGGTGCCAGGAGCACAGGCGCTGTGCACATGGCACCTTTCAGGGCCTCAAAAGCTTTCTGACAGGTGTCAGTCCAAATCACCTTCTTGGGCTGCTTCCTGGATGTCAGCTCTGTCAAGGGTGCATCAATGTTGCCATACCCCTTGACAAACCTCCTGTAATACCCTGTGAGTCCTAAAAAGGCTCTCACCTCTGTTTGGGTTTTGAGGGGCTCCCAAGCCAGGATGGTTTCAATCTTGGGTTGTAGGGGCGCCACCTGGCCGCTCCCAACTTGGTGTCCCAACTACACCACAGAACCCTGCCCGATCTGGCACTTACTCGCCTTGATCATGAGACCTGCCTTCCGCAGCACCAACAGCACTTCCAAGAGGTGGCGCAGATGTTCTTCCCAACTGGCGCTGAACATTGCGATGTCATCAAGGTAGGCGGCACTGAACTCATCCAGTCCAACCAGCACCTGGTTGACCAACCTCTGAAAGGTGGCAGGGGCATTCTACATCCCAAAGGGCATAACCCAGTACTGGAAATGACCATCTGGTGTGTAGAATGCTGACCTCTCCTTTGCCCCATCAGTCAAGGCGATCTGCCAGTACCCAGACGTCAAGTCAAACGTGCTGAGGTACAGTGCAGCCCCTAGCCGATCAATGAACTCATCAGCTCTTGGGATAGGGTGTGAGTCAGACTTTGTGACTGAGTTGAGCCCTCGGTAGTCCACACAGAACCGGAGTTCGGGTGTGGCACCCGGCGTGGCAGCCTTCCGGACCGAGACCACTGGGCTGGCCCAAGGACTGCTAAAGGACTCAATCACCCCTAGCGCAAGCATCTTTGAGACCTCCTGTTTGAAGCAAGCCCTCACCCTGTCAGTTACCCTGTAAGTTTTTCGCTTCACAAGTAAGCTGTCTCCTGTATCCACATCATGAATGCACCAATTGCGATTCTCCTATTAACATGACTAGAGAATCTGGATTTCATTAAAGACACAGAGGCTAGCATTATGCATATAACTTTTAATGCAACTCCAAACAGCCGCATATGTCACAAAGCAATAGTTACAATGGAACATTCTTAACAAAACAATTCTAGTAAGGACTAAGGAAACAGCCTCTTTTAAATAAGGAGTGAAGGAGAAAAGGAAATGTCCCAGTGAGAAACTTCAACGATGAAACTTCATAAAATCAAGGTAGATGGAGGACAAGCGAAATCTCCAGGATCGAAAGAGAAATAATCAGGAACATGAGTTCATGAGAGGTTATCTGAAAAGAAAAGAAGTGTATATAATTTCAGAAATATAAAGAAAGATTAATCCTGATAAGGAAAAATAAGAATTCAAGAAAGGTATTTTGTTCATTAAAATATGATAATTGTCATAGTAATGCAGTTATGAAGATTTTATCAGTTTTACAGAAGTAAACAGTAACAATCATCAACCACCCAGGGAAGGGTGGGAGGGATAATGCTAGCCTCCGTGTCTTTAATGAAATCCAGATTCTCTAGTCATGTTAATAGGAGAATCGCAATTTCATTACAAGACCGGAGGCTACCATTATGCATGTTGGTAGCCATGTAAGACAACATCAGACATATGAGTGATTGGTTTGCAATAATGATGAGCAAAGGTTCTAGAATTTGACCAATCAGCAGCTTTAAGAATATCATCCAACTTACCTCCTGACCAAAAGGACTTACTGGCCATAGCACCTCTGATAGAATGTGGTTTGAAGATATTAAGATCAACACCAGCGAAATTCATAGCAATTTTTACCCATCTTGCAATAGAGGCAGAGGAGATATCCTTATGAGGTTTAACAAAGGATATAAGTAATTGATTAACACCAGAAGGGCGAAGAGCATGCATTCTTGAATCATATTGTTTCATACAATCTACAACACAAAGTTTTTTACAAATATCAAAACGAGGATAGAAAATAGAATCAGACATAGTTTTAGTCCTTCTGTGGTGTTCAAATTTAACACCAAACATATCATAAGACCTGTAGGAAATATCTAGAGCTTTAACATCAGAAACTCTACGACATGAAATTAGACAAAGAAGGGTAGCTAGTTTGATAGAAAGGGTTTTTCTGTTCAGAAGTGAGTTATCTGGCCAACTACAGAAAAGGTCAAGAATTAGTTTAACATCCCATAGAGATTGGTATCTAGGTTTTGGAGGTCTTCTAAGTCTTATACTTTTAAGGATTCTACAAATAATAGGATTTTTACCTACCATCTTATTGTTGACCAAGGAATGACCAGCAGAAATAGCTGATCTATAGCAATTGATAGATCTATAACTTAGAGCTCTATCAAATTGTTCTCCAAGGAAATTAACTATATCAACGATAGGTGCCTCCACAGGATCCATGGCCCTCTCCAAGCACCAACGTAACCACACTTTCCAAATTTTCTTATACCGGTAGTGTGTTCCCGGGGCCCAAGATTCTCCCAGGAGAGTTGAAGCTGTCGACGAAAGTCTTGAGAGATCATTGGATCTCCTGACACTCTCCAGGCAAGAAGGTTCAACTTTCCTGTTTGAACAAGAGGATGAATAAGACCGTCTACGTCGGTGAGAAGGTCGTTGAGAAAAGGAATTAGGAAAGGAAGATCGTAGGACATATCCAGAGTAGTTGGGAACCAGGCTTGGGAAGGCCAAAAGGGAGTTATCAAGACAATTGAAGCTTGTTGATGTCTTATTTTCTGGAGGACTCTCTGAATCATTGCAAAGGGAGGGAAGGCATAAGCGTTGGCTCCGACCCACGATTGGAGAAAAGCATTGACTGCTAGAGCACCCGGGTCGGGCATCCAGCTGTAATAAGGTTCCATTTGAAAAGGTTAACCTGCTCGCAAAAAGGTCTATTTGGAAGGGACCCCAAAAGTAATTGAGGGAATTGAATACTAAGGTGTTCAGTTTCCAATCGGAATGATCCAAGAGGAATCTTGAGTTCCAATCTGCAGAGAGGTTGGATTCCCCTGGAAGATATTCTGCTCTTAGAGAAATTTTGTGTTCTAGACAAAAGATCCAAAGTTTTTTGGCTAAATTTGACAAGTCTTCCGACTTTGTTCCATCCAGGCGGTTTATGTAGGCAACAGCGGACATATTGTCCATTTTTAAAACAACTGATCTGCCTTGAAGAGAGTGTTTGAAGCTCATTAGAGCATAAAGGCCTGCAGTTAATTCTAGATAGTTTATATGGTGAGAAGACTCCTCTTGAGACCAAACTCCACCAGTATTTCGATCTAGGAGACAGGCACCCCAGCCATGAAGGCTGGCATCTGATTCCAAAATAAAATCTGGTGTTGAGCCAAATATTGCTCTGCCATTCCAAGCATCCAAATTCTCCAACCACCAGGTTAGTTCTGAAATGGATTCTTGGTTCAGGGAATCATGGTCTCCGTACCAGAGATCTGATCTTAAAGCTTTTCCCTTTATTCTTTGAAGGGCTCGATAATTTAGAGGGCCCGGAAAGATAGCCTGAATGGAGGACGAGAGAAGACCTAGAAGTCTGGCTAGTTCTCTTAAGGAAAGATTTTGATGTTTTAGGACATGTCTTATCTCTTTTTTGATTTTGGAAATCTTCTTCTGAGGAAGAAGGAGAAGACAATTGGTGGTGTCTACGGTGAAACCTAGGAATTCCATGGACATTGAGGGGGACAGTATTGATTTTTCTTTGTTTACAATAAATCCCAGGTTTTCTAAAAGATCCATAACAGTTTTGAGATCTTGAAGAATTTGAGTTAATCTTGGGACATAATAAGGATATCGTCTAGATATATAATCATACGAATACCCTTCTCTCTTAGAGATGAGGCGACTGCTCTCATTATTTTGGTGAAACACCAAGGGGCTGATGACAGTCCGAAGGGGAGAGCTTGGAATTGATAAAGTCGATTCTTCCAAATAAATTGTAGGAAGGGTTGGTCTTTTTTGGCCATAGGAATGGTAAAATAGGCATCTTTGAGATCTAGTTTGACCAACCAGTCTCCTTCTAATAAGAGATCTCTCAGAAGATGGATACCTTCCATCTTGAAATGTCTGTACACAAGATATTTGTTGAGTTCCCTGAGATTTATGACAGGTCTCCAACCTTTATCCTTCTTTTCTACCAGAAAAAGAGTACTTACAAACCTCAGAGTTTCCATAGGGACCTCTATGATTTCTCCTCTTCTATAATCTTTTCATGATCCTGAGAGAGAGACATTACTCTTGGGAAAGAAACCTGAATCGGAGTGTCTATGAAATCTATTGTAAAACCAGTAACAGTGTTCAGAACCCAAGGGTCTTGAGTAATTAGTTTCCAATTCTGGAGAAAGAATTTTAGTCTGCCTCCCACTTTTGTGGGAGGGGAAAAAGGAATCAAAGGATTCAAAGGACTTACTTTGTGGGTTGGTGTCGTTAGATCCCCTTCTTGGACTCGAACCTCTCGAACGGAAGCCTCTTCCTCTTGAAGGGTAAAATTGAGTTTGGTAGGAAGACTGGTAGTCGCCTCTTGCATTATAACCTCTGAATCTACCGAAGGGCCTACGATTAAAGCGGCCGAAAGATTGGCCCCTTCTTCCGGCCCTGCCAAAAAGGTTATTGTTGTTGACATTGAAAACCTTTTTCATACTTTGGTGTGCTTTATCCAGGGCTGTAAAGGTGGACACGTATTTACCTAATGTTTTGATTAGGTCTTCACCAAAAAGAAGGCCTTTAGGATTAAGTGAAGGCTCTTTATCGGCTAAGACAGACAACTTTGGGCTAATCTTAGTCAGAACGACTCTCCTTCTTTCAGAGTTGAGACTAGCATTAGCGTTTCCTAAAAGAACTAGTGCCCTTTGACTCCAACTACGTATAAGGTTAGTGTCTAGTGGGGAAGCGTTGATATGACTATATCCAGCGGCATCAATAATTTTAGTGAGGGGACCTAAAATATCAAGGAGTCTGTCTTGACAGATTTTAAGGGATCTCTCCATACCTTTTCTTGGATCCCTACCGAGCTTGAAAAGATATTTTATCAGTTCGGGATCCAGGTTAGGAGTTTGGCAGACTTTACCTTCGATAGAAGGTCTTGAACATTCAGCTCGTAAGAGATTACGAGTGTCCCTCTCTAGAGGGTTCTTGATCCATTTGGTAATACATTTGCTAACATGGTCCATAGGAACCCAGTCAGAACTTCTAGGATGTCTGATGTTCAGAGGTGAAAACATCTCTTCACCTGAAGGGTCAAGAATGCTATCCTTTGATGAGGAAGGTAAGTTATCATCATAGGATTCAAAATATTGGTTATCTTCATCCAAGTCGAGGATGTATTCGTCGGGGAATTCTGAGGCAGTGTCATTATAATCATCATTGTCAAAGTTGTTAAAATCATCATGGCGGATGAATTAATTATTCTGAGCACTTGGATAAGTTGTGCCGCTGAGGACTAGGACCTGAAATAGTGCTCTTAGGGGTAGAATCAATATTTTTAGTTTTTTTAGTTTTTTTACCCCTTAATTCATTGAGGTCATTAACATTTTCAAATTCATATTGAAATTCATCCTCCTCTTCGGGAGAAAATGGTCTCTTAGATGCCATGACTTTAGAAAGTGTAGAGAACATACAAGACCTCATTTCCTTATGTATTAAGGATTTAAATGCCTCATTTTCAATATTGGGGAGAGAAAGATCGTTTTGGTCTGAATCTGAGTCAAACATGATAAATGGTATAGCAAGTAATAAGTAAGGACCTTTTTTCTCTAACCCCTCTTTTTTTTATATATATATAAGGATATGATTAAATAAAGGATAATTCCCCTTTTTTATGCAGGGGGTAGAGATTATATTAACTCTATTATTTGATTTGTATATATCATAAATAATATAGCCCAAAATGGATCAATTTGTTAAAAAGGCGAAGGATAAACGATTAAACAGTGCAAATCGGCCGATCGCGTTGGGAAACTGACAGTTTCCCTGTGCGCGATCAGCCGGTTGCTTAGACACGCTCATTGTGAGCATCGCATTTGAGGAAAGGCGCTGGGCAACAACGGCGCGAAGCGCGTGTGTTGCCAATGGTCTTTCCTCATTTGCTCGAAGGACGTGATAATGCTGAGGGAAGCGTCCAAAATCACGGATACTGTCGAGGGGGGTGATCGAGAGAGGCGATCAGGAAAACGAGGCAAGGCACTGTCTTCTCTGTTTGGACACACAACGTGCGGAGACTAAACCGCTCAAATAGTTGGAAAATAAAAAACGGTGCGATCCTCGAAAATTAGTAAAACCGAGCCGACCTCCATACTTTGGAGGACAGGCAACGATCGAGTCAAGGAGGGGGGAGGGAACGGGACGTCCCACAGGGGAAAGGCAATCAAAAACAAATAGGGAGATAAGAAATATTATTTGATGTACAAGAAATATCATTTGAATTTCACAGTGTAAAGTGCAATAGTTCTAGGTCAATATCAAACACAAGTCATAAATAACAGCAGTAAAACAGTAAATAGATAATAAACAATGAATAGCGAGAGGAAGAAAAAACATGCTTATCTGCTTGGAGCCGCATTTAAAAGAGGCTGTATCCTTAGTCCTTACTAGAATTGTTTTGTTAAGAATATTCCATTGGAACTATTGCTTTGTGACATATGCGGCTGTTTGGAGTTGCATTAAAAGTTATATGCATAATGGTAGCCTCCGGTCTTGTAATGAAATCTGTGATACCAGGAACCAGGGAGAACAGATCAGAAAACTGTCCCAGCAACTGGCGGCAGTCATTCTTTTGATCATGGGTCAGGGTGGAAGAGAGGTTAACACCATCCACTGACCCATCTTGCTCTGTTGCAGACAGGAGGTCAGGAAGAGGCTCAGTCTCCTCCTCCATTCCAGCATCTGTTGCTAAGAGCATGCCCACTTTGGACCTCTCCAAATGGGACTTAAGGCGGTTGACATGAAGGACCTGCAAGAGGTTCCTGGGAGACCGCAAGTCCCCCAGGTAGGTAATGGACTCTTGCGCTCGACAACCTCAAATGGTCCGGTCCACTTATCCTGGAGCATGCACGGCTCCACTGGGGCCATGACCCACACTTTCTGACCAGGTTGAAGCTCTACCAGAGTGGCATTTTGGTCATACCAAGGCTTCATCACCTCCTTTCTGGCTTCCAGATTCGCCTCAGCGAGCTGTCTGAAACGCCGAGTCTGGTTCCTGAAGGCCAGCATGTAGCTATATACATCCTGGGGAGGTTTCCTGGGAGATTGCTCCCACCCTTCCTTGACCAGACCTAGAGGTCCTCTGACCGGGTGTCCATAGAGAAACTCAAAGGGACTGAACCGTAGAGATTTCGGTAGCACCTCCCGGTATGCAAAGAACAGTCATGGTAAGAAGTCGTCCCACTTATGCCTCATAGGGTCCTCAAGACCCATAATCATGCCCTTTAGGGTTTAGTTGAACTTTCCAACCAACCTATTTCCTTGGAGGTGGTAAGGAGTGGTGAACTTGTAAGTTACCCCACACTCCTGCCTCAGGGACCTCATATACTTAGAAATGAAGTTGGTTATCCGGTCGGACACCACCTTGTGAGGGAATCCTGCTCGTGAGAAAATTCCCTTCAGTGCTTATCCCACCACCGGGGCCGTTACTGTCCTCAGAGGTATGGCTTCCGGGTACTGAGTGGCATGGTCCACCAAGACAAGCATGAACCTGTTGCCCATGGCTGTCTTGGGGCCCAGTGGCCCAACAATGTCAATCCTCACCCGCTCAAAGGGGGTACTGACCACAGGGAATGGCTGGATAGGAGCCTTCTGCTTCCTCCCACTCTTTCCACTTGCCTGGCAAGTCTGTCATGTCCTGCAATGAGTATCTGAACTCTTGAGACTTTGGGACCAATGAAAGTGGGTGACAAGCCTCTCAAAGGTCTTGTATTGCCCCAAATGTCCTGCCAACGGTACATCATGAGCCAGCCCCAGTAGGAAGGCTCTGCAGCTCTGGGGTACCACCAGCACACGGGCTGACCCAGCAACCTTAGGCTCACTATACAGGAGACCATTCTCCCAGTTGAACCAATGTGATCCAGACTGATTACCTGCTGCCTGGCTTGCAGCCTGTTGCTGCAAGCCCTCAACAGAATGGCATTCTCTCTGCTCCCGGCAGAATTCTTCCCTGGAGGGGCCTCCTTCCTGCTGCCAATGGGTCAGCTCAGGCAGGTCCCCCAGTTCAGCTACCTGTTCCCTTGTAGGCTTCAGGGCATCCCCCTCCATGGGGGGATGCCCTGGAGCCTCCTGGGCCGTGGGAACATCCGGGGCTGATTTCCCTCGCTCCCTGCCTCTTTTCTCTAAGGCAGGTACCTGGGCTTCCCTCTCAGGCTCCAGGTCCTCTTGAGCATCCCTACGTGCTGCCATCGACTGGGTGGTCACATACGCCCAGTCAGGCAGACCCACCATCTCCAAGTGAGTACTCTTCTCCACTTTTCCCCAAGGTGAGCTCTCTAAATCGTTCCCCAACAAACAGACAACAGGCATGGCGGGCCTCGCAGCTACCTGAAGAGTACCAGAGACCCCCCCCACTCAAAGGGAAGCTAAGCCATTGGACAATGGCTCTCTGTTTTGTCGGCGGCAACAACTCAGCAAAATGCATGACGGACAATCTGGTCTTGAGACACCAGGTGACACTTGACAGCTATCAATCACACTGGCTCCTGTATCTCTAAGAGCCTCCACCTTGTGGCCATTGATGTTCACCCACTGCCCATATTTCTTAGTGTTCCTTAGCAGTTGGGTCCCTGGGACCACCTCACAGTCTCCTAAAGAGACAAGGGACATTTCTGCAGGACCTCACCCACCTTGGACACCAATCTCCTCCCCCATGGCTACACTCGCCATCTGCCGGGGCAGAGAACTAGTGGGTGCTGATTTTCCAAACAGGTGGCACCTGAGGTCACTCGCCTTGTGACCCAGGTCACTACACTTGTAACATTTTAGGGGTCCCTGGGGAACAGGACTACCTGTCAGGACCCCTTGCTTTCTCTCAGGGGGACAAAATTATTTACAACAAGGGGTGGTGATGGACAGAGTCTCTGAATTAAGCAGAGTACTCTCACCCAGTCAAGAGATCAGGGCTAGATCCAACACCGTTATTTAGCTCATTGCACCATCCCAGTTTCAGAACCTGGCTGTATGCAAATTAGTCTGTCCCTGGCCCAGTGCATCATGGGAACAGGGCAGACCAGACTACAAAAGCCAATTCTTACACTGGGAAGGAAACAAGCTTCCGGGGACCGGTTTCTGCCATTTCAGGCGTCTTCGGCCCGGCTTGCTTGAATCCTGATGGTGCAATGAGCAAGGGACTCACATCTGAGTATACCCTTCCACGCTTAGGGTGGACAAAATTATTTACAACAAGGGGTGGTGATGGACAGAGTCTCTGAATTAAGCAGAGTACTCTCACCCAGTCAAGAGATCAGGGCTAGATCCAACACCGTTATTTAGCTCATTGCACCATCCCAGTTTCAGAACCTGGCTGTATGCAAATTAGTCTGTCCCTGGCCCAGTGCATCATGGGAACAGGGCAGACCAGACTACAAAAGCCAATTCTTACACTGGGAAGGAAACAAGCTTCCGGGGACCGGTTTCTGCCATTTCAGGCGTCTTCGGCCCGGCTTGCTTGAATCCTGATGGTGCAATGAGCAAGGGACTCACATCTGAGTATACCCTTCCACGCTTAGGGTGGACAAAATTATTTACAACAAGGGGTGGTGATGGACAGAGTCTCTGAATTAAGCAGAGTACTCTCACCCAGTCAAGAGATCAGGGCTAGATCCAACACCGTTATTTAGCTCATTGCACCATCCCAGTTTCAGAACCTGGCTGTATGCAAATTAGTCTGTCCCTGGCCCAGTGCATCATGGGAACAGGGCAGACCAGACTACAAAAGCCAATTCTTACACTGGGAAGGAAACAAGCTTCCGGGGACCGGTTTATGCCATTTCAGGCGTCTTCGGCCCGGCTTGCTTGAATCCTGATGGTGCAATGAGCAAGGGACTCACATCTGAGTATACCCTTCCACGCTTAGGGTGGACAAAATTATTTACAACAAGGGGTGGTGATGGACAGAGTCTCTGAATTAAGCAGAGTACTCTCACCCAGTCAAGAGATCAGGGCTAGATCCAACACCGTTATTTAGCTCATTGCACCATCCCAGTTTCAGAACCTGGCTGTATGCAAATTAGTCTGTCCCTGGCCCAGTGTATCATGGGAACAGGGCAGACCAGACTACAAAAGCCAATTCTTACACTGGGAAGGAAACAAGCTTCCGGGGACCGGTTTCTGCCATTTCAGGCGTCTTCGGCCCGGCTTGCTTGAATCCTGATGGTGCAATGAGCAAGGGACTCACATCTGAGTATACCCTTCCACGCATAGGGTGGACAAAATTATTTACAACAAGGGGTGGTGATGGACTGCCCTGTTCCCATGATGCACTGGGCCAGGGACAGACTAATTTGCATATAGCCAGGTTCTGAGCTGGGATGGGGCAGTGAGATAAATAACGGTGATGGATCAAGCCCTGATCTTTGGACTGGGTAAGAGTGGTCTGCTTAATTCAGATACTCTGTTCATCACCACCCCCTTTTCTGAATCGTTTTTGGCCACTATAGGTGTGGCAGGGTATACTCAGACATGAGTCCCTTTCTCACTGCTCCATCAGGATTCAAGCAAGCCGGGCCGAAGAGGCTGAAATGCCAGAAACCGGTCCCCGGTAGCTTGTCTCCTTTCTGGTGAAGAATTGGCTTGGTAGTTTGGTCTGCCCTGTTCCCATGATGCACTGGGCCAGGGACAGACTAATTTGCATATAGCCAGGTTCTGAGCTGGGATGGGGCAGTGAGATAAATAACGGTGATGGATCAAGCCCTGATCTTTGGACTGGGTAAGAGTGGTCTGCTTAATTCAGATACTCTGTTCATCACCACCCCCTTTTCTGAATCGTTTTTGGCCACTAATGGTGTGGCAGGGTATACTCAGACATGAGTCCCTTTCTCACTGCTCCATCAGGATTCAAGCAAGCCGGGCCGAAGAGGCTGAAATGCCAGAAACCGGTCCCCGGTAGCTTGTCTCCTTTCTGGTGAAGAATTGGCTTGGTAGTTTGGTCTGCCCTGTTCCCATGATGCACTGGGCCAGGGACAGACTAATTTGCATATAGCCAGGTTCTGAGCTGGGATGGGGCAGTGAGATAAATAACGGTGATGGATCAAGCCCTGATCTTTGGACTGGGTAAGAGTGGTCTGCTTAATTCAGATACTCTGTTCATCACCACCCCCTTTTCTGAATCGTTTTTGGCCACTATAGGTGTGGCAGGGTATACTCAGACATGAGTCCCTTTCTCACTGCTCCATCAGGATTCAAGCAAGCCGGGCCGAAGAGGCTGAAATGCCAGAAACCGGTCCCCGGTAGCTTGTCTCCTTTCTGGTGAAGAATTGGCTTGGTAGTTTGGTCTGCCCTGTTCCCATGATGCACTGGGCCAGGGACAGACTAATTTGCATATAGCCAGGTTCTGAGCTGGGATGGGGCAGTGAGATAAATAACGGTGATGGATCAAGCCCTGATCTTTGGACTGGGTAAGAGTGGTCTGCTTAATTCAGATACTCTGTTCATCACCACCCCCTTTTCTGAATCGTTTTTGGCCACTATAGGTGTGGCAGGGTATACTCAGACATGAGTCCCTTTCTCACTGCTCCATCAGGATTCAAGCAAGCCGGGCCGAAGAGGCTGAAATGCCAGAAAGCGGTCCCCGGTAGCTTGTCTCCTTTCTGGTGAAGAATTGGCTTGGTAGTTTGGTCTGCCCTGTTCCCATGATGCACTGGGCCAGGGACAGACTAATTTGCATATAGCCAGGTTCTGAGCTGGGATGGGGCAGTGAGATAAATAACGGTGATGGATCAAGCCCTGATCTTTGGACTGGGTAAGAGTGGTCTGCTTAATTCAGATACTCTGTTCAACACCACCCCCTTTTCTGAATCGTTTTTGGCCACTATAGGTGTGGCAGGGTATACTCAGACATGAGTCCCTTTCTCACTGCTCCATCAGGATTCAAGCAAGCCGGGCCGAAGAGGCTGAAATGCCAGAAACCGGTCCCCGGTAGCTTGTCTCCTTTCTGGTGAAGAATTGGCTTGGTAGTTTGGTCTGCCCTGTTCCCATGATGCACTGGGCCAGGGACAGACTAATTTGCATATAGCCAGGTTCTGAGCTGGGATGGGGCAGTGAGATAAATAACGGTGATGGATCAAGCCCTGATCTTTGGACTGGGTAAGAGTGGTCTGCTTAATTCAGATACTCTGTTCATCACCACCCCCTTTTCTGAATCGTTCTCTCAGGGGGAGGCTGGGAACCTTTCCCTTGGATCTCTTGGGGATTACTTTGGGGCCCTTTACGGAACTCCTTCTGTTTACCCTTGCACTCCCACTCTTCTGCTGGGAACCCTGCCCTTCTTTGGACGAGTCTCCCATGTGACCCTTGTGGACCCTGGTTCTCACCCAGCGGTCCGCCTCCTCAACAAGCTTCCTAGGATTAGTCAGCCTGCTATCAATCAGGTGCTGGCGCAGCTCTGGAAAACAATTTTTGCTCCCATGCAATCAAATCAAAGAGACCTTGAAAATCATTAACTTTGTTGCCCTTAACCCCACCATCCAATGCTCGGCAGACGAAAGTGACATATTCCACAAAGGTACTGTTCTCTATCTTCTTACAAGACCTGAACCTCTGCCTATAGAGTTCAGGCGTAAAACCATACCTAGACATTAATGCATCCTTCATGTGGCTGTATGAATTGTGGACTTTGGAAGGCAAGTCTAACAGTGTATCCTGCCCCTCACTAAGGAACCTTCCCCACAACCTCGCTCCCCAATATCGCTCAGGGACCCGGTGGGAAGACATGGCTACCTCATAGGCTCTGAACCACGGCCCAATATCATCACTTTTATAAACTTCTTTCACCACATCTTTAGGAATATACACTCTAGCTTCCATAGGCACTGACGGTGTGCTGCCACCAGAGGGAGTAATCTCTAAGCTCCTGCCCTTCAATTCCAACTCCCTCAAAACCTTTCCGTGCTCAAAATGCAATTTCTTTTCCTCTAGGTCTAATCTCCTATTTTCTAACTCTAGTTGCCTATTCACCTTGAACGTGGTCATCTCCATTTCATGCTTCCTGCATGTAAATGTAAATGTAAATGTACAGGAATTTATATAGCGCAAATCACCAAGCGGTTTCTAAGCGCTTGCTTAGGGAACCCGTCCTGGTATTCTCTTGTGAGATAACCCCGGCAGGGTATCCGCAAGGTGAAAGCCAGACATCCCGCCGTGAGGGGCCGTTGTGGAGATTAAGCAAGCTATTGCCCAGAGTCGCAGAGTGTGAACCCGTGAATCGAGTAGGCACCGGAGCGAGAATTGCCGAGTCCATGGACATTATAGGACTTAAGATCCCGCCGAGCCGGGAATTGAACCCTGGTCCCGGGCTGACCTCTGCTTCCAGGTCTGCCTCCTCTAACCAGTGAGCCACATTTCTCCACATTTCTCTATGTCCTCCAACTCCTCTGGAGACAGCCTCTTGCCAGAAGCATTGGTACTTGTGGAGGAAGGTACTTTCGTTCTTCCTGGACACACTGGCCCTTCCAGCTATACATCTGCATGGATATCCCCCTCCTCATTCTCATGGGCTTTCCTTGCTTCTACCCAGGCCCTCAGCACCTTGTAGAACTCCTCCTTTACTCTGAATCCAGCAGCGGAAACATTGAATTTCTTGCAGAAGTACTTCAGCTGTCTTACTTTGTAGCTTTCCAGCCTTTCCTCTTTCCAATCACAATCAATAGAGGCTCTGGATTCTGTTTCTTCCATGACAACTGAATCTGGCATCTTTCAAAAATAGAAAATCCCCAAAAATAAATCTAGCAAAAAGTATATGGTTGCGTTATGGTCTGCACTCAGTAAGTAGTGTTCACCAATCACTGTATATGAGTCAAAAATGCAAGTCCAAAATCCTCACCGCTGACCACCAATGTTAGATTTGGGGGTCTCTAGTTGGCACAGGTAGGTACTTGTGACAAATAGGGACCCTTGCCTCTAGTCAGGGTAAGGGGGTACACTCCTAAAATAACCCCTGCTCACCCCCTTGGTAGCTTGGCACGAGCAGACAGGCTTATCTCAGAGGCAGTGTGTAAAGCATTTGTGACCACATATAGTAATCCAGTGACAACACTACAGATGGACACCACACAGTTGTATGTTAAAAATAAGTATTCTTTATATAGAATTAACACAAGACCACAAATGACAAAAAACAACTATACTATACTTAAAAAGGGTAGTTTTAGCTTAGTTCATTTCAGTTCTTAAGATTCGACACTTTGCGTCAATGTACCTTACGATGCGTTGCGCTTCCACAACAAATAATGTTGCAGTGATGGAAATGCGGCATAATTCCGGTGCAAAGAAATAAAGACATGAAGATCTTCCAGATGTGGCACACTTTTCTGATGATGCGAGAAGTCTTGGTTTGATGTGTCAACTGCAGCGGCAACACGCTTTTTCAGCGATGAGACGGCAACAGCTTCGGCTGCAACACTCTTCTCTGACGTTTGCGAGAAGCTTCCGCACTACAGCGGCGACATCCAAGATGCGACAGCAGCAGCAGCGACGGCGACACGCTTCTTCCTCGTTGAGTCGCACTTCCAGCTCCTTACAACACGCCGTCCCTCAGAAGGCCCAAAAACAGCAGCAGGCACTTCCAAAGAACTCTGGGGAGGTGGGGGTTGAAGTCTGTTGTCCCTGAGACTTCAGCAGGAGGGAAGCTCTTTTCCAAGCGCTTGGAGATCCTTCACAAGTTGAAAGTAAAGCACGCAAAGTTCTTTCTCCTCTCTTTGGCAGTCAGGCAACCACTGCAGGCCAATCCCCTAAGCAGCACTTCAGCTTAGGAATAGTCTTTCCTCAGTTTCATTAGGTTCCTCTCCTCAGCAGAGGTTTCTTCTTGTAGTCCAAAAGTGATCTCATTTCTTGGGATCAGGTTCCCAATATTTTTACCCCAAAATCCTTTGTCCTCTGAGGGCAGAGGGGCCTTTTAGCCAGCCCAAACCAGCTCTGGAGCACTCTGTTTACAAGACTCCTTCTTTCCTTTCACAGTGCAGGACAGACACATCAGATGCCCCACAGGAGGTGGAGCCAGCATTGTGGAGGGAAAGCACATCCTTGGAGCACTTTGTTGACATCATTCCTTCTCTTCTTTCACAGTGCAGGGCAGAGACATCAGCCACACCACAGGAGGTGGAGCCAGCATTGTGGAAGGCAGGCACAGCCCTATTCAGGTCCCTGGTGCAACTCCTCCCACCCATCTAGGTGCATATCTCTATATTCACCACTGGGCTGACTCATTCTGTCTCTTGGAATCCCCCAGCCCTGTCACTCAAACTCCAGACAAGGAATACACAACCTAGCCGAGGCAGACTTTGGATAGTGAGACAAGAAAATACCTACTTTCTAAAAGTGGTATTTTCAAACACTGAATGTTTAAACCAACTTCACTAAAAGATGTATTTTATAATTCTGAGTTCTGGCATACTAAACTCGAATGTCTACTGTGTTCCCTGAGTTAGTTAGGATTATAAGATGTAACTGCCCATTCTTACCTATGGAGATGTAATTGCCCATTCTTACCTATGGAGAACAGGTAGCCTTGCAATAGTGAAAAACAAAAATGGCTGTAATTCACTATTAGGACATGCCACACACATCAGTGCTTGTCCTACCTTATACTTTCAGTGAACCTTGTCATTGGGCCTACCATAGGGGCATCTGACATGAAGAAAAGGGAAGGTTTAGGGACTGGCAAGTGGGTGCAATTGCCCAGTCAGCATGAAAGTACCAGACTGCACACAGGCTCAGCAATAGCTGACCTTAGACACATTTTACAAAGCTGCTTCTGTGGGTGGCACAACCAGTGCTTCAGTGCTGCAAGCCCACCAGCAGCATTTGGATTACAAACCCTGAGCACACTCAGTGCACTATACTAGGATCTGTCATGTAAACCAAACAGCCAATCATGGAATCCTTAATCAATACATCAATTTACATTAGGGAGCACTTGCACTCTGGCACTGGACAGCAGTGGCACAGTGCCCAAAGCATCTAACACCAGCAAAAACACATGAGGAAACAGCAAAAATGGAAAAGAGACAAACACACATGGAGCCAGGTCTCACAAGTGGGAATAGTAATTTTTATCCCCACGCTATCCAACACTTTCACTACTGTTGCACTTATTGGAGTGGGAATAGAAATTCTTACTCCTACACTATCCAATACTTTCCCTACTGTTGCACTCACTGGAGTGGAAATAATAATTTTTACCTCTACGCTATCCAACAGTTTTTCTACTGTTACACTCTCTAGAGTGGGGATAGTGATTTTATCCCCTCCTCTATCCAATATTTTCTCTACTGTTTCATGTAATGTAGTGTATAATTTATTTGAAAAAAGATTAAAAATATTGTAATTGTTTAATTTGTTATATATATTTTTTATATTTTTATTTATATTTTTGTTTTTGTATATACGTATTTATAATATTTAAAATGTGTTTTATAATTTGTTATTAAAATAATTATTTATAAATATTATTAAGTATGTATATATATAATATATTTTATACATAAATATGTTTAATTTATTTTTACCTTATATGTATTCGTTATATTTTTAAACATATTAAAATAATTTTAACTATGTTCCTTTTAATTATATGTATTATTAATTTTTATAGTCTTTTCTAAACATTAAAAACGATATTTTTAACGACAATATTTCTGACAACAATATGTTTTTTTTCATTATCTTTGTACTTACCATAATGTAGATAGGACTTCAATATTGTGGACATCGATATTTCGGGTCTGCTATTTTTGTCGTCGATATTCCTCTAGTCGATATTTTGTCAGTGATTCTTTGGAAGTACATTTAATTCCAAAATCAAATTTGCATGTAATAAACGTTTAAAAGAAGGGCTGCCTTTAAAATGACAGCAGGGAAACACAGCAGTGCACTCCTAACTGCATTAACTGTACTGAGCCTCTAAACCTACATGCCCTACAATATTCTAGGGGCTTACATGTATGTTGTCATGCCAATTGTAATTACATCTAGTTGCCGTATATCTTTTACACAGAGCAATGGCCATTCCGTTATCACCAGTATCAATCAAAATATGGGGGTTATCAGGGCAAAAAGGATGGCTTTCTGACAGTGGATTTGCAAATATTGACATAAATCAGGATGTATGAGTTGACAGATATGTTAAAAACAATATTATTTGCTACTCACACTGGTGTTCAACTGTATCACTACAGTATGGTTTATATTCATAATAGTTACTATTTATATTGGGTGCAGTAGGAGAAGGTTGTGTTTTTGAAAATAAATCTTTCAAATGTACCTTTGGCTTCTTAGGGCCCCAATAGGATGGTGGGCGGATCGTCCCCGCTGGGCCGGCAGTAGTCCCCGTCGGCCCGGCGGGGGTGATCCGCTCGGCATCCATACAGCAAAGACCTCCCGCCATATTATGATGGCTGGGGGGTCCGTGGCAGACGGAAAGACCATCTGCCACTTTTCCGCCCGGTCGACAAGTCGACCAGGCAGAAAAGGGTTCAATATGGTGGCGGTGTCTGTTACACACCGACAGCCATATTACAATGGGGGTAGAAACATACACTGCATTGAAAGACATGCTGAGTTTTCTTACGGGGGCCGTTGCGTCCCCCTAGGGACTCTGGGGGGGTGAGGGGTGCACATGGGGCATACCTATGCTATCCCCTGCAGTTCAATGTACAATGTGGCAGGCACCGCGCGGCACCTGTCACGTTGTGCATTGAATGGCACAGCTTGCCTTTGTGTTCATTGTGGCGGGCGGTGCTTTCAGCACCGCCCTTCGCAATGTTACAAATGCATGATGCGCCCGCCAGTGTGGCGGCGCATCCTAATTGTCGGTGCGGTACCGCCGCAAGCATTGGGGGCGGTCCCGATTCCACAATACTAATGACCCCTTAGTGTTTATGAGTGTACCTCTACAAATGAAAAAGGGGTTGTGTTCCACTAATCTATTCTGTCAAGGATTTGAAATCAGACGAATTAGCTTTATTCTTTGGTTGAAGGGGTTCGGTGTTGGTAGAGTCAGTGGGTTGGGCTGTTGAGGTAATCTCTAAGGACAAGAGGCGTTCAATTTTGGCTATTTTGGCAGCGAAGAAGTTAGCGATAGTTTGACATCGTTCAGTGGTGGATATTGGTTCTTGATGGGAGGTAAGCGTGGTTTGTTGTTTTATTGTATTGGAGAGTTCCTTGGGTCGGTTTGATTGGTTGAGTTGATTATGAAAGTAGGTGGCTATTTTCTTGAAAATGTGTTTCTTATAGAAGAGTCATTTGGCTGGATTATGTAAACGCCCTCTTTCTTGGCCTCCCAGATTATCTGGTTCAGCGTCTTCAGGTGGTGCAGAACTCCGCTGCCCGGGCAATTTTCGGTCTTGGCAGACGTGCCCGTGCCTCAGGGTTGCTTCAGAAGCTTCACTGGCTCCCTATTAGGAAGCGGATTCTGTTTAAATCCCTGACCCTGATGCACAAAGCTTTGCATGGATCAGGGGCGGGATATCTACAGCGGAGACTGAACTTTTATCATCCAGTTCGCTCTCTCCGTTCGGAATCCCTTTTTAAAGCGGTGGTCCCACGGGTGAGGAAGGCGCGCGCTGGAGGGCGATCCTTCAGCTGCCGAGCGCCCCTGGTATGGAATTCGCTTCCGCTTGCGTTGCGCAGTACTGCCAATCTGCTTCAGTTTAGGAGGAGCCTGAAGACTTGGCTTTTTAATTCCTAGTCTGTTTTTTATTAAATTGTTTCTTTTTCTTTTCTTTTTAGGGTTTTGTGTTTTTAGCTGTGTTGTGTTACTTTTATGAGCCAAGGGTGGAAAAGCGTCTGGACACTCCTTTCGAGTAGCCGTACGCTATACAAAAACAACGTAACATAACATAACATAACATTTGGCTCTTAAGAGTACGAGGTTGGTTGTTGAGGGGTTTGTCTCCATAACCTTTCTTTCTGTTTCAGTTGTCTTCTTTCCTTGTTTAGGTCTAGCCTTAACCAGGATCTGGATTGGATTTTTCTCGATCACTTTAATTTGAGTGTGGCATCCTGGTTAAGAGCATTGGTTATCAATGAGTTGTAGTGGGCAGTAAGGGGCCTATTAGGATGGCGGATGGACTTTCATCCTCCCACCATCCTTGTGGAGCTGGGACTGTCCACCATAGGTGCACCGGTCCCGCCATCCCTATTAGAATGCACCTGCCACACTGGCAAGCGCATCCTGGTACATTAACATTGCAGACGGTGCTGCTGTCTGCAGCTCTGTACGCAATGATAAAATCTTAAGTTGTGCATTGCCATGCACAACGTGGCAGGCGCCGTGCGGTGCCTGCCACCTTGTGCATGGCAATGTCTGGGTAACATAGGTACCACCCCAGTGCAGACCCCCACCGGGGACCTGCACCAGGCCCCCAAAGTCATTTCCCCCATGACTCTCCATGGCAGAGTCTTCACCATGGAAAGGCATACCCACCGCTACCATCATGATATGGATGGCGGTGCGTGCAAGGCACAGCAACCATATTGTGGGCTTTTTCCACCCGGCCGGCAATCATGATGATTGCTGACTGGCGGAAAATCGGAGGACGGATTTTCCGTCCGCCGCGATACCCCCGCCATAGTAATATGGTGGGGGTAAATTCTGTTGTTATGGTGGGCGGATTGCTGTCCGCCTGCCATCATAATGACCCCCTAAGTTCATCAACAGTTTGGAGGAGGGGTTGTTGCTGTAAGTTGTCTTTGATCCTGGACTCTAGTTCCAAAGGTGGGACATGTTTGACGTTGTAAGGGGTTTGCAGGATATTGCCAGGATGTATGTGCTCTGTAGGTTGAAGAGAATTAGATGATGATCCTACCAGACTGTCGGCAAGGTAGGTCGAATGGAAACAAATTTATTTTTGGTGATGATTGCATCCAGGGTTATACCTTTTTTGTGGGTTGGTTCATTACAGAGTTGCTTGAGATCGTTTATTTCTAGTAGGTTATTCAGGTTGGATATTGTGGGGTCATTTGCGTTGTTCCTGGAGAATGCTGTTGGAGTCTGTAAGTGAGAGTTGGGTTATTAGATCAGTAAGTTCCTCAATGTAGGGTGTGCAGTTACATGGTGGGTAATAAATTATATGAAATGTGATGGTTAAGTTGTCTTTTGTTTTGGTTTCTAATCCAAGGTATTCGAAGGTGGTGTCGTTCATGGTCTCAAGTTGTATTTCCTTTTTGTGGATGACCGCCAGTCCACCCCCTGTTTGCCCTGTTCTGTCTTTTCTGGTGATGGAGTAACCAGTAGGAGTGAGTAGGTCTCGTATAGGTTGAGTGATCATTAAGCCAAGTTTCGGTACGGAATGCATGTTGATTTCTTCCGCTGGTAAGGTCTCGGCAATATCTGTGGCAAACTTAGCAGCAGATCTACAGATTACGAACACACACGTTAGGAAGGGAGGGTTCTTTTTTCCAAGTGTAGTGTGTGGATAGTGGTCTATTGAGCAGGAATTCTGGGGGTTAAGCTAGGGAATCTATTTGTGCCATTGATTACTGGGATTTTGGAAGGTGATTTTGAGACTGCTCAAGGTGATTTGGGGTTGTAATATTTGATGAGAAGTTTTGTTTCTATGTCCAATAGGGTGTTGAATGCTCGGTGGGGCTTGTCGGACCTGTGGCTCTGCGGGATACTGGTATGGTCGGCGGGCTTTCGAACTGTTGTAGTATTATTATGGGGGCCCAGTTTACTGTTCTCAGAGCTAGGTTGCGTGTTAAGTTAGTCTGGATCATGAGGTCTTTTTTACTGTCGCGAGGCCTTTAGGTAGAGAATCGAGTTTCTGTGGTAAGAGTGTCAGTGAGGTTGGTTAATCCGAGATTTGGTAGGCTGGTGATGGATTCTGAGATTAAAGTAGGCATCTGATTGCTGATGGAAGAATGATGGGAGACATTGGAGTAGGATATTTCAAGTGGTTGGGTTTGTAGGGAGCGTTCATAGAGGGGAATTCGGGGTCTGATTTTGAAGGGCTCATTGTTAGTCGGTATTTCCATTGGACTAGTGTTTTTATGTGCCCTGTGGGCGACGTGGGTTGTTTTTTTTAATATGGTCTTTTGTTGTGGATGGAGCAGTGGTGCTATAGTTAGTGTTTCCTTGAATACAGGATGTGGAGGCAGGGTGGGGGAGGTATTTGGTAGAGTGGAGGAGTCTTGTAGGTAGAACGGTTCTGGGCTCTCCACCTTATGGGTGTTGTGTTGGGAGTTGGCGTGAGCTTGGTGAGATAGGTGAGGAGAGCGGGGAAGTGTCGGCCAAAAGTGAAGAGGTGATAGTCTGCTGCTTGAATTAGTATGTTCCCCATTCTGAAGATTGGTATGCGGGTCTCAGCTTTGTAAAGTTGAGAGGGAGATGTCACAAGTTTAGTACCATAGGGAATTTTGGTAGTTTCAGCAATTTTTAGGTGTGTGAGGAAGACATTCCTCCATTTTGCAAGGTGTTTAGTGCAGGGTGTTTAGTGTAGAAAATGAGGTCCGATTTCCTGTTGCCATTAGATATGCTCTGGTATGTACCAGCTATATGTATTTCCGGGCATTGTTTGAGAAGGTTGTGCTGACTGAGAGGTTAATGGGGTATTTTATGCTTCAAGAGTTTGGGACGAATCTGTCAAGATTTGCTTCGGGCTGACCCAACGCCAACATGCTGTCTAAAACAGGGTGAGATATTCACACTACGGGTAAGTACCTTTATACAGGATGAGGTATTTACGAATACTGGTAAATACTTCCTATTATAAGTTTTCAACTAAGAAATGAGGCATAATTTGGTGACCTGGTATTGAACATAATGAATTCCAGATGTCTTATCTTTTCACCGGTTCACTAGTCCACCACAACTGCTGCCTATAGGTGAGACCTACAACAATTTGGATCATTCAAATTAGGAATTTTCCCTGACATGGGGAGAAAAACTGCCTGACATCTCTTTCATTATACTAAATGAAGAAAAACAAATAATGGAGCTAATTACTTAAATTAGCTTTTTTTGAATTGGTGATAAGATATTGTTAAATTGCCTTGCCTCAGCATTTTCAAGATATCTTCAGGATGACTGGATGGATGACATAGCTTGAAGAGAATCATTTACCAGACAATGCCATCTCATGGAACATACAGAAGAAGTAGGGGAAACACCAACAGGTATGGACTGTTTTAGGTGTGTGTGGTTTTGTTGTAATTGTTATGCATGGTGCTGTGTGTGTTTGTGGCAATAGGCCTCCCTATGTTGCTGTGGTGGGTGTGTGAGACAATAGTTTTATGTGGGGAAGTGATGCTGTGTAATGCAATAATAGGTTGTGACAGCTGTGGGTATGTGTGTGGTGGTGTATCTGTGTATGTATAGTACAGACAGTGATATTTTGAAGAAGTGACTTTTAATGTAAATCACTATTGAAGGCTGTCAGTGTATTTATATTCATAGGACCTTCCACTGTTTGTAATGTCCTCCTGCACACTGTCTAATTGCTCTTCTCTATCAAAGTCTTCCTGGATTCTAGCTGGTGGCATGCAGATACAGGCTTTAAAGATAGCATTTGGAAATCTATGAGAGAATCAAGCAAAAGCACCCACTTATATCTGACATACTACAAATCCTGTATATTGAGAACAGGAGGCTCAAAAGTGGGAGTAAGTAAAGGAAGAAGCTGTAAAGACTATGAGTCTTTGGTATTTTGAGGATTTTGAACAAAAGGTGGTTGGTTGCGGATGCTGGGTAAAGGTTCATGCAATGGCTATTTTTATTTCCCTAATTTTTAAATTTTAACCCTAATCCCCCCCTAATGATAGGAGTTTGGAGGAGCCCTCTGGTTTGGGTGCAGATACACCAGAGGTTTGTTTGAAAAGTTGCCTAAGTGACAGCTTTCACACAACCTTACTGGAAATATGTCATGTGATATCTGCTCTGTTGATGGTGAGATGTACTCAGGGTATAATTCTAAATAGGTGTAACGAAGCCTGATGCACAAAATATTTCTTTTTTTCTCCACTGGAATTTTGTTTCCTTTGTGGAGAAACCACTTCATTTACACCCCACAACGGTCCATTCCCCTTTGCAATCTGGAAGTGGTTTTAATAGTGACCTTTGTACACCCACAAAGTTTAATTCCCCTGTTCCCCTTTCCAATGTGGAAGTGGTGTTAGTAGAGCCATTTGTTGATGTAAAGGGTCAGAGAGAATTTGTGACTCCAACAAACTAATACACTTGTGAATATTTTCAAACTGGCAAGGCAAACCACATCTTGATACTGACCACTCCCACCCTTTCCTTTTTTTTTATTATTCAGGCATAATAAAAGGATATCATTACAATAATACATCAATTCAAAATTAACTCAAATAATACAGTATTATGAATAAATAAATTGACCATACCTTAAATCTTGAAAAATCTGAAGAAAGATTAGTTTTCATTGGCATGGCATGGCTGTTTTCAGGATACTTCTGTCTGTGAGATGGAAAGATGTAGAGCCTCCAAGCTTTCAGATGTGGTTAGCACGCTTTTTGGCAGCTTACAGATACGAATCTGCAATATTTAAAACAAGAGGGATAAGATCTAAATTACGAGGAGATATGCTTTGGGGTTCAATAACGGAATGGAAAAATCGTATTGTCCCTGGTGGTATCGGATGATTGGTGACTATAATTATAATTGATCTTAGAGTTTGGTTATATTGTTGTATAATCTTTATCTCTCTAAAATGTTATTTATGCTGATTATTTAATTATTTCTGTGAATCTCAAACCCACTCCCACCCTTTCCATGGGGTTTCCAATTTAGTAAATGTTTACAGCTGTGGTGTACAATTGGTAAAATCATTTATTCCTCCAGATATCCTTCTGTGGATACTTCACAGGATTGGGTGGAATAATTTCTTTCTTTAAAATCACTTGCTGATCATTTAAAAAAAAAATACCAGTCTGAAGTCTCATTTCAAAGTGAGAACTATAACAACATGTTCACACATATTCCAAGCACATAAACTACTCACCAAAACCCCAGGACATTCAATGCAGTATCCATATACAAGATAATATTGAACTGATCCAATCAATGTTTTTGCCAAACTTCCAGGTACCAAATGCCCTCCACACATATTTCAAAACATCCTTCTAAAACTGCTCACTTACATCATGGTTAGAATTGTCATTTCATAAATCCCTATCAACTGGAGAGTTCCTCAGTGAACTAAAAATCTTCTACATTAACCCCATATTTAAGATGTAAGGATTTGGAGAATTTGATTTGATCCAGCTAAATCGAGGTCAATACCACATTGACCCGGCCTACGGTCACTTATGGAAAATATAGCCATACATAAATCTTTGACTTTCACAAAGAAAGTGGCCTCCATTCTGGCAAACAGATTGCTATCTACCCCGGAAATTACACCAAATTGGTGTTTGTTAAAATCCTGAGAGACCTTGAGAATGTGATTGACCCTTCTTCTCCAGCAAGTGAAACAATGGACCATTAACTTTTTGCTCTTTTGCAATTTTTGCTCTTTTGCAATTTTGCAATTGACATTGATATGCAAGACACTGTTTTTAATTAAATCAAGACTTATCTTTCAAACAAAGTTCAAGTTGTCACGATTCCTCTTTTCTGAACATCACAATATAAAACATTTGCTCTCAAAACCTGATTACAATGTGGCCGCATTGTGGGCTTTTGCCCCCATAATATGCAGCAGGAAAAAAAAGATTCACTAAGAGGGCGCTAATAGCCCAAATGGGCAGTTTCCATACACAGGGGTTGGGGAAAAATACTATCTGCAAGTTACTCCTTATTCCCATGAAACTGAGCGCAAATTATGCACCGACATTTGTGAAATCTGTGGAATCTCAAATTTGTGGATATACAATTATCACCTACTATGTAAGGACTGATCATGATCAAGGTTTATTTGAGAGAGGGTTACTTTCTTATTTACATATTGTGCAAAAAGACATGCTCTATACAAAGGGTTATGTAGGAACCTGGCTCTGTATATACTATACCAAAGTAAGTATAGTGTGCACAGAGTCCAGTGGAACACCAAAGGCTTACAGAGGTTAAAGTAGCTAATACCTTACTCTCTATTTGTGGTAGTGTTGGCGAGCAGTAGAGCTTTATCAGAGGATAGTGCTGAGCATTTATTTTACACACTCAGGCAAGAAATTATGTCACATACTCAAAGACTGAACTCAGATCAATTTGTTTTGTATAGAAGTATTTCTTTGTAGTATTTTATTTTGAGAAACAAGCCAGTCTTTGTACATGTAATTTAAATAATACTTTTCGTATGTAATACAGTTGAATGCAGTCAAATTCTCAAAAATAGTTGAAGTTACTTTTTAGTTACATTGCAATAACTTTGCAATTACTTTTTCAATTGCTTTTCAGTTTACTTTTCCTACCTAGTGTGCTATGCCTAGATATCACACTGGGACATGTCATGGATAAATGGTGAGTAAAACTGTTTTTATCAACATACAGTTTCATAGGTTTCCATACAAAACACCCTCAACACAGTTGTTTTTCAGAGGAATTCAACCAATGCAATCCTATGGAGAGAAATGGGGTTGTTGTTTTGCAGATAAGTAATGGTCTTGAGGGTTGAGTTTAAGGGGTTAGAACATAGGGTTCCACCAGGGTCAAGGATGCACTCCAAGAGCACCCTCACTAGCACAGGGGCATCCTTTGACAGAGTGCTGAGGCCCAATGCTATCCAATGAGGGGTAGCCGTTGGGGGCCTCTAGTTGGTAGCTGCTCATGAGCAGGCCACAGGTTGAAGGAGCAAAACACCTGGAGTTAATCTCCGGGCAAAGGGAGTTCAAGTTAGCACCCAAAGTGCACCCACAGTGACAGAGGGGCAGCCGGGTGCAGGGTGCTGTTTTAGAGTCGGTGCCCTGTTGTTTTTAATGGGGATTCTCCAGATTCAACAAACGATTCAGGCTCGGGGACGAAGATCTTCTGCAACCAACCATCAGTTGGAAAGGTAAGTTGGGATGTTAAAGGATGCAGGGACACTATCAGTTGGGCCAACCATGGCCTTGGGGCGTCGTGTGCAGGAGTATCTTTTGGAGTTGGGTTTTCCTTACCGGTTCTGGTCTGTGGGATCCTCCAGAAAGGGGCTGCAGGTGTTGTCTGGAGACTTCAGGTGCATCAGGGATCACCATATCTCAGGTCAGGATTTATGGGGAGACCTCCTTGTGGTGTTGGGCCACTTGAACTCCCGTACACCCCCCATTATGCCACCATCCAATGGGAGGGAGGCATATTAGGGGGTTAGCTGCTGGCTTACTCCTATTGGCTGGGTCCCTCATCTTCAAGATGGCAGGGACTGAGAGTTGTGCTTCACCTCCCCTCCCTGACCTGAGGGGTGGTGTTGGCAAAGGTAGTCACACCTCCCCTCCTATCTTGGTTTTCCCGCCGATTCTCCCACCCAAAGTGGGAGTCAAAACTGGTGGGGACAGTTTCTGGGAGCAGCAAATGGCTGGGTCAGCTCACAAAGGCGGCAAGCCTTTGAAGCCTCCCCTTCCTCTTTGTTTTACAACAGGCAACTAAAAGACATGAAATAGTGCAAAGGGAAACACTGGTATTCACTGAGAAATTGAAAGCACAGACTGAACATTTTGCATACTCTTGTAAGTTATGTGATATACTATGACATTACTGGTAAATTTACTGCTATAATAAACTTTTGAAAAGCTGTACTTTTTTTGTTGGATGACTTTGGGAGAGATACCAATGTTAAATGTCACTTAACGAGTGGACTTGTATTGCTTAGGGAAATAATAGGTTAACCTGCAACCTCACAGAAATCAAGTGGTGGTATGTGCATTATATGAGAATACACTGCCAATCGTAACAAGTTCTTTAAGGCATTCTTGTTGGTAACAATTATGAAATTAGGGGGCAGATGTATCAAAATACCTATTTGCGATTCTCAAATAGCGATTTTTTTGAGAATCGCTATTTGAGAATTGCCTAATGGTATGTATCTTAAAAAATCGCAATTTTCTAGTGCTTTTTTAATATTCCTTATTTGCGAATAGAAAATTACGAATTCGCAATTAAGGAATAATTTCCCATTCATTTCTATGGGCCTGGAGGCCCATAGGAATGAATGGGAAGTTATTCTCAATTTGCGGTTCTCAATTTGGGAATCGCAAATTGAGAATAATTTCAAGGGTGCAAGGGTGTCATAAGGACACCCTGATGCACCCCTGAAATGAGCATGTGTGCGTATATGGCGCACATACATGCCCTAAGGGCATGTATGTGCACCACATGGCACCTTCACAAATGGCAAAAAGTGCATTTGTGAAAGAAATCGCAAATTACCACCAACCTCAAGTTGGTGGTAATTTGCGATTTCTTAATTAGGAGTCACACAACTTGGGTGCTTCATACATAGCATTTAAGGAATCACAATTTGCAATTCCTTAAATGCTGACGCAAAGTTAAGGAATCGCAAATTTTGCGATTCTTTACTTTTGCGATGCGATTTCAATAATACATTGCATTTTCTGATTTTTTGACGCAAAAGCTGCTTTTTTGCGAATCGCATTGTTTGCGACAAAACAATTGTTTGATACATCTGCCCCTTGGTCATTTATTAATTGTAACACTACTTATGTATGCATTACAATGAACCATCTCCTCGAGTTTACCTCTGAACATAGCTGTTCAACTTTAATTATCATGAATGTAAGAATGTGGCTTATTAGTCGGGAATGATATGAGTCATTCAAGCAATAAGGCTGCAATCTTCTTTGTATGAGGGCCTAGTACACCCAATGTAGCATTTGATTATTTCAATACACTAGTAACACTCTAATAAGTATATGGAGTACCAAGTTCATAAAACTCTGCACATAGCTTATAAATTCTTTGAAAGTAGTAAACTTACTACCAAGTATAAATTGACCTTTTGTGAATCTGACCCACAGCATTTTGAAAAACACTGTAACAATCACCACAGTAATATGAGGCATCATTTTTAAAGTCTATACAGTGTTCTTTCGGGATTCATCTTTTATATGTACGGTATGCATGTTTGTTATTATAGCCATTGTTGCTTCAACAACTTTTTGGCTGTTAGTTCTTCAGATTTGCAAATGGCCCCATATTGGGGGTCATTACAATGGATGACGGACTTGAGTCCATCCGCCATCGTATCGAGGAGTGGGACCGCCTGCCTACAAGGTGGCGGTACCACTGGGGTATTACAATGTGACCGCCACAGTGGCAGTCGCATCTGCTATATTTAACATTGCGACGGGTGCTGCAAGCTGCAGCACCCGCCACAATGTTAAAAATGCACTTTTTACAATTCCCTGCACTACGTGGCAGTCACCACGAGATGCCTGCCACATGGTGCAAGGAAATGTTGGGAGCACCCCCAGTGCAAAAAAGGCCCCCAAAGTTCATCCCTGTCAGCCTTTCCATGGTGGGTTAACTGCCGTGGAAAGGCTGGGGGTGATCCAGCATCATAATCACACCTAGGCACCACTGGCATGCATTGTGTGCTGAGGCCTCCGCCGCACCAGCGAGCTCTATGAGCCCATCAGATTGCTGGCAGATGGAGTTCCCGTTTCTGGTGGTCGGAGTTCCCGACCACCACGGTCCTGCCCACAATCATAATATGGCGAGCAGGAAATGGCCACGAGATTGCGGTAAACACACCACCGGCAGCCGGTTGGTGGCGGATTCACTATGATTGTAATCAGCCCCAATATTTCTAAAGGGCATACTATAATACTTGGAGGTGCATTTACTGCACTATGGGGAACAAGGAAGCATTAGATCATTTTGTCATGAAGTCATAATTTCAGTATTATCAAGAGTATAGCTCTTAACATGTGTATGCATTATCAAGAACAGGAGCACATGTATATCAATGTAGGTGTTCATTTCAATTCAATTCAAAATCTTTATTCGGCTATCAAAAAAAACTGCCATAAAAGTACAAACAAGATAGCACATCTAAAAACATTTAAAACATTTGATACAGTGACAATTATAAAGTTAATTTAATTTGTTGCACTTTAACACAATACTTTTCCTGACATTAAACGATTTTAAAATAAATAGAGCTACTTTATAACATATAGAAGGATCATCCAATGTCGCCAAAAATGTCATTGCTATTTTGTGTGACCTAATGTTCTGTGCAGCAAACAGTTGTGTTCACAAAACAATAACAAGTGCATTGTGCTTTCTTTGTTTTGGTTGTCACAAAGGCATAAAAAGGCATAAAATCATATCAGGTGGGGGAGACTTCATAGTTGGGAAGGCAACTAGATGGTGTACAATGACACATCTCATTCTTATCAGCACAAAATGAGGCTGTGCATTGGCCCCATTTGATAAATAATTATTACCTACCTTCTCCAGATTCAGCGATTTATACAAGCGACCGTTGATTTATTCTGCTCACCTATTGATCTACTATCCAGTCTATGATGGAAAAAAGATTCTAATACCTTTCTGTGTAAGGAACAGTACTTTTGTGGAGTCCGACCACATATATATTTTAAACAGCCTTACGAGGGATGAATTAATATACAATAACCAGGGGATTCTTAATACATCATTCAAGGTTAAACAATTATTGATCTTTTAAAGTCAGTTTCTTCTTTGTCCCATAGTGAAGCCCACAATAACAATGGTCAAACCAATATGAGATCCTCTAAAAACTCTAGTCCCACCTTAGTTTGTACAATAGTATTTGATGCAGAGGAGGGTAGGTATACTAAGCGTTTAAAAAAAGTATCTTCTATTTGCAGGTCCGTGATGTGTGCATTACCCCAAAGGCCTTCCCCATAAAGGGCTGTGCTCACCCCTTTTGCTTTGTAATTGGGTACCCTTTTATTGGTTGGTTTTGAAGAAAATTGAAAAACCCATTGGGATGCCCTGCTCTTTTAAGCTCTAGTATTTAAAACATGTTTTGACCATGAACCATTACTCGTAACTAGAATACCCAGATAGCGAAAAGAGTTCACTGTAATAATTGTGATGTTATCAATAAAGAACGATTTGCAGGGTTTATGTTTGGGCCCACAGACCATGGTGAATGTTTTAGATGTGTTAATTACCATATTCTTTTGCATCATAAAGTCTTCAAAAGGATCCATCAATCTCTGGAGGCCTACTGGGGTCCACGCTAATAATACTGCGTCATCCGCATATAACAATACAATTATTGAGCGGGGAGCCATCTGAGGGGCATCAGCCTGGATCGTCTGTAAGTGGTTATCTACCCCATTAATAAAAAGGGAAAATAATATTAGTGCTAACACACATCCCTGCCGTATACCTTGGCCTACTTTAAATTTAGGTGAGCATTCCCCCCGAGGCTCAAAATTAACCAAGTTTATTAGGTTCTCGTTCAAACGGGTGAGAAACCCAACAATTGCCCTAGGTGCTCCCATAGAAATCAAGGTTGTCCAGAGTTAGTTATGATCTACCAGATCGAATGCACTACTTAAATCAGCAAAGCATAGTTTGAGTGTACCTGCCTTAGCCCTAGTATATTTGTCAATAAGTATGTTACATTTCACTTTATTGTAATCTTACCTGTACCTTTAATTCTCACTGTTATTCTTTAAGTGTTCTTAGAACACTACTGTCCTCTAGGCTTCAGGTCAGTTGCACTGTTCCTGTGGACCTAGAGACTGCTGTCTATGTTGCTGTGCTGTTAATAAAACCTCATCAACCACAAGCTGTTCCAGTGGATTATTTAACAAAATTGGCGACGAGGGTGACCTTATCCTGATTGAGGACTACAGCACAGAGGTGGAGTTTTTATTTTTCCCAATTTCGTTTTTATTGGAAAACTAAAGAAACAAAGTTTGCATCTTTAAACAATATTTATTGGAATTTGGCAAACTTCTGACAAAGAAAGGAAAAATCCCCGTTTGAAAACTCCTACCAACATCAAGATAAGTAATTTTGAAACTTTTTGAACATTTTAAGGCTTGTTTACCTTCGAAATTTGCATTGTGCCGGTGGATCGTGAGCAGAGCAGCAGAGCGCGAGAGCTACACGCGACCAACGCAGCTGTTTATATTCGTCATCGGCTGAGGAATCTTACTCTAGGAACAGCACTCGAGAGAACTTCCTCCCATTCCAGCCGTCATCTACGACAACAGCGCAATGAAGTATGGTCCGTAATGATGAAATCGCACAACGTGATCCAAAGTGCGTGATGATGTAACAGCGCAACGTGATCCAGCGTGGCAGCCATCTTACATTGGGCATTTCATTTCAATGACAACGATTCATCGGTAATCGTCGAGAGAGTCATCTAGATATCGAGGCATAGAAAAGTTTGTTTTCCTTGCCTATAACACTTTGTTGGAGGATCCTGATCTGAGGAAATTCATAATGTTTTTTTTAGTATTTACATGAAACAAGCGTGGTGTTAATCTTAAGACATTTAGAGATTACATAGATACTTTTACAGAAATAGACATATTTACAGAAGTTTTGCACTTATACTACTTTATTTTTGCGAGTAATCTCATATATTACTTAAAATTGAAGAAATGCAGTTTGATCCACCTGAGAAGTTCCTACAAAATAAGGGTGATCCGCCTATTCCTTGGACTCGCTGGAAAGAGGAGTTCTTTAACTACATGAAAGCCATAGATGGCGAACGCATGGGGGCGGAAAGAAAAAAAGTATTCTCCTACATTGTCTCGGTTCTGAGGGACAAATGGTTTTTAGAGCTTTACCACCTATTCCACCTGAGTCAGGTGAAGGAGAATCTACCAATGTATATAAAGAAGCACTTATTAGAATTGAGAAAAGATTTAAGCCAGTTTCTAATATAGCTCTTAATAGATATAAGTTTTACACTCGTGCACAACAAGATTCAGAATCGTTTGATGAATTTATAACTGCTTTGAGATCTTTAGCCATTCATTGTAATTTTGGTACTATTTGTGATGAGATGTTAAGAGATCAGATTATTGTCCATGTTAAGAATAAGAAAACACAAGAAAGTTTATGGGAATTAGGTGATCCTAAATTATCAGAGGCAATTTCTATTGCCAGTCTGAGAAATGGATGCTTACTGTACAAAAACATTCTAATAGTAAGTCAGATTCCCATGATGAAGTTTGTTTGATCAAACACGGTGAAAGACATAATGAAAATTTACGTTCAAATGCAAACACCAACAGATTTAATAACACAGGAAATTTTAAAAGATTTGAAAAATCTGTAATATGTTACAAATGTGGTAGTAGAATGCATGTTGCTTCGTATGCTAGATGTCCTGCCATCAATAAAGAATGCAGGAAGTGTGGAAGGTTAGGACATTTTTCAAATATGTGTAGAGATTCAGGGAGATCTGTACAGAATCCCAATGTTAAAGTAGCTGTTGTTACAGAGGATCTATCAAAAAACTGCAGTTGTGTTTGTGAGAGCACGGAAAATGTTTCCACATCCAATAAAGGTTTTGTAGTCTATCTGGATGAAGAGATTTCTTTGATTAATTCGGATGGTCAAAATATTAAGAAACCCATTTGTGAAATGTTTGTTTTGGGAGTTAGTCTTAACTTGATGGCTGATTCAGGGTCACCTTGGACCATTATTACCAAGGAATATTTTGATGAAAAATTAAGGCATGTATTAAACTTTAATGACATTCTTCCTTCTGGAATTCGTGCAGTCAGTTTCAACGGTTCAAGAGTGGAAATTTTAGGCCATTTTGTGGTCAAGATTACTTTTAGATCCAGGTGTGTTCAAATTAGTTTGTATATTGCAGAAAAAGGGGTGAATGTTATTGGTTGGATGGATCAATGGAGATTTGGTATAATACTTAATCCTCGTGCCAAAGATCCTGTTATGTTGGGTGAGATTTTTGAGGATGGAAATATGTCTTCCATTTCCAATGGAAAAGGAACCGAATTAATTAAATCTGAGTTTAAAGATGTTTTTTCTGACAAATTGGGTATGCTTCAAAATTTTTCACATAAAATTAAGCTCAAATCTGGAGTTGTTCCTGTTAAGCAAAAGTTGAGGGGGGTGCCTATTAATGTTAGGACGGATCTTAAGAAAACTTTAGATGATTTGGTTAAAGAGAAAATAATAGAACCCATTGACTCAGCTGAATGGGTTTCTCCTATTGTTTTAGTAAGGAAACCCGACAAATCTTTGAGAATGTGTGTGGACCTCAGGGCACTCAATTTGGCGATTATGGTGGACTGTCATCCCCTCCCTAATATCAATGAGGTTGTCTCCATGCTAGAAGGTGCTAAAGTTTTTTCCACCCTTGATTTAAGATCGGCTTATCACCAAATTTCTCTTACAGATGAGTCTAAATGCCTCACAGCTTTTATTACCCCTCAAGGCCTATTTCAGTACACAAGAATGCCGTTCGGGTTGGCTTCGGCAGCCTCAGTTTTTCAAAGGGTCATGTATAATATTTTTAGAAATGTAGAACATTTTGTGAAGTGTTTCCAAGATGATATTTTGATTTTTTCTAGTACTGATGAGTAACATCTGATTCATTTACGCTGTGTTTGTGAGAAGTTAAGGAAGAGTGGTGTGACCTTGAAGGCAAACAAGTGCAAGTTATTTCAATCTACAGTTGAATATCTGGGTCACACCTTGTCTGGGAATGGTGTAGTTCCCAAAAGGTGGAATGTTGATGGCATCAGTAAGGCTCCCTCACCCGTCAATAGAGACCAGTTGTTATCCTTTGCAGGCATGTGAGAATATTATAGCAAGTTTGTCAATAATTTTGCTACTAAGATGGAGCCACTAAGAAGGCTTTTGAGACATGGAAATGCCTTTGTTTGGGAAAGAGAACAACAAGTGGCATTTGATCTCATTAAAAATGACATTTTGCATGCCCCTACTCTTAAACCGTTCTGCCTAAATAGGATGTGTGTCATCACAGTAGATGCAAGTATGTATGGTATTGGATCTGTTTTATCTCAAAGATCAGGTCAAGATGAATGGAATGTGTGTTTTGCATATCGCATACTCAATGATATGGAACGCAGATATGCCGTCATCGAAAAGGAACTTTTGGCTTGTGTATGGGCGATTGAGCACTTTAGAAACTTTATATTGGGAAGTAAGTTTGTACTGAGAACTGATCACAAGCCATTAGTTAACATTCTCTCTCCGGGTGGAGGGTGGAATTCCACAGCTCGCATTTCCAGGTTAACTTCCAGACTCCAAGAATATTCTTTCACTCCAGAATATGTTCCAGGAAAAAAAAATGTTGTTGCAGATTTTATGTCTCGTCATCCTTGTGAGTGTTCTGATAATGAGAATTTAAAAGATTCTGAAGTTGTTACTTGCTTACAAGATGTGCTTTCTACTTCTTTTGCTGAGATTTCTGAAGAAATGTGGGAAAATTCTGATAATCAAGATCTTACTTTACAAGCTATTAAAAAGTTTATTCAAGAAGGATGGCCTGAAAAGAAATTGTTAAAAGAAGATTTTATGCCTTTTTTTTATATTTCAAATGAGTTGGAATTGGAGAATAATTTAGTTTTCAAATCTGGCAAATGTGTTCCACCTTTTAATGTACAAAATGTAATTTTAGATATCGCACATAAATCTCATCCTGGGATGTCTGCCATGAAAAGATTGATAAGAATTTTTTTCTGGTGGCCATCTTTGGATCGTTTAGTAGATCATAAAGTCAGAGAATGTGTGTTTTGCATGGGGAATGATAAAATGTTGAAAACCAATATTCCCCCGTTGAAAACTACTTCTTGGCCTACGTAACCATGGAAAAAAAATTCTTTTGATATTTCTGATTCTCGTTATGCCCTTGTTCTGATAGATTACCATTCAAAATGGCCAGAAGTTAAATTTGTTTTGTCTGCCTCAACCAGTATAGTAATAGAGTTCTTTAAGGAAGTATTTTCTAGGGAAGGTTGTCCCTCTGTTTTGGTCACAGATAATGGGGTCCAACTCACATCATTAGAAATGGAGGATTTCCTTAAATTACATTCCATCAAACACCATACAGTTTCTTTGTATGAACCACATGAAAACAGTCTTGTAGAACGTTTTAATAGAGTTTTGAAAGGATTTGTTTCTGATGTTTCTAAGAAAGGTTCAAATTGGAAGACACTCTTGAGAGAAAAACTTTGGTTCTACAGGATTACTCCCCATTCCACCACTGAAGTTAGTCCTTTCCGTTTGCTCAAAGGACGTGATCGTGTTTCATCCATTTGTCCTTGGTGGTTCAGAGATAAGTGTGCAAATAGATCTTTCTCTGAAGATTAAGTTGAACAAGCTGCACAGAAAGTTGAAGATAAACAAACTAAAACCAAATTATGGTATGATAAAAAGTGGAATGTTAAGTCTTCAAATTTTGCAGTGGGAGATGTTGTTAGAATTAAAAAAACCTGGCTTAATTTCGAAATGTTCCAATAAATTTGGTAAACCCATGAAATTAGTTAAAGTCTTTAGTAACAGTGTTATTACCCAAGATGGTAGACTGTGGAACATCAGGCGTATTGCAAAGTGTCCCACCTCGCAATTAGTCTCTTCTCCATTTTCTCAAAAAGATACTAATAATTCCATTGCTTCAATAGTCAAGTCTTCTGATCGCTCTAGATTGTGTCCTGCAAAATTTAATGATTATGAAACATGATCTTATGTTGGTCTTTTCTTTTGCATTGAAGGGAGATGTGTTACATTTCACTTTATTATAATCTTACCTGTACCTTTAATTCTCACTGTTATTCTTTAAGTGTTCTTAGAACACTACTGTCCTCCAGGCTTCAGGTCAGTTGCACTGTTCCTG
Source organism: Lissotriton helveticus (assembly GCF_964261635.1). NCBI lineage: Eukaryota > Metazoa > Chordata > Amphibia > Caudata > Salamandridae > Lissotriton > Lissotriton helveticus. The sequence continues at coordinate 1,425,180,102 of NC_136063.1, read as the reverse complement.
TGGACCTAGAGACTGCTGTCTATTTTGCTGTGCTGTTAATAAAACCTCATCAACCACAAGCTGTTCCAGTGGATTATTTAACAAAGTAGCTCTAAATTGAATCATTGTTTGATAGCTCTGAGCTGTTTCCTAAACTCAAACTACACCGGGGATAAAACAAAATGCTATTTCGCCCATTCCTCCAGTCTTAATACCAAGACCCTACTCATTACTTTCAAGGAGGTTTCTAGGAGCGAAATAGGGCAATAGTTTTTTGGATCTGTTTTATCCCTTGTTTGAAATATGGGTACAATGATAGATTCCCCCCATGTTGATGGAATTGTATCTGTTACAGCTGAATTAAATGCCCTGGTCAAAATAGGTGCCCATAATTCAGGGGCAGATTTAAAAACATCTGTTGGGACCCCTTCTTGGCCTGGGCCCAGCCCCCGGCACTGGCCTGCATAGCCCGATAGACTTCTTCATTAGTGATGTTCAAGGGGAGACACCCACCCTCACACAACGACTCCCATTCAGGCCCTATCATCATCTCATCACTTTTACTAAAATTTCGGAGTAATGAGTCACCATCTATCGCAGAGAACAAAGGAACAGAACTCAGGGATATCATTTTCTTTTAGAAAGGAGCATATACTGTGGCCCTAAAAAGTTTGGTATTCCTGTTTTTTACGGAAATGACCAGGAGTACCCGTGCTTCGGCATGGAGTGTCTTTTTCCTAGCTGCTATAGTTAATTTATACTTGCTCTAAAATGATTTAATAGTTGTGGTATCCCGTGGGGAATTAGACAGGGCATATTTGAGTGACTGTAGTGCTTTGGTACAAGCACTATCAAACCATCCCCTTCTATTGTGCCTGGTGTATTTGGGTACTAAGGGGCCGATTAGTATGGCGGTTTTTCCGCATCCTCCGGGCCGGCGGAAGTGTCCGCCGGCCTGGAGGATGCGGAAAAACCGCGGCAGAGACTCCAAAGACCCACCGCCAAATTAGGATGGCTGGTGGGTCTGGAATTCCCTCCGCCGCTTTTCCGCCGCGGTCGGCTTCCGACCGCGGCGGAAATGCTATAACATGGCAGGCGGTGTCTATGAGACACCGTCCGCCATATTATGATGTTGGTGTAAATATGCTTTTCCACGGCGGCTTTTCTGCCATGGAAAAGCATACGGACATTCACTTTGGGGGCCCGTTGCGGGCCCCCTGGGTGAATGGGGGGTGGGGGGTGCACATGGGGGGTACCTATGGTACCCCCCTGCATTTGCGTACACAAAGCAGCAGGCACCGTGAGGTGCCTGCTGCTTTGTGCATGTAAATGCAACACATGCATTTTTAACATTGCGGCGGGTGCAGCTTGAAGCTGTACCCGCCGCAATGTTAAAAATAGAGGATGTGACCGCCACCCTGGCGGTCACATCCTAATTGCCATGGAGGGACCGCCGCTGCCCATGCGGACGGTCCCTCCTACTCAGGGGTGGCGGACGGACGCAAGTCCGTCCGCCATCCTAATCGGCCCCTTAGTTAGAAGTGATTTAATGAAAATTAGAACATTGGAATGTTGGGAGCTCCATTGCAGACAATGGAGTGCTCCCTGCTTCTACGGGCCGGTAAAGACCCGCAGAGCAACAGTCCAATGTTCTACAAAGGCTTCTCGAAGTTCGAGGGGATTTATATCCCCTCGAGCTTCGAGAACCCTTTGTTTAATTTGTTAGAACATTCTGCCCTCTAGTGGCAGAATGTTCTAATAGCCTTATAGCCCTTCGTAGCAGGGCTATACGGCTATTAAAGTCCCGCTGTTTCGTTAAAGTCCCTCGCCTTCGGCTCGGGCCTTTAACGATTCAGCGGGCCTTTAATAGCCGGTATAGGCTATATTGTGATATAGCTGAAATTTTCAATCACTCTTTTTGGGATGATTTCGTCCTGAAGACAGTAAGGTATTTCCCTATGGTTAGGCACTACTATTTTCTGCAAAATTGTACCTGGGTCAACGCCAATCCACTTGATTCTTACACCATTTATCCTAGTAGGGTCAATACTATTTACTAAATTGAATGAGTCCTGCCTATGGCCCCAGAATGATAGTGTAAATAAGTTGTGGTCGCTAAAAATTGAGGGTACAATACTAAGATTCCCACACATATGAATGGCAGAGACAGACACCAATACGTGATATATAGTAGAAAACACATTTCTCCCAGTAGAGGTTGGGACTAATTCCCCACTAGGACCACAGCCACCTCTAAGTAGTTGGAGGTCATATTTGAAGATAATCATGTTTAGTGCTTTCCCGTACTCATTATGACAGAAATGGTCATTTCCCTCCACATCCTGTTAGATATGACCGCATGCCATGGCTAGTAGGTACTGCACATTACTGAATATAAAAATTTCCTGCCCACAGTAGTGCAAAGTCCGTTTTGATGGGAGCTAAAAAGGTTTCAAGCCCATGGTCAAGGGCAGTAGACACATTACTACCTGCGGAGTCAAAGATATTATTATAAAAGTTTACAATTATCAGTTCTCTCCCTCCTTTTATATTTAGCCATAGCAATTGAGCGTCGGAGGGCCTCTGATGCAACCTTTTTTACATTAATAGAGATTTTGTAAGTATTTGTAGTTCCCCTTTAGCTCACCCAGCTTGTGACCCTATGGCTTCTAGAAAGTGTGAGGATTACCCTTCTACATGTACTGGACCAAGGTTCTTGTATGCATATGATGTCATAGCCAGATATAGTACTAATTCAGTCAGCATTCCCTATTTTATTCATCAGCCTATTCACATTCCATGTTACGAGCTTAAACCTTCCCTCAAAGGGCTGAGATACAGGGGCCATGTTCGGTTCACACATAGGTATATTACAAGTGCTAGAATTATCATTTCTGGTTGCCTTATCGGCTTTGGATACAGCCAGCCTACGAACTGGAGATGTCCCATGAATAGATTTATGGTCTTTTTGGGGTAGTTGATTTGCCTGAACAGTTACAGAATCCCTTCTCTGATTATTCCTGGAGTCCCCAGCATGGCTTTGGTCAGGGCTGAGTAATTTGCTATCATCTAAGGTACTCAGTGCCTGGTATCTGTTAGGCACTGCAAACTCCGGGCAATATGGCAAATGTGGTCTTGAGATCACCCTTGGTGCTTGCAGGTTCAATGCACCTTTAGAACATTGGCCTAAACTCTGTAGGTGTCAATAGAAAAAACGCAAAGGGAGTATAACCATGTCTAGGTTTTTTATCACATTTCCCTGTGCGAGCTGGATATTATCATAAAAGAATTTTGATTGTGTCAAGTATTAACATATTAACATTGAAATGATACTGTTATCATAAAGATCAGAGTACTTAGACCAAATAAGATTTTTAAGTAAAATAATGGTGAGTTCCGGCTTTAGGGAAGTGCAACTGTTGTGGCCGCACTGGGTGCTGAACTATGGAGGGTTCTGTGTTTAGCAATATCTTATGTATGGAGAGATGAGGGTCACTTTTGCACCTTGGTAGTGCGTGAATCCGAGAGGCGATCATGGGGCGTGGAGGGTGCCAAAAGTGATTGTTGCACCAGGCGCCGCCAGTGCTAATGACGGCCCTGGGTGAGTTACTCTGAGTTTAGAACTGAGTTCTGGATGAGACTGTGCATAAAGATCAGAGTTCTGAATCTATGTTGTGCCACAAGGGTTTCAGCTATTAAGACACATTTCTAATGGGTCACATTCAGATCAATCTTCAAAAGAATGAAGGGCATATTAGCAAGAACCTCGTTAAAATTATCGCTGTTTTAGCAGCAGGAAAGTGCCGCTAAAACGGTGCTAATGGACTTGCTAATATGCGTTATAGAAATCCAATAGAAGCCCAGGTTAGATGTCCTGCACATCTAACCTGGGCTTCTATTGGAATTCTATAACGCATATTAGTAAGCCCAATAACGCCGTTTTAGTGGCAGTTTCCTGCCTCTAAAACGGCGATAATTTTAACGAGGTTCTTGCTAATATGCCCCTGATGCTCTAATGCATCACTGAGATTTGATTTTTAACTTCACTGTTTGTTTTTCTGATTTCACTGCATCAAGAGGCCTTTTAGATTCAGGGCATGCTCTCTACAAAAGTACATACCATATAATGTTTAATTCATGTTTTCTGGAAATGTACTTTAAAAGGCCTACTTGCACATGTTTTCCTCTTCCAAAAATGTCAAAGCATATGTGATAACAAGTGGCACTACTCCCATAAAGGAAGAATTTGGCACTTTCTGGACACCAGCAAACCATAACTGTTTGTCTTGGTAATTCTTTATTGTTTGATTAATTAAAATCTTACAATACTTCCATTACAAAAACATTTTCAATTTATGTAATACAATACAATACAATAAAAAGAGAAAGCATTTCTTTTATCCTTAAAATTGAGATGATTGGACTTAAATAAAAATATAGTACTTTTTTTTTTTTAAATTATCTATTTATCTGTTTATGATTTCATAAAAGCTTTTTCATAACTGTTTGTGCAATTGATACTACACAATGTTATGCAATCTTGCAGCTTTTCTGTTCAATGCATCATTACCGAAGAGTAGAGTGTTAAGTTAGAGTACTTTTTGTGGATTCATACTTTTTTTCTCTCCACTGATTTCCAAACCTTTAAAATACATGCAAGTTAAGCAGCACCGTATCTGTGTAGTTCTTGGGACAATTATGCCTCCTCAGAAGTATGCCATTTTTTCATTCAAGGTATGAGGATTTCATATACTTGCTTGCCATGAAATAAACAAATACTGTTGTTGATGAGATCGACAACCAGCGACAGTAATCTATTACAAAAGAGTCCATGCTTTGCAAGACCTCTATTAACAAGCTCTCATACCTAGCTTGGCGTTATTGGTTAATCCAACATTTAAGCTCACACTTTCTCACTTGCTGTATTTATACCTAAAGAAGGAGGTGAAGCCACACATTCACTGATTACAGGTCAATAATCTAGGGGTGTGCGAAATCTGAATAATTTGCTTTCAGTTAATTCAGAAAAAATTCACAAAATTATGCATAATTGTGTGTAATTGCACAAAATGTAACTCTGTCACTCACCCCTAAACACTAGTATTAAATACGTCCTTGCATCATATTTTTTACACAAGAAACCATTATGTGCTACAATACAGTGCATAGAAGCCGCACACATTCTATTTTTCCCTTGCACTGATGGCACTTTCTTTACTGCAAATGGCTCATTCACAGTAAATTCTTACAGCGAAGGACATATCATGTTGTGATGTGGTGTTACTGTGTAATTTCGGAAATTCTGTGCATGCAAATTATATAAACTTAAACTAAATTACACCTAGGCCTGCAATAATGACTGGAACAGTCAGGCACAGTTGTATCTGATCAAAGTATTTTTAGAGTACCTAAAGAGTGCTTCCAAATATAACAAATGGGACTTGTGCATGATATACCATCATATTTCACACAAATTCAGTATTCACGAGTACGGTCTTTCAGACTGTGTAACACTCTGGCAGCATTCCAATTGTTTATAGATGAAGTCGTACAAAAATATTAACAACAGTGTTTTTGTATACACACGCTTGCATGTTTGGATTCAGACTACCACACCTAGCACTTTAGGGCAATGTTTTACATCAATCAGGATCTCACTATATCTATGGTACAATGGAAAACATATGTTTGATTCCAATACTGTAGAATCTCACTGTTTCATTATAACATGTCTGCCATGTTGGTGTATCTTAGGAACATGGAAGCAGCCATACAATGGCAAGAGATTGTAAGAAACTCTGGTAAGCTCAGGTTGGAAAACAAATATTTGAAACTTACAAAGCTACTAAACAATTTTTCATTTGAACAGCCCCTCTCAACTGAAACACGTTGCTTGATGTTCTAAGATGCTCTCAAGAACGTCTTCAATGATGCAGGGGCCCAAAAATATAACAGTTTGAAATCTATCAGAGCTAGCCTCCATGGCTCTTCTCCAGTTTGCTCATCTATCCCAAGATTAAGGGACTGATTTGGATCAAGGTGTATGGGTTGCTCTGTCACTATGGTGACGGATATCTTGTCTGCCAAAATATAATTTCACATTATATACTATGGGATTTATATTTCGATGGATGGGATATCCATCAACGTTGTGACAGAGTAACTTGTCCGCCAAGATCTAAATCTTGCCCTAATTCTATCCCTGACTCCCCTGTTCTCTTGAACCCAATGACCTCTCTTTTACTTCTAGGTTAAATTCTATCCTCACTAGTCACCGCGTTCTAGGATTGGCCAATCACACCAGTCAATTTGCACCAAAATCTCCTCCTTCTCTTCCAATCCAATCTGAGTTCATTTACTTTTTTTGAATCAACATTGGTCTTCTACAGATTTGCCAACTCTCCTGCATTTTCACCATCTGCCTAAGTTATTGCTCTTCTTCACCTCCCCTACTCTGTTCAGCCCACTGAATTCCCCTTCTTCTGAGTTCAACTTTATACTTCTTTCTTTGTCCAGACAAAATCTTAACCCAATCTCTGTATCACTTCTCCTCTTACTTCAATCTCTGTTTTCTCAACTGTTCTTTAGAAAAACCCTTTACCACATTTCTTCCTCCTCCTTCAGTCTCTTTGAATTTTCACTGATTTCCACTCTTTTTATTGCCATTTCTGTTCTTCCCCTTCCTATGTGAAACTAAAGTGCCTTCCATTGTCATTATTTTGCCCTAACTCTCTCATCCACTGTTGCTATCTTTTAGTCTATTCTTTCTCGCCTTCCCCCTTGCCATCTCTCTCATATTGCTACACAATTATCATGGCATTCCTCCGTGAATCACATTCGTCATGCCTTCAATCCTTTCACTTTCTTTTCTTACAGTTTTCAAACCTATAATGCTGCTTTCTTCTCTAGACAATCTTCTTGCCTCTCTCAATTTTCCTTAATGTTTTCCCACCACCAGTTCAGGGCTTTCGCTTAATATCTTATGCGTTTTTCATGCCTCGATGTCTGCAGAGACAATTAATTAAGTGTTAACGATACTTTAGGCACACTTAACTCCAATGGTGTCATGATGGATTATGCCCAAGGGAATGCCTTTCGATTTCCTGTTGTTAGATTTGTTCAGCTTGTTGACACCTTCGTTGTCGAGAAGAGCCTTATAACGATGTGAAATAAATTAATGACCATCAAAAAGTGCACTCCAGGAAGTAAAAATACTTATGATTTTCTAAAGTTTTGTCTATAATTCATTGAGCACTTTTTGACCTCCAGTGTACTGATAAAAAGACTTTTGGAAAAGTTATAAAGTTTACTTGGAATGGAAGCTGAAAAAAAAAATTTCAGAAGATGAACTAAAGTTGTATAAGTGCACTGGTTCAGAAGCTTCGAAACCCTGACCTGCCTATCCAGGATCGACTTGATACAGAAATAAGCCCGGTCACCAAATTAAAAGTGGCAGGCATCAACTAATCTTTTCAATACCAGCCACATCCGTTAAGTAGCTTTCTTATTTGGAAAATGTGCCCAACATATCAAAACTATACTATTTAGCTACTTTTTAGTAAGGTTGGCCTTACCTGCTGGATGATAGAAACACTTAAACGATATGCATTGAACATATAAACCATCAATGTTTTTTAAAGTACCACCGCCCTTACGTCAGAGCAATTACTCTGAATATCGTTGTTCAAATCAGTACCTACAATTCTACAAAGTAGATGCCGTTTATCACCTCAGATTCTCTTTATGAATCAATGATCCCAGCGCACCCACCTATACTATCTCTAGATGTATAGTTACTTGCATCTGATCACCAAGGGGCATATTACCAAGGGTGGCGATAGGCAATTATCACCGGTTTAGCTGCCGTTTTCGACCGCTAAGTGGCGATAATTCTATTGCTTTTTTAGCAAGCTGTCGCTAACTGATGTTAGCGACAGCTTTTAGGCAATAGCGAGCGGTTTGTGGCCCGCTTTGCATGTCAGCGATATTTATCGCTAATGACATGCAAAGTGGGCGTACCCAACCTGTTAGCTACTGAAAGCAGTCACTAACATCACTATCGCCTATTAGCAAGGCAGGCGTAGCGATGGAAATATTCCCGCTATCGCCAAAAACCAACGCCTGCTCAGACCAGTTCTTAGCTTTGTTATCCAATGGGAGGTGGATAACATGGCTAAGAGCATTTCGTCGCTAATACGTGAATATCACTATATTATCAGCGATATTCACGCTTTTCGCCGCTATCGCTGGATATTTTAGCATAATGGAGAAAAACGTTGCTAATAGCATGTTTTCTCCGCTAACATATCCAGCGATAGGCAGCGATAAAAAAATTGTCGCTAAGCCTATTTAGCGATAATTATCGCTACTTGTTGGTAGTATGCCCCCACGTTCCTTTAGGCTATCAAAGAGGTGTCGTTTCTGAGGAGAGCAGCTTCGCTATCTTTTTGGCTGACCAGCCTAGTTGTGCACTTTTCCAGACACAGCTCTGTATTATTCTATCAATACTTTTCAAGCAAGAGTTAATGTTAGCAAACTTCCTTTACATGGCATCTGGGGTGAAATAAATCATTAAATCACTGCAATAGTTAATGATGACCAACTATGAACAAAGGTTTGTTGAAACCTGCAGTTTGTGTGCATAATGGTAGTACTCTCCGGCCGCGAGTTTGGGGTTATGATTACTTCCAGTACCAGCCGGTCTGCACAGTGCTATTACATGTCACTGTAGAATTTGCCTCTTTAAACGTATTGTCAAGCATCAGCAAGTGTGTAATTTCCTTTATGGGGATGAAATGGCATGTAATTACCACATTTTGCAATGTGCAAAATATGTGACATTTTGGCTATCTTTAATAAAAATGAAATTTCAGTAATTTTGTCCCAAGGAAAACTGTTGAGAGCAGAATATGTCTCGCAGGAAAAACACAATTATTCCTGAGAAAATGTTTATCTGTAAAGACCTCTCCTGCCGGTATCTTGTATGACTTGTGTATGCACGGTAGGTCATCACCTGCGATTTTCATACAAGTCACAGTACGACCTGTTGAACATAATTTTGCATAAGAAAAAGTATGTAAATTTCAAAAAATGAAATTATACAAATTACGCACACCCCTAGTCATGATTCTTGTAAAACATCTAAACAAGCATTCTGCAAAGCAAGAGGTCTCGCATTTGCGAGAGTTTGAGCTATTGGCATTGTAAATGACAATGCCGTTTATGTATCTGTTTTGATAATTAACACATAAATAAATAACATTGTCATATACAATGGCAGTAGCTTAAACTCTTTAAATGTGAGACCTATTTCACTTAAAAGCCGTGGCCGCCATGGTCCCGGCCTGCTTGGAAAGTGAAAGCGGGCATGGGGCGCTGCATTTTGCAGGAACGCATGTTGTGCCTGCAGTAGGAGAAACTCATTTAAGAATATATTGCTTACAGGCTAAATAAGACGTGTCGTGTAACAACAGAAGTAAAAGTGCCAGTCCTCATGGGAGGTTACAAATGAAGACAAGGCTGTACTAAGGAGGGACTAACAAGCCTATTAACGAATCAGAAGCCAGCATTTACAAAGGACAATGACACAAGCCAATGAAAAATATTGGCGGAGATTGGGCGGAGCTTCAAGTCCATACCCAAATACAGCATGCCTCGCAGAGCAGTGCATGCAATGCCCAGGCTCGACCCAAAAAGTGGCTAACCATGGGCCATCTGTTGACATAGGAATGACCATGTTTTGTTCTCTGTTCATGAAGCTAATGTGGGATGCTTTTCAACTACTGAATCTGCCAACTGCTTGCGCAGGTTTAACATGTTGGAGCTAAGTAGGCCTTCATCAGTGAAAGAAATGTGGCCAATAAAACATCTTTCTCTTGTAAAATAGGCCGCTTCACGTTCTTCTCCATCACAGAGATTCTGTTCTTAAAATATTGACTTTCTGATGGTAGTTTCTTTGAGAGTTAGGAGGACTCTACGACCACAACTTCACTTTAGGTAAAAGACACAACCCCATTGTGATAATTTTACAATTCTTTGTAGAGACAAGCTCTTTCTGCAAAGGTGAAAAAGACAAAATATGCATGTTGGTACATCAATAAGAATGCATGGGAGCCGAGTCCCAAAAACCTTTACGAAAACCGGAAATTGTACTAAATGACTACTTTTTTACGTATTCTTAGATGCCTTTGTGAATTGGCCCCAAAACTTCCAACTCCCTACTAGTAGAAGTGCAATGACTGCACAGTTCTTTTGATCTGCACATAATGTATATGAATATTCTCGGAATATTACTATTTTAGACACATTTTAGATGTTGTGAAGTAAACTGAAAAAGAAATGCAAGTATATGTTAATTAGTTTCACAGGTGTATTCGTTTTTGTACTCCAAAGCGCCTTAGTGAATAGGGCCCACATGCATCAAACTGAATTGCATTCGCAAACGGTGCGAATCGCAAAATTCGGCCGTTTGCGAATGCAATTCTTTGTTTTGGGATGCATTAACTTTTTTGGCTCTTTCGCAATTTAAGAAATCGCAATTTATTTGCGATTTCTTAAATTGCGATTGCATTTAAGAAATCGCACTTTTGCGATTTCTTAAATGCAATGCATCATCTGAAAAAATTTGCGAATTAGAAGTGTTAAATTAGCATGAAGTCAACCTTCATGGTAATTTTAGAAAAGTTTCAAAAATGCACAAAAGTGCATTTTTGACACTTTCATTTTACACTCACACATGCCCTTGGGCATGTATGTGTGAAAAATGGACTGTATGTTACATTTCAGGGGTGCATTCTCATTTTGCGATTCCTTAATTGCGCATCGCAAAATGATAATGCCTTCCCATTGATTCCTATGAGGCCTCTAGGCCCATAGGAATCAATGTAAAGGGATTCCTTATTTGTGATTTGCAAAATTGGGAATCGCAAATAAGGAAAAATTAGAAATCGCCAAAATATATGCAAATTTTTAATGCATAGGTATTTGCGATTTCTAAATTGCGATTCCTTAATTTTCGCAATTTAGGAATCGCAAATACCAACAATGATGCATGTGGGCCTAAGCTCCTTAAACTTTAGGGTGTTTGATGTGCATCAACAACCATAAAAAAATACAGTCTTCGTTCTTTACGTAGTTGCTTTCCTTCATGCCTCCTGCAATTTCAATACAGCCTTTGGCTTAGTTTGAAAACAATTTCTTACTTTTCCAATTTCATGAACACTTTAATCTCTTCAAAATTCTGTAATTATACGTGGATTATTGGCTTAAAGCCATATTTCATTTCTGTATATTCATGATGAAACTTTGTTGAGCTCTGCAACAGAGCAAGCAAAAAATAAGTGTCCCAAAGATACACTTTAATTAATCTGTTACGAGTCTAATTAAACTCCTGTTACTATGCTGGAGCTCAACCAGGTTTTTACTGCAAAAAACAATACATTTTTCAGACTACATGTTAATCTGTTAACTTAATGTATGTATAGAGGATAGCTGAATCTTCCCCATGTATACAGCAAGTATGTTGTTTTCGATTTTGTAATAGACTGTCTAAGCATCAGAGCCGAAAAAGTGATTTACAGATTTACAGAACTGGGAAACACAAATCTGTCTTTCTTCTGACTTGGAATGGGTGATACGATGAAGCAAACACCCTGGTGTTGTATAGTGACGCTATGTGTGCTAGGACCCTTGCCGTTCTTGGTGGACTCAACGGAGGATTTACTTAACTTGCTGGGAAGTGCTACGGTGTGATTATTAATGGTTATGACGTGATGATTATTTAGTGTGTGATCTCATGCTGACGAGTAAAGACATCTGTTACAGAGCTCTGTGTGGGGCGTATTCATTTGCATAATCCTGGGCTGGGGAGAAAGCTACATCTGGTACATCCAGGTCTTGTGGCTTAGTGGACTAATGCTTCCCCTGTAGGGGCCTGCATTTCACCTCATGGTCACAGGTTCAAATCCCGATGGGTCCACTCAGCCTTTCATCATCTGAAGTCAATAAAATGAGTACCATTGAGTTGGGTAACAATAAAAGTATGTTGTTCAGTGCCAAGATACCCTTGGGTGAATGTGCTCTCTCATGTGTTATGTTATCTGGTGACAAGTAGGGGATACGTGCTCCAAAGACACAAGCCTTCTCTACCGGAATGTTTGCGATGATACAGCAAAGTGCTTGTGCTTGACACATGCGCCTAAATCGATGAGAAGTTGGTGTGTGGAGTTGATGCCCTGATCAAGCCCATATATGGCCCTTGAAGAAGTGGAAGGCCCCGTGGAGAAGCACATTTAAAAAGCCATCCAGAACCTGTTGATTAGGTTGAAAGAAGGAATACTGAGTCATGCCCAATGTTCCCTCTATATTTTTTGCTCTGTGGGCGGCACTGAATGGTCTCAGTGAACTGCAGCCAATGTTATGTGCGCCAAGAACCAGACTGCGCGTGTGGGTACAGCGACAAATATTAGTGCAAAAATCACTGCAAACTTTTGCTTAAAAAGTGAAAAGATGGTGCATTGCTACACATGCAGTGCCACATGATGGGTCTTAAGGCATGTTTGCATTTCAAATACACACACCTTGCCATTAAATTGGCTACCCAAGCAAGTGCACTTCGGCTTTGGAAAAGCACAGGACTTTAACGGTGGTACCAATATAAGATTTTTCATTAATACAAAAACATTTTTTTTTTTAAAACCCACATTTTGCTATTCTGTCTAAATTCATAAAGAAACCACATATCTACATATTTATCTAAGGATTTGCACATTCTGAACAAGGAACACAACCCCAGACCCACCCCTGCCCCCCCCAACAGGTTCACATTCTATACCATCTATCAAAAGGCACACACTACTGCGTACCATGCAAACATATGCACTTACCATGGCACACTCTAAATCTAATAAGGTGTCCATAATGCTCCCCTCTTATCAACTTAATAAAGATGACAAATGGTTTCACAAGAACACAAAAATAATGTAGTTCCCTCTCTCTAAGTCCTATTTATCACAGTACAGGATGTATCTGTAGACATAAGCATACTCAAGTTAGTGTCAAAATCCAATGCATGATTCCAGATTATGTACCTCAGCTAACTCAAAGGTAGTTCTGCTTTCTGTTTTTACCATCTCACCTTATACTTTGATGTAGATAAATATTCAGGTCGGTGTCGTTCCTTATTAATCGCTGCCATGGTTTGCTTTTAAAATCCTCAATAATATAATACAGCTCTATGTATATATCCCAAAGCCTAATGCGTAGACCTGTTGTTTTGCCTACTATAATAGACCCACCTTTGAAAATGGAGCTTGATGCGATTCATTGAACATCTGAAATCATTTCGATCATTTAGGGTTTGTACAAATTGGCCCTTTGTCCAGATGGAACTGAAAGAGACAAAGGAGGAAATGAATAAACAAAATTTTGCTTTCCTACTACCAGACAAGTGACCGTAGAACTCACCTATTCTGCCTATCATAACAGAGCCAGCGCTCCATTCTAGAAAGCCCGTTGAAGGCAAAGAATTGTATACATGTTAAAACCGGGGGCCCCAATTGTAGTTCGGGAACCCAGGACGAAGCAGGGAGTCTCTCCTGCAACCAACTAGTCATAGACCATAGGCCTCACAAGTAAGTGAGACTGATAGTGCTTGCTGGAGCTAACCGAGTGAGTTAATAATAGCACGATCAGCTGCCTCAGTGCCAGTCGTGTTGCAGTAAATGTCAGTTCGGAGTGCTGCCCAGGCATTGCTACAGACTCAAGGCTGCCGGAGTGCTGTGTGTTACCAAGTGTGTGCCTGAGAATACCTTTCCAAAATACCGGGGGCTGCGTGCATGTTGCTGTCTGCCCCTCTTACTGAAAGAGCTGTAGGTGGGTTTCATAAGTCCTCACAAGGTCCAGCTCATAGGAGAGAACTAAATAGCATAAAGGAAACGTAACCAACCTCTGTGAAAACAGCAGAGTGGAAAGCGAACCAATAAAACCTGTGCCGGTCAGTGCACCACACATGGAGAGTGCAAAGAGGGATGTTTTCTTTCAGAATAAGTAACAGTCATGAATAGTGTGCACCGTTTCGTTACAATGGCATAGTTTTTGCTACCTTTTTCTGTGTTGCCCTTATGTCAGAAACCAAGTCCAGCCACTCCCGATCATCTTTACTCTCGTCATCAATGTACTCATGATCACCACCTATTGCTAATGCCATCGACTGAAGAGGAAGCTGTGAAACGAAACTCCTGGCTGCATTTTCGGTTTCCTCCTCTGGATCTTCTGTAAAAAGAAGGGAGGCCATTCCGTGCAGCCACAGGGAGAAGAGGGAAGGCACAAAGCACAAAGACTCCCTTCATTTTACAGAACAATAAGAGAAGGAAACTGAAAATACAGCCAGGTCAGTTACAGACACATGGACCAGCCCTACCGGCTGTGCTGATACATGACCTAGATCCACAAAGGGAGAACTGGTCTGAAGCACTGGGCAGGTCTGCTGTTAACACTCCTCTGTGAGCTGGTGGGTGCCGAGGGCCATAAGCAGGAGAGGAATCGACACTAGGAATTAGCGATCATGCCCCGGGAGGCTTACAAACAGGGCAACTTTGGGGTATTCCCAGATAGCAGAACAGCCAGGCCTTGAGTCAAGGGTAGGCACGGCAACCTGCAGCTGTCTGCACAATTTTATCCTAAAGACAACCTTCCCCTTTGCAAACATTCAGCACTATTACTATTACATTCCTGACTGTGATGTTGGTGGATTTTGCGCAGTTTGAAGACATTTAGAGCTTTGCGTTGACAAAAGGCTGTTAATTCTAATATTTATCTCTATCCATCATTGCATATTTTGCTCACACTAAAGTGTCACTCATAGTCGCTGAGTGTCACTCATAATTACACTGAAATTATGGAAATATCACTCATAAGCAACCTGAAACCTTGGCAGCTATGCGTAATGGAGCGCTGTGCTCCCCATCGAGCCATATATTTAGCAACTTACTCTGGTCTACCCTAATTAATGTATGCTCCTCAGGGCGGTTTTCTCATTACTAATTGTCCAATAAGTTCAGACCATACATATAAATCATACCATGGAAGTAAAGGTGTGCTTTCATAATCCTGAAAACACACGTCGTGCTTCTTGACTTTCTGCTTTCGTTTTCATAATAGTGCCCTACTGCGGGGCTGATGTGGGCCTTTCAAAGGCCCACATCAGCCTCACAGCTACGCACTATTAGGAAAATGAATGCAGCAAGTGAATGCTGGTGAATGCGAGCCCCCCACAGGCCATAAGGGAAAAAAGCACCTTGTGTCACCCTTGTCTCTTCCTCTGCCTCCAGGCCGCAACCAGGAAATGACCAATTTTTGCCCCGCTCGCGTTTTAAAAGTGGCGGCGCGAACTGTCTCGCTGGATGTCAGGAACAGTATGCACGCTAAAACCAGGACATTGCACGCTTGGGATGACTTTGCTGCGTGAGCGCGCAGACGCGCAGCTTATCGGGAACAACGGTCATGCCATAATACAGAGCTACTATGCATGCAAAGCAAACGCTAAAGGCAGGGCTAACTATGTGTAAAAGTATAAACATACTTACCAGTAGGAGTGAGGAAAGTGTCAGACAATCTTGATTTGTGTGTGATGACCCAGGACCTGGTGACGGTAAGATGCGTGCTTGAGACTGGGATTGAATACTGGCCCCTCCATCATCAATAGTGAAAATGTTTCCGGGGCTAACTGTACCCACTTTTGCAGCAGTTCCTGTGTGTCCTACTCCAAAAATACCAATGTTCTTTGCTCACTACACTCAAGAAGGAGAAGCCCTTCTCCCCTGTTCAGAATCTGTGTGCTCTCCCAAAGGTATGGCCAGGGTTATGAGCGGTCTCCTCCTCCTTGATCAACCTAAACCAGTTCTGGGGTCAGTATTACCCCCACTGGGTTTGCGCCTGCCTAATCTAGTAGGACAAAGGAGAACATTTGAGCAGGTTTGAGCTATATCTGTGTCTTACAGGGAGGTACCTTTGAAGTAAAGTTCCTAGGCACACCCCAACAGGTCATTCTTCCGGAGGAGCAAAACACCTCCGCATATCCAGGTATTTTTCTCTACTGTGGAAGCATGTTTATTCATCAGCCAGGTGACAGTTGGAGGCTAATGTAAATTAGATTCCAGGAGCCTCAGACAGGGAAAATGTTACTTTCTAAATGTCCATTTTTTGATTATTGTTTAATAAAATCATGACTTTACCATTGAGTTGAGCCTTTAATGAATATTAAATATTGTCCTTGTATTATGTTTCCCGAGCTGGTACCCAGAATGAGATAGTAAAATTAATATTTAATATTGTTTCCCAGTATTTCTCTAAGGGTCAGCCAGCCTTCAACTTGAAAATAGCTTTTCGGTGCTAGCTATGGTAAGGAACTTTACATTTCTACATGTCCTACTTTTAAATACCTTGCACCATGCCTTGTGGGTAACAACACCTACACAGAGTGGCTTATTTTCTCCTGACAAAAGGGTTTATTTTGACAGGTCAGTTGCTGTTTTAAACTGCAGCTGTCAGGCAGCATTGGCAGGCCTAGAGTGATGTTTGCCTGGTCACACTCGTGGATGGCACAGTAGTGCTGTAGGCTATAAGTGGAATTTAACAATCCATGCCTTAGGTGTAATGTAGGAGACTATATCCTGTGGACTCATATGGAAGTTAAGTATACCAATAAGGTGTTAGTAATTCAACATTTTTAAGGGTCTAACACGTGTACTGTGCCTGGGTAGCAGGATGCAAGTGCACACAATCAAAGCAAAGTAGCATTATTTCACAAAAAACAGAGCAACCATTCAAAAGGAGGCACTTTCTTACATACCTGGAGCAGCCAAACTTGTGAAGATAGCCTTGTGGAGCATATAAATGTACTAAAACAGAGGCAGTGCTTAATTTGAGGCCGTGGTGTCTGGTGCTCGGCACCAGGACTTAATTGCCGAAACCGGCATTTAATTGCTGGAACCTGTACCTATGACGGATGCCACATGGTTGCACTGATTGTGTAATTTGAAATAGCAGAAAAACAGTTGCTTGCTAATTAAACATACATTCAAAACTACTAACACCTGCCACCCAAGCCTCTAATTAAAGTTGTGCCTGCTTTAAACAGTCTGAACTGTCACACTTGTAGCCGTGTGATATTTAGTAGTTGAATCATTTCAGTGGCAATGTGTGGTGCCAACTGCAGTGGCCTCCTGCCGAGGGCCCGGCACTTATTTTCTCACAAATTAAGCACTGTTCAGAGGGGTCTGCAAATGTACTACGACACTCACTACAACAGTGAGTGGCAAAAAGAAACTTTGTTTTGAGAAAATGAGATACAGAAAATGACTCCCAAAGATCTGGTCTAGCTTGCCAGCCCTATTGAAGTGAACACGGCAGATTTGTATGTGCTACACAAATATTATTTTAGCTCAAAATAAGGCAGACTATGGGTGACTCAAGCTTCTGAAAATCATAGGAGGGACATAGGTAAAAGTATGTTGAATCACAAACAGAATCCTGCTGAGATAATCTTAATGTAATTTACAAAGTCAACCAATAATACATGTTTCTATAAACAGAGACCAGATATCACTAATGTTAAATTTGTATAATGCATCAAGAAGATGAGGAGTCATGACTATTTGGCTACCTTGTGCTGTTGTACTTAATACTCAGTTTTGCCATTTCCTGTGTTCCAGAACATGATGTTTCTGTTTGCAGCAAATGTTTTAATCTACAAAAAAACTCAAAGGGCTGGAGATCCTTCATCAAGATTAGGGCTAGGGTTTTTCATGGCTATCACTACTAATTCAAAAGGAAGGAATCTCTGAAGAGTTCTATATGTCAGAAAACCACCAAGGGTAACTACGAAATTAGGTTACTGGTTGAGGGGGTAAAAATCTTCTCAAGCAGTAACCACAATATTCCTCAGGGTGAAGCCACAAGCAACCCCTAAATTAATCTGGTTTCAACCCTCAGGTAGGTTGGCATTGAGCAGTCAGGTTTAACTCAGAGTCAATGTGTATAGCATTTGTGCAACACTTCAAAGAGTGACACAGGGAGCCACACCACAAAAGGAGTCCATAGCAAATTTAGAAATTACAGTATTTTACATTTGTATTGATTTCAAAGATAAAACAGTACACAGAAAAACCACACTTTGGAAAGAGACCGAAATGCATCTTATATGCCGAGAATTACAGAGTGCTAAAGTAACACATACAGTTTGTGAACTAGTATTTGGCAAGCTCTAAATATGCTCAGCGTATACACCCTAGGTCTCTACCGCAACTCGCACACTGATGACATCAATGTGATCTCGTGGGAGGTCTTGGCAATCAACCTTTCCCCACACACTTCCCCCCATAACACATAACAATAAACACAAATATTCAAACTATGGTGTCACGATCAAAGAAAGTTCAAATGTGGTTGCAGATGAAGGCAGGACCCCAGGGAGAGGGGGTCTTCACTGCCCTCAGCGAAACAGGGGAGCCAATAGAAACTCTAGATATGGAAGAGATGGAGAGCTTGCAGCCTTGGACCACATGAAAAAAGAGGCAGCCCCTCCGATAGATATTCAACTGGGGGGCCCAAACATTGTCAAATCCCTTTTGGGAATCTTCCACAATGTCCGCCATTCTTTCCATCACCAGTGCATGCCAGAGCCTGGCGTGCCATTGGGCAAGAAAGGGAGCCTCTTTTTTATTCCACGCAGCCGCTAAGCCATCTTAGCGGCCCGAGGCACAGCTACATCACTGACCGATCCCCCTGCGTTTGGCGCTTCAGGTTGGGATCCCAGATCCCCAAGAGAGTGTTTTCTAGTGTGTTCGGAATCGGATAGCCCAGAATTAGTTCAATTTGGGACAGTACCTCCTTCCAAAAGGGTTTGATGCATGGACAGTCCCACCAGATATGTCTAAAGTCACCTGTCAAGTACCTTCCCCAAACTGTAGCTTCCACAGGATCCGATGTGAATTCCTCAATTCCCAACTTCCCTAATTGCGAGTTTCAATGCTCACAGATAGGTGAGAGGGGTAAAGGGGAGTTGGAATGAGAAAGAGAGACTGCAATGCTTCGTCTTCTTCAGACTGGATTCTTATATTCTTCATGTAGAACCCTGTATTAAATAAGAGCATGTAACAACAGTAGTTCACTTTCTATCCACTATTTTCCCACCACTACTCTTATGTGAACTGTCTTCCCACAGTGTTTAGCAGCTCTTTTGATAGTGCTGATCGATACTTCTTCTTGATCTAGCTCTATTCTATACTGGGTAGGTGCTTGTTCTGTCTTGTCGAATTCTGTAATACAAACAATATGTAATTTCTGTCACTAAATATTCACTACCTCCCTCATGTTCTCTTGTTACATTTCTTACACCTGAACCATGTGTTTGGTCTTTCCTTTTGTAGATAGGTTTTGTCCTGACAAGATGTATATAGGTGACCTGTACTGATATTCCTTTCTCTTCTTCTCTTACAGTAATGAAGTCGAGGCCTTATGTTGGTATGTACAATTATATATATGTATATATATATATAATTATCCAGAATCGCTGCTCCAAAGCACTCTCCACAGAATGCTATCAGCAAGCAGACACGGACCCAGATTGCGTGCATAAACTTCAACGTTTATTCTCAGACGGCCATTAGGCATTTCACCATTAATTATATCTACGTACGCTTCTTGTTTATTCTGTTTTGTCTTTAGTCCCAAGCAATTTCTATCTCCCAAATAAGCTGGTCAAATTCCTTAATGCAGA
Source organism: Lissotriton helveticus (assembly GCF_964261635.1). Classification (NCBI taxonomy): domain Eukaryota; kingdom Metazoa; phylum Chordata; class Amphibia; order Caudata; family Salamandridae; genus Lissotriton; species Lissotriton helveticus. The sequence continues at coordinate 1,425,160,346 of NC_136063.1, read as the reverse complement.
TTGCGAATTGTTTTTTGTGACTAATAGATTTTACTGTTGTCTCTAATAATCAAGAACTCTAATGCAAAACATGTCTGTGCCTTATTGTCAGAGAAATCTTCTGAAGTCTTTTTAAACAACTTTCCTATGCTGCCAAAAATAATTATACAAGTCTTGTATTCACAGTTCCAAAGTAAATTTTAAACAATGAGGAAAAAATAACTCAGGAATGTCTTAGCTGTCCTGCTCGAAGCGACCAGTGCCCAAAACGTCAAATCTTTAACAGGAAGGCAGAGCTCTTTCTCAAACGCTGCCCATCTGATACTTTCACCCCTGACATCACCCAGCAGCCCACAGCCCCTCCAACACCTATCTGAGGAGTTAGGAAAGATAGTGTGTAGCTTCTGGGGTGCAGGTACCATTCGTACATAATTTTATATTGAGCCTCCCTTAAAACCATGGAGCGATTAAACTTGGGAGAAAGCGAGGTCCATTGTTTCTTCTGCAATGAGGTGTCTATTAGTGCATCCCAGAATCTTTGTTGTCTAGGGGTGTGATGAGATCTCAAAGACCTTATGAGTGAGTAAAGGAAAGAAATGGTACCCTTTGCAGAGGCTCTTGACTGTGGAAATTTCTCGATGGAAAGTAGATCCCTAGTGGCCGCCTGCCGTATCTGCGGTTGTAGGACCCAATGCTTAAGTTGCACGTAGTGAACATCTTCAGATAGCTGGAGGTGAAAGTCTTGAACACATTCTGTAAAGGTCAACAATTTCCCCTGTTCAAACACATGAGAGAGCATAAGACTCCCGCCAAGCCTCAAATGGCCCCACCCTTAGTACTGGAGGAAACTTGGGGTTTAAATGAATGGGCGTGTAGGGGGAAGGGAAGGTGGTAAGAGGAATGGATCTAGTTCACTCACCCCAAACCCTTATGGTGGTCACCGTAGGGGCACTGATATAGGCATTGTGTGGTCAATTGTGTTTCTGTTTCCAAAGGAGGTCTCTGATTGTTCTCCCTGTTATTTTTCGGTCCATGTGAAGCCAATGTTTTTCCAATTCTCGGAGGGACCATTACATATTCAATCTAAGTTGAGCTGCCCTATAGTATCCCAGGAAGTCTGGCAAGGCCAATCACCCCTCCTCTCGTAATCTAGGTAACACGCGGTTGGAGAGCCGAGCCCTTTGCCCCAGCCAAATAAACTTGGTAATCATTGTTCATTGTTTTCAGTTCAGAAAAAAAGCACCTGATCTACTGGGATAGGAAGGCCCTGAAAGAGATATAATATGGGCGGGAGAACGTTCATTTTAATGGCATTAACCTGCCCAATCCAGGAAAGACAGGCCATCCTCCATCTAGCTAGCGCCGAAACAATGCCTGCAGATGGGTTCAACTGACATTTCAGTGCAGAGATGCTGGCACTTCAGGCGAACACTGACAGCAGTGAGGTTTTGATACCAGTAGTGCTAACACCTTCGTAAATTGCTTTGCTCATATCCTGTTTGGAAGGCAGGCAGATATTCAATTACAATTTGCTCGCGGGCAAAGTAGCCAATCTGAAATTAAACGTGTCTTTAAAACATTGGCTGGCCTACCAATTATCTAAACTTGAGCGATAGTGTTCTCTAGTGGATTAATAATTGAATAAGCGAGACTAAATGAAAGGATAACGTGGCTCAAACAGTCTCAAATAGGCACAAAACAGGCTCAAAACAGTGTCAAACTGGCTCAAACAGACTCAAACCTGCTTAAACAGGCTCACACCGGCTCAAACTGGCTCAAACCATCTCAAACCGGCTCAAACTGGCTCAAACAATCTCAAACTCGCTCAAACTGGCTCGAATAGGTTCGAACAGGCTCACTGGCTCAAACCAGCTCAAACCGGCTCAAACAGGCTCAAACCGGCTCAAAACAGGCTCAAACTGGCTCAAACAGGCTCAAACAGGCTCAAACAGGCTCAAACTTGCTCAAAGCGGCTCAAACTGGCTCAAAGCGGCTCAACCCGTCTCACAGGCTCAAACTGGCTCAAACAGGCTCAAATCGGCTTAAACAGGCTAAAACCGTCTCAAACTGGCTCAAGCAGGCTCAAACCGGCTTAAACAGGCTCACTAGCTCAATCCTGATCAACCCGGCTCAAACCGACTCAACCCGGCACAAACTGGTTCAAACCGGCACAAACCGGCTCAAACTGGCTCAAACAGGCTCAAACCGGCTTAAACAGGCTCACACTGACTTAAACCGGCTCAAACAAGCTCGAACAAGCTCAAACAGGCTCAAACTGGCTTAACTGGCTTAAACCGGCTCAAACAAGCTCAAACAGGCACTGCCCTTGTCCTCAATGCCCTTAGCCTCGACGCCCGGGCTGAGACGCTCGAACCCTGGCCTCTTTTATAGCCCTAGTAATCAGGAGACCCCTTCAGCCAAAGGGAACACTAGCCCTAACACTATCAAATCACAACAATAGCCCTAAAATCTAGAACCAAAAGGAGATCTGGACCTTACAGACAATCCTACCCCTAGTCCAAGCACCAAATCAGTTCAAAAATCCTGATCTCTACGTCCAATAAAGGCCCTAGCCCTACCAGTAGTCCCAAAACAAGTCCATGCAACCAATTGCACAGTTAGCCCTAGACCCTACTTCCAATAGAAAGCTTAACCCTACTCTAAGTCCCATACTTAGTCCAGCAACCAAACTTAACAGAAGCCCTAATAGCTACTTCAAATTAAAGGTCTAACCCTAGCCCTAGTCCCACCCTACTCCCAACAACCAATAAAATAGGAAGCCCTAGTCCCTACTTACAATAGAAATCCTAACCCTAGCACTAGTCTTAACCCTACAATGATTGAATCACAGACTCAGAAACCAATCTGAACCCTCAATTACCCAACCAATGAGGACATTAACCATAATCCAATAGAAACACCAGATACAACCACCAATCAGTGTAGAGGTCTGCTGGTCAGGGAGTTGGAAGCTGCTTCTCCTGTTCAGAATCTCCTAGGAGACAGACAGGCTCAATCCACACTTTGGACTTCAGCATGTAAGGGCCTCACTAATTTGAAATCTAACAATACTGTTTGAATAAAACTTTACTCCCTCTGCTGGCCAAAAAACGAAGTGCACAGGCACTAGTAAACACAGTTTAAACAGCTCACAGAAGCACCCTCTGATGTAGAAAATCCCTGTTGCTGGGGGGGGGGGGCGCTGGGGGGCTGGTTACACTGGCTTGTGAACACAAAATGGTGGCTGGGAGTGCACTGTTTTAACATACAGGTCTTAGCACAGAGCAAAGGAGAAATTTAATTTGGAGGGAAAATAGAATTGTCACCAAGGAATGAGATGGACAAACTACAGAGGTTGGACTTCAAATCCCACAATTCAACACGCTAAATGGAGGCAATCATGTGCAGGGAAAACCACAAGTTTAAAACACAACACAGGTGATAAAATATGCGATTGTAGGCAGGCTAAAACTACAATTTTAAACGGTAGCAACCACAGGAAAAGACAGTAAACACAGAAAGTGAAAATCGTTTTTTAAACAACTTTTGGTCTCGGGAAGAGACAGCACTAGTCTGTCTCCTTACCACTTCCTGGACTCTGATCACTGCAATCTGGGGCCCAGGTAGGCTGCAACTCACAAGATGGAGGAGAATGATTTGGGGTGCACCCATCAAGGCCTTAAGGGGCCTGGGCAGGTGTGAGTGCCTCTTATTATTCATGCACATATATTTATGCATGCATATATGTAGCGCTGACATTAGCCAAAGGCTAGAGAGATTTACAGTAGAAATGTGACGTTACATGTAAATTACTGAGTGTTTGAAATTACCAAACATTACCAAAAATAGTTACATGAGGTCGAGATTTACAAAATGGTAGATCACTACAAAAAAGAAAATGTACAAGAAGTTTGAACACAAGAAATGTTTTTACAAGAGGTAAATACAGCTGTGAAATGATGGTAGTGCAGTTTTCTGTGTCGAGGTTAGTAGAAATGTCAGAGTTCCTTGAAGGTAGCTCTCGGCACGAACCCCACCCCCCTTCACAGGGTGAAATGTATTTATAAATTGGTTGTACTCCTGCCATTACAAGGCATAACAACAGTGTGGTCCAGCTACCACTATTGCTGCAATCACAACAGAACGAGCTGTTCCTACCAAGCAGGGTTGGATTGGGATACAAAATTGGCCCGGGTGCCCTAAAAAAAAGTGGCCCACATTTGTCGACTGTCTTTTTTCAAACCACTGCTTCATTGCTTTAAGTGTTATAAAAAGGAGGAGGGTTCCTATAAAAGAGGCATGTTTTCTAAAGTTCACTAAGATAAAAAAAAATCAAATGTTGCCAGGTCTATTTGTTTACGGATTACTTCACAATGGTTAACCACACCTGAATACAAGTGAGGCCACTTCTGCCCAGGCACCCTGCCCATGCTCAACCTGCATTCAATAATGGAAAGGCCCAGCGAGAGACTAGGAATGACACCTTCCTCCGCCCCTTGGTGAAAGGGGGGTAATAGAGGCCCATCTGCCTACAGAAAGGTCGCCCAGTCCACCGCTGGGCCGCTGGTGGCATCTCAACTGCAAAGACACAGCTCATACAGTCCACCATGTAGGCCAAAACAGCGGATCTCGGATACCAGTCATCGCACTTTGCTCACCTTACCAATTTGACCCTGCTACCAAGAATTAATGTGCCCTTGTGTAATGCAACTAGTGCTCGTGTAAAGCGCTTCAGTACCTTTGGGCCGAGTTCGCGCTTTATAAAACTGCAACAAAAAACTGCAGTAAGCATGAGAGGTATTTTAGTGATTGGAAGGCTGGGGCTAGCGCCGAAACGATGCCTGCAGACGGGTTCAACTGACATTTCAGTGCGAGGGATGCTGGCACTTTAGGCGAACACTGACAGCAGTGAGGTTTTGATACCAGTAGTGCTAACACCTTCGTAACTTGCTTTGCTCATATCCTGTTTGAAAGGCAGGCAGATATTCAATTACAATTTGCTCACGGGCAAAGTAGCCAATCCGAAATTACACGTGTTTTTAAAACATTGGCTGGCCTACCAATTATCTAAACTTGAACGATAGTGTTCTCTAGTGGATTAATAATTGAATAAGCGAGACTAAATGAAAGGATAACGTGGCTCAAACAGTCTCAAACAGGCACAAAACAGGCTCAAAACAGTGTCAAACTGGATCAAACAGACTCAAACCTGCTTAAACAGGCTCACACCGGCTCAAACTGGCTCAAACCGTCTCAAACCGGCTCAAACTGGCTCAAACAATCTCAAACTGGCTCAAACTGGCTCGAATAGGTTCGAACAGGCTCACTGGCTCAAACCAGCTCAAACCGGCTCAAACAGGCTCAAACCGGCTCAAAACAGGCTCAAACTGGCTCAAACAGGCCAAACAGGCTCAAACAGGCTCAAACTTGCTCAAAGCGGCTCAAACTGGCTCAAAGCGGCTCAACCCGTCTCACAGGCTCAAACTGGCTCAAACAGGCTCAAACCGGCTTAAACAGGCTAAAACCGTCTCAAACTGGCTCAAGCAGGCTCAAACCGGCTTAAACAGGCTCACTAGCTCAATCCGGATCAAACTGGCTCAAACCGACTCAACCCGGCACAAACTGGTTCAAACCGGCACAAACCGGCTCAAACTGGCTCAAACAGGCTCAAACCGGCTTAAACAGGCTCACACTGACTTAAACCGGCTCAAACAAGCTCGAACAAGCTCAAACAGGCTCAAACTGGCTTAACTGGCTTAAACCGGCTCAAACAAGCTCAAACAGGCACTGCCCTTGTCCTCAATGCCCTTAGCCTCGACGCCCGGGCTGAGACGCTCGAACCCTGGCCTCTTTTATAGCCCTAGTAATCAGGAGACCCCTTCAGCCAAAGGGAACACTAGCCCTAACACTATCAAATCACAACAATAGCCCTAAAATCTAGAACCAAAAGGAGATCTGGACCTTACAGACAATCCTACCCCTAGTCCAAGCACCAAATCAGTTCAAAAATCCTGATCTCTACGTCCAATAAAGGCCCTAGCCCTACCAGTAGTCCCAAAACAAGTCCATGCAACCAATTGCACAGTTAGCCCTAGACCCTACTTCCAATAGAAAGCTTAACCCTACTCTAAGTCCCATACTTAGTCCAGCAACCAAACTTAACAGAAGCCCTAATAGCTACTTCAAATTAAAGGTCTAACCCTAGCCCTAGTCCCACCCTACTCCCAACAACCAATAAAATAGGAAGCCCTAGTCCCTACTTACAATAGAAATCCTAACCCTAGCACTAGTCTTAACCCTACAATGATTGAATCACAGACTCAGAAACCAATCTGAACCCTCAATTACCCAACCAATGAGGACATTAACCATAATCCAATAGAAACACCAGATACAACCACCAATCAGTGTAGAGGTCTGCTGGTCAGGGAGTTGGAAGCTGCTTCTCCTGTTCAGAATCTCCTAGGAGACAGACAGGCTCAATCCACACTTTGGACTTCAGCATGTAAGGGCCTCACTAATTTGAAATCTAACAATACTGTTTGAATAAAACTTTACTCCCTCTGCTGGCCAAAAAACGAAGTGCACAGGCACTAGTAAACACAGTTTAAACAGCTCACAGAAGCACCCTCTGATGTATAAAATCCCTGTTGCTGGGGGGGGGGGCGCTGGGGGGCTGGTTACACTGGCTTGTGAACACAAAATGGTGGCTGGGAGTGCACTGTTTTAACATACAGGTCTTAGCACAGAGCAAAGGAGAAATTTAATTTGGAGGGAAAATAGAATTGTCACCAAGGAATGAGATGGACAAACTACAGAGGTTGGACTTCAAATCCCACAATTCAACACGCTAAATGGAGGCAATCATGTGCAGGGAAAACCACAAGTTTAAAACACAACACAGGTGATAAAATATGCGATTGTAGGCAGGCTAAAACTACAATTTTAAACGGTAGCAACCACAGGAAAAGACAGTAAACACAGAAAGTGAAAATCGTTTTTTAAACAACTTTTGGTCTTGGGAAGAGACAGCACTAGTCTGTCTCCTTACCACTTCCTGGACTCTGCTCACTGCAATCTGGGGCCCAGGTAGGCTGCAACTCACAAGATGGAGGAGAATGATTTGGGGTGCACCCATCAAGGCCTTAAGGGGCCTGGGCAGGTGTGAGTGCCTCTTATTATTCATGCACATATATTTATGCATGCATATATGTAGCGCTGACATTAGCCAAAGGCTAGAGAGATTTACAGTAGAAATGTGACGTTACATGTAAATTACTGAGTGTTTGAAATTACCAAACATTACCAAAAATAGTTACATGAGGTCGAGATTTACAAAATGGTAGATCACTACAAAAAAGAAAATGTACAAGAAGTTTGAACACAAGAAATGTTTTTACAAGAGGTAAATACAGCTGTGAAATGATGGTAGTGCAGTTTTCTGTGTCGAGGTTAGTAGAAATGTCAGAGTTCCTTGAAGGTAGCTCTCGGCACGAACCCCACCCCCCTTCACAGGGTGAAATGTATTTATAAATTGGTTGTACTCCTGCCATTACAAGGCATAACAACAGTGTGGTCCAGCTACCACTATTGCTGCAATCACAACAGAACGAGCTGTTCCTACCAAGCAGGGTTGGATTGGGATACAAAATTGGCCCGGGTGCCCTAAAAAAAAGTGGCCCACATTTGTCGACTGTCTTTTTTCAAACCACTGCTTCATTGCTTTAAGTGTTATAAAAAGGAGGAGGGTTCCTATAAAAGAGGCATGTTTTCTAAAGTTCACTAAGATAAAAAAAATCAAATGTTGCCAGGTCTATTTGTTTACGGATTACTTCACAATGGTTAACCACACCTGAATACAAGTGAGGCCACTTCTGCCCAGGCACCCTGCCCATGCTCAACCTGCATTCAATAATGGAAAGGCCCAGCGAGAGACTAGGAATGACACCTTCCTCCGCCCCTTGGTGAAAGGGGGGTAATAGAGGCCCATCTGCCTACAGAAAGGTCGCCCAGTCCACCGCTGGGCCGCTGGTGGCATCTCAACTGCAAAGACACAGCTCATACAGTCCACCATGTAGGCCAAAACAGCGGATCTCGGATACCAGTCATCGCACTTTGCTCACCTTACCAATTTGACCCTGCTACCAAGAATTAATGTGCCCTTGTGTAATGCAACTAGTGCTCGTGTAAAGCGCTTCAGTACCTTTGGGCCGAGTTCGCGCTTTATAAAACTGCAACAAAAAACTGCAGTAAGCATGAGAGGTATTTTAGTGATTGGAAGGCTGGGGCTAGCGCCGAAACGATGCCTGCAGACGGGTTCAACTGACATTTCAGTGCGAGGGATGCTGGCACTTTAGGCGAACACTGACAGCAGTGAGGTTTTGATACCAGTAGTGCTAACACCTTCGTAACTTGCTTTGCTCATATCCTGTTTGAAAGGCAGGCAGATATTCAATTACAATTTGCTCACGGGCAAAGTAGCCAATCCGAAATTACACGTGTCTTTAAAACATTGGCTGGCCTACCAATTATCTAAACTTGAGCGATAGTGTCTTCTAGTGACTTAATAACAGAATACGCGTGACTAAATGAGAGGATACGTGGCTCAAACAGGCTCAAACAGACTCAAAATAGGCTCAAAACAGGCTTGAAACAGGCTCAAACTGGCTCAAACCGGCTCAAACTGGCTTAAAAACAGGCTCAAAACAGGCTCAAAACAGGCTCAAAGCAGGCTCAAACAGGCTCAGTGCCTCAAACCGGCTTAAACAGTCTCAAACCGGCTCAAACCAGCTCAAACTGGCTCACACCGGCACAAACTGTCTCAAACCGGCTCAAACTGGCTCAAACTGGCTCAAACCGACTCAAACTGGCTCAAACAGGTTCACTGGCTCAAACCGGCTCAAACAGTCTCAAATTGGCCTAAATGTTATGTTATGTTATGTTATGTTATGTTATATGGTTTATAGAGCGCACAGCTGCCCCATCGAAGAGGCGTCCCAGCTCTAATCCCAAGTGAAAAACAGAACTGAGGGCAGAAAAGACCGGTAGGGGAAATTATTTTCCAGGAAATAAAAATGTTTTGACAACTTTCCTGAATTGCAACATGTCTTTCAACTCCGGTATCTGGCCATAACTTAGCTGCTATAAAACGGAAGGAGCGGCCACCTGTTCTGCTGCGATTGAATCGGGGAACTACCACCATATTCTGCCCTGCCGAACGCAGAGAACACGCAGGCACATACAGGTTCAGCAGTGATCTCATCATTTTAGGGGTAGACAGTCTAAGGATTTTAAAAGAGATACACAGGGTCTTGAACTGTATCCTTTGAGCTACAGGAAGCCAGTGAAGTTTCCGGATGGAGGCAGAAGTGGGAATAAAGCGTGGTAGGCCTATTAAGGCCCTCGAGGCCTCATTTTGAATACGTTGAAGGAGGGCAATTTCCACCTTGTTAGCGCCTAGAAGTAAGGAGCTGGCATAATCCAGTCTGGACAGTACCGTAGCCTGAACAATTAACTGCCTGGTAACTGGATCGAAAAATTTCAAGACTGGTTTAAGGCTGCGTAAGATTCAAAAGCAAGTAGCGGCGACCTTTTTTGTATGGACATCAAACTTAAGCTCTGAGTCCAATCAGACTCCCAGATTCTTCACTTCAGTCTTAGGTGTAAGGGCTGCCCCCAAAGTAGGTGGCCACCAATGGTCACCCCATAGATCTGCGTTTCTTCCCACCAGTAGTACCTCCATCTTGGCAGCATTCAATTGGAGACAGTTATCTGTCATCCAGGCTGCTACGGCGGTCAGACACGCTTTGAATCTAATATGGTCGATGGCAGAGCCTTCCGTGAGGGCAACCACTAGCTGCGTATCGTCAGCATAAGAGACGCACAAACATAAATTATCTATTTTTTTAGAACTGAATGCTTAGTATCTGAGAACTTCAAACTTCAGTGACATTTCAACCAAATAGGCTATCTTTATCTGATAGAGAATTATGACCAGCAACCTGCAATTTCACTTTTGTTTTTATTTGGAAGCATTCAAAAATGCATTTATCTACAGGGCCTACATTGTAAAGAACAGGCTCAAACTGGCTTAAACAGGCTTAACTGGCTCAAACCGGCCTAAACAGGCTCAAACCGGCTCAAACAGGCTCACTGGATCAATCCAGCTCAAACCGGCTCAAACAGGCTCAAACCGGATCAAACCGGCTCAATCGGCTCAAACCAGCTCAAACTGGCTCAAACTGGCTCAAACAGGCTCAAACCGGCTCAAACTGGCTTAAACATGCTCAAACAGGCACTGCCCTTGTCCTCGCTGCCCTTAGCCTCGACGCCCGGGCTGAGACGCTCGAACCCTGCCCTCTTTTATAGCCCTAGTAATCAGGAAACCACTTCAGCCAAAGGGAACCCTAGCCCTAACACTATCCAATCACAACACTAGCCCGAAAATCTAGAACTAATAGGAGATGAGGACCTTACAGCCAATCTTAACCCTAGTCCAAGCACCCAATCAGTTAAAAAATCCTGATCTCTACGTCCAATAAAAGCCCTAGCCCTACCAGTATTCCCAAAACAAGTCCATGCAACCAATGGCACAGGTAGCACTAGTCCCTACTTCCAATAGAAAGCCTAACCCTACTCTAAATCCCATACTTAGTCTAGCAACCAATCACACCAGAAGCCCTAATCGCTACTTCCAATTAAAGGTCTAACCCTAGCACTAGTCCCACCCTACTCCCAACAACAAATAAAATAGGAAGCCCTAGTCCCTACTTACAATAGAAATCCTAACCCTAGCCCTAGTCTCAACCCTACAATAATTGAATCACAAACCCAGAAACCAATCCGAACCCTCAAATACCCAACCAATGAGGACATTAACCCTAATCCAATAGAAACATCAGATACAACCACCAATCAGTGTAGACATGTAGCAACCACTAGCAGACCATATAAGGTCCCAGCGACCTCAGACAAGGTTTTCTGGCCAGGGAGTTGGAAGCTGCTTCTCCTGTTCAGAATCTCCTAGGAGTCAGACAGACTCAATCGACACTTTGAACTTCAGCATGTAAGGACCTCACTAACTTGAAATCTAACAATACTGTTTGAATAAAACTTCACTCCCTATGCTGGATAAAAAAAGAAGTGCACAGGCACTAGTACACACAGTTTAAACACCTCACAGAAGCACCCTCTGATGTAGAAAATCCCTGTTGCTGGGGGGAAAGCAGGGGGGCTGGTTTCACTGGCTTGTGAACACAAAATGGTGGCTGGGAGTGCACTGTTTTAACATACAGGTCATAGCACAGAGCAAAGGAGAAATTTGGAGGGAAAACAGAATAGTCACCAAGGAATGAGAGGGACAAACTACAAAGGTTGGACTGCAAATCCCACAATTCAACACACTAAATGGAGGCTGTCATGGGGAGGGAAAAAAACCACAAGTTTAAAACACAATACAGGTGATAAAATATGCTATTGTAGGCAGGTTAAAACTACAATTTTAAACTGTAACAACCACAGGCAAAGACAGTAAACACAGAAAGTGAAAATGGTTTTTAAACAACTTTTTGTCTTGGGAAGAGACAGGACTAGTCTGTCTCCTTCCCACTTCCTGGACTCTGCTCACTGCAATCTCGGGCACAGGTAGGCTCTAACTCACCAGATGGGGGAGAATGATTTGGGGTGCACCCATCAAGTCCTTAAGGGGCCTGGGCAAGTGTGAGTGCCTCTTATTTGTTCATGCACATATATTTATGAATGCATTAATGTAGCGCTGACATTAGCCAAAGACTGGAGAGATTTACAGTAGACATATGACGTTACATGTAAATTACAGAGGGTTTGAAATTATCAAACATTACCAAAAATAGCTACATGAGGTCGAGAATTACAAAATGGTAGATCATTACAAAAAAAGAAAATGTACAAGAAGTTTGAACACAAGAAATGTTTTTACAAGAGGTATATACAGCAGTGAAATGATGGTAGTGCAGTTTTCTCTGTTGAGGTTAGTTGAAATGTCAGAGTATCCTTGAAGGTAGCTCTAGGCACGAACCCCCCCCTTCACAGGGTGAAATGTATTTATAAATTGGTTGTACTGCTGCCATTACAAGGCATAACAACAGTGTGGTCTAGCTACCGCTATTGCTGAAATCACAACAGAACGAGCTGTGCCTACCAAGCAGGATTGGATTGGGAAACAAAATTGGCCTGCGTGCCCTAAAAAAAGTGGCCCACATTTGTCGACTGTCTTTTTTCAAACCACTTCTTCATTGCTTTAAGTGTTATAAAAAGGAGGAGGGTTCCTATAAAAGAAGCATGTTTTCTAAACTTCACTAAGATAAAAAAAATTCAAATGTTGCCAGGTCTATTTATTTACGGATTAGTTCACAATGGTGAACCACACCTGAATACAAGTGAGGTCACCTTTGCCCAGGCACCCTGCCCATGCTCAATCTGCATTCAATAATGGGAAGGCCCAGCGAGAGACTAGGAATGACACCTCCCTCCCCCCCTTGGTGAAAGGGGGGTAATAGAGGCCCATCTGCCTACGGAAAGGCCTTCCAGGCCCCTCTGGGACGCTGGCGGCATCTCAACTGCACAGACACAGCTCATACAGGCCACCATTTTGGCCAAAACAGCAGATCACGGATACCAGCCATCGCCCTTTGCCCACCTTACCAATTTGACCCTGCTACCAAGAATGAATGTGCCCTTGTGTAATGCAACTAGTGCTCGTGTAAAGCGCTTCGGTACCTTCGGGCCGAGTATGCACTTTATAAAACTATAACAAAAAACTGCAGTAAGCATGAGAGGCATTTTAGTGATTGGAGGGCTGGGGCTAGCGCCAAAACAATGCCTGCAGAGGGGTTCAACTGACATTTCAGTGCAAGGGATGCTGGCACTTCAGGCGAACACTGACAGCAGTGAGGTTTTGATACCAGTAGTGCTAACGCCTTCGTAACTTGCTTTGCTCATATCCTATTTGGAAGGCAGGCAGATATTCAATAACAATTTGCTCGCGGGCAAAGTAGCCAATCTGAAATTACACGTGTCTTTCAAACATTGGCTGGTGTACCAATTATCTAAACTTGAGCGATAGTGTCCTCTAGGGCTTAATAACAGAATACACGTGACTAAATGAGAGGATAACGTGGCTCAAACAGGCTAAAACAGGCTCAACACAGGCTCAAAAAATGCTCCTCCTTTGGAAACTAGGCCGGTCCTAACTATAAAAACCTAGGTAATATATATATATGTAATATATATATATGTACCGCTCCCACCAAGCCATAGCAAAACATCTACTTTCAGAAAGTAAGAGCAGAACATGCTCTTGTTTGCTGAAAGCAGAGGTTGTCAAGTGATCAGGGAAACAAACATTGTTTTGAGATCCCGGGATCTGCATGGTCAGCAGCTCCATTGGTCTTAAAGCAATGCCGGCTCCCACAGAGCCAGCAGAGACAGCAAGGTCCTTGAAGCTCCTCCTGTGGTCCCCATTGTTCCTAAAGGCCGGGCTCTAGGGGATGAGGTCCCCGGGGCCAAAAATCGCCAGGAATAGGATTTGAGCAGCCCCCTCCCTTTAAAACAAAAAGGCATTTTTTTTAAAAGTGGTAGGCCCTTGGGGATGGGGTTCTTGAGCCAAAAGTGGCCCAGGAGGGGGGTGCTTGGCCATATACATATATCTTCAAGGTACATAGATGTGAAGTTAAGAATAGTAACATATTCCTCCCTCTCTGCTCTTATCCCCCATTTTAAGGATTGGCCCTGTGGAGGTGGTGGCCCCCCCTGCCCAAATATAAGAAGCCCCAGGAAGGTGGTGTTCCCCGTGGTAGGGGTGTCAGCGAGCCCGCCCCCCCAATATATTGGAAATATACCCGGGGAGATGGCGGTCCCCAGGGCTGTGGGCAGGCCCAGTGGGCCCACCCGAATACCTAATTAAATGTGCCCCGGGGAGGTCGGATCCATGCACTCCTCCTCCTTTATTTATTTATTTAACCCCTTGCATGCTATTGACGGCCCCCAGCCATCATGCACTACGGCGCTCGTGTGCTGATGACGGCTGGGGGCCTCAATTATTGGAGGATGTGGTTTTTCGATCTACATTATCCACTACAGCTGTGAATTATTTTGATGAAAATGTCAATACTGCATCCTCTATTTTAGTAGAATGGAATGCGTTAAAGACAGTGAATAGGGGTGCGCAATTAACGCTACAGGGGGGGCCAGTCAGGGAATACATGCAAATTGGAAAACTACTGAGGAGAATATGGGTAGTTTGGAGCAGGAAGCGGTGGGAGACACTGATAAAAATAGTGCACTGCAAGAGGCGCACATAAAACACGCTGAACTTCTGGAAACTCTTAAGTGTGATATAATAGAGAGCATACACACAGTTGCAACACAGAGACGCTGACAAAGCAGGGAAAGCTTTTGGTGAAAGTATTGGAAGCGGATCATCCGCCTACCATGATAAGTCAAGTATGCTTACCTTTGGGAAATATGGTTTATACTCAACAATAGATAAATGATTCCTTTCATACGTACTACACTCCGCTGTACAGTAGGCTGGACCCAGTGATAATTGCCAAGATAAATGCATTCCTGGTGGACCTGCCATATCCCCAGATTCCTGTAGGATGCAGAGATGGATTGGAAGGCCCAATCACAAGCATTGAAATAAAAGCCACTAGAAATGGATTACCGTGCAATAAGACACCAGGACTAGATGGTTTACCAGTAGAATTTTACAATACATACTCAGAAAATTTGGTCCCACAACTAGAAATCCTATACAAAACATCACTACAATTGGGCAGGCTCCCTGACTCCACTAAACAGGCGCTAATAGTCACAGGGTACCATCCACTCTCACTACTAGTGACTGAATATAGAATATTAAGTAAAATATTAGCTGACAGACTACTCCCCATTTACACAAACTAACTCACACAGACCAATGCGGATTTATACCTGTACGCAATATGTCCTTAAACATACGAAGACTCCACCACATAATGTCAATTAACCCAGACCACTTGATTAATGCAGGTTGTATAGCACTTGACCTCAGACAGGCGTTTGATACTTTATCGTGGGATTATATGTTCCAGGCCCCTGAGAGATGTGGACTCCCCAGGTTACCTTTGCTGGGTACACCTATTATACAATGCTCCTACTGCTAGGGTCAAAACAGGTAGTCATATATCTAAGGAATATCCCATATACAAAGGTACACATCAGTGCTGTCCACTCTCCCCACTACTGTTTGTACTTGCCTTGGAGCCACTAGCACTCAATTTACGACATGAGGCAATACATGCAGGATACCATCTGTCAACACCACACATTTAATATCTGCATACGCAGATGACAAAATAATTTATGCAAGTGAGCTCATGGGCAAATTGGATCTGATATCTGGAATCTTTGCCTCAGTTGCAGGTATATCTGGTTTGACCATAAATGAGTCAAAATCAAATGCCTTTTTCTTTCACCAGCATTCTTGCCCTGAAGAGATTGACTTTGGACTGTACAGACTCCCGGTCACACACACCACCTTTAAATATTTTGCCATCCAGATTTACAGATCATCGGTGGATATGTTGGAGGGCAATATGCATAAGGCCATATGAGGGCTGCGCTCCAGCATAGCATTCTGGACCTCGCATCCACTCTCAACAATGGGTTGTGTAGCAATATCCAAGATGTTGGTCCTCCCTCGACTGCTACACTATTTTACAAATTTACCGACCATAATTACTCCCCCCCCCCTTTTTAGATACTACACTCTTAGAATTATTCTGGGGACCTGGTAGAACTCGAATACACCTTAAAAAGTTACAACTGGGAACACAAGTTGGGGGCCTTGGTGTGCCAGACTTCCAAGCATATTACTATTCATGCCAAGTCCAGTGGCTATCATACTGGACCGCAGGCCGTAACCTGCAAGAGATAGGCTACACAGCGGCCCGTATCGAGGAAGGGGCACTTCACCCTCTACTACTACCAAAGGCTAGGATTCCACTGGACACACCGCCCCTCTTGTGAACGGCACTACACAGTTGGAAGAGAACACTACAATACATGGCCACTTCCCCCCACTATGCAGACAATATCCCACTGTTGGGCATCCCACTTCACACTGGTAGACTTACTTCACCCAGGCTCTGGGCATGGTCGACTGAAGGTGTGGACACGATTTGGGACTTTTTCAATGCTCGAATATTAATGGACCATGATAACTTTGTTCGGGAAAACGGGGTACAGAATCACCTATAAATGCTTTATGAGTCGATCTTATATTATGTGAAAAAAAATTGGTCCCCTCATCGGGAAGAACACCAAACACATGAATTAGTCAAAGCATTGTATTATATGGGACGAGGTAGTCACCTCATTAAATGGTTGTACGTAGGGATCCGTGCCCACGCGGCGATACCTCTAGATGCCCTGAAGGCTTAGTGGGTGGTGGATGTTGGACATGATATAACAGACAGGGAATGGGCGTCTATAAGAGAATATCCTAAAAAAGTGTCTAGGAATGCAAATTTTAAATTCATACAATGTATGACACTACACAGGGCGTATCTCACACCGCGCCACTTACAGAAGAACTACGACGGGGAGGAGCTGAAAGTGCAGCTATCCGTCGTGAAGAGGCACGCGGCCTCTGTAAAAAGCAAATATCCATGGAATGGGGCACAATGCTAGAGGCACTCAAGGGTAAAACTACAGACCATGCACCTAGCACCCCGAGCACACAATACATTACATTACTGATGTGACACGCTAGGACATGTGTGGTATTTACCTAGACGGAAACACAATATCAACAAGAATTATTACATCTACACCAGGAACATGAGGCGGTGACATGCTTTAAATTAGCTACAAACTCTAGAACACTGAGGGGAGGGATCGGGTATGTTACAATAAAATTGGTGGTGGTTTATTTGAATTTTTAGTTATTTATAGAGCGCACATTCACTGAGCAGTTTCTTGGCGCTATAGGATTTCAGTGCCGAGGGAAGCATCGGGGACTAAGGGCTGAAAGCCTGCTGGAACAGAAAGGTCTTAAGAGCCTTACGAAACTCCAAGTATGAGGGGGAGGATCTGAGAGGGAGGGGCAGGGAGTTCCAGAATGTAGGTGCGAGTACCGAAAATTTCTGGCCGCCGGATCGTTTTTTCTTGAACCGGGGGATGACTAGCAGGGACTTGGCAGAGGAACGTAGGTCTCTGGCAGGGCGGTAGTTGATGACGGCGGAATTAATAAACGCTGGGGCAGTGCCCGCCTGAGCCTGAAAGGTGAGGCAGCCAAGTTTAAAAAGGGCTCTTTGTTTAATCGGTAGCCAAAGAAGGGCAGTGAGAATGGGGGAGGAGTGATGGTATTTCGGTAGGCCATGCACCAGACGAGCTGCCTGGTTCTGCACCGTCCGAAGACGTTGAAGTGCATAAGCTGGGGCACCATTATAAATGATGTTCCCGTAATCGATCTTAGATAAGACCATGGCCATAACAATCAGTTTGAGTGCTGAGGGGGAGAAGAACCGGGATACTTTCCTGATGTTACGTAAAGTAAAAAAACAGGAGGAAACAACAGAACTAATGTGGGTGTGAAGTGTCAAGTGGTGATTGAGCATAATTCCAAGGGTCTTAACAGAGTGAGAAGGTGTGAGAGGGGGACCAAAGGAAGGGGGCCAGAAGGAGGGTGATCAGGGATTGCCACTGCCTCCAGTCAAAATCAGCTCTGTTTTATCCGGGTTGAGTTTGAGATGGTTTGCGTTCATCCAAGCCCGGATAAACAGCAAGATGGACTGGAAGCTGGGGGCTCCTAATGATGGAGCAGAAGAATCAAAAATGAGTTGGAGGTCGTCAGCGTAGTTGTAAACTGTGACCTCCATTTGTTGAAGTGCAAAAATAAGAGGAAAGATATCATGGTTAAATAAAAGAGGGGAGAGAGAAGAGCCCTGGGGGACCCCGCATTTCACCCTGCTGGGTGGGGCCGAGAATTCGGCAAGATGGACCGCCTGAGTGCGCCCCTCCAGGAAGGATCCTATCCAGGTGAGAGCCTGGTCCCCTATGCCCGCCGCCCTGACACGGGACAAAAGGATGGAATGGTCTACCGTGTCAAAGGCGGCAGACAGGTCGAGGAGGACCAGGGCCTGGGGGATGTTGGTGTTGAGACCCTCCCTGAGTTGGTCCATTACTGAAATGACCACCTTCTCAGTGGAATGTCGGGGACGGAAGCCTGCCTGGCAGAGTGCGAGGTAGTTGCTGCTCTCTATGAAGGAGCTAAGTACCTGGGTGACATGGGACTCTGCTACTTTTCCCAGATAAGGAAGGAGGGATATGGGGCGGTAATTTGCAGGAAGAGAAGGGTCGGCTCCTGGTTTTTTTAATATTGGGAGAATTATGGAGTCTTGAAAGGGGCCGGAACGATGCCAGAGGTAAAACAGTTGTTCAAGAGAGCAATGGCGGGGGAAGGGCACGCAGAGAAGAACTGACAGAGGATGCGTGCCGGGCCAATGTCAGCTGGGGAGCCCGACTTAACACGCCTAAGCAGCAGAAGCAGGGATTCTCTCGTGAGTAGGGGGATAGTGGTAAGAGAGCGGTTATTGTCAGGGGGTTGAGGGGGAGAGAATGAGAGAGGGGGAGGGGGAATGTTGGCCTTGATCAAGGCAATCTTAGCTGTGCTATGAATATTAGGACAAATTGTATGAACATCTGTCACAAGTGTTAAAATGTACAGACTATAGCACGTCTATGTTAAAATGCAACTTTGTATCTATTCTGTATTAAGGCTGTATAAACGCTGCTGCAAGAACATTACAATATCCATGTCCTATGAGAATGTTTATGAAAATCAATAAACTATGTTTAAAAAACACACACACACACACACTCACCCACCCATACAGCACTTCACAGATGCACTCTTGAAGACATACACCCAGTGAATCACCCACTCACACATCTGTGCACGGAGTCACACACCCCCATCCACCCACACAGGTACCCATACAGATTCTCAGACAACCAATCAATAACCCATATAGACCCTCCTTTAGCTACTCACCAACCCATGCAACCGCTTACACACCAACTGGCAAACCTAACTGTGTGAATGTCTGTATTAGTCGCTAACCCATGCATTCAGTAAGACACATTTAATCACTCACTTATACAGTCAGTCATGCACCTACTAAATCATCCATTCCGAGAC
Organism: Lissotriton helveticus; assembly: GCF_964261635.1. Taxonomy (NCBI): domain Eukaryota; kingdom Metazoa; phylum Chordata; class Amphibia; order Caudata; family Salamandridae; genus Lissotriton; species Lissotriton helveticus. Next base: position 1,425,141,142 of record NC_136063.1, on the reverse strand, counting down.
TTATACACCCACTCATTCTTCAATACACCTTGGCCTATGAATATATATATATATATGTATATTACCTACTGGCGGTCGCCAGTAGGTATATATAGTTAGGATTTTTTCTCTATGGGATTTTTGAAAATTCTATGTTTAATAACTTTGGCGTTTGTGGACGGAATTGGCTGAAATTTTCAGGAAAATGGAACATTTTGTTTCTGAGCAGCCCCTAAAATTTTTTTGGGGGGGGGGGTTCCTCAAGGGGGGGCCGAGAAAAAAGGGGGGTCCCAAAACGCGTTTTTCCCATGTTAATTTCCATAGGGCGGTTGGACTCACTTTTAGCTCGAACGGCTGAATGGATTTGCACGAAACTTGGCAAAATTGTAGGGACTGGTAGCCCGATGTGCCTTTGCTAGGTCTCAATATATGTGCTCCAGTGGATTTTGAGAAATTAACGTTCAAAAAAAGATATATATCTGTGACAGCGCTCCGGGCAGCGCTCCGCTTCGCGTACTTTTCGCGTTACGGAGCTTTGCGAAGCGAAGCTGATTGGTTCTCCGGCGTCTGTAAACATTCCAAACAGTCCGTAGCGGCCGCCATCTTGTCTCTCGGTAGGATCGAGAGACAAGAGGAGGCCAAAGCGAAGGGGCAAATGACCATAAGGGGGCATAGTAGATCCTCCCTGACCCCCTAGGTTTGATGTGGAGGTTTTAAAAGGGCCCCGCGGGGCAAAAAAAAAATCAAAAAAAAAATCGAACGGGTGAATGGATTTGCATGAAACTTGGCAAAATTGTAGGGACCGGTAGCCCGATGTGCCTTTGCTGGGTCTCAATATATGTGCTGCAGTGGATTTTGAGAAATTAACGTTTAAAAAAAGATATATATCTGTGACAGCGTCCCGGGTAGCGCTCCGTTTCGCGTACTTTTCACGTTACGGAGCTTTGCGAAGCGAAGCTGATTGGTTCTCCGGCGTCTGTAAACATTCCAAACAGTCCGTAGCGGCCGCCATCTTGTCTCTCGGTAGGATTGAGAGACAAGAGGAGGCCAAAGCGAAGGGGCAAATGACCATAAGGGGGCATAGTAGATCCTCCCTGACCCCCTAGGTTTGATGTGGAGGTTTTAAAAGGGCCCCGCGGGGCAAAAAAAAATCAAAAAAAAGATCGAACGGGTGAATGGATTTGCATGAAACTTGGCAAAATTGTAGGGACCGGTAGCCCGATGTGCCTTTGCTGGGTCTCAATATATGTGCTGCAGTGGATTTTGAGAAATTAACGTTTAAAAAAAGATATATATCTGTGACAGCGTCCCGGGTAGCGCTCCGTTTCGCGTACTTTTCGCGTTACGGAGCTTTGCGAAGCGAATCTGATTGGCTCTCCGGTGTCTGTAAACATTCCAAACAGTACGGAGCGGCCGCCATCTTGTCTCTCGGTAGGATCGAGAGACAAGAGGAGGCCAAAGCGAAGGGGCAAATGACCATAAGGGGGCATAGTAGATCCTCCCTGACCCCATAGGTTTGATGTGGAGGGTTTAAAAGGGCTCTGCGGGGCAAAAAAAAAAAAAGAAATCGTTTTTTTTGGTGGGGTGCGCCCGGTTAGCGTAACGGGAAGCGGACTGGGGAGCGTACTACAAGGAAACAAGAATGATTGACTTTTAACTTATTGTATGTTTATAGACTTTTTTTTACTTTTTTTCTGCTGAGTGACGTCTCGGCCTATCTCCACGGGATGCAGTCCCTACCATCTCTGCGTTTAAGCCCAGGGGGACCGGTAGTGTGGGAGAGATAACGTCTGTTAACATTCGATTCGAAGGAAATCAGGAAGTGTTGAAAAACATTGTCTGCGCCATCTTGCCTTTTTTCAAATGCCACACTTTTGTCGTGCACGGCAGCCATTTTAGATGCCTTGACCAGACCCACTCTCTGCACGCTGTCGATCCTTAGCATGGCTCCCCACCCTCGCAAGCATCTCCCCCAGGCACTGGTCACCCCCGCTCTCTGTCTTATGCATGGGCAATAAACCTCCCCCCATCTGCGCTGCTCTTCCCTGAGAATCACACTCTGTGCCCGCCCAGCACCTCCCTTTCACCCTATTCACTACCGCACCCTCTGACACTCCTCTTCCTCTGTGTCCGATTGTCCAGGCCGGTCCCAGGCTATCAGGTAGCCCTGCAGATGTACTTTATGGCCCCAGCTGTAAAGAATCACCCCTCTTCAAAGGAGTTACAGTAGATCAAGGCCCCCACCCGATGAGATCCGTCACACCACACGCGTTCCTACTATCTGAAAACCATCCTGTATTGTGATTGGGGAGGGGACCGAGCCTGAAGCGGAAGATTACAGGGATGCCTCTTTGTACATCAAAGTTTTTACAATTATGTGTCACATTAAAAATATATAGCACTCCAACAAAGTGGTAGGATTATAAAACTTTAATAACTTATAAATATAAACAACGCAACAAAAACAGTAAAAACATTTAAACATTTTTAGGAAAAAAGAAGGAACAATGGTCAGTAGCGGTCGGTTGTGCGAATAGTCCCAAGGCAGCACAACGTCCTGAGTTCTGGACGGCACCCAGGTGATGTTGCCTGGGTGCCGCACTGGTTTTGGGTATCCTACAATGCTGCTCCGAATAACGGTGTGGGGCGTCCCGGGGGGTGGCTCGTCAGTAGCGGTCTGTTGTGCGAATAGTCCCAAGGCAGCAGAACGCGCTCAGATGTGGATGGCACCCAGGTGATGTCAAGTAAGTTGCCGCACTGGTTTTGGAATCCCACAATGCTGCTCCGAATAACGGCGTGGGGCGCCCCGGGGGGGGGGGGGGTGAGGCGGCGTGAACGGGCCTCCCCAGGTGGAGGCTCGTCTGCTGTAGTGGGGCGCCCCTTTACCGTTTCAGTTGCCATTCCGCCCGCTTTTGGTACACTGTGTCAAAATCCGCCATTCAGCTGAGTTGCGCCCACTCTTGCGGTGCAGCGAAAGGCGGCTGCCACAGGACTCTCAAAATGGCAGCAGGCTCTTTCCTTTTTGGGCCTGGTCCACTGAAATGGCCCTGGGACACCTTGGAAATCGGACGCTTGTCTGCTAGGTCTTGGACCCCATTCTCGAAAGCGTCCCCTCAGCCTTGAGGATTCTACAAAAGTCTTGGGGGCCCCCGACTCCTGCAGGCTTCCGGTGGGGAGCGGCTGCCATGATTGCTCACGGAATGACCACGACGGAGCCACGAGATGGTGGTGCTCTCATGCTGACGCCAGCTTCAGTCTGAAACATCCAGAAACAAGGTGGGGCTTTCATCGTTTGGGGAAAAAAAAAAGTTTTCATCCAATGAAAAGTGTTATTTTTAGGTCATATGATCAAGCCTTCCATCATTAGGAAACCAAAAGTAAAATGAACCAATGAAAAGTTTTATAAACAAGTCACATGACCTGTTATGCGGCATAGGGTATAAAAAGCGTAGAAAATCCGTTGGCACGTGAGGCGGCGTCAGTAGCGGACCGATGTGCGAATAGGCCGAAGGCAGCACAACGCGCCAAGATCCGGATGGCACCGAGGTGGTGTCTAGCAAGTTGCCGCACTGGTGTGGCCATCCTACAATGCTGAAAGTCGGCGTGGGGCACCCCGTTGGCCTGTGAGTTCGCGTCAGTAGTGGACCGATGTGCGAATAGGCCGAAGGCAGCACAACGCGCCAAGATCCGGATGGCACCGAGGTGGTGTCTAGCAATTTGCCGCACTGGTGTGGCCATCCTACAATGCTGAAAGTCGGCGTTGGGCGCCCCGTTAGCCTGTGAGTTTGCGTCAGTAGCGGACCGATGTGCGAATAGGCCGAAGGCAGCACAACACGCCAAGATCCGGATGGCACCGAGGTGGTGTCTAGCAAGTTGCCGCACTGGTGTGGCCATCCTACAATGCTGAAAGTCGGCGTGGGGCGCCCCGTTGACCTGTGAGATGGCGTCAGTAGCGGACCGATGTGCGAATAGGCCGAAGGCAGCACAACGCGCCAAGATCCGGATGGCACCGAGGTGGTGTCTAGCAAGTTGCCGCACTGGTGTGGCCATCCTACAATGCTGAAAGTCGGCGTGGGGCGCCCCGTTGGCCTGTGAGATGGCGTCAGTAGCGGACCGATGTGCGAATAGGGCCAAAGGCAGCGCAACGCGCCAAGATCCGGATGGCAACAAGGTGGTGTCTAGCAAGTTGCCGCACTGGTGTGGCCATCCTACAATGCTGCGCCGAAAGTCGGCGTGGGGCGCTCCGTTGGCCTGTGAGTTCGCGTCAGTCAGTGGGGGTTGTTTGAGGATCTGACTGCATTGGAAAGCAATGTGATGCTGTGCGTCGCCCCCAAGATGAAGGTTCCTCGGCTGCAGTGGGGCGCCCCTTGGTGTTTCACTCGCTATGCAGCTGAGTTGCGTGCGCACTTGCGGTGAATAGGCCGAAGGCAGCACAACAATATTTTCTGAATAGAAGACACCACAAGGCGCTGAGATTCGGTTGGCACCGAGGTGGTCTCTAGCAAATTGCCGCACTGGTGTGGCCATCCTACAATCCTGCTCCGAATAACGGCGTGGGGTGCCCGAAGGGGGGGTGGAGGCGGCGTGAACGGGCTTCCCAGGTGGAGGCTCGTCTGCTGTAGTGGGGCGCCCCTTTACCGTTTCAGTTGCCATTCAGCTGAGTTTCGGCCGCTCTTGATGCTACAGCGACAGGCGGCTGCAACAGGAGTCTCAAAATGGCGGCCTGTTCTTTGGATTTGGGCCTGGTCCACTAAAATGGCCCTGGGACACCTTAGAACTCGGACGCTCGAAATCTTTTTCCTTTCCTCTACATACAAAAAAGGTAAATGCCCGGTACGTTACCTGCCTCATCTGCCACGATGTACTCTCCAGAGGAACCGAAAAAAAATATAGTTATGGTAACTATACCATGCATCGTCATATGGAGAGGTGGCACCAATTAATTATAGTGCTGCACAAAAGAGAGATTTGGAGGAGAACCCCCGACCTGCCAGTACATTCACCAAAGAAGTGGCACTGACAGCATCAGAGGCAAGGGAAACGGTCCCAAATATTTAGAAGAACTTTGGAAAGATTAAAATGACATGTTTAGATTGTGGCGAATTAATTTCATGTGGACAGATGAGTGTTACTCTAATAAATACAGCATATGAACATCATCATAGTCGATGGTTGGTAGAGACATTTTGACTATATCCTGGACCTGCCCGTCCTCGCCCAAAATGGCACCGGAATAAATGGGACTCGTAACTCCTTGTTGTGTACTGGTTGCTGAACCTTGAAATCACGAGATACGTATGCAGTTTTGAAGCACATGGCTGGCGGGGACGAGAATTGATTGAATATTTCGACATCCCTATTGATATTAAGTTCTGATGTGTTATTGATTACTGTACTATTGAAAGTTCGAATTAACGTCACCCATGGTACTTGCCCGCAAATGTATATCTAGATAATTTTATTGTAACTGGCTCTGTCGTATTTTAATTATAAAATGTACGTCCACCGATTCCGCAACTGTTAGACACCTTAGTTCTTGCAACCTAATGGCCCGCCCGTTACGTTCCTCTACAGTGTAAATGTCTACTCATCATATACGATTACAGTTTGCTCCGTGGCCGGCCCACGTGGTTATAGGCCCGTATTTGTATACTGACATTTTCACAATAAAGGTTTTAAAAGAAAACATGGTAGTAGTATTTACATTGGTAAAGTTTTTAATAATAGTCACTGTTTTAGAATCAGTAAAAGGCAAGTGAAATAAAGCAGTCCACTTACATGAAGGGTAAAAGGTATAATACGCAGGAACGCAGTAAAGATAAATGGTCAAGGGCTGTTGTGTTTCTACTTCTGCAACATAAAGTGATCGATAAGAATCTGATATTCAGGCGTATCGGCGACTAAGACAGCAGGCCGAGCCTCTTTTGCTCAACGGCTGCGTCATGGGACGAAGAAACGCCCTTTTTCTCGAAAAAGGAATATATTTTACTTGCAGGACAGTTGTAAATTTTCCGGGAAAGTACATTAGCCTGGAACATTATAACATATGTTTAAGAAAAAATAATGTTCGAAAGTAATAAAAAGCGTAATATTAAGGTCATATGACCAAGCCTTTCATCATTAGAATAAGAAAAGTAAAATGAACCAATGAAAAGTTTTATTAACAAGTCACATGACCTGTTATGCTTACGTTACGCGCTGCGCGCCGCGCCCCAGATCGCTTCCGGGAAGCTGCGCTTCGCGCACCGGAGCACTTCCGGATGCGCTAACGCGACGCGTCATATGACGCATTACGCGACAACGCAGGTCCAGAATATAGTCAAAATGTCTCCACCAACCAGCGGTCGGAACACAACCCCTTTCAGCAGGCTAAATAGTTCTGTTAAATGACAACAGAAGGGACGGGCAACAAGAACCATCAGTCAAAGAGGGGAGGGCAAGTTCTTCTCTACCGGGTCACGTTGGGGCGCTACCGGAACTGATCGAATTGGTAGTCTACAGTGTTTCTGGATGTTTCAGACTGAAGCTGGCGTTAGCATGAGAGCACCACCATTTCGTAGCTCCGTCGTGGCCATTCCACGAGCAATCATGCTAGCCGCTCCCCACCAGAAGCCTGCGGGAGTCGGGGGCCCCCAAGACTTTTGTAGAATCTTCAAGGCTGAGGGGACGCTTTCGAGAATGGGGTCCAAGACCTAGCAGACAAGCGTCCGAGTTCCAAGGTGTTGCAGGCCCATTTTAGTGGACCACGCCCAAATCTGAAGAGCCGGCCGCCATTTTGAGAGTCCTGTGGCAGCCGCCTATCGCTGCACCGCAAGAGCGGGAGCAACTCAAGTACATGGTGAGCGAGACGCTGTAGTCAAAAGAGCAGGCGGTAAACAGCTGAATAGCGGAAGAGGCACAGTGTAGCAAAAGCGGGCGGAATGGCAACTGAAACGGTAAAGGGGCGCCCCACTACAGCGTGTCTTTAGGTGAAACTGATTGTGGGACAAGGTCAAGAATGGAAGAGTCACCAAAAGGCAAAAAGTTCCGCTTGACCCCGGGAGCCGGCCACCTATGTCGGGGGCGATCTCAGGCCACACCAGGGCAACACGACTTGCGGAGGGGGCCGGAGCCAAGCGCCCCCTCCGAGTCCGCGCCATGACACCGTCCCTCGGGGGCCTCCGTCAAGCGGTTCAGGGTGGCACCGCATCACATTGTTTTCAAATGCAGTCACGTCCTCAAACTGCCCCCACTTACATTGAGAATAGTGAAGCTGTAGCAAGTGCAAATAGGCTTCAGACAGTGTTACAAGCACTCCTCAAAACGTTGAATTATCAGAGTGCATGAGTTTCATGCTCGATCGATTGAGCTAGCCGGATCGGGCAAAAAAAAGTATAAAATAGTTATGTAAATAGTTATTTAATAAAATGTTTTACCCTGTTACTTTGCTGGTGTGTTGTATATATTTGTAATATTTGCATAGAGTTTATCGTTATTTTGGGCGGGGTGGGTGGCGGAGCCGAGCTGTCTTGCAGCCATCATGGTGTGGAGCTCAGTTCATCTCACTAGTTTCGTATTTCTCATGAGGGGTTGTTCCTAATGTTTCTATTTTAGCGAGGTCAAAAAGAGATCCCATTAGTGGCCTACTGATTTTGCTCGATTCCTTTTGTTTTTTTACACGATTTTTCACTATCTGCAAAGACTAAACAGAGTATTGCGACTCTGTGCTTGTTTGTAAATAGAGAATGAACCAAAGAGAACCAATTCTAAAACAGTAAATGCTTGGATAACAATCAATCAAATGGAGAGAGAAGCAGGCACGATGGATTACAACGGGGGCAAAGGCCTGCGTTAACTACCCTTCACTATCTGCAAAGAGAGAGTACTCCTAATAGAAATGAGGGGGAGGGGGGGCAGCATTCAAAGCAGATCAGTGTGCATAAACACGAAAATGTTTTTACTTACCACGTACTTGACATTCGACAGCTTATGATATTTGCTATTAAAAAACCATTGAAATTCACTGAAAAAACCATAGGTTAGAGACCATATATAGTTAGGAATTAGCATTTAAAAAACCTTATTTTACTCACACAAAACCATTGAAATTCCATATATAGTTAGTTGCACTAACTATATATCGCGCACCCGCAATCCACTGCTGATGATGTCACATATTACATCATTCATGACATGGTCAGTGACATCACTGATGACATCACTGATGACATCTCAAATGACATCACTGATGACATCACTGATGACATCTCAAATGACATCACTGATAACATCTCAAATGACATCACTGATGACATCTCAAATGACATCAATGATGACATCACTGATGACATCTCATTTGACATCAATGACCACATCACTGATGATATCATTCATGTGACAATACAATGCATCTCCTCACACTTTAATATAACCTCTGTTACACCCAGTGTTAAATAAAGAGTATAATTTTTGAAACCATTGACACACCAATACTAGTTACTACATACGCACTCAGTGATTCCTATGTTTACACACACATTCACTCATTTACCCATACAATCATTCATACATACAATCACTCATCTTTACAACACTATCATATGCACTCATACACCTATACAGACTCTCACACTCTGTCACTCATCCATGGAGTTACTCACACACCTAGTCAGTCCTGTAAAGAATCAATCACACTTCCATTTTCTAATCTATACAGTTAAACATAGAGCACCTTACATTTTGAAACATATACTAACACATACTTACTCTCTTATACAATCATTGATACAAGTACACATTGATCTGCACAGAGTCACACACCTCCCAGCCAGCCACACACACACTCAGTCTCCCATACAAATACTTGGGCAATCAATCAATAACCCATATAGTTACTCATATAGCTACTGATCAACACATGCATCAGTTTACAGAACAACAGAAATAATGATGCACAAATTAAGACAGTTTAGTCACTAACCCATGCACTCAGTGAGACACATTTAATCACTCACTCTTACAGTCAGTCACGCACCTACTAAATCCTTCATCCAGACACTTCTACATCTACTCATTCTTCAATATGTAAAACATATTTAAACTACAGGAACACACAGTCACTGGATGATGTCATCAGTGATGTCATTTGAGATGTCATCAGTGATGTCATCAGTGATGTCACTGACCATGTCATGAATGATGTAATATGTGACACCATCAGCAGTGGATTGCGGGTGCGCGATATATAGTTAGTGCAACTAACTATATATGGAATTTCAATGGTTTTGTGTGAGTAAAATAAGGTTTTTTAAATGCTAATCCCTAACTATGTATGGTCTATAACCTATGGTTTTTTCAGTGAATATATATATATATTCACTGAAAAAACCATAGGTTTTACACACGTTATAGTTAGGAAGTAGCATTTAAAAAACCTATGAAATTCACTGACAAAACCATAGGTTTTACAGCAATTATAGTTAGCTGAAAGTTTTACTCACATAAAACTATTGAAATTCCCACGTTATAGTTAGTTGGACTCACTATAACTTGCGCGTGCAATGCACTGCTGATGACGTCACATATTACATCACTCATGACATGGTCAGTGACATCACTCATGACATCACTGATGACACCATCCAGTGAATGTGTGTCTTTTTGATAAATAAATATTAGTGAGTAATGTTTAAATATTTAAATATATGTATTAGTGTTTCACTTTGAGTATAAGTGGCTGCATGGGTTGGTTGAGTAGCTACATGTGTATGTATATGGGTTATTAGATGTTTTTTTAGTGTCAGCATGAGTGTCTGTATGGTTTGGTGGGGGTATTACTTAACACATAAATGCATGAATGACTAACTCTCTCTTTGTATCTGTTTTGAAGACAGCATATGTGCAGGACTGTATGGGTGGATGAGTGTGTATATGTGTGTGTAAGTGAGTGAATGACTGTCTCACTAGTGTCTTTGTCAATAACTACATATGTTTTAATTTAATTTAATCTAGTATATGTGAATATTGATGTATATAAGTGAGTATATGTGAGAGTGAGGGATTGTAAGAGTTCCTGTTTAAGTTAGTATGTGTTTCTATAAGTGATTATTTAAGAGAGTAAGTATGTGTAAGTTTCCTCAGAAGAAAAGTGGTAGTATGTGTATAGCTGTATATGCAAATAAATGGATGTTCAATTGTTTATTTGCATGTGTTAGTATGTGTGTCTATAACTTTTGAATGACTGTCGGTGTGTAACAGGATGTATAGATATATCACTACATATGATGAGTAAGTATACGTATGAGTGACTGTATAGAACTGTTGGTGAATGAGTGGATGTGTATATTGATGGTGGTATTACTGAATTGGTTGTTGTAACTGGTATGGGTATCTTTATTTTTTTGAAAATTTTAACTTCTATTTTTGAATATGTGTTTCAAGGGTTACATTACAGTGAAAGGAGGTCTCTCACTCTGTCACAATGATGATGTCATCAGTGATTTCATGAGTGATGTCACTGACCATGTCATGAGTGATGTAATATGTGACGTCATCAGCAGTACATTGCACGCGCAAGTTATAGTGAGTCCAACTAACTATAACGTGGGAATTTCAATGGTTTTATGTGAGTAAAACTTTCAGCTAACTATAACTGGTGTAAAACCTATGTTTTTTTCAGTGAATTTCATAGTTTTTTTAAATGCTACTTCCTAACTATAACGTGTGTAAAACCTATGGTTTTTTCAGTGAATTTCATAGGTTTTTTAAATGCTAATTCCTAACTATAACGTGTGTAAAACCTATGGTTTTTTCAGTGAATTTCATAGATTTTGTAAAGGCTACTTCTTAACTATAAGCTGTTTATAAAATATATTATTTCATTATATTACTTAGGTTATAATATTTTGGGAAATATAAAATATTTTTTAATATATTCTAGATTTATATTTTAGATTATCAAAAAATAGTTTCATAGCATTATAAACTTTTCTTCACTGTCAGAATTGCTTCAGAACTCCATGCAAGTCTCAAAAGCTTTACAAAGTCTTCACCTTAACTTTATTTTACCGTTTTCAGATTTGTCACATGTAGTAAAACGTACCGGGGTGCGCGACAGCGTTCGCGCACTCTTGAAACAAAAAAAAAGGTTTGAAATGTTATCTGCATTGTTCTAGTGACCCCATATGAAGGTATTTAATATTTGACAATATATATCTTTCCTCATTTTCACATTTTAAAACTTCATTAAATTTGACTGATACTTCTAAGTCACGTACGTGTCCGGATTCCGTCACCGGGTACACGTTCTAATACGCGCATGTCAAATCATGTGACTTGAAAAGAACACTTCCTATTGGTTCATAGTAGTTTCTATTCCGCAATTTTTGCAGAAACCACCAACTTCCATCACTATCTATTTGGCGCTGAAGCGAAAACAACCTTTTTAATCTTTCCGGACACTATCCAGAAATGGCGACTGCACGCAATTCTTCTTCGGAGTCCGAAGAAAATCTTTATCCTCCTTTAAGAAAAAAAAAGGAATCTTTTATTTGGCAATTTTTTACCTTTCCACTAGGTCAAAAAAAAGTAAATGCTCAGAAAGTAACGTGCACAATTTGTGGCTCAGTACTTTCCAGAGGAAATCCATCCCAAAAATATTATTTTTAAATTCATACGATGAAGAGACATATGAGCCAAGTCCACCCTGTGCAATATGCACAGGCAGCGACAAGAGCTCTAGCCACAGAACTACCACCATCTGTGGCCAGTACTTCATCGACCGGACGACCTATATCTCCATCACTTGAACATATGGAGTTGAAACCCTTTTTAAAGGAAGTGCATATAAAATGCAACAAGTGCAACGGATTGATTGTGTACGGAGAGCAGAGCCTCATTCTTATTCAAAGAAGATTTAATGAGCATAAAAGGTTGGAATGCATATAATTTGTTATCAACTTAAAATGTTCCTGTTTTACATTTCACAAATTGGATTCCTATTTCACAAATTTTAAAGGACGAAAAACGTTTAAAAAAAAAAAAAACAGTTCTTTTCAGAACTACCTCATTGTACCAAAAAAAGCTCTAATCATAAGTTTATTTATTGCCGCATTTTAGGAACAATAATTAAAAAATGCGGCAATATTTGGGACATATTATGAAGACGTGATAATTTCACTTCACTTTTATCGGCATAACGCAGTTTAAAATGCGCCGATAATTGCCTTCATAATATGAGCCATATTATCAAGGATGGACGATACAATATCGCCGCTTCTATCGACTGGAAACTGCTGATAAAGCGGCGATAATGGACTTGATAATATGCTGTATGAAATTCCTAGTGTAGCACATATTACATGTTTTCGCATCTTAAATGGGCTTCGATAGGATTTCCATAGGGCATATTATGAAACCCATTATCGCCGCTTTATCGCCAATTTCCTGTCGATGAAAATGCATTCACTGTCCATTGTAATATGCCCCTATGTTTTTCAAAATTCAAATTGAAACGTATGTTATATGCGTTTATATCTAACATTACGAGAAAGTCATAACACCGCCTACGATAAAACCACTTTACATGTGTTGCGCACAGACAGTTAATGACATGCATAGTAGACGTATGTTAAACTACTTGCAAATCCTGTTAAAAGGCAAAAATACTATCTCGTACACGGCTCCTGTTACAAAAACAGTTTAAATAAACTTATTTATCGTACGAGTGCCACGGGCAACATTGATGAAGCATTTGGCAGTGTTAACGTGGAGGTGTGAAAATGAAACTAAATCAACCCCCTCTCATATTTACATAGCACACATTAGTGCATATAAAAAGAACACTTGTTTTCACGCGGTAATGTTAACTGTCACAGGGATAGTATTACATATTTATTCAAATTATGTTCAGACTGCCTGTTTTGTAATTCTCTGCTAACATGCACTCTCATCATTAGAAGTGAAAGCATAATGCTCCTTCTATTTTCATTTAATGTCCCATTTTTTTCCTTTAGAAATCTACTTACCGTATACTACTAACAAAAATTATCACTATCTTAGCTTACTTCCAATAATTATTCGGAGACCAGCAGCGACTTTTAACGCTTAGGAGTGATACAATTATCAAAGTTTAATTCTAAAACTAATGATTCCCAAACTGTACACCGCGGCTCCCTACTCCGCGTAATAAGGTGCCAAGGGCACGGCGCACTCAAGGTTGTCTAACTGTCTGTAAATTCCACAGACGTCACTACCCTTTTATGTGTAACTATATCCATCGCAGAGAGCTGCGCGCTCCTCCCCTATGATAACGCTGACAGTCCATGCTAAAATGGCCTTGAATTTTACTGCAGCAGGAGCACCCCTCCCACGCATTGGAATCCTAAAAAAAGCTTCCTACCTCAAAGAACAGAAGACATTGTTTTAGATAAAAAAAAAGTAAAAACACCATCAAGGCTTATTATGAAACAGTTTCTGTTAAAAAGTCTATGAATGAAAATTATGAAATCAGATTAACGTTCTTTCATTGTCTCATAAATTTTACACAGCAATATTTTAATTAACATATTCAACAATTCCATGGTTACTGCTTTTCAACTTAAAGGTACTAGCACCTATTCTGAAAGGCAATAGTCTTTGCTTCTTCTTTGTATGAAAGTATTTGTTAAGCTACATATCTACATGCAATAAGACATACAACATACCTCCAGTCGCGCACCACACTATACTACACGCATATTTCTAGTTTAGGTGCTTTCATCTGCATACAGAATAACATCCAACACCTTCTTTAAAAAAAGTCCTTACTTTTAAAAAACAGTGCTGAAAGTCAAGGGCGGATTACCAAAGTGGGCATGCGGACATGGGCCGAAAGGCCAGTGCCTCGTGACCCTCTGTAGGCCGTTTTTTTGTCCCCTGCCCCAGTCCACTTAGAGTACACTTGAAAAGGGGAGAAAATAAAAAGCCAACCCACAGAGTACACAGAGACAGACTGCGAAAATGAAACCAGCCTCCCTGTGCGACCGAACACCCCTGCCCTACCAAACAATGAAGCTGATGCTGGGCTAGGGAGAGCTCATTGTTACCAAGAATGGACCTCCCTGGGGGGCAGTTGTTTCTGAGACCTTTCAGACATTTTCACCTCGGCCCTCCTGGGGCTCAAGCGGCCCATGCAGCAAGTTTCTAAAACAAACAAAAATGAGAGGTTGCATACACTGTGATGCCAACAAAAAGTGAAGTGTACTAGTAACAAAAGAGTACTATCCACAAGTACATAGATAATACTACATTAAATGGTAAACACTCAATCTGCCACAACACACTGGGAGGGCACTTCCCATGCACCAGCTACACCTCAACTGTCCCCTGCCTACCTGACTATGTTTTGTGCTCCCCTGCCAGGATATTTTGCCGAGCCCTGGAGGCCTAATTAATTAACTAATTGCAGGAGCCTTACCTCTCTTCAAGTACTTCTAAGCTGAAGGCCTGGGAAGGACTAAGGGGCATATTATCAAGGGGGTTTATCTCCGCTTTTTTGGCTTTAAAAGCCAAGAAAGCGGAGATAAAATTATCTCCCTATTACCTAGCTGTCGCTAACACCAGTTAGCGACAGCTAATAGGAGATAGCGACCATCTTGGGCCCCACTTTGCATGTCAGTGATATTTATCACTAATGACATGCAAAGTGGGCGTGCCAAGATGTTAGCGACTGGAAACAGTCGCTAACATTGCTATCTCCTATTACCAACTTTTGGAGATATTTGCGCTAAGCGCGAATATCTCCAAAAGCTAACACCTACCCTGAGCAGTTCTTAGCCATGTTATCCAATGGGAGGTGGATAACATGGCTAAGAGCATTAGCTCGGTAATGCATGAATATCGCTGAATTTTCAGCGATATTCATGCATTGCGGCATTTTTTTTTGCATTTGCGATAAATGCTTGGTAATGCCAAGGTTTATCTGCCATAAAAATCGCCGCAGCTCAGCGGTAAATCTTTGTCTCTAACCAAGCAATAGCGATAATTATCGCTATTGCTTGGTAATATGCCCCTAAGTCGGTTAGTAATAGCGCCGGCTTCTTTGCTTTTCAAATGCTTCTGTGTTAAAGGGCTGAAATAATTTTGTGACAATAAAGGGCCTTGCTATTTGTTTTAGTTGCTCACCATGTTACCATTGTCACCTTGGTCTTGTGTCCTATGGAACAACAGTTTCCTCCCACTTTCATGTCTTGTATATGCAAATGGTGTTTCATAAAAGGGCACGCCCCTTGAATGTGGACCACACCCATTAAATATGGACCACGTCTCATGAATTTAGCCCACTTTTTTTGTCACTGCCCGGGAAGATATGAAATCCCAATCCGACCCTACGTAAAGCCATGAAAACAACAACACTTACATTCACATTTTGCAATGTTATCTTTATATGTCAATTATATTAAATTTCACAGACAAACAAAGCAAATCCCAATATAGTTATTATCAATTATATTAAATTTCACAGACAAACAAAGCAAATCCCAATATAGTTATTATCTATAATTAATTGTCACTAACTGGTGTTAGCATCAGCTACATACTACTGAGACAATTTTATTTGCACTATCTTGCCTTTTAAAATTAAAAATACAGAATAAAACTCCCTTGATAATTTCCTTTTTACACATCAACATTAGTAAACTGAGTGACTGAAATGTTGCTCATTTCTTACAGTAATTTGTTTAGACACTCCTTGTAACTGTGCAGCTGATCCTCCATGGAAATGCTTACATATAACACAACACTAGTATGACCAGGATACTCAAAGAAATAACACAGGGTTTAAAAAGAATTTGTATTATTTATACTTACCTAAGAAATAGTAATAAATGAAAATTTTTAAATATTTGAAAAACATGGTATCTGTGAAAGAAAAGTAAAAATATGGTTATAGTGTTATTTCATTAAACAAAGCTAAGTAGAATTGATTTAACCAAAAAGTGAAAAAACAAAAAACAGAAGGACAGAAAGAGACCGAGACAGAATATTTTGAAAGAAATAAAAGCACTCAAAGAATCACAGTCTGAAGCAAAGTAAACTGATAGCCAAAATGAGAGTATGATTAGTGATAATACACAAACCAAACAATCTCTGAAATAAACAGAGTAAGAGTACCTAAATATCTTAAAGAGAAAGATAAAATAAAGAATCAACACTAAGAGAAAAAGAGTCAAAAGGTAGAGTAACAGAAGATGAATAAAATACAAACAAACATGTAGTATAACAGAGACATATAAACAAAAATAAAGTAGGGTGAGAAAACTAGACTATAGATTTTAGATTGGAAATTATTCATAAATAAAGATAGCAGAGTAAGGGAAAAAATTGTAAGATATAGTAAGAGAAAGAAATTAAGATTCAGGAAAGAAAGCCAATAAAAGATCAATGAAGGTGACTCTCTGTAAAGCAACGTAAGTTAGAAACTGACGACATAGAAAGACTGAATAGAATGCTAACAAAAAAGATTTAAAAGTAAAAGCATGAGTTAAAGAAAATAACCATATCTAAACACCATTATCAAAGGAAGAGGATGAAGAAAATTAGAGTAAGAGATAGATACCCAAAACTTTCAGATATGATTAGTTGTGCTTACCTTAAAAATGTAATTTCTGTGGAAGACAATAATGAAATCTGTTATAATACATACTTCTAAATCAAATGTAACAAAATATCTTAAATAACATATTTACTGGTTTATTTTTGCTGTCTTCAGATAAATTGATTTTCGCTATAAACAGTGATTTCAATAGTAATCATCATGTAACAGCGGGGAAAAAAACCCACAATCAAAATGATTGTATTTAAAAAACCCATAAAAGATCACTATACATACTATAAATACCTAGAAAAAAACATGTCTTAAATGTTTTTCTCTAATTCGCAATTTCTTGAGTAAGTACACCACATATTTCACAATTATAAACTAACTAAAGTATAGCAGTTACTTTAAAATACCACTCCACAAATAACCGTGCATCTATGTTCTTAAAACATTTATCTGAAGTCAACATTTTGATTACTCATTATTTTCCACATGTCCAAATACTATCAGATAAGTCCTTTTTTTTTTTGAGTACCTCTCAACAAACTCGCGAGTAAGTATGTTCTAGAAACATTTATCTGTATTCCACATTAATATATCTCATACATTTCCGCAAGGCCAAATGGTATGAGTTAAATCATTTTTTTTAGTACATCTCCACAAACTTCCAAGTAAGTATACTCTAAAAACATTTATCTTAAGTCAACATTTCCATATCTCATTGTTTTCCGTATTGCAAAGTAGTATAAGTTAATTCCAACGTCTCGTCTTCCAGAAACATTAATGAAACCTTACCTGATGCTATCACTTTGTCACATAATAGTTTCATTTCCATATTTGAACACCCTTAATCACATCATATTTCTAAAGGACACATTTTCATATCTTTACAGTATTACTCTGAGTCGTCCAACTAATTTCACTGAAATTTTGGTTGCAAAAATATCAGATAAGAATTTCTTAACTCAGAAGGCAAACGTTTCTTAAAACTTAATTGACTATCATTGCACAGCGTCCAACCAGTTGCACTCTTCAAATAAGCTATGTAATGTCCTGATGATATAGATGCCCCTTCATGAAAAATAATTGCTACAGTTACAAATGTTCTTCTAGAAATAGATATTTGAGAAGCCACAAAATTTTGAATTAAAGTTGACAATTTAGTTCCGTCAGCTCTGCATCGTTGAAGCATTAAAATAAGATATTGTCCATATCTATGAATAAATAACGTAGATAAGATTTCTGAATTACATTGAGAACAGACCATGTTCTGATATGCATCTTTAACTAGTTTATTAAAGGACACTGTTTTACAATCTGGTAATGTTAAATATATAAATCTTTCTGTGTGTATGTCAGTACTACTTGTAAATGAGCAATTATCACAAATATGTTCCCATTTATAAGAAAGGCCGAATAGACTATCAATACCTACACCTTCTTCTTCCAAAACTGTAAGCATATACATAATGAATTCCTGACAATCTTGCTGAATATTCTGAGAAAATTGATTTAGTTCTGCACATATGTCTAAAACATTGCTTACTTCTGAAACACTTACTACTTCACTATTACCACTAGTACATTTTTCAAGCACAGAATTTAAAGAACAACAAAATGTCTGCTCCTGATTTTCTCTAATCTGTTTCTGTAACCTTTTTAGAAAAAAAACACATTAACCACTACATTTGCATAGCAGTTGACACCAGACCTATTTTCAAATTTAAATCCAACAATCTCTGTAGAACTTATGTTTTTCTTACTCTTATCAATGGCAGTCTCATCTTTTTTTCTTCTTTTCTCTAAAACTTCACTACATTGTTTCTCATTTCTCCTTTTCTGACCAACTATACGCTTTTTAATTAAAGGATATTGAGGTAAATGTGGAGCATATTCTCTTCTTAACCTATTATACTCCTGAACACATTTTAAATCTGCACTGATCTTTGTCTCATCAAAATCAATTAGATAAAGCCCAGATAAAGTTCTAACTCGTGATAAAGCAACATATCCCATACCCTCTTTGAATACACTATTTCCCATATTTACCAAAGCACAATCTACACTTAAACCTTGCGATTTGTGAATAGTCACTGCATATGCCAAACAAACTGGAAATTGTTTCCGACGGACATACAAGTCTTTTACAAGTAAAAAACGACTTGAGCAGCGACTGATTAGTTGAACTTCCTCAATTTCATCAAATTTTATTCGTAAAAATTCAATCTCATCTCTATTTGGGTAATTTACAAAACTAACAACATTACCCATTGCTCCATTCACCAGACCTCTTTCTATAAGTAAATTTCTCCGTAAAATAATCTGACAATTTAAACATACATACAGATTCTTCTCTAAACCAGCAGTTTTAGATATAGATGTCTGTAGGCTATCCAATTTTAACTTTAAATTATCAGACAAAACAATAGTACTTCCTTCATATTCTATTTTATCTTTTGCTTCCAGTTTCTTAATTTCTTGATTTTCCAACTTCAACATTTTCTCATTGAAAACTGAGCATTCTTTTAGAGTTGGCATCAAGCATATAACTGACTTATCTTTTACCTCTTTACTATATATTTTTTCTGCTACATTTTCTTCATTGGGAAACAACTTACATATTAATCGAGTTTGTAGAGTTTCTTTTGCATCTTCAGTTAGTCTTCCAATCCTTATATCTTGAAGAATATCTCCATATTTAGTATCCTTTGCTTGTCGCATATTTTGAATCAGTTCAGTATATTTGAAATGTGACCATATATTTACATTTCCAATAATGCCAAGGCACTTTCTGGTGTCTTCATGTGTCACAGTTTCAAATACAGAGTGTCCTTTTACAGGAGTTAGTTGCAGTAGGTCTCCAAAAACTATGACATGTTTCCCTCCAAATAAAACATCATAGTCAGTTTTAAGTATCTGCTGCATTCTTAAATGTACAAAAGCAAGCATTAAATTAGATACCATGCTTACCTCATCAATAATAAGAAGTTTCATTTCTTTAAGAACTCTTGAAACTTCATAACAAGCATCTCCAGATAGCTTGTGATATTGTAATTTGTTTTCATGTTCAACTGGCAGCATCAATAAACGATGTAAAGTAATACCTTTAATATTATGTGCTGCCAATCCTGTTGGAGCTGTCACCACACAAGATAATGATGACTGAGTTTTTTGCTGTAGATATGCAGTAATTCCTATTATAAGAAAACTTTTCCCTGTACCAGCTTCTCCACTTACATATAGTCGAATAGGTTGAAATGACATACATGAGCATTCTTTTTTCTCATGACGAAAACCATGCTCAATGTGCTCTGTCACTTCCACATATATTTGTCTTTGCTCAAGATTAAATTCCTTCTCCAAATCTTCTAAGTTTATTACATCCTCTTGAGCTTGCTCCATTGCTCTTTCCACCTCATCCATGGCAGTGGCTGCTTCATTTCGGATAATTGGTTCTCCCAGTGGATCCTGACTCAACGATGCTGAACTTTGTGTTTCTTGTGAACTTTCTCTAGCCATCTCCGCTGCAATGGTTGCTTCTTGCTCTATTTCGTCGTTCAACATTTTCAGATAATTACTAAAAGCAGGATATTCTATACTACTTTTAGATGCATTAAAAGAATCTTCATAACTTATAAACTCTCCAAGTAGTTCCTCTTCAGTACGCCATGGTTTAAAGAGTTGCAAAAGAGCTAAATAGTAAAATTCTCTTTTGTCTGGATTTTCGCAACTCAGTTTTCGGTGATTAATCAAATGTCCTTTTGTTTGTTTCACCAGACATCCTTCTTGTCCAATTACAGCGTAGATACCTTTTTCAACATTTTCTCTAATATTCCTTTTAAATGTGTATTTTTCAAGAACTTCATACAGACAAATATTTTCTAGCAGAGTACTTCTATTTGGATAGTATGTATCCAACATATTTGTTTTCAAAATGTCTGTACTATTGGGTTCTTTCTGTGCTAAATATTCAATTTCTTGCACAGTTTTCAATACACGGTTTCGTGTTCCTGCTAGACCTAAACTCACCCACAGGATACTTCGAGATTTCGCATAAAGACTTGCTGATGACAATCGATCACAGCATTCATATGCTCCAATTTCTCGATGTGATAACATCTTTAAACTGTATGTATACAATGTCTTGCTTAGGCTCTTTTCATGAGAAATATCTTCCCACATCTCCTTCAATTCCGTCTTTTCAGATTTTGTGATGTAAGACGTTACATATCGAGCCACAGCAATAGAGTTGTCCGCAACATATTGTATATCCATGTTGGCATTCCACATGGACAAAATGACAGGGTTGTAGTCATTTATATATTTGGACTCTTCTCCTCTTCTTAAATTATAAGTATTTTTGGGTGATCTTCTAGTGATGTTATGTCGCAAAGATGACATCAAATTATTCACTCTTCCTTTTGAAAGTACTGGTCGTGCAAATCCAAAACGACATTTTGTATAGAACTTATCCTTTGTTTTGAATTTGCGCAGACAATACTTTCCACAACGATATCTTTGAAACCGTAACCTTTTTCCTCTTAATTCTTTAGCACTTGTACTGTTAGGTATGTCACAAGTGGCATATTCCTCAATAAAAGACAGTACAGTTTCATCTGAGTCTTTTCCAAATTTGGGAGCATCCTTGATCCATAGTAACATATGAATATGTGGAGCACCTCTAGCTTGATACTCTTTTCTCCAGAAGAAATCCAAAACTTCACCAAGCGGTGGATTCTTCTTGTTTGTAAGAAACGACATCATTGCTTCAAATCGATGATTAAAATATCGGCAAACATTAACTGGATCCAACGAACACAATTCTCCTGGTGTCTTGTAGTTTATATTTTCAATATTTACATTCGCCTCTCGAAGATATTCAAGTAAATCTTCCAAGGCGTACTCTGCACAGCTTAGAGTTACAAACCATGTTGGTGCTCCCAAGTTTCGTAGCATGCATTTTAAATCTCCATGACGACGGTACAAATATTCATTAGTACCACGCTGACATGCCATTAAGTTAATTAGATGAGCATCCAAAACACTATCTTTCTGATGCACTTTATCCATGAAATCCTTAGCTGAAACATTATGTAGATGCACTCCACTTTTTAAGACATGGTTTACTGCATAAGAAAGACCAGATACGTCACTCTCAAAGAGAAGATGAAACAAATATGGAATACATTGATAAAATCTGGGATCTTCTGCATATAACCTTGTTGTCCGGTACTCAGATGCAGGAATCTGCATAGCACGATCATCATATCGCGCACCTTCACCTGTTGGGAATAAGTGTGGGAAACAACGACCTTCCAAACTTTTTTCCCACACACTAATAGGACTTCCTTCTGCTTTTTTCATCTGAAATAACTCAATTGCATTCCCCAATGCTTCTTTGGAATGCAGTGGATGAACACTGTAATGTTCATAAATTTCTTCACTTCTGGACATGTCGACTTTTTCAATTTGTCCAGTAGAGAAATCATTATTCTCTTCATCACTTACATCTTCTTGTTCTACATACATATTTTTATAGTATTTATTGTTTTTAACTAAATACAACGTTGCCTTCTTCACTTTCCCAACATCCACTAAATCTTGCCAGATTTTCTTACTCTTTGTAGGTACACCATTAACTAGAATAACAAGAGGATCCTCTTCTACATTCTCAATACCAATTGTCTCTATATTTTTCTTTAAATCAAGTGGCAAATATACAACTCTACCCTTTAATCCTCTTTGTAAATCTGTAAGATTTAATTTCCCAGTCTTAGGCTCCATACGAACAATAGCCTGAAAAGGATGTACACATTGAATCAAAATAGTCTCAAGTATTTAAATCCTTCAGTTCCGATGGAATATTTATCAACTCAAGATTATTATGAACACCTCTAGCAGGCATTTTATTTTCATTTAATTTATTATAACAATATTTACAAATACGTTGTTCAAAACCCAAATCAAAATAGTTTTCTACCAGCAAATAAGTTGCAAACTCTCTCCACTGAGTATTATCTTCATCTTCACTTTTTAAATATAAATCAACTAACCTAGTTTGACTTTTGTAATGAATGCGTCGACAACACACACAAGTGAAATTTGATTTTTCACCTGCAATGACATAAAATTTTGTTATTTCCTGTTCAAATTCTTCAGTATTAAAATGTCCAACATTTTCTAACACATTTCCTTCTATAACTACATCAGTTTGTACATTCTCTTCACCTCGACCAAAATAACTTACCTCAATCTCTGCACAAATATGCTTCACATCTAATACACATCCATGTAAAAGAGCACTATTTAACTCTTTCAATTTAAGTGCTGGACTTTTTGCATAATACATATTTCTGACTAATTTTCTCATTTTGGTATGATGCACTGCTAACATCCTAAAATGGTGAAAAACACTCTGGCATATTTTTTTTGAAAGACAAGCCAAAGAATGTCCTTGCAAACCTATTTTTTCTCTCACTCTGCACCGATCTAATTCTTGCAACAGTACAATTTTATTCTTTAAACTTTCCTTAGTGTACTTACGTAAGAAATTGCGAAAGAAATCAATTGAATCCTGTCGCACACTGCAAATACTGCTACAATTCCAACTATAAACAGGAGCATGAACAGATCCCTGTAAAACTTCTCCACCTATTTCCCCTTCTGTATTTCTGACCTCAATTTTCTCTTTCTCAATAGGACAGCCATCCTTTACTTCATACGCTCGACCACTGGTGTCAACTGCATGCAACAACTCGTTACTTTGAAAGTAACTCTCTTCATTAAAAAATGGCTCAGAGTTTTAAGTATGCATCCATTTACCAGAAAGGATTTTACAAAAATTACTTCTATTTATGTGTCTCTTCCATTTACTCTTAGCTTTTAAAACTCTAATTGCCTTATTTTGTGTATTTATTCTTTTCAGCACTAAAATAAACAATTTTTTTTTCGTCTCGAACGCATTATCCACAACGTCCTCTATATATTTTTTTTTCTTATAAAAAGCAGATTTCCTTTTAGAAACTTTTTCCTTTTGTAATAAATTCATAACAACTCTCTTACGAAACATACGTTTCCTTATTTCCGCAAATTGATTTGTACGTCTTTTACTGTACATATTTTCTTCACCACTCTTTTCCAACAGTTTTCTTTTTTTGTCCATTTCTCCTTGTAGATCCTGAAAACTGTTTTTCCTTAGCAATATTATCCAATTGACTTTTTGTCTGACACCATTTTTTTTTAAATTCCTTACTGCTCTTACCAGGAGCACTCTTGTTTTTGTCCGTCCTTTGTTGTGTACGTAAATCTTGTCCCTCTTTTCTCTTCAAATGGTATGTCTTTTTATACAGCTTTCTTTTCTCATTTCTCGTCGGCATACTGATTGATGTTTCTGATGTCAATGATAACCTGTTTTGAAAAAAGTTAAAAAATATTATAGACCCCTACTTCCATATACCATACAAATTATAAGCAATACTTGATTTTATAACTTGAATAAAGACAAAGAAACAGTCTCTGGTCAGAGTAGCAAATCCTAAATTGAATATTGTTTCTAAATTTGTGACACTCCATATCTATGTTATCCTTACACATGTTTTGTTTTATTTATTTTTCTTGAGACATATAAGTACTATTCTGACTTTCAAGCATTGTCGATGTTGCTAATAC